>NC_133101.1:2845366-4193848 GCF_022965805.1 Primulina eburnea
CTCCAATTTCATTCCCAACTACACTGAATATCTAAGATCTCCTGGCAATCTATCAATTCTAAATCTAACTTTTCAAAGCCTTCTCATTTCCTTCGTGGTTATGCTCTAAATCTTAATTTATTTTTTAATAAAGAATCCACATCAAAATAAAATCTTTCAATTTGATCTTTGTTCTATTATTTTGAAGTTTTAATGGAGGCATATCAAGATCTAGAGGCAAAATCATCTAAAGCATCCAATGAACTTAATGAACTGGACAAACAACTGTATCAAACAAATGTTTACTAAGGATAGCTTTTTGTAAAACGGAAATAGGAGTCCAATTTCAAGGTCGTTGTTAAGAGATAGAAATAGATAGTGCATATGTTATTCTTGGTAGATACATCAATCCTCAAACCCTACAATCACACAATCCTCATGTACTGGAACATCTTTCCTGTATGCGATTCTATTTGTCGCCTTCCAATTACTGTCACATAAAATTATGTCACTGCATGCATATGAAGCCGAAGCTAGCGCCTAATACACACTTCTTTTTTATATATTCATCCTAGTAGTTCCAGAAATGACGAAAGCATTTTTAGGATCACCAGATAGCTCCTGAATAAAATAAAATGTAAGGCAAAGAACTGACCTGCCAATGGAGGAGTGGTGGAGTGCCAAACGGCTAATCCCGCTTTTAGTATTTACAACATCTTTACATACTTCAATGTTGTCCTGATCATAATTGGCATTCACTAGAGCATATAAAATAATCCTGGAGGAAAAACTAACGCCGGTCGATTAAAGATAAACCAAACCAGGAAACTACAAGCTATGAATCCATTTGCAAATCCGTTTCAACATGAATGACCATAACACTCAGTAAAAAAAAATGAAACTTGCTAGTTAGCAGTACTTTCCTCTCAATTACTGATAGTTTTTAAGTTAAAAAACAGAGAGTCAACCAAACAAATCCAGTTAAAAGAATGTTGGGGTGTGGTGCAATAACTGCTCTAGCTAGCAAAGTGATTCTTAGCCGTAGAAACTTGAAATTTGGATTAGGCACACTAGTTAGTGAATTGAAGCAAAACCTGAGAGATGTCAACAACTATCCCAAAGAATCATGACAACTCCACAATTCAGATGCTCTTATTTGCAATATAACCATTTTACAAATAAGAAAATGACTAAGAATACACAGCAATTAACGAAGTGTAACTCAAGGGGGTAATCTGATGGTATGTGATCGTACAGCGTCTGAATTTTATACCCAATTAAAATGTTCAAGAACAATCTTACTAAAGGTAAACCATACTGTAATTTAAACTATGTAAATCTCCTTTTTTTTTAAAAGCCTCGGCGAAGCAGAGGCCACTGAAATAATAATAATATAATTAGTAACACAAGCATATAATGTAAAAAAAAATAAAACAATCACTAACAGAAGTAGATAGATAGAGGGCGAAGAAAAAATGTGTACGATTTTAGCTTCTGCGACAACCCAATTTTGCTCAAGAACTCGACAAAGGGACTCTCCAAATCCTCTTCGGATATCCGGTCCTCCTCGCTTTCCTCCGAAAAATGAGCCTGCACGAGCTTAAAGAACTTCATCAACCGATTCTTCTCGGTTATGGACAAGCTGCGGTCTTTGAATATGGCGCTACGAGAATCGGGCACATTCAATAATCCCCCGTCTACATCTCCTACAAAGCTTGGCGTCTACGCTCTTGAACTCCATGTACTGATTAATGCCCGTTTTGAGGATCAAATCGATCATGGAATCAGAACAGAGAAAAACGCGGGGAGCCGCCAAATCGAGGTTGAATCTCCTAGCATTTTTGAGAGGTTCTTCGGAGTGGGAGCTGATTTCCAGGGAGGAGTAGAGAGACCGAGTGACTGAGAGGGATGGAGCCATCACTATCAGGGACTCTGGAGGGTTTCGAATGGGATTGGAGGAAGGTTACGAAATCGTTTAGGGGAAGAGAGGCGTAGTGAGCGCCGTAGAAGGGGTTAGTATCGAGGTGTAGGACGGTTTTTCCGGCTGCTGAAGCGGCGGCGGCGATGATTGATTCAGGGAGACCTGTGCCGGTGATTATGAGGTCAAAAGTGGAAGGTTCAATGGGTGGATACGAGGTCGTTTCTTCCTCCATCGGCGATCCTCTACGCCAAAGGTAGAAGAAGACTGATAAATCCTCGCATCAATATTTGTTTGTAAAATTAATGTTTTATGAAAATGAAATTGTAATTGATCTTCATCGATATTTTCATAAAATTATTTTAATCAAGGTATATAAATCCAAAATAATAAAAGTAAATTATTATCAAACATACAAAATAAAATAAAATATATTATATTATATTAATTTTATTAAAAAATATTTAGAAAAACAATAAATTATTAAATACTTATTAATTTTTACTATGTTAAAACATCATAATTTTTGCTCGAAATTATTTGACAGAAATGATCTCTTACATTACACAAATAACGATAATAAAATTTATATTACAAACATAAAAATTTACTAAAAAACAAAACAAAACATCCATATTTTAAAATAAAAAGAAAAAAATTGTTCGTTAAAAATGATTTTAATTTGGGTGATATAAACATAAATGAAATCGTGCACAGAAAATTAATTTACTTTTGTCATCACCTAGACTAAATTATTGATCCAAAATAATATAAAATTCAATTATATAATTCATGAACACATTGGATTTTATATTATCGATGACATATTTTGTACCATTTTATATCATAAATTATATTTTTTTAGGAAATTATAAGTGAAGATTTCATTAATTAATATAAAAAAGGTTAGATTTTTTACTTGTTATTTAAAAAATAAAATATTTTTTTTAAAAAAGAATTAAATGATGCGTGGTTTACTTGGGCAATATCTAACACAACAGAAGCTAGGACGAAGTATAAGTTCATAACTCAAACTCAAATCCTCCAGCTATGGAAACAAAAATAAACAAATCAGAATTGCAGTATGTTTACCCAGATAGCATCACACGAAGAAGATCCAACATTTCAAACCAACTTGTTTCATCAACTGGTAGGAATAACACTTTCAGTTCACTAGCGTGATCTTGACGCAGATCGTTTTGCATCGTCTGGTGTTGAAGGAAAGAGTTCCACATACCGAGATCCGATCAGCATCTTGTCCTTGCACATGGCTTTCTTAGCCTCTTCAGCAGAAGCAAACTCAACATAAGCTTCTCCAGTAGCTTTCCCATCAGAGCGGCACCCGATCTGAATCTTATCTTCGGCGACATTGAACTCTTCGAAAAAGTCCACGATTTCTGATTTTTTTACGGAGTATGGGAGACCACGCATCTTCAAGATCTCCGTGTATTCCATGTTATCTTTATCTGGAGATCTCTTCCGTCGAGCTGGAGGTGAGGATCCACGTTTATCTACCCCACCATAAGCTCCTTCACTCACCTCAGCGGCTATGGCATTGTAATATTCCTGCTTTTTGCAACGAAAGACTTCCACGTATCTTCTTCCCATGTTCTGTCGATCTCTCTGAAGAGCAAGTTCAGCCTGCATATTCCCAGCAAAGACCACGAACGCTTCTCCAGAGAATCTACCGTCCTTGTTCACCAAGAAGACGTCCACAATGTCCATTCCAGCAAAGAACTTGAAAATGTCGACATCTGTGCAATTGAAGGGAAGACCCCTTAAACGAACAACTGGAAAAGGAGCCGGCTGGAATCTGCTGCCATAGCCATACCTTTGATGGCTGTCTGAACTGCTTCTCACTGCGAAGTAGGGATTTGATTCCATCATTCTTGGTCTCTTTGATCCGATCTCGTACCCGTCCGAAACCCCCCCGCTCCCAAACATTGCCCTTCAATTATTCATACCCAAGGAAGGGAAAATCCCCCCCGCTCAACCTTGTTAATAAAGCCAATCCCAACCCATTTTTTCTCCTATAATCTAGTTCTACTAATTATATCTGAAGCATTTTAACCATATCTCATGGACTCAATGACAGATTAAATCACACATCATTTTATTGAAGGCCAAAGCAGTACATACATACAAAAAACATCCAGAAATAAATGATTACTCATGCTTTATCAAGAGTAACAGCTGCATAACTTGGTGCTTCACTCATCAGTTTTCTGCAGTCAATCTAGGATCGCTATTCTAAAGAGGTTTTAATGACTTCAGAATTTCAGATAAACTTAACAAGCATGTAAATACATCAGTAAGAATTTGCCATAGTTGAATCCCTTATTACCAACAAATAAATATTGAAATAATGAACAAATACATAAAAGATTTTTTCTTGGAAGATATGTCATTTCCAGTTTACAGGAAGTCCCAAGGCAAACATACTATCATTATTGAGACAAGAAATTGGTTAGTTACTTTGAAGCAAGCTAAAGTCCGAAACAATAAGCAGACCTTGTTTCTTATCAACATTAAGCAACTAAACTAAATAATTTTTTAGGTTGCTGAATTGAGAGCCACTGGATATGGAGATAGCTTAAATTCTAGATAATGAGCTCACAATACCGAGGGAGTTGAGATCATCTGCCAAAGCTTTTGACTAAAATGACAACCAATGCAAAATATCCTAATTAGTTCACTCAATCCCACAAAAAACGACGAAATAGAAGGCAAATAGTAGGAAAAATGTTAAATATTCCATGATTCAATCAGAAAAAGAAATTTACACCCAATAATTTCCGATTTCTTTTAAAATAAACATAATTCGTATAAATTGATAGAAGGTACATATGGATGACAAAATTTTAAATTAGTACCACAGTGCAAAATTGTGATTACAGAATTGACAACCCTACTTGAGGTCCCAAGAACAAGACAGGCAAACCTGGCTACTTCTAATACCATTTCCTAGGAACAGATTCACACTGAGTAATTTTGTACACTAGATAAGCCTAATTTCTAGACAGGCTAAATAATCAGTTCACATAAGCATCTCCCTGAATCGATCATGGCTTAAGCCGAGATGTTTTCGCAAATCAAACACAAACAAGACAAAATAAAAGTAAAATTCTGAAAATTCCCCATATTCAAGAAATCGATATCCCTTCCAATTAACATATCTTTAAAAAAACATGCTAAAAAGGTTAAAAACGAAAAATCACAGAACCAAATTCCGATTTCCAAAAACCAACAAAATAAGCATTTATCAACTCGAAATGATCCGGAACAACGACAGTAAAAGCAAACAAGGATCGTTTAACTTACCCTCTTTGTCCGTACATGGCTGCGCAGCCTAGGAGAATCTTAAAACGACGGCGTACACAGATTACGAAGACCAAAACGCAACAGAAGTGGAGACCGATGCGAGGAGAAGACCAGGAAACCCTAGCTAAATTATTTTATTGTTATTATTAATATGAAATAGAGAAGGCTTGCAAAACCGGATAAAAATAATTCAATTGGTGCTCGAGCTGTAATTACGTAAATGCCCTTGAAATTACCAAACTACGCCATAGCATATTTGGTAGAAAGAATTCTCATCTAATTTTTTATACTTATAATTAATATGACATTGAAATAATGAGAATGATCATTTTATCCAATTTGAATAGAAATGGTCATCTACATTCTACACTCTTCATTTACTCTCGTTTCCTATTTTTTAAAAAAGAATAGGTATCATGTGAGACCATCTCACGGATCTTAATTTGTGAGACGGGTCAACCCTACTTATATTCACAATAAAAAGTAATAGTCTTAACATAAAAAATAATATTTTTTCATGGATGATCCAAATAAGAGATCCGTCTTACAAATACGATCCGTGAGACAGTCTCACACAAATTTTTACCATTAAAAAAAGTTTCACGACATAACGTGAGAAAACTCCATCTAAACATAAAGTCCAAGGTACTACATCAAGAATCCAATACATGAAACTTTGGCACGGGGTGATGGAAAACAATGATAATTTTTAATCGGTTTTTTCATGTCAGCTGATGATATCAGCCGAGTTCCCCTCTGTCTTTCTTCATTTTAATTGCAAGGATTTAGGGAGAATGGAGGGAAATCGAAGTTTTAAGCAGTCCAGTCCAATCCTGCTTAGTCGACATTCAACGTACATATTGGATGGCTTAAGTATTTCTTTTTTGATTTTCTCTCGAGCATTTTTAAGGGTTGTTCTAGTCGTAGTCGAGTAACCTTCCACAACTATTATTGAAGTGGAAATCTCATATTTCCGACTTTTTAACGTAAATGCAGAATGGATTGTTGACTGTATCGCTGTTTGAACTATAATATAATATTGACTACTGTTAGAATAACAGTTGGAATATTTGTTATGACAGGTAGATGCCTTCATACAACACAAAAATCTTGAAATTGTGGAACTTATAAATTATATACAATTGAACATAGCACGAAACACAACATATTTACACTTGCACACGCACACTCACACGCACTCGCATGCACATGCATACCAATACCAGAAAACAACCGTTTGTATACAAAGTTTCTGCAACTAAAACTACCAAAGTTCGAGAATATCAAGGATTTAAGAGGCTCAGGAACCTCCCTTCTCGTTTTTCTCAGTTTTCAGCGAACCGCAACACATCTCTGGCCATTGAATAAAATGATTGCGCAGTATCGTGCATCTCTGTAGTTTTAATGTTGATTCCCTGCCCAGAACAAATCGTTTTATATTTTAGTTTAATTCAAGAATGCAAGACAAATGATTCAGAATGAAAATTAACTTCATGACTTGGTTTGTGAAGCCAACAACCATAGAGACGACTACGGTTTTATCAAATTTGGTTCGACCAACTAATCATAGCTACACAAGAAGAAACTCCGGGACTGTAAAGAGGGGGGATGTCATACCTGCAATTTCCTCATATTTTCGCCGAGCTTGGACCTAGCAATATTTGCAACGCTCGACTCCTTCATACAAACATACAAATAACTTTATCAGACATATGGCCAAGTTTCAGTCTTCAAATTTGTGTAACTAAATGAAATAATAATTTTTCAGAGGGACTTAGTGAGGGAAAAGAACTGGTCAGGTGTAATTTGATCAGTGCAGCATGTCATCAAGTTAGATTTAAGCCTCACGAGGATTAATTATATTTGTCTTGGGCTCATGGATTTATGTACTCACACCAGAAGAAGAATAGCCATATTTTTTCTTTATTTGATCAATAGCACCAGTCTTCTCGTCTTGTAGCTCATGCACGGGTACTCTCTCATTCTTAACCTTCGCATATTTCAACTTACCTGCAAAGCGGAAAAAAAATAGTGCATGTGATGGTAATTTTTCATTTGTAATAAGCTATTTTGGACTTACCTTTTATTGCCCAAAATTTGTTTGTAATATTCTGTTTATTCAATCCGGCAATAACTGGATATCCTTTTGGTTTCTCTTTCACGTCCTCAATGTCGATATCATCTTGAACAAAAACAAGAATTGATAATTGGAAACAGGAAGAACACTCGAAAAATAATTTAGAAAGTAAAGAAACAAAAAATAAATACATGTTCCAGATTATGCCTTCTCTTTTTCATTGTTTTTTATTTCACTTGTTCTTGCTCACTTATTATGGCGATTTCACTTATTTGATTGGATTTTCTTTAAGTTTCTTAAAACATAAGACATATACAAAAGATTGTTGTTTAAAATTTGTCACAAAAATACCTATATCCAGCTCCACGTCTTCCTCACTCGTACTTAGTAACCTTTGTCTCAATTTCATTTTGAATTGCGAAGTTGGCTTTTGAAAATATCGTTGATAGTTCTTCAATACTTCTTCTAGAATCATGGCTTTCCACCTCAAGCCCTGTCTTTGATTTTGTAGTGTTATTGTCTTTCACCAATGATCCAAATATACCCTATCAATCCAAATCAGTCAGAAAAAAATTCAAAAACATATCTACACACCACATCTTTTAGACGAGCCCATTAACACCTTTTTCTTTTCTTTGAGGGGAGCCGAAGAGATACTGATGCACCCTTGGGCATGGACGAGGTCTTTGTTAAAAACTTGGGTGACGGAGTCCAGAAGCCTTGGATGGATGGAGTAGACAACAATAGCATGCAAAATACACGTAAAAATAAGCATAAACTCGCTCTGTTTTGCCCAATTGCATAGCATAAACAAAATAATAGTGATTAGTTTAATTGTTTGGGCAAAGTTTGAAGAAGTCAGCAAGAAAAATTAGACCCAGAAAAACCATTTTTCTGAAAAAAATGGTGTTTAGTTGGAATATTTTTCTCCAAAGACATTTAAATATCTGAAAACCAAAAGCCAAAAATGTGGATTCTATGGTATCTGCTTCGCAGATTAAAAACAAACCCTTCTCTACTGTCCTGCCCAAACATAAAGCTGTTTTTATTTTTTTAAAAATACTTAACAAACCATCGTAAATATTTCTATACCCAAAATCGCATGTAAATATTTTTTGATAGATCTTATTACCTGTAAGCCTCCTTGTGTAGCAAAGTTGACACAAAAAGTAGTTCTTGATTGCCATTGACCTGGATTATACAAGGAGAATATAAAGCTTATCAGCTAACAGACCTTGTGTGATATCTTGGCAGAAAAGTGAAAAATGGAAACTTACAATAATGAGTTCACCATCCTGGGATGATGAAACTATAATGTCTGATGTCGAGGGTGACTTCAAGGTTGAAAATGCGAAGCCTCTAAATGAACTTTCCTTTGTAAGAGATAATTCAGGCAGCGACCTGGAATTTAAATCAACAGTGATAAGATGGTGACAAACAACAAGGTAAATTCTGGGAGAGTGACGCATATTTTCTAGATGAAAACATATGCATTTTCATGCTCACCCCCAACTCAAACTACCGATGCTTCCAGTGTAGATAATCAAATAGGTACCAGCATGTAAGGAATCATCACCTAATCTCAAATTTTCCACTGGTGAAAAGAAGCAAAAGTCCATCATCAGAAGATCCAAAAGTTGATGCCCAGAAACAAGAGGAATTGAATTTCTTTTTATAGAGTACTTTCCTGACACCCTGACACGAGATCATGAAAATGGAATGGAAAAAATCAATTGGCTTTTTCTGCAAAGTTACAGTAACCTATACATGATAGTAGTGCTCATACCTGGACTGCATGCGATAAGGAATATACATAAACCGCTTTTTCAGAACAAAGCAATACCAATGATTGCTTTGTCATGGTGTTGTTGGAATTGATGTTATCCGATATTCCTTGTACATCTGTCAAGAAGTATGGACGCTTACATTTCAGATATTTCATTGTACAAGCCATGAGACACAAGCACCATCTTCCAAATCGCAAGAAAAAGAAACGACACTCACCCAAAATCCGTGTATATAAAGCTCTAGATGGTTTCTTTGGACGAACCGAACTGGAGCTTACTGTATTTCCCGAGTCACATTCGAGTGCCAAAACTGATGAATCTTTTGTTGCCACAAGCAAAATATTTTTTTCAAAACCATGGAAGCTGCAGGTCTCAAAATGTGTTGAAATGATCCCCTTTGAAAATTCACAGGCAATGAGTCTTTGATACAAGATGGTAGGCCCTTCCACATCAACCAACGAAACCTGTAGTTACAATACAGAAATAAATTAAGAATCTTTCTTGTAGGATGTTTGACTCCACAATAATAAAAAAAACTGACTGAATTGAATAGGGAATTTAGACAAAAGAGAAAAGGAAATCTTACATATCCTTGGTCTGTCCCAACAGCAAGTTGTTTTAGATTTTTTGTCATGTTTATGGACAGTACGGCACCATTAACCTTGGCAAGTTTGATTCTGTTAATAATGGGGTTGCTTCCTTTCTTTGAAATTCCTGGTAACGTCATAAATCTTTCAAAAATCCAAATGAAGCACCAAAGTTTTTGTTCTCGGAACATGATATTGATAGACCCGAATCCAACATCACAACTGAATTTGCCCCATTAGCAGGGAGAATATATACAGTGACTGGTAATTTAATTTGACGCAAATTAGATGGCAAATTTAGTACCTTGAAAAGATACAAAAGAGCTCTGTGGAGCAAATGCTTCAGATTTGAATACGTATATGCGAACCTGAATGAAAGATTAGCGTTAAATATTAGTACACTGTAGATCATAACATGGAGCAGAAACTGCTTTTTACAAATTTATTGACAGGACCGTATTACCGTTCCACTTTTATCTCCAGACACAAGAGTATGAGACTCGAAGTCAAAGTGCAATGCTGTCAATGCGCAGCCACTCACAGAAAAAGTATCATCACTCTGCACAATCAAATCAAAATAAAACAGGATTCCTTCCAGGAAGAAAATACTCATTTTCATTGATCCATATACATGATCTACATGTTTCAACAGTAAAAGAACTGGAATCGATCGATGGATTTATCAAAACAAACAAGAGATGAAGCTAAATTACAAATACCTAAGTTGTCTCAAAACGTCTTCATACCTGTTGAGTTATAGATGCAACTTGAATGAAAAGAGGGCAAGAAGCATCCCAGAAGTTAATTGTTCCATTATCATGCCCAGTTATAAACAGGTTTTTAGCCCTGGTAAGTGGACTAAAAGTCATTGAATTTGAATTACTTCCGTCTTTTAGCTTTCTTTCAAATGGAAAAAGTGGCAAACTGTTTTTTGCCACAATATTGAATTCCTGCAGCACAAATATAATATATCAACAAATATTGAGACTATGATTTTTCTCATATCAACATTATTATCATATTTGCCATGGCCTATGCACATACCTCATCTGACGAATACTGCATGGATGGAATACATGTCATAAATTTTGATACAGTGATGCTTGAATCTCCATAAGGTAACTTTATCATTTGCTCCTTCGGAAGTGAAGGTGATGATTTGTTTTGGCACTGTACCAGGTACCTTTCAATCAAACAATCATCGTAGGAGTAGATTTGACTTGACTTCCCCAGCAAAAGAAGTGAATCGTGTCTTTTATGTTCGATGGAGCTTGTAATAATCTCCAAGTCAACTAGAGACTCGGGGGGGCTAAGCGTCAGTTTAATTGTGCGAGATTCAGTATGTTCATTTAGTTGAACTACCTGTAACATGACATTCTTACGCAAATTAGATAAGGAAAAAGTAAATCCATGCAGTAAAGTCCTTTCTCTATGGAATCTGGTCTATGATACTTTTGTAAATTGATTATAGCTAACATCTGGAATTTTCGATATTTAAAATATTTTATTTTATATAACCAGAAAACATGGCGTCTCTATCTCAGTATTTCTAGAGAAAGTATAGGCTGAATACGTTATCAAGTTCTTTATTTTCCAGTATTAACATGAGGTAAAAATTAAGACAATTCTATAAAAAAAAATGATCTTTCGATTTCTAAGAACATAAACAGTGTGTTAAGGGCAATATGATACCTGTAAGTTGGTAGAAAAATTTTCGGACATTCCTAAAACGTATAGTCGACTTGATTTTCCATCTGCATCAATCCATTTTAACTTCGATATTGGTATTTTGTCCACTTTGTATCCAAGATTCAGCTTACAAACAGGTGTTATTTGACCACTACTTGTTTCATTTATTGATACTTGTTCGGTCTTATAATCAGATGGACATGGAACACTCCACAGGAGTATATCTCCATTGCTGTAACCAACAGCAACTTTAGTTCCAGCCGTGGATACCCAACAAGCTGCCGTTACCTTCTTTGTTTCTTGATATAGAGATTGCAATGTGGTACTAACACTAGTAAAAATGACTGTACTTTCTTGAATCGCCCATAATGTAATAACTCCATCGCAATGGATAATAAGTACCCTGAAATGATATGAAAGAAATGTCGTATTGATTATTGAAATCATGCAACAAGATCTATGCCCCTTTCAAAGCCTGAAAATTAAGGGAGATTATTTATGTGGTGGGAGATTGCCTTTTAGTTTCTGCTGTAGGTTGGGGCAGTGTATATTTTACAGCAATCTCACTTTCAACTTCATTGTTTTTGCCTGTATATGGATTGATCATCAGGTGCAAAATGTTCAGAAAACAGTACACATAGTAAAAGAAATGACTGCGTCAGACAAATTATTTATTAAATAAATGGGAGAAAAATATGTGCTGTTCAATTTCAAGAGATAAAAATTCATAGAGGGCTAAACAGGATTTAATCCTACCACGAGAAGCTGAAAGAGGGATATGGTATATCATTTGTTCAATGTACCGTTGCTCTTGATCGACCCTCAGGACTGATATATAACCAGCAGAATCTCCAACATACCTACAGAAAACAAGAAATGTATATAAAAAATAGAACTTGATATATGTGTAAACTGAATCCTGACTGTGTTTGATGACATTACAGGTAAGGTGCATGCTGTATGGCACGAATTGAGGTGATTTCCTTTTCATACCGATGGACAGTGAACAAGAACTTGGTATCTATATCCCATACCTATAATGATTCTTTTAAAATATTAGATATAAGAAATAAATTACCTCAAGCCACATATGTTGATCAAGAGATATTTTACAATCAAATAAATATACTGGTAAGTCGACTAACTTGCCTCGATATGGTTATTGACATTTACATTCACAAGGACACCTTGGTTGTCCATAAACTGTCAACAAATATTTTTACTTGACATCAGTAACCAACATTGAAAAGTGGGAAATTTTGAGGGATGACTCATTCCCAGTACATGGAGCCGAAGCACTAAATCTTTCTTATAAGCATACACATCACATAAGTCGGAGGAAGATATGTGAGTAGTTTACCAGCAAAATCTTGCTCGGTACTGTTTCTGGTGATTCCAGCAGAGCTTGCGATCCATCTTTGCCATATAATTTGATTCGTCCATCTCTGAGAGGAGGGTGGGTAAGATTATTATCTACTTAAAAGTTAAACCTTGTAAAGTTGACAAAACCTTCTTACAAAGTATATCAAAATTTTGAAGACTTCCACAGTCAATTTCATCGTGTAAGGTGATAAGAAAGGATACTAGGGGTCATAGAAACCACCATAACAATTCCTTCATTTATCATGAAGAAAAACTTGACAACCAGTGGATGACTATGTGAAACAAAATTATGAATAACTTCCGTAAACATGGTATCGCTTCATGAATAACACAAAGACATTCTAGTATTTGGTAAGAAATATTGAATAAACTCTAAAGAAGAAATAGCAATATTATTTAGACCAAAATCTGAAACAGAAACTCACTTAGTTGCAATAGCGAGGATTTGTCGAATCGAGCTATACTTCAGCAACAAAGATCCGGGTGGAATCCCATAATGGAAAACCAAGCGGGGGTCTACATCATCAGGTTTCAAAGTATCTGAAAGCCCTCCAGGCTGCAAAGACAATGTACTAAGGTTAGAGAAATAAAAATAAATAACCAAATTATTTGATGAATATTTCATTAAATCTTTCGACAAGTCTGAGAATTTTTTTTAAAACTTCACTTAAAAAATTTAAATTGAAGTTTCCTACGTGCCTTCATAGGCTGCTTTTCTTTGTAGGATAAGTCACATAACTCTTCATAATTCTTTTATATATTCTGATGTTATTATGTTTGGCCAACATTGTCCAAAATAATCATCTTCTTTTGAATCCAAATTTAAATTACGATCTCCAATAACTGTATAAAATAATTGCCCGGATGTTGACCTTGAGATGCTGATTGAAGCCATTCACTATTATTATTTAAACCTGTATTCTGTTCAAAACATGTTGAGTTGTTTATAACTCGGCCAACACCCCAACGAAATTGTATACGTATTCTCGCGTAAAAGATTATTAGCTTTAACAACGAACAACACAATTAAGTAATTTCAGAATTTATGCCTATACATTTTCGTCAGCTCTGAAGCCAGCGTAATGCATATGTTTTTATTAGGATAAATTCTAAGTTGGATGAAGACATTTTTTTGAATGATGAAAGGTACAAATTTACAAGTTTCAGGACTTCATCCACTACGCATGTAAACTATGTGTGCCGCACTCCAAAAACTAATCAAGACATTTGATTCTCAATGGTTTTTATCATTTGAATACATGCTTGATTACAAACCATCAGAAATATATGTTTCCCTATTAAAATATCCAACTCACAACTAACATTCCAAAAGAAACTTTGGACTGTTCTATTTCTAAAGTAGGATAAAATGCACTTTATCTCTTAACTAAGCAATACTCTTTTGTTACCTCTTGTTTTCTTCGCTTGGTTAATACTGATAAAATCACATTCGAGCCATATAAGTATCGATTTAGACTCAATCAAACTGCAAAAAAAATCTTCTTTTGCTAAAAAATAGGGAAACTGATGAAAAAGGTTGTAAAACATCGTTTTGGAAAATTCATTCCCTATTGTCCCTATTGTCTATTTTCCCAAACAATTAATTAATAAGAAGCAATTTCAGGATAGATCTTTAACTAACATTAAAATTCTTTCTTTTTGGTGCTATCCTAAATCTCTACTTACAGAAAAAATGTGAACAATATATTTCTTAACATCTTCCAAATTTAGCATATTTTCCCAATTCGTCATTTCTCATAAACTTAACTGCATTATATGGATTCATACAATATTTATCCTCAACTTTTTCCATACTTGATTTATTTCTTCATTCTTTTGTCTAAAAATAGTAAAAAAAATTAAATAAAAGAGAAACTGCTGTTGCAACAACGCCCCACAAAATCCAATGTTACTGCTTTCTACCAATTCAGTGTAGCCACTTTTAAAATATTACATTATATTCTCCTCATTGCCAAAAATACATGCGAATTTTCCAGGCTAATAGTCGTAAACTGCAATTAGCACAATCATCAAACATAAAAGTTGTAAATCCAAATAGTCGGAAAAAAATTCAAACATACAGATGATCTTAGCGTAAAAATTTTCCGGGATGGAATCACTATTTTCAAAAGAAAAACAATATATAGATGTCAACCGCTCAACCGAAATTGTAACACTTGAAAAAGGGTAATTACAAATCCACAATGTCCTAAGAATTTAACATGTAAGCCTCTATTTTCCCAACTTCGATCACAAGAAAATGAAGGATTTTAAAAGACAAAATAATGCAAAAAAAAAAAACACACACACACACTCTCTAAACAAAGTACTCCAAAAGGCACGAAATTACAAATCAAGAACAGCATACTATACACCCACAAAGCAACAAGATTTTGGACTAATAGAAAGACGGGTTCGGAGAAAAAAGATAGAGATTTAGGCAGAAACATGGATAACACACATTACCTTCTTCAAAGAAGCCTTTTCAACAAGTTTCTTGACGAAAGTGGCCATGGAAATTAAAAGGGTCTGTCTCTCCTTCAGATCAGTGAAGTGTTACTAAAAATAGACAAACCCAAGAAAATAATCATAATAATGATAATAATAATAAAAAAAAGCTATACAGTATTCAGTGAAGTAGAAGGAAAGCAAGGCGATGTTTCTTGGATAGAATCGCCAATGGGTTTGCGGACACACCGATGAAATAAATAAATAAACGAATGACACCAAAGAAAGAATCACAGGAATTGAATATAAATATCGTAACGGTTGGATTTGCTTGCAGTTAATCGGGAGAGGGGGTGTGGGGCAGGTGACTTGGCCGGTGGGTATTTTTTATTATTTATTTGCTCCATTTTTTGTTTGCATGCGTACACGTGTAAGTTGACAACGTTTGATCCCATAAATCGCAAGACACACGGCCTTTGTTTTTGTCGGGGTGTGAGAGTGATTCTCGTCTCTTGATTACCAAATTTTCAACCGATACCACCGACCGAATCAAATCCACTTGTCCAAAAATAAATAATCCTTCTGCAGTGTTGTATGAAATATTTCACTCTCTTTCATTTTGAAGTACAACAACTATTTTTATTGGATAGAGTTATCAAATTATCGAGTTTGATCGTGGTTTAAAATATTTGAGTTTTATCATTACATCAACTATAAATTTTGTTAAAGTGACAAACGTTCGATCATACAATCGACATCAGAGTCAAGTTCATAAATTCGATTCGCATTAATTATAAATGATACAATTACTGAAAGAAGGTGCAATAATCATATGTCCTGAAATACTAAAAGAGGTCAACTTTAAAAAGAACAAAGATTTTTAATCATACACGAAGTACACATGAACTATTGAATTATCAATTAAATATTTAAATATTGATTGACAGTCTTTTTAAAATATTATTTTTAACAGTCATTAATATAGTTTAGATAATTTATGAGCCCTTTTCATTGGATATTTTAATACAATAAAGATATTTTGAAATAAAAAAATAAAAAAAATAGAATTATAACTTTTTTGAGGGAATGTTGTAAAGATGGTGAGACGTACGTTAATTTTGAAAAAGTCAGTCTTAAACTTTAGTTAAAGTAAGCACTTGTTTAGTTTTTATTGGAAAAAAAAAAAGAAAAAATAAATAAAGAATAGTCTGCACCTCGCAAGGGGATCCATCTTACATATTACACGTACACAAATGTTTGAATTATTGGACTATAGTCGATGTTTGATTTAACTAAAATAGTTCAACCATCAATATCAATAGCATAAAAAAATTAAAATTTAAAACTGAATAAATTTTAATCAGATCTGAAACGTTAATATAAACTAATATTTCATCCGTGTGATGACCGTAATGTTATTATATGTAATTAGTAATTAAAATAGTAGATATTAGTATTTGAAATTTTATTAAAATTATTGATTAAAAAATATTATATAAATTTTTTTATATCATATGAGATAACGTTTAAATCAAAATAACAATTTTCTCCTCTTAAATTGATTTTGATGTGTTGGTTGAATGGAACTATTATTGATATAAAATATAAAAATATATCTAAAAAATATATTATTTTTTCTATCAAACTTTTACAAAAATAGATATTTTTTAAAAGTCCATTTTTGTGTCATTTATAAGATAATAAATTTGATTAATTTTTTTTTATTTTTTAAAACATGTTAAAAAATATTTACATTGCAATTTTAATTGAGATACTAAATAATAATGATGATGATAATAGTAATTTATTTAATTGATAGTTTGTTTAATATATACAACATTATTTAATTAGTGTAAAAATTTATTAATTAATAGCATAAATATAACACAAATAAGCATAGTTTTTAAAAGCATCCTGAAATCGGAGCTATGGGTCACTTAACCAGTGGTTAAACAATTAATCAGATCAATTATAGTCAGATACAAAATTAAATATTTTAATATCTAAAAAAATAATCATAATTGTTGATATATATCATGTAAAAATTCAGCAAAATCAACATTTACATATCTTCAATAAGACAATTTGTATTTTAAATTTTCATTTTGAAAAGAGATGAAAAATGTGTAGACTTTATAATTATATTTGAATAGAGGAAGGAGTATTTGGGGAAGGAATAAAGTGTGGGAGTATGGATTTTTCGACTCTCAAATATATGTCTATTTTCTATGTTTAGTTGTATTTTTCTTGATTTTGTTAATATACGCCTATTGACCAAGTTTTTGAAAATGTACAACTATTTTTTTCAATGAATTGAATAGAGATAAATAGAAAGTTTGTATTTATATTTGTTTTCCCAATTATTTTTTTAATACGTGATAGACTTGAGTTTGTTGAAGACAAATAATGCGTGCTTTAATTTGCCACGAATTCGAGGAATCGAACACATACCTATTCTTCAAGTGCAGGATCTCGAAACTGATTGGGGATGGTGTGCTGCAGTGGCTAGGCATAAAGAAGATTATGGTACCCCAACATCGATTCTGAAAGCTTTTCGAGAGACGTTCAGAGGGAAGTCTACAGTGAATAGAATGAGAGTCACGACTCTTGCAGCGACAATTTACCATGTCTGGAAATTGCGTAACAAAGTAATGTTTGAAGCTGAAAAACCGCGAGCTGAAAGGATAATAAGGAAGATTCAGATTCACACTTACAGATGTTTACCTTCTTCCTCTGATTTGTTATATAGTTTGACGTAGGTAGATTGCAGTGTTTCGATTTTATGTGTATCTCTTGGAGATGTCCAGTGTACTTGTATTTATAAATTTTTTTGCTTCTTTTAATTGAATTACTTCATTAAAAAAAAACAATAATAATGCTTTCAACCAAGACAATATAAAAACAATTATATGTGTTTTATTAATTCTCAATTGCTAAATCGCTATAATTTATAGTGAATAATAAGAGAACTTAGCGACAAGCCTCACACAATATTTCCTGAATTATTTGTGCGTTTGGAACGCTCGAAACCCAAGGAATAAAAATATTGTGAAAACTAATGTAGTTATTATTATTATTATTATTATTATTATTATTATATTTGTTGATATTTCAAAATTTTATAATAATAAATTGGTGGGTTTTCACTTTTTAGCAATTAATTCACGGGTTTAAACAAACCACCACCGGTTCGATCCAATTTTAAAAGTTATGCAAATAAGCATTACAAATAAGGATTCCATTTCCTCCGAACTCGACGGAAATCCGATTCTTGACTCGAAACGGAGAAGGATATGAAGGAGGTTTTTTACTGATTAAATAAATGGATAATAAGGTATGTGTATTTTCGGGTCTAAGGATACATGCGGTCATAACAAATCCTACTGATATCCGATCCGAATATCCAATCAAATTAATATTAATATATATAATTAATTTTCAGTTATTATATTAGTTATATTATGTTTTTATTGAATGATATTAGTTGACTGAAACACTAAAAATTATTAATATAAATTCGATGTTATTTTGGTAGAATAATGATGTATGATAAATTATTCTAATATTTTGCTATTTATTTTATAATGTTTAATTTGTTAATTTTTATATTTAATTTTTTCCGTATTATTTCAATAATTTAATAAATATCTATAGTTTTCTCGAAATAATTAACATTCGAGAAAGCATGATTATACGCGGTAACAATATATTTAGATAGAGTATTAATATGTAATCTTCCTATGAGTAAAAAGTGTTAATGAGATCCTATCTATGTGGGCACTACTCTCACTTCATTTCAAGGGATAAGATCTTGCCACACATACAATTTCAAAAAAAATTGGGTCATATATATATATATATATACATGAGAAAATCTTGGCTATTCATCCTATCATGGAGGTAATGTCCACATGGGTAGAATGAAATAAACCGAGTAAAAAGATGTAAATGAAATTAAATACTTGATAAAAAAAAAATATAATAAATGAAAATGGAGAGAAAATGTAGAATTCTACGCAAAATCAAACACATTCATTCATAGTCATGGAGTTCGGAGGAGGGCAAAATCGCCATTTAGGTACGTGAAAAAGACTGCGGCCCGTTGTCTCCCCTCGCCGGTTCAGAGAATGATCCTGGACATTATTGTTGGGATGGAATCAGGTACATCACTCATTCTGCACCGAGCCAATCACAATCCACGAAATTGCTTGTACTCCTCCGTTTCGAATTACGAAAGCTAATTGAAGTTGTCTATTCCATGGTCCATTGCTCCATTTTGCACTCTGTTCTGACCCCAGCTGCATCTTCGCGTCACGATCGTCATCATCATTCCCTTGATTCATTCATAATAACGAATTGAACGAAACAGTTATCTGTTTGAAGTGTTTTTTTAATCATGTTATTCGGGGTGCTGGGTTCTCTAGCTATCATTGTTTTTCACTTTTAATGTTTGCTCATTACGGTTTTTGGTGCTTGGATTTTAGCTCGACAGTTATCTGTTTGAAGTGTTTTTTTAATTGTAAGTGGTGAATAAAGAGCAATGTGAATGGTCAGATATTTAGGAGTGGCGTGCAGATTCATTCTTTGGTCTTCTTTGTGATCTTTCATCTACCCTTTAATTCTTATCGCAGAGATGCATTCAGTTAATTAGTTTTATTGGCAACGCCATGTTGCATTTGACCAAAGAAATCTCTCATATCGGAGAATTTCCTTTGCTAATCACTGCAAGAGTTGTAATGGCTTCAAGTGATTTAAAGTTTGCCAGAATGATTATTTGATGTAGAAAGTTTTGTGATTTATTTGTTCCATTTATTTATGAACACATTTCAGTTTTGATCAATCTACGTAATATTATTATTGAAACGGTCAGTTCTTGTTCAAGAACGTAGATTCAACGAGGGAATGGTGGCTTGTAATGCTCAATTTTGTATCATTTTGAGTTGAGCACATGATTTTATTTTGTCAGATTTCAAAACCTTTCTACATTTTGATCTCACGGCACTTGTTTCCCAATTCTTCAGGATTGGATTGTCTCGCAATCATAAATAATTTACGCCGATGATGCTAATGAGGACGCCATAGTGAAAAAAGTTATTTTGACTAAGAGACGAGTTGATGGTAAGTGTCACCTCTTTCTTAGTGAATGTAAAGAAGATAAACAGAACAAGAGACTTGGTAAATTTTAATGCATTTCATTTGATGCTTACCTAGTCTTGAATGCGAATGGAATGAGTAGCATTTTTTGTTTTGGAATGATGGCTTTGACTTTGTGCAAGTTTTGAAAATTTTGGATCAGTTTTATCTAATTAGGATGATGAATCAGGGATACTAATTTGCACATACTCACTCAGTTGTTCCAGGCACCATGTTCCTTGAAAGAAAAAAAAAATCAAATATAAATTTGTCTTTTAAGAAAAGGCCATGAACTTTCACCAGTTGGAACTTTTTGTTTGCCTGAATGTGCATCTATCGGTTCCCTGCATTTAGCAGTCAACGTATTTGAAACTGAATAATGTTAGAAAACCTGCGGTAATCAACTAATTTTCCTATAGATTTCTTTCATTGAACTCTCTGAACTGTTCTATCTGGATGCTTTTACCATTATCATGAAATTTTATGTCATCTCCTGTCGAATAAGTTGAATTAAAAAATTCAGTAAATAAAGTAATTGTGCCAGTGGGTACTACTATCAAAGAGATGAGAGAGAATAAGTGTGAGGTAAGACAAGTTCTCCCCAAACTCCTTCACATATGTTTTATAAATGATGAATGGTTGGTTATTTATGCAGTTTTCCTTCAGTAAGTAGGTATGAAATGATGATAATGAAAAAATCTAATTCTCTTGATTCCCCGTAGTCTTCTTAACTTCAGTTTAGTCTCACTGATAAATTGAATTTGTTTTATAGTAGGAAAATTAAAGCAAGCAACACAACTATATTGTGAGATGCTTTCTTCCATACTGTGACATACGATCCATCCACATATTGCATTTTTTTCCTGTTATATTTTACAAAGCGCTTCAGCTGTTGTTTTTTGTTTTTTTGTTTTGTTCTTTTTTTGTTTCGGATGATTCAGAGTGGCGGAAGAAACTGAACCAACTTGAATATATTGATCCAGAGGAGGATATAAATGAACAGCAGCCAAGTGAAGTAAAAGTGGACACAGAGAATCAAGATGAAGCCTACATCAAAGAGTTGCTCGTTGTGGCAGGTTTGTATGACAGTTCGTACAATCGTTCTTTGTTGAAATGGGACCCACTGGGTAAGCCTATCAGCAATCTTGTCTTTGAAGAAGTGGAAGATTCTTACAGGACAACTAAGGTTGATGATATTTGTTCAAAATATCGTGGAGGAAAACTAAATCACAATATGATTCTTGACTTGTCAAATGAAGTACTTCCAAACATACTAAGGCCACCCTTAAACCAGTCTAAAAATATAGAAAAGGCTTTTGGTTATGTACATAAGCTTCCATTAGGAAAGAAGCTTCTGTTTCAGGTTTGGGAATTTATCCGGCTTTAGGTGAACCCGCCATCCGATAAATCATATTATGCTCTTGATAGTCTGCTAACACGAGATTGGAAGTTGAGTACATGGTCCCATTTGATCGATGATGACATAAACTCTGTTGGTCGAGATATTGAATCTCAGATCATGAAAGAACTGATCCAAGAAATGGTCGAGGATATTGACCAATGACTTCATGAAAATATGGAATTGGTACCGGTTCCCTAGTTATCTTCATTCCGTTTAGATTGGATTGGTAGGCATAGTTTGATATATGGATAAGTGAGAGATTGATAAATAATCTTCTTTATCTCGTGTTTGGTACCTTTTTAAAAAACTCATGATAATTTTATGGACCCTTGATAAATAATTTTTTAGAAAGATAAAATGTCTCTTTTATTAGGTGTGATAATTTTAGTTTAATGATAAAATACACTACAAATGATTTAAGTACCCTCAATTTATAAATGATTTTTATAAATCTATGTTAGTAGGTAGAAATTAAAATCAAATAAATATTTTTATTTATTTTTATATATTATATAATATTATAATTATATAAATGAATTCGAGATAATTATATAAATAATTTTTATAAAGCTCTATAAAATTATTAGTATCACTCGATTAACCTTAAAAATTGATATTTGACTTTAGTCACAAAATCAAGGGCTCAATTATCATATTATATAATATATAAAATAAGGTAAAAATAAATAAATCATGCGAGCACTATCGACGCATGAACAGATAAAAAATATGAACTCAAGCAACAACTTTGAAATTATAAAATTTATTAGGATAATGTTAATTTTGTTATTACAATCTAATATATAAATTTACTCACTCTTATTAAAATCATACCAAACATTAAATATAATATTATACATCTTATTTATCTTTAACTTATCCTTATATTATATATCACATGTTTATACACCATATAAGATAAGATTGGATAATGGTGGAACATAAGTAGGATCGACGAAGAAATCTTGCGCTGACAAGGGTTTTCGCAAGAAACTATTTCTAATTTAAGTGACGTGGATGACTCAAATAAGAGATCCGTGAGACAGTCTCATACAAGTTTTTGTCCTGAAATTTTGTGGCACAGATAGGTACTGGTTCTTGCGCTCAAGTATATCTTCGATTGTTTCAGACTGAATTTGTGAGATTATCTAATTCAAAATATTATTCAAAGATTGAGATGAAAAATCTTTCTGAAACTGTTTCAGATTTTTTGTATTTATTAAATTGACTAAAAGATATTATTAATTTATCTAGTATTCGGACAAACCCATACGCCCACACGAAAAGAAAGAGAATATCGGCGCTAATTGCGGACAGCACACATGACTGTCTGTCTTTATATTATAATCTTCGACCATTTTGCTTTACTTTCTCGTTACCTTTTCTGACCCACTTCTCCTGTCTTTTTCTTTACCGAATTCACACACACAAAACATTGTGAATATTTGAACAAATGGAGTGGGAAAAACCGCCGCCGCCGCCGCAACAGGGCGAGGATTTCAACGGCGGAGGCGGGGGGATGTTTGTGAAGGTCATGACTGATGAGCAAATGGAAGACCTACGCAAGCAGATTGCAGTTTACGCCACGATTTGCGAACAGCTCGTTGAATTGCACAAATCCCTCACTTCCCAGAACGATCTCGCAGGTATCGAACTGAATTTGTACAGTTGTATCTCTTGCCTGATTGTTAAATTGATCATTTGAATGTAATGTTCGTTGCGTCTATGGCTATTAGATATCGAAGAACATAGGCCTCGAGGCTTGCGTTTCATCCAAGTGAAATGGCCTGAAATGATATGCTAAAATGAAGAGAAATTGACATCATATATGACACAATATGTACTTTATACTTTATCAAATAATATAAAACAAATATTCTTAGTTTATAAGGGATAACGAATGTTTGTCATCTTGTGGATTTAATCTCTACATTGAAAGCTAGTTGAGTAGTGGCATTGAGCACTTGGGTTGGTTTGGTGGACTGGTTTCATTGAACGACTGCGCCTTAACTTGCGTCTTGGGACGAATGGAGAGCATAGACAAGCGTTGAGTCGAGGTGCATATTGTGAGATTTTAACTTGCTTTTAACTTAATTTGTCTTTGGAAAAGAAAACAAAAGATTAGTTAATTAACTGATCCGGAATTATAATTAGGTCGGATTTGTTTGTCACTTTGTTGCATCAATAGATGAGTTCTTGTCGATTTTCCTTTGAAATATATAGGCTAGTAGGTAATGCGTGTGCTTCTGATTTCGTACTGTGCTTGTTTGTAATCGTTTCAATCTTCTGGAATTTAAGTGTTGGTGTTACCTTTTCACTCTTTTTTCTTGCTAGTTTTCTTATTTCATTGGTGCTCTCTGTTTATACAGTTCTCTGCATATTTTAAAACTTGTTGGATAACTTCAAAATTGGTGCATAATAGTTGCCTAGTTAAATGTAAACTCATCACTATATGGGGCTAGTATTTATTAGCACTTATAATTTAGTTATTTAGTACAATTTAGAGATTTTTTGGGGTCTTTGTATGTTACTTCAAACTTTTATTTGACTCCTATAGTTGGAGTTTTGGTCGGCCAAATGGTGGAGCCAATGCTAGCCAGCAGGAGCCACCATTCCAGAATCGAAATTTTCCGACGTACTTTAGCTCTCTTTATTTGATAAAATCTTTAAGGTTTTACTTTTGCCCTCCAAAGATAAATTCCCGACTCCGCTGGCTCTAAATAGTAACATGTGTTGGTACTTTTTTACAGTAAAACTTAGCTGTGAATTGTGATCATAGGAAAGAACCACCACAGAATGTCGAGTTCTGGTTATATCTACTGCCTAGCTGTTGCTTCATAGTGTTCTTTATTTTCTAATGAGTAAATAAAATTGATAAGATGCACATCCACTTGACCAGTTGATCAGACAAAGGACCATTAATGTTGACGAATTTTGTGTTATTGCATCAGGAGTGAGGTATGGAAACCCATATTGCGACCCCTTGATAACATCTGGAGCCCATAAAATCACTGGCAGACAACGTTGGACCCCGACACCTATGCAGCTTCAGTATCTAGAGCACTTATTTGATCAAGGAAATGGTACTCCAAGCAAGCAGAAGATCAAAGAAATAACCACGGAGTTGGCACAACACGGGCAGATTTCTGAAACAAATGTCTATAATTGGTTTCAAAATAGACGTGCTCGGTCAAAAAGGAAGCAACAGGCTGCACCAACAGCAAACAACGTTGACTCGGAAGTCGAGACAGAGGTTGAGTCACCCAATGAGAAGACTAAGAAGCCAGAAGAATCCCAGCCTCCACACATTTTATGTTCGAGGACTGAGGATCTATGCTTTCAAAGTTCTCAGGGTACTTCCGCAATGCATACACTGGATTCACATGTCAGTAAATCTGAAACGATGCTGCCACATGAAAGTAGCTCGACTCTTGGTGGTAGTTTTGGGCAAACATGCTTTTATGGAAATATGTTGCCGAATTCAAGTACGTACTTTTCTACATTTCTGCTCGCCTGCTCCTGCAATAGGAGAAATAGTTTCCCACGTTTTAGAATGCTGTATCTGACAAGTAAACTCATGGCAATCTTTATGTTCCATTCTTTTAACTGTGGATCGTATTAGGTGGATTTTACCAACCTGTGTTTTTAGCTCTAAAAAATTAAGTAATTTCTTCCAAGTCGAGTATATCTAAGAGTAGATTTTGGCCAAGCACTACCTTTCTGATCCAGGGCATTTGAAATGAAAAAACATAGCAAAAAAGTTCATTATCATGCGTGCACGTGTATCATATATGTTTTGAGCAGATACTTCTTAGAGCATGGCTACTCGCCATTGGCTTATATACTCTGTTCAAGCACTTACTTTTTTGGCATGAAATTTGCTTCACACAGGAATCGACAGCTTGATAGGAAAGATGGAACTTCCGGGAAACTATGATCCTTACTTACACCAAGATGACTTCATGGCTTGACAACCAAATGCATTTCTTTGCTGCATTCAAATTCGAGTCGACCCCAAAGGTTCAGCAATACTTGGTCTTCATGTAAATATCCAACCAAAGCTGCAAATGATATTCGAATCTGCTGTGATACAATTCTACTCGGTATTGTTTAGGAGATTAGTTTGTTTCTGAACATCCCTCTTCCACGCTCCCGATCTTGTTGTTTAGTAAACCGTGTTCACACATCTTCGTGTTTTTTTTTCGGTCTTTATATTACTTCTCGTCGAACGACTTCGATTTTCAGGTGTCGTAATGCGTTCATATGAACGTTATTATAACAGTGCTTACTAGAGTAACCATTTTAGCATATCTAGCTACAGTAACACGAAGTGTTGCCCCGTTGATTGCGTACACATTTCTGTTTGTAGACTACAGAAAAGCGGAAAACTTATTATGTCTGGTTTTGTTCCATTTTTTAAAATCCATTTTGCTGTCTTTAAAATTAAAAAAAAAATAAAAACAATAATAATAATAATAATAATATCACTATCTTAATTCTTATTATAATTTTCTTTTAAAAAATAGTTTCCTCATCGCAAAAAAAAATATCAATTAATTTGTTATATTTTAAATGGCAAAAACTTGTGTGAGACGGTCTCACGGGTCATATTTTGTGAGATGGATCTTTATTTGGATAATTCATTAAAAATTATTATTTTTTATACTAAGAGTATTATTTTTTATTGTGAATATAGGTAGGGTTGATCCGTCTCACAGATTGGGATCCGTAAAACGATCTCACATGAGACCTACTCAATTTTCATCCACGTAAATTAATTACGTCATTAACCAGAAAATTTTAAATTTTGTAATAAAAGCATATGAAAAGATAAACTTTGTTTTGGTGTGAAAAAAACCACCGGAACATCGACAAAGACTCGTCGGCATAACTATACTAGCTATTTATTAAAGTGAAACTTGTACAGATACTAACCAAATTTTTAGTAAGCTGTAAACTTTTTTCATAATTTCAAAAATATTATTTGTCAACTCTGAAAGGAAATATAATTTTCATATTAAATTGATTTCTCTAATATTATTTTTTTCTTGTTGATTTGATTTATTGAGTATAATATTTAATTATGATTTTGCCTTTCTAGATAATTATGTTAAGATTTTATTGTAATATCATATGAAATATTGAGTTTTACCTTTCTAGATATTATTTTTATGATAAAGATTTTCTAGATATTATATTTATAAGAAAAATCTTGCAGATATGGTATCAATGTTTTAAAGGAGTTTATTTCTTATTAAACTCTCACTTTTCTTGTGAAATATGTTTCTTTGTGAAGATAGAGTCTATGTCTATATATAAGAGATCAAAGTCCAAAGACATTGATGCGACTGCTCTCTCTTCTCAATCAATATACACGCACTGTGCACGTCATGATTCTCATAGAAAAACATCCTACAAAGGTGTTGCTGTTTTGAGAAGAAGTCGTCCGTTTTGTTTTTCACTATTCGCTTGGAGGTTTTCATGAATGCATTACTGATGCACTTTTGCACGTCGAGATTTCAGAGACAAATAATTCTATAAAGACGTTGCTGTGTTTTGAAGACTGTTGATCTCGTGTTGCTCTGAATGTTGCCAATATCTACAGACAACATCCGTAACAATGTTGACTGAAGATTACATCTAATTGATCGTGTTTTTCGGGATCAAGTTTTGCTTTCTTGTTCACGTTTTAATATTGTTGGTTGTTTTAGAAAGCTTTATTTTATCAACTTATTGAGGAAATTGATTTTTGTCATAATCACTAGTGATAGGTTTTTGTGTAAACATTGTGGTTTTCTAGTGATTAATTTTTGTCATAAGGCAAATACTTGTGCATATTTAATCTTGTCCATCTATTTATTTAAAGTGAATTTGTGTTACAAAATATAATATTCCGCAGCATGTTGTCTCAGATTTTGTAACATCTGGCACAACACCTAATTCTGACAAAACACAAATTCACTATCTTACATCCTATTCTGATATTTTCATTATTTTGGATATCTGTCAGACAAAATAAACCTAACACTCTCAATTCCATATTGAGTAGGTCTCATGTGAGACCGTCTCACGGATACTAATCTGTGAGACGGGTCAACCCTATTCATATTTACAATAAAAAGTAATACTCTTAACATAAAAAATTATATTTTTTCATTGATAATCCAAATAAGAGATTCATCTCACAAATTCGACTCGTAAGACCGTCTCACACAAATTTTTGCCTTCCATATTTTACAAATCTTCTTCCATTCTATCTCTTGTGATTTCAATTTCAAAGAAAAAAATCATTTCTCACTATTTTTTTTGAGTATGTCTCTTATGATACGATCTCACGAATTTTTATTTGTGAGATAGATCAACCCTACCGATATTCAAAATAAAAAGTAATAATTTTTCATGGATGACCCAAATAAGAGACCTGTCTCACAAAATACGATCCGTGAGATCGTCTCAGACAAGTTTTTGTAATTTTTTTTTAATGAATCACATGGGTACGAGTATGCAGAAGTTGAATGTTTTTAATGCGTGATTACAGTGTTGGGCAACTCTCGCGTTTTTCTGGATAGTTCAGACTATTTGAGGTTATACATCATATTGATTATTGGTATTAATTATTAAGTGTCCTATGCACCTATTTTTATTGTTGTTGTCTTGATTTTATTGAGTGTCAAGTCGATTATGAATTATTATGAGATGAGTTATGATCAGAGTCTGTGTGGTTTTGGATTCCTATAGATGATGCTCGCACTACTGGGATTATTATACTGATTAAAACGTATCTCGGCTCGTCTCTCGGATTGATACAATGATTATAGACACTCGGGGTCCTCTGAGTGTGTGTCACGTGTAATATCTCTGATTCGGATATATCATATTGTAAATTTTTTTTTTTTGAGCATCGATCAGCGAATCAGACTTTCTATACTCTAGCTAATGATGTTTATATGATTTGTTATGTGGGAAGAATCAGTCGTTCTCCTACTTTTATTTCTCGAGTTGTAATTGCTGATTTGGTTTAATAAAATTCCAATGTTTAACTAAAAACAAATACACTCGATCTCACACTAATGCATATGATATGAAACCTTGAATTATCAAGATCGCAAGCGTTTAATTTCGAAACAGAAAAAAAAAGAGAGATTTTTAGTAATCGATAAATATTAAATATTTTGTGATTGTTAAGATTGAAAATTTGACCTAACTCAACTTCAAAAGCTAGCTCAAGGGGATGCTTGTCCGAGCTCATACAAACTCTCAGGTTATTTATTCAACCGATGTGAGACAACTAACACACCCCCTCATGCTCAGAAATGAACATTTGGAGCGTGAAGTTTACAAATGACCTAATTATGGGCAAAACGGATGACCCAACTATGGGCAGTCCAACACATAACGGTAAAACCTGAGTTCTGATATCATGTTAAGATTGGAATTTGGACCTAACTCAACCTTAAAAGCTAGCTCGAGAAGAGAGGATTGTCCAAGTCCATATATACAAATTTCAAATTATTTATTCAATCGATATAAAAGATCTAACAATGGTTTTGTATGAAATTTATTGTCATGTGTCAAATCAGAAAGGCGATGGTTACCTTATTATATGAATTGCCAAAAATCACGAGTGCTCTGTAAAAAATAAATAATTTTGTATAAAAGAATGATATTAGCTTATCATTTAAAAATAAATAATTTCATTATTATTTGATTTCAACGAAATAAATTACACGTAACTCCCTAAAATTTCTAAAATGTAATGTCATTTGCCATTTTTCTCTCTGGAAATTAATATCTACATTCCCTCTAAAAAAATAAATAAATCAAAAAATTATTTTTGTATTTTTTCTATGTGTGATTTTGATCATCTATATTGTCAAATTTTAGTTTAGTTTGTTATAATTGTTTTTTTTATGGCAATTTTAGTCTTTTTTTTCGAAGTGAGATTTGACATCAATGCAGCGTTAATGTGTCTTTGACGTGTGTAGTGCTAAATCAACATTATCGGTGAAAAATGACTGAAATTGTAAAAAAAATTAAAAAAAATAAATGACTAAAATTACAATTTGATAATATAGAAAACTAAAATCGTACAGAGACAGCTTATCAAACCACAAAAAATGTTTAATACGATAGTTTGCAATATATAAACAAAGACAATTAATTTATTATCAAATTATTATAAGGGTAATTTAGAGAAAAATACATCTGTGCATGATTTGTTTAAGATTCAGTACCCAACAGAATTTTTTTGTATTTTAGTACCTGACAAAACACCACCTTAGTTTTTACTACATGTTTAATGTATTTTTACATTTTTACCCTTTTAATTAATAAAAAAATATATAAATACTTATTTTTGTTGGACATTTTCTCTTTCCACTCATCAATCCCGATGCATTTGGATGACATGTATATTTAATTTAAATATTTTTTATTAAAAAAACAAATTCACAACTAATTGAATTTTTTGAAATACTTAGTTTTGCTTGTGAAATACTTAATTTCAATTTTAAAATACTTGATTTAGTAAATGAAATACTCAGAATGTTTATTAAAAACTGGATATTCGAATATGCATTTAAAAAAAACAAATTCGCAACTAATTGAATTTTTTGAAATACTTAGTTTTACTTGTAAAATACTTAATTTTAATTTTAAAATACTTGATTTAGTAAATGAAATACTCAGAATGTGTATTAAAAAACTGGATATTCGAGTATGCATTTAAAAAAAAAACAAGTTCGCAACTAATTGAATTTTTTGAAATACTTAGTTTTACTTATGAAATACTTAATTTAAATATTAAAATACTTGATTTAGTAAATGAAATACTCGGAATGTGTATTAAAAAGCTAGATATTCGAATATGCATTTAAAAAAAAAAACAAATTCGCAACTAATTGAATTTTTTGAAATACTTAGTTTTACTTGTGAAATACTTCATTTCAATTTTAAAATACTTGATTTAGTAAATGAAATACTCAGAATGTGTATTAAAAAACTGGATATTCGAGTATGCATTTAAAAAAAAAAAACAAGTTCGCAACTAATTGAATTTTTTGAAATACTTAGTTTTACCTCAGAATGTGTATTAAAAACTGGATATTCGAATATGCATTTAAAAAAAACAAATTCGCAACTAATTGAATTTTTTGAAATACTTAGTTTTACTTGTGAAATACTTACTTTTAATTTTAAAATACTTGATTTAGTAAATGAAATACTCAGAATGTGTATTAAAAACTGGATATTCGAATATTCATTTTAAAAAAACAAATTCGCAACTAATTGAATTTTTTGAAATATTTAGTTTTACTTGTGAAATAATTAATTTTAATTTTAAAATACTTGATTTAGTAAATGAAATACTCAGAATGTGTATTAAAAACTGGATATTCGAATATTCATTTAAAAAAAAACAAATTCGCAACTAATTGAATTTTTTGAAATACTTAGTTTTACTTGTGAAATAATTAATTTTAATTTTAAAATACTTGATTTAGTAAATGAAATACTCAGAATGTGTATTAAAAAACTGGATATTCGAATATGCATTTAAAAAAAATCGCAACTAATTGAATTTTTTGAAATACTTAGTTTTACTTATGAAATACCTAATTTTAATTTTAAAATACTTGATTTAGTAAATGAAATAATCAGAATGTGTATTAAAAAACTAGATATTCGAATATGCATTAAAAAAAATCCCAACTAATTCACTTTTTTGAAATATTTAGTTTTTCTTATGAAATAATTAATTTTAATTTTAAAATACTTGATTTAGTAAATTAAATACTCAGAATGTGTATTAAAAAACTGGATATTGTAATATCCAACGCAAGTTCACCAAATGCTCGCATTTCCATCCAAGATCCATTTGGATGACATGTTCATTTCATTTAATTATTTTTTTTATTGTTAAAAAAACAAATTCGCAACTAAGCATTGAACTTTTTCAAGTACTTAGTTTTACTTGCGAAATACCTAATTTCGATTTTAAAATAGTTGATTTGGTAAATGAGATACTCAGAATGGGTATTAAAATACTGGAAATTCGAATATGCAACGTAAGTGCACCAAATGCTCGCATTCCATCCAAGATGCATTTGGATGACATGTTCATTTTATTTAGATATTTTCTTTATTTTTTTAAAAAAAAATCGCAACCAAGCATTGAACAATTTGAAGTACTTACTTTTATTTGCGAAATACCAGATTTCAATTTTAAATACTTGATTTGCTAATTGAGATACTCATAAAAGTTAATAAAATAATGGATATTCTAGTAGGCAATATAAGTTCACCAAGTGCTCGCATTTCTATCCAAGATGCATTTAGATTACATGTATTTTTCATTTAAATATATGTTTATAATTTTTAAAAGAAAAAGAAATTCGCAACTAAGCATTGAACTTTTTGAAGTACTTAATTTTACTTGCCAAATACCTAATTTCAATTTTAAAATACTTGATTTGGTAAATAAAATATTTAGAATGCTGTATTAAAATACTGAATATTCGAATATGTAACGTAAGTTCACCAAATTCTCGCATTTCCATCCAAAATGCATTTGGATGACATGTTCATTTCATTTTAAAATACTTGATTTGGTAAATGAGATACTCAGAATGTTGTATTAAAATACTGGATATTCGAATATGCAATATAAGTTCACCAAATGCTCGCATTTCCATCCAAGATACATTTGGATGACATGTTCATTTCATTTAATTATTTTTTTATTGTTAAAAAAAATAAATTCGTAACTAAGCATTGAACCTTTTGAAGTACTTAGTTTTACTTGCGAATTATCTAATTTCAATTTTAAAATACTTGATTTGGTAAATGAGATACTCAGAATGAGTATTAAAATACTGGATATTCGAATATGCGACGTAAGTTCACCAAGTGTTAGTCTTTCCTCGGAAGATACATTTGGATGACATATTCTTCTCATGTGATATCTATTTTGTAAAAAAAAACATATCAAATTCCCAACTAAGCATGAAACTTTTAAAATACTTAGTTTACTTGATAAGTACCTAATTTTAGTTTCAAAATACTTGATTTTATAAATGAGATACTTAAAACAGATAATAAAATACTGGATATTCGAATATGCATTATGATGCAATTTCAATGCAAATGAAATTTTAACAAATACATTGCTCCTCACTTCTCATGAAATAAAAATAACAATTTATTTCGGTATACAAATAAAGAACTTAGTTTTACTCCGGGACAAGTATGCTACTATATTTTTGTTAAAAGTAAGTGCTTATTTTGATCTACAAACAACTTACTCTTTCTCCACGATCAGTAATGAACTGTTTCATTTCTTTAAATGACATTAATAAGTATTCTAATGAATCTTAGTTGAAAAAACCAATCATGACTAAATTTACGTTGCATATTCGAATATCCAATATTCTATCACATATTATGAGTATCTCATTTACCAAATCAAGTATTTTAAAATTAAAATTAGGTATTTCGCAAGTAAAAGTAAGTACTTCAAAATGTTCCATGCTTAGTGATCGAGCAAAACTTTCATTGTAAAATTCTTAGTAAAAATTAATAATATTCAAGCTCGAATTAATCATAAGTGTACGATGTCAAATAATAATATAGCGTAAAAGAGTACGATTATCGTTCCTCTAAGGACTGTATTTCTCAATTATTATTCTCAATTATTCAATTTTTAGCAGCGATACTTCAGATGATTGTTTACTACGACGATTATTAAATAAAAACTCAATGAAATGGTTCAAGGATTAAATGATGAAATAAATAAGCTAGAATGATTGATTAAAGTTCAATTGAGAAATGAATTTATTGAGAATCTCGGTTCACATACCTCTCGCTAATCTACTTAATTCGTTCCACAATGATCTATGCTTTCGACGAGATTTCATATCTAATTGAACACGCCCTCTCAAGCTATGCCAAACTAATTCAACTCAGTGAAGTAATTAAATCTCTTTAATTATTTATCAATGGTGAATTGCATGTCGTTTTATTAAATCCATTAGCTTTCGACCTACTGAACTATGACTATCGACGTATATCCGACTTCATATTTCTCTGTAAATTGTAAATCCATGGATTAAGTTACTCAATCCTATCACGAGATATTCTCTCGAAGAACATTGTCCGGAAATCTTTAAATCTTCGCTCTAAGCTTTTTTTCTTTTTCAAAGCTTTTTGGCTGCTGAAAAGTCCTTGAACATGTCATCCAAAAGCATCTTGGATGGAAACGTGAGTACTTGGTGAACTTACGTTACATATTCGAATATCAAGTATTTTAATACTCATTATGAGTATCTCATTTACCAAATCAAGTATTTTAAAACTGAAATTAATTATTTCGCAAGTAAAACTAAGTACTTGAAAAAGTTCAATGCTTAGTTGCGAATTTGTTTTTCTTTTAAAAATAAAAAATATTTAAATGAAATGTACATGTCATCCAAATGGATCTTGGATGGAAATGCGAGTACTTGGTGAACTTACATTGCCTACTAGAATATCCAGTATTTTAACACACATTCTGAGTATCTCATTTACCAAATCAAGTATTTTAAAATGAAATGAACATGTCATCCAAATGCATCTTGGAAGGAAATGCGAGCATTTGGTGAACTTACGTTACATATTCGATATCCAGTATTTTAATACAACATTCTAAGTATTTCATTTACCAAATCAAGTATTTTAAAATTGAAATTAGGTATTTGGCAAGTAAAACTAAGTGCTTCAAAAAGTTCAATGCTTAGTTGCGAATTTGTTTTTCTTTTAAAAATTAAAAAAATTTATTTAAATGAAATGTACATGTAATCTAAATGCATCTTGGATAGAAATGAGAGCCCTTGGTGAACTTACATTGCCTACTAGAATATCCAGTATTTTATTAACTTTTATTAGTATCTCAATTACCAAATCAAATATTTAAAATTGAAATTAGGTATTTCGCAAATAAAAGTAAGTATTTCAAAATGTTTATTGCTTAGTTGCGATTTTTTTCAAAAAAAATAAAGAAAATTTCTAAATAAAATGAACATGTCATCCAAATGCATCTTGGATAGAATGCGAGCATTTGGTGAACTTACGTTGCATATTCGAATTTCCAGTATTTTAATACTCATTCTGAGTATCTCATTTACCAAATCAACTATTTTAAAATCGACATTAGGTATTTCGCAAGTAAAACTAAGTACTTGAAAAAGTTCCATGCTTAGTTGCGAATTTGTTTTTTAACAATAAAAAAATAATTAAATGAAATGAACATGTCATCCAAATGGATCTTGGATGGAAATGCGAGCATTTGGTGAACTTGCGTTGGATATTCCAATATCCAGTTTTTTAATACACATTCTGAGTATTTAATTTACTAAATCAAGTATTTTAAAATTAAAATTAAGTATTTCAGAAGAAAAACTAAGTATTTCAAAAAAATCAATTAGTTGCGATTTTTTTTAAATGCATATTCGAATATCCAGTTTTTTAATACACATTCTAATTATTTAATTTACTAAATCAAGTATTTTAAAATTAAAAATTAAGTATTTCATAAGTAAAATTAAGTATTTCAAAAAATTCAATTAGTTGCGATTTTTTTTAAATGCATATTCGAATATCCAGTTTTTTTAATACACATTCTGAGTATTTCATTTACTAAATCAAGTATTTTAAAATTAAAATTAATTATTTCACAAGTAAAATTAAGTATTTCAAAAAATTCAATTAGTTGCGAATTTGTTTTTTTTAAAATGAATATTCGAATATCCAGTTTTTAAATACACATTCTGAGTATTTCATTTACTAAATCAAGTATTTTAAAATTAAAAGTAAGTATTTCACAAGTAAAACTAAGTATTTCAAAAAATTCAATTAGTTGCGAATTTGTTTTTTTTAAATGCATATTCGAAGATCCAGCTTTTTAATAAACATTCTGAGGTAAAACTAAGTATTTCAAAAAATTCAATTAGTTGCGAACTTGTTTTTTTTTTATATGCATACTCGAATATCCAGTTTTTTAATACACATTCTGAGTATTTCATTTACTAAATCAAGTATTTTAAAATTGAAATTTAGTATTTCACAAGTAAAACTAAGTATTTCACAAAAATTCAATTAGTTGCGAATTTGTTTTTTTTAAATGCATATTCGAATATCCAGCTTTTTAATACACATTCCGAGTATTTCATTTACTAAATCAAGTATTTTAATATTTAAATCAAGTATTTCAGAAGAAAAACTAAGTATTTCAAAAAAATCAATTAGTTGCGATTTTTTTTTTAAATGCATATTCGAATATCCAGTTTTTTAATACACATTCTAATTATTTAATTTACTAAATCAAGTATTTTAAAATTAAAAATTAAGTATTTCATAAGTAAAACTAAGTATTTCAAAAAATTCAATTAGTTGCGATTTTTTTTAAATGCATATTCGAATATCCAGTTTTTTTAATACACATTCTGAGTATTTCATTTACTAAATCAAGTATTTTAAAATTAAAATTAATTATTTCACAAGTAAAATTAAGTATTTCAAAAAATTCAATTAGTTGCGAATTTGTTTTTTTTAAAATGAATATTCGAATATCCAGTTTTTAAATACACATTCTGAGTATTTCATTTACTAAATCAAGTATTTTAAAATTGAAATTAAGTATTTCACAAGTAAAACTAAGTATTTCAAAAAATTCAATTAGTTGCGAATTTGTTTTTTTTTAAATGCATATTCGAATATCCAGTTTTTAATAAACATTCTGAGTATTTCATTTACTGAATCAAGTATTTTAAAATTGAAATTAAGTATTTCACAAACAAAACTAAGTATTTCAAAAAATTCAATTAGGTGTGAACTTGTTTTTTTAATAAAAAAATATTTAAATTAAATATACATGTCATCTAAATGCATCGGGATTGATGAGTGGAAAGAGAAAATGTCCAACAAAAATAAGTATTTATATATTTTTTATTATTTAAAAGGGTAAAAATGTAAAAATACATTAAACATGTAGTAAAAACTAAGGTGGTCTTTTGTCAGGTACTGAAATACAAAAAAATTCTGTTGGGTACTGAATCTTAAAGAAATCATGTACAGATGTATTTTTCTCTAATTTACCGTTATTATAATCAATTTTATTTTCCAATTAAGTTGTTTTATTAAATAGTCTTTTTGTTATGTCAAATAACAAAGATGTCATTTAAACCATTTTTTATTGTCTCAATAATTTCGTACCAAATGATGAGCCTTGAAACAGGTCGATCCTATTTCTTACACAAATAATGATTACCTAATGTTTATCTTACCACTTTTATTCCCGTCACATCGTTGAATATATATCGTCTCCAATTAATTGGTGTAATTGTGCTTTTTTTAATGTTTATCTATTTGGCTTGATTATTATTATGATTTCTCCTATAATTTTGAAGTTTTTTGAATTATGAAATTATTTGAAGTTGAAATGTTTCAGATATGAAAAAAAGTATTTTAGGATTTTTGAATTAAATAATGCAAAATGTTTAATAAATGTTACGTGTATAAATGAGAGTAACGCTGAGATGAGTAAACTCTTCAGAAGTTTTAGTGCGTCAAGTTGTTGGTGTTGCGCCGCTTGATCTGATTGACTAAGTAAGTCGTAAAAAAAATGACGTCAGATCTTCACATGAAATATTATATCTGCTGGGAACATGACCGACGGTAAAGAAATGGTAAGACTCGTCTATAAGAAATATAAGACAACAGTAACAGAAATACGCATATCTCCCCGAACTCATGAACATAATATTCAGACTCATTAGTACCAAAATAGGTGTTCTCTATACTGCCATAACTATAAAAAAAATAATTTTCATCTTGACTTATAATTATAGATTTTGATCCAATGATAAACACTTGATCCTAATAATAAAGAAAGTAATTTTAAAAAAATATGACTTTGAAAGTGTTAGAATAATTAATTCCCAGTTATCTTATTTTAGATTGGATTTGATCTCACATGTTATAATTAAGGGTATTTTTTTTAAAACTTTGATTAATTATTTTTGTAAGAAAATGACATGCCTAAGAGCATTTATTATATTAAATTGTTAAAATAGCTTTTGACGCATTATCGATTGTATTCTATATTTATTTATGTGAGGCAAAAAAAGACTACACGTCGATTTGTCATAAATAAATTGTTCCATTTTGAAGACTTTCTTGATAATTGATCAGTTAACGCATGATTAATCTGAATCATATTTATATCTTACGATTGTTTGGCTTATAAATATTTGGTTCTTTCAAAGCATTTTACCAGATTTTTTTTAGATTCATGGTTTATATATTTGAATTAAAATCACTTTCATTTTTTACTATGTCACCCCATCTATTTATGACAAAAACTTAGTGTGAGACAGTCTCACGGGTCTATTTGTGAGACAAACCTCTTATTTAGGTTATCCATGAAAAAATATTATTTTTTCTGCTAAGAGTGTTACTTTTTATTGTGAATATGGGTAGGGTTGACCCGTCTCACAGATTAAGATCCGTGAGACGGTCTCACATGAGACTCGCTCTTATCTTGTGAATTTTTACTTTCTTCATTTTTTTTTAGATTTTACTCTTAACGATATTATCATATATAAAAAAAAATCATATGAAATTGTTTCACGAGTAAATTTTGTAAAACAGATCTCCGACCCTAACATACTTATGAAAATATTCCTTTTATATCCAAAATATTATTTTTCACCGCAAAAATATCATATTTTGTCAATATGTTATCAAGAAATATTGTGTAATATATATTGATTTCAATTAAAAAAAATTATTTTACACTACAAATACGACAAATAACACGTATATATATTCGTGAGATCGTTGCATGGTAAATCTATTCGTCTTGTCCACGTACGGTAGTTTGAGATAATAAAAATATCAAAATGATATAAAACTAAATATAACTTTGAAAATTGATGAAAAGAAAACTCGACAGAAAGGTTAAATTGTATTTGTTCTCATATACATGATATGGAAGAATCCACATATAGTCGATAAATTAAACACGTGAAACAATAATTGCAAGACTTCTCTCTCTTATAATGCAATATTTAATACTAATAATCAAACATAAGTGGCCAACTTGCAAGATGTAAAACTGCAATTGGTCCAGACAACTTTTGATTGCAATTTTGGTCCAAAAATTAAATGCCAAAATATTATTATATTAAAATTGTGTTGTCCACATTCAAGATAGTTTGGGAAAATAGGATAGAAATCTATGTGGCTATTAATTTATGTGTTCCTATTTTTTTAAAAAAAGAAGAAGACATGATCAATATGTCCCTCCCACATGAATTCGAGAACCAGGAGAGTAGATAAGATTTGGGTTGGGGGTATGCAGTGTGGTATCTGAGATTTTAAGGATCTGAGTTATGAGTAAAAAATTTGGATTTCTCAAAAAAAAATTGTTGTGTTTGTGAATTTTTTAAAAAAATTTCACAAATGTCTATAATGTAATAACCCGGTCTCACATTATTTGTTATCATCGAAATTTATTTTCGAGCTATTTGACAAAGAAAATAAACTGGAAATATGGGAATTCGACAATGACATGTTCTTTCGACGCTCTTGAATAAGCAGATGAGCACGTTGGACTTGGAAAAAAAAGTTCGTAAGATACATTTACAAAAGTTTTTGTATTATTAAAAAGACTCAAATGTTACCTTTTGAGTCAAGCTTGAGATCTAACACATCACGAACATAACCCTAAACATAGAGGTGAGCAAGATTTTGATTAAACCGAATTATAGAACCGAATCGAGTCAATTCGGAAATTCAGTCCGGTTATTTCGGAAATTCGGTTTTCCAATTAAAAAAAATTCGGTTAATTCGGTTCTATTACACTTTACAGTTTTCAAAATTTTGAAATCGGTTAACTGAATTTGATATAATAAATACTATTATTTTATAAATTTTTAATTTTTTTTTATCAATTTATATATATTTTTAAATTTTTAATTTTAAAATCAACCCTAAATCCTAATTTTAATCTATGGTCTCGTTTTCACTTCTCTAATAGAATTTCTTGTTCTCACTACTCTATTCTCCACTTTTGACTTCATCCGCCGTCAAGAAAAATTACACATATAATTTAAGTTAAATCACAATTTTTTAAAAAAAAAACTAATTGACGAATCAACTGATTTTAGTTCAGTTCAGTTTTTATCGGGTATGAAAATTAATTTGTTCGTTTCGATTATAGCTAAATATTTCGATCCGGTTCGGTTCGGTTATGGCTATTTCGATTCGGTTACCCGAATGCTCACCCCAATCTAAACATAACCCCAAAAGTGCCAAAAAAAATTAATTTGATTGATTAAGCCTTGAAATTAGAAAACAATATATATGACTTTATTGTCATTGCCAACCACACACGGATCGTCCAATAATTCGAGACATGTCACATGGCAATTTCCTTGAATTATTGCGAGACTATAAAATGGCATATAGCAATCAATATTGACACTAAAATATGATATTTTTAATATTTTCACGTAGATTCTAACGAAAAATAATTATAACAGATCAATTTAATTTAGAACGATAAAATTATAAAAATTATTGTTTTAAGATAAATTTACAGAATATCAAAAGAAAAATAAAATAAATTAAATTTACAGAATATTTAAACTAATAAAATTGTAAAAATAAACGGAAAGAATAAAGTAAAAATCGACTTATAACTTGTTTGTCGAGAATTTTGCATTAGTGGGGTGCAAGCAACTACCCATCCCCTTGGATTCGTTTCTGTGTGAAAGATTGTCATATTTTCAGCATAGATCATTAGGTCACATGTCAAATAATTTGATTCGGGTGATCAAGGAAAATTCGAGTTTAAATATTTTATTAATTTGAAGTTACAATACTACGATCTAAAAAAAAAGAGTGACAAATAATAATAACAAAATTTCATTATAATATGATTGGTCTTCACGCTATGTAAAATTAATTTCGTACCATATACGACCCAATGATATTTTTATCAAACAAGTTTCGTTCACAAGAATTATTAAAAATTAAACATATTATATACAAAATGCAATAAAATAATAAATTATTTTGATCCCTTATCGTACTTGAGACATATAATTTTTAAAATAGATTAATCGAATATTTATTTTGCGATTTATTGTATTTTGTTTGTTATAATATTCTTTTTAATAATTCGTGTAAACGAGATCTATTTGAGCAAGAAAATAATTCGGTCCCTACTAATTAATTAAACGGGGAACGTGTACGCATCTATTTATCGGCCTAACATTAACACCATTCTTCACATAATCAGAGAGAGATAGAGAGAGAGAGGGAGAGAGTCTAGCAACAATTATTGCGCAGGTTTCTTCCTCAATTCTCATCGGTCAGTTTATATTTTAAGTTCTTTTTTATTCATTTCTGCGACCCATCAATCCAATAGTAATTTCAATTTTCAAACAATCAACTTAATTGCACGGTGCTTATATATTATATATATATATATATATATATATATATATGTGTGTGTGTGTGTGAAATAGTTTTTTGGATTGATGATCTTTTGTGACTTCGTTTTTTTTTTAAACCGTGAAATTCTCATATACGAAAAACGTAAGGAGCAGACCATGAACAAAAAGCAGACTGCATGAATATATAGTCCCAATAGCTACAATGGTACAAGCGTATGTGTGTGTGTATATATATATATATATTTATATGTATTTGATATTGTGTATGTTTACCGTTCATATTTATGTGAGTACCACTGATACTCATCTATTGGATGTATAGATTTTTCATATTTCGTCACATCCAATTGCTGAATGTCATCTAAGGTGTTATGGTAATATATATATATATATAGCACACACGGTCTGTATTTTATATACATTAGAAAATGAAGAAGATTTTTGTATGGAAGTTATTACTTTTTGAAATTGAAATGGTAGAACTGAAATAAATTTTTTTAAAAAATGTGTTTTATATGATTGGATAATTATTAAGTGTTTTGGGAGTTATAAAATGTTTTTATGGAGGAAGATAAATTTCTGTTAATAAAATAAATATGAAATTAATTAAAATAAGGAAAATGATAGATTGATTTTATTGTAATAAATTTTTTCTCCTGATTAAAGCATAAAAAAGTATAATAGAGAAAACTACAAATATACAAGTATTAGTTGAATTTAACAAAATGACTTTTGTCTCAGAAGTTGGCCATATTTCCGAAACATGAGAGAGACAGAGCTCAATGATGGAAAATTAAAATTTCTACTCCACTAACCTCGAAAAATATATAACAATTCACACTTAATTTTAATTGTTTGACAAGTAATACATTTCATACGTTTGAAATATATACTTGTCTCAATGAATAAGTTGATCTATATTCGTGAGACGCCCGGTTGATACGATAGATATCTTAAGTGATCATAAAAAATAATATTATCTCATGGATCAGATCGAATAGGAGATTTGTCTCATAAAATTGATTTATGAGATGATTTTATATAAACTTCTTTTAATAGTTTATACGTAATCAGAGACATGAAATAAATTTTAGAGAACATAGATTAAAATTAGATTTTTATACTTTAAGCTACATAAAATTTATTTTAAAATAAATATCTCCAATTTGTGGCAGTTGCCATGTAACATTAGGTTTGCGGGCCCAAACAAAATGGCACATGCAATAATGTTTATTTAAAGTACAATAGTTACTGATTAAATAATCGACTTCCCCCGGTTGAAAGAGAATTTAAATTTATTTTAAACTCTGAAAAGTGGTCGTGAGTACAAGTGAAGTAAATATCAATCAAAATAAAAAATAATAAAAAATTCATTGAAGTCAAACCATTTAAATTTAACCAAGTTTTGAGATGTTGGTGAATTTTTTATATATATTTTTGATAATTTTTTATAATTTCGATTTCATATTTTACAAATTTTTTTCCATATTATCTTTTATCTCATATCATTTTGATTTTAAAAATTGAAAATTTTAATTTTCTTTTTTTAAAACATTTCATTTTATTTTTTTTATATGTCAAGGCGTGTTTAATATATATTACACATATATTTATGTCCAAAAGGACAGATTACGAGCCACAACTATGGTCCCAGGTCCGGTTATGGTCTGAGAACAATGTTTGGTTATTATTATTTTGGAGACGTTGACACTCTTTTACATAATTCATACATCGAGAATTAAAGATATTTTATATACATTAAAATTTGTCTTAAATAAAATAAATAGAAATGACGAGATTTTTTCTCTTATTTTAAATTATTGAGTGTCGTTTTTCTTTAATTTTTCCATTTGTTTTTGTTTATATTATTTTAATGTGTGTACTGCATATTTATTTTCGCTATAGAAACTATGTAAGATAATGTCAAAATCAAATAAACAATATTCAACAGGGTTAACTTTGACCAAGAAAAGATTAAAATCAAGAAAAAATGTTGGATAAAAAACAAATATCGATAAAATATAATATTAAAATTCAAAATATGTCAATTTACTGGATTAAAATTAAAATTTTCTTTATTCATTGTGGGAATTGGAATTACTTTTTAATATATAATATATAATACATGCACTCAATTAGTTAATACTTGCGCAATTGTACATATATTGCGTGCTTATATGTTTTTTTTTAAAAATTTTCTTCGATTTTTGTTTCAATTCGTGGAATGAGTAATTTTGTAATTTGTTGTGCAATAAAATAGTATTTGCATTGATATTATAAAATATGGGCATGATCATTATTTGAGTATAATAATTGTATATATTTGGTAGATAAATCGAAACCTGACGTTTGAGTTGTTGTATAATTTAAAATATTTCATAAATTATATATATATTTTTTAAAACAACAAATATTTGATCATACAATAATTTATTATATATGGGTAGTTTTGACAACTTTGGTCATACCAACTTTTGCTCGTGTGATTTTTTTTTTTCTCTTTTCTTGTTTCTTCACAGGTCAAATTTTGGAGTAGCAGAAAAAGTGAAGGCTGAGAAATGACGAAGATTAAAAAAAATATAAATTAAAAAATATTACACGGATATATATTTATTTATAAACATGATTTAAAAAATTATAACACAATATATATAAATATTAAAGCCAAAATGGGATTTTGGTCTTTGTTTGAGGTGGCGTCGATGCCGATAGTGCAGGTTCTCCTAATAAGCGTATTGGGAGCTTTCATGGCTACCGATTATCTCAATCTTCTCAAAGCCGATGCCCGAAGATCCCTCAACAAAGTAAGTTAATTCGTATTTTCTTAACAATTTTTTTTAAATATATTAAATTTATTTATTTATTATTATTTTATATCAGCTATCGTTAACTTTTTTTAGTTGAAATAATCAAGGTAGAAGCTAACGTACATTCTGTTATGTTATTTTCGGTTATTTTTCGATACCGATTTTCTTTTTTACGAAGCCGAATCGAAAAAAAAAAATCAAGAAAATGAGAAAAACTGAATTAATTTATTTTTGAAAATATAAACTATAGCCAATATTTTCTAATCATAGAATAAATAATGAAACTAGAAATAGATAGTAATAGTGAAGAAATCTATAGCTGCTGGTGTCTAGTAATAATGATGTAAGTCAAAATCGAAGTTATAATCAATTTTCCATAAATAAAAACCCAAAATTTGTATTAACTGCCAAATTTTTGAACCAAAATATAAATATTTCAGGAATTTCACATAAATAAAAGGTGGAATAATTTTAAAAAGAACCATATTTATATAAATAAGGTAGCGCCTCCACCGGTACATCCAATACAAATTGAATATGATGGACCACATAAAAATATTGAAATATATTTTAGACAAAAAATCATTCGTTACGGATTATTTGACTTTTTTTTTTTAAATAAAAAAAAAGAAGAAGAAGAGAAAGCGAAATCATCTATTTTTCATAAAATAAAAATAAAAATTTTGAATTATCTGAGCCAAATTTTTGAACCAAAATATAAAATTTCAATCAAGTTAGAGGAGGAAATGACCAATACTCGGGACGAGTTGAAAGACGATATGAAAAATATTACGTGTCACGTGAACATAAAAAAATTTGTCATATATGTTTGTTTATTTGCGATTTTGCTTATTTTTATAATTATCGAATTTCGGTCTCGATTATGTATTTTGATTTTTGGCATGTTTAGTTATTGTTCATTTAGAGTATTGATGTGGTATTTCACGCGTCAGCATCACATCGAAAAAATATTAAAACTTAAAATTGACGATATATATGGCAAACAATCACAAAGAATTTTGAAAAAAAAAAGAATTTTTCCACTTAATTAATTAATTTTGTTATATCTTCTGTAATAAATAAGTAGATAGTGTTCGTGGTCTTCACCCCATCGCTGGCGTTTGCATGCCTGGCAAAGAGTGTCCGCTTTGAAGACATCATCACATGGTACGTATAATAAAAAAATATACTTCATTGCATATTAAATAAATTCAAATATTAAAATGAAAATATTGTTTTTTTTATTTAACATAAATTCCCTTGTGTATTTTTTTGGGTAAAAAAAATCTATTTATATTAAAATATTACACACATCTCCCTTGAATTTTATGAAAAATAAAAAAAAAAATCGTTAACTTCTAACATTATATTCATTATACACCCCCTCGGGTTTGTAAGTTTCTTACATTTGGTGAAAGTGTGTGTAATTATTGACAATATATATTCTTATCTGATTAATAATTAATTAGTTGAATAAGATTTGGTGGTGATTTATTTATATATATAGGTGGTTCATGCCTGTTAACATCGGGATAACCTTCTTTCTTGGAGCAACGCTGGCATGGATCGCATCCAAAATCATCAAACCAGAACCTCATATACAAAACCTCGTCATGGCCATGTGTTCAGCAGGTATGTGTACGTATCTTTTATCTAGAGTTGTCGAATGGGTTAACCCGTGTAGGATCGGGTTGGCCCGTGAAAACCCGTCATCTAGCGGCTGGCTCGCTTTCTGGTAGGTTGAAAAGTCCTTAACCTAATACAATCTAAAATGAGCTGCGGGTTAAGCGAGTTGATCCAATCAATAAGAAAAAATATATAATTAATTGAATTTGATTATTGAATGAATAAAATTATTAATTCTTGATTTCACACTTTAAGTAATTAATAAAAAAATTCACAACTTCCAACCCAATACAACATGCAGCAAGTCGGCTCACCTAAGGGTACACCCGAGTCGAAACGAGTCGAGCTTGAGTATTAAACTGCTTTAGCTTGATTAGAAAAAAATTGAAATACTCGAATTGTAGTTTGACTCGATTCGAATATTAATTTTCGAGCACGAGCTAGAAAAACTCGGTTTCAATTTTTTATTTTACTTTTAAATAAGTATATATATTTTCGAGTAGTTTGCGAGCTACTTGACTGGATTTACTAATTACTCGAGCTCGAGCTATTCGAACTTGACTCTCGAGTAGCTCGACTCGTTTGCAGTCTTAGGACCGCCTTTAAATGAGTTGAGAATATTTCAATTCAACACGCTTAAATTTGTTGGCAGATTGGGCCAATCCGACGAGCCCAACTTATATGTACAACTCTACTTCTATCTACTTATCTTTTAAGTTGCGCGTTCAATACTTAATGTTGTTATTATTGAATCGAATTTCGCAAATAGTATGACTCATGTGAGACGGTCTCTATGAGACGTGTCGATCCGGTCTATATCTGCAGTGAAAAGTAATAATTTGACATAAAAAGTATTACTTTTGGAGGTCGGGTTGGAGACATGTATCACAAAAATGACCATTGTGATGGTTTTATTGGAGTTTTATTATTTCGCAAAATAGAGTTAAATGAATGAATTTTATTTTTTTTCTAGCAACATGAAGTGATCGAATTTTTATCCAAACTCAAGAATCGACCAAATATAAAAACTGATATTTTGACATGTAACCGAATTAATCAAAACTTGTTATTTTGACATTTTGTTTGATTTATTTGGTTTTTATAATATAATAAAATAATTGAAACCTAATTTAATACACTGAGATGATGAGATTTTTATAAAGAGTAGATCATTTTTGAAACAGTTTCACACACACACATATATATGTGTGTGTGTAAGAGAGTGAGAGATAGATGACTCGACCTATTTTATATCTGTAGTGAAAACTAATATTTTGATATAAAAAATAATTTTATTGGTCAGTTTGGTAGATATCTATTTTACAAAATTAATCCGTAAGACGGTTTCACAAAAATTTTGTGATTTATAAAATAAAAATAAAGTGATGAATTAACTGCACCGAAATGCCAAACTGATTTGGTTCGGTTGATTATTTCAATTTAAACAAAATACTGCTCACCCGTATTTATTTTATTTACATTATTTTGCATGTAGGATAAATATTTATATTAAAAAAATATATAACTAAATCGTTTTTTATTTGTTTTTTTTTAATTTGTTAAAATACCATCTTATGTTTTAGCTTTTAAATAAAATCTACAATTTTTTTTTTGGATATCCATATTTTTAAAGTTTTTTAATTTTAATAGGAAACTTGGGAAACATTCTGCTGATAATCATCCCAGCAATATGCAACGAGAGTGGCAGTCCCTTTGGAGATCAGACTGTTTGCTACAATATTGGTCTCTCATACGTTACTTTCTCATTGTCGGTATGCAACTTTAAATATTTAATATTAAAATTATATTCTATAATTATAAATTAATAGTATAAATTATATATATAACTCTGTTCCAGTTCGTGAGCCAAAAACTTACAAATATATATATATATATATATAAATATATATATATATACTCGAAACTGTTGATATTTTCGATACTATATCAGCATTCTGATATCAGCACTACATATATATCGAAACCCAAAATAGACCGACTTAACAAATGATTTCGATTATTTTTCCATATGTTCATGAAAGCAAAAACTTGTGATCACCATATCTCGCAAGCTGATTTTATGAACCGAAGTTTAATCGTGAATAATTGAAATAACCTGCAGATTGGTGGGTTCTACATTTGGACCTATGCTTATTATTTAATAAAAAGCGCCAGCATAAAATACAAAGAAATGCATAGAGAGGATCAAGATTTGTTCGAGCCCAGCAAGGATTTAGAGGGTGATGAAATCACTCCTCTTTTACATGATGCATCCTCCACTCAACCTGATGCGATCAAACCAATTGTAAGTCATCTTTGCTTATATATTTTTTCAAAATACTGTTATTACTTTTTTACGGCAGTTTTAGTAAAATTCGTTGCCAATATAACGACACTTATTTTATAAGTCGCTTCGAAATACTTAATTTTGTAAAAAGATGCTATAAATAAATTATATCATGTCTAAAGTCATTCACTTTTGGTGAAGATTGAACCCAAGCAAAACTCAAACTCATGGAACCAGATATTGGGATTTCTCCATCAGATATGGGAGGAGGTGATGTCGCCTCCAGTTGTTGCTGCGGTGGGTTGATTTTTCACAAAACACACACACACATGTATATATATGTATGTATATAAACTGTGAATCAAGATTAAAAATAACAACCAGATATTGATTAATTTTCAGATTTTGGGATTCATATTTGGGACAGTATCATTGCTTCGACACCTTATTGTCGGTGATGCTGCACCACTCAGGGTTGTCTACGATTCCGTTAAATTACTCGGGTAAGTTAACTAACTGGTGATTTTCATTCATCTTATCTATATTTTATGTATTTGACAGTACTCATGATCTATCCGGACATGTAATAATTTTTACACTTGATAAACGAGGCAAGTGTCAAATATATAAAGTATATATACGAGAGGTGAATGCAGAAAACCTGCTAGTTGATTATCAATTGTTGCTTATGCATAGCGAGTAATTGGTGTGCTTTCGTTAAACTTAATGCATGACGCTTGTTCTACATTCCGTGCATAATTTCGTAGGGATGGAACGATTCCGTGCATCACCCTTATATTAGGAGGCAACCTAACACAAGGTACGTACGTACAATTTTCTTCGTGTAGATTGCTATACTTTTTAATACAATTACCCAATATTGTGTGCATGAATTGATGTAGGGTTAAAGAAGGCAAGTGTGAAGCCATCGCTTATAGTTGCAGTTATTTGTGTGAGATACATAATACTTCCTATAATCGGGATTGGCGTTGTTCTTGGAGCTGCGAAATTAGGGTTCCTCCCCGCTGATCCTCTCTTTAGCTTTATCCTTATGATTCAATTCACTCTTCCACCAGCAATGAATATCGGTACGCTTCGTTTCTCTAAAGGTTTACTCCAACACGTATCATATTACAGTACAAAGTTGACAAGTAGATCACCGGAGGGCGGCTGGGGTGGGCTCGACTCCAGCTCCAGGCTTAAAAAAAAATTGTTTTTACTAGTTATAATGCATGTCTAATTGTTTAGCTCATGCTAGATTTTTTATTTAGCCAAATATTTGGTCCAATTCATTTTCTGAAATACATTTGTGTAGACTTGGTCCAACCTATTTATTTTATAAGTTATTGTTTGTCATAATCAAAACTAAGGGATCTAACAGTTTTGTGATAAAAGAAGTCCAACTCAAAAATGTGCATGATATTGCTGCAGGTACAATGACACAACTCTTTGAAGTAGCACAAGAAGAGAGTTCCATCTTATATCTTTGGACCTATATTGCCGCAACCTTTGCCCTCACCGGATGGTCTACTGTTTTCATGTGGATCTTGTCGTCGTGAACATCCCGTCATTTGAATCATAACTAAACAAATGCTCAATCGATCGGCCACGTTTCCAGGATATGTGACTAGAAAAATATATTTCTATCGTTCGTTTTTTGTGCTATGCATATCTTATATTATTTGATTTTTTTGGTTTATTTATGTGTGATATGTGACTAGAAAAATATAATTCAATTTTTTGTTTTTTGTGCTATGCATATCTTATATTATTTGATTTTTTTTGCTTTATTTACTTGTAAATTTACCTTTTCAGAACAATATATTGTGTTGCTGCTTTATGGTTTAACCTACATTAAATTTTGCGTATTTGATTTTATGGTCTTGCTCACTCTCTTGCATGGCCCAAATTTAAAAAATATGTATAATTTCTATTTGCATTTTTGGGTCTTCACACGACCAACCCGGGCCAAATAAAATTTTGCCTCTTGGTTTTCATTCTTTAAAAAAAAAAAATTTAAAAATACATATACAATATTATACAGTCATCAATAGTAATCGATATTTTAAAAGGTAAATTATTGCTATTTATAAGTCAAAATTAATTATATGGAATGAATATCTTTTTATCATTTCCATCGCAAAATAATACTTAGCATTTTAACATTTAATTCAAAATTAATTGATTGAAAAGACATGAGTATTTTAATTAAAATCATAAAAGAAAAACTCTCTATGATTTTATCCATCCAATTTGAAAGTACGCAATAACCTAAAACTCAATAATTTTAAGGTAATAAGTTTATTATGCATCCTTTCAAAAAAAAAAAAAAAAAGAGTCTATTATGCATATTATAAAGTGTTCGAGGTAAATTAGTGGACAAAAACTTGTGTGAGACGGTCTCACGGGTCGTATTTGTGAGACGGATCTTTTATTTGGGTCACCCATGAAAAAGTATTACTTTTTATGCTAAGAGTACTACTTTTTATTATGAATATTGATAGGGTTGACCCGTCTCACGGATTATGACCCGTGAGACGGTCTCACATGAGACTCACTCAAATTAGTGATGGCCTGAGAAACTATGGACCTATGTCCTATAAGCACGAATAAAATTTGATAATAAACTAAACATTTTAATTTGTGTATATTTTTTATTAACTCCAAATTTATTCCACTGTAATTTGGAATTGCACTCTTCAAATTATAGAGATAAAATTACTCAAGAAGAATAAATAGTCCATTGATATAGTCAGCACTTATAAATCAACACAAAATTTTTATAAGATTGTATATCAAATTTGTGAGATGAAGCTCTAATCCAATTTCAACCATGAAAATTATTATTTTTTATGTCAAAAATATTATTTTTTATCATATTATAGATGAGATCGATTTGTATAAAATATATAGATCTGTGGATCGTTTCACTCACATGAGATCTAATCATAAATTACACTATCCTATTTTTCAAGTCCAAAATATGTGGTTAAGGGAACCATTCATCTAACTTCTTTACGGTAATGAATTTCACCTTGTACATTAATATTCACGTACGTCTATTTATTTTATTTTATTCTTAATGTACCATGAATTTTGAGACATCTAATTTATGTCATTACTCAACATGTTAAAAAATACAACATCATAAATAAAAGTTTATAAATGACTCAGAATTAAGATCGACACATATATAGCAATGGTTGACTAATATTGAATGATATGTGTGATGACAAAAATGACCAGAGATTCAAAATCAATCACGTTCTAGTCCTATATAATAAAATTATATGAAATGTTTTCATTCAAATAATATTATTATTGACAATCCAGATAATTGTTCTATTCACAATTTAATGAACTACGCTATCAATTTTAAATTAAAGATCTCAACCATAATTTCCAATTATGGACATAGCTAGAGATTATATTGTTAGCAAGAACTTCTACTTATTTTGATTTGAAGTGATTCTTTCAAAGATTATAATACAAAAAAGTGGTGAGAAACAAAAATAGAAATTGTTTAAATTAAAAAAAAAGTGGTGAGAAACAAAAATAGAAATTGTTTAAATTAAAAGTTCAAAGCTAATACAAAATAATAAAATTTAAGTGTTTGTAGAAAAATTTCTCTTCTAAACTTATTTTTGTAATAAAATGACAACAATATCATTAATCTGTATAACACTTATCTCATTTAATTATCTAAATTTTTGTACTCACACTATCAACAATGTATTTATATAATTATTATATTGTTACATTTTGAATATTTTGTATCAAAATTAATTTATCTTGTTATGATATTAGTTCTTCAAAATTTGTATAAGATTCGGTACGGAACAATAGTATCGTTGAGATACATGCACAAATTACTTTAAATATAAAAAACCAAGTCAGCGGGTTGGTCCGAGTAGAGAAAAGGACAAATGACAAAATTTGTATAAATAAAACTTAAAATTATAAAAAAATCTCAAAAAATATTTGTGAAAAGAAAAAGGCATGAATCTAAAAGAAAAAGAATGTGTCTCATGTGAGACCGTCTCACGGATCTTAATCTGTGAGACGAGTCAACCCTACCTATATTCACAATAAAAAGTAATACTCTTAACATAAAAAGTAATACTTTTTCGTAGATGACCCAAATAAGAGATCCGTCTTACAAATAAGACCCGTGATACCGTCTCACACAAATTTTTGTCAAAGAAAAATATGGTAAAAATAATAGGGAAATATGATAAGTTTTTTTTATTGATATAAAATATCAAAATATAATTTTAAAACAATATTGAAATATTTGTCCAATAAAATCAATAATTTGTTTATGGGCTCCAGCTGGCTGGTTTGAAAAATTAACCACGTAAGAGTAAAAAATAGAAGCTAAAGTTGACTCATAGTAGTAAGACTTCAAAGCCGCCGGCGGAAGCAAGACACCGCGGCTGGCTTGAGCATCTCTTCATCCACTCTTCTGATAAAGCTTCGAATCTTCGTTTCCTCGCATAGTTCCTCATCTCAATCTCCCAATTATTCATTACGTTGGCTATTGGCTGAATTCGGAAACCTGATATATGGTCTACAGTAATCCTATCATCGATGATGAAATGCTGGTCGTTGTTCGTTATTATTTATATTTTTATTGTATTATTATTATTCGGGGCGTTTTCTGGATCCACTCCAGATGTTCTGGATTCGCATAGCAGTGTCTCGCGGGATGGCGTATTCCGGGCACCGGCTCGTCGGTCTTTGTTGTCGGATGCGAACCAGTATGATTTTTTATTCTGTGTTTGTGCTCGTGTTCTTAGAATTCTTAATTTTTGAATTGTTGCGAAATCGAGATATCTTTTTGCTTGTTATTACCATTGCTCAAGAGCTTATTTTGGGGTTTAGAAGAGGTTTGAATCGTCGGAAAAGAGTTTCAAACTCCTGCGGCGTTTATAGTATGTCCTGGAAATGGAATTGCTCGCCCTTGTATCCTTTCTTGCAGCATGCGATGTCATTGGACCAAGACATTCTAACTTTTCATATTGTTGTATTTGTCAGCAAAGTATAAGGAAAATACTAGCCACCATGGTACAAATCAAGAAATTTTATTTTTTAAGTTTGATGTTGGTTTTCATATGTATTATCAGTTTGCTGATTGAGCCAAGCCAGAAAATTCAAGGAAACATGATACTACAAAATTAATACAAATGAAGAGTTTGTAAATTTTCAAAAAAATTAATATGATTTTTGATTGTCTTAGTAGTGGTGAAGGTATTTAAGTCTATGCGCGTGAAATTATTTGATTTTTTAAAGCATATTGCATAATCTCTCTTTCTTAATTTTTACTAAAGATAGTTTTTCTGTTTTTTATTTGCCATTTCTTGTACTCCTTTCTCTCTTCATTAAAGGAACTATTTTACCATCAGTGATAACATTCTTCCCCCTAATAATAAAGTGATTGATGTCATTTGCTATTTTTCACGCGGCACACTTTTTTGTTTTGCGAAGGTAATTGATTATGTTTCAAGACATTTCAAACAAGCATTCTAGATTTTTAAGATGAATAATCACACTTTTAATGACTAGATATTCGCTTCTAGTCTTAAATCTGTTATGGCTGTGGTGACTTTAGTGTATATAGGCTTTATTCCTTGATAGGATTGTAAAATAAATTTTATTCATTTCAAGAATACAATATAAATACAACTTTAATTAGTAGTGAAATTGGATATATAGTGGTACATAGCAAAGTTTCACACCTGTGAAATGTCTGCAGCTAGTTTTTTCTTAGTAAACAAAATTAATGAATTTGATAATCATAATAAAGTCTAAATTTCATATTTTTGAAAAAAATTTCACTATTATTAATTATTGAATATGTGTGTGAAAGTAAATTTTTTTTGAGTTAAACACACAAGGAAAGAGATTTTCTAGCATACATGAAACAATATTTATATTTCCTTTTCAGATTCCACCTTTTTGCGCCGGACATCTAAATCAAGCAGTGTGTTACTGCTTATTGCTCCTATTCCCACTGTATAAAAAATCAGAACTCATTGACAGGATACTTAAATTGCTGGACTTTACTTAGTAAACAACATTAACATTGGTGATATTCCTGCATTCTTGGATAACTATATTCCTTTTTCTTTCTAATAGGTGACTCGCCATTTTCAATATTTGTTTTTTCCTCATAAATTTTAATTTTCTTGGCAAATCAGGAGACCTGATACCGCATTGGTGGCTTCTTTGGATGGCACAATTTATTTATTGGAGGTTGGTTCGTTGAAACCACTCTGGTCATTTTCGTCAGGACCAGAAATTTACTCATCATATCAGGCCCCTGTCAGTAATGTATCTGGACTAGGAAGCAATTATTATATAGATTGTGGGGATGACTGGGAATTGTACGCCCATAACAGCCGTGGTGAAGTGGTACTTCTTTAACTATCGCATGCTCATATTTTTAGGTGTATGTATGGGGTCTGCTAGAGTGTATGGCTAGTATTGTTATTGGTGATATTCATCTTTGCTATTGCTAAATATTATTATATAGTGATGACCACAGGATGGAGCATTTGAGAAATTCATGGACTTTAACCTGAAATACTCTAGTTCAAAGTTGATGCGATTTGCTTTCAGAGAGTTTTGTCAGATAGCATATGTTATTGACTGCACAGTTTATGTAGTTAGATATATTGCCACTTTAGATTAAACTAAGATGAAATGGGTCAGCAGTATTGATTTTTTACTGCTCGTGTAATACCAAAATGGTATGTGTTTTTGGGAGGATGTAAATATAGTTCTTGAAGCTGTACTCAGGCTTTGTACTGATACACTTCATGAATAGATTGGCTTACATGAAGAGTACACAATATGTTTGATTGGACTAATATTTGGTAGCATCTTACAGATGCTCGTACTTTTAAAGAAAAACACAAAATATGACTGGCAGGTGCTTTTAGAGTGTATTTAGTTGCCTGTATTCTTCCCCCAAAATATACTTTTAAAAAGAAAGCTTCAAAATGGTAAAACTTATGGCCAAAGAAGAAAAGCATCCTGATGAAGATACACGAGGAGGGGTAGGACGAAGACAACCATTCTAGAAAAATTCACTGCTAATGTTACTTCATTTAAAATTAATAAAGAATGTATAATACTTATGTAATTGTGGGAGAGGTTTGATAAGTTATTTCATAATGTTAGATCTCCATTTACAATCTTTGTCCTCAATCTTGACAAAGGGGAAGACTGCCGTTTTTGTTGCTGCATTGTTTCTGGCTTTAGTGACTGCCATTTTTGTTTTTGCATTGTTTCTAACTTTAGTGATGAGAAACAGTCTTTTCTCTTCAGGCAGGATAGTCAATGAGCTGGAGAGTTCATCTCTCTAGTCACAAAATTCTAATGAGATGAGTTTCTTTACAATGTGGCGTTGAGAATAAATTAATTGAAATGGTATTTGTACACATTGCAAGAGATCCATTTTAGATAAATGTTACCCTTCGTCAGCCAGTGGTCATAAAGATATTCTTAAGATTCATACTAAATTTAAACCACTTGTTTCAAAGGGACTTTGAGAAGAAAAGCAATCAAATAGAGTTTGACCTTCTGAGGTCACATATTGCTCAAAGCTTTTTCGCCCAAATATCCTTCAATATTAATGAAGTGAACGAGTTGGATTTAATAATTTAGTTACTAGAATTGTCAGGCGTCATTCAACCAATGAATATCGAAAGCTTGTTATTTAATCAATCATCATATAATTGGACATTCTCAGCAAATTATCACTGGGTTACCGAAAACATAAATTCCCGGACCATATACTGCCATAAGATTCTCTAAATAAATTTACCACAAGGTTATGTGTACTTCAGATTTAGTGGCAATCTACTTGGGCTTCTATTGATTCAACAGTAACATTAGTTTTTATGTTACTCCAGTCTGTGAGTTCACTGGTTTCCCAACTTGTGCTTAATAGTCGTTCCTCCTACGTTCCATATCTCTGGATGACAGGAGAAACATTGATTTAGAGACATCAAACAAAAGTTCTATGTAACGAGTTTAGATGCTATAATTAGTAGGGGTGTCATTTCGGGTTGACGCCAAGGTATTCTAAAAATTTTCTCGGCCAAACCCGAATCAATCTTTCTTAATTTATATAAAAAAATTGGCGCATCCCTTGTCAAACCGGGCTGGTCTAAACTCGATCCGACTCGACCCTTCTATTTTTTTGGGGGTCATATTTCGGGTCTAACACGATCTGACCCTAACCATCAACACGAACCCGATATTTTCCGGTTCGACTCGGGTCGAGTTCATTTTTTACTCACCTAATAATTATAATGAAATACCGGATGTTATTTATTATTTGATTCCTTGTTTGTTATAAATCTATCAAGTAGTATTGCCTTCTCACCTACAGTTAGTTATCTTTGAATGAAAAGGGAATCCATGTGTTATTTGGAAGTCAAGAGAAAAGGATGGCAATGGTGTAATCACCGCTTCAAAAAATGAAATCACATGTGCGGGGGAAGAAATACAAATCTTTTGGACTTAAAACTTGGGAGTTCAATTAAAAATATTTGTATTGACCAAAGACGACGGTGTTCTCATCATTATTAAAATTAACATTTAGTACGTATAATAATAGAACTTCTTATGGGTCATGTATTGTACTGAAACTGATTCATTTAGGATGTTTTCAAACTGACGTTTCATTTTTTAATATGCTTCTCATGCGATGTACATCTGTTATGATCTTTTAGAAACTTGTTCCCAGTCTTGAAGAATACATCAGTTCAACACCTCAAATAACTGAGGATGGAGGCATTGTACTCGGATTTAAAAAAACCACCGCTTTCTTAGTTGATGCTAAAACTGGGGGAATAATCCATACATATAGCATGCCTGATTCTCCAACAGCAATGCAGAGTAGTGTTGATGGTTTTCTTTATAACGTTTCTGTTAGGGAGCAATATAAATCAGGTTCTGACTTGAAAGATCAACTACCACTTTATGTCACAAGGACCGATTACAGATTGACGTCATATTTGCCGAATTCAAACATTATTCTGTGGAATTTGAGCGTCTCCGAAATTGGGTCTGCTTATCTTTGTCAAGACATGGAGAAGTCTCTTGGGGCTGATCTTTTGGATTCTGAGTCTTTTGAACATGATCTTCCTTATAAAATGCCATTGTCATGTCAGTCAAGAGCCCTAGTCTACCGCTTCCGAAATCATAGTTTATTGGAACTCCTATCCATGCCCAATGGGCTGCCAGACTCTCATCATCAAGATATGCGGTTTCCTGCATCCATTTCAGATGTTCTTCCATCACAGCCAAATGTTGAAAAGATTTTAGAACTCTTTCCTTCGACGAACAATAATGATAATTATGTTGATGTACATGACAGAAAGGACCTCGATGGTGTTCTTCCGTTGTATGTATCTGATCAAAATTGCGGGGAACCTACTTTGCTAGATGTGAAAGAGACTTCTAATCATGGTTTTCTAACACTTAATGGAGAGTTTAGGAAATCACAACTTTTGCCTATTTTTGTTACCATTCTAGCCTTTGCTGCCTACCATTACAATTTATTCTCTAGAATAAAAATCGAGTGGGTTGCGCAGTCCACTTACACGATGGCAATGAACTTACATTCTAAAAGGAAGAAACATCGCAAATCTGGGAAGAACGGAATTAACCATGGAAAGCAAGAAAAAGAAAATGAGGTTAAATACAATCATGATGAGAGGGGTCTTAATTTCTTGGAGGACCTTAACCAGCCAATTTCTTGCAGCTCTGGTGGACGGACGGTTGGTAGATTATTTGTTTTCAATAAAGAGATTGCAAAAGGTAGTAATGGAACCATTGTACTTGAAGGAATTCATGAAGGTCGTCCAGTTGCTGTGAAGCGTCTTGTAAGGGCGTATAATGATATCGCCTCCAAAGAAATTCAAAATCTTATTGTGTCTGATAGACATCCAAATATTGTTAGATGGTATGGAGTAGAACAAGATCAAGATTTTGTGTATCTTGCATTGGAGCGTTGCAGTTGCAGCTTAAATGATCTTATTCTCATGCACTCGAAGTCTTTTGGAAAGAACTTGGATACAGAGGTTGCAGAAGTTACAATTCACCTCGATTATCTGAAAGGCTTTATGCAAGACTATAAATTGTGGAAGTCAGATGGTTATCCTTCACCTTTGTTATTGAGATTGATGAGGTCAACTTATTTTGTATGCGATGAATGTACTTATGAACAAAATCTCTTATTTTAGAATAATCTAAAACCCTTTTGATACTGAGCTGACTGTTTTACTTTTTATCATAGGGATGTTATATCTGGAATTGTTCATCTACATGAATTGGGAATTGTCCACCGTGACCTAAAGCCTCAAAACGTGTTAATAGTCAGTGAAAGATCTCTCTGTGCAAAGCTTTCTGATATGGGTATTAGCAAACACCTTGTTGGTGATGCATCTTCCTTCAGTAATCATGCTACAGGTGAAAATTTCAAGTTTGTCAGTTTCTAAATACCAGTGGATATTTCAGTTGGGCCAGCCGTAAACTATCGCCATGCATAATTTATGTGGTAGTCGCTTAATGTTCTGCTGTGTGCTCGCCACATGTTATCAGAAGCCTATTTGTCATATTTACTTTCTTAGTAATTTCTCCGGAGGACATTGCTAGAAAAAAATTGATTTGTGCTAATTTTTTCACTATTTGATTGCAGGCTGTGGAAGTTCTGGATGGCAGGCACCTGAACAGCTCCTCCATGGGCGTCAGACAAGGGCAGTTGATTTATTTAGTCTAGGTTGTGTTTTGTATTTCTGCCTTACTGGTGGTAGGCATCCCTTTGGCAACCATCTGGAACGCGACATCAACATTATACGAAGTAAAATTGACCTTTTCCTTGTGGAACATATTCCAGAAGCTGTCGATCTATTCTTGAAATTATTAGATCCTAATGCTGAATTGAGGTAAAAAACACTGAGCTGTCAACTTGTACCAACTGGCTTGTATTGTTACAACAGATGGATGAAGTTCCATTATGATGCAAAGGATCCTTTTTCCTATAAATTGATGAATAAAACTATCTTCTCATCAATTAGTTTTCCCCGTTTGTTTGTATAACTGGACTAACAGATTCTTAGGGATAAAGAAAAACTAGAAAATTCAATTATCTCTTTTGTTTAGAACTTCTATTTTGTATATCTGAAAAGATTTTTTTTATCGCATTTTGATCTAGTCCCTTTCTCCTTTTATTTTTATTATATAAACGATAGGAGTCTGCTAACCCCCCACCATGACCATGGTGGTGTTTTTTTAAAAGAATAAAACCACTACGATGATTCACAATTCATTTGAATGCAGGTATTTAAATTCAACTTTTAACTTTAACTTTTGGCCATTCACCAACAATTTTCAGGCCAAAAGCATTCGAGGTTCTGTATCATCCTTTATTTTGGAATGCAGAGATGCGTCTTTCCTTCCTCCGTGACACCAGCGATCGTGTGGAATTGGAGGATAGGGAGAGTAATTCTTATCTATTCAATGCGCTGGAACATATAGCTCCTTTGGCTTTGGGCTCAAAGTGGAATGAGAAGATGGACCCTTCATTTCTGAATAACATTGGACGCTATAGACGTTATAAATTTGACAGTGTTCGTGATTTTTTAAGAGTCATGCGGAACAAATTGAATCATTACAGAGAACTTCCTGCAGAAATTCAGGTACCAGCACGTGATACAAACCATTACTGTAGTTCTTGGTCAAATGAAGAAAAACAGTTTATTTAAAATAAAAGTTGTTTTAGAACTTGCAAGATATTTGATGTTTGTTCAGGGCTGGCTAAGATTTCTTTATTTCCGATAGGGATGCGAGTGAGTTGGACCAAAAGAATACAAAAAGTATCTGATTAAGTTACTAGTCATTGTCCTCAAAATGCAGAAAATAAAGAAAACAAGAAATTTATAGAGGTTCAAATGCAGTGTAATACTTCTATGTTCTCTTTTCTTCTGTCTAAAAATGTATCTGCTGGAATCTTTAATTTGTCATCTCTTCAAGACTCCACTGACTGTAAATCCAAGTCTAAATACTAGTAACTGCACCCCTCAGATTATATCTAAACTTAATATACTCTTAAGATCGCTCAAGTTTCGGTGGAGTGATTGTTTACAAATAATTCACTCAACGATATGACAGTGATCAACACTAGTGAATGAAATTAATTTTGTGATTCAATAATTGATCGCTTCTTGAAAGATTGGTCTCTCCTCAATCTCTTTAAATAGATGGTAGTCTCCAACAGTAGTGATGTGTAATCTTGGTATGAGAATAACTAAAGCCTAAAAACCACCCTCATAACTGCTGCAAAACTAATGATATTGCAATGATGGTCAGAAACATTCTGCATCTTTTACTGTTATAAAATTTTGTCCTAGCCGATACATAGTTTTTTTCTACAGTTGCTCTTAGCTGATCCTTTGTCTTAACTTGGTCGAAACACCTAGCTGACTGACTATGCATATCTAAGATTTTCCTCTGATCGTGATTGTTATTACCAGTCTCATTTCTGAATATCAGATGACTTTTGACTGGTTTTATGCTTTAATTGAGCTTACTCATCATAGCTGAAGTGCTTAGTATTATCGCTCACATTATTAACTCTTTTTTGCTGACTTCCTACGAAATTGTCTAAGCCAAGTATGTCTCCTTTAGCCACTAAAACTAATAGTTGCTTTGGTCATCATTCCAAAACCTCAAAAAATAGTATCTTGACAATTACATATTAAATTGCAAGTTCAAATGATATAAAAGTATCTGCCGCCTACTGTCTTACCATCTTTGAGAAATATGGTAAAAAGCTCGATGGGCAATTTGACTGCCACAATTCCTCTAGATTAGTTGATTGAAACTTCCCAACTTGGGGGAATGAATGAATGATCTTCGAGTTTCAATTATTTGTGAGCTATCTATCACATTCCAATTTTGTTTCCTTTTGTAACTGGTTAAAACACGGTTTTATCTTGTTCTTGAGCCAGTAGATACTATCGGCTAAATGTGATGTTTATGTTCAAAATACACGCACTTCTTTCACATAATCACATTCTTTTCCTCGCATTTAAAAGCAGTTACAGTTTTATTACCGGTGTTGACATCAGGAATTAGTTGGACCTGTACCAGAAGGATTTGATAGGTATTTCACAAGTCGATTTCCGAAATTACTGATCGAAGTGTACAAGGTAATGCTTAAGTTCTGCAGGGACGAGGAATGGTTCTCAAAGTACTTCATAGGCAACGGACAGTAAAATTTAACCCTGTAACTCTGTATTGTGTAAATATGTAACATTTTCAGTATATATGTGTAATCCTAATAATATTGTGTGTCTGTCATTTTCTCTTGTGACTCTTCAGAGGTTCAATGTGAGTATCAAATGTGGCGATAAAGATTTGTTAACCTATGTAATAACATATACAGACCTCAATGGGTCGGAATCCCATAAGATAAATATATATGTTCTTAAACAACGTCACAAAATATTCGACCTGGCATCCTCGTAAATTTTTTGGCAGACTCATTGACTTTCTTGCTAAATTGATCTCATTGAACTCCCTTGTCTTTGTTTACGATGAATTCGTGACAATGTTTTTCTTGCACCAGATATGGGTCAGTTTCAGGTTAGAGGAAGCAATCTGATGTTGGAACAGGATATTGCTATATATTAATGCTACAAATAAAATTAATATATTATCTAAGGTTGTGTTTGGATTGATAAATTTCAAATGTCATTTTTTTATAGTTTAGAAAAGTAAAACTTTAACCTTCAAATTCTTTCCTGACTTGTTTTTATAATATTTTATATTAAGTATGATATATTTCAAGATCACTTATTGTCATTTTTTTTGTATTATTGATGTGTAAATAAGTAAGACATGGATTATCCATCAATTTCAATTTCATCTTTTCAAGTACACCTTAACCCAATTGAGCAAAAATGCATTCCATATTCATTATCTGGAAAGCTTTTGCACCACCATACTAAGGTTACATCTTGCTTTAAAGAAGGCCGATTACTGATAAGACAAATTCGAGTATGTAACATTACATTTTTATTTTTTTTGGACTAAAAAAAAACATTACATTTTTTAATGAATCAAAAACCATTGCATGCATCAATCTAAAAGATGTTCATGTATTATGGGCATATGATACTAATTTATTTTACACAAACATCATCGCCAATTTTTTAGCCTTTTTTTAATATATATATTCACCTTTTACATTAAATATTTAAAAACAAATAATAAATAAATGCATAAAATTTGAAGTTTTTTTTTCATATTTTTTAAAATTCAAATTTAAATGTTTATGTTGATTATATCATTTCGTTTAATTTTAGTTATGATTTTGAGTTTTGTGCTAATTTTAATATTTTTAATTTTTATTACTCTGTATCATATTAAATAAAATGTAATTTTTTATATATATAATATTACGTTTTTCAACTTTTTAAAAGAGTGTCGTCGTGAATTTTATATATTGATTGTCCGTAAATTACTATTATATCTCAATTTGAACTTTAGTATATATTTTTTTTAACATATTCTAAAACATAACTAAAACTTTTAATCAAAATTTATTAATATAATAAATAACACAAATTTTGACTTTTGAAAATATTTATTTATTGTTTAAAATTTTTATAAACAAAATAATATTTGATTTTTTTAGATATTTTTATCTATTTTTTTGTTAATAGCATTTCACTGAATTAAGATAAAAATTTCAATTTAATCAAAATAAAAAAATTCAATTTAACGACATAAGATTGTTATTCTCGCTTATGTGTTATCTATGATATAATATTTTAACATATTAATTTCTTATAATAATATTTAAAATTTCAATATATTCATTATATTATATCAATAATTATCGAAACGCTAATACCTATTTATTTTAATAATTAGTATACAAAATAACATATCATTCATCAACATGGATAAAGTAGTAATACAAGCAAGACAAAATTTTTGCTAATGATTCACACTTTATATTTATTATTAAATTTGGTTATTTTAAAAAATAATTATAAAATAATTCCTAACACACGATGTTCGTTTTTGAATCACGCGTTTCCTTAATTCTCATATAAAAACAGCGGACTTTTTGAAAAAGGAATTCGAAAGGTCTATCGACTTAACTTCCCCCCGCTCCTTTCCTCAAACAGCACCAAACTTACACAAACACGACGAGGTTTACTTCATCGGATCGGACTGAATCCACCGCCAGATGCTGTCCGCAGTTCGATCGTTGGTGCCACCTCTCTGAGGCTCTTGCCTCCTAGTCATCACGAGGTACGCCTATGGATTCATTCCTCTGATTGTTGTTATTATGAATAAAATCCTAATTTCGTCGGTCGATCTTTCCTTTTGCGCGTCCGAAGCTTGGATTGATTGGATGGAGAACGTTTTTGTGTGTTTTATATGATAATATCTAAACCTAGTTGTCGTTTTGTTAGAAGTTTTCTGGAGCTCGTGGGTACCATTCCCAGTCAGGGAGAAAACTCTGGGGATACTCGTACTTTAGAGGTTCAGTCATGCTACATAAGGAGTAATCAATTGCTGACTTTTCTTTTTCTTGTTTTTTTGGATATAAGTGTAGTTACACATGAATTTGAATACTTTTGGGAGCAACTGGGTCGTTGCCTCTGGGTCATCTTGCATTACACTTTTCTTATAACTTTTGTTTGTTTCCGTGTTTAATTGTTGACAGAACACGAGCCCACCAGATGCCAGACATTTCTCTGTTTCAATAAAATGTTGATGTTCTTTGGCCAGTGCGGTATTTTGGAGAAAAAATATAAAGCATTTACTTCACAATAATAGATTACATATTCTAAGGATAAGTCGAATGTGAAATCTGCAATTCTAACCTGACACAAGAATAGATTACATATTTTGTAGTTGCCACTTAAAAAAAATGTTGGTAAATTCTTTCTGAGTGGCATTTCTAATTGGTTCGATTTCAAAATTTCAGTTGTTTTAAATCGTTAATTTTTCTTCAAAAAAATAGCTAGTTATCCATAAAGGCCAAAATATAGGATCTATAAAATGAATAAAACTTAACCAAACGCAACTTGTTCATCTTGTTTAATATAACTCCATAAACACCATTAAATCACAAACCATCGGTATAAAAAAAAGAAGAGAAAATCAGCAACATGGTGTTAGTGAATCTACTGGCTCTCGTAACGAAAAATCCGACATATGATTCTTTTGGTTTAGCTTCACGCGTTCCTGATCAATACCCTGCTTTTGGATTTCTCTCTCTGGTAGAATGATTCTCCTTGAGCCCCTGTAATCTATTTACTGTAGTATTTAAATGGTCTCGGTTTTATGGTATGTTTGCAAAAATTCTCAAATGTTTTCCGATTTTTATATGTTTGACGGCTGTGAAAAGATCGTATAAGATGTTAACCTTATGGAGAAAATGTTGCGCACACTATATTTTTTTGGAAAGATGATTTCATTTGATTGTAGAAGCTTTATGACGTATTTCTGTTTTTCCGTTTTGGTTTGTAGAATTGTTTGGGGTATCGCTTGATGAAGCACATCAAGGGTTTACCAGAGGCGGTTCACAGTTCCATGCGTTCAGGAGTTGTAATATGTGATTTGACAAGGATTGTTGAAGAGCTCGTTCTAAATAGCATTGATGCAGGTGCTACCGAGGTATGCTGCTCATGGGATTTCTTTATGTTGAGCGTGGTAATATGATTTCTAATTGGTTGCCTCATATTTAAGTGCAGTATCTCTGAAAAAAGGAAAATTTTATATGCTTTTCTTTTGATAATGGACACAAAAAGAATGTTGTTTTCCATTTTATATCCGTTGCAGGATTCAAAATGGTTATGGTGGTGTTTCGTGCAATTATTCTATCAATTTGTGAAGGCATAAAATTTTTTCGTTTTCTGAAATAATTTATGGATCAAATTTTATTAATCACACCAAAACTTGAAAAGAGCAGTGGCTAATTGAACGAGGATAACAATGTGTAAAAAGTCTTCTGTTGATGGAACCTATAGTAGCGCAACCAAGACTTTTGCAGTTTGCATAGCCCGATTATAATTTTAGATACCTCTTGATATTTACGCTTTACTTTGGGAGCTCTCAAAAGTTACTCGAATGGCTGCATCAGGTGTCTGTTGCAGTCAGGGTTGGTAATTGCTATATTAAAGTGGTGGATAATGGTAAGTTCCTTTATTATATGTTTCCATTTCTCTTATTATTATGGACAAAACTGAAATAACTAGTCCAATGTACACTATAACTTTAAGATGATGGAAGAGAGTTTCAATATTTTGTATCATGTGTTGTTTATGATGATTTTTTGCATTTTGTTCCTTTTGTTGGTATTATGATGTTCTTTCCATCAGACATTGTTAACTTAATCAACAGGGGTTCAACAATTTTTTTATCTTTCCCTTTTCTGATAGAAAATGGATTCATCATTCTTTCACATAAATATGTATTTTCTATGATAGGATCTGGTATTACACGAGATGGATTGGTGCTTCTGGGAGAACAATATGGTAATGGCTGAATTTATTATTTTTGGCTGATCTCTGCATTTGTAACTGGTGTGAGTAAAATTATGTCCGCCAGCGAGATGTAACATAGTTATTAAAAGGTGCGCCTATCATTGCTCTTGGGTAACTACCCAGGCGCATGCCTTGAAACATGGGCGCCTAAATCACACTCTTATGCCCAGGCGCAAGCCTGCGTAAGGTGCAGAAGCGAGCGCCTCATGAAATTGGTCTGCAATCTTTTGTATAATCAACAATAACCCTAGCCCAACCAATTTGAAGCGCAATTTCCAAAGCCCATAGCTATTTAATAATAAAAATGCCCTGCGTGCATGTAACGGCGTGCAATAGACTTTTCATCTCCCTTGAACTTTCAATTCTAAATTTCTAATTTCTAATTATCAGCGTGTAGCAGATTAAGCCCAACACAGCAGTTTTGGTTTCTCGATTTCTAGCGATTCAAGTCAATTAGAAGGCAGCCTTATTCCCTCTTTCTTTTTTCCAATTGCTCTTACTGCTTCCAGTTTTTTCAATGCTCCTTGGTCCTAATCTCCTTTAAAGCCTGTTGCCAATAGAAATGTCCAATTCTGAATCATCAGCCTTTCAAAAAGATCCAACATTGAATTATGCAACATTAGTTCACCCAAAAAATACAAATAAAGTGAAGTACGATATTTTTGGGAAAATAACTATTGGTGGGATTTATAAACATAAGCTCCATCTTGTTGGAGACAATAGAAATACGAAAACTTGCTCAAAATGCCCATAACATGTGAAAGAAGAAATATGTTATATGGCAAAAAAGAAAGAAGTGAAAAATCAAATGGAAGTGATACTTCACGTTGATGAAGTTGCAGAACCACAAGTATATTTGGAAGTTGAAGAAGATATCCTAGCAAAAGGAAAATGACCTATATCAGCTCCAGTTGCTTAGTGTTCTAGTCTCGCACCTGGTTTTCAAAGAAAGAAACTAAAACAAACTTGCCCAATAGATTTATATTTCCGACAAGATGGTGACGAGATTGTGAAGCAATGGAAGAAAAAAGATATAAAGCTCTGTGATGAAAATAAAAAGAAATCGAGGCAGAATTAATTGTGTTAGGAGATCTAGACCATAACGTAGCTGCAACGTATGTGTTACCTCTCCAACCTTCTGAATAATTTTATAAGGCACATAACTCCTCACACCAAGCTCTTGATTCTTTTTATCTCCCCACTCCCCCCATGACAACTCCCCATTTGATTTTCCCTTGGTATACATTTTGAACTGTGGGCTTTTCCTTTCTACCCATTGGACTCACTTCCTTCTGGTCTGTAACAATGACATAGGTCAGTTTCAACTTTACGGCTGGTCCTTCTGCATGTTTGTAAGAATCTTGGCTATGGAGAATGCAGGATGGCATGCAATGACTAAAGGCTTTATTAATCTGAACTCGAATTTCCTTAGGTAATTTTGATTTGGAGATTTTGGTGTTATAAACTACCTATTCATATTACATTATTACCCAAACGGGGGACTATTGCCAATTGCTTTGGTTCATATGTGATCACCTGGATTTTAGACTAAGAATTTTTTGCATAGCAAATTCAAACGGAGACATTTTCAGCTGTAATCGGAGAACAATTTTCAAAGGTTTAATATTAAGTGGCATGGCTATAAAAGTGTGTGTGTATATATATATATATAATTTTTTTTTTGATAAGAAACTTAAATTTATTATTAGATAAAATTTACAATAGTAACAGATGAGTATTCCGCAAAACGATTGCTAATACAACCTATAAACTATTACCACACTATCGTCATGCTCAAGAAAATTTAGACATGAAATAAGATGGCATAGCGCTTAACACTGATTGTATCAAAGTAAGTCGGCCCCTTGATAGGAATGCCTTCTTATCGCCATTTTTGATATAACTGGTTCCCAAAAGTTAAAATTTGTATGATTCCCTCCCAATGGTACCTCGAGATACTTAATCGGCCCCTCTGTCGGTAGGGGCAATTGCCACTTCCAACAATTCCTCTCATAATAATTGTACACGTTTGCAATTATAGTTATAGGAATCAAATGCTTGACCTTGGTTCTAATATGAATTGTAACATCATGTGTTTGTCGTTTTATCAAAAGTTATAGTAGATGATCAATTTTTTGAGCTATGCAACAATCCAAGTAGCGCATTTCAACCGTTCTACATGTTTTATACAATTGTCTCTTCCAATAATTCCAAGATTTTAAAATTCGCTATGCACTAGTTGGGCGTTATACCAGCGTCTAGTGTCTGGGACACTTAGGCGGAGACTAGGTGCCGCTAGGCGGATTCCACGGTATCAAGAGAGTCGTAATGGTTCTTTGAATAAATTTCAGCCCAAACTTTGTTAAAATCCAATTGACACGTGATCCAATTCTCCTTTTGCTCGAGGCAGATCAAGATAACAAGCAATGCAAGGGAAATCAGAGTAAAGAAAAAATTACTTTTAGGGCTTAGTGTGTTAGATCGATTTTCTTGTGTCCGTGAAGTAAGCAGACAAAAAGATGAGAGTTGTGTGTTGGGAAAACGCAAGTCAACAAATCGTGTTTTAGTTGGACTTTCATTTCCAAAAAATCAGTGTTCTAGATGGCAGTCGTTGCGGCAACCATTTGAGCCAGGCTATGTTGCATGGATACGGGTACGAGTATCGTATCGAATACGATGATACGGATACGGCGACACCTCAAATTTTGAAAATATAAGACACGATACGGCTAGGATACGACAATCATTAAAATATATATAAATATTATATATATTTATATAAATTTAGTATTGAAATGTAAAAATTATGGAGATAGATGTAATATTTCATTAATCATGATATCTTAAGTACAAAATATTAAATGCAAAATCCATCTAAAGCAATTAAAAAGAAATCAAACATCCATATCGGTTGAATTGAGAGCCGCTTGAGTAGAAATTGAATGAAAGAGATGGACAAATGTATTTAGGGATTTAAAAGCCCAGCCCAATTTATTTTAAATTATTTTCCTTTAGTCCCTAGAAATTTTAATTTTTTTAATTAACCCCTAAAACTTTTAAATATTTGCAATTTTGCCCCAAACGTATTTGAAAAACGTATCCGCGCCGTATCCACGGCGTGTCATCGTCGTGTCCAAAACGTATCCGGCTGGTCAACCCTAAACAAAGTCAACGATACGGATTTTGAGGTATCCGACACGCGTATCTGCGTGTCGTATCCGTATCCGTATCCGATACTTCAAAAAAAAATTTAAGGTATCCGTGCTACATAGGAGCCAGGGTTCCGAGTTTTAAAGAAAAACGAGATACAATGTCAACTTTAAAGTGAAGACAAGAAGACGCGGCCGAGGCGTGTAAAGAGAAGACAGAAGAAGCTGTTCGATTCTAGGGTTTTATATTTTCGGGCCAATCGGTCTTTAGCCCATTAAGAAACAGGTCACGAGTCTTCTATAATGAATTGTTGGGCTTCAAAACAACTAAATAGACTTGGAATGAAAATGTTATTGCTTAAAAAAATTCAACCGCCTAGGCGGTGTGACCGCCCCGCCACCACCTCCTGCCATTTCTACGATACATGTAATGTTCTGGATTTCATAGAGCTTTCAAAAATTTAAAGCCAAAAAAAATCTTAAAAAAATTCTATAGCCGCCTAATCTCGCCTAGGCGCCTTTGCCACCTAGGCTGGCCACCTAGCACCTTTTCGGTGTGGTAGAGTGTGGAGCCTAGTGCTTAGGCGGCTGTCTAGCCTGAGTTTTAGAACACTGAATAATTCCAATATTTGATTAGCTAGTATGTCCCAACTTAAATAAAATTAAGAATAATGGCTTGGAGTTCACCTCTAGAATTTTTGTATTTCCGCCAAACAGAAGATCAAGGAAGAAATACTGATATTTTTGTTTCAAAAAACAGAGGCTATGTATCTTTGTTTAATTTTTCAGCCTTCTTTCTCCGTTTCTTAAATAAAAGTTTACAGCTTCCCAAAAATTATTATTGTATTATGTTCTAATCCTGTGTATTATTTTTCAAAATTTTAAAAGATACTATATACTATTAAAAGAAAGTTCTCACCCAACATATTTTATATGAATGAAATCTCCAGTAAGGAATGTTCCCTCAGAAAAAAACTTGGCATTCATCAATTCTCCAATATATTTTCCAGAAAACACTGAATGTAATTATCCTGGGTAGAAGCAAGCGGCAACAGTTTCTTTTTTCTTCCAGAAAATGGTTTTGAATACGTGAACCACACTATTTGTTTGCAATTACCTACCTGTACATGCACCTATGTATGTGGAATACTCTTGCTTTGCTTCTTTGTCAGTTGGTAGCAGGGCAAACCCAGGTCTGTCAGAAAGACTTGGAATTTATGCTGTCTCTGCTTTACTTCTAAATTTCTCTTTGGAGAAACTTTGTACAAATTAGTTTACAAAGTGGCAGAAAAGTGTGAATGACAAACACAGTAATTTCCATTATTTAATGTTCGAAAACTGTAAACCATCATATTTTTGTAACCTGCTCAGTCTGATTTCCAATTGTTGCATACCACAGCTTTCAGATTAGAAGAAGGTTGGCTTCATTTAATTGTTTATAGCAGTTTTAAAATTGATAAAAGATTTTAAGATTGATTATTTAATATATATCATCAAAACTTAGTTAAAAGTAGTTCTTCCATTTATTTGAGAAAATTGGAGACTTAAATTGGTCTGCTGGTGTGATTGAAAGTATTAATTGATTTCAGAGTTTAGTTGAAGCTTATGCCATTGATAGCATGAAGTGGTCGAATCCGGAAACTGGAATTATTTAATATACATCATCAAAACTTATTGTTATTATTTGTGCAAATAGCAACATCAAAGTTTGATCCCATGGATTCAATGGATGCTGGTATGGAAAGCTTTGACTTTCATGGAGAAACTCTGTGCTCAATTTCTGATATATCTTTGCTGGAAATTGTGACAAAAGCACGTGGAAGGCCAAATGGATATAAAAAGATAATGAAGGTACGGGGATCATGAAACTTACAAACATTAAATTTCAAAGCAACTGTTCCCGTTTTATCATATTTTTATTCTTTTCGCAGAACCGCAAGTGTTTGTTTCTTTCCATAAGTGATGATAGACTAGATTCAGGCACTACAGGTATTATTAATTGTGGTCAAAAGCTTCATCATCAGTTGTTTTTGTTTCAAACCAGAGTTTGATATTTGCGATCTGGTACAATATTCACTTACCACGAGGCAGTTCTATTTTCATTTAAAGATAGGCATCAAATTCGGATATGTATTAACAAGTGGGCAGAAAAACTTGAAGTCTTTTCTTTTAATTTATTTCTATTGCTTTTATCTGCCAGTCCGTGTCACATCATAGCTTTTTTCTTTTACTAAAAAATGTCCTTTGCTTTTGCTGATTGCAGTTACTGCCCGTGATATATTTTACAATCAACCAGTTCGCAGGAAACACATGGAATCCAGGTTCAATTGGCAATATTGAACATTAATTTTCGGAAGCTCTACAATGTTCCATTAACGATTTTACTTTAGTGCATATGGAATTTGTTCTTGCCTGACGTGGTTATGGTGCGTATATCTGGAATTGTAGTCCCAAGGTCTTGGAATCCATCAGAATGAGTGTGCTAAGAATTTCCCTCATTCATGTGAATGCCTCCTTTAAAGTCATGGATTCAGAGAGGTATAATTCCTCTCGGCTTCTAATTGTTACCGTTAGAAGTACTGTTAGAAGGTTATTATCATTAATTTTTTTAGATTCTAATCACAACTATTGAAGCTTCTTTTTAATATTTTCATTTAAATGCAGTGCATGTGAGCTGCTTCATGTTGGACCTTCCCACCCTCCTTTGTCAATACTTTTTAGTAATTCCAGGATCGGGGGAGCTTTGCATAGATTGAACATATCTAGTGGTGCATTGAACGTTTCTGGACATATCTCTCCCCCTTTGCAAAATTTTTCTCTAAAGGTATGGTGACTTGCATGATGCTTAACAGTGGTCATTTAATTTATAAATAGCACCGGTGTTTCTGATTGAAGGTTGCTTCTGTGCAGGTGATACAATATATATGTATCCGTGTCTATATTGTTGCTTGTAAAAGTTGTTATTTGGTGAAGAAGTGTCATTTGGAATCTTTTTTTTTTCTTGACCACAAATGGCAGACATCAATTCAAGATTTATTTGCAAAGGACCAATACATAAACTATTGAATCAGTTGGCAACTAAATTTGATGTATCGAATTCATCAAAGCCTACTGCTGGTTCCCAAAACGTGAAACGAAATAAGGGTCAGATGGGTCCAACATTCATTTTGAATCTAAGCTGCCCAAGATCTCACTATGATATAGTTGCTTCTGAGCAATCAAGGACCTCAGTTGAATTTAAGGTAGTGTCCCCTTGTGCTATTCAGGTTTTGAAATTTCACATCAGTGCTTTCTGGAAGCCGTAAAAAGCAACATATATTCAATTTGTGATGCTTTTTAATATTTTTTACTTATGATATGCCAAGTGAAAGCACATAAAAATAGATAAATTCCTTGTATTTGGTCATGCTTTGTTGTTTATGATTTCTACATGTTAGTTGAGAAAATCTGGTTGACTACAATCAATCAGGGCTGGTTTCAGGCTACTATATGTGGAGAGAGGACTTCAAGGGAGTGTTTACAATAACTTCTACCTTTAAAGAAGTGATTAAATTTATAGATTTTGAAGAAGATTGGAATACAGGAGTTTTGTTCGAAAACAAAAGTAAATAGCTGAAAATTTGAAGTGAACAATGTTTAATAAATAAGCGATTGAAATACTAATTTTAAACAAGAATCACTTTTGTAGAAGTAGAATCAACGTCCCAATAATATATGAATTTCAATTAAATTATATATAAGTTAACGCAGAATCTGGGTTTAAGAAACACAAAAAACCAATTTTTTTAAGCCAAAAGATAAGTATCACTTTTTTTTATTGGTTGCAAACACTTTCTAATATTGTTCTGGAATTCAACTCATCCACAAACTTGTTTTTTCAAAATTTTCTGGACGTACTAAAGTGAAAGTTCACTAATGTTTTCTGCTTTGTTTTAAATTTTACTTGCAATGCAAGGAATCTCTGTTTCTCCATGGGGAAATTTGCTCTACAAAGGCATATATTTCCCTGTATTTACCATGTTTACTTTTTCTTTATCAGGATTGGGGTCCTGTACTTTCTTGCATTGAGAATGGCGTCGTCAACCTTTGGACTGAGAATCTGTCTCATGGTAATGGACTATGCAGCTGGTAAAATTATATTTTAAGCTTCGGTCCAGTTCATTTTATATGTCCTGAAAGAAAAATTGGTCTTCCAGGGTGGAGATTGTTTGATTACTCGATAGAGTGATGCCCGTTACTCGTGGATCAAAATTATTGTATCCATTTTTTCCCTTTGTGCATGTGTGCCTGCTGGATCTTTTGGAAAATAAAAGAGACTCGTATCTTTTTTAAATTGTTTTTTTTCCCTCAGATAATTTGTTATGCTTTCAGGCATAAGATTTAAACATGTCTAAAACATTTTTACGCTGGTCTATTTACAATATTTTGATTTGAGATTTTGGTTGATCTTGGCCCAAACCATGCCAACTCGTAATTGTGTGATCTGCGTCCAACTTAGAAAATGCTTAATTTATACCCCAAAAAAAAAAGAACATGCTTGTTTCTTTTTTTATGCCTTCTTGTCTTGCATTAATTTTTGCTTCGATATTTTTATCTCAAACATTCTCAATCATGAGTTCTCTTTGTATGTGGACTTATCTTTCGTATCACTCTGCATGTCTCACTGCTTCTCATTTCATGTACTTATCCCTTCGATCAAATTCAAATACTTTTCTCTGTACAAACTCTCTGCTTAAGTTGTTAAGTTCCATTCATAGCTCATCCCTGTACACAGTCCAACCAGCAAAAATATGTATTTCACAATGGGAATTTTTTAGCAAGAGCAATTTATACATACAAATAAATCACTTGCTGTGGAGGCTTGGCTTTTATGTCTCAGACCGAAAATTTTGTACCATATGGATTCTAAAATCTTTCATTGATGAATCTTTTTTTGTAGAGTGTTATAATAATGGCAGCAGGAAACTTCAGTAGCGGTGATGAATTGATGACACTTGTTTTTCCCTCTTTAAAATTTGCACATACCAGCCGGCTGGCTCAAAATGATATGTTTCATTTTCCCTCATTATGTTTTCCTTAAAAATGTTTCAATATAAAAAAATTGTGGTTTGTTCACTGAGTTACACCACTACGTTAGAGATTATGAAGTAAAATTACTGAAATTTAATTATTTCTGAGTCGCATTTAAAACTCCATGCCAATTCAATAATGGCCCAAACAAAGGGAACATATAGATTATGTGCTATTTTGGTGCATGAAGCCCTTTTTATAATGGTAGACAATATGACGCCATTGCTGCTTCTCTTATCTTGCTCCATTTCGCTGCCTATATATTGATATATTTAATTATTTTCTTTGCTGGGGGAAAATGATATGCCAGCCACTTTTGAAAGTGGAAGAAAGAGATTCAGGGGACAGAATATCCCAACATCTATAGATCTTGATACCACACAGCTGAAGAATCTATCTGAAAATTATGATAATTTTCATGCTTGGGAGGAGTGCGCATCTTCACGCAGAGAAACTTCCCCAAAAGTTTATAAGGTTAAAAAGCATCAAAGTGGGGCTGGTTTTTGGCCTGATGCTGACTACTTAAGTCGATCGTGCGATCAATCTCAATCTGGTCACAGAGTATCAAAAAATGAAGATAGTAGCTGCCGTCGAAACCCTTGCTGTGTTTTCTCTCCAGATTGTTACCACTTTATTGGATATTCATCTGATAAACAAGAGGCTGGTGTGTCATTTCCAGAAATGGGTTTCTTACAAAAAACTTATGCTGACACAAATAACATGTCAATGAGTAGGACATCTGTTGGTTGCCTTGCACTTGGCGATGATATACCTATTAATCGGGATCTGAGAAAATCTCTGAGGCGCTGCTACTTTCAAAGAAGCTTTCCACATGACAAAAAATCATCTGCAGATGATGAAAGATCTGAATTTGAAAGTCAGGACTTGAGAATACAGGAAAAGTGGGTTGATTGTGATAAGAACGTTGAGAATGAAATTTGTCCTGTCTTTTATGGAAGAGATGTACCGTGCAATAAAGAACCACCATTTCAAGATTCTCCTATGATTCCATATGACACACATGAAGACTTAGAGTTCATGATAAGAGACTCCTTGGATTCAACTGAAGTATTTAGTGACATCATAACTGACTCCTGTAAACATTTCTTGAACTGCAAGTCAAGTCAGCAATCTTCTGGTTCTGGAAGGTGCCCCATTACAGCAAAGCAAATTGTTGGGACCAAGTTTCCGGAAACTCTGGTTGAAAGTCACTCTGAATTTGATGAAGATTCTACGCAGGGATATTTCATTCATAGAGAAGATGATGATCTCGTAGGTGGCAATTCAAGTTTGAAAGGAAATTGGTTCCGGCAAAGTTGCTCAATTATGAACTCTTTCCTTGATCAAAAGAAAGGAATTGGGGATTATGATTGGGATGACTTTGAGAATTCTCCATCTGAATACCCTTTAGAAACATTTTGCGAAACTGATTGGTCTCCTTTACCTTTTTTCAATGACAATAGTTCCAAAAGATACTCAGTGTCATCATTCGATCATGATCCTTTGTTGGAGAATGACTGTGGAAGACCGAATGATAGGATGCAAGAGAGAACATCTAATAGAAAGAAAAGCTCAATAAGGAGCCGTTCAGCTCCACCATGTTACAAAGGCAAGAAGAGATTTTTTGGTTTGAGTGATTCTTCCAGCGTGTCCGCAAGAAGCAGCTGCCAGATGATCGCCAAAACACTGTTATCTACAGGTGTTACTTCCACAGCCTGCTGTTTTTTATTTTTTCAAAATTTCAAATAGAGCATTTATAACATAGGAGAAATTTAATGATTTGTGCAGGGCCAAGCAGCTTGAATCCTGCACTACTTCATGAAGAAAATGTGAGCTTAAGGTAGTTGCGGAAATCATTTGCTCAATACCGCTTTACTCTAGTGGAATAATCAATTATATATTTTTAGTTTGCGCAAAGTTGTAGGTTTTCATGACGCCCTGTATAAATTTTAGGTGATAAAAATTTTAACTCGAATCAATTTTGTCTTCTTCACAGGCCAGGGTTAGAAAGGACACCAGAGACCATCAAGATTCAGGATGGCATATCACCAAAGCAGCAACTAACCAGCATGGAGACTGTTGGAAGTCAGTATTTTATTTATGCCAAGTACAAGTCACTTTTTGTTACCTTTGTAGGAAGTGTTTTACCTTCTCGTGCCATACACTAAAGTATCTATCCACTTGAATTTACTTGATCATTCATTGTTCATTATCCTGAATCTTTCAGTCTTACCTATCAATCATGTGGGATACATGAAACGATGGGATCTATATTATTACTCAGTGCAGGCCTAGGAAACGATTGTATATAATTCTTTTCTTGTTTTTTCAGGAGTAGATTTTCAAGAAATCCACGATCCTTTGGATTCTGGACAGAAATGGAGAAAGTATTGTTTGCCCGCCGAGGTTAAGTTTGTTTTTGGATATAAAATTTTGAAGTATTAGTGCAATTGCATGTGTTTTGCCACAGAATCTTCTGATTTATGGTTTCAGTAAAATCAAATTATCATCCATACAGGGTGGGCATGCACGGTGTTATAACAAAGATCAGGATACCATACTTGACATCTCCTCGGACTCCTTTCACCTTATTCGTGATTCATTAGTTCCTACAACCATTGATAAGACCTCCCTTGATGATGCCAAAGTCCTTAATCAGGTGGATAAGAAGTTCATTGCAGTTGTGGCTAGAGAAACCCTCATTGTGATTGATCAGGTCTTGCGTTTTTTAGCAATTATTCGGGTGGTGTTTTTTTTTTTATATTCCTTTTATGAGTTCTTGATTTTACTTGAGAAATTCAATAACTGCATCATTCTCAATTATAAATTCAGGTCTTAGTCTTTTTACTCTGATTGAGCTAATTACCCAAATGTATATAGCGAGCGCATGAATCATAGGCCAGACAGTGGCATATTGTTGGAGATTTTTGTGAGCTGTAACATCTGAAAATTTTTTGGAGAAGAAAACAGGTGAAAATATTTAAAAAAATATCAATTAAAATTTATCCTGGTGATCTCATTTTCTCAAATTTTTATAATTTTTTGTTGTTCTGCTTTTATTGTCAATGCTTTAGAATAATTTTCCAAATAAGAATTGGTCATGAATCATGTTAACTCCTGGGTTAAGAATTCTTCTGTTAATGGTAGTGCTTCCGAGTAGATTTAAGAGCTTGTAATTCTTATACTTTCTTTGATGTTTAAATTGTATCTACATTAGTGAATCGTTAGCTGAATAGTTTAAATTTTTGTAAGTGTTGCTATTTTTAATGATGATACGTTATTGACTTTCTTTTAAATTTAAACTGGATCTAATTTTACAAATTTGGGCTTAAATACTAGAGCTTTACTAGCATCAATTTGTGAGAGGTTAGGTCGACATCTAATTCTCCCATGGTTATGACATTGATGGACTATAGCTACAGAGTCAGTTGTTGTGTCCCGTATAATGTTTGTACCCTTGATAGAGGGGTGTAATTTTAAATCATTCTAATGGCTGTGCTTGTTTGGGTTTTCAGACTCAAGTCCCGTCTAAATTACAATTCATAATTTTATCTGCGCCTTCAAAAACGTCACTCAAATTTTGTTTTCAAGATTTCAATTGAGTTATTATCATATAACATTGCAAGACAATTATGTACAACATAATATATCATGCAAGTTCACATTTTTTTCCTTCAAAGTTTCAAATGATCATTATTTTATTTCATTTATTTCGATATTGTTACCTATTATAATTTTTTTAAATCACATCAACTTTCAAGGTTTCAAATGATCATTATTTTATTTCATCTATTTGAATATCCGTGTTTGATTCAACATTGAACATTTTGTGTGCATTCTTTTGTTTTCCCGCCTTACTTTCAATATGTGGATTAAAGATCATAACAGCTTCTATTTGTTATCCTTGAGAAACCATTTAACTTCATTGGTTTACTTAAACTTTAAGAAATGCATAAACATCAACACATGGATGTTCTTGACTAATAACGTGGTATCATTCGAATATGGAACGATTTCAACATCTTCATGATGCATTGAGTTTTGGTTATTGTTTACAGCATGCTGCTGATGAGAGAATAAGACTGGAAGAATTGCGCCACAAGGTAAAACAATTAGCTGATCGGAGATAGTAAGATGCTTTGTAAATTGTGATTTACTCATCTACTGCAAATACTAGGTGTTATCTGGAGAAATGAAGAAAATCACCTACCTGGATGCAGAGCAAGAAATGGTATTCCATCTACACATCATTAATCATCATGTTTTACAGATCAACCATTCTTTTCCAGAGTCTTCTGGTATTGAATTTGATGTTTCCGACAAAATGTTCAGGTCTTTCCGGAAATTGGATATCAGTTATTGCATAATTATGAGGAACAAATTCAGAAGTGGGGTTGGATATGCAATATTCATTCCCGTGGTACAGGTTCCTTCACAAGGTAATAGCCAACTCTTATGCAGCGGAAGTTGATACTATATTTTTCATTCTTCTAAAGGGACACATACCATGCTGTAAATATCCCAAATTCCTTCTTGACTGCAAACATTGACCTCCATTGGATTCTATTGTTGCGTATTTTGTTTATTATGATGTAGTTTACGTTAACACGGGATAAACTGTCACTTATTTTTGTTATATTGGCTTGCAGAAGTATAGATCATCTACACAGACAGGCAACTGCCGTTAAACTTCTCGCGGTAAAGCTCTAATATTGTCCTGTTATTGATGTACAACTGACTTCCATTTCTTGCTGTTTCGGTGGCTATTTCATCTTACTGTAACTTGGCTTACCAGCCACTGTCTGGTCTAACTGTTTGTTCATTGCCATTCATTCTCTTCATTTCAACGAACTTTTATGTTTCCATTTTATCCATAATCTAGGCATAGCGGACTGTTGCCATGTAGTAGCTGATGCATTAACCAACTTGGCAATTTTTGTTTGGAACACAGCAGTCTTTTTCAAGATACATATTAAGTTAGATTGAATTGCTTCGTATCAAAAGTTGATGTTTTTTATGATGTTGCCTTGTAATTTGATGGGATTTATGGCTTAGTTTTTCCTTGTGTGTAATTGGGTGTCATATCCTAGCCTAGAAAGAGCAGGTGTATCGTTGAAGAAACAATGCTTGTTTTAGAAAGTTTTTTTAATGTCATTTCTGTTTTTAGGATTCTCGGGAACAAATTCTATATCGACATTAAGTGCATTAGCATCAGTGAGGTCTATACGATGTTTTACAATTCACATTCTTACTAAGCCCTCTTTTGAAGCATTACCTTTTTTCATCAATTTTACCTAAATCTGTTTCTACATTAACTTCTTTTATTTTTGGAAACCTTTTATTTATTAATTTCAGGTACCATGTATTGTGGGTGTCAATTTAACCGATGGTGATCTGCTAGAATTTCTTCAACAGGTAAATTACTTACAATATTTTAATAACTATCATTTTATGACTACAACTTCAATTGCTCAAGTATTTTCTCCTCACGTGACACATGTTCTGCATCCCAACAGCTTGGTGATACGGATGGATCGTCGACCATACCTCCATCGGTTCATCGCGTACTTAATAGCAAAGCATGTAGGGGTATAGTCCAACTTCTTAATTACGAACAAGACACTGTTTTCCAATATATATAATATGTAAGTACAAGGTGCCCTTGTAGAGACTGAAGCCCGAGCATCGATGAGAAAAGGACATGATAGAAAGAATAACAAATACGCAAAATGAGAAAGGATTGTTGAAATCTTGTTCGTATTTTTAAATGATGTTGAATTGTAGGTGCGATCATGTTTGGAGATACATTACTGCCTTCCGAATGTTCCCTTATCGTTGAAGAGCTAAAACAAACTTCACTGTGTTTCCAGGTTAGCTTACGCTAATCAAGAAATTTTAAATCCCATCAATCAAAGCTGATTTTTCGTTTGTGCTTCGATTTTTTCACATTATCTATTTGCCTTTATCGAACTTTTAATAACATGGATCTCAAATGGTTAAAATTATCGGTCTTAGTTTATAATTATTACATCTTTATCCATATAAAAATTTATCGTTATGAATTTGAGAATAGAATGTTAAAAGTTCGCATAAGAAATATATCATAAACTTTATAGAATAAATCTTGATTTCTGAAATATCGTAATTGATTTTTAACAGTCTTTGACAAATTTATTCCTTTCGGCAGTGTGCTCATGGGAGACCAACCACTGTTCCGCTAGTCAACTTAGCCATCCTGCACGATAAGATAACTAAGCTTGGTTCACAGAAGTTGTGGCATGGATTACACCAACACGAGCTCAGCATACAACGCAGTGCACAGCGTCTAAGCTCTGCTATTGGTTAGCATGGACGGTGGTGTAGATACTGGAAAGAATGACTCTTATCTGAAAGCTCGTGATCCTTCTGGGCGATGCTATATCTTTACAAGAACTAATGCAGCTCCGTTGGCAACAAGATTCGAAAAACATGCATGGGGTACCACACGAATGTCTTGTGTATTGACAATCTTTTGGCACATTTTTCCTTGTTAATGTCAACGGTACATTTATAATAAGCCGAGTTGCAGGAATAAGAGGTTAAAACATGGAATTCATTTCAAAAGCAATTATTTTACACGAACCTTTCTGCTAATAATAATCCTTTTTTTTTGTAATTCATTGCCAAGCCAAAGTTGCTTTTCGAAGTGTTAATTAAGTGATGCTAATACAACACTGATCAATTGATAGCGATCAAATGGCCAAAAGTGTGTTTAAGAGATTGAAGTCGTGGTGTATATATCTGAATGTTTATATTCTCGAGTTAACATTAATTTTTTAGGTATCTTTTGGTTATTTCATTATTATTATTATTATTATTATTATTATTATTATTATTATTATTATTATTATTTTACTAATATTTTTAGTCAATGAGTTTTTATTATATGTTTTATGTTTATGTGATTTTTTTTTTGGTGTTTGAGTGGATATATTTCAAAATTTATAAATTTTTATACTAACCTTAGTTTCATCCAACCTAACAATCGTTAAAATAAATAATTCAAACACTCAACCTTAAAAAAATTTCAAATTTTCAGTTTTATATTCGAACTGTTTAACTTTTGATGTCTCACTCTTTCGCAATCTGTAAATTTAATCGTTTTTCTAAAAATATAATTTTTTACAATCGCTCCTTAAATTTACGACATATATTAATATTCTCTCAAAATAAATCTGTCTTAATAGAATAATTTTGCTTTTTTCCATATTTAATCCTTTTTGGTGGCATGCTGATTTGATGCCCAATGTTGCATTACTAACATGGCATCATATCAACACTTCTATTAAAAAAAGGACCAAAATCATTAAAAACAAAAAGAAAAAGCCAAATTATTGCACTGATATTGAATTTTGGATCAATCAGAGGGCCAAAACCAATATAGGTTAACTTGCAGGCAAATTTCAATTTTCACGTACATCATCATCAAAACAAGAAAATCCCAAAACGGACTACGCACAATTAATCATCAAGGTGTTTAATATTCGATCATGGTAAGAACAATACGAATTGGAATTAAGGTTCTATTGATCATATGTAAGCTGCAATATTTGGAAAAATCTATCAACAAAGAAGACACATGGACCGCAAAGCTACTACACCACAATGAATTAGTGCATTGACGACAGTGGAAGATACATTTTCGTTCTCATTGTAATCAGTTGAACTCATTTTCACATCACATACTTAATCTGAAAAATCCAAGTGACAACGTACAGTTGGTGGCAAATTTTTTTTAAAACCAATGATGAATCATGAATCTACAAATTTTCGAAAGCAAGGATCAGAGCATATCTGAAAAGGTTGCTTTCTGCACCAAGGCATTTGAATTCGATGAGAACTAGTCTCCCAAAAATCATCCGTTTGCTGTATGACACAGAAAAAAGCGAGGGTTAGCCCAACAAACAGTTACTTTGATCGTACTCTGAACGAGTAACTTAAACAATGGTGATATCAAAGATCGAAACCAGTTCAAAAGAAATTGATCCCTCTCGACCAAATTTGTGAATATACTTCTAAGAATATTGATTTTAGCACGTCTGATAGGAGATAAAGGGGATCTTAGTCGTCATGATACATTGCATTTAGCCAACTGTCTATACTATAAACACTATTGGAGAAATCCAACAACATGAGAAATGGCTATACCCAAGAAGTTCAATTTGGTTTTTCCAAGGTGCTCCATGTTACCCATTAGCATAGCCCACACTATCGCGTTTACGTTTGTTAGATTTCGAAAAGAAGCACAACTGAGCCCACGATTTCTTTTGCTTGGTCGGCTGTGACTTGACATCCTTCTGTGCATAAAGGTTGGCCATGTATTGAACAACAGCCTGACATGAAAAAGACAAAAAAAGAATCATATTTAGAAAAGAATAATTTAAAAGGAAAAAACAAATATGAAAACAGAATCGGATAACCTGAGCTCCTTCCTCGATTACTTTTCTTGGCGGCTCCAACAGAGGATTTCCCTCAACATTCAAAACACGCAGCTGAGAAAGCATTCTAAATGAGTCTGGAAGGACTCTTATTTGGTTATTGCTCATGTCCAACTCCTCTAGCATTTCAAGGTTTCCAATGGATCTTGGCAGAGATTGCAAGTCAGCAAAGTTGTTGCTTATGTTCAACCTCATCAGAGTTGTAGCAAGGCACAAGCTCTCAGGGACATATTCAAGCTCGTTGAAACTAGCATTGAGCTCTCTTAAGCTTGACAAAGATGCCATAGTCGTGGGAAACTGTTTAATGTTATTGTACCGCAAGGTTAGAATCTCCAAAGTTTCAATTCGTCCTACTGCTTCAGGGAGGGCTTTAAGCCGGTTGTAGTCTGCACGAAGCTCCATGAGTGAAGTACATTGGCCAATTGAATGTGGGATTTCCTCGATATTGTTAGTTTCGACATTCAATCTTTTGAGACTGACCAGCGATCCAATTATGTCTGGAAGCACGGAGATAGCATTAGAGCTCAAATCAAGATCTTGCAAATTAACTAATCTGGTAACAGTCGAAGGCAGCGATTTTAACTGGTTTCCTCTCAAATCAAGACTAACAAGGGAAAGCAAATCCCCGATGGATTCATGTAGTTCACAAATTCTATTTCCATGTAAATCCAATGTTTTTAATGAGGATAGCCCCCCTATAGATTCTGGTAATCCTGCAATCCTATTTTCTGATAAATCCAATGTGATCAAAATCGAAAGCTTCCCTATCGAATCAGGAATCCACTCAACTTGATCTGATAATTTTCCCTGCAGAATCAGCTCTCTAGTTCCTTTCTTCACCGACACTTGAATAAGACCGGCTAACTTTATAAGACCGAGTTTTTCCCCCTCTTGTCCTGTAACATATCAATTGTTCCAACATCAAAAATAGGATTGAGAGCATTTAACACAACAAAATTACCGACTGAATAAATATAGTCGATCTTACCTTGTTTGAGAGTGGAATCTACATATTGTGGCACATTCGATACATCTAAAGCTCGATTCCTGGCCCAAATTCCCTCACTTCCGCTCACACGAGAGGCCGTATTCGGCTTTTTCAAATAACTATCATCTTTAGCAAACAACACCTGCGAAGCCTTCATGCTCTCCTTCTCATTATAGAAACTCGAAGAAGATGATGAAGTGACTGTTGCCAATGGAGAATTCAAACTGTTGGTGGAGAAAGAAGCTGTGGTAGCCAACGACACATCGCTCGAATCTCTAGATTGAGAACCTGAACTCATAGGCAAGCATTTGGTAGCTCTCTGAATCAAATCACCAAAAACTAAGTGTACACCCTCTAGATTCAACAGTTTCAGAGCCTCCCTCTTAATGTCCTTGCTCTGGAAATGGACCATATTTCGCTGCATCTCCAGCAAGATATCGAACAATTCTTGTGGGACATCTTTTCCCTTGATTTGCTTTGCGATACCCTCCAATCTCAACTGATCTTCCCTCTCCACATTCTGAATCAAAGTTCTCGCTGCTTCAACCTCTTCTATTCCGGGACTGGCCGGTAATGATCTATGGATTCTCATTATCTCTTCCACCACGTCGTCTACTGTCGTCGTGGGCGGACCCATCGTCATTTTTCTTCCACTTTATCCTGTCTCCTGGAATTTATCAAAGATTCGCTGAAGCACAAATATAATAATACCGAAACCAAGGAATCGCCCACAGAAATTGAAAAGTTCTTCTTTCTACACAAGTATTCAAAAACACTGTAAAACAAAGTTCAATTTCGCTTTCCAAGCAAACCCTGGAAGAGAAACGACTTATAGGTGTCCGTATTCGAATTTGCTTGGTTCTTAGGGTTGAAAAAAACAACAGAGACACAATTCAACGACGCGGATTAATGCAATTATATAAGCAAAACACCAATTACCCCAAAAACAAAAAAAAAAAAAAACAATTAACACGTACTCTACCAACCTGTTACAGCGATTCAACGAAATGGCGCATCAAATCCGAAGAAATTTGAAGGCGAAATCTACTATCCAGCTACAAGAAAATTCCGACAAACATAGAGAGAAAAAAGAGGGAAAAAAAAGAGCAAGAAAAATTGGTGGATAATTGGAAATTTGCTCCAAACAGATCAGTCGATGGGGTTTATCAACAAGATCTGCTCACTTTTTCAGTATTTTATCCTCCTCAAGAAAAAGACTTTGAACCATATTTGGAAATGCAATTAATATTTCAAGAAAGTTATTGAGCAGTTTAATCTTTAAAATATCTTTTTAAAAAATAAAATATAAATTTATTTTTATTTTTCTTCTGATTAATATTATTTGTGCTCTTCCTTCCTCACATACTCACACAAATGTCACCTTATCAAAATATAATATAACATGTCCATTTTTGTGGGATATAAAATTCCAATTACATAGTTGATCATTTGGAGTGGTCCCTTTAATAAAGAATATGTTTATGAAGCTAGGTCCATCCAAAAATTTGATTAATAAACATGTGATTTAATCCAAAAGATAAACTTATGTGAGACGGTATCGCATCTTGTATTTTGTGAGATAGATATCTTAATTGGATCATTCATGAAAAAATATTACTTTTTATTGTAAATATCGACAGAGTTGACTCGTCTCAAAGATAAAGATTCGTGATACCGTCTCACAAAAGACATACTCTAATCAAAAAATTGAATTTTTGGATGGACCTAGCCTTATAAACAATTAAACAATATAAATAAATATATATATATATATAAAATGATATTTTTTATGAGTTATCTAAATAAAATTTTCTTCACATAAAATTGATTCATGAAATCGTTTTATAATTTTTTTTCTTTGTAGGTGAATAGATATTATCCACACAGCAATTATAATAATCATATAAATAATGCATTTTGTAGGTTTATGACTTTTGGGTCCCAATGATATATATGTTTTCTTGAAGTCATCCTCCTTGAATGGTCCTCACCGAGTGTTAGGCCCGAGCCTATAGTAGGCAGGAGGAAAACTCTCGGTGCAGTCTGAATCATTGATCATTTGATATGAGGATTTTTTTTCTCTCCTTTTTTAGCAGAAGAAAGGGACTAATAATTTTTGACCTTCTCGAAAAAAATAGGCTTCTAGCTAAATTAATTTTCTTACAGCAAATTGAAGCATTTGATTATAGAGGTAATAAGGTGGTATTTAATACTCGTTGATTTAATGGATCTAAACGAGTCGCACATACACCCTAGTACATTTTCTTGTATGCTGAAGACATCCAGGATTGGCTTCTCTTTTGTGAAAAAGATTGGACTATGTTTTTATTCAAATTTTATGTTCAAATCATAAATAATATCGTCTTTACTTTTAGTTAGGGGAAGAATTTGTTATAGTTTGGTATCGAACCTGATATTAAAATGAGTGAGTATCATGTGAGACCGTCTCACGGATCCTAATCTGTGAGACCGTCTCACGAATCCTAATCTATGAGACGGATTAACCCTACCATATTCACAATAAAAGGTAGTACTCTTAACATAAAAAATAATATTTTTTCATGGATGACCCAAATAAGAGATCCGTCTCACAAATACGACCCGTAAAACTGTCTCACACAAATATTTGCCTATTAAAATATAGCCACTTAATAACTAAATGATTTTTAGTAACAATAGGAAGTTCTTCCACTATAATGGGATGGTTTGCTATTGCTCTAATGCAAAATTCAAAATTGATTTTGATATGTGGGGCTCAAATGGACGTCACATAATCAAATTAAAATTAGATAATTGGAGGTCGTGTAAGCCAAAAATATCGGATTAATAAGAGTAAAAGTTGATGAGTTTCCAGGAGAGAAGGCTAAACACTTGATTTGTTGGAATGTAAAGATGGTTCATGTTAGAAAGAGAGATCGGCACATGACATTTCTGTTTTTTTTTTTACATTAAAAAATTGTAGAATCGAGAGTTTGCATTATCACCGCCAGTTATGAATTATAATGAAACAATAAACGTTTGATACTAATATTGATCAGAGTAAATATTACATATCAGGAAAGCGATTGACATGTGACATCTGGACTGTTTTACGATTTTTAATTGATGTAATGAGTAGACTTGGACGTTTACCTCAAGTTATAATTCTCGCTCAACGACAAATTCTTAATCCTACACACTTATATTTAATTAGAATTAGAATTAGAATTAGAATTAAGATACATGGAAATTGTCATCTTAGACAAACAACACTTAATTTTATTATTGTCGTGTTGACTGTGCATGAATGAAAGTATTATTGTGTGTGTGTGTGTGCGCGTGTGTAGAAAATTTTAGAATTTTAGTATTAGATGGTTGATATTGGTAACATTGTACATTTTACCATGAGAATGCTTATGCAACATTGTATACGTCAGTGTCATGTCAGTGTTACATCAACATCAGGTTAGAAGAATGATTAAATGGAAAGAAATAGACGGACGAAAACTAAAATTGACCTCATAAATTGCCAAAATCGCAAAGATTACCAAAAGTGAATATTTTTTATCATGATAGTATTTATACTTTATTTTATGTTACATACACTTCATTTTATTAATAAATTTTATATTTTACATATATAAGTAGAGTGTGAGTATCAAAAATAAGAGTGTAAATAACATTGACTATATATAATTATTTGGTTTTAAAATGGAAGTAAAATTATGTTTAAAAGCAAAATAAATCCATAAATTTATACAAACTAGTCAGTTAAATAAATTATAAAAATAGTATAATAAATATGATAAAATATATAATAAGATGAAAATGAATTGATTCAGATAATTAGATTTAAAATTTCATTAACAGGAGATTTATAATCAATATTTTAGTAAAAGTCTCATATTTGTACTTAATTAAGAGTCCAGACTCAAGATGGATAACATTATAGGAATCAACGAAAAATATTTAATTTGTATTTTGGTCAATATTAATTATTCTCTTTAATTTTTAAAAGTAACTTTAAGAGTATTTAAGTTTTTTTTATAAAAAAAATTTATTTATGTATAAATATTTTTAGTTTGCTGCTGTGAAACATTCTAGATAATTGACTCAACTACCAACTAATATAAAAAAAAAATTGTTTTGTTTTTCAATTAATATATAAAATATTTTACAATTATTTCATTAATTTAACAAGTCGTTATACTTTCCATATATATTTTCAGATGGAATTGTAGTTTGACTTGGAATATTTTTGGTACATTATCTAAAATTTATAAAGTTTTTTTTTTATCAAAATCCTGTAATAATAATAATAAATAAATAAATAAAAAGTCCTTGTAATAAGTCAGTCACTCACAAAAGTATACTCGACAGATGCCAGGTTGTGTGGAATAAATGAATCGAGGTGTGAGTGTTGGGTCGGGGCAAAGCACACGTGTCCAACCCGAACCAGCTGGCACTGCTACTCACGCTATAACCGTTTTCTCTTATCGGGCCAAGCTTTTTGGCTTTGGATCGAGCTGTAACCCTTGCTCCCCACGTGATACTGCTACCTATTTAGACCTCCATTCTCACGTGACAATGTCATACATATCTCTCTCTCTCTCTCTCTATATATATATATATATATATATACACTGTATGTTATTATATTATTAAATTTAAAACACTTATAATAACTAACTTTTGATATCATTGTCTGTTTTAATAAATAAATATATATTAATGAAATGATAAAACTTTAATGCAAGTCACATATAGTTCAAAGATAGAGTCTTTGTTTATTAGACATCAAATTGTAGGTTTAATACTTATTGTTTTTTGGCAAAAACTTGTGTGAGACGGTCTAACGGGTCATATTTGTGAGACAAATCTTTTATTTGAGTTATCCATGAAAAAATATTATTTTTTGTGCTAAGAGTATTACTTTTTATTGTGAATATGAGTATGGTTGACCCGTCTCACAGATTAAAATCCGTGAGACGGTCTTACATGAAACCCACTCTTGTTATTTTTATTCCTTTCTTTCTTTCTTTCTTTTTTTTTCAAAAAAAATTCCATGTCAAAGTTTAGTCTTCTTTGATCTAATGCACGGATCTATCTTGTAAGATCTTTTGATGAAACGGTCTCTGATTACTCTTAAAAGAATACTACGTTATGAGAATTTTGATCTTCTCTGAACTTAGATAAATCGAATTGATTAGATCACTTATCTGGATTCTCTTCTAAAACACATTAATTTCTCTTCTTGGTGAGGGGAGTTTCTAGTTCTTCAAGTCTAATATTTTTGTAATTCTTTGTGATTATATCAAAGTTTGTGGCTGTCCTCCGAGTCCTCAAAGACGAGAAAATATGTGAATTGGATTAGTGCTTTCACCTTTTGTATTATTTCAGATAATGAATTAAACAAAAGCATGTCTCTTGTGAAACGGTCTCACAAATTTTTATTTATGAGACGAGTCAAACATACTCATATTTACAATAAAAATTAATATTTTTGGCATAAAAATTAATATTTTTCATTGATGACTCAAATATAAGATATGTCTCACAAAATTGACTCATGAGATCGTCTTACGAGAGTTTTGTGATTAAATAAATACTTCGTCATATTTTCCGGTGCAACATTTTGAGATATACCAGAGTTTATTTTGAAGGCAAAAACTTGTGTGAGCACTTTGAGATGTAATTCAGAGTTTTATTTGTGAATTTTGAGGAATTATGATTCTAGTTATGTGCTATGATTCCAGAGCTTGTTGGATTGGCTTGTTAAACTTGACATATGGCGCCTGTGTCCACCCACCCATCGGGGCGTGACATTAGGACATTTCACTAATTATTTTGAAATTTTAGTTTCACCCCACAAAGAAATATGTCTAACTTCGCCTACTTCTATAATTATTATAATTTTATATATGTATTATTAACATTTTAGAATAAACGAGAAGATTGTTTACTCTAAAAAATTTCTGATTAACAAATTGAAAAAAAAAAACAAACAAACAAATAGCGCCAAAAAAGATTTAAAAATTAAAGTTATGGAAATACAATATAATTCGCACGTATTTATATTTATTTGAAAAGGCGAAAAAAAAATTTCCCTCAAAAAATGGGAAAAAATATTTTTATAAACAATTAACAAAAACACCATCACTTAGATTAGGGACATCGTATTGTGACTGCAAAGTTGCTTCCGACAATAACTATTTTCTTTTTGTTTTTTAGACGAAAATAATTAACCAAATTGTCGGAGGAATCCGTTGTTAATTAATTCAAGTATTATTTTAATCATTGTGGGAATAGACTTATTACATGTATCTATATATATTTTTTTAAGAAAGAAATAACTCTCCATAGTGATGTAGATGCCCAAAGTTGCTCAGATCCTGGAAATGGACCTGCCAAGAACTGCCACACCAAGCTCATTCATTTGCCCAACAGAATCAATGAACTTAGTATGTAAAGCAGAAAATTGTAGAAAAGTGGCTTTTTTACTATTGTATTCAAATATTAAATTGTTTTTTTTTTTAAAATAAGACGCTTATAAATAATTAATAAATTATATCTCGTCCAGAGTTTACTTCTGCATCCAAAATGATCCTAATATCAAACATACATCTTAAAATAATAAGACAATACATATGCGTATAAAGCGCTTCGGACGAACTTTATACGTAGGAATTATTAGTCCTCAAGAGAGTACAATTCCACAGCCACTTACCATCAAAGAGTAGAGAACATAATCCATTTTATAATATCATGGAAACGGTTTGGTATCAATCAACATTATGAATGAGCAGTGATAATAACAAATATCAATCCCAATTTTCCTTCTTTTATATCAATCAGAGAAATAAATTTAGAGCTGCATGCAATAGACTTCAGTATTCAATCACTCTTACCCTCTTGAGAACCAATCTCCTGAAGGTAATGTTCCGCATCTAAAGCTGCCATGCAACCTGTATAAATGTAGCAGAAAGAAATTATAGTTTAAATCGATTGGACGTTGATGAATATTCGTCAAATATGGAAAGAAAATCTTCTTTACGTTCCTTGTGGGTAAATAAGTGGGTGATCACATCCCTGATATTGGAAGTTATTGTACAGAAATAGAACATATCACTTCTACAGTTTCACCGTGTCATAATTCAACATTTTTCTCCTCTCAATAGATTTCATACCCCGGAGATGCTACACACCCCACTTAAAATGTTCATGAAGTTAATCAATAGATTTTCATACCCCACTTACAATGTTCATGAAGTTAATCAATAGATTTTCGTACCCCACTTACAATGTTCATGAAGTTAATCATGTCGAAGATGCTTCAACATAGGAAGTGTTTCTTTATCAATTTAACTACCTCTTGTGAAGAGAGCGTGACATAAAATTCCCAGATTCTAACGTTTCTTATTTTAATTTTCTACCAAATTTTCATCTCTATACCGCAAGTTCTACTTGTTTTATATAACCAAGTCAAGTCAAAGGAATAAACAGCACATATTTTTAAGGATTATCATCTGTTCAAGCATATCATGAGAGACAAGTCTTGGTTTTTAACTAGTGCTGGTAGAATCAAACTGAAGTGTAAGTATTCACAGAACAATAAAGACCCCAAGTAAATGTAAATTACACGAGTCGATTCGTCGAGGTTCTTTTAGAGCATCAGGTACAATCCAATTCAAGTTTGGAGCCCAATGGATTCTCTGAGAAATAATCCTAAACTCGTTCACTTTCATCATTATTCTTTACTTAATACAAGTCTGATTACAGAAATCCTATTATCCATGTCCTCTTATTCTTTCCTTTGAAACCTAACCAACCAAAACATCACACATCTTTACAAGGAAGGCATTTAAAAGCTTTTGAATCAACTAACCAAGACTCATAAACCCATACAAGAAAGGAATTTCAATGAGATATTGTTCACCACAGCAAACATCCCAAAAATTGGACATTTTCACTGGTGTACCTATCAACTTCAAGAAATCACAATTACAAGAACTTGCCACTAATATCCTAGCATTTTCTCATTTTACCTGCCAAAAAAGCTACTTCATGCTGTTGAACTTTCAAAAGGATCTACAAATATAAGCTTTTTTTCAACATGCCTTTCTTTGGACAAACTTCACTCATGGGTGATTTACAAAAATATAATCTAAACCACAAAACATCAATCCAATTATTGCTTTCTTCGATTTGCTTGTTTATCTATTTAGATGTTTTTCAATTCGGATTTCACACATCATAAAATAACCAATAGATAGAATACAAATTCTAAGCGTACAAACAAAATTAACACAACAAAACATATACGTCAAGAATCACCATGGATCATAAATTCATAACAGTAAAATAAAAACAAATGACGCAAAGTAATACTACATATTGACTGACCGGTGCCAGCAGCAGTGACAGCCTGTCTGTATTTCTTGTCCTGAACATCACCAGCAGCAAAAACCCCTTTAACACTGGTTAGTGTGGTTCCGGGCTTCGTGATCACATACCCATCCGAATCCAATTCGAGTTGTCCGTCCAAGAACTTGGTCGCAGGTTCATGCCCAATTGCAAAAAACAAACCCGAAACACTCAAATCCGAAACCTCCCCACTCCCCACATTCTTCACCTTCAAACCTCCCAATGTCCTATCCCCATATGCCTCAGCCACTGACGAATTCCACAACACTTCGATTTTTGGATTTGATAATGCTCTGCTTTGCATTATCTTTGATGCCCTAAATTCATTTCTTCTATGTATAATGTAAACCTTAGAACCATATTTGGTCAAAAAATTGGCTTCTTCCATAGCCGAGTCCCCTCCACCAATGACCGCAAGGGGTTTATTACGAAATAGAGGGGCTGCCCCATCACAAACAGCGCAAGCGGATATTCCCCGGTTCCAAAAGGTATCGGAACCTGGGAAGTTGAGGCGTTTCGCAACCGCGCCGGTGGCCACAACGACCGAATCAGCTAGAACAGTCTTCGAGTCAGTAAAAATTTTGAATGGCGAGGCTGATAAATCCACCTTAAAGACAGTTTCGGTGAATATTTGAGTGCCGAAGCGGAGGGATTGGGCTCGGCAGCGTTCCATGAGATCACCACCCCCAAGCCCATCAGGAAAACCCGGGAAATTCTCCACTTCTGAAGTTGTGGTGAGCTGACCTCCGGGAGCGATGTCGTTGGCCATCCAGCCTTCGAAGAGAATAGGTTTGAGCTCAGCTCGGGCGGCGTAAATCGCGGCAGTGTGAGCAGCGGGGCCGCTACCAATGATGCAGAGTCGTGTTTTCAGAGTCTGGAGATCGCTTTCCATGGCGGTGATCTTGGGAGTAGCAGCGGCGGCGGTGGTGGTGAGGGTGGCGAGGCCAATTAGGTTGCGAGCTGACTTCAGTGCGTTTAAAAGCTTTGGGAAACAATTGTGGCTCATTTCTTGACCAAGTCAAATCTTATTCGACCTTTATTTTAGAATTCCCCCTCATTTCCATTTTCACTAAGATTAAATACATCCCAAAAATATTCCTTTATTTTTTCCCCACAAAATAATTCTTTTCTTTTCCATGCGCAAAAGTATTTGAATCTTTACAAAAACTTTTGTGAGAGTATTCGTCTCATGATTCAATTTTATGAGATATATCTTTTATCTGAGTAATTTATGACCTAATAAAAAACATGGAATCAATATGTACTTTATAAATGACTTCGACACAAAATAAAAAAAGATCTCTGGGTGATTACGAGTTTACGTTATTGTCATCTTTAGTAAAATAAAGTCCTCAGCGAAGACATTCATAAACCATTCTACTTTAGTGTTTAGCAGATAATCTCAATTTTGGTTTAACAATACATCCCAATAGAGAACGACCATACTTGATCAATTTATCTCTTTCAACTTGGATCTAATGAGGCCGGTCTTGGAAACGATTATCTCTTTGTGGTAGGGGTTATTGAAAAAAATCTTGCAAAAATGTCTCTTTTATTGTAAATATGGGAGACTTGACTCATCTTACGAATAGAGATATGTAATATCATCTCACAACAGACTTAAATATTTGATTGTGAGATATTGAAATATCTTTATAATTAATTATCGATTAAGAGAACATATAAAATCATTAATTTATTTTATCCATCGACAACCAATCAATATTTCATATAATCTGAATCGATCATACAACAATTTTTTCTGAATATCTATCATGTTTTACCTTGATCAAAAAAATATTTTCAATTTTTTTTTTTGATTTAGTTAATTATTTCATATCTATACTATCGGGATTAATGAATTGTTTAAAGATAGTAAACAAACATCTCATAAAAATTTTAAGAGTTGTAATAGCTCAGTTCTTGGAATTTTTTCGAGCGAACTGAACACAAAAAAATTATATTGAATTTGTTTCTAAACTGAGCCGAAAATATTCAAAATAACTCTTCTAAAAATGATTAATTATTTTGTAAATATTTCATATAATCTGAATCAATCATACACCAATTTTCTGAGAATATCTATCATGTTTTACCTTGATAAAAAAAATTCAATTTTTTTAAAATTTACTTATTTCATATTTATACTATCGAGATTAGTCGATTGTTTAAAGAGGATGAATAAACATCTTATAATTTTAGAGTTGTAATAGCTCAGTTCTTGGAACGTTCTCGAGCGAACTGAACACAAAAAATTATATTGAATTTGTTTCTAAACTGAGCCAAAAATATTCAAAATAACTCTTCTAAAACTGATTAATTATTTTGTAAATTATTTGAAATGCATGCAAGTCAAATATAGAAAAGCAGGAAAATTACATTAGATGTGCACAGATCTAATTGTCTTACACAATAAAATTCTATATTTTTGAAGAATTTCTAGTAAGAAGCCAACTCTATACAACAATGCAATTAGTCAAAATTTTCAACTTGGAAACGGTAAAAACCAAAATTGTTAGCTGAATCCACCTTTAGCTTCAAACTTTGAACTTGCATTTGGCTTCAACTGTATTAACATCCACCTAATTTTTTTTTTAAAATAAAGTTCAATGCTTCTGGGGAAAAAAAAGTGGAATAATAAATATGGGAATAAAATAGCAAAAAGATGAGAGCTTCCTCTTGGCAAAGGAGGCTGTGAAGTCGAGAAGGAAGAATGGAGGAAATCAGGTAAAGATATTTGAGTTTAGAGTCCGACTTTTACTTATTAAATAAATATTGAATAACAGAGAAAAAATTGAAACTAAAAATACCCAGTAGTCGAAACCGATCAGATAATAAATATGTTATCCTACACAACCCGAAAAAAATAACTGCGGGTGTGTTTGCCCATAGATAGGACACCCGTTCTGCTCATAATTGGGTCATTTGTAAACTTCACGTTCAGATGTTCATTCCTAGGCGTGAGGGGTGTGTGTTAGTTGTCCCACATCGGTGGTATTTAATACCTGAGAGTTGTATATATGGTCTTGAGCAATCCTCCTCCATTGAGCTAACTTTTGGAGTTGAGTTAGGTCCAAATTCTAATCTTAACATAGTTCGGGCATAACAAGGACCGAGTCATCTCAAAAACTGGGGTGGGTTCCAACCCAATCTTAACTTTCTTTATTAGTAGTTATATTATATATGTAACTGTAGCTTATGCTAAACTTTTCCATTAGCCCAAGATCTGGTCCAGACTTGGTCCAGCCGACTTTCTGAAATATATTTGAAACTGGATTTTGTTGTTCTTGAATTGTTTGATTTAATTGATGTGTACAGAGTTTCTCGAAAATAATTGTGAAGTGGACTTTCTGATATTTTCTTGAAATGATTTCATTTAGTTTCTATAATATTCTTTATCATTTTTGCATTTTCTTCACTGGAAAATAGAAATGTTGTGTTAGGTACGTTTTCAAGTGGTTAACTTGTAGGGGGGTTATAAATTTTGTTGGTTTCATTTAGATATGTATTTCTGCAATTTATTTTTTGCATTTTCAAAGTTCTTTTTTTTCTTTATCATAAATGAGGAGTTTTTTAGTAGTCACGTGTGATTTTTTTCTTGGTATGTTCTGCTACTTGAACATCATTTTTTTTCTAAGTATATTATAAAGACATCGATTTAAGTGAAAATTTTAATATATTATAGACAAAAACCTATGTGTTTGTGAGACGGATCTTTTATTTGAGTCATCCATGAAAAAATATTAATTTTTAGAATGAGTCTCATGTGAGACCGTCTCACGGATCATAAACTGTGATACAGGTCAACCCTACCCATGGGTGACACAAATAAGAGATCCGTCTCACAAATACGACCCGTGAGACCGTCTAACACAAGTTTTTGCCTAATTTTTATGCTAAGAATATTAGTTTTTATTGTTAATATAGGTATGATTGATCCGTCTAACATATTAGGATCCATGAGACCTACTCTATATTATATATGCAAGATTTATATTTTTCGAAGTCAACTCACGTCTAGTTCATGCCCATTGCATTTAAAAAGGAGTCCGGAAGTTCAGTTGATCTTTTTTTTTCAAATTTATGTGATTAGTTGACCCATAGTTTAAAAAAAGGGTAACTTGGGATTTAGTACCCAATTTTTATCAAATTTGGTTTTGATACCTCATTTCCCAAAATACCCCTCAAGCCTTAATTTTAAATAATTGATTTTATTTTCAAATAATGGCCCATCATGCTTCCGTAAAATAAAATTAAATCTTATGCCTTTTTGACCGGAGTACCACCGGGTTATATCCACCGTATTTTACGAACTGCTCCTCACAGTTCAACCACACGATCGCAACCGATGGTTACAGACGCAGATTCCTTCAGCAGCACTCGGCACAACTCTAATTCGTTTCCTACCTTAGAGTGTACAGTATAAAATAAAATTTTTGAAAATAATACATGAGAGGGGTTAGAGCAAAGATCTCTTTTATTCAAACACAAATATTTATTTATTACATAGTAACCTCCTGTAGAGGAGGAGAAACTTGTTTAGCTACTTATCGTAGCTGGACTCTTAACACACATAAAGCTTGAAAGAAAATATTACAACCTTGTATGAAAGAAATGGAGAAAATATTTGATGATCTTCACTTCCTTATTTCGGCTTTATTTATAGAAGGCTCTTTCGGATTTGAAACTCGGATTTCAAATCTTCATTAGCCTTTACAGCTTGCTTGGGGACCATGTAGTGGTTGAAGGGTCCCTGTCTAGATTATTAATCTGGACATCAACTTCTCATCCTCCTTTATCTCTCTTAGATACCATTGACGATGAGTTTTCAGGATATCGGCAGTAATTTCATCTTTTTTATACTCTTTGAAATGATTTACTAACCATTTAAGAGCTTCTGCCTCTTTCCTCTTGTATGTTAACCTTCTTTTCAAAACTTTCAAATATACACGATACATTTTTAAGTTTTGATTCTGGTGTGTTAACTGGTTTCCTTTCTGTCCTTATTTATGGATGAATTTTCGGGACCAGTTAATTTACTTTTATTCATTGGATTCCTTTTAGATTGGTATCCAATGCTTGCTGAGTCATCCACCATTTGTTATTGGTGGTCTTTACCACTAATTTGTCTTGTTTCTACCACTCACATGGTAGTGGTCCTGCTTTTTGTAATGGAGGGTCACATGTCCCTTTTAATTTTGTCGAGGAATCTTTGGTTTTTTGTATCCTCGAGGAAAATGTGTATGTGGTCCTTCCCTACTTGTGCTTGTGTCGGTAAAGTTTTTCCGATCTGATCTCGGTTTGAAACCTTTACCAAACTCCGGTTTCTTCTGGTCTTGGCATTCAAGGCAGATGTTTTCTGACCATCTTCCTATATGTGTCATGTTACAGAATTTCCGGCGAGTCTCTTTGCTTGCCGGCAGCTTGCTGTTCCACAAAAGATTTCTTTTCTTTTCAAATAGATCTTCTGCAAAACTTGTTGTTTTTCCTGTCATGGTATTTAACAGGAATGATCCGTTCACTGAATGATTGTAGAATTTGAACGGAAACTTGACTTTATCCATCTCAGTGAGACAGACCCAAATACCCCAAGCTCTTCTGGTAGAAATATCATCTTCAGTTATTGAAGACACCAGGGGTGTTTCTTCTGTCGGAGGGTCCTTGATAAATTTCTGGACATTTGAATCTGGCCTCCTTAGCTTGATGAAATGAAAGGCTTCATGTGTGCCTTTCCCTGCTGGTTCTGGTGCTGCACTGAAAAAATACAATTCCAGAATATCTCCTCTGGACAAATAATCATTATTTGCCCAAGTTTCATGAACAGCTTCCTGGATCCATTTTGGTAGACATGAAATTTCCGGAAAGCTGGGTGATGTAGTATAGACTGAGGCGAGAGCCCCAAATTCATACCAAGCTTTAACCTCATTGGGATATGAATTAGGTTTCATCCATACCCTTGGATATTTTCCTGAAACATCAACCCTGTTTGTAGCTGGGTTAATGCCTATTCTTGTTTTCAACTTCTCCCAATTCTGCTGATAAACCTGAAATAGAGAGATTGTTGTTTCGTTAGTACCAACCTTATATTTGCCTTTATCAATTCGAGGCCTAAGGTTGATCTCTCCCTCTTCAATCCCCGAGGTGAAGGGTTGACTTGAGGACTCAAGATAAGGATCAGGAGTCCCAACTTTTGTTTCAGTCGACTCATCTGGTGATGATCCCGACTTAACACTTGTGCAAGGGGTATTTGAATCCCCCGCTACAGGTATAGAGTCCTGTACTCGAAAACTCTCCATTTGAGAAACCAGTGGTCTCTCAATGCCCTGGAGGATAGGCCTTTGCGTTACAGACCATAACTGAGTATATGCCTGTAAACATCCTGTAATTCGATCAGAGACAATTCTCTTATCAGCTTGTTGTAGCCTTCCCGCAACTTCTGCGTTAACAGCTAACTTGTTGAACTCGGTTTGAAGCATTTCAAGGTGTTCCCTCAAATGCCTCTGCATCTTGATAATAGCATCAATGTCAATGCTGTCCATCTCTTGTTAAAAAATCTGCAAGAATATTTTCATGAGATTTTATTATCATAATATCAAAAATATAATTTTGACATAAAGCTTGCCATCGTAATAATCTAGCCTTCTCCGGTTTAGACTCAATTCTATTCCTCAAAAAGGCTTTAACTTGAGTCTTATCAACTTTCAAAGTGAATTTCTTTGCAAGTAAAAATAACGGCCATTTTTCAAAAGCCCTCTTTACTGCATAAAATTCTTTTTCGTTGATGTGCCATCTTATGGCTTCTGCATCTGAGAATAACCCACTACAATATCTGCATTGTTGTTCTCCATCTGGTGTGAGCTTTGTTAATACTGCAGCCCACCAATGATCACTGGCATCGGTATATAATACAAGATCATCCTCGTCTTGAGGAATAGCCATCTTTGGAAGATTTTTGCAAACCTTCTTTAAATGGATAAGTCCTTTTGTGTGTTCGTCTGTCCATATAAATCTAGCATCTTTTTTCAATAATGGACTGAACACCTTCCTGTGTTTTGCTAGGTTTTTAATAAACATCCCAGCAAAATTAACAACCCCTAAAAAACTTTGAAGTTGCTTTTTGTCTTTGAGATTCTCTGGAAAATTCTGCACCTTTTCTACTATGTGTTCTTGCAGAATTATTCCTGACTCATCGATTTCAATTCCGAGGAATTCAATCTTTCTTGTAGCAATGACTGCTTTCTTTTCAGATAAAACCAGTCCTTCTTTCTTGCAAACATTAGAGAAAATTTCCAAATGTTTAACATGTTCATTCATATCTTTGGATGCTATTAAAACATCGTCGATGTAAACAAACATAAACTTGAAATAATCTTTGAAAAGATTATCCATCTTTCTTTGAAATATCTGGGGTGAGTTAGCCAATCCCATTGGTAATACTTCCCAAATATAATGTCCTTGAGGTGTGGAGAAAGCTGTGAATTTCTTGCTTTCTTCCTGCATCCGAATCTGATAGAATCCAGACTTGCAATCAAATTTAGAGAATATCTTGGCATTGCGAATGCAACTAATCAACTGTTCTCTACTAGGTATAAAATACCCATCAAACTCCAGAATCTTATTAATTTCTTGATAATTAATAACAAATCTGGGTTTTCCTCGTTTAATCTCACCATGATTTCTTACCAGAAAACCTGGACTGCTATATGGTGACATACCTGCTTTGATTAATCCAAGGTCCAAATGTTCCTTGATTATAATCTGCATATCCCTCTGATCAATGATGTTTATTGGGATGGGTTTACAACGGACAAATTCATACTCTTTGCCTTCCTTGATCTTAAGGCAGGCCCTGAGTTGATTTCTGTCCCACCATGCCAAGGGATCTTCTTTATAATTTTCTTTGATCCTCTTCTTGACATCTTCCAGTGATATCTTAGATTCAAACTCTACTTCATTTGTATGTAGAGTTATCTTAAGGCATTCTATATCTTCTGGTTGGAGTTTCTTATCTGCTCTTAACTGGAGCATTGTTTCTCCAAACCGTCTTGAATCCTTTATTTTCGGGTTCAGAAGTTTTCCTGAATCACCACGCTTGCTGCGAAACTGGATTGGTAATTTTCTGTAAAATGCCTCCCTAAGTCTCTGGACTATGATTTTGTGAGCACATGGTGTTGTGAACACTAATCTTCTAGTCTCATTTTCTTGTGTATAGGACTTGAACATTTGTAGGAAATTATTTCCTAACAATATGTCAGCTCCTGTGTCATGAAAATAAATTGGTGGTGTCTTTACCTTGTACCAAGGTGTTTGTCCAGCACCGCCAATCATGATTTCAGTCATCTTAATCCCTTTACATAAGATTAAGATTCTTCTGGAAAAATCTCTTCCAGCAATCTTGGGTAACTCTTCTTCCAAATTATTTGGAAAAACTCCTCGTTTTGCTGTACATATTCCAGCACCTGAATCAATATATGCAGCAAAGTATTCTGCCTTATATTGTTCATACAACATTCCTACTGGAATGTATATGGAGAATGGACTTGTGGTCATTGTATTTTCCACATTTTATCTTCTGCCATAAACTCCATTCCATACTCTAGACGTTTCCAAGGTTTATGTTCCTCGAGAAACTCTAGTCCAAGAATCAGTCGATCTGATTCTTTTCCTGGAATTCCTTGAATATGAACCTCCAATTCTCCGATATTAATCAGTCCTTGGTAAGTTCCTATTATCGGTTGTTCCAAATAGTATATTGAATTACAAGGAAATTGATTCCTTTGTTTTGTAATGTCAAATACTATTTCTAACTCCTTCCACCCTTCTGGGCATCTAAGTTTTCCTATTGTAGAAAAACTTTTCAGCTCCTGTTGGGTTTCTATGACAGGCCTTTTATCTCATCTGTAACTTGTAATTCTGTCTCCTTGAAAAGATAGTCTTCTTGATTCCAATCTAAGACTTTGATTCCTCTGTAGAATCGGTTTGTCTTGGATCTGGATATCTGTTTCCTGTATTAAAGGAAACTCAACTCTTTCTGGATAAATTGCCAGAGCAACTTTTCCGAATATTTCAGGGATTTCAATAAACTCGTTTCTAATAAACAATTCAGAATGATGTGTATTAGATAGAGCATATGAAATTTGGTAGGTAATAGAATATGGCATATTACCTTCTTTCATCAGCCTTTTTTCCTTGAAGTTCTGATACAATGTCAAGGCTCGGCTGAAATCTCGATCTGCCAGGTTGTAGGCTATCCTTGGATAGATTACCCCTACAATTTTTCCTGCACAGAGGTTTCCTGAGATTGTTCCCAGTACTGAATCTTGTAGATTCCCCATTCTTTTATCGCAAATAGCAATATCGATAGGTGAATCTATCCCTTCTTTGAAAGTAGCCTTTATCATAATTTGGATTGCTCCGATATGAATCCAGGACATAGTCCTTGCTACTTCTATCTTGAGTTTTTGTAATTCCTCCTTAATTTCTTCGGAAGGAATTAACTGCATCTCCATTCTATTTCCTGTAAGTTCCATTGGGATTGCCATTTCCCTTCTAGAAACTTTATAGATTAGATGATGCTTTCTGTTTCTTAGGCCAAGACTTCCTAAGAACTTTTCTACCTGTCCTGCAGAGAAACCTTGATATCTCTGTAGACTCGGATTTTCTCTCATGATTCTTTGAACCATGTTATGAGATATTGTTGTCTGGCTAAAAAACCCAGACAAATCTTCATGTGTTTCGTGTCGAAACACCTCGTCTTCAGTCAGATTTCGATTCTGTTCCATCAGATTCTTCCTGACTTAAGACTTCTTCTTCTTCATATATACTCTCATCTGAGGCAATGTCCTCAAATCGGTATACTTGAATGAGATCTTGGTAATAAACTGCATCTTCTATATCCGGAGTAGAATCGAAGCGTTTAATACCTCTTTTCTCATTTTCTGGACAGTTGGTCGAGATATGACCTCTTGCTCCACATGTCCAGCAGTTGCAATCTTTGAAACTTTCATTGGCTCGCGTATGAGCTCTTCTGAAAGTTTTCTTTGTAGGTGTTTTTCCTGTGCTTCGAGATGAACTCGATGCTTGGGATGATATCCTACTTCTCGATGGTCCGCTTCTTTGTCCAGATTTATAAGATCTGGCTTTCTGTCTGGACCATACGGATCTTGGTTTCCAAGAACTTCTTCCACTTCGTGCATAAGGATGAGTCCTAAAACTTTTCCTTTTATGCTTCTGTGGTTTACTTCCAATAATAGTTGGAAGATCATTTTCCTTACAACACAAAGGAGTTCTTTTGTTGATACCCCTTAGGCGTTTGTAATTCTTTTGTAACGCTGCCATATGACACCATTCTGCCAATTTTCCTTTAAGGAAAGAGGCTCTTCTTGCCAATGTATCTGGATTACCAGGTACGTATTCCCTTATGAGCATTTCTCTCCAAGGACTTGGCATTTTTGCGAAGAAAAGCTGCATAGCTATATCTTCTTCGACTCCTGAATTCCATCTATATTTGGTGAATAACATAATGTATTCATCTACCAAACATATATCATGTAATTCAAGACTATACAGAGCCTGAGTATATTTTTTCTTTTTCTCTGTATCTTGACTATTGAAATAGTCTACTCCTATAAAGTGTGCTTTGAATAGGGTAGCCATCTTTCCAGCGATCTCACTAAGAGATTCCCCAACTAGGACTGACTCTTTCATGTCTGATGAAGTCATGTCCCAAGCAATTTTCACTGATCCCATAAGACTCATTTCCAAAAGTTTAATGAATCCTTCTTTGTTGAGATCAAGTGTTCCTGCTGCAATCCTCATAGCAGATGTCCAATCGTCTATGAGATCTTCTCTGTTTTTGAAGTCCAAAACATCAAGGTTAAGCATAACCCCGTAAGGATGTATAGGATCTAAAACAGTTTTCCCATAGGGTGTTTGGTGCAAAGGAATTTGAGTTCTCCTTGCCCTTGTTCTCGCTGGGTGTGATCCTCCACCAGTATGGAAATCAGTCTGAGATTCTCTCATATTTACATTATGAGATCCCATACTTTCCCTTGGTGGTTCCTGAGAAGATGACCAGGTTATTGCAGGTGGTGTTTCACCTACTGCTGTATTCATCTTTAGATCTACTACTTTGAGATTTGCGAAAGATTCCGCAAGCTCTTGTAGATCCTCCAAACCAATCCTTTCTAAAGTTGTCATCAGATCAATTTCTTTTCTGAGACAGACTTGATTAGATTGATCATCTTTTCTTCTTCAGTTAAAGGTTTTGACACCACTCTGGCCTTCCCTTGTTGATGTAACAAAGGTTCGGTACCAAAGGATGGTGGTAACCAGCCTCCTGAAGTTCTTCTACTAGAACTTGGTTGTTGTTCTAGTTTCTGTATTCTTGTTTGAATATCCTTTAAGATCTCAAGAATTTCTTCTTGTTTCTCTAGGACCTTTTCAATCCTTTGAGGTACATAATATAGCATATTGCCATAATTTTGTACCGTTTTCTGTATTTCTCTAAGATCCAGAGAGAGCTTAGAGGAGTCTGGTACTATCTCCAGAAATTTATTATTCTGAATCATAAATTTTTACCTGAGGGTGCTGTTGCTTCCCTTCGTAGATCTTCTGTCTATACAGATTCATTGTTCTCTGAAGAATTTCTTCTGAGTAGATTTTGAAGTATGTTTTTACGGTTCTTTAAACCTTGTAAACGCATACCTTTCGTTCTGAGTTCAGTAAAGCATGTACTTCGCTGTAATTCTTGTTCTAATTGAATTATTTCCAGGGAAATAAGTTCAATTTCGAGCTGGATGGTAGTCCCTGGCATATTTAACAGATCAGTGAAGATCTGGTTTTTTCGGCCTGTAAGAGTCTACCTTTTGTGTATGCAAGGTTTTGCAAATACTGCTGTCTTTTATCAGGAGATAAATTTCCTTTGTTCTCCTGTTTCTGATATCTAACAATAGTTAGATAAACTTGTGTATATTCGAAAATATTGGAATAGTTCTTGTAAGTTATTCTTCTCGAACTAAAGTTCGGATTCATAATTTTTTCGAAATTCTCCTTCTCATACATTTAGTTACCAGTAATAAAAATTTTCGTGTTTGAAATAAATTAACCTGCTCTGATACCATTTTCGGGAGCGCGATGATCAATTAAAATCAATTAAACTTAAATATAGACTAAGGGTATTTTTGGTATTTTTAAAGAAAATTTCTCTCTCCATGTACTAAAACCAAAACTCTTTTTCAAAATATACTGATACCTAATTAACCCTTAAAAAAATTTATGGCTACGCACGTGGGTATAACTGAGCCATACTGTTTTTTTTAAAAAAAAAGAAATACCCAACCCAACCCAACCCAACAGGCCTGAGAGCTTCCATAAATTTTTTGAGATTTTTTGAATATGAGTCGAACTTGAAAAATTGAGCCTCTCGAATGATACACAATCATTTTCTTCGTACCCGTCAAATTTTTCTTCGTTGTTTTATTATTGTCACTAAGTATTTATAAATGTCTCCAATCAAACTCTTCATTCCTTTCTTTGTTTACTGACACTTTGAAAAAAAAATTGTAAAAACGTTTTTGAAATACAGTTTTCAAAAAATGTTTTCCAGATATAGTTTTTAAAGAACAATTGAAAGATATTTTTTTTTATGTTTTTAGAATAAGAAAAGCGCAGGTTAAATGAGAATTAAAATGTTTTTATATAATAATTGTATAAATACATTTTTAATTATTTTAGCTATAAATACATTTTTTTGGCCCCCATAAAATCATTTTTTTTTATGTTTTTAGAATAAGAAAAACGCAGATTAAACGAGAATTAAAATGTTTTTATAGAATAGTTGTATAAATACATTTTTAATTATTTCAACTATAAATTGTTTTTTAAAACATTTTTTTGGCCCCCCATAAGATCTGGGACCTGAGAGACTGTCACACTGTGTCTCAAATGAGGTACAAGAGTCAAGTCATATTCTATTCCCAACATATCTAAATATTTATCTATCCTAATCCATACTTTTGAATTTATAAAAAAAACAAGATAAATAAATTTTATTCTTAATCATAATTTACACTATCAATACTATGTTCACATTTACTACATTATAAACATTTTAATCACAATATCAACTAAACTTTCCATATTTAAATTTTCCCCCCAAAATTATCCTTCCTCCAAAATACCATTTAAAAAAAACAAAATACAACCAAATTGAAATAAAAAAGTAAATTTGAATAAAAAAATGACTCTACTCACTATAATTCACATACAAATTTATTACATACAAAATTACATATTTTATACTTAAATTGCTCTATGCATACGAATTATCATTCGCATACATTTCTAGTAATAATAATTATATAATGTGATGAGGCAAACCTTGACTCCAAGGGATTATAATTTTACTAATATGTTATTATTAACCATTTCAAATATAATGTACACACAATTTAAGTTGTTTAGGTGGCCATCTTTTCCTACAACTTAATTTAATTCCCAAGTCAAAAGAAACCATCCACTAGTAGCATCATCTTATCCTTCTTTCTATAAGGCCTACTACTCGCTCAGATTTTTCTCGTGTTTAGACTTCACATTAGGAAAGATTTTTAACGAAATTAACATAGTATTATTATTAAACTATTCAAAAAATAAAACCACTGCAACTCTTTATTAAAATCTCCAAAATATAACCCAACTTGCATCTACGTAACACTCTCGAGAGGTGTCCGAGTTAGTGGAGTATACGAGTGTTTTGTCAATGATCAGGAGTATGATTCCTCCTAACAATATTTTTTCGAGAGAACCCATCTCACAGAACTTGTCTAATACTGGTTTATCCGACTAACATGATTTGCATGCTATTATGTTAGTATGATAGTTTAAAGGTAACGGCTACGACAGGTTCTCGTATGTTTAAATATAAAAAAAATTGGATATATAATTCAATACATTTAATTAGGTGAGCAATATCAATTTAATGTGAAACGTTTGTGCCACATGTTTGAAAGTGAGAGAAGATTAAAGAACATGAAAATAAGGAAAACCATCATCTTGTCTGAGAATGAAAATCCGATCAGATTAAAGGGGGAAAAAAGAAGAAGAACCTTGGAAAAATTTGAATTTCAAGAAACTCAAAGCCGTGAAAACCATGGTTGCCACTCACAATTCCTACAGAGATTAGTTTAAACAATACAAATTAAACTAACATGAATCATAATCAATCAAATAAAAAGTGAGATCGATAAAATATAAAATCATATATTCACAAATTATTGTTTATACGCAAGGATTTCAACCGTTTGACCTCAGCATATGTTCTCTTTCATCTGCAGTACTGGTCGAATTCTTCTTGATGAAATCCAGACAATCTGCAATGGCTTCTGCACAAAACGATTTCGAGTGTGCAAGTGATCTTATCCCGCAGTATTCCATATTATCATAACCCAAATTCTTGCCCTTTCCACTACTGCTTTTTTTACACAAATTCCTCCTCAAAGATCGCAAACAATCCTCGTACATGTACTTCAATCTTCTGAGTATCCCCAACAGATGCAAGAACTTTCTGCGCAGCCTTCTTACAGAGAATCTTCTCGAGTTTACTCGAAAACCCTTTACGCCGTAGCATTTCTTGATGATTCTGTCGCAGTTTCTACGGCTCATTTTCCTCGGATAGAATGGAAAAAAATATTTGTTGGTATGTATCTTTCGTGCAAGAGTTTATACATAAGTTGGTAGGGTTTTGAATTTATTACAGAGTTGCCAAAAAATTCAACTTTGTTTGTGGAGGGGATGGAAGGTAAGTTGAAAACGATGGTGATTTTCAAACTTTGTTTGGGTCTTAAACGCGGTGGAAATAGTATACACAACGTGGAAATTTTCTCTGAGATTTAATATTTAATTAATATTAATATAATATATTGCACACTAGTGAGCTTATAATCTTATTTTATTTACATGTGAAATGCATATTATATTAAGAGGAAGTCTCATGTGAGATCATATCACGGATTATAATCTGTGAGACAGGTCAACAATACCCATATTCACAATAAAAAATAGTACTCTATCTCACAAATAATACCCGTGAGACCGTCTCACATAAGCTTTTGCCTTATATTAGATACATCACTCTCCTTATCTAATTCTAATTCCGATCCATTCCCACAAATTTCCTTTGCATCGTGATAGCTGCTAAAATGAAGAATGTGGGAGGTGATTAGGTTATATTGAGTTATTTAATCTTAAATAAAAATTCTAGTGAGATAAATTTATATTTAACTTCAAAAAAATATCGTTTTTTTATTGGTTATGTTATGAAAAAATATTGTGTAATGCTTGTGGATTTGAGCTAAAAACAACACATAAAAAATATTAATTTTACGTCAAAATTATCATTTTTTTACTGCAAAAATATCATTTTTTTATTAACTATATTATGAAAAAAATATTGTGTAATATATACTGATTTGAATGAAAATCATTATTTTTTATTGTATAAATATAGATATGTGAGAATGTTGTACACAAAAACATAATCTTAATTTTATTATCTAAGCCTTCCTGCATTTTATAATTGTTATCAAAATTATTTATTTATTGGATAAACACTGACATTAATTTTTTATTCATTGTCAGTATTATTCATTGTCAGTATGAGAATATATTCTAACACTAATTATTAATTAGTTATAGTACGAAGTATCTGTTCTTTTTTTTTTTTAATTAAAAAAAAACGAAAATGGATTTTGAGTAAGTCCATGTTTGAAATTGCTACATGATGTTTATATAACAGCAGATTCCATGCTGTATCGCGTGATTGTCGCCCAGTACCATAGACTGAAGCGGGACTCTTCAAAATATGGGGGGTAATTTAGGCTATCCATCGTCCAATAAATGATCATTGATTAAACGTTCACCTATTCTTTCAACCCGGATACTAAATCGTTTAATGAAACTAATTATTAATTTAATAATGTATGGTGTCCAAGATTCAAGGCGACAAAGAAAAAGCAGCAGAAAATTTGTGTCTAGGAGTGGTTGTAAATATATTGTCTTATAGTATGCATAATTGCCAGCCATTTTTCCCTATATATCTTAATCTCGTAGACTTTTTATGCTCTGCCTTTAATTATCATTAATTAGAAAAAGAAGAAGAAATATTTCCTCTGGTTTCCAAGAAATCGCCTAGTAGTAGTAATAGTAACATTATTTTGTTCCTTTAGATGAGTTTGTAAACTTCACGCTCCACGTGTTCGTTCTTAAACGTGAGATATATTTATTCCCACTTTCTTTAAATAAATAACTGGGAGTTGCACATATGAATTTGACAATTATCCTCCTTGGAGCTAGTTTTTGAATTGAGTTAGGTTCAATTTTCAATCTTTAACACAGATGACTTCTCAATATATCATAAAACTCGTAGATAATGACTACTTTTTGTAGAACTTTAAATGGATTCATCGTATCGTAACCTGATTGCTAACCACACACAGAAGGTAACGGGTCCCAAGAGGATGAGTATTAACCCAATATGCTGCAACAAAAATAAAAACAAATCAGATGTATCAAATGCTCGAAAAAATAGGCAAAACAAGACTACATCAATATAAGACCACTCACCGATCGTTTTGGTTGGGAAAAATTAGCAAGTAGAGTATATCAAGGTATAATATAATCGGAATGGAGTCCGATCCGATCCCATTAAGACTAATATTTTATTACCAAAATTTTGACTACTTTAATTAAGCTAGACTAAATAAATATGCTCGAGAGGATAAAATATTAATTTAAATTAAATAACTAGGGCGATTTAGAAATCAAATATAATGGTATTCAATGATCATAGAAAAGTTCAAATTCAAATAAATGAGATACAACAATATCAAAATTTGTTGGGTGCAATAATTGTCCTTTCTGGATAGAGCAATCGAAACGTTGTATTTGAGAATTTTTACGGTTTGAGTTGCACTGTTACCACCAGCTATAGTTTTTGGTAAAGTAGCAAACACCCGGTCCTGTAATTGATATCAGAGCCAAATTCACGCGTATGATTCACTTTGATGGTAAGGAGTGCAATTATAGGATGAGATATTGTTGGATGCAATAATTGTCTTTGCGATGTAGAGTAATCGAAACGTGGTGATTGAGCAGTTATACTATTTAAAATATTTGAGTTGCAATGTTACCACCAATTAAAATTTTTGGTAAAATGGCAAATGCTCAGTCCTACAAACTCTATTATGTTTGACATATGTTGAAGTTCAATTTCTTAATTAAGTTATGCGATTTTTAATTTGCCGATAAAAAAATAGCTATAATTAACATCCCAATCTTTAGTTCAGTGAATTAAATGCCTCCTTCTCACAGGAAAAATATATGTTTCATATAATAGTGTTTGGGCTAAAGCAGACGAGTAGTCAAATTGGTGAGAGAGTGTAGAATGGCAGTAGGGAGTGGAGAAAATGGTTAGATGCAAGGAGAAAAAGAAGCAAGCACAAAAAAAATGCTCCAGCAGCAATTATGAAATTTTCAATTTCATAGCTCATGTTTTTTCTGCATTTTCCAGTTTAGTATTAAGCACGTAGTATTTCTCTTCCAGTTTCCAGTAAACTCACTTTCGTATTTTTATGTTTATTTTGATTCCTCACGTGTAGGAATTATTCTTCCAGTTTTAGTGAATTTTCAGTGTCTTTTCCATTTATTTTCCTTGTGTTTGGCGTTCACATTGGTCTGAGTCTCTGAGAGACTGTAGCTAACGATCAAATTTGGTTTCCATGAGTTATTAATTTAGGAGTCAGTTTTTTAGCAGTTTCTGTTCAAATTGGTGCATTGCCCGCGCATTTATAAATTTTGTGCAAACAAACAGGCAGCTAATAAAAATATAATTCTTCTGAATTTAAATGCACATGTATGAATTAAATATGACCATCTTTTTAATTTTTTGAGCAAATAAAAAAGTTTTCCCAGAAACTTTTATTACGGTTAAATATTGACAAATTGATTCCACATTACATAATTATACATCATTATGTTGCCCACATTACAGAATTCTCAGTTTTAAGTCAGGATAACCAACCCTTGCTTTGTGCCTTTCGAAGAGATTCTGTAGTGCTTCAAGAAACTGCTCATGGACTTCCGCAACCTTGTATGGATCCCCGAGGAAAGAAAAAGCAAAGACGAGACTCAGTTCATGACCAACATGCATTGATTGATGGCAGCAAATAGAAATCAAATCAAGCAGCAACATATAGATTCTATCATAATTCATGAGAAGTTATAGAGGCATGCAATAACGAAACGCCGGTAATAACTTTGTACATCATAAACGAGGAAGCAAAGAAAGAAACTCAGTTTGGGGCCAATACATTCATTGATGGCAGCAAGTAGAAACAGAAAAAGCAGAATTTTCAAGCAGCAAACATTGATTCTATCATAATTCATGAGAAGTTCTATAGGCAAGCTAAAAGAAAGTTCGGTGACAGCATTGTGTGTCATACACAAGGATATTAGAAAGAAAATGTTGTTAAATTAGCAATTTCGAAAGTGTAGGCAGGTATTATTCACGTTCAACCTCATTTTCAGGAATCAATTGTGACCAACAAATTCCCATTCCACTACTTTTTTCTTTTCTGTAAGATTATAATGAACCAGTTCCATGATTGGATTAATTCTTGTAACTTGTCTACCTCGAAATTTTAAGTCTATGCAAAACATACCAATTCCAAGAATCAATATTATGCAGAAAATATGAAGTTCGCAAGAAAATATACCTTAAATCCACGTGAAAATTTATTAAAGTACTGTTTTATGGGTTAAAATTTAAGGGAACAGGATTCCAAGTAGCCTCGACAATTTTTTATGTGGAGTACTGTGGACTAGCATTTTCAGAAGCACAGAAGCCTAATCTACTTTGTGCCATCGAACTTTCATAAAAAACGAAATGATACATGAATAGAAGATGCATGCATAGGAATACCTCTTCTGGAGAAGGTTGCGGATTTTTCTTGATTATGATTGGTTGGCCGACCACCACATGCATTGGATGCCTAAAAGGAAGAGGTGAACTGCGAACCACAATCGGAAAAAAATCAGAATAAGAGCACTCCCCTTAAGCTGAGAAACACTTGTTTCTTCCTCCATTTGAAAATGTAATATGAGCCAATAGGTAACCCCTTCGTATTAGCCAATAGCAGAGTAAAATAAAATCACATAAAGCAGCCTCCTCTAGGAATTACATACTAATATACTATAAAGACCGAAAGGTCCAAAACAACCTGTTATTTTCTCTTTTTTATGAGACTAGTTGAAAGAATCATACCATGACATGACTACCTTGGATAGTTGACAGAGTTATTCATTTGCTTCTTTCATTATTGTTGAGCCTTACGAATTTCTGGGTTGACATTGTTGGCAGTTAGGCTGCCATTGATCAGCTAAAGTTGTAGAGGTGTGCGAGTTACCAAATCCCATTAATGAAAACAACTCATAAAAGTTGTAGAGATAGACTAATGCATAGGACGGAGTCAATTTTCTTAAATTTTCGCTCGAGCTGCATTTTGTTTATTGTTTCTCTTCTTCATCAAAATGAAGTTTGATAAATAAAAAAAATAGCCTAAAAACGTTACTGAAAACCGAGGGAAAAAATTTAAGAATTTTCAAATTGGCAATCCAATCTTTCGAAACAGTAATGAAGGAAGGAAGACCCCAAGTCAGAAGCTAACAGCACACGAGTGTAAAGGGATAACACAATTCAACTACATGGTCTGGTCATAAGTGCTATGATATAGTCAAATAATTGACATTTAAAACCATTCTTATTCTTATTTCCCATTTAAATATTTAACTATGATCAGATTTTTGATACTGTCAATAAATATGCTATCCTTTTGATCACGGAATCATCATATTAACAGACCTATAATAACCACGATAATATCAAACTCAATCATATAATCCTCATCACATATTCATGACAACTAATTCAGGGGGAACCCTAAAATGTTTATGACAGGTTATATGTCATGGTCCTGAGTTACAGATCTTGTTATGGGGCGGTTAATGAGTTAATGATGGAAATTGAGGCTCGTTTTTGGAGAGAACATCACGATCTTTCAGGATTAGGCTTTTATGAAATCTTCAGCTTGACCATTTATTTACATACAATCACTTATAAATACAAAGAAACCTTCTCCCTGTCAACTACTAAAAGATCAAGATAGATTCCCTGTCAACTACTAAAGATGTACACAAATCCTAAAGATAAAATACTTCTCCTAATCCCTACAATTATCCCACATTTATAGAAATTAGAACACATGGGATATTGACAATTATCTTTTATTTGAAAAATAATCAAATAGATAAGTAGTAAACTAGTCACTAGAGTAACCTTGTCACTCGGAAAAGTAAAAAGCAGAGTGTAGTAGCTCGAGGCAGCACTGAGGTAAAATTAAGGGCTGTAGCTAATGGGGGTGGGAGATATTTTGGCTAATGTTAGTTCTTGAAGAGCTAAATATGAATTTGGAAGCTCTAATGAGACTGTTTTGTGATAACAAATCAGCAATTAGTATTGTGAATAGCCATGTGCAGCATGGTCGCACAAAATACATTGTGGTTGATAGGCATTTCATAAAAGAAAAGTTGGAGAGTGGAATCATCTGTGTGTCATTCATCACATTTGAACGACAAATTGCCGATGCGTTGACAAAGGGCCACTTTAGAACCAAAAATTTCAATACCAAGTCGGGCATGATAGATTTTTATGAACCAACTTGAGGGGGTATAAATTGGAGAACTGTAAATATTTAAGGATATTGTGTTATCTTGGAGATACTTATACTATTTGTTTTCTAAATTATGGATAGATAATTGAGTATAAATGCAGCCCATTTGTTTCTCATTTAATTATTCAAGAAAGTGCTAATATTACAGTAGAATTAGTCCTCTGCCTGTACATCATGAGCTTCCTTGAGTCTGCACACAAATACCCCTTGCTGCTTAAGTACCTTTTAAAAAAACTTATCAAACACTGCAAAAAACTTCCATAATCTCCCTCTAAAACTTCACCGTGATAAAGCTCTTAATCTCCCCCACCTCAATTAACAAACTAGGGCATCAAAATACGTGTTAGACTGTTTGCTGACCCTTCCTCTGTTGTATAGGGAGTATTCCTAGTGGTCTTTCCACATTTTCCAATTTCACAGGAGGGAGTTTCTTCCTTGAGATCCTCTACATCATAGTAAGGGTCCGCACAGCATTTAACAAAAAACATACTGAAGAGTGTGGTTTAAATTATTAACAAATCTGTATCTGAAAAACAAGAGAGGAGAACATAGTTTTTATGGCTCACCTCAAACTCCCTTTCCTTTCCCTTTCAAAGTTGCCCAATATATCTAAACAAAAGAACAAATTCAACATCCCCTTTTTCTTTTATCTCACTTCTCTTTTAACTCAATCCAACCAAAGCCAATACAGCAGCATATTAATGAAATAGTTTCTTATCAAAAAAAAAATAAAAAAATACAGCAGCATATGCTACATTATTTCCTCAGCATATTGCAATATTTCCTTTTAGACGTTCAGAGGAAAATAAGTATTGAACAACCATATTATCCACAAATGAACTATATGCTATAAAAAGGCAAAGCAGCAATTTTCAAAAGCTATAGCATATTCTCCTAAAATAAACATACCCCAGTACACCCCAAAAAAGTATTGGTGTAAACTTTATAGCTCTAGAAAATTCCAAGTAGAGTTTCCAGCTGGGCTTCCACCACTTGTACACATCTGACTGCACAATAAATGAAACAGTCATAAAGTAAGTGATGCTTGCCATAGTTTAAAAGTCACAAAATAAAAGAGAGATTACGTAAAATTGTTTATATTTTTTATGTATTTAATTTTTTTTATGTAATAGGCGTTGATATGAATTTTCTATAATAGAGAAGAACTAAAGTGGAGGAGGCATGCCAAAGGTCAACCCTGAAGAAAGGTAACTCAAACTATCAATTTCATTTCCCACAGGAACTACTAACTTTGGTTTCATCTCATGCGTGCCATAAGGATCCGAGAATATTCTCAGTTCCTGAGAGGAAAAAGAACCTCATTATTAAAATCGCGTGTTATCAACTGCCAACTTATGCCAAAGCAAATATTATGTATAGTCGAAATAAGATTTTTTTTAATTTTTCTAAAGAAATGTCATTAAAAAACTTGTTCATTTACGCGTTTCATTTCTTTTATTAGACTTGTTGAGAAATTTATGCGAATATAATTGAAATGAAAAATTCATTTCTTTTTAATTCAAAAATCATTACTGAATTCAACTAAGAAAAGAAAGAAATTTAAATGATAAACAGGGAATGTGATACATTTTTAGATATGTATCCCTGTGATACATTTTTAGATACGTACTAAATTTTATTATCCCCTTTACATGTCAGACAACAATCTTAGTGAGTAAGTGATGAGCTAGTCCAATCCAGTGAATATTTAGAAAATATACTTTCACATGAAACAACCAGTGAGAAAAAAGTCAAAAACATCAAAATCATACCTGACCATAACAGAAAACAGGAACCAAAGGTTTTCCCAACTCCATAGCAATTCGTACGAATCCTCTCCTTCTTCTAAGGAAAGCAATCTGGGTAAGAAGCATTAGAGAATTTAGCCACTAGCACGTACATGTGTAGGAAATTAAGGAATAAAAATATTAGGATGCACATTCTATATCTATAATTTAGCCTATCCAGGCAACAGGCAACTCAATAAAACAATCTCAGACTCCCTTTCTGCAAAAACTGGAAATATAATTGAATAAAATAACCAAGAATTCAGGAAAAAAAACCTTTTGAATAAGGAAATGGCCCTTTTCTTATTATATATTCCACTAATTTGGTTCGTAAAGATGATATGCCCAACAAAGTAAAACATTCCAATTAAAAGCTTCCATACAAAATCCAAAATTGATAGAGATTATATGCCTAACAAACTAAAGCATTCCAATTGAAATTGTCCACAAAAAACCTGAAATCAATGCTTCTATATACTTTACATCTTAGTGCTAATGTAACACCCAAAATCGTCCACGGTGCCACTAGCATGTTATTCAGTTTTTTGTTTATTATTTGTTTAAATTCCAATTTAAAACTTTATTGTGTGTCAAAATATAAATGTTCTAATGAAATTAGAAAAGGGATTTCTAGTTAGCTTTTAGGTGAAGCAACTGGAGACAAACACCAGAGAACGGTAAACATTATTTTACGATTTTTTAAATTTAGAAATCTAAGTAGGATTTACCTAAAAAGGTGAACTTAGCTGATTTTTCAGACTTATTAGATTTTATTGGGGCAGAAAATGAGGCTTGAGCTGGAGAGGATGCTCGAGGGATTTGCAACCAGTATCGGCTTACCCCAATATTTCTACTTTCCACAATAAGTTTTATGACATTTTACTTCATGGGATGACTGTTCTTGCAATGGTTTAGCATAAGTTTTTTAGAAGAATTGTAGTTTTGTAGAATGGAACGAAACATCGCCCTCAGTCTTTTTGGTTGAAGGATTTTGAAGTTTTATTTAGGAAGGTTGGATGGCAGATTTTGTCTATAGAACCTGGTTCTATTTTTATGAAACTTTCCAGTTGCACTGTGGATAAATTAAAATCCGGACAGAATGATAGTCGCCCAGCGCTTGCCATTCTGCCAAAGTAAAAATAAATAAAATTACGGGTCATTACAACTAATCTCTACAATGACCAAATTGCACCTCCCTCCCTAATCAAGATGATATCCATACATCTACCTCAGAGGAAATAGACGCCGGCATTTTGGTACATGGGGAAGGTACGTAGACGTAAATATACCAGTCATTTTATACCAAATTGTAAACATTTTCAAACCTTATGCAGGGTAAACATCATGACAATTTCCAAAAGAGAGATTTGTACAATTTGGAAGCGTCTCGGATGGGATAACAGATATGTAAATTGCCCTTAAGAATGGGATCACAAAGATCTTTTGTAAACAATAGATGGCAATTTCACCCCAAAAATGATCACCACATGGCATAAGAATTTACAATGAAGTGTTCAGCAATGCTATGCCTATTAAAGAAATATGAAGTCATAGGTTCAACATAATCTCATTTTCTTGTTAAGCTTAATCAATGCTAGACATCATTTGCGATGTTATTACATTCACAACATAAGAGAACTTTTAGACATCAAGCGGTCGTGTACACGTCGACGCAATAAAGCATATGTGTATTATATGTATCCTGAAACTATATAAAAGCAAATAAGCCAGTGAAAAAAAAAATTCTAATTCAGGTTATGGCACAAGCTGATTCACACTCATAAAACAATGTACTGAGCACAAAAAGATTGAACTGCGATAAAATTAACCTCAGAGCCATGCTCCATAAAAAAGGCCTCTTGAACTCCCCCTGGCACTATGACACAGCTGTACCCTGATGCAAGAAGGGAATAAAATTTTTTCCTTGTGGCAGGTGTAAGTCCCAACCAAGACCAAATATGTCTCAAGAATGGCGTGTAGAATACCTGATCAAATTTCCTCGTAATTAGAAATAACTTTAGCACATTAAACTTTTACTATACGATTCACATAAAGATGCGATCTTACAGCAGTACTGGCAAGAACCTTTATTTTGGGAAGACGCATGAAGCCTGTAAGATCAGCAAGTGCGACAACTCCAATAGGCCAAACTGAATGTGGTTCGTAGCCAAAAACTGCAAGAAGTAATGTTAAACTTAAAATTTTCAGAACGAAATGAATTTCTTCTCTAAATACATTGGCTAAACTAAAGGAGCAGAAATGAGCACAACACCACTCTACAGCTGATACCATTTAATGAAAGCAAAAAAATATTTGAGTATTCGACTAAAATACTTGGTTTACTGATTTAAAAACAAAATTCTTGCAAACGAATGGAAAGTGGGTCAATTCTGAAAGGAGACAAGACCGGTCACACATAGTTTAGCTTATTATTTATTCTAGATTATCTACAGCAAGATGATCAGACAAGTTAAGCTTCCCTAGGTTGATCATACTGCTAGTTTCTTCCTTTCACTCTATGTGTACGCCTGCTATGTCTGCGGATTTGGACAAATGAAAAGTATCCAAACTCAGAGTGTGAACGCAAATTGAAATTATAAGTTTATGATATATGATGTGAAACCATATAGTCTTCAAAAGACTCTTGCAATCTTTCCACTTTGTTTATACTATATGATGTAAGTTGATATTCTCATCAGAAACCATTTTCCTTGGCTAAGAGGAGAAAATCTGACATGAGAAACAGTTACCTAAAGTACCACCATAATTTTCACATCTTAAGATGCCATAAACTGGTGCAACCAAAACCGGGTCACAAAATGAATCAGATTCTGTTGAGCTTGGATAGAAAGGCAAATCATAATTACACTGTATCTGGATAACTTGATATTAAACCCCACCCCCGATTTCAAGCTACTGAATCACTTCAATTTCGCACCAAAACAAAATCAGCTCAGTAAAAGTAGAACTTGGAATATACCAGAACTTCAATCTACTGAATCACCTCAACTTCACACCAAAATAAATCAGTTCAGTAGAACTTGACATAAGACCTGAATCTGAAGTTACTGAATCAACTCAATTTCACACCTAAATACGAGCAGTTCAGTGACATCAGGCTTTTCATCAGAAAGAAAATAACCCAATAGTCATAAAAGAAGAGGAAAACACAAGCAGATATAAAGAAGTGGGCATACCATATGCCTCATTAGGATCAAAGGCTTTCATGTTCTCCACGTGCAAAGTCACAGGGAAATAGCCAACTGCATGCTTGCATATGTACCTGATAATCATTCAGAATCACAAACTCAGAATCAACTAAAATAAGGATCTAGATTACATAACTTCAAAGTAAGCAGATGGCAACTGAACTGGCTAACCTGGATAGATTCCGACCCCATTTGCTCCTCTCATCAATTGGGATGACCATAAATACCAAAAGCAATCCTATAACTCTGAAAATCAATCACAGATAATCCAGAACTCATTTATCAATCGAACTCGTAGAAACACAAACACACAAGGGGGTTGGACAGAAAATGGAATACGAACAAAAGGGCTTTGGAAAATGGGAGGAATATGAAAGATAGAAGGATGACGATGACGTTGAAATGAACTGCACCCAGCCACAACACTAGCGCCAGCATCATGTGAAACACCGATGATGGGGCACCTTTGAACTCCGCCGATTCATCCAACGGCGACTCCTCCCGCCGTATAACCCCATCCGCCTCCGTCGACATAAGCTGCACCAGCTGAAAGTAGTAGTCTTTGTTAGAGGTGATTGAATGCGTTTTATGGGAAGCGCCGCTCCCCTTTTGTAGTTGATTTCTAACACACGCAGAGCTCAGTGGATCCAGCCCAAGCTAAAAAGGTCACGTCTTCAACACAGTAGCGTCTACAAATCTAACTGTTCTTTTTGTTCATTTGGAAAAAAACCCAAAAAATGGAAATTGAATTCCACAACGGTCTCAAGATTTTGTTGGGGTGTGGATAATGTGTGCGCTCGCTGGTGGTTACACCAAGGTTCCATTCGATGAATTTTTATAACTTGCCTTTAATAAATAATAATTATTTGGATTGAATTTTTCACCAAAAAAAAATCAAAATAATTAAATATTTTTTCTCTCTCTTGAGACGTCTGGTCCATATCTTAAAAAAATAATATTTTTTATTTTTTCATGAGTCGAGTCAGGTCGAAAATTAATGTCACAAAATACGATATCATAAAAAAATTTGTAATCTTTTGAGACATTTTGTCCATACTTCAAAAAAAATTGTTTTTAACATAAACAAATATTATTTTTCATAAGTCGAGTTAGTTTGCAAATCCATCTCACAAGATACGGTCTCATAATTTTTTTTTTTTATTGTATAAGGACAATACCCAATTTTAGTCCTATAGTTTTAGATTTTATGAAATTGGTCTTTCATTTAAAAAAATATATATTAAAACATGGTTGTTAAACTTACCAAATTTGACTTGATAAAATAATTTTACATTCAAAAATTATAGAATCTTACAATGTAATCTGAGTTATACTTGAAACAATTCTCTTTATATTTTAATATCATTAGATACATTCAAAAATTATAGAATCTTACAATGTAATCTGTGTTATACTTGAAACAATTCTCTTTATATTTTAATATCATTAGATAATGTGAGTCTATCGTATTTTAATAGAAGCTGACATTAATTCTCCTTATATTTTAATATCATTAGATCACGTGAGTCTATCATATTTTGATAGAAGCTGACATCTTGGAATTATTATATAAAAGTCACAATTTCTTCATATCGTGAGTGATAAACACTATAGATATAGCGTAAGAAAACCAAAATATAACGAATTGGTGCAAACGATAGTCACGAGACAAATATTTCCCTTAAATTGGTCGATCATCTCATTTAATTTTATTCTCAAATTTATCTGACCATACTGAAAGAGTGGGAAGCAAAAAATTTGGAGGTAGTTAATGAAATTATGCCAGGAAAATTGGCTTCCTAACTAAATATCACTTGCTCAAAACCGTTTTCTAATGTTTCCATAACGTTGAGGGCATTATTAGGAAATCGAGTCATTTTACTCTGAATGTCTCATACTTAATAATATAATAATAATATAGATTTGGGGTTGAATACTTACGTTGTGTGCGTAAAAAATTATATATAAATATTATGAAAATTTTATGTGTGATAAATATTTAAGTTGATTGAGAAATGTGAAGAAGTTAGAGAGATATTTATAAGGAAAAAATTAAAATAAATGAAAGTTCTTATATGTATTTAACTGATTTTCTTTAATATTTGAAATTGATTTTTTAGGAAGATATTGAATATTAATAAATTGTTATAGAAATATAAGGAAGTTAAAAGTATTTATTTTATTTTAAAAAATAGATTAACCAAGTTATTAAAATAGTTAGGTGATGTTTTAATCTTTAAAAAACTAGTGGACTGTGACATATTTGATGTGTGTGTTCTATAGAAAAATTAGAGAAGTAATATTTTTTTGTAAAAAATCATTTTAAACTAAAGTTATTAATTTTATATATAGAAAGAAAAATGTGGTATATATAGTTGAATATGTTTCTTGTGAGACGGTCTCACGAATCTTTATCTATGAAACGGATCAACTATACTGATATTCATAATAAAAAGTAACACTCTTAGCATAAAAAATAATATTTTTTCATGAATGACTCAAATAAGACAGCTGTCTCACAAAATACGACTCGTGAAACTATCTCACACAAGTTTTTGTCTATTTAGTTAGATTGGTATTTTGAGTAATAGATTATCCATGTTCTCACTAAATTTTTATTGCACTTGAAATAAATATCAACATTATGATTCATTATTTTAACACCCCCCACCACGCATGCGCGTTAAGTAAAAGACCCTTATGTTCAACTGTAAATCTGTTTTGGATATGGTCATTGCTCATTACCGACTATTTCAATAGCTTGCTTTCTCTTATCAAAAGATTTCAATAGCTTGCATTCTCTCATCAAAAGAATTCATCAGTGCACTTCAGAACTTCGATCGAGCAAAAGATATACGCTATTTGGATAGATTTGGACTGCTTTTTGGAAAAGTTATAAGCCGGATGAAATATCCTTTTAGCTAAGAGTGGCTGATAACAAGCAACTATCTATATATTGGGATTATGGTGCCTGTTTTCTTAATCTCTTTGATCAGCAGTATTTTCAAGTGTGTATCCATCTGAAATTTTGAATGTTGGAGTGCAGATTGGTTCAATATTTGAGTACGTGAATGAAAGTCCCGTGTTTGGAATTTTGAACTCCATTGCTCGGGATCTTTGTACTCGTGGGCATCCCTACATCTGTGAGTTGTTTCATTCTGCTTTGTTCACTAAGTTAAAAAATGTTTTAGTCATATTCTTCGAAGACTGGCAATGCAATATTTCTAGTAATGAATGCATATATCCTAAGCAGGCTTTCATACTTGCAACTGAAGAGATTCAGGTATTATCTATCTTTTCGGTCCAGCGTGGTTTAGGGAGAATGAGAATTTCATACCACTAATTGAAATTGAAATTTAAACAATTTTCAACCTTTTGAAGGGAAGTAAAGATTTTCCCATCAGGATAGTAACTACCGTTCATCATATGAGCAAACTCTGAGAAACCGGTGTTTAAATTGACAATGGTTTTCCTTGGCTATATGTGTATTTGCATTATCATTTCTTTGGGAAACAAGGGTGCATGGTTCTCCAGACTGTGCTTCTCAACACATCCAGAATGGGACAAGATCATCTACAAAGATAACTCGTGTATCTTAAAAAATCCCATTGATTTTACTGTATTCATGTGGGATTTCGTGAAGCTTTTGAAATCATAAATTACGAATTTTTTGCGCAATCCATGTGAAGATGGATACATAGCGCTGATATCAATGCATATTCTCATATTTTGTTGTGCAGCCATGATTCTGTTGACGCTTCACTGTATATTACCATCCATGTTCTCTGTTTCTCAGTTTCGATTCTTTAATCCCTTTCGAATATTTCCTTGTGTTTAATTTGATCCCCAAGAAATGATTTAACGAAGAAAGATGACCTGTTTTCTTTTCATGATCTTGAATAATGTTATCAGATGCAAACATTCCATGAAAATATGGACAAATTTCTTATAACTGATGTCCAACATTCTTTTTTGATAATGCTAGCTCAATAGAAGATGATTGTCCAATTCTATATACGCAACTTCAAGGAACTCTATCCAATTGATGTGAGACATCTTAATACTCATACTTAGGAATGAACAACTGATGCGTGAAAATATTAACAGGTGGTCCAATTATGGACAGTCCAACACAAAACTGTAGGCATGAGCTCTGGTACCATGTTGAGATTGAGATTTGGATCTAACTCAATCTAAAAGCTAGCTCAAGGGAGATGATTGTTCAAATCTATATTTGCAACTCCCAGATATTTATCCAACCGAATGTACGACAATTAACACACCTCTCAACCCAAGAATGAACATTTGGAGCGTGAAGTTAATAAGACAACGAGTGACACAACTATAGACAGTTCAACACATGACGGTGTAACATAGATTCGATAATATGTTAAGATTGAGACTTTGATCTAATTCGACCTCAAAAAATAGCTCAAGGGGAGTTGTCCAAATCTATATATACACTCTCAGAAACTCTATCTAACCGATGCGAGACATATGAACATTATTTTTCTCAGTTTTAATTACATTTAATTTTTCTTCTTAAATATGTTTCCTCTTTCTAGTCAAAGTTCGTATTCCAAACCTTGAAATGACGCGACGAATCAACTCTATATTTCAAAAAAAAAAAGGAATCTAATAATCTTTCTCATTTCCCATGCTAATTTTTCAATCCTAAATACTAATTTCAACATATATTTTTGGCCTATAACGGACACCGATCGATGTAGCCAAATAAAAATATCGTCAAAGTTAGGAAAATGTTAGAAAATTGAATCCGAGTGATGCTCAAGAAAATCCAAAGGACTAATTTCAAGAGTTGTTACCTGCTTGTCATGAAATGATACTAAACGAAAATCCTTCATCACTGATTCACGAGATATAAAATAGTTGCGTATGGCTGACGCTCCACCAAATCCAAAGAACTTTAAAGGATTGTTATTCGTGCAGTGTCACGAAATGATACCCCTACCCCGACCTCGACCTCGACCCCGACTCCGACTCCGACTCCGACACTCTAGCTAGTATGATCATAAATAAAAAGAGCTTGAACAACCAAATAAGAATTAACTTATCATGACATGTCTTGAGAATTAAGGGAATAACTTGATATATTTATAGGTTAATGGATGATCTTGTGAGTTTTATCTTGTGGAACCTGATACCTTGCTGGACATTGTTTCTTCAATAAATAGTCCTAATGATGGACCTTAATAAACAATTAATGAAACCCAAAACCCACCATCTATATATTCCATGTACCTACAAAAGTGAAGATGTCATGTCATTGCAAATTGACGGATATAACATCAGTTATTTGTTGGATTGATAAAATCAATTGTGTTTAGCACTATTTGAGGTCCAAAATATTGATTATGCTTGCAGAAGCTCAAGATCATTAGATTTTCTTAAAAATCTATAAATAGAGGAGTTTTCCGGATATATATATATTCAAGGTATGCTCTCATTTTTATAAAGTTTCTCTTGTTCGGACCCGGATCACCTACAGTGGTACCAGCACTGTAGGTGATGATGTGCCTATTTTTTTTTTAATTCTTTTAATTCTTTTCTTTTTTCTACTTTCTTTCCCTCTCTTTTTTTCTTTTGTTTTCCCTATATTTTCCTCATTTTTCCCTCTTCCACAAATATTATTCACACAGTTTTCTTTTCTTCTCGGCTATTTCATCTCGTATTCTTTTGTCTATTTTATTTTTTTTTCTCATTTTTTCTCTCTCACTTAATTTTATTATTATTTTTAAATTTTACATGAAATACTATAACATACAAGGTTCGATTTTCTTGTTTATTTAAATGTCTAATTTTTTCTCTAATTGTTTGGCTATCGAATTTTTTATTTGATTTTGTTGGTTTGCATTTTTACGGTGCTATTGATATGAAACTCTTATTGTGTCAATTCAATTTCGCTGAATTATTGATGATATGAATTTTAATGATATCTAGAAATTTTTTAGTGGTTAAAAATCTTAAGCCAAAAAAATATTAATTCTTATATAGTAAAATTGATTTTATAATATTTATTCTTATTTAATGTAGACATAATTTGATCATCCTCACCATTCTCTTGAAGCATGGATTTCAATAGAGATATATCCATTAATGTTCTTGAGTAGTTTTTTATTTAAAAAATAGCCGATTTACATTGTTAGTTGAAATGAAGTCTCAAAACATATGAATTATTTATTTTTGATGGAAATGTGGTGTTGAATTTTAATTTTTGATATTGCATGCTGGAATGTTCTAAATTTTAATTTAAGCATTAACATGTTAATAGTTTTATATTGTTAAAAATTTTGTTCATTGAAAAATAAAATTAATAATACTCATCAAATTCGAAAAAAATTATACGATTTTTCACATGTAAAAATTTAATATAGTAATTTTTAATGACAAAATTATTAATTTAACATAAAATAATTAAAATGTTTATATTATTTTATATAAAATTGTTGGCTAATATTTGTGAAAGAAGAAAAAAAATGGAGGGAAAACAAAAGAAAAAAAAATGGAGGAAAAAAAGTAGAAAAAAAAAATGGAAAAAATAATAAAAAAAATAGGCACAGCATCACCTACAGTGGTGGTACCACTGTAGGTGATCTTGGTCCCTCTTGTTCTCTGAGTTTTCTTTGAACTGCTTACTGACTTGAGCGTCGGAGTGTCTACGTCGGGAACCCTCCCGAAGCCCAATTGATCACGAGTGTTCGTGACTTAGGTGATGCCCCGTAAATTAACTGTGTATTGTTTACGTGGATCCGTTTACCAACCAAGTGAGCTCATTTACGTGCCAAGTGAGCCAGTTTACTAATCAATCGGATTTCGCGTGCACAGTCTACGTGACTCGTTTATTTTAGCTGCATCACAAAAGTTTAACATTATTTTAAAAATGGTCAATGATTTGATGTCAATTGCCCGTTAATCGTTCTTCAATGAGAATTTACGTATTGTCATGTATTAATTACTTTTTAATGCAATATGACATCTTTGAAAAGTCAAATATAATAATCATAAAATATTATATTTGATATTTTTGAATTGATGTGATTTTAATCATGTACTTTTATATATATTTAATTAATTATCTAATTATTTTTTTTATAAAATATAATTTCAAAAATTATACAATGAGGGTATTTTGATCATTACACTATAATTTACAAAAATTAATACGTCATTTTAAAATCATGTTATAAACATCATATAATATATTATGATGTACGGTTTGTTTTTATATTTTATTTTCTTATAACTCATATTACACATCTTTTATTTATTTCATTCAATGAAGTAAACGATATTTATGACATAATATTATATCAAGTCAGATTCGTTCGATAAGGTTAGTACTCGATATATTCATAAACTAAACTATTAACAACAAAGACTAAAATTTCAACTCCATAACTATCATGCATGCGTTTGTTTTGTGAACAATGAATTCGATCTATATCTACAATAAAAAATAATAATTTTTTTTATGAATCTAATAACAACAAAATTTTGGTAAATATATGTATATACCAATAACAATAATATATGAAAATTTCAACCCACTCCAAATACAAAGTCAAAGGAATTCTAGGCAACTTCCAAGCAGTTCACAAAACAATTGAACAGGAGATTCTTCCATTTATTTATATGCATGATTCACCGCAAGAAGATGAATATATAAAAAAATTTCCTCTTGATTCGACCCCATCTGCCGAAAAACTCACATCAAATGGCGAATCCGACCATAATCATCGTAGCCATAGCCATTCTCTCTTTGATTTCCACGGTCGTTGAAGCTGATAAAAAGCTCGAAATCTTCAGCAAGCAATACGGCGGCCCTTTCAACGAATCATACTACGACATTTTCGAGGTCGAAAAACCTGCAACTATTAGCAATGAAGCACTTCAGGTGACACTTGATACAGCTTCTTCTGAAATGAATCTAACTCACCAATCAGGACGTGTGTTCTTCAAAGAGCCTTTCAAGCTCTGGGATGGCGATATCAACGTAAAAGTTGTCGGCTCTTTCAACTCTTCGTTCTTGATCAATATTTACCGCCCGAAAAACGAGACACCAGGTGAAGGGCTGGCGTTCGTGATTGCACCGGACCTGAATCTACCGGAACGAAGTTCCGGAGAGTTTCTTGGTTTGACGAATTCGTCGACAGATGGGAATCCGAGTAACAAGATTGTCGCGGTTGAAATCGACACTTTCAAGCAAGATTTCGATATCGACGACAATCACATCGGGATAAACTTACACAGCGTGAGATCCGTGATAAATACGTCTTTAACACCCTATAACATAACTATTGCTCCGATAGGAGCCAGGTTCTACAATGTTTGGGTGGATTATGATGGAGTTGGAAAGGTCATGGAAGTGTATATTTCTGAACAAGGAAGCAAAACAGGCTCGACTCCGCCGAAGCCTGGTTCCCCGATCCTGTCATATAATCTAAACCTGAGAGATCACGTGAGACAGTATTCATATTTCGGGTTCTCCGCTTCAACGGGGGACGACATTCAGCTAAACTGTGTTCTGAGATGGAATCTAACGGTCCATTACTTCCCTGAAAAGGATGATCAGTGGCTCAAGATTGTTCTTGGAGCAGGAATTCCAGTTCTTGTGCTGCTGCTGATAGGAGCTTTCGGGTTAGGGTACTACATACACAGGCGAAGGATGCAGCTTGCGAACCCAAATCTGGTCGGGGCTTTGAAAACCCTGCCTGGAACACCAAGGGAATTTGGATTCAGCGATTTGAAGAAGGCGACGGGGAATTTCGACGCCAAGAATAAGCTGGGACAGGGAGGATATGGGGTGGTTTACAAGGGGTTTCTGGTTAAGGAGAATTTGGAGATTGCAGTGAAATGGTTTTCCAGGGAGAGTATTAAGGGGCAGGATGATTTCTTGGCTGAGCTTACAATTATTAATCGTCTGCGCCACAAGAATCTTGTCAAACTACTTGGTAAGTGATTCTTTTTGTTGTACATGATAATAAGTTGAATATTTTTCATGATTCATACCTCATGAGTTTAATTTTTTTATAATTTTAAAAAATTAATCCTTTTTTTTTATCCCATCCAAAACGTCATTGACTTTCTCGTATTTAGATAAATTCGTTACCACCTTATCAGCAGATTTATAACGACTTTTATTAATCGTGTTTGTTGACCCTTGAGCTAGTCAACATTTCTTGGTACCAAGACCAAATCAATTTGGTCCACACTTTTATTAATTCTACATATGTTGATTGTCTAATTTATCATGTGCTCAAGCAAGAAACTTCCTTGTGGTTTGATCCTTTTATCCAACCCTTTCGGGTATGTTAGATGTGTGTTTGATTGATATTTTGGGTATAAGTTTTGATTTTTCTACTGGACCAAGTTTATTAGGAGTTTTATAAAACCCGAACCACTTAGACTTTAGGTGGAGGTAATCTTCTGTCGGGCTCAATGCTTATCTTAAAGAATCTCCCTTTTGGTTTGGCAGTTTGACTTTTCTATAACTGGACAAGCTGGTGGCTATCGAAAATGAAATCAAGAATTTTTTTTTATGTTTTAAGTTCAAAAGGTATTGATTTAAAGCATACGTGTCTATAATAGGAATGGTGGATAATAATAGGCCAAGATCCAGAATTCCACTTGTCAATTCTGAGTTATTAAGGACTCCTTTAATTAATTTAGGATAAGAAATGATTGAAAGTGCGTAGATTTAAAAAATATAAGAATATGACATTCAGTTCCTGTCGTAACTTCTTTTAATTTATCGTAGTTAATTTACAGAGATTGTTACACACTCACATATACATACATAATTTTCTGCACAGGATGGTGCCACAAGAATGGAAAGCTACTACTTGTATATGAATACATGCCAAAAGGCAGCCTAGACAAGCACCTCTTTGCTCCTCCAAATGAAGATCCTCTCCCGTGGAACCTCCGATACAATGCCATTTCCGGTGTTGCCTCCGCCCTACACTATCTTCACAATGAATATGAACAAAAGGTCGTTCATCGCGACCTCAAAGCAAGCAACATCATGTTGGACTCGAGCTTCAATGCTCGTCTAGGTGATTTCGGCTTGGCAAGGGCTCTAGAAAATGAGAAGACTTCATACGCCGAGGTTGAGGGAGTTTTAGGCACGATGGGGTACATCGCCCCGGAGTGTTTCCACACCGGAAAGGCTACTCAACAATCTGACGTGTATGCATTCGGGGCTGTGTTGCTCGAACTAGTGTGTGGCCGACGCCCTGGTGCCAAGATTGGTGGTTTTAATTTCTTGGTGGATTGGGTTTGGCTCATGCATCGTGATAGGAGGTTGCTCGAGGCCGTGGATCCCAGGTTGGGAGACAAATACGTTGCGGAAGAAGCAGAGAGACTGCTTCTATTAGGACTGGCGTGTTCGCATCCTACTGCTACTGAATGACCGAAAACTGAGGCTATACTTCAAATGATCAGATCAAAAACAGTTCCAGTGCCTTTCGTGCCTGCTTTCAGGCCAGCATTTGTGTGGCCTTCCGCTGTACTTGCGTATTTGGATTCAAGCTCGACTGGTACCACGTCGATGACTCGATCTGGCCGGAGCCAACTAGAACGCAGCAGGAGGGAGAACCATATAGAATTGGTGTAGTAGTGTAAATTTTATCCATGTTTTTTCTAAGCCTGGTCGGAAAGCCAGTTTTAAGAATTCCAAATGTATGTGTTTTGTTTATAGTTTCTTGCTGTGATTTGTACATATATAAGGTTACATATTTTGATTTTGCATTGACCATAATAAGTTGTAGATGAGATGAATTGCGATGTCGGAAACAAGATGTATCTGTATCTTTTAATACAAGTATAGTGAGATTTACAATAACTTCGATATTCATCACCAGAACCATCAAATTCTAAATGAAACGGAGAAACCCGATTAAAAAACAAACAATATTTAATTTTGCAATGAAATTTATTAAAAGTACAATATCGCTAAAGAGTAGAGTTGTAAGATCTACATGATCCAACGATGATGCTGTGCATAACATCATCTGTATTCAAATCAATCATTGAATATACATAGAAATTTGGAAACTTCTGTTAATGTAAACTTTATGAAACTAAACGGCCCATAAAAAAAACATAGGAGAATTATCCGCAAATTTAGGGAAAAATTAATTGCTACAATTTTTATATACAAGGTCCTCTCAGGTTGACTATGTAAAAAAAATAGTCATATTTGCTAATGACATTTTAGAATGTTGATAATCAGTTTAATTTAACAAATCATTTTCTGACTAGCAAATTGATTATCGTAAAATAGTAATGTTAAGTGTGATTTTCCAGGCAACTTCCAAGTTCGAAGCACTTGGATATTTTCTCTCAGCATACGATAAATCAAAAATAATACTGGAACCCTTGAAGAAATGGCAAATCCGACCACAATCATTGCCGCCGTGGCCATTCTCTCTTGGCTCTCCACGCTCATAAAGAACACAAACAATTCACAGGCCGATACGGCCCTTTCGACGAGTCGTACTACGACGTGTTCCAGGTCGAAAATGCTGCCACGATTAGCAATGACGCACTTCAGTTGACACCTGATTCTGCTTCTTGTATTTTTAATTTAACTGACCAATCTGTATGTGTGCTCTTGAAATAGATTTTCAAGCTCTGGGATGGCGATGAAACGGTAGTGGCGTCTAAGTCTTTCAACTCGTCGTTCTTGGTCATTATTTATCGGCCGAATAACGAGACACCAGGTGACGGAAGAGCTGGCATTCGTGATTGCATCGGACTTGAATATTCCGGCAAATAGCTCCGGGGAGTTTCTTGGTTTGATGAATTCTTTGACAGATGGGAGTTCGAGTAACAAGATTGTTGCGGTTGAATTCGACACTTTTAAGCAAGATTTCGAATTGTCGATGATAATCATGTTGGGATCAATATTCAATATAAACAGCGTGTTATCCGTAAGAACCGTAACATCTTAACAAACCTTCCAAAACTTTTGTCTCCGATCTTTGGTATGGTATATAGCATAGAGATAAATAAGAAATGATTAAAACTGAGTAGATTCAGATTATAAGAAATTACATTTTTTTCTGCACAGGGTGGCCGGTGCCACGAGAATGGAAAGCTACTGCATGTATAAGAATACATGCCAAACGGCTGCCTATAGAAGCACATATTTGCTCCTTCAAATGTAGACCCTCTCCCATGGAATACAACGTCGTTTCTGGTGTTGCCTTGGCGCTACACTGTCTTCGCCATGAATACGAAGAAAAGGTGGTTCATGGTGACATCGAAGGCAGCAACATCATGGTGGAGTCGAACGTCAACGCTCGTCTATGCCATTTCGGTTTAGCAAGGGCTATATAAAACGAGAGGACGTCGTAAGTTAAGGCCGGGGGAGTTTTAGGCATGGATGGGTACATTGCCCCCTAGTGTTTACACACCGGAAATGTGACTCAACGATATGATGTGTACGCATTTGGGGCCGTGTTGCTCGAGCTAAGTAGTCCCAACACTACGTGAAATTTTCTTATTCAGCTATTGATGAAAATGTTCATTTTCTAGTCTAATAATTTTTTTCTTGAATTTTTGCTAGTTATTCGAGCTAAGAAATCTCAACACTTTGTAAAAATTTTCTAAGTGTTGAAAAGTAACCGGGACCTCATATCTCCCAAACTTGAATAATATGTCGAGGTCTCATATGTCACACCTCGGGACGGGGGTTAGTTGACACCGGCGTTGCTCTCAAATATTCATTCGAAAACAACAAGCCTCAGAAGTACAGAATCTCGTAAACCAGTCTTTTATTCATAATACGAAATAAATCAATTGTCTGTTACAACTCGAATACTGATGTTTTACAGCGGAAATGTAAAACCAAATATTACAGTATCTTAACAGATGCAGCGGAATAAAATAAACATAAACTGAGAACAACAGTCTTCTTCACCAGCCCCAGAACTGGATCTGTTCCTCTTCTTCTAACATTTCTTCAGTACTCTTATCTGAGATGGGTTTGGTGGATGAGTGATATGATTGTCACTCAGTAAGCAGGGGCGGGAATAACTCTCAGTTTTCGAAAAATCATTTTAATACAGAACAGTATTTCAAGAATATACAAAAACTCTTACTTTCAGAACTGGAATCAGTATTCATAAATCAGTAATCAGTAATCAGTATTCAGTAATCAGAAATCAGAAGTTTAACAAGTAAGCACTGAGCACATTCGTGAATTTCATTGCTAAACTGATATCAGTCCCCTATATGTTCTCTCCTCTAAGGGGTGAGGCCAGTAATCAGTAATCAGAATTCAGTAATGTTCAGAATATATATTCCTACCATTAGTTCACTAAGTTTCAGTGCTTCAAAATCAGAAATCGAGAATATACTTTGCTTTAAAACAGAAATCATCAAACGGGTTCTAAGATATTTATATATAAGCCCACTTACCGTAATTTGCAATAAGGTTTCGGTAGAAGTCTGGAATATGCTCGTTCTTGCCACTGGTTTCTACTGCTCGAAAATAAGCACCCTCCCTTAGCTCGAAATTCAAATGATAATTTCAGATTTGTGTAGCACCAATTCAGAGATTTGAGAGTGTTATTTATAGGCAAGATTCTGACTGTTAGTCTCCCAAATAAATGGCCATAATCTGCCATTAACAGCCTTTATTTCGAGTTAAATGCTTCAGTTACAACTCAATAGCTGAATCAGTAACTGTCTGCTGGAATTCGCTCTTCTGCTGCTGGATTCGGCCTGTTGGATTTTGTCTGCTGGAAAATACCAGCTTCTGAAATATTAGCTTCTACTGGAATTTTTAGCTTATGCTGAAATTTGCTAGCTGCTGGAATTTCAGGTTCTCACATCATATCTCCCGACAGGCTTAGATAAAGTGTTGGAGCCTTATGTCTCTCGGACTTGAATAAGTTGTCAAGACGTCATGTCTCCCGGGCTTAGATAAAGTGTCAGGGCGTTATGTCTAGCTCCCTGACTTGAATAAGATGCTGGGGCATCATTTCTTTCAGACTTAGATAAGGTATTGAAGCCTCGTATCTCTCGGATTTTTAACTTTCCTACATTTCTTGTTAGGTTAGTTTTCTTAAACACCAAATCATTAACTTGGAAATCCTGAATCTAAATCATTTACAGTAGAGTGGGATTTCCTAGTTGAACCGAATTAAGTGGTCGATATAATTGTATGTTACTGAGTGCATAGCCAAATGTCCTTCCATGCCAGTCTAGAAATAGCTGCCGAAATTCGAGCCCGGATAAATAGCCATAGATAAAATTTGAGTTCGAGCTGGTTGGGATTATTTTTGAATGGAAATCATATATATGTCTATAAATCGAATTTTTCATAGACGGTACCAATGATAATGTCCGGGTAGGTTGAGTGCGCTGGGTGGACAATCTATATGACATAAATGTGTTTTTCCCCCAATGAAGATTTTTTACATGATGGGATGAGCCCGGCCCGACCTTGATGGATGAACTCTGACTAACTTTTACTTGGACTCTACTCAGTTTTCCAAGAGGAACTTGAAATATGTCCCGATTAAGTTCTTCCATTTCCGTCCAAGTTCAAAAATGATCCGATTTCCTTTCCAAGACATCAATGACTAAAACTGTTATGTTGTCTTTTTAAATTTATCAAAGGCTATACTTTAAAATATTTAAGACTCCTGTGAAATCATATTAGAAATTAATTTTATGAGATAATCTTGATCGAAATCAATTTTCTAAAAAAATTGCTTTCATTTAAAAAATATTATTTTTATTTAAACATAAGATAGACAATCTTAGTAGTTTCATCGACCTCTTTTTATTGAAATATGTTTGAATTCTTAATTTCTCGTCTAAATATCAAAATATAATTCTAGTTTTAAATTTTAATACACGACGTCTCCTTGCTAAACTCCAACTCCCTATCTTTCTCCGCCACCCCGATCTCTCCCTTTGTCCTTATGTACATTTACGCGTATACGTTCACATGTAAATTTACTCGATCACTTTTCGATTCTGAATCTTCTTTTCTCATTGTTTTCGTTGACTGAATCGATAACAACATGGGCGTTCTTACGCCGGCGATTAAATCGTGGTTGATTCTTCCGAAGACAACTACCCGCTCCGATCATGAGCTGTTCCCTTTGGGGTCGCTGTGTCCGGGCAAGAATACGAAGCGGAATGGGATTTTAAAAAGGATTCAGGTGAAATCACAGCTTGAGAAGCAAGCATCTACCGCCCCGAGCATTGACTTCTCCGACCCGGATTGGAAGTCAAAGTACCAGAAGGACTTCGAATCGAGATTCAGCATTCCGCATATCACCGATGTGTTTCCCGACGCCGTTGCGTATCCCTCAACGTTTTGCCTCAAGATGAGGTTTGTGTGTGGACTTCGAATTAATCAAGTCTTAAAGACCTTAACTTTTTGGGGTTCTGCTTATTAATTTGTTGTCTATGAGGTGCTCGTTATAGAATATATGATTTTTTTTGTATATTTTTGTTCATGATATTCCACCTATATTTTCACTTGTTCTTGTATCAATTGATCAGTTTGTTAACTCATAATGATGATGATCTGGGATAGTATTTTCTATGCTGGATTAAGCTCTATCTTTTTTATGTTTGGAGTTTATAATTCAAAATCGCCAATAGTTTTCCTTCAATGTTGTTCTTTTGCTTATGAAAATTTTATACTTTCTTTATCTTTTGTGTAGAATTAAAGCCTGTTTCATTAATCAGTTTAAGGCACTGGTCGGGATAATAATCAATGGACCATTGGATTTTTTAACAATTGTGCTTTCCTTTTTAGAAAATAATAATTAGCTCGAGATTGCATTACAGGACTCCTGTGAGTTCTGATTTTCTGAAAGGTTATCCATCGGATGAGGAATGGCATGGGTATATCAACAACAATGACAGAGTATTGCTTAAGGTTAATGCTCATTCTGTAGTTTTGTCTTGTATCTTCCGTGCATTGGTCTGCTGCAGCTTTGTGGCTTATTTTTTTGACTCTTTGATCGGGACACCACCGTTATCTCCTTATCTCTTTGTTGAATTTAAAAAAAGAACCCCTCATTTTTCATCAGTGTGATTTTCATATGCATTAGGTTATAGAATCTTGAAATGATTATGCTTGATGATGCACTGCGAGGACCCAACACGAGTTCAAGAATTGTGTACATATAGTATAGTTTATATATTAGCATCAAAGCTTCCTTTCTTGATTATTCGACGATGGCTTCATGATTGAATACCATGTTTGATATATATGTACCTTGATATCCGTATTGTTTTCGTTATAATTTGGCAATTGATTGTTTTTCTTCTACATACGATGTCTTATTTTCACACAAGTTTTTTCCCGATACCTACGTGGATCGATATCAAGATTTGTATATGTAACAGTGAGGAATCTAAATCAGTGACGCACTTTACGTGATCAATCTGTAATGAGCATGTTCCTTCTGTTGTTAGATGATTGGAATATACTTCTTTTGTTGGTATTATTGCGGGGCTTCTGTTTTGGTTTTCATCATTTGTTCAATTATCTCAAAAACCTCTAAAGCGCTGAGACTTGCTAAAAGACTCATGTTAGACCAAATTGAAATAGATTTGAAATTGGGAAAGTCACCACAAACATTTCCGCATCGGACCACACTTAAAATCTGATTCCATTTGTTTCTCCAGCCTTATTAAATAAATATTCAAATTTTTGCATTTAATACTCGATCTACTTCTCATATGTGGCTCTTGCTATTAATTCCTCCATTATCTTGTATTTGATAAGCAGGATTAAAATTATGATAGGTGAACGTTCAACCTGCAATGTAGAGATTATTATCCTAATTTTGGTGTTTAACTAATACCTTGGGGGATGAGGGATGAGGCTTGACTAATTTATTTGTTCCTTTAATACCCTAAAGTTTAAAATGATTAGAAATTCAACAAATTTAGCAACCTTTAAATCTAACATATAATATGACTAATATTATAATTAGTTTGGTTATTATTTTATTACTGTATTTAATATTATAATTGTTACTAAAATTTATTATTATTCAAATTAGTATTGTTATTTTAATTGTTATGTTAATTATTATCACAATAAATGGATATTTCTATTATTATTAAATTTTTATTTGTATATTTGTTAATTAATATTTGTAGGTATTTTCTTTGTATTTTGAATATTGAATTAGTAAAAATTTAATAATTAATATAATATTTATAATTTTTTAATTTCTTTAAAAAAAGTAATTCAAGAAATTTTAATTATTTATTCTGTTATTTTTCAAATATATTACTAATTGATATAGGATAAGGCCTAAGGGCATTTTGGTAATCACGATATAATTAACAAAATTGATCCATGAAGTTAAAATCATACCAAACCATATAATCTATCACACTATTATTTATCCTCATCTTCATTTTATTATCATTCTTATTAATATCATTTACGTAACATATCACACGAACCAAATGGCGCCTAGAGACAAACTTCTTTTCTTTCCGTCGAGCATTATTCTTCTTTGTGCTGATTGGCTGTGAATTTCTTTTTTATGTGATGATTTCAGGTGATTCGTTATTCATCTACTACATCTGCAGGAGCGGAGTGCATCGACTCAGATTGTACATGGGTAGAGCAATGGTAAATATACTGATTCACTTTGACTCTACGAGGTTTGTTGACATAAAAAGTCTGTAGAAGCGATGATATATTAAGTATGTTGCTCTGTTAAGAAACTCATGAGATGAAAATTTAAAATTTCTGAATCTTGGAGTATTAGTTTATCAATGAATAGTATTAGTTCTCTCTAAAGTTTTTATTTTCACAAGTGAAAATGCCTTTTGTCAACTTATTTGAAACTATCCAGTATGATGATATCATTTCTAGCCTCGCAGTAGGCCTCTGAGGGTGCCATGTTCCACAAACTCCAATTGACTTCTTTGACCTGTTGAACTAGCATGGGCCCAAAATATTTGTTGTAGTAGACTGTCTGCTGGATCTTTTCATGGCGTTTTCACATGGTGTTATTATTTCTAATTTGGTAGGTTTAATTTGGTAGGTTATAGAAAATTCCCTTTTATGATCATGGAGAATAAGCTCATACAATATGTATTTCAGGGTTCACCGCGCTGGGCCCCGAGAAAAAATATACTTCAAACCCGAAGAAGTAAAAGCAGCAATTGTTACATGTGGGGGCCTTTGTCCTGGTCTCAATGATGTCATACGACAGGTATTTCCATGCGAGTGTACATTTTGATTTTGACATGTTTCAATAACATGATATTAAGCTGAAACAGCTTTAGAATCATGCACTGGACTTCACGAGGTACCATCAAGTTTTGGTTTGGACACATAAAATGTATCTGTATTGGGTCAGACCCAGAATGATTGCCTACTTATATTTACCTATATTTCTTTATGAGAAAAGAGAATAGTTAGGATTATTGATGTATTTTAATTTCTTTCTTCTTTGTTATTGCTGCAGATAGTCATCACTCTCGAGATATATGGTGTGAAAAAGATCGTAGGGATCCCTTTTGGGTATCGCGGGTTTTCTGATATAGGTTTAGCTGAAATGCCGGTGAGCTTTTTGCTACTTAAAACATTTGAAGTACACTGATCCATTTTGTCAACAAGTTGGTTGATTGAACACTTCATGCAAAAGCTATTTCTTCTACATGATACATCACCCAATCCAACAAGAATTGTATCAAAAGCCCTAGAAGCACAGAATTGAGCTAGAGACTATTATCATTTGGATTTTGGATGAATAATCTTTTCAAAATATCAAATGCATATAAATTGTATACATACACGAAAACATGGCAAATTTGTTGCTCAAGCAGTAATTCGTCTCACAAGGACTGAAGAACTTAGTTATGCTAGTTCCTTGGTAATGAATGATAATTTTCTAAGATTTATTTCTTCTTCTTTGCTAGTTCACATTTTAGTGTACTCCATTCACTAATTAATGTTTTAGTTTTCTTGGTTAAACAATAAAAAAAGAAATAAATGAATATTCAGAATAATCAGTAATAAAGAGTGAACTAGTCCAAGTGATTCACTGAATGGTGCAAATAGACAAAAATATACTGCTCTAACCCAATAATAACCGAGCAAACAAATTCTCCATTTTTTGTTGGTTACACAATCATTTTGTGAGATCCTAAATATAATTTAAAAGCTTAACTAGGATAATTAGTTCATTTAACGGAAGCATATGCCTTGTCCTTTGGTGTCAGCTAAAACTTGAGTGTGCTTTGGTGTGTCATAACAGTTGTCACGGAAAGTGGTTCAGAATGTCCACCTCTCTGGAGGGAGCTTGCTAGGAGTATCTCGTGGAGGACCTAAAGTTAGTGAAATTGTGGACAGTTTGAAGGTAAATATTAATGCTGATCCCTCATTTCTCTGGTTGTTGCACTAAAAACTCTCCTGTATGCTGAGGTTGTTTTGATACAAATCTAATTATTTGATGGCAGGAAAGAGGAATCAATATGCTTTTTGTGCTAGGTGGAAATGGTACCCATGCTGGCGCCAATGCCATACATGAAGAGGTTTATAAGACCTTACTTATACAATTTAATTTTGCTCTCAGATCTCTTTATTTCAAAGATAGCAAGTTCAATTTGGCCTGTGTGCATGGACATTGAAGGTTAAAACTAAAACTGGACAATGTTGTGACCTTTTTATTGCGGGCTGATGATAGTATGATGTATTCTATGTTTTTCAATTTTGTCAGGAAAAAATGTGTCCTTGTGTTCTTAGTTTTGTAATACCTTCTTTAGTTTATCTAAAAAATTTATTTTTATTGTTGGTGTTTGATGTCCAGTGCCGCCAAAGACAATTAAAGGTGGCTGTTGTTGGTGTTCCGAAAACCATAGACAATGATATTCTGCTTATGGATAAAACATTTGGTTTTGATACAGCTGTTGAAGAAGCACAAAGAGCTATCAATTCGGCATATATTGAGGTAAAAATGGCCACTTTCTTTATTCTTATAAGTTTGTTTTTTTATCATGATTTGATTATTCGTTCTCCGAGTTTCGGCCTTTGAAGTTTGTTCTCCGAAACCCTTCTATTTACATCCTCAGTTGAGATGATTCTGGCTCATTTGACAGGCACACAGTGCTTATCGTGGTATTGGGATTGTGAAATTGATGGGTCGTAACAGTGGATTTATTGCTATGCAAGCTTCTCTTGCTAGTGGACAAATTGATGTATGCTTGATTCCAGAGGTATTAATCTTTCAGTCAACACTTAGAAATTGCCTACTATTTTTGGTTGGCCTATTAATGGGATTTTGTATCTGCATCAGGTGCCATTTAATCTTCATGGACCTCATGGTATCTTACACCATTTAGAGTACCTTCTTGAGACGAAGGGATCTGCCGTTGTTTGTGTTGCAGAAGGAGCTGGGCAGGTTAGTATGATCATAGTTTACTTTCTAGGTCTCCAAAATGGCAGTAACTTATAGTGTAATTTCCTTGAGTAGGTGAATGCATGTGAAAATTCACTCTCTGCCATCTCTTGCAGCATGATATTATTGTCCGTCTAAATTAAATAACATTTGGAATCTTCTAGCATTTTAGATATCCACGATAGTTGCCAATGTTCTCTGTACATAATCTTTCTTTCTTGCTTTCTCTTTCCATGTTCTCGTTTATGCAAATCATCCTCCTTTTCACAATCATCCATTGGAGGACAAGCTAAACTTAGAAAAATTATACAGTTTCTTCTAGTTTAATATCTCTCACGTTATGGTTTACAGGAAGAATATATATAATTTTCTTTTCAAATTATTTTTTTGGCATTTGACAACTCTTGATCCTCAACTCAAGAAATATCTTCTCCTTTTTATCGGAAACATCATATTTTATTTTTCTCACACAGGACCTTCTTGAAAAAACAAATGCTACAGATGCATCCGGAAACATCGTACTGGGAGATATTGGTGTCCTTATACAACAAGAGGTTTGTCACTACCTGGCTCTTGTTGTCAACTTATAGGTTTATGTAATTTGTAAGCTATTAATTATTTTGGACGAAGTAAACACATTTTCTACCTGTCTGTCCCTTTCATTTGCTTTTTGATTGTTGAAAGCTGTCCAATAGTTGAGCTTACCATTCAATATCATTGCTTAATAATATAACCCAAACAAAAGAAGTGCCTGAAAAAAGATTATTGGCACCTGCTCTGATGATGGTCCATGCTTTTATCTTAAAGTCCTCTAGAGGCAATTGAATACTTGATATTGGGTCCATCTCATCAGCATTACATCTTTTGTTGTATATTAAAGGTGAAGAAGTTCTTTAAAGGGATTGGAAATCCAGCGGATGTGAAGTTCATTGATCCCACCTACATGATCCGTGCATGCCGTGCAAATGCATCAGATGGAATCCTCTGCACTGTTCTTGGTCAAAATGCTGTAAGACTACTTATGCCTGTTACTCTTTCAAACAGTTCACTAGTTCTTCACCAGTTTGACTGTAAAAACGGTTATTAGATTTGTTCAGACCGGACCATGATCGGTTTCTTGTCGAGCTAGGCATGTCCGGTACGATTTTAAAAACACTGGATAGAATATTAGTAATACATTAATATTTATAAAAATAATAATAAAATTATCGTAAAATTGATAATTATTATTTAATGATAAATATGTGCTAATAATAAATAAAAATAATAAAAGTATAAGGATGATAATACTAAATAAAATATTAATAATACTTACTATTTAATAGCAGCTATATTATAATAACAGTAAATTGTAATGATGATGATAGTAGTAGTAAATAATTTTGAATAACTATTTATTCAAAATATGATTTGCTCATTAAAAATAATTGCATCTCTCATCTCCCTATTTTTATGATATCAATAATCGGAATTGATTGTAGTAAAATCCGCCATGAATCATTTGTTGGACCATGATACACAATAATGGATACTTTTTCCTCATCGAAATTTTGTCGAAAAAGTCGTCTCTTGTGTTTAACCGGATGATCCTGGAAACCATTTTACTCAATGTACAAAACTCCTGTTACAGGTTCATGGTGCATTTGCGGGGTACAGCGGCATCACCGTCGGAATATGCAACACTCATTATGTCTACTTTCCTATTCCTGAAGTAATCGTGCAGCCCAGAGTAGTCGACCCCAACAGTAGGATGTGGCATCGTTGTTTGACATCCACTGGCCAACCAGACTTCATCTAATCTAAACGCGGCGAAGGTAATTAAACCCGAGAGACATGAGTTTCGTGTTGTAGACTAGAGTTGCCGATAGCCAGTTTTCCAGACTGCATCCCATTTTTTCCAAGTGTACAGCATTCACAATGCCATTTCTACACTAGCATGCGTTTAATAAAACTTAGAAATGCATTTCTATGACTTTTTAAAGGAGAGGAAGTTATAGGAAACTCTGCCCCACTGACTGGGTTTGTTGCCTACTGTTTATTATTCTTCAGAGAAAAAATCAACTCTAAATTTGTTATTGTTATTTGAAAATTTTAATTGATGGTATTTCTCTAGCATCCAAGTTTGATATTATTTTATTTCAACAATAAAGTCGATCAAGACACATGAAATATTAACATACATATATAACGAAAAATTCATATCGAGATGAGACAAACCATTAAACTACGATCAAGGAACATAAACAATTCATATATATTCGTTCATATAAACATATTTCATAGGATCCGATCAATAGGTCAAGGAAAAGAATCAATTTCCTTAGATTTTTAATTATAACTAAAAATTTATATTATTTCATACAATATCACGAAGCAAATAAACACTTTAAAAGTAAAAATATAACATAAAAACATACAATATTTATGTATTAAACACAGATAGTATTTATTTATTAAACGCCAAATGAGTGGGAACCAACGAAAAAAATAATCTCAACCAACACATTTGTATACACAACTTTGAACTCCATTACAGTTCAAAAACATCAGATTTTAAAAAACTACTGATTTTTCATAAAGAATTTTGTGCTCTTCTAATTTTTTTTCTGGGGATGCTTTTTCCATTGAATATGTACAAGTAAAATTTGCTACCAAAAAATTAATTATTTTGTGATATAATATATTTATGAAGCCCTAGAAATCCATAACCTCGACACCGTAAATAAGTAAAACTAATTTTAAAACATCATCCATGATTGAATTTATGAAAGAGAGAGTTTTGCCACAAGCCAAATGAAGGAATTACAAGGGAAAAAAGTCGAAACCTCACCGACTTCGCCACGAGTAAATTACATTTCCTACCCAAGTACTATATAAAATATGACCAGACTGCACCCCAAGTCAATCTTCATCAACCTTTTAGAGTAGTAATTCAAAGGTGCAGATTGTAATTTATTCGCTCTTCTCTCACCATTTGCACCTGTAAATCCGAGTTCATACAAGAAATTTTTTTCTATTTCTCAAAAAGAGTTAAGATCAAGAAGAAGCAAAACTCAAACCATCAAAATCATGCAATTTTTCAAATCCTCGAACAAATTCAATAAGACAATCATAATCATAGTTATATAGAAAACGAAGCTAATAAACACTATTTTAAGCGTCACATTTCTCCACAAACAAACTTCCGGGCATAAAGAGATGAAGTTGACCGATAATGAAGGAAACTACATACCTTTCATCTGACTGTCCTACTTTCTTCGAAATAGTGAGAAATTGACTTTGGATAGTTATGCACTCCAATACAGTTTTAATAAAACAGATACCACAACACAATACCAAGTACACAAATTCACCACCAGTCGAGTATATGCAAATTACAGAGAGATAATGACATTCAAACCCACCTCCTTGAGACAACACATAAAGCCGTTGGTTCAAGCCTCGTCTATTTGGTCCTGCATGGTCATCGAATGCCGAATTTTAATTAACTGGAATTTAATTTTTTTTCTATTAAACAAACCGTTTTTTAAATTACATTTGAAGTAAGATTGTAAGAAATACAGACTCATGGACATATTTGAAAAATCTAGCTTGATTCTTTTCATGAATCAATAATCAAGAACAACCAGAAGCCAAAAGGTGTATAAAACATTGTCTTAATTTGACAGTGTGAAGCCAGTAAATCATACATCAAATATAGGAAAATGCTGGATTATTTCATGTCAAATTCCACGAGGTAAGTATAATTTCATACTACGGAACAAACTCTCTTAGCTAGAGCTTCCAAATTTATCAAAGATGTTTTCCTTCTTTTTATTTATCAAAGGATAAAGATGCCTTCCTTTTTCTTTTTATTTTACTGAACTAAAATAATAGAGAATTGAACAGTAAAATGTAGAAATATAAATTTGCTACTGTCTGATGGCATAGAGTCATTGGTTTCCAAGCATGGACCAAATAAGTTAAGTTCTTCATTATCATAAAAAAGCAACTTCAAACACATTTACATTAAAATAGTATATACTCGTATTGATTGAGTTGATTGACAATCTGATGTAGTAAAGCACATGGCAACTTGTGGTGAAGAATTAATGAGGTAGCATATAACTAAGAAGAAGCGAGGGGGTCAAGGAATAAACAGGTATGCTACGAGAAATTGTAAGCAATGATATCTCCATACAAATTAAAGGTGGGGTGAAAGCCTTGCTTCTCCTTGAGCTAAGGTGCCATCTTGTAGGCTTTTAAATAATATGAATGTATCAAAAGAGTGTTTTACTTAATTGAAATCAAAACCTTCATATCACATCAGCTAATTTATAAAAAGCAACAATTATTTTACATTATTGAAGAGTAATGCAGCAACCCCAGGTGAATAAACCTTGCATTTCCCCTGTAGCCTCTACTCTTTACACGATAACTTTCCAAATGAAATCAGGAAACATAGCGATAAATCTAGGTATTCAAGTGCCGCATAGAGGAAGTAAGCTGCGAGCAAGAACTGATGGCCCAAAGTCAATGACGTGATCCTCACTATGACCAACAACCAAATTAATAGTGAGGCATTCAAGTGCCTTGATTCTTAGAAATTGAAGATGCTGAGATCGAGAGATTGACAATTTGAAGAAATTCAAGAAATTAAATTATGATGCTTGGAAGTCCAAGTTATTTAATAATCGAGCTTTTTTAATAGTGTAATTTAGTTGAAGGCCTATTTTGTGATTTTAAGGGACTCCATTTTGTTATTTATTTTAATTTTAGGACTTATTTTATTAGTATTTGATATGTGCCCAGAATTCCATATTTAAAGCCTATATAGCTATTTTATGTAGGTTTCTTATATAAATGTCATATAGACGAGAATCACAAGGAATCTAGAAGAAATTGATTGTCAAACAAATTGTGAGCTCAGTGCTTCTTCTCTCTCTTCCACGTGAAGGCTCAAATTGAACTTATCAAGATTCGTTCTTGTGGCAGTCGTCCCCTTATCTTTCTTAGGTTCTCAAAGACAAGTTCTTTGTGGGTTCAAGTTTCGTGGTGTCGTTTCTTCTTGTATTTTGGTTTCTACCTTGTTTATAGGTAACTCGTGAAAACATGCAATTGAAGCTACCTTCAAGTTTTGGACTTCTGTTCCAATTTCGATATTCGGTTTTCACCGGAATTGTTGAGGTTCCTAGCACTAGTTTGATATTGGGTTCATGCACGTTGGTATCGGTTCTCTATCAGTTGATAAAGCTTTGGTTCTAAGGCGAGTTTCGTTTATCTTTTTTAATTTTTGTTGAGTAGATTGAAAAAAAATCTTGATCAACAGTATGTGAGTAGCTCTTATTACTTTCGAGTCCTAGTGAAGTTTATGAAGATGTTTTGAGGATGAAAAAAAGATGTGAAGAAGAACGAGAGTTAAAAGAAAGAGTATGAGAGGATAGTAGCTTGAAAGTCAGGAAAAATCCGAGGATGAACACATTGTGCAAGAAAAAGTGAATAAGGATGCATTATTAGGTTCTCAAAGACAAGTTCTTTGTGATTTTAAATTTTGTGGCATCGTTTCTTCTTGTTGTTTTGGTTCCTACCTCGATTATAAGTAACAAGTCAAACATGCAGTTAAAGCTATCTCTTCAGTTCTTGGAGTTTTATTCCAATTTCGATATTGGGTTTTCGCTGGAGTTGTCTGGGTTCATATCACAAGTCTGATAATGGGTTCACGCATGTTGATGTCGGTTCTCTATCAGTCGATCAACTTTTTACACGTGAAAAGTTCAAGACTGAAGATTGAGCAAAAAGATTTAGTTATTTCCTTAATAAATATTAATAATTGATAATTTCGAAATCTTGACATTTCGATTGTATCTTTTAATTTTTGGTATGATTTCTTTCAGTTTATTTTGCTCGGGTTTTCCATTTATGTGCATGAACTTGATGCAATAAGGATTCATACAAGATTTCAATAATCAATTTACTCTTTGCAAGATAGAGAGGTTATCTTCTTAAACGAAGCCTCTACCATTATTCAATCATAAGTCCTCAGGTCCGTAAATCAAATAAGGGAATTTCCACGGAATTTGAGGATTTCACTGTTGAACGACCCATGACATATCCATATCACATGCAGAAAATAAATTCGTACGGAGACAGCTGTAACACTAAGGAAGGTGAAGGCCTCAAATATGTTCCTCAAATACTCAAAAATGGATTTATCGAAATACATAGGACAAATGGACCCATTGACATCAATTGGCGAGAACCTCTTCCCGAAACCAATGTACACTGGAGAAAGAAAAATATACAGCATATAAGTGTGTATACCATGCTTGGATATCTCAGTCAGTAGTACATCACGTACTTCATTGACTACACACTCAGGCGCATGTAGACTGAGCATGATATTCTTGACTTGATCTTTGATATCCGAGCATATTGCATTTCACATGCATCATATCAGTTTGTATAACCGTACATTATCGTATTGGACGATTGTCGCTCACATCCTTGCTTTCATCTTGTATTGGACGATTGTCGCTCACATCCTTGCTTTCATCTTGGACACCCTACTCCACGGGACAGGTCTTAGGTTGGTCGGTTCGGACTGCCAGAGCAGTGGCTATAGCAGTTGGGTTTTCGGTGGTGATCCAGTGGAGGTTTTATTTGGTTTTTCATATTCTCGTACATGATTATGTTTTCGATATGATTGTATTATCGTTTTAGACTGAGATTATTGTTCTATTTTCGTTTGTGTTGTAAATGATTAAGTTATTTGGTTTCGCTGTTTAATTGTTATCAATTTTAAAATTTGCATGCTTATTAATCTGTTTAGTAGCGGCTCTGGTAAGGACGCTATAACACCTGTAAAAGTTGAATTGGGCCATGATGGAAGAGCAGCTGTCGCATGAGATTTGTTTTAATTACAATGTGTGTTTGTGGTCATCAATGCAAGAAATTATTTTGATTGGAAGGAGTTGACAAGAACATAATGGACCAAAGGAGTCGGAAGACCTAGACTTATAGATACACAACAAGGCGGCGAGTTTGAGGACAAACTTGCATCTCAAGTGGGTGGCTGCAATGCCTAAGCCACATTGAGGAAATGGGCCTTGGGCAAGAGGAGGAAAGGAGAAAAAAAAAACATAAAAATGACGTAACAAGGTAGAACAATAATCTAACACAAAAATCCATTTTTTTATTTATTTCATCTATAGTCTACCGGTGTTCACCATGGAAAATTCAAGGCTAAAGATTGAGGAGTAAGAAAGATTTATTTATTTCCTTCGCAATAATTAATTGATACTTTCCAAATCTTGAGATTTCCATAGTATCTTTAATTTCGGTAGGATTTATATCAGTTTATTTTGCTTGGGTTTCCATTTATATGTATGAAATTGATGGAGTAAGGACTCATTTGAGATTTCATCATTTCAATAAAAAAATTTAATCTTTGCAAGATTAGGGGTTCTCTTGTTAAACGGGCCACGACTATTATCCAATCATAGGTCACAAGGGTTGCATATCCAATCAGAAGGGAGAATAGAGGATTCCACTGTCCATCAACCCATGACACGATCCATATCATAAGCACATAAAAATTACATAATATGACCGTTGTGCAATTCCAAGAGAAAATATTATAACAAAAAATTTAAGAAGGATTCTTAAGGAAAACATGGTTGCAGAGAGAACAACTTTAAATTGGAAAATTTTGAGATATTCTAAGTTTATAAACCCGGCAATTACGATCCAACCAAATTAATGGCACTAAAGAATAACTACGTCCGAATAAAAATATCGATTATACTATCAAAGCTCAGGCATACTAAATTTAAAAAGAACTTTGAAACAAGATTATAAAAAAATTAAAATGAGCAGATTAAAAAACATATGAGGATTAAAGTGTATTAAATGAATGCCTGGAAATAACTATTGTTCTAACCTGCATATCTGAGGTCCAAAGAGTGAGATTGTCCCTGAGAAGTTGCATGATAAGAGTGCTATCCTTGTATGACTCTTCACCCAATGTATCCAACTCTGCAATGGCTTCCTCAAAAGCCTGCAGGACAAGAGGGAAAAAATCAAGTTTGCAGATATCAAATGAAAAAGGAAAGGTCAAATGACATGAAAATATTTTCAAAAAAATCCCAATGAACTTTACCTAAAAATATCTCAGAAGTGTTTATTTTAGAAGTTGATAAACTTGCATAATAATTATGAAAGGCAGTAGAAGCTATTTCAGAAAATTGACAAGATAATTCTTCATGAGACTGAAACTAATGGTCCTTATTCTAAAACTCTCTCGATACCAATATATATGGTGTAGTCTCCAGTCTACACCAATATATGGAAGAAAGTGACATAAAAGGCACAAGATTTTGAAATTGATCCAACATAGAAACATCGGAATTAACAAGGTTCACAGTGGTAATGCTCCTGGTACCTTCCAATATAAATTGAAAGCTATGACCAATCAACTCTATCAGACAGAGTTAACCTTTTTACTGAGAATCTCAAAACTACTTACTTGGTCAAACCTTTGGAGTAACAATAAAAATTCGATAAGGCATTGCAAGAAAAAAAGGAATTTTGATGTATGGCAAAGTTCACTGATTCACACAGACCAATAAAAAATAATTTCTAGGAGAGTATTATACATAGTATGAATACTTGAGAAATTGAGTTTGTTCCAAAAAGAAACAAATTGTAATTTATCACCAATACACCAATCTTAGATGCATGTTTCTGAAAAGTAGACAGATAACAACCTGAAACCTTTCAGAACACAACATGAACACTTCGTACCTTTGACCCAATAAATGGAAAAAATTTGAAGATAGAAAGGAGACAATAAATTCTTCAAGTGCAAGGGACAAAGAAAGTAAGTAATCTTTTGCAGTATACTCAACTAACCTGTTTGGCCATGCTGCAAGCTTTCTCTGATGAATTCAGAATTTCATAGTAAAAAACCGAGAAATTCAGAGCCAAGCCCAATCGTATTGGATGAGTTGGAGGAAGATCAGCAAGTGCAATGTCCTGTGAACAATGTGAAACATAAAAAAAAAAGTTCAATCAAAAAATTCAAATAATAGCAAAACAAATAAATAAGATTGATGCATCCAGCTTTCTATTCAACTTTCTAACTTTTTACTGAAAAATAACAACAGCTTGGCATTGATATACACAGCATCTATATAGCACAGATTTCTAGCCAGAAAATTAAATTATAAACCTGCAGTCAATATTGAATAATCATGGATTCAGTCCCTGTACCAGAAGGGATGATCTTGGTAAAAGACCATGCAATTGAACCCTCAAATATTCATGGGATTTCACATCAAGTGATCTTATACCCATACCTACTTAGTCTACAAGTGCGGCATGTTTTTTTTTAAAAAAAATTTAACCTGGTTTACCTCTGCTGTAAGAAAGGCTGATTTTTTATTTCTTTGTTGCGCATGTTATAAGCTTCATTAAAGAAGGGAATCCAAACTACTTGCATAAGTACATATCCGGACATTTGTTTTAAAAGACATCAAAGTGCAAACCTGGGCAGCTTTGTAAGCCAACATAGTATCCTCAGCAGCCTCTTTGCGCTCATTCCCAACTTTAAACTCGGCCAAGTACCGATGATAATCTCCCTTCATTTTCAGATAAAATACCTTCGATTCGCTAGAAGCAGCCGAAGGGATCAAAATATCACTAAGGATCTTGAGAATTCCGGCGCAAACTTGTGACAGCTCGTTCTCGATCTTAGATCTATACTCCTTGACGAGAATTACGTGTTCGTCGTTCTTACGCCCCTCTTCCTTTTGCTCGATAGAGGAGACTATGCGCCACGCTGCACGTAGGGAGCCGATAACGTTCTTGTACGCGACGGAGAGAAGGTTGCGCTCCTCCACAGACAGCTCGGCGCCAGAGGAGCTGACAACAAGGCTGTCCATGAACTTAACCATCTCTTCGTAACGCTCGGCTTGCTCGGCTAGCTTAGCCATGTAGAGATACTGCTCGCGACTCAAAGCCATCGGAGAAGTCGTTGAGATTTTTACGAGGGTTAGGGGTTTGAATTGAAATAGGAATTTTTATAAGAGGTGGGAAGGGAATGGAATGAACGTGTGAAGGGAGTGAGTTGCCTTGTCACCTATTTTGGTCACTCTCTTTTATAATGGATAGTATACTAACCACCACAAACAAGGGGTTGTACTAATAATACGTAGATTATCTGATATCAATGTCTTGAGTTTAGATAAAATTCGAGTTCAATTTGATATCTCAAGTTTTAAATCTAATTGAACTTTTAATCACTACAAACAATGTATTGTACATCAGTCGATGACCCAAATTCCATTTATTGTTACGTATGTATTAATTCGTGAAAACTCTTCGTATCGATCTCTCGATTACACCTTCCCATACCCCAACTATCCATCCATTCAGTTGACAATGAGTTCTTCCTGAACCGGATGGAAGCTAATGAGCAGACCCCGTCTCTTTCTCACTACTCTTCACCAATGGACAGTGTTCTAAATGGTGGTCGAGGCGGCCGCTTAGGCGGTGCCTAGGCGGTAGGCAGCCCTGGACCGCACTGCCTATGTATGAGGCGGGTGTTTTAGACGGCCCAAGCTATACGGCGTTGGCGAGGCGGGTCGAGGCGGAGAGCAGGCGGGTCGAGCGGGGCGAGGCGGCGAGCAGGCGGGCGAGGCAGTCAAGATTTTTAAGTTGTAGTCAACAGTTTTAAAACTTAGTCAACAATTTTAAAAATCTAGTCAAAGTAAACTAATTTTAAATATTAAAACCCTAACACATCTCACTTTTTTTTTATTTTTGGTTTTCACTCTCAACTCTCAACCACCACACACAATCCGCCTGCCACCCCACCGTCTACTGCCGCCAGCCGTCAGAAAATAATTAAAAATATTTAAACTTAGTTTTCTGGTAAAAATAATTATATTACTTTGTTAGCATAATAGCATTAATATGATGATGAATCTTTATTAATTGAACATTATCTAGATGATATTATATTTTGTGCTTAAACATTATTTAATTGTACATTTTATATAAAAATGATTATATTACATGATTATCTATAAAAAAATTACTTAAAAAATTCAACCGCCTAGGCACCGCATGGGTACCGCCTAGGCGGCTCAGGCGGTAGGCAGTCACCGACCGCCCCGTCATCGCCCCCCGCCATTTACAACCTTGCCAATGGGGGATTGAGTCCACGGCCCTATGCCAAGGCATTTCAACCATCTCTTTCTCTCTCATAACTTGAGTTATCTCTAATATATATACTATATTATTAAGTGTGAGACCTATAGAATAATTACATTAGAGGATACCAAAATATTTAATTCCATAATTACCTTTCTTACCCTGTTAAAAATCTTCATATTTTACCTAGAAAAAAATTAAACAAAACTTCATTTTTTAAATCGAATAACTGTTATAAATTAAAAATAATTTTGTGTTAATTGTTTAGTATTATTTAATCAAATAAAAAATAATAATAACATATGTAATGCGTGTTCACTTTATTTGTATTAGAATTAGATATGTGTAATATTTTAATTTAAAAAATTAATGAGAATCATACCGTAATTTGGGATGAAAAATCTAGAATTAAGTTGAAAGGTCACATGAGACACCAAATTGGTCAATCTGACCTCTTCTGGATTAATATAATGTGGGGCCCTTAGCTCCTAATCGTTATTACAACACAATTTGATTAGGGTTAAGTAATCACAGCGGAAAATGAGTTTAAAATTTCTTTACAATGAGCCCAAAATATCTCTTCTGATATTTAAATACTAAAAATAGTATCTAAATTCAAATCATAAAACATGCCCACACGAAATCAAATCCATTCACATACAAGCAACTCATATCCTCGGGACATACCCTGGTATATAGATACATATACATATATACTGGGAACAATACATAAACATAAACCTCAGCCTAAGCTGTGGCTTCCTCCAGAATTGCCCTCCCTAGTCTCCTGATATCATGGAGTACCTGCCATTGTCCACACACAAAGACAACAACAGCCCCCTTGGGGGTGAGCAAAGCTCCGTATGGAACAACCAATCATATATACCACAGATATCTAAACAATGATATATGGTATGCAATGCATGTATGTCGTGGAGGTATCAGGTCAAATGCCCATCCACTGAGCATATGTCAGAATCAATCGAATTGCTATCAAATCAAATCAATGCTCGAGCTGGCACATCGGCCGATATGGGAATACACATATGATAGCGTCGACGAAGCGCCATCAATCCCACATCTCATATCCAATTATATGGGGCCACAATTGTCTATGCTTTACGGGTCATATAATACCGGCATAGCGATTGTGTTCACAAACCCCGGAATCCAATCAAATCATATCAGGGTATCCAAGGATCATAGCTCAACGTGCATGTCATGTATCGATGTATGCATAAAATGATGTGTGTTAACAAAACATTTATTTTATACATCGATATTCAAATCATAATGTCATGTATGCCACATCAAATCAACAAATAGGCATATAGACACGTATTCCAATCCAATCAATCCAATCATATATCATATAATACAGATACATGTCGTATGTTACCCGGTCGCAACATACCTCAATTCTTCGTTTCCCGTTGATGTAGCCTGAAGATATTGATACTACACTTTATCTACATCAATAACATACTCATTCCAATCAATAACATACTCCAAAATCATTAATATGAGTTTCAAATATCATTTGAAACTTCAAAAATTCATATCAAATCAAAATCATATCATAATTCAATTCCGACTTCGAATATGAGTTTTTGTCGGTTATTCTACTACATATCAGAATTTCAACGTCAAATACACGCGATTCCAGCACTTGAATATTTATAGCTACTGGAGCTAGGAGAAAATTACCTCAGTCTGAAGCCCTCGACGCGAGGATCACAAATATATAATTTGTTTCGAGTTTAGACAGCGTTTCGAAGTCGATTTGTAAGAAAGAAAATCGAATTCTCGAACTTATCTCTCGAACTCTCGGTGAGAATAAAGGAAGAAAGAAAAGAAATCTCATTCTTATCATCACCGATACCGCGCTCGGGCGGTAGAATTCTCGCGCCCGAGCGCGAGAGGTTCTGCCCCCGAGTCAATTATGTACCGCGCTCGAGCGGTCACAAATTACCGCTCGGGCGCGGCATGTTCTGTCCGAGAACATCCTTTATTCCATACTGGCGCTCGGGCGGTCATTTTCTACCGCCCGGGCGCCACATGTTCTGTACCAAATGTTGGTTTTGGTATTATATTGACGTCCGACCTTTCAAATCAAGTTCGTACAACATCCAGTCATATACAATATCCATTTCTCAATTCATTGTCATGATAAATATCAAATACATAATCCATGACAATTTCATTAATTATCGATAATCATATAAGATTTACGATAATACGATACACGGTCCTTACATATAATGTACATGTATTATCAGAAATATAATAATTTTGAATATCAAAATGAATTTTATGGAAACTAGTTTAAATAAAATCGTCTTTAGATATATTTATTCTATATTTATTAAATTAATAAGAAAACTTTAATAAAATTATAAATTTTTAACGTGAATTACTATATAATTTTTGGTTATTTTTTTAAAAATAAAATAAAAATCATTCCCATTTTGCAAAATATGAATCTACCACGGCAGAAATCATTTTTCCTTTTTTCAAAATTTTTCAAATGAAATAATAATAATTGATAACACATTATATAAGACCCATTGGCCATTAGTGTCTGATGATAAATAGGCGGGCTGGCAGGCAATTGGGCCCCTCCGGACTGGCAGGCTAGGGAATCGACACAATGAGCCTCTGGTTCTTAGCCACTATTACGACGAAGCATATCCCAAGTTCACGTTCATTTGATCAAGGGCAAAAATTTGTGTGAGACGATCTCACGGATTGTATTTGTGAGACGGATCTCTTATTTGGATCACCCATGAAAAAATATTAATTTTTATGCTAAGAATATTATTTTTTATTGTGAATATGGATAGGGTTGACCCGTCTCACGGATTATGACCCGTGAGACGGTCTCACATGAGACTAACTCTTTGTCAAGCACTCGACACCGATGATATGTTTATTTCGGTTTTAAATTTTTTTTCTATATAACATTGGTTGTTAATTTTTTTACTAGTTTTGTATTGTCATACAATGTGCAAAACTGAGTCGAGCTCCCACATCGTGGAAGCTTTTTAACAAGTTTTAAGCCACTACGACTGTCACATTTGTAGCGACTGTTTATTTAGTTTTTTTATATTATGAATATTTGTCACCGTATTGTATTTGGATGTGAAACATGTTTCTGTCATTGATATAATGTTTTGTTTTTAATATTTGTTTAATAGTGAAACAATAAAAGAGTTGCATATATTTTATTATTGAAATAAAATTTTGTATCCATGTACTGACATCATCGACAATCCAAATAAAATCATGGCTAAGATGTGTTCATTAAATGGTTATAACAGAAAAATCAAACTGTATCATAAAATTCATTATAATTGGTTCAGTTTAAACTGTTGAACAGTCATAGAATTTTATATTTGAAAACCGATTAAACCGAACCAAAATATTTCAAATTTGTTTATATGATATATTAAATAGGTAAAAGGATAATAATTATCCATTCAAGAGATCGTGAACTTTAATACAAAATATTAATTTGATGATTTTAAATATTTTACTATATTTAATTATGTTATTATATTTTTTATTGTATTTATTATAAATTGTTATTTTTATTTAATTTCAAATATTTTATATTTTGGGTATTTTAAAAATAAAATTCAAATATTTATTAACAATTTATTCTAAAACATAAAAGTTAATTTATCATTTGATTTTACTAATTGACCCGTAAAAACATACCGAACTAATCAAATTGTAATAAAAAAACAAAACAAAACAAAATCTAATTAATCAAACTGTAATTAAAAAAAAACGAATCAACAAGAAATTATATAGTCCAATTTTCAAATTAGGCATTTGAAAAACCGAAAAGCAATATGAACCGACTCTTGTACACTCATAATTATCACTGATTTCCGTGACTGCGACGTATTCATGTCGCTCAAGTTAGCCACTATTGTTTTAAACTGTCGCTGAATTCAACAAAAATATTTGAATAAGAACGTCACTAAATTAGCGATGATCGACTTAAATTGTCGCTAGTTACATCGACTAAAGCTACTTCCTCATAGTGCAAAAATGGTACTTAGTTTCAAAGTTAGCTACAACTAAAAACAACGTTTTAGTTGTAGCACTGTACTATGCTATTTAATAATTTATAAATATTTACCGCTCCTTTATAGATATAACCTAACCTTCCTCTCCCTTAATTAATAAGTAATAGATGAAATATTAATTTTACTCTGGAAAGGAAGACGAAAAATGAAACCCTTTTTTTCTAGAATGCATGTACATGAGAACCTTGTTGAACTAGAAAAGGGCACAAAGGCTCTTATTTCTTTCCATTAGTATTCTAAAAGACAAGAAAAAACATTGCAAAACGTGAAATTTGAGAAAAAAAATGTCGCTTAGGCCAAAAATATGAAAAAAAAAACAGATGATCAAAAAGTTGACCACATTAAACTTGGAAAGAACATATTTTTAAGAAAAATTATAAGTTATGTTTTTTATATATATAAATTATAACATTTACATTTAAAAAATAAATAAATATTTAATAATATATATTTTTTAAACAAAAAAAAAACCCTAAAAACGTCAATATAAAATCTATCATGAGCCCGTCATTTTTTTGTGACTAAGAGACTACTTAACCCAACAAAATTTTAAAATTTGTATTTTTATATATTATTTAATCTATTAATTTTTTCTGAGTAGATTTTATTTGTTAAAAGAATTGATAAAGATTTAATAAAAATTACAAACGCTTAATCTTATACTAAATCAACTTTGCGCTTTTTAGAACTTTGCTTTCCGATTATTATATCATATAACAAGCGCAACATGTTCCATACACATATATATATATATATATATAAATAAATATATATAGAGAGAGAGGCCCTTTATTTATTTCTTACCATTATCAGCCCAAAAAATGAATGCAGTGTACTCGACCAATAATGGAGTATTAAGACAAGAAACTTGAGGTGCAGCTCACCAACTGCTTTTACGACCTTTGGATCATAAAAATCACTCGTATATTTCTCTTGAGTTCATCGGGACGTACACAGAGTATAACTTCACCCATCTCCCCCTCATTGATTGGTGGCCTTTTGGCCAACAGTGAACAGTAATATTGGGTTCCCAAAATAACGCACAGCTCCCTAATCTGGTAAAGGTAATAAATTCTCTTGCAACCAATCCACATTCCCTATTCAATTTCTTTCCTTCTTTTTACCCTTCTCAACCAAAACGGATTTGTCTTATTGGTGGACTTTTTTTATGTTTCTCTTTCTTCGAGTCTTCTCTTAGTGTGTAAATCTGGATCTGAGAATGATGAGTGGAGCAATGGCCAAATGAGGATCCTGTCCCTCTTTACCTCTCTTTGTGTTTCAGTTTATTTTCCCTTTTTATCACTTTCTTGTTTTTAGGGTTTCTTCTCTTGTAAACATATCCTAAATATGGCAAAACGCCGCCTTTTGTTTCGAAAACGCTCGTCTCCCTGCTATTTTTGACCCCCAGCTTTTTGGCAACCCGGTTTATTGATTTCCATTTCCAGCTCGAGAATCTTTTATTTTCTGCTTACGTATTCACTGAAAATGGCGAGAGAGAAGATCAAGATCAGGAAAATCGACAACGCTACCGCGCGTCAAGTGACTTTCTCGAAGAGAAGAAGAGGGCTTTTCAAGAAAGCTGAAGAGCTTTCAGTTCTCTGCGATGCCGACGTTGCTCTCATCATTTTCTCCTCCACTGGGAAGCTCTTTGAATATGCTAGCTCCAGGTACTTTCTCATCTCCGTGACTGGTTGGTGCTTGCTTTTTTTACTCCGTGTTCGATTTCTACAGTGGAAAATAATGTAGTTTTATTTGATAACATTTTGAGATTCGGAAAGTGTTTTCATATCTGGTGATGTCCATAAATTTATGGGTTTGTTCAGAAATCGTATCTTGATGGTATGATGTTTTTCTTTTTCTCAATTTCCATCTGTTCACCAGTTCTTTATACTTTACAGATGGTTTCCCCACAGATTTTCCTTATGAATTATTAAAATATTATACTTCAATCATTCAACGTTAAGGGCGATTTTAAATTTTTATTTTCCAGTACAATAAATACTGTTACCTCTGCATTTTTTTTATCTTTACCTTGTATGTACGAGGTCTTTTGTCGTAGTGCATGTTATTTAACTTGGTACAACCATATTCTTAGAAATCTCTGGGGATTTCATTCATATATACACACACATAAACAAACAGTGACTAAACGTTGTAGATGTAGATTGCATTGGGAGAAGTGATCCCTTTTTACGGTATACATCTGTTGATGCATGGGTCTAACATGTACTATGTGTCGGGCCTATGTGTGTGTATATATATTTATACATACTTGAGGAGATCTACCATAAACTTTTTTGATATCAACTTTATGTGAAAATCACGTACGTATTTGTTTTTGTTTTTTTTTTTACGGTTTTAATAAAAAATATTCATCTATTCTTGAGAGTTGGATATTGAGATTGTTGCATAGTTTTTGTTGTAAGTCTTGTAAATTTATGTCATGAAATTACGATTTATTGGAAAAGTTTTTATGAGTTATCTCATGTGGACCGTCTCACGGGAAATCTTGAGACGGGTCACCCTACACATCTTCACAATGTAATACTCTACATAAAATATCTTTTTCATGGGTGACCAAATAAAGATTTCACGAATATATACCGTATTTTTGGGCCTTTTTTTATTAGCTATCCTGTTTTTTTTTTAAATTTTGGTCCGCTAAGTTTTAAAGTTTTGTTTTATACAATAACTTTTGATTTTCAGTTATTTTTGTTCAATTGCTAATGTGACACCTAAAACTTGAGTCTAAGTACTACCAATTCTTAAGACTCAACAGGCATATATATTAGAAAAATTCGAAAACCATTTGTCGGGAACTAAGTCTAGATAGGGTTTTGGTACTCAAATTAAGCAAAATTTGATCTTTATTAGTGTAATACTTTCTTATTTTCAGACATATAGTCTGATTTTTTGCTGGAGTGCGGACATATAATTTCAAACGTTGCTTATATGACAATTGATATTGCTGCCATCTTGGATCGTAATGTGAGGATTCCACCTAAAATCTGACTTAAATTTTGAAAAAACCCAATATATTTTATTAAAACCAAATTTTTGGCCAATTACATAACTAATCACTGTGATTTACACGATCTATCATCGACTGTAAACTTCCTATTTATGTCTTATTGAACATAAAAAACAATCTTTAATACCCTCAACATCACTCACATCCAATGGTGCATCCACAAGTTTGTATAGAAGAATTTACTCAGCTTCATACACACGAATACTTGGAGAATCTATTAAAAGAATGTGAACATGTCAAGAAAGGAAGCTTTTTAGTTTATAAGATTAGATTGTGTCCCAGCATCTAATTAAATTTTTGCTTGTCTTTGTGTTATAGATTGTAAACCTGACTCATACACTTTGGAACACGAAACTTTCGAAATTCGAGTTCTAAAATACCAATTATATTATAAAATTTTCGAGCATATATTTAGTACCTTAATTGATATAGTACTAAATAACAGGATGATGAGTTTAAGTAGAAGGTGAATGGATAATTATGTAACGAGTTATTTTCTTTTATGGGCCCAATAAAGTATGAAGGAGATACTTGAAAGGCATAACTTGCATTCAAAGAATCTCGATAAGTTGGAGCAGCCATGCCTGGAGCTGCAGCTAGTTGAGGACAGCAACTATTCCAGATTGAATAAAGAAGTGGCTGAGAAAAGCTATCAGCTTAGGTAAGAACTAACGTATATATAAACGTTGAGAGAATTATGTATTTTACGATACCATGTGTTACTGGTGTATATACAGGCGTATGAGAGGAGAGGAGCTACAAGGGTTGAACATTGAGGAGTTGCAGCAGCTGGAGAAGTCTCTCGAAGCTGGACTAGTGCGTGTTATGGAGAAAAAGGTAGGCTCATCATATCGCTACCCTCGATTATCCACGCATGGTTGAAAATTTGAAATTTGTGTCCTTGTCTTTGATCTGTGACAGGAAGAGAAGATCTTAAAAGAAATCAATGAACTTCAAGATAAGGTCGGTTTTAAACTTTGAACATCTCTTGGTACAGCAGCAGATAGGTGATTTGTATGAACCCCGGAAACTGACATTTGTATCAGATTATTATGTACCATCGCCATGAATTTTAAAAAAGTTTATAGCACACGCATCCTAGCATTGCAATGGTTTACGAAATTTTGTGAAAGACATTAGAATTCATTACATTGGATGAAACATATCGGACTTTCTCGTTTCTTTATGAAAATTTTTAGGGAAGGCAACTTCTGGAGGAGAATGAACGATTAAGAGAACAGGTACAATTATATATGAAATGGTAGCTAGCTCATCTGATATTCTTGAATTGTCCTTGTTTTGATGTGAAACTTGGTGCCATGTATCAAGGTGTCGGAAATAACAAATGGTCAAAAACCCGTCCCAAGAGCTGATACCGACATCCTAATCTACGAAGAAGGACAGTCGTCGGAATCTGTGACGAATGCCTATAACTCCACTGGTCCTCCTCAGGATTACGATAGCTCAGATACATCTCTAAAGCTGTGGTGAGTTGGTAACAATATTATACTTCATGATTTCTCGTGTTTTTACTTCTTCTGTTATATTATAATTCTAGTATCGAAAAATATCTACACTAAGAGAGTATCTTATAAGTTATTTTAGTAACTTATATTTATATATTATAAGATCTTTTTATTATTATAATTACAAAGAAAATGACATGATACTATGAAAATAATGCAAACAATTATTTTTTGGACATACGTTTGAGTTTTGTGTCATTTAGTTTTGGTATTTGTGATTATCCAAATACCCTCTAAATATTATAAGTTGATGTTTTTCAAAGAAGCAGATTGGTTTTCGATTGCAGGCTGCCCTATTCTGGCTGAACTCGCGGAGGGGCGGCTCATTCGACTTAGTACTTTTGATGCATGCATGTCTGATCAGTTACTGCATACTGACTCATAAGGCTTGTAATTCCTATGGTTTTGAAGGTTGTGTAACGCAGTATAAATTCAAGGGGATTATTGCAAATTAAATTATCTAGAATTTGCTAGCTATTTCATGTTCGACCAAGCGCATCTAATTCCTGATCAGATAATTCTAATTTTCATCAATATATTATTTTCTGCACTCCATTATTTCATTAGTTGGTCTTCTGGACGGTCTCACGGAACAATATCAATGAGACATGTCGATCCGGTCCATATTTGGAGTAAAAACTAATGTTTTTGGCGTAGAAAATAATATTTTTTTATAGGTCGGGTTCTTATAGAGATTTATCTCACGAAATTAATATGTGAGATGAGATGATCTTATAAAAAAAAATTGTTATTTTTTATGGTACAACGTGTTCATTTATTTATGTGGTAAACACAAATTAGCTCAGATAACTTGTTAGAAATTTATTTTACATCAGTTTAAGATTATTTTTTTAAAAAAAATTAAAATAACATACAGGGTTGGTTCATGTGTATAATTAATCTTTTTATTTATTATCACTAGGAAAAAGCAAGTATATTATTGTATGTGGAAGTTTGCTGTATGCTGGTTAGGGTCCAAATTAAGCACTCTTGTGATTTTATATTAAATTTTTATACAATACTTAAACATGTTGGCACGACTTATAAAAAAATTCTTACTTGAATATTTTGAATGAAATTGTAGTAATTGAGATATGAGGTAAAAAAAAAATGACTCGGAACTATTAATGAAAAATAAAAAGGAAAAAGTGTAATTTATTCTTAAGTATATGATATCTGTGATCGTGATTCTCTAGAATATTATATTTCAGCTTTATGCTATATTTTTTTGTAATTTTATTTATTTTCTATGTGATGTCGATATAATTGATGCAGACATGTACAATGTAATTTCAACACATTGTGAAAAAAAAAATAAAATGTCAAAAAGTGAAGAATATAAAAGTAACATTGAAATTTGACAATAAATAACCTATGATAATTTGATATAAGTCCCAAATTTCGGACCATATCTTCGATTCGAGACTCAATTATAACGTAAAATCATCTCCTCCAACCAAAAAAAAAAAACCTTTAAAAAAAATATTGAATGTACTTATTATATATATATATAACCTCTACGAGAAATCATATCGCTAGAAAATTTAAAGCCAAGATTGCACCTTCGAGAATGGCTCAACTCAAAGTATGGAGCGAAACGAACTCTTGACCAATGAATTCAAACATAGCAATTCACAATGATTCTTGTGCCAGCCATTCTTGATTGAATAACTCTTCTGTCTTTTTTGTTGGAACTTTTTCTTCCCTCCATTCTTTATCAAGGCTAATGTCATGTGAACATTAAGGGGGGAGAAAGAGTTTCATGCCGGGCCAATTATTTGTTCAAAATTAAAAGAAGAAAGTGTTGGTAAGAAAGATCAGATTTACGAAATGCTACAGAGAGCTGCGAACAATGCATATTCTTGGTGGTGGGCTAGCCACGTTCGAACCAAGCAATCCAAATGGCTTGAACAGAGCCTTCAGGGTAATCCCGCCCTCCCTGAGTCTCCTATAACCTTTTTTTATGACAAAAATATGTTCTGAGAAACAGCTACAAGATCGAAATGTTTTGTGTTGAATGTGTCGAGGCCCCTACAATTACACCGAAGCCGCATCGAACGTTTTAAAATTTTTCGAAGAAAGCTTCTTGTGTTTTTGCATAGGGAGTCAATGTATGGGGGTGTCAAATGAGCTCTCTTTTAGGAAAATGAGATATCAAATACATAAAAGTAAAATCATGAAATTATGGATTCAAACATAATGTGAATTATTTATAACACAATGCAGATATGGAAGAGAAAGTCCAAAGTATGCTAAAGCTGATAGAAGAGGATGGAGATTCCTTTGCAAAAAGAGCTGAGATGTATTACAAGAGAAGACCAGAGCTCATCAACTCTGTTGAAGAATCGTACCGAGCTTTCCGAGCTTTGGCCGATCGTTATGACCATTTGTCCAAAGACCTGCAGAACGCGAACCGGACAATAGCCACTGTATTCCCAGAACAAATTCAATTTGAAATGGAAGAGGATGAAGACTGTGCCACCCCGAAAACCCTGAAGAAATCTCAAATCCCGTCAATGAACATGTCGAACGTTCCAAAGGTTCCTAAGGCACCGATCAAAGATTTAAAAGGGTTCGTGACATCAACTTCAAAGCAGCTCCAAATGAAATCCTCTAAAGTGAAGGATCAAGTTAAATCGGGTTTGTCCAAGGATGAGGCCCTTGGAGAGGTTGACAAGCTCCAGAAAGATATTCTAGCATGTCAGACGGTCAAGGAGTTCGTGAAAAGCTCTTACGAAAACGGATTGGCGAAGTACTGGGAGATTGAGAACCAGGTAATGGAGATGCAGCAAAAAGTGTGCAGTTTGCAGGATGAATTCAACATGGATACGGTCATTGATGATGATGAGGCTCGTACTTTAATGGCCGGGGCAGCTCTCAAATCTTGTCAAGAATTGTTAGCTCAGTTGCAGGAAAACCAAGAAAAGTCTGTCATGGAAGCAAGAGAGGAATTCAATAAGATTGAAGATTCCCGGGAGCGTTTAAAGACCCTGAGGAATGAGTATCTGCACGATCGAACCGATGATGAAGAAAAACAAGGTCAGTATGATAAAACTGCAGCATTGGAAGATAAATTGCAGGAGTCAGGAAAGGAAAGAATGGAGGCATTACAGGGAAAAACTATAGAAAACTTGGATTTGAGTTCCATGGCATCAATGACAGTGAGTGAACTGGCAGAGAAGATCGATGAGCTTGTTAATAAGGTGATAAGCTTGGAAACCTCCGTGTCGTCTCAGACTGTACTTATTAATACGTTAAAAACCGAAGCAGGTGAGCTCCATGAGCAGATTCGAAGTTTGGAAGATGAAAAGGGGACCCTGATTGATGGGAAATATAACCTGAGAGCAAAGATAAAGGAACTCGAAGAAAAATTGAACAAAATCCAGGATCTAAACAAGAATGTGGAAAGACAAAACAGCAATCTCGAAACAAACTTTTCTGAAGCGCGTATGAATCTTGATCACTTATCAGAGAAACTAGGTAGTGTAAAGCCAGATGAAGAGGTACAACAGAAGGAAACATCACAAGATGAGGGCAGATCTTTTTCCCTAGATGACTTGAAGGTAGAGCAGGAAGATGATCAGAAAGATGTGCCGAGTTCTGAAAAAAGATTCAACGTTTCAAATACAGACGACAAATTGGATGTTAAGGAAGTGAATATCGAAGCTCCGCATTCTGAGGCATCTGTTCCTGAAAAGTTAACGATCGATAAATCAGCCACATTTCCGGAACAGAAACCAGAAGAACCGACCGGAATTGTTCACTCCAACGAACTTGCAATAGCTGAAGCTCTCGGAGACGCGGAGAAAGAAGAAGGGTTAAACTGGCAGAAGATGCTCTTGAGTGGGGTGGAGGATCGAGAGAAGATTCTGCTTAAAGAATACACAGAACTTCTCAGGAATTTCAAAGACGTCAAGAAGAAGCTTAGTGACATGGAAAAGAGAGAGAAGGAGAGCCAATTTGATACGATTGTGCAAATGAGAGAATTCAAAAAAGCCATTCTGAAAAGGGATGAAGAAATTCAACATATTCGCCAAAGGTTAAACTTGCTGCAAGCAGATAAACCCCAAGCAGCGGGTGAAAATTTTGGAGTAAATGAAGATTCCAATATCAACAAAGAAGAAACCAAGCTGGTTTACATTGAAAGAACACTATCCATCTCAGCTGTTGAAGAAAAATTCAGGATAGATATCGATGCCTTACTGGATGAGAACCTTGATTTCTGGTTAAGGTTTAGCACTGCATTTCATCAGATCCAGAAGTTTAAGACTGAAGTCCAGGATCTACAGGATGAAATATCAAAACTACAAGAGAAAAAGAAACAAGGGGGGAGTGTCACAACACGTCTAAAGTCCGAGGTCCTGCCCATTTACAAGCACTTGCGAGAAATACAAACTGAACTAACGTTGTGGCTGGAGCAAAGTGCGTCCCTGAAAGATGAATTGAATCGCCGATTTGCTTCACTGTGCAGTATTCAAGAGGAAATCACAAAGGCTTTGAAGGATGGCGCGGAGGAGGAAGAGATCAGATTCAGCAGTCATCGAGCAGCTAAGTTCCAAGGCGAGATCTTGAACATGAAACAGGAAAATAACAAGGTTAGAGAGGAACTAGAGACAGGATTAGAACATGTAAGTCTACTAAAACTCGAAATTGAAAAGACACTAGTAAAACTAAACGAGGAGTTTGACATTCCTAGCGATCAACCGCAATTGAAACATAATATGAGCAAATCTCGAATCCCTTTACGGTCTTTCATCTTTGGAACCAGACAGAAGAAGCAGAAGCATTCGATTTTCTCCTACATGCATCCTAATAGAAGATACCAAATCCTGAAAGCTGGTGTACGTGTATCAAATCCTGATTCTTGACCTTCTTTTGTTCAGATAGAATGACTATTTGCTTTAGAAGATCATATTGTGGATATCCCAGCTTTGGTTTTTCTTGAGGCAGAAATTTCTCAGTCTGTAAACAATGAAAATCTCATAGTTTGTATGTAAATTATGGAGACATTTACTGTTTTTTTATGTGATTTTACCAGTTAATTTCCAAACTATTAGTTTCCAGCCTATTTCTTATGTTAGCCTTGCATAATTCAGGGAGTCTACAGCAATATAGGAACATGCAATCTTAGTTCTTGCATAAACCTTTAAGATCTGTTTCTAAATGACAGATTTTGAAAGGAAAAATCTTCTGCAATATTCTTTGTTTCATTCTCGTAACATTCATAATTAATGAGATGCAACTTCTTTTAAGTTTCCATAATCAATACATGTGATGAATTTGTATTATATTTTAAAAGAGAAACTATAAAAGAGAAGGAAAAGAACATTTGATGTTTGATATAAAATAGGAAGAGATCATTAGAAAGGGGGAAAGAATATAAGGAGATGTATGGATATTACTAATAAGTAATAAATTCACATCGTCAAAGTTACATGACAAATTATGGAAAATAACCAAAATAGTTCTATAAGTTTGTTCATTTTGTGTTTTGGTCATGTCATAATTCAATTTTGGGTTTTAATCATGTACTTTAAGTTAAGTTTGGTTCTTAGTCTTCTTTTGTGGAGTGCTGATATGGTTTCAAAAATAACGATGTGACTCAAAAATGTTGTCTTGGACGTGTTACAACACGTTACACTCAATAGAAAAATGATTAAAACCAAAAGATAACTTAATTTATAGGACCAAAACCCAAAATGGAATATTTATATGACGAAAACACAAAATGAACAAATTTATCAAACCATTTTGGCTATTATTAGGTTTTTTGTGAGATGGTCATACGATCTTTATTCGTGAGATCGATCAACAATGTCCATATTTACAATTAAAAATGATATTTTTGGTATAAAAAGTAATTTTTTTATAGGTAATCTAAAAAGAATATATGTATAATAAAATTGATTTATGAGACCGTCTCAAAAAAATTTTATGTTAGATATTATCTCTAACAAATTATTTAATGGTAAAACTAAACTAAAAATAAGCTTTGGTAACATATTATTAGGGTAATCAAACTATCGAAACCCAACTCATCCATTTCCATTACGTAACAATTCTGAAAATAAATTTCTTCTTCAGAATTTGATTAGAAATAGGTACAGCTATCACAGCGCGAGGCACAACTGAGAAAACAAGCAGTTGACGATGTGCTATGGCAGCGGAAGGTAGCCGTCGGAAGACGACATCGTCGAAATTCGGCCTGTGGAAAACCAGAACAGAGCAATAGTGGAGAATCTGTTGGCCCGGCTTGCGGAGACGGAGGCGCGGCTTGAGCGAGCAAGGGCTAGGGAAGCCGAGCTGAGCCACCGGCTCGACGAGATGAAGAAGTTCGTGCACGTTATGGAGATCATAGAGACCTACCTCAGGCGCCGATGTAGGGAGCAGCAAGACCAACTGGCTCGGCTCCGCTCTTATTCTTCAGTCTGGGTATCATCGGAGTAATCCACGCCTTTTATTTCCATTTCCAGTTTTTGGCCCCCAATTTGTCTTTCTATCTTTTACTATTTCCTAGTAGTTCAAGAAGGAATAGTGATTGGTTAATGTTGTTTTTGCTGTAGTAAGTACTCACAACCGTGTTAATAAGTAAATTACCTTACTTTACTCACAACTGTGTTAATGAGTAACCTTACTTTTTTTGTCCGCTGTTGATTCATGGTCTGTTATTGATACATTGTTAAGCAAAAAAGCACAAAACTGATGCATTTATTGTTAATTGGATATGTTATATTTTATACAGTGCTTTTGTTCTTGAATGGTTATTTTTTTATGGGTTAAATAATGCTACAATAGTAGTTGGGTAGTTTTCCATTTTTTGATTGGTAGTAAATGTTTCGTCTTCTATAGTTTTTAAATTTGATCTTACTTGGAGATTGCGGTGAAAGTATCCTCATGATTGATTTCTTAGTGCTTTTAGATTAGGATTGATTCAATGTGTTTTAGCTGCTACATGTTGGAATTAGTTTAAGAGGTTATTGGGAAGAGGTTTGTTTGTTGTGTTGTCTTCTCAATCCGACGATGGAGTGGAAAGTGTCGAGTTATTGATTTGTGAAAGAGATGTCCGTGAACTGCCATGGAACCACTTTTTAGCAGATTAATATATTACTTTGGAATGGCATAGACATCCCATAACAGGATGAACCTTCAAGAGACCAGCGGCATATGGATGTTATCGATCAGTATAGCCTGTGTTGGCTACCATGAATGGTTTCATCTCAATGCTACATGGTTTGAGTGCGGTTTGTATGGCCTATATTGTATACCATGAATGGTTCAGTCAGTGCTGCAAGGTTTGAGTGCAGTTTGTTTGGGTTGGATTAAAGGAAGAAGTAAATGGTGGTTCAAGCTGGGACCCATTTATCTGCTGCTTGTGCTTGGTGAATACTTGTTTTTTGCGAGCATGCTCTATACTTTGTTTCTTATAATACTTACCTCATCTTATTAATGAACGTGACAGAAAGATGCTAGAGATTGTATACTTGTGTATGCTGCATGACTCGTGGGGCATATTTTGAATACGCCTTTAGATTTAAGCACGCTGGCTCTAGCTAGTTTCAGACTGAAGCTTTTGTGATGACTTGGGTTCAAGGGGTCACTTTTTTCGTTCAGGGATCACTTTTTTCATTCAGGAATGAGCTTATTGTTTTAGAAAATCGTACCATTGTTCGACTGTATTTGCTTGAGCGTCTATGTTGTAACCTAAAACTATAGGTGATAATAATAGTGTATCTTAAATATTTTAAATAGGACAGCAGGCCAAGCACGACATTTTCAATGTTTTGCCACATGTGCTCACATGATAAAAGGACAATTATTTCTCTCCAACCGACCACGCAGACTCACTCGGGGCAATTGAACATGTGATTTGGTTTTGATGTCATTTGTAGGAACAAGTGTATTGTTATACCTAAAACTATAACGGATGATAATGGCTTCACCTCTTTTTTAAACTGTACAATCACCCAAATGATTGTTGGTTTGTCGATACGAGTTTGTTGTTCTTATTGAAATGGGGATCTCCAGCTTGTGTAACGTGTCATGGTTCGTCCATATCGCTCGTGAATGGTCTGTCTTCTAGGTTTGTAACATCTTCGGCACCCTCCCCTCAATAGCTATTTTTTTGGGATGAGTGCTATCCAAGAGTTATAACAATGGTATCAGAACGTTCGTTCTAGATGACCCTCATTCCGATGGGTGGGAGGGCTGCTATCTGCATGCATATGGGATCCGCAAAGTCACCAACCGCAGCGGACCTCGGTTCTGAAAAGAGGATGAATTGTAACTTGACATGGTTCGTTCCACATCGTCCGCGAAAAGGTATTCTTTGTGTGTTTATAGCTTCTTGGACACCCTCCCCTCCATAACTAGCTTTTTTGTGGTAGTCTCATATCCAAGGATTGTAACAAAAGTTGACCCGACCGTGGATAGTTTTATTTATTCACGTTGTGCTAACTTCACTTCTCAATGTCCTCTCCAACAGTTGACTCGGACCACATAATTATAATAATTTCTTTTTAATTATTTATCATATAATTATATATTAGTTGTTTTATATTCACATAAAATAATTAGTAAACAAAACCTAATTATATTAGTTTTTTGAAGCGAACATTTTTTTTGAGCAACTAAACTAATTGGCAAAAACTTGTGTGAGACGGTCTCACGGGTCAAATTTTGTGAGACGGATCTTTATTTGGGTAATCCATGAAATAGTATTGCTTTTTATGCTAAGAGTACTACTTTTTATGGTGGATATGGGTAGGGTTGACCCGTCTCACAGATTGATATCCGTGAGACGGTCTCACATGAGACCTACTCAAACTAATTATATTAGTTTTAGAAACATTTTTAGTACAAATTTAATACAAGTATACCCAATTTTCTAAATTGAAGATTCCAAATTTCTTATATAGTATGATAGGCTCAAACTTTAAAGTTGGAATATTATTTTCATTCTTTTGAAGATAATAAATTTTTAAATATATATAAATCACATATCTCAGTATCACTACTCTACTACTGAAATGCAAGAAAAACAATTCAATGTCAAATATAAATATTTTATTATATCTAATCAAATATAATATCCATAAAAACCACCTAACCTCTTAAAACCGCACATCTATTTTCACAAAAAAAAAAAAAAATATATCACAACAAAAAAATATCTTCTAAAATGAACATCACATGACAATTCGATTTCAATTTAACAGAAAAATCGCTCGAACAACATTGAGATTACAATATTTATAACTTTTATGTGGTGTTTCTTCTTAACAATGGATTTGGGAATATGAAAAGGTTTGACATGATGGACGTGGAGATCTTTGGGTGCAATAACGAAGTATAACGAGTTTTTTCAGATAATGATGAACTCTCGAAGAAATCATACATCATTGAAGGAGTTTTTATATAAACTTTAAAGATCTCAATTAACCTGAGTATTAGTTGAAATAAGTTATAGACGTATTTAAATATTATATATTCACCATACAAGGTGATACATCTAAATTTAACGGAGCATTCGATGCTGGCATATGCATTCGCTACCAACAACCAAATAAAGGTATTTGTGGAGACATGCATCATATATGGATTAGAAGATAAGATCAAGAAGTTAATAATTTTATTAATCTAAATGCCATTTTTTTAGGTTTCTTTTCCACATAATGGATGCTAAAGGCTAGCTTTCTAGATGTGACCTTTACCATTAATTCCTCTAATGATAGAAACTTCACTTGTAAAATATGTGATATCTCACCTAATCCATCTTAATATTTGTCTTAATCATCAAACTTTCGTCTCTTAATTTAATTTTTCTTCTAAGCATACAAAGTTGTAATAAGTAAGAGCTTCAATTAGTCCACTTCTAGACGAAGAAATCAATCTAATCTTAACTAAAAAATTTGCAATTTGACGGTCTTTCATTGTCCCACCTTAATAATTTTTTTAAAAAAAAAACAACACACACACAAGTGTATTATATGTAAGTGTGTGCATATATTTGAGAATTAGTATATGTATATATTGTGTGTATATACTATATACATGCTTATCACAAAAACTTTTATGAAATTGATAGGAAAAATATTATTTTTGACGTTTACACTTCACGCTTGCTATAAACGAATATCAAAATAATTATCCTCGTGTACACATGGGAACGGGAAAAGAGTATACTTCACACCGACGAAAACATAGTTGGATCTCATCTCCCTCCGCCACTGTTTCAACGGCCACTGACAATGCCACTTCCAGTAGATTTAACTTCAAACTCAGTATGTACAAAAGTAGAAACAGTTGTTACAATAAGATAGTGCTGAAAGTTTTCAGCTTGGTCACTCACAATTCCCAAGCATGACACCTTCAACTGACGTTTCTCTCCACACTTATACTTCTAACTTTACGTCATAGTTTTGGTTTTTTGTTGAAGTGAGGGGAGACTGAATTGAATTGTTTGTTTGGGTTGTTTCTTGGAAATAGTTGGAACCCGTTTGAGGGAATCTGTATTGGAAGGTGGGTCGAGTTTGAAAATGGAAAATAGGGGTGAAGGGAGAAAGGGTGACCAAAAGGGGCCAGTTATGCCTCCCAAGATTGAGCCTTTTGTGCCCCTACAAGGTCATGACCCGAGGGAGTTGAAATCTTGGGCTAAAAGGACGGGCTTTGTGTCAACTTTCTCGGGTGAGACTGAGAGAAGTATGAGCAGCAGGAGGGAATCAATTGGCAGGAAAAACTATGAGAATGTTGGTTTTGAACGAGGGATTGATTTGGAGAAGGGTGTTCTTGAAAAGAATGGATCTGTATCACCCAAAATTGGGATAGATCCTATTTTGGGGAGGACCAGGAACAGAGGGATTGAGATTGAACCAGTTTCGGGGAGTGGAGGTCGAAGGGTTGATGATCGGAATTCCGCAGTGACAGGTGAAATTGAGACTCCGGGGAATAGGAAGGCTGAGTCTAATTTGGGGGGTACTGTTGGGGCAAGGCTAGATGAGCATAAGGAGAATGTCAATGGTGCTGTGAATGTAGATGGGCATGGAACTGTGACAAATAACCTGGTTGTGGAGCAAAAGAAAGATGACGGAAATTCGGGACAACAAGATGCTACTAATGCGTATACGGATGGGGACGATTCTGGGGACGCAGGCGTATGGCATCTGTCTCAGAAAATGAAATGTGGACTGCGGGATAATCCTGGTTATGGTCGGTATTATAATATTTATGTTTGCTTGATGATATTGTCCTTGTCCTTGCTTGATCTTCGTTATGGAGTTTGAATATCTTGAATCTTTGATTGAATTTCCTTCTAACACCACTGAGTGCAAAATGGAGAACAAACAGTGGAAAAATCCTCGATTTCATGAGATAGGAAATAAAATTTAATTTTTCGAAACATATTCCAAAAATTTCATTGAATGTAATTTGCCATAGAATTCTTAAATTTGTCTCTTTGAATGCTTTTAAGATTGAGGTTGTGGAATTTGCTGGAAGTTATGGAACCATAATATGCAGTCACTAGGAAGCTTATAATGGCCACATTGATATTATCTCATATTCATTGTTGACCATTTCCATCTTTTTTTAATAAAGGGCATCCTTCTATTGCAATGTGTTATCATGGGGTTGTTACTAAAAGAGTTGGCAATATACCAGTTTATGTGCTTGCTTTTCCACCCACTTATCTTTTATTTATAATTTCAGTATTGAAGATGATAATTCTACATGCTCAGATTGATTAGGCTTCATGTGAACTATCAAAAGTGTGTCATTTACTCCGACCAATCTCTTAAATTGCAGTGCCCCTTGTACTCTATGGTTTGCAACACTATTTATCTTTGGCCGGTTCTCTTATTTTCATTCCTGTTATCATTGTACCTGCAATGGGTGGTACTGATGTAAGCTTATGCTCTCTCCCTTTCTAAAATTAAGTTCATACTAGATAGGTATTTATCCTAGTGTCTTTGCCATTTTTGTGAAACAATGACAGAGGGATACTGCCACAGTAATTTCCACAATGTTGCTACTGTCTGGCATCACAACAATATTGCACACTTATTTTGGTACTCGGCTTCCATTGGTTCAAGGGAGTTCTTTTGTTTATTTGGCTCCTGCATTAGTGATAATGAATTCACGAGAGTTCCGGAATCTCACTGAAAATGTAAGTAACTTCTACGGCAGCATTATGTCTCTTGCAGTCATGATATTAAATTCCATAGCACTGTAATGTCTCTTGCAGTCATGATATTAAATTGCATAGCACCGTGGAACTCGTTTCTGTGTCTGTGAAGTGAATACCCGCTCAATAATTGCAGCATGAAAAGTGCCTTCTGCATGGGCGAAGTGAATGCGCTATTCAATTATGTTGCTTTTGCATTATCCTAAAGAACTGCAATTGTCATAAGGCCTTTAGGCGAAATCCCTATCTACTGAAAGTATCAACAATCACACATATAGCAGCAAAAGGTTTTAACTTGTCTAGTGCTCTCAAATTTGGTTCAGCTAAGTGATCTAGCAAGAGACCTAAAACAGCGCCAGCAGTCGAGTTGCTCCAATAACAACTTTTAGACATTTTACATTCTGTTCAACCTTTAACAAAAAGATGTATGAAGAATTTCATTGACGGGTTACATATATAAAATTGTTTGAAGCCAAACAGTTGCATAATATTATGCTATGCTAAAATGTGTTTTTGTCAAAAGTTGGCAAATTCTCTCTTTCCCCACCTTTAGAGAAGTGATAAATGTAAATTATGAATTATTTTTCTATTTCCTACAGAGATTCAGGCACATTATGAAGGAATTACAAGGAGCTATAATTGTTGGTTCAATATTCCAGTGCATATTGGGTTTCAGTGGATTGGTGTCTCTACTCTTAAGGTAGTCTGGCATGGGTGCCTTTTGGATTTCGAGTTTCCTTGTTATTTGGGGAAAATACTTGAGCCATGGGTAGGATATACATCTGTGAATGCAATCAGTTTCACAGTCGCTCTTGAGCTTTTTCCTCCGTACAGAATAACTTGGTTCTTGTGGGTTTTTAAATTGCTTTTTTCCACATTCTTGATCTTCAACATGATTTTTACATGGATTATAGTTAATAAAGCAAACATTGTCTCGTCAGAAACTTAAATATTGCACTGAGATTAAGTTCAAAGAACTTTAATTGGGAAATCTGATTATTTGAACACAAATTGCAGGTATATAAACCCTATTGTGGTTGCGCCTACAATAGCTTCAGTGGGTTTAGCATTCTTTAGCTATGGCTTCCCTCAAGCAGCTGCTTGTGTGGAAATAAGCCTTCCGGAGATCCTATTAGTTCTTATTTTTACCTTGGTAAGCATCTCTAAGCTGAATGTACATAAACAATATGGTTAGTCAAATGTGAATGGATAATGAATATGATAAATTGAATTATATTTTATTTTTTTTGCTTGCAGTACCTTAGAGGAATATCTGTATTTGGCCACAGAATTTTTCGCATATATGCGGTGAGTACATTCATATATGTTCATGTTAGGATTATTTATGATGTCTTATTCTAGAGGCATCTCACGTTTCCTTCAAAAAAGGTGAAAACACTTGTTGATAAATTTATTCTCTCTGTATGGCATGAGAAGTTTCCTTAATTTTTTTCCATTATATTTTTCTTGCACAATTTTTTAAAAAAATTTATCATTGCAGGTTCCCCTAAGTGTTGTGATTATATGGGCTTATGCATTTTTTTTGACGGCTGGCGGGGCTTATAACTATAAAGGCTGTAGTCCTAACATACCCAGTTCCAATATCCTCAATGATGCTTGTGTTAAGCATGCATATACCATGAAGCACTGTAGGACAGATGTATCTGATGCAATGAGGACTGCTGCATGGGTCAGGATCCCATACCCTTTGCAATGGGGTATTCCTATCTTCCGATTACGAACCTCGATCATAATGCTTGCCGTTTCACTTGTTGCATCAATTGACTCGGTCAGTAAGCATCTCTCAATTCCAATCCACCTATGAATTCTCATATTCAGGGGGTTTCAAGTAAGTCAGGAATAAAATGCCTTCTCAACCTTCCTAAGAAGGCTGAGGAACTAAATATCATAAAAAAATGGTATCCAAAGTTACATAACTTGGTTAAATATATATAAATAAATAAAAAGTAAGCATCTATTCTGCTCATGAATTCTCATATTTTAGAGCCGAATAACTCAGAAATAAATTGCCTTCTCAACCTTACTGAACATGGATGAGGAATTAAATATCATAAAATTAATAATATTCAAGGCACATATCTTAGTTAAATCTATATCTATATACCTATAAAAGTGTGGATCATCTACAATGTTTTTCAATTGTGCATTATCTATAATACCCTTCATGCAAACTTCAACAAATATATATATATATATGTAAAATTGTAACAAATGCTAATAAATTATCATTACAACATACATTGATTGTAGTAATTTATACAATTTCAATAATAAAATGTAACTCCTATATTAATTTATCAAATAATAGATCTTTATGCTATATTTAAATGTTTTATTCTTTTAATTTTCTTTCTATATTTTTTAATGATTTTATTAAAATTTTGTAATTATATTTTAAGTGCAATTTATAATTAAGTAATAAATAAATTATAGTATTACAAGAAGATGTATAAAAAATATTAACTATATGTCCAATAGTAGAATAACATGATAAATATAAAATAATATGATAATATAAAGTTTAATAATAACATATTTGAAAAATTGAAATAAGATGTCACCACACTGTTCATTACTATCATCATTATTTTCCTTTCGTTGGTTTTCTTAAATAATTTATTTTATATAAATGTGTGTGTTAGTGTGTATGATGTTAAATTCTTAATATATTGTATGTTCATGACTTCTTTAAGAGACTTAAATATCAAATTAATTACATAGAAATGAAAGCGAAATTTGAAAAGACTTGTCAAATTATACCAAAGATTTAAATACATTTGATATAATTAATAGGCAGGTTTAAAAGAATCTAATGAAAAATCAAGAAATTTGGGATTATTGGTTCTGTGATCACAGTGCTAGACATTATGACCAACATATCTAGCCGGGAACTAGATATTCATGCAGATGCAAATATGTGCAGAAAATAGAATGGAGATTTCAGGACTTGTTCAAGCGAGAAGAGGAAAATGACAAATCAAATAGGAATCAAATTTTCTGTTAATAGCTTCGAATCTTAGCAAATGTAATTTTAAAAAAAATGATAGGACAATGATTATGATGATACATGACACTAAAGATTAATTTAGAGAGGTGTCATTTTTTCCTCTTTTCTGATATAGAATAGTGATATTTCAATTATTAATTTAAGGAAATGAATCTCCATTTAATAAAATTGTTGGAAATGAAGTTTTCTTAGTTTACTGCTTTAAGTAAATATATCTAGGACATAGAAGGGGTTAGAGATGACAACTTTTCCCACGGGTTTAGGACCCTGCGGGGAAAACCTGAAACGGGGATGAGATCCCCGATTTTTTCGGGTTGGGGTTCGGGATCGGATATTTTTTAAAATCTCTAAAGTAGTTCGGTGAGGATATGAGCTTACTATCCCAAACTCCGAACTCGCCCCGCCCCGCCCCGCCCCATTGTCATCCTTAGAAGAGGTGAATAAAGTATTTATTTACTTTATTTTCAATTCTTGTGTTTAAATATATTATTATTTTTCTCAAAATACAATTTGTATCCATATGCTTTTTTTAGCTAATGAAATGTTTTATTATTTTTTATATAATTTATTGACTACCAAAATGTAGGTTTTTGAAATATTTCGAATTTACGATATTTATGTGGTTATAGTTTAGAATATAACTTAAAATGAAAAATTGTTGTCATATATTCTTAGTTATTCTAAAATTATAAGTAAGTACTATTTTAGATTTTCAAGATGAAATTTTTACATTTTATGAACATATTTATCTATTAATTGATGTAATGAGTAGATAAATATCAACATCATATAGTAAAATGTTTTCTTCCACTCTTATATTACTTAATTAAATAAAATATATTCATATAATTATATTTACACTCTTATATTGCTTAATCAATTCAAATCCTTTCATATCATTGTATTTGTATTGTTATGTTAGTTCAATTTAGGACTTTGTCTGTAAATCATTATTTCAAATTCTTATAATTTGTTTTGATCTATTTTTTTCGAACGAAATATTGTTCGATGGATTTGATCACGTTATGTAAAGATTAAAAATATTTTTATTATTAATTTATTTTTAGTTATTTAGAATTTGGGTTCACGTGCGGATGCACGTGCTTTTATGCTAGTACCTATAAAAGTGTGGATAAAGGGCATTGTTTTTCAATTGTGCAATGACAAAATTAACCTTTTATACACACTTCAATAATAGAATGTAACTCCTATATTAATTTTGTCAAATAACTCATCTTTATACTACATTTAAATGATTTATCCTTTTAATTTTCTCTTCACATTTTTTTCAATGATTTTATTGTAATTTTGTAATTATTTATTTAGTGCAATTTCTAATTAAGTAATAAATTATAGTATGACATATATATTATTATTATACCTATAAAAGTTTGGATAAAAGACATTGTTTTCCAATTGTTCAATGACAAAATTAACCTTTTTTACACACTTCAATAATAGAATGTAACTCATATATTAATTTTATCAAATAACTCATCTTTATACTTACATTTAAATGTTTTATCCTTTTAATTTTCTCTCTACATTTTTTCAATCATTTTATTGTAATTTTGTAATTATATTTTTAGTGCAATTTCTAATTAAGTAATAAATTATAGTATCACAAAAAGATATATGAAAAATTTATAACTATATGTGCAATAGTAGAATAACTAACATATTTTATGGATTTTTAAAACAATAAAAGTGTGGATAATACATTGGTAAAATACATAATTTGGTTGATTTTTAGGTTATTATGATTTATACGTTGTGTTTGAAAATATAATTTTTTTAAAAAAAATTGTTTCAGTTCATTTTGTTCTATAAATTATGTTCATTACAATGTATTATATAACATAAAATCAACTGTTTGAATTTTAATTTGGGAAACAGTTTTGAAAGTAAGTTATATAAGTTCTTATAATTCGTTTAATATGACAAGAAATTAAGCCCAAATAAATAACAAAATGATTCATTTTTTTTTAGAAAATCATTTTTTTTTTAATTTTTATAATATAATTGATATTACGTGCAACGCACGTGCATCATACTAGTATAAATAAATACACGTATATATAATCTAAAGTTGATGAAAGAAATCAGATACCAAGTTTTACATTGCGAAGTTTCTTAAATTTGTGTTGCTTTTCTGAATGGCAACATGGTAGCTGAGATATTATTGAATTTGAAGGTTAAGAGTATCCTTGATTAGAGATTCTTGGATTCCCTAATTTCATGTAACATGCTTTGCTCTCGTAGAAAAGAGCAATGGAGAAATGTTGGTGCTTTCTTTCTCTGCTGTGACAGTTACCTTTTTTAATGGTATCCTGTCAATGCCATCAAAGTTTCTTCTGCTCCTAAATTCTCTAGGACGACATAGTGAGTGTGTGTTAACTCAATATATACCAATGCAAATTAGCAGAATGCTTATCTAGAATTGCCACATTTTTTACTTAGAATGAATTTGGGGCGGGGAAAACTGCCACTCACACGCACTTGTTGAATTTATGAATGAGAACAAGTTGGTGAAAAACAAAAGTTCCAAAACTGGGTACTCATTACTATGTAGATGAAAATAGCCAGGAGAATCACTCTTTTTATTCAAATGAGGAAACCTTTATGCTCTTCCATGCTCTAGCACAGCACTTGATGCTCATGCATAATATGTCAGTTGAATTTTGAGCATTAGAAAGATGCCTGAAGTCCTACAAATTGTTAAAAATGTATTTGCATTGGTTGGCTTTGTAGCCGTTATTTGCCAGCATAGAGAAGCTAATTTTTCCAAAAGAATGCTTCAAGAATTGTCAAGTCAACACACCCATGGACGAGTAAGTGTGTGATTTAATGTACATCCTGACAAAAAAGTTGATGCAATTATATTGAACTGTTCAAAAGTTTATGTGCGCTTGCTTGACTCTAAATGCTTCTTGTGATTTGAGATTTTCCTTGTTTTGAGAATTATATGTAGCTAAAAATTGAGTGCTGGTTCATAGCTTAACACTGATGCAAAAAGGAACTGTACAGATTGGGACTTATCACACTGCATCTGTTCGAATAAATGCGGAGCCTCCTACACCTGGTGTTGTCAGCAGAGGAATTGGGTTAGAAGGTTTTTGCAGTTTATTGGCCGGCCTTTGGGGCTCAGGGACTGGGTCAACCACCTTAACAGAGAATGTGCACACCGTTGACATTACTAAGGTTGGAAGCAGAAAGGTCGTGGAGATTGGAGCCATTTTCCTTATCCTTTTCTCATTTATTGGTACTAACACACTCAATCTACCTTAAGCTTTAGATACTCCATTGTGAAAGCTTGTGTATGTGAAAAATGTCTTGTCTTGTACAACGAAGGTAATCTACGTGATTCTATCAGGGAGAATCATCTCATTTCTGTGAATTATCTCTTGATAACTTTTTCATGTTGCCGATTCCACCTCTTATGTCATTCCTAAATCTATGCATCAGAAAGCTAGGAGGGATTTAATGATGTGGATTGTGGTCAAGGGACTAAAATTTGTGACTTTGCATTTGTTAGGTAAAGTGGGTGCTCTTCTTGCTTCGATACCACAAGCTTTAGCTGCTGCTGTCCTGTGCTTCATATGGGCTCTGGTGGTGGCATTAGGTCTCTCGGCACTGCAATATACTCAAGCGGCTAGTTTTAGAAACATAACTATTGTTGGTGTTTCCTTGTTCCTTGGTTTGTCCATCCCAGTATATTTTCAACAGTACCTTCCGGAATCTGGTATGATTCTGCCGAGTTATCTCATCCCTTATTCAGCAGCTTCTGATGGACCAGTCCACAGCGGTAGTAAAGAAGTAAGTTATCAATCTGTTGGTTTCTTTATTTTCACCTTTACGATCTATTTTCATAGAAAATGGTTTGGCTTGTTCAGTTGTTTTAGAAAGGTGGAGTCTGAGAGGATCATAATTTACTATTTCAAATATAACTAATATATTTGTCAGTAAATATGCTGTAAGCACCTTCATTTCTCTTCATACAAAAACGATTTCAATTTCTCGCAGTTCGATTTTGCTGTCAATGCCCTCTTGTCTATGAACATGGTGGTGACATTCTTGATTGCATTTCTACTGGACAACACAGTCCCGGGTAGCCGACAGGAACAAGGAGTCTACATATGGTCAAACACAGAAAATGTCACGACAGATCCATCTTCACTTTCGGATTATGAACTTCCAAGTAAACTTTCTCGCTGTTTCCGCTGGGCCAAATGTTTAGGTGTTCAGTGATGTATGTATATAAAATGTTACATGTAAACTCTGGTGTTAAGAAAATATCATCTGGGTTATATCTAAGATTGTTAGAAAACAGAGAGTCTCAGCAAACTTAAAGTCATATCCTCAATTATTGGTCATGGCATCTATGTGCGCTTTGTAATGGAAAGAACGGGGGTAGACCCATTTTGTTGTATCAGTCATTTTATTTATATTGGAGCGATAAATTTTATATTTCGCGTCTTTTTTTTCATGGTGGCATTCGTTTCATTATGGCTTATTTTTTAAGTGAACATACACCCGATGCACAACCCTTGGATCAGCAGACCTTACATGCACATGGATCCAAGGTCTAAGTTTGCGCCTGGAGTACGCATAGTATTCGAAAATATGAACACGTGCTTCTTGCTGATACTTCGGAAATGATCATAAAGTTACAACTTTACATTCTGATCCAGTGAGTAAGAGAATTCATCACAACAACCTGAATTTTAATCCAGCAAAATTTGATTGAACATACATAAAATCAGCTTCTGGGAATGAAAAACAACTGGAAAATTAATCCAAACCCAAAATCAAACCTGCCACAGCATCATTCCCACCCGGCCACCCCACCATGATCATCAAAACCTATTCCTAAAGCTTTGACATGACAAAATGAAGGTTGGTATTCGACTAACTCAACCGCCGAGTTACAAAATAAATGTTAGTCGAAAATATCGAGTCAGTAATATTGGTGATGAGGCCAATCGAAGTATGGTATCGGAGATATAGTTGCGATGGAGTCAGAGGCATTAGGATTAGTGAAGTGATGGAAGAGATTGTGATGATCATATGGTGTCGTTATGGTGTTGAAAGGCACTTCACAAGGGGTATTGGTAGAAGGAAAACTAAGGCTGTTCCTGGATGGGGCTCGGAGGGTGGAGCTCGGTACTGCGGGTGGGAGCTGTTCTTCACCTTCAAGAGAGAGTTTTAACCTCTTTGCAGTCCCGCCGATGGGGAGAGAGCTGTTACCAATGGCTTCAATGTCATAACGGCTCATCTCAAAATTGGTTACTGCGTTTGCTCCTCGAAATTTAATCGCAGCGATGTCATATGCCTCAGCTGCTTCCTCTTCAGTGGCTGCCATGAGTATAAATTAGTATCGACTAAACAAACAAGCAGATATGGACCTAAAAATTCAGGTGAGACGGACGAGGGAGATCTCGAAAACATCAGAGGTGGGGGCACAAACGAAATAAGATACTTCAAGAAAATTAAGCATAAAATTTCAAGATTTTTCAGCCTCAACCTGATGCTGGTTCCACCCCTGCTGCATTAGATGGCTCATCTTTTCAAAGAATTTCAACTCAAATACAACTATCAACCAACTTTTTAAATCGTTTTCTACTTGCACACAACAGTTATTTAGCCAAAGTGTAGGAAATCTGGCACAGTACCAAATGTTCCGAGATACAGATCTTTGTTCCCAGCGACACGACCAATCCTTGCTTGCCATCGACCTTGCTGATGATGCCTGAATTTAAGAATTCGAAACCTTTGAAACTTAATTTTTTTTTTTAAAAAAAGATGACAATTAAATAAATTCACTTTGAAGAGAGTTCAAACCTCGTCACGCCCCGATAGATCGATGCACCTCGTGAGAAACCACTACTTTTCCTAAACAGAACAGAGACAGGTTAATGAAATGCGTAATCTTTCATGGCTAATTAGCATAATAATTTCCAAATTCCACAATATTTTATGACACACAAACCTTCTAAGTGAAGCAATGAATTCTTGTTTAGTAACATGCTTCATTTCCTCCAACTCCATGTAGTAGTTTGAGATCTGTTAGGAAAACTGAAATTAGAAATCACGCATATTCAAAGATAAGCGAGTAATGCGTGCATAGCACTATCTCCAACTAAACTCAATACTTGAGCTCGATCAAGTGGTCAGTTCAAGCTCTTATCGGCTTGCACGTCACTCTTCTGGAGCTTGAATCATATTTATTTTCAGCTGATGTTATCAAGATTATTGCTAGATGCAACTCTTTCATAAACTTGACCTCAAGTAGTTCAATAAGTAATGGAGCTTGGTAATAACAAAACTTGAATCGAGCTTCAACCAAGCATCGACCCTGTCTGCATATAGTCAGCATTTACTCGAAAAACAAGTATATTACCGGGAAGTTGGTGGTGGCGGTAGAGCCCCAGTACTTGAGAGCAGCCAAATCATATGCTCTTGCAGCCTTTTCTTCCTTGTCGTAACCACCTGGTTGTATCGAAATTATCATGCTACAAACAAATAAACACGGACATGAAATAGCATAAGTTAGGAGAGCATCACAAGGAATTACTTACCCAAGTAGACTGCAGATTTTAGTTCGCGAAATCCACGAAAATGACGCCAATTCATGCGAAAGAGTAGAGTTCGTCATAATACAAAATAGACAAAATCCCAGGTGCAAAACAAAAGATTAAATGCAATTCATAGAAATTACAGGGCGAAAAATCCATTTGAATACCATGGATTCTGTTAGTCCAAAAATACAAAAATAAATACGCAGGTTTTACGTCCAAGAGGCTCGGACTAAGAAAGCCACATGTTAGTTTGTTTTCCTCGAATTTTTGACAATGGAGTTATAGCGTAACTAATACAAGTCATCAATCCAAAAAAGTCGCTTTTAAGAAGCCAATCGTGAATAATCAAATCAGTGTTAATGATATGAATTCTGAAATACTCTTCAACCTCCTTTCTCTCATTCTCATTCTCACATATTAAGGGAGGGTTTTGCATATGCTATACAAGAGATGTAAACGAATCAAATCGGTTTGCGAGCTTTTCAAATCAGCTCGAAAAATATTTGATTTATATTCGATTTCGAACTTTTTTCGAGCCGAACTTGAGAAGTCCAAATTATTTATTTTGATAGTTCGCGAGCCTTAATATTTTATAAAAATAATATAATTATATATTAAATAAATAAATTTCGAATCTTTAAGTATTTATTTTCGAGCAATAGTTCGAATAGTTCGCGAACATGTTCAAATCTTTAGAGCCGAATTCGAACTCGAGTTCTAATTTGAACCAAATTCGAGCCAATATTTTTAAAATTTTCAACTCGAACAGAATTAATTCGAACCTTCAAAGTACCATTATATTAGGTTCGATTACACGGCTATGCTATACCGGGATCATTACTTCCCGTGCGACGTCGAAAAAGCTAGACTCCTTTTTTTTCCCAAAACATGAAACGAGTTTCCCATCAAATATAAAGGGTGTCCATTTGATCCAAAGTTGCAGAGATAGGGTGCTACTCACCCCGTATAGTAAATACGGAGAACTTTAATGTGATATTGAAAAATACCGACTTCATAGTAATTATTATATCCATAGCCTCACTTAATATGAAAACAGATATCCAATTCCAAGTGGTTATTAGGCAAATCAATCGACTAAAGTCCAAGTAAACACAACTAATTCAGCCATCACTCAACATGTACACAATATTATATGATAGCTGCTCATGTCTCTCAGTCTCCCTACTCTAAAATAAACAAAATATTATTATTAAAAAAACCAAAAAAATTTAAAAATACTCGATAATTATCCTACTCAGACAATTACTTCAATTAATAAAAAAAAATCATCTTGTGAATTATTAACTTTAAGAAATGGTTCACTTAATTACCAATTCTAATAATAAAAACAACTGTATTAATATTATTTTAAAATAAAAATATATATAAAGTATAAAAAAAGGTGTGAATTCCAGAAAATAAGGTGGGCAGGTGATATAATATTTGATGTGAGATATGTATATATATATATATGGTGGGATGGTGACATGGTCAAACCTTTAATTTGGGGCATCAAAGGAAAAGGCAATAAAGTTAAAGCAAAATCTGATGAAAATTCAGAAATTCAGGTGATAGAGTTCAGACTAGCTGCGTATTTTTGGTATGCGCTCAATCACTAGATGCTGTGTGTTTGGGAACACAAAATTCAATTAAAAAAACCTATCATAACTTGATAATATCCAACTCACTGACGAGAAGATCAGAAATTAGATTTTTGATATTAATATTTTTTTGAGCGAGTATAGTATAGAGTTTGTGATTTATTCGATTAACATAATTTACGTAAATTTCCTCAATGCACACTGAAAGATGATCATCGTAACAAAATTATATATTGCACTATTTTAGCAATAAATTAATTTAAAAAGAGTCTAAAAATACCCCTGCCTACTGGTTTAAATAAAGTTTTGATCTTGGTCAAAAATACCTACATATTGGTTTATAATAATGGCATGAAAACGGATTTATGTTATATCTATGTGAAAAAAATTTGCACTCATATCAAATTTTAAACAAGTAAAAAATAAAATATAAATATAAAAATCAATTCATTGGATAAATTTAGAATTTTCTGTTTGATAAATAAAATAATTTTACACATTATTCTTAGCTGTAATTAAGAACGAGTAAATGGCGGCCAAACTGATAAAATCAATGAAATATTGTCGCAGGAAACTAAGTACGAATTTGTACATTTTTCATTCTCTCAATCAATCATTAATCAATAAGAGAAATATTTTTTTATTTATTATTTTATTTTTGAAAATGAAATTAAAGACTTGTGCTTTATCGTCCACTCCACCTGAAGCAGACATTTCTTTAGCAAATGCATGCGGAATTAAATGTCCCCTTCTCCATATTTTTTTGTCTTTTTAAAAAAAAATTATTTTCGGTTTTTATAAAATATATTTGAATATTTATAAAATTATATATATTTGATATTTCTCAAGAAATGGAAACTCCTCGAAATGGTACCTTGACGCCCTTTCCTGGCTTGGCCTTCCCTTCTGCAGCTGTTATCCCACAGATGCGCCTCGTATCTCCCAGTCCATCGATGTCTGCAGCAAAATCAAAAGAAAATTTTTCACATTTTGCAGAATGTCCATGCACGTAATCAAAGATTCAATATAAAAAATCAAGAAAGTAAAACGAAAATGCCGTGTATGTGTGTGTAGATATATACATACTTGGTGACGCCTCTGTAAATGGATGTTCTTTGACCAAAAGTTTCGCCAATTTTCTTGCAACTCTCAGGGTTGACAACAATGGCGCCTTCGCTGTTCTTCTCGGTATCTTTAACGGGAATCTGAGAGTAAGCCACGAATTCTGACTCCACCGGCGACTGAGTAAACGCCGAGTCATCCACCTCCGAGCTCGACTTTGTCGAAAAATCTTGAAATCCAGCAACGGTCTTCAGATCTCGCTCCTCTCCATTGCTGACGTTGGCGCAGGCGTTGCTGGTCAGGTGGTGGTCATAAATGTGTGTTAAGGAGGAGGAGTCTTGAGTCTCGGCAGAGTCGCCGCCGGAGAAAAAGTCCTCCAGCTTGGGCTGCTGCTGCATGCTTTGATGCAGTTGCGATAAATCCAACAAACTGGTGAAAATGGAGGAATCGTTCTCCTTAGTCTGGTGGTTTTTTAACATGGTTTGGGGTTTACAATCGCTGGGGCACCCTGCAAAGTAATCTGAGCTGTAATTTGTAATCCAAGAACTCAAACTGAGACAAATACAGGGTGAAAATAGAATCTTTACAATAAATGCAAAACGGAAAACTAGAGTCGAGGTTTGTAATATTAAATATGGTTGGGTAAATGTAATCTCTTGTACAAAAAAATTTTGATGCATTAATGTTGGATATGTAATAGAGGGATGCATTCTCTTGTCTTTTCTCACATTTTTCAAACTTGTTTCGCTCAGCAAATAGAGACGAGGCCCTAATTTGTGCAAATCTTCAACCATTTACTCAAGACATTCCGGAAAGGTCCAAAAAAGCTGAATACATACACATCTCTCTCTCTCTCTGTGTCCATATATAAATGTCTAAATAATTTTTTTTACCATAGGGATAAGGATTATCTGCAAAAGGGTAGTAAAGGCGAGAATCATCCAGAGATGAAGCTTGAAACGCTGTCATTTTCATGGCGGATTCGAGCTGGGATTCCATTGGAGCTGATGACAGCGAGAATGAAAGCCAGTTTGTGCTTTCTCCTGCCATTTCCTTGATCCCTCTAATTCGCTTTTACCAAAGGAACCTCAAATAACATACAAATTCCACTTCAAAACGCCAACTGCATGAGAAAACAAGAGCCATTAATGAATCAGTTCACACACTACATATTTTTTAACATATATAATAAAGATGACCTGCAGAAATGCAGTCATACTCAGTAATTAATAATCCCTCATCACCAAGAAAACCCAGTGGATGGATCATAACAATGAGAAGAACAAAAAAAAACAAAAATTACTTGAAGCTGAATAAGATGGGTTGAACAAGGAAATTACAGAGAAAACCGAAGAAGAAGAAAGGGCACATGCAAAGCTGAATACACAAGATAATTACTGAATAAACAACCAGCTAGTAAGCAAGAGATTCTTCGCAAGTTAAAAAGAAAGAAGGAAAGACAATCTGTGATCCTCTTTTCACATCATACTACTATATATTAGTAAAAGAGAATGAAAGAAGAAACAGAAAGCTACTTATTAAACAGTAGAGAAGAGAAACAGTGGCGGCGGGTGGAGGATTACAATGGGAGAGAGGCGGTTCTATCTGCCATTCGGTGTCAAGCCTCAAGTCGACTCATCAAAGTTTCACTTTATATATTTATTTTTATCTTAATATTTGTAGGTTTATTTATTCATATGTACGCATGCATATTAACAGTGAAATAGGAAGCGAGAGCAGTGACTTTTTCGGCGGCTAAAAGAAACTCTCTCCGAACATTCGGGCGGACTGCCGCGCGTCGTAGCCATTATTCTACTGAATTGTTCGATCGCCGGCTACACCAGTTCGGTGATTAAAATTTTTGTTTTTTTGCATGTGAATGGAAAATTAAATTAAATGTATGTTATATTGAATTAAATTTTGTTAAGAGAACAAAGTCTAGAAATACTATGACTTATTAGAAATATTATTTTTTATATATAATATATAATTTTTCATTGTGTTGTTTGTTTAATAATTTTATAAAAAAATATTGTGCAATATACGATCATTTGAGTAAAATTTGATTCATTTATGTCCAAATCAATATTTTAATGATAAGAGCAATGAACGAACCGGTTTATCTTAAAATATTGGTTCAATTGATCAAATTAGGTCAACATGAACCGAAACATGTGATATCATATAAAATAATAATATTATATACTAAATAATATATTTTAGATTCTAAATATCTTAAATGTACACATAAATAATAAAAATATATAATTATATATATAATTAAATTAAAAAGAGTTAAATAAAAAAATAAAATAAAAAATAAACAAGTTCAACTAATTTTTTACTGGTTCAATATCGGTTCGATCAGTTCTTGGTTGAGTTTGAATTGAACAATTTTATTTAAGTGAAATATTTGATTTTTAAAATGATTTGATAGATGATTTCAAATAAAATTCATCTTCGTGGTATTTGAAATCAACTACAATTATTATTGAAATCAAGTCGAATTTTGTTCATGTATTCAAGCAAGTCATGAGAGAAATACAATATATTAAATCAAAGCTCAGATATATAAGTCTCAATCCTTCTAAAGAACAAGACATGCTATACTAAATTTAATGGTGAACACCATAAATATTTGTTGCTATCCATCTCAAACATTATAACCATTCTTTATATGTATATATACAAACAGCATATCAAATATCTCAAGAACCGAAGTCTCCTCCATAAAATTATGAGGATACATGAAATCATTCCATAACTAGTTCCATATGTCGATTCAAGTCCTTTAAGTACGTAGTACAAGTATAGTCTTCCAAGTCACAAGCATCCACAAGTAGTGCTCTTCCTCCCATGGATTTTTGCTTCATTTCCACCGTTTCATGGTCACCTCTTAACAGCTGAACAACCTGAGTGGAAGACAAGAATTTCACTTGAACTCGGAGGACAAAACAAGAACGGCCTCAAAAGTTACAATGTATCGAATATGATTAGTACCCGTTTCATATTGGGACGTAAGTCCGGCGAGTGATGAATGCACGTTGAAGCTACAAATATGGCACGTTTCATTTCTATAATGTCGTAATCCGAACTTAACCGAGGATCTGCTAGTTCTTTGACATTGTTCTTCTCCAGATGAGGTTTTGCCTATCAATAATAAGTGACAAAAATCAAACAGAGGAAACTCGTAGGCGGTGTTGTTATTTCTTGTTCTTGTGTATAGTTAGAAAGAGTGGCATGGTGGAAACAAGCCATACCCACATGACAAGGCTTTGTCTACAAGAATCTACTGCTCGACGACCTGTTATCAGTTCGAGCAGCAGAACTCCAAAGGCGAATACATCAGTTTTTTCATGAATTATTCCATGCATGAAATATTCAGGAGCCATGTATCTGATTTTAACATAAATTGAAAAGCGTGAATGAGAGTAATTGAATCCAAAAGGCAGGCAAGTGATCAAACTGTGGTGTGGTTACCCAAAAGTTCCTTCGATTGGAGAAACGACATGATGAACCCAGTTCTCAGGAAGCCATTTTGCTAGTCCAAAATCAGATATCTGCGCGAGATACGAATGAACATTTAGATAATGATATGGTTTCTAATAATTCTACATGTATATATATATATTCTCATTAAGCACGAAACAAGAACCTGAGCTTCGTAATCTTCAGAGAGTAGAATGTTTGAGGCTGTTATATCCCTGTGAATTATACGCCTTTGACAGTTATAATGCAGATATTGCAATCCCTCAGCAATGCCGATGGCCACCTTACACCTTATTTTCCATTCCAAACAATCTTCGGAACCTGCACTCCTAAACTTCTCATTCATTAGACAAAATATCATGCAATATAACGGAACACTGTTTTCTGATCTATTTCCACATAAGAAAGTCATTCAAATAGAATGGAAAAATCTCGGTCCTTTTTTATCCAAAATACAGGATTATCATCTTGAGCTTATGATAGTGTTACATTCTTAAAATTCAAGTTCCTTTTACGAATATGTCATACATGTTAGTCATATAATTTTAAGATAAATATTAGCCGAGAGGATCACCATGTAGTACGGTGGCGAGGCTGCCATGGGGAGAAAACTGGAGGACTAAGTGCAAGCCGTTATCAGCGCTAAAGCCGACTAGTTTAGCAGCATTTGTATGATCAATGTGAGCAATGATCCCGAGCTCAGACAAGAAGTCCCCAACTCTTTCTTCATCTTTCTTTTTTTCCTTTATTATCTTTTTTACAGCCACAACCTGACCTTCTGATAGACACCCTTTGTACACTTCTGCGTGTCCTCCTTTCCCAATCAGCTTATCTAACCAAAATTTAATGCAGGAGCTTGGTTAAACAGTTTAGCAGATAAATCATGTCACAGCTGGGAAATTATTACAATAATTTTGTCTATACAAACATACCAAGATTGTACATATATTTATTTTTGTTGTCTGAAACATTAAACATAATTGAATATGACTAGGACTCCTGCTCCACAAGTATGCCATGTGCAAAAGTTCAGCTCAGGTTCTATGATAAGAACTGCAAATCAAATTTTTTCAGATATGAAAATACAGCTACCAAATCTTGTTTTTTAACTTATACTGAGGTCAATAAATTTACCAAAAAATTATGTAGTGTCCTCAGAGACTAGATACGTCATCATCTGGAATTACTTTTCAGTAAAGCATGGGAAATTAAGCTTGGATTATTTCGAAATTTAACCTTCCTTTAACCATAATTTTTTGACATATAACCTACTTAATTTGTTAAATCTCGTCCCTTCCTTAGACTATATGTGCATGTGGTTTCTTAGCTTTTTACACAAGATACCGCAAATGGGACTACTTGTTTTTCACACGTGGAAGTCAGGAATCACAAAAACCCAAGAAGGTCATAAATAAAAAAAATGTTTGAGCAAGATTATACATAGTCATAGATAAACTCAGGGTCCCGATTCTGCTTCTATCCTAGTCTATTACCAGAGGTAGAGAAAGCATCAAAGAGAGGCCAGTCAATGCTATTGTGCTAGAAAGGGGTAAATAATATCGTTAGCAACTAAATTATATGCTGACTCTACACAGCAGGACCTAGAGATGGATTGAGTCCACCCTAAGGTCCCACTATTTAATGCTTTTTCAAAGTGCACCTAACTTTACCAATCTTATTACAAAAACGTTTAATCACATATAAATGCCAAGAAAATATTAAAAATCATAGTTTCAAGTAACATGATGCCCACTCCTATATTTATTTTTCATTTCTTTGTTTAGTGATTGGGTACATCTAATTAATATCAACTCAGTCAAAAGTGTTTGGCTACCAAAAGGAGAGGCTGTTATACTTGGAGAAAGCACTTTGACTGAAGAAGTGGGGTTGTTGATAACTTGACATTCAACCATAACTCTTAAATTTGTTAAATTATAACATGTCTGTCCACAAAATAGGATAGAAATTGCAACTTTTCTGCTGTTTTTTTTCTAAATAGACAATAATAACAAATATTATTATAACAAATTCATTTGTATCACAAACAAAAATAAACATAGCTTTCAAGATAGAAGATCATTCATCATCCCAATTTATATTGAAGCTTCTAATGTATTTCCAAGACTCTTTGCCGTGTCAACTGTTACCACATCTGATATTAGACTTGAATTTTGACTCGATCCCGTTTCGTGTTTGATCTTTAATCAAGAGTCCCAGCTTTTAATGAAATTTTAAATTTTGCAGCTAAATTTTTTTCAGAAGCTAAGACGCGACGGGTAAATAATAGTGGAGTATCGATTTAATGCTTTTTTGTATATTGTAACTTCAGACGCTTCAAGAAAGATTAATCATCTTAATAGGACAAAAGAACAGAATGAAAATATGATCCACCAAAAATCACCACTGGTAAAAGTAAAACTTTCTGTTCGAATATCCATTTATGTAGAAAAAATCATAGCTTGAAGCAAAATATGGATGAAGTATGAAGTATGAACACACTCGGAACTTAACGAGAAAATTTGAAAAACTAAAGAATAATTTAACTTACCAGGGCTAAAATTATCAGTGGCCTGCTTAAGCTCTTCAAAGCTAAAATTCCTCCAAGATGGCTTAGGCATCACGATGTCTCCACAATCAATGGCGTCCTCTTGACTACTCTTCCTCCCTATCTTCTTCCTCGTCATCTTCTTCCTCTTCAGGTCGAATCCAAACCCGTAACCGTGCCCGCCGAGCAATGAAATGGTGGGAAATTTCTTCAATGAACCTTTCTTTATCTGATTGAACAGTTTCTTCCAATGCAGATTCCCATAACTCAATTCCACTAACACTCCAGATGATTTCTCTCTCCCAAAACTGCTGCTCCTATCCATGGTGCTACCATTATCCGAGTCCGAACCCGAGATGGGAATCTCCAAAACACCCCTCGGAGACGACTGCTCCTCGATTTCTTCGTTCTTCGCCTCGGTTTCAGAAGACTCCGGCCCCTGATTTTTCCCCTTCTGTTCTTCATTTCCATCGTTATTGCTGTGTTCTGATGATTCTGTTTCTGGGTTTTCTTCCACATTCGCGGCAGTATCTTCAGAAACCAGTTTTTTCGCATGGATTTCGGATGGAACTTCATCCCCTGCATAACCAACAATCACGCATTCAAAATACATTCTCCAGTACACCCACACACGCTCAATATATTCTCCATCTTACCTTCAATGGCTATGGTTAAAGGGATAATGGGACTTCCCAAAAACAATCAATAAGCAAAATCTCCAAAAAAAAAAAAAAATCACCGATGTTTTCCCCAAATTTTTCTAGGATAGTTCAAATCTTTTTGGCAAAAAGACCTTGAAAAGTCACATTTTAGCAATCCTGTATTAATTACCCCCCTCCTCGCCCATCCTATCTTATTAAACAAACACAATCACGCATTCAAATTACGTTCTTCAGCACTCCCAACACACATATTCCATTAATATAAACTTACCTTGCATATCCATGCTTCCAGGGATCAAAAAGATTCAAATTTCCAACAAACACCAATGTTTTCACCAAAATTTTCAAGGATACGTCACATTTTTTTATCAAAAAAAAAGCTGGAAAGAGTTACATTTGAGCAATCCTACATTCATTCCCCTCTCCTTCGAAAGAGAGACACAAAAGAGAGAGAGATGGAGAAGGGAAAGAGAAATGGTATATTAGTATATCTTGTGAAGGTCGAGATTCTTGGAAGAGAGGGGGGAAAGGAACATGAAAAGCAGAGTGAAATACTGGGGCTCGTTTCAGTTTGTGGTTAAGGGAATGAATGCTATATTTATACATACAATAATAATATCTTAACTTAGACTTCATTTAAAATGATTAAATCTGGGCCGTCCATAGTTTAATGCGCAATCATCGCATCTACATTCTTACTCAAATGGGACAAGGGTATTTGTAGATTCCATCCCTACAATATAGGAAAACTTACTTCCTACACATATTGTTTTCCAAACATATTGATGTTATTTATAGTTAGACATCGTTTGACGTGAAAGATTATAGGTTAGTTGATTCCATATATTTATTTCATTCAATATTAAACTACATTTTATTTAAAAAATAAAATTATAAATCATTATATCATTTGTAGTCGTCTAATCATATCAGTCACACGACTGTGATAAAAAGACTATACGAACACATATGGTTACCTGAAATTTTGCTACAAGTAGATCGCACCATGGAAACTGAGAAAGATGAATATGAATGTATAAGTTCTTTTTTTACTTCTCTCCCAAAATATATGTAGACTTTATATGAGATTTTGGTTTGGTATTGATGGATATTTCTAAAAGTAAGAGTAAGTCTATCTATCGGATCAATGAGAATAAAAATTGATATAATATTTAGATTTCATCTTTAAACCACATTGGATGTTAGATTTGTGCATGAGTAAATTTTGGATTTAGGTTAGTAGATTGTGCATGGGTAAAGTTCGGTGGAGAGAGAGTGAGAGTTTTAGTGTAAATTCGTCGTAAATTATCACTTCATAGATTCCTCAAAAAAACAAATGATACTCTGTAGGTAAAATTATTATTTTTTTAAATTTTGGTTTTGTCAAATCATAATCAAAAATAAAAGTGTTTAGTAAATTATGATCTAGCAGTGGGGGTGTCTGTAAGTTTAAAAACTCATTTTTTTACAATTTTTATTGAGTTTTATATAAGAGATTTTTTTATCACGTTCTATCTAAGCTTTAGCTCGCACATAGACGATTGCACAATTACCTCCTGATAGCACATTCTTTTGTATTCCATAATCGTTTAACGAAAATGGATACTCAAGTATTAATATAAGTCGTTTTTTTAAATAATACAAATTCTTCAAAAAATTCCTAAATGTGGGATAAGAGGTATTATAGTATCCTTATCATTTATGACGTGGTGTCTTGTCCCAAAACCTGACCTTATATCTTATTTGCCAAAATAGCGCAGCTCCATCTCCTCTGCGCCAAATTTGGCGCAGAGGAGAGCTCTGCGTCAATTTGGCGCAGAGCTCTTTAATTTTTTTTATTTTTTTTTTTGTTTTTATTTATTATAAATATTTATATTAAAAATTATAAATATTATTTAAATAATAATTTAATATTAATATATTATTTTAATAATTAGATATAATGATTTATAAATAATAATTAAGGAATAATTTGATTTAATAAATAATAAGAAAAAATTAAATAAATAAATAAAAAATAAGGAATAATTTGATTTAATGATTTTTTTAATGTTTTTTAATTAATATAAATATGTATTAAATATTTTTAATAATAATATTATATAAATGAAGATTAAAATTAAATCGTGTTGATATAAAATATAATTCATAATAAAAATTCAAACACAAAAAAATTAATTATAATTATAATACTAATATTAACATTAATTATAATTATATTGTTAAATTTGTAAATAAATAGTAAACAAAAAGAATATTTTAGGAATATACTTTTTAGTGTAAGATTTGAAGTAAATGGGTTGGAGATGGATGTTATATTTGGTGCAGAAACTGCACTATTTTGGTGCAGAAACTGCACCAAAATAGATTTATGGGTTGGAGATGGCCTTAGAACGTGGCGTCTTTCAAAGCCTGACCTTTTATCTACCAGCATCAATAATCTAGAAATGACTCTCGTAGATGTAACATTTTGCCTCACAAGTTCAAAAAGTGAAACGTGTCTATAAAATTGTAACTTAATACGTTTTTTTTAGCGACGAGTAAATCTACGAGATGGACCAAACATAAATTATGCGGCTCTATGTGTGACAAAGGTACTCCATCTCCTTCCATGTCCTAGGAGCGGGTGAGCCCCTACAAACAATATTTTTTTAACGATGAATTTCTCAAAAATCCTCGAAAGAAAACAAAAAATTCCTTTCGCTCCCATGTTGGAAAAAAATGTGTTTGAACTCCTTAGACCCATATGTCTTTTCTTGTAAGTAAATCGGTAAAAAAACATTAAAAATATGGTTATTAAATATGATTTTTGAATATCAATTGTTTGATATGTAATACTAATATATGATTTTTGAAAAATCAAACATATATAACAAGTAGTATTAATGACACATTTATCTTTTCAGATTAAACTCGATACAAAATATTGAAAATATGACACTATATTATTTTTCACTGACAAATCTCTTTCCATCATATCTATTATCTTCAATAATTTCAATTACAAAAACTATTTTATCATTTAAATTTCAAAGTTGATAAGTTAATTTTTAATTTTTTTTAAAAAAAAACTGTGTTTTTTTATTCTACGGATAACATACATCGCATGTGTCATGACTTACTAATATATTTAATACTCGATAACGTTCTTTTCTTTTCTTTTTTATTGGAAAAAATTCAAAAATTTTTTTTATGCTTTCGACTCTCTATTAACAATCTTTTCTACTTGAATTAAGATGTATTGAATTTTTAGGTTGCAAAATTAGCTACTCACATGAATCAGTAACCACATCTATGCTACATGAGGTTGCAAACCTAATGTAGTTTACATGGTCAGTGTAATTTGCGAGCTACTTGTAATGCCCGAGATTTAATTGATACAATCAGACATTGATTAATTGACAGAATTGAGGTTATAGGAACTCAAATGACGAATCCGGGCGTTGGTTTATTTTAAACCAAGATGTTAGACCGAATATCTCGCGTCCGAGCGGTAGAAAAGCACCGCCCGAGCGCCAATTTTATTTCTTGGACAGAATGTTTGGCGCTCGAGCGGTAGAATATTACCGCTCGAGCGCCAGGAGATATTCAACCGAGGATTTGGACAGAACTCTCCGCGCCCGAGCGGTAAATTACACCGCCCGAGCGCCGAGTGAGGGCCCGGGCGGAAATTTATTACCGCCCGAGCGCCAATCAGGATTGAAGAAATGTGTGACACGTAGCTTTGCATGCAACATGATATATATAAATATATATATATATATATATATATATATATATATATATATATATATATATATATATATATATATATATATATATATATATATATATATATCAATTCATTCAGAATTGATAAGAATCGAGAAAGGAAAGCTACGAGAAAGCTTATGAAATCCTTACGCCTTTATATTTAACTCCGTCCGTCAGATTTTGAATCCGACTGCAGTACTGAGTTCCTGTCAGAGCAGGCTTCAACTGGACGTAAGTTTTGTTACGTTTAGACAAGATTTGAATTTATGATATTGTCAGAATTGAATATGATTCAGATATGGTGTTTCTGCTACAGTAGATATTATAGAATTGAAGTCAGATTGAAGAACAGATTGTTTCTGTATTTGTTATGATTTTCGAAAGATATTGACAGAGATTCGATATCAGATTTGTGTTATCGTTGAAATTATGAGTTATGTCATTATTGATTATGAGTTCTGGTATTATATCTGTGATGTTTAGACTGACGGGGTATCGAGACTGTGTTGTTATGCCGTTAAAACATCAGTTGATTAGATTGATCAGATTTAGTAATGATTTCGATTGTAACGTGATATCATTGATATGAATCAGATTGTACCTTGTTCAGATATGGATCAGATTATATACTGATTTGAGTATGGATCAGAACAGGTTTTGAATTGAGCTTATACTGATATTGTATTTGTACGATTGTCATTGCCAGACGGGGTATGGACAGATCAGAAGGCATGACTTCGTCTTCGTCAGATCGAGAGGATAAATGTATAAATAAATGTTGATTCGGGATTGTACAACTCGAGTTAGGTTTGACTTGAGTTTCCCTAAATCACATACTTTATTTTATTGCATTGATATTTGCAGATTATCATATTGATATGTTAATTTATTGACTTAGAACAAAGTCAGAGTCCGAGTCTAGGGCAGATCAGCCTAGCTAGGGCAGAACCGCCGAGTTTTTCTCAGAACCGATAAGACTCTAGACTTACGGTGTATCGAAGAGCCTTAGATGTAGATCGACGTCTATCTCAGATACTCGATACAGCATACCAAAGTCTAAATTATATTGGGATCCCTAGATTTGAGATAAGATAAGATTAGATCACGAGTCATTGATTCAGGTAATCAGATTAGATATATGTTTTGATGTTTGTTTATGCTTTTATATATGTTTTATATGATTGCATTTAATACATTGTTTATACTGGGATATTTATATCTCATCGGAGTTATACGACTGTTGTCTTGTTTTGTATGTGTGCATGACAACAGGTGGGGCAGGATCAGGGTCCAGAAAATGAGAAGAGATCGAGATTAGAGTGGTGATCACGGACTTGGATGTAGATAGGTTTATTTACTTGAATGTAGTAGTTGAACCTAACTTTAAATTAGAGGCATGTTATACAACATTTGTATTATTATACTAGTTTGTATAATAGATTGATTCCATTACCTTCCGCATTTTAAAAGAAAAATTTTTAGACCCTGTTTGTCTTAACTGATAATTAAACCCCAAAAATGATTAAGAAGATGATTAGCGTCCGGGTCCCCACACTACTACATTGATCTTTTGTCTTTACCCAGAACGTATCAAAGATAGAGGCTGCGTTGCGGGTTCTCAATGTTTAAAATATATATATAAAAAATAAACAACATCATGTTGACAACAATATTTAAGATCAACATCGTATTAGTACTACAAAATATGGAAGTAAACATGGAAGAAACCTTCTATTCATTGCATTCTGATCGATTTTTATTTTTTTTTTACAGATTGATAGCCTGATTAGATCAACTTAAAGAACCAATTTATGGTTTTCCTCTGGATTGGATTATATATTATAAATGAATCCCACGTCAATTTTATACGAAACTCGTATTAGAGTGACAATTATATAAATAAGACGATTTTCAATTTCAATTGAGTGGAATATCATATTTATAATAAATTTAATCACGAGCATGTTATATCGTATATTTAAAAATGGATAACGAATTAGTTATTAATCGGTTTCAGACACCAACTAACGATGAGAGACAAAGGTAAAAAAATCTAAGCCTGAAATTCGTGGTTTAGTTGGTTAACCAAGCTCTTCCAAAATACTAACTATTTTATAAAATAAAAAATAAAAAAAAAAAGCCAAACCAAAAAGTCAAGTCAACAACCTCACCAATGCAAATCCAATTAGAAATTACCGATTAACCACTTCGTTCTAAGCAAAAATAATATTTATTTTTATTTATAATAGGTAGTAACTAATATAACAAGCGTCGATGACTTGTAGCTTATCTGACAGTAAAATATTAAGTTTTTGATTATGTCTCGTGTTCGATACCACATTGTAACAAAATATCTCTCCATCAACTCAAAAAAAAAAAATAAAAAAAAATCAATGGCTATTTCTCCCAGGTTATATGCATGCATGCATATATCAATGTATATAATTTGGAAAAATAAAAATAAAGGAGTATATCTCTTGTGAGATGGTCTCACGAATTTTTATCTGTGAGAATGGTCAACCCTACCGATATTCACAATAAAAAAGTGATACTCTTAGCATAAAAAATAATATTTTTTTCATGAATGACCTAAATAAGATATTCGTCTCATAAAATACGACTCGTGCATAAGACCGTCTCAATAAGTTTTTGTCAAAATAAAGTTGTTTTTAGAAGAAAAATATGGATTTATATGGAGGAACTAGATATGATGAAGAGGTTAGAATTTAAATAATTTTAATGTTGGAATAATTTATACAGCATTACTTTTAGATGGGTTGATTTAAATTCGGAGGGGTTGATAGATTTTTTTTGTTGTTTTAATGGTGGCCGATGAATTTATATTGACTCCATTGGGTGAATTTTTGAAATTCAATGAAAATGAAGAAAGTGAATTTCAAACTCATGGGATTCAATACATCAAAATAGATATGATTAATTAAAAATACTGATTTTAATTTTACGTCCAAATATTTATGATTCCATAATTAATTTTAAAATTATTTAATTAACCAAAGTCAGTGGGTCTCGGACAAATTATGGAGTTGGTTAAAGAGATGGCCTAAAACAAACGAACGAACAAACATGTTTTAGTCGTATTGACCGATGATCTTCCATCACATCCAAACAATATTAGAAAAAGGCAATGTCGTAAATCTCCACTAAGGTTTATGGTACAGTTAAATATTTGGAGTAATCGATATATATATATATATATATATAGCTTCAAGATGGACCAAATCCATCAATTTTTGGTATTCGTGTAAAATATTTCAGAAATTTAATTTTCTAATATTATGAAATGAAAGACTCAGCTGACGTTTTATCAAAAATTATATATATTGATAACAGAACAAATCAAATATGCCTCAAACGCTGCGTTTCGATTGTTCTGTCAATAGATACAATTTTTTACCTCAAAAATCTTACTCACAATAATTGCACTCATTGAAATCAATGTGAATCGAATTTGTGACACTGACTTTGATAGCATTTGTAAGACAGAACTTTTTCTACTTTACCAAAAGTTATGATGTGTGTGATTATATGGAAGGTTCTGAACAACTCCAAATGTGAAGAAGTGTCGTGATTAAGTTTAAGTTTTAAGAGATTAAAATATTTTAGTATGTGATTAAACATAAAAAAGCGTTTAAATTTTTTACTTTAATTTTAAGTAAAACAATAGATAAAATGATATAATTATACCATAACTTTAGGATTAATTAAATATATATCCAAGTTCTAAAACAGATAAAGTTTTAAAAATGCAATGATTAATAGTTTACTAAAAATATTTTCATTCAAAAAAAAATAAATGAAACCTTGTGAATTAATGTTGAAACAAAAATGCGAGTGCTTCACGAGATTAAATATATTTAATTTTAAAAGACATTAGCGAGTTTTTTTAGAATATTGGTTATTGATTATATGATTAAAAATATTTAATTGTATAATTATGCATTATCACTTATTATAAAAATGACATCCAAAGAGAAAGTATTTCAGTATTTTGGCCGTAAATTAAATAATGAGAAATAAAAATAATATAATTTCAACATACATGAAATTATGAATGAAATGAAATTAATTGAATCGAACAACTGTGTACGTATGTGGACCACTCTGAATACTTTTCTGTGAAGAAATATTCCAGTAATATATTTTTCATAATAAATGAGATGTAAATATATTACGTTGTTAAGTGATAATTGAGGTTGATGGGTAAGTGATTTAATAACACATTGATATTTCATAATTTAAAATATCTGATTTACACAATTATTATCGGTGATAATTTTCGATAAAATGAAAATTTTCTATTTTACAATTGATATCTAATCTAAGATCATATGTTAGGTTACTATCAATTTCAATATGGCAAAAACTTGTGTGAGACGGTCTCACGGGTCATATTTGTGAGACGGTCTCACGGGTCATATTTGTGAGACGGATCTCTTATTTGGGTCACCCATGAAAAAGTATTACTTTTCATACTAAGAGTATTACTTTTTATTGTGAATATGAATAGGGTTGACCCGTCTCACGGATTATGATCCGTGAGACGGTCTCATATGAGACTCACTCTTTCAATATACCTCAGTTACTCTGAAATAAAATGTTAGATAACAATAATTATTTCCCTACGAACGAATCTCGGACCGGATTAACTAACCTAACCCTCAGTTGAAGAGACTCTCTTCCATTAGTGGGTGATGGAGTTGAAGTTAAAGGAATTTTGAGGAGTTGATATCAATTCATGCATATTTTTTATCGAAATATGGAGCTGTTGTATGTTTTATGATATATGATTCATATTTATTGTAAAATAGAAAATACTCGATCCAATAATATTAAATATTTTGGTTAGATTATTTTTCAAAATATATAAATATATTATATCATCGTAATATGTATAAAAACAAAACAAACGAACGAACAATTAATGCCTACGGGATAGTCCACTTTAATCCGTCTTGTACGATTGCGCAATAATGGTCGGATGGCCATCTTCTTTAAAAGTCAAAATAATAGACCACGTGACGTCTCTAATTAAAAGAATTCTCAGAACACCAATTTGTCCTTGTTTGTAAATAAAAAGTACATAACGTGAAATTTAAATCATTAATCGCATATATAAACTGCAGTGTTGTAAAAAGCACGTTTAAGTTCCATTTAAGTGTATTTAAATTTGAAATTCGACAAAAAAATCTAGTAGAAAAGTGGTCAAAATATAGTTTGATCGAATTATGTGTAATTAAAGCGTTTAATTAAATATATTTAAACACAATTAATCGCATCTGTTTATGTTTTAATTTTTTTATTTTGAATGTATGCATTTTTTTTTTAAATAATAAATTAGTTTTGTTATTTAGATGTTTATTTTTTAATTTTAATTATGATTAAGTGTGTTTGACAATGATTTGACAAATATTTAGCAATTTTTAATGTAGTCTAGTTGCAAAAACAAATAAAGATTATAATTTTGAGATTTTTATGTTTTTATAAATATGAGAATTAATGTATCAGACTTAAATTTATTATATTTATGTATTACTTTATCCATTTATTGATTTGAGATAATGACAATTACACTAAAGATAAAAAACGCTTTTCCACGCTTAAGTTTGAGTTAATTTCGCTTAAGCTTGAAAAGCTTGAAACTCGACATCCATGCTTCGGGACGTTTCACGCTTTTTATAACCTTGATAAATTGTATTACTTTAGAAGAACTTTTGTTGTTTGTGTTGAATAATTTTGGAAGGGATTGATAGAACAAATCAAGGATCTGATTTGAAGAATTTAATTCGAAATTCAAGGATATAATCCTTTAATCTTCTAAAGTTTACCATATTTATTAGAGCTCAGACGGACTAACCCGCAAATCCGGCGGGTTGGAAAACCCGCGCTATGCCCCAAGTTGTGCAATCTTTTTTAATTAAAAAAGAAAAAAAACTATGAAATAAAAGTTAATACTCGAGATTTCCAAAAAAATACATTAACAACGTAATAATTAGTAATCAATTTCACAATTAAACAAATAAACAAATCATATAAATTTTCAAGCTACCGATTTTATTTTGAATTAAAAAAACACACATACCTAAATAATATTAATAACATAAGTAGAAACTTAATTATAAAAAAACAAAGAAAATAAGAGAAATTAAAACACATCAAATATTAATTTTAAATTCCTAAATACATAATCTAAAAATAAGTTAATTGATGCAACTAATCAAAAAAATTAATGAAAAATTAGAAAATTTAATTTTTTTTAAAAAAACCAGCCTCCAAACGGACGACTAAAAACTTAACACAACATCTATTTTTCAAATTGGGACGTGCTGATACGATACGATGAGTCTGACTTTTTTTGACGACTCTAATATTTATGGTAGTGGAAGGTTCGATCCTGGGTGTGGAGGCAGTGCCCACACCCAGGATCAAGGGTTGAGATTCATATCATGGAGAATAAAAAAATTTTTTAAAAAAAAAAATTGCCCTTGGATGTACCCCTGCAGGGGTAGGGTGAAATAATCCGTAGTGGAGCAAAGAACACTAAATTTTCAGTAGTGAGGGAGTGGCATTTAACAGTGATGCTATAGATGCCAGAGAAGTGTGTGTCTACGAGTATATGATCCATTTCCATAATGCAACCATGCAAGCACTGAGAGAAATTGAGACGATGAGGACGTTCGGATTTTGGGATTAGGACTTGTGTATGTATGCAAGAATATGGAGAACATTGTTATAAATTGGGGCTCTCCCGACACACGTGTAGAAAACTTGAGAATTCCATTACCTATTGAGAGATGAGTTGCCGACAGACATTTTTCGGGTTAGAATTTAACATATGGACGTGTAAATTAAGACTGAAAATTTTCAAGAGAGATATTTGGGAAAAAGTGAAAACTAAAGGGATAAAATAACGTATTAGTTCTGAGTTTTAAATTGGGGCGGGCTAATGCACGTACAGAGCAAATGGGAATTCCGTTACAGGGGATTGATGAGTTGAGGACAAGAGACATTTTTAAGACAAAAATTAACAGACAAGATATATTAATGACACATGAAAAGTTTGAGGAACATAGTTGTGAAAAATGAAAACTAGAGGAATATAATTATGTATTATCCCCAATTGAGAGGAGCTCAAGTTGCAGCCCATTTTATAAACCAGCTTTGGGTTCTAGGCTTTGCAGCCCATTTTATTAAAAAAATAGAAAAACATTGCGGCCTTCACCAAGGCGGCGCCCTGGAAAGCTTCCAAGGCGCAACTACGATCTTTGCTCCCAAATGGTTTTTCTTAATTTGTGCGAATTTCTACAATAGCACAATCTCTGTGAATACTTCATCTAATGTTATAACATGTCTCAGCTGTTGTTTTTCTGCTTTGCAAATCTATCACATTCACAAGAAGTAAACCTTTCACCAAATAAGTTCCAACTTTTTCCAATCCAAACCATTACTTTAAGGCAAGGATCGAGGGTGCTTGGTTGACCCTTGATGCCAGCTTCAGATATAAATCAATCAAGAAAAAAAATGCACCAACAAACTTATAAACTGAACCATAAAGTATATGAATAACAATACAATCCATCAACACACACATCAAATATTATCTTTACCAAAGAACCAAAATTTCTCCATAGGGAAATTGCAAGAATCGAATGAGAAGAAATTTCAAGGCTTTGAGTTCTAGGCTTTGCAGCCCATTTTCTTAAAAAAATAGAAAAACATTGCGGCCTTCACCAAGGCGGCGCCCTGGAAAGCTTCCAAGGCGCATCTATGATCTTTGCTTCCAAATGGAATTTTCTTAATTTGTGGGAATTTCTAAAATAGCACAATCTCTGTGAATACTTCATCTAATATTATAACATGTCTCAGCTGTTGTTTTTCTGCTTTGCAAATCTATCGCATTCACAAGGAAGTTAACCTTTCACCAAATAAGTTCCAACTTTTTCCCATTCAAACCATTACTTTAAGGCAAGGATCGAGGGTGCTTGGTTGACCCTTGATGCCAGAATGGAGCAGATGGAAGCAACAAAAGAATTGGCTTCAGATATAAATCAATCAAGAAAAAAAAATGCACCAACAAACTTATAAACTGAACCATAAAGTTTATGAATAACAATAAAATCCATCAACACAAACATCAAATATTATCTTTACCAAAGAACCAAAATTTCTCCATAGGGAAATTGCAAGAATCGAATGCGAAGAAATTTCAAAACCTTTCCGCCAGGCGTGCAGTTACTGCTCTTAGCTTTGAATACACCTTCGCGGCCGGGGAACCCAAAATTAAGCTACATAGAGAGTCCCTTGCAACCTTAATGCTAGCGAAGGAACCCAGTATGTGAATCTTCGTGTCAGCTATCACGATTCTCGTTCTCGTCGAGTTTTCGATAGCGTGCTTCGTTCTTCCTCCTTTGCCACTCAAGCGCCCGATCGCCCGCGACAAGTGTTCCCCTCTCAACGTTTTGACATCCTTAATCTCGAATGATTCAACATAAAGCTCGTCCAAACGTAGCAATGCGTCCGCGTCTATCACGTCGAACCCCAGCATGAACGCGTGTACAAAATCTGCACACTTCTGCAGATTGCTGACATCAGGAGTGTCGGGTCGGGTCTTGAGCTCCACCCGGCGGGATTTGAGGTTCATTCGGATATCGATTTTCATTTTTTCGTATACAGGTGTGTATATTTCAAGCCATGCTTTTTTGAGAGGAGTATAGCGATGAGGGGGGACGGGGATTTTACGGAATTGGATTTGGCCGTCGGAGATTTCATGCGCTTTTAGGGGCTGAAAGTTGGGCTTCTGCGCAAATTGAACGCCCTTTTTTGGAGTTGTGGAGGGTGCAATGGCGGAGGCGACAACGGCGGTATCGTCCATGGCTGGTGAGCTGAAGGCGAGACTCGAATTTTGGTGGCGTCTCTCACAGAAACCCTATCAACAAATCAAGAGTTAAATGGGCTGGGCCTGTATGACTTGCTACTTAAGAAACAAATCAAGAGTTAAATGGGCTGGGCCTGTATGACTTGCTACTTAAGAAACCTCGTCTACTTACTTTGAAAACTTGATATTTTATCGTGGAGAATTTCATGGATGACCCAAATAACAGATATGTCTCACAAAATTTGACTCATAAAATCATCTCATACAACTTTTTATCAATAAATAATACTTTTTCATAAATATCTCATTTTTATCCGAACAATCAACTTATAAAATTTATGTATATATTCCTATTCCTATTCCCGTTAAAAAAACGGTTAATGGCAAATTAGGATAATTGATCACGGAGAAAAGGAGGTTCATGGCGTTGATGGGAGACGACGGCCGAGGCTACGAGCTCGCGCGGAAACTCGAGAGCCACGGCGTGTGGCGTTCCTGGCTTGGAGACGCCGTCTACTCCAACTTCGTTCACTTCCTCTCGTCCCCGGCCTCCTGGGACGCTTTCATGCGACCCAATGACTCCAAGACTAAGTCTCAGATCCAGCTGCAGCTACGTGCACGCGCTCTCCTCTACGATAAGGCCTCGGTTTCCCTATTCTTTCAATCTCAGCAGCAGTTCCCCGCCGTCTCAAAGCTTAATCCCAATTGTAATTATTCTTTTTTCTGAGGGTTTACATTCATGATTTTGTTAACTTGGGTTTGGATTTTGTTTTCGTATCGATAATTTGGGTTTCCAAACCAGGCTCAAATTTTCTCCCTCGTTCTTAGTGCAGAACAGTTCTGTTTCTAGCTGTAGTATTTGTACAAAATTGGAGTTTATGGTCTGTAATTTTAGTCTCGAATGTTTGTAAATCTTGATCTAGGTTTATATATCAGTGCCCTTTTTAGCTCGCACTTTCTTTTTCTAGAGGGCCGACTCTGAGGAATATATTTTGCTCATTGAGATCCCATTTTCTCTACTTTCGTCATTTTTGTTCCCTCCGCACCTTATTACTGCAGCAACCTAAGGTTTGTCATTTTTTTACTCAACCTTTGTTCAACATATAAATTTGAGTGTAGATTTGGAGTTGCATGGCGATGATGTGTATTTCACTTTGGAAAATGGTGCTCAAGATGGCGATCAACCCCGCCAAGGCCTAGCTGCATGGAATATGGCACCTTCCAAGGTTTTGCAATTTCTTTTAGTAGCTGTGAATTGTGATTAGTAATATCTTCTGAATTGATTTGAATTTAGTTAGAGAATCCCAGTTTAATTATCTAGAGGCTTGATTGTACTTTTGAGTTCTTGTCTAGTAAGACGAGGAAAAGGTAAAGTTTAAAATACCGGTGTCTAAGATAGAGAACAAAAGTTAGGATAAGATATTGATGCGAATAAAATACTGGTGCTCAAAATCAAAATAGTACCATATTTTGTAAATTTAGCCCGTCAGAATTTCTATTTATCTGTTCAGTTACTTGATTATCTGATCTATTCTTCTGTCTATGCAGTAATTCAAATCTTTTTCATTTGTCTGTTGCTTGATTGCTGAAGTCTTTCATGTTTTAATTCACTGCTAGATTTATTTTTCTCGTTAACAATGAATTTCGCAGGGGCAATCTAAAGGAAGCCTTAATGCTGGTACAAGGTATATTGAATCCGAAGTTGATTCAATATCCCAAAGGTTTAAGTTCGAAGAATTGCCGGAAACATGGTATACTCTGTTTTTTGAGAAATATAAAGCAAGCAAATCATATAGATTACTGTTAGGGGATAGAGAATCGGATAAGCGGACACCTGAACAGATGGCCACATATCTTAGAGTACTAGAGAATCACAAAAGGAGGAGAACAGCTTTTAATGACACTCCGAGTTTGCTATCAAACTTGGTTGCAGTTGACAGTAACACAGCTGATGAAACAGTCTTTTTCCCTGAAACCATGTTTACTTTGAATTGCGTTCCTGATAGTGCGGTTCTGCAAAGAAGTGCACTGGATAACAATCAGAAAGTACAGTTCAACGGGGTTTTGGATAACCTGCCACAGATTATGAGCAAGAGTTCTGTGATCAGCCCTATTATGATTGAAAGGCTTGGTATTAGACCTGAATATCTTAATATGGAGCAAGGAGGACGTCAAACTCCTGGAAAAAATGGATCTCAAGCAAGAGAAAAACTTCTTGGTCAAGAAGAAGCATCACAAATGTCGCAGAAGGTAGTAGCACGATTACTAATTAATGTGGGGTTTGAATCTTCTACAGAGGCTCCTGTAGAAGTCTTGACGCAGTTTTTGAGTTGTCATATCAACAAATTGGGGTGTGTTTTGAAGCTCCTTGCTGACAGCTACCGGAAACAGTGTTCAGCCATTGAGTTATTAAAAATGTTCCTTCAGATGTCAGAAAATAGGTGAGAAATGTGTTGTTTACTTTATATGTGAAATTTTTAGAAGCGTTATCTGTTACTGGAAATGAACACGATATGTTACGTGTTATCTGCGAAATACATGGGAGTTAGGACAAATATAAATGAGGAAGAGTGGACTTGATCGTACTACAATTTTGAGGTCTATTAATGGCCCGTATTTTTAATAAATCATGTTACCTTCATTTATTTTGCTCATATATTCTGTTTCTGTTGCATCTTCTAAAGCATACTCATTTCACCGGAAGGTCTTTATAATAAAATATTATTTTAGTTCTCATGCTTGGATTGCTTTGATCATTGTTCAAGCATACGTTGACTCCACTGGGAAAAAATTCTTGATATATCCCTGTATGAGGCATTTACAATGATAAGATATACCATGTCCGACTATGGAAAAGACTCACTGATGAGCAGGGACTCATGCAGTTTGTCGAGTAGAATTCGAAAGATTACATTAAACATGAGATATGTTTTGCTGTATGCCTGTACAAATCAACTTTATCGTTATACATATGCAATTATGCATTGTATTTTTGCATTTGTATCTGGTTTTTTTTTGCATTGTATTTATCTGTTTCCTATACTTTTCTCAATGATATAACTCTGACTCACCTTGCTGTGGCCTGTGAAGAGTAATCCTTTGTTTTAAGTTATGTAAGTTTTGATCCATGAGTTGCTTATAGTTTTTTCGCTATACATATGCAATCATGCATTGTATTTTTGGCATTTGTATCTGGTTTTTTTCTTTTGCATTATATTTTTATATGTTTCCTTCAATATTTTTCTCAATGATGTCACTCCCTCACCTTGCGGTGAAGAGTAATCCAGTGTTTTAAGTTATCTGAGTTTTGATCCATGAGTTGCTTATTATTTTTTCTTCGTCAATGTAGCTTGTGTTGAGGCTTATTACCATCATCTGAGAACTTCTTTCCTCCACATTTGACTAACTTGTTATGCTCTTGATTTGTAGTAATCTGGGGGCTTTGGCTGAACTTGTGAAGGACAACACTAAGAATGTTGTGCACCAAACTCAGCAACAAGTGCTGGGAATCCATGCACAATTGCCAGCACATCATCAAATTCCCTTTCAGCAGACACAGCAGGTATATGCTTTTTACCAGCTTTCTTACTCTCTTGAATACCTTTATTTACTTGTGGTTTTTGACATGAGAATATTTATAATAAATCTGATGTTGAATTAATTTACTCTGGTTTTTTTACAGATTCTAAGACAAATGAACCCTCAGATGCAGCAGATGAATAATCCCCAGTTTCTGGCTTTTCAGCAACAGCAGCAGTGGGAGAGGATGAGAAGACGACAAGCAGCGCCTCGTCCTGCCATGAATATGAATATGGACAAGGACAGGCCACTGGTGCAAGTGAAGATGGAAGCTCCATCTGATTTTCCACTTGATACAAATGCCCTAACTGCAATAAATTCCAGACATCCCCAGCTGCAGCAACAGTTGCGACAGCAACAACTTGCTGCAATATCGTCTCTCCATTCTCAAGCCAACAACCCATTTAGGCCAATGACTTCTCTTCAAATTCCACAAATCCCATCACCGTAAGAAACTATCTTGAGTTTTGACATGAATTCGATCCTTTTCCATATTTTTTTGAGATCATTGTGAAATGTATCTAATCGAGGATATATATCTTTGAATATTTCTCCTTCATACAGGAATGTGGGAATGCCGAGGGCTCAACCTGTGAAGGTCGAAGGCTTTCAGGAACTGATGGGCGGAGATTCCTCCACGAAGCACGACTCAGAGGAAAATAAGCTAATTTCTCCCCAAAAGTAGCTAACAGAAAACACTGGTCTGAGTTATCTAGCAGTGAGTTAAATAGGTACTCCTGTCACTTACAATATGAAGTCCGCGGTATAACTTTTACTTTCTTGACTATTTGTTATTATTTTTTCGAAATAAATGATTTATGTTTTTTTAATATGTCCACTACCAAAGGGGGAAAAACAGGAGAAGTGTCATTATGTCATATGTTCAAATATATGTATCCACCAAATTTAATGTACTCGAAAATTTATTTTAGATATTACTGCTCTAAGCCTCTATTTTAGAACTACCATGCCATTCTGATTCTGAATAACGAAATATGATATTCCAAATCTCGTGCAATTTATATGTTCGGTTATGAATATTTATTTTCATGCTCCGCAGAATTATGAAATTTACATATTGGTCCTTTCACTCATTTGGTTCTATTACTCGTGAACCCAGAATGCTTTTATACCATCACTAGTTTCTGGCACCAACAGTGCCATTCAATTGTAGCAAATTTGAGAGCGGGAATCGTGTCGTGTTGAGTTGACTTGACTCAAACTCGAGCTTGATTAGATTAATTTGAGTTACACGAACTCAAGCTCGACTTGCTAGACGTTCAGTGTTAATTGAGTTTGAGTTAGTGCAAGCTTGATGGGCGATATAGTGGTCTCTAAATGTCCTGCGGTCTTTCCAATATAACTCATTGGTGCATATAATTTATGAAACAGTCGTAACAAGCTCGACTTGATCTATTCAAGTTCGGTCAAAATCAAGTATAAATCGAGTTTTAATTGAGTCGGTCACAAGTGGTGATACAGAAGCCCAACTCACTTTTAGCGCCCAAAAATTTTGATGATATTTTAAAATTTTGCCAAATTTATGAATTATAGAAATTTATATTATTCTACTTTTGTTAAATAGATTATTATCAAATCTGCCATGAAATCTATAATAAATAATTGCAAATTTTCAAAAATATTATAATATATGGCGCAGGTTTGCAAAATCAGTTATATCTGTCAATGAATTTCTATAATTTTCCTAAATTGAGATAGTAATTTCAGTTTCCTTGAAATTTTTGTAAATTAACACCAATGCAATATACATCGAAACAGATAATTAAACGCCTTACAACTGTTTTTGGATACTTTCACGTGCTAAAAAATCTGTAAACAATTTGACTGGAAAACAATTCGTCCAAATATCATAGCATCCAAGGACACAATAGTTTTTACCTACGGATACTGTCGATCTTCCTGCACAAGTGAACCCCAATTCACGTATTATAAGAATACCTGGTAATTTGCACTGACAGGCTATTTTGGATTGCTTCGTATCTTATGTGACGTCGAATGGCGATCTCTTCTATTGCGATGAAAATAAGCTTGACAACCTGTTCGTGCGCATTTTGATAGTCAACAAGCCAATAACATGTGTCCTCCATGTAGATGAAGATAAACAACAGAATCAAATGCCCCCTCCCTATTCCAAGATGTTGCATTATCCCTTGTGCTAAGTAGACTTTAGCGTTTTAAACCTGTTGCCAAGGGCAGCAAAACCTGTTGTCACATGCAGCTCGGTTTTTTTTTTTTTTTTTTAATATTTGACAGTTCTCTTTAACTCGATAAAAAAAGAATCTAGCTCAGCCTTCCTTGATTTTGGGTGGTGCAGCAATATGTTGAATATATAGTTTAACATATTAATCGTTCCTCTCTTTTATAGTAATAAGCCAAAGATAATGGTGAGAGTAATCCAACATCCACAATAGAAGCGTAAGAAATGAATATTGATTACCAGAATGGAGGTCCCACAACTTCACTACCTTGATTTTGGGTTGCGTCCCAATTCAGGCGTTCCAATACCCATCATTTTGTAAATTGGTATTGAGTAAAACTTCTTCATATTAATCAAATGTATCGGATAACTAGTATTCTGAAATAACAAAATCAAAATATATAAGACAACCGGAAGAGGAACTAAAAGGAAAGTAACAACTGTTTTACCTTCTTCTATGCAGTTCATTAAAACTTCGATATTATCACCTGACAGGATTCCATGACGGAATTATTCCATTTACGCCTGTTAAAACAGAGTTTAAGGACTCAGAAACCAAGGGTACATATAACAAACAACAAATGACAAGTTATCAGATTGAAGCAAGAATAACGTACAAAACCAAAAGTGGTCCACCTGGAAAGGGTGAGCTACAAAGCAATCAAAGATAAAATTGGATATCAAAAGAGAAGGGAACCACAATTTAATTGTAATGAAATGGACTGATGTGTGTATGTCTTGTTATAAGCAAGGTTACACATTATCCTACACTCGCAATTACTTGTGGAAGGCCTTTAAGGAATTTCAGGTTCATAAATTGCTTACAAATACAAAATAGTACAACCTAATATCTCCTAATCTTCAGTATTCATCCCATGACATTCCCCCCCTTGCAATTGTGTTTGTTCTCAAACACAAACAAAGGGTATGCAACCTCAGTCTGCACAAGGGGGAACTTGCTGCTGTAGTATTCCAGGGATTAACCTTAGGTGGTGTTGGTTCTTAAATTCATTCCACTGTAACCCTGGACGATCTCGTTCCAACTACAAAAAACAGGTTGGACATCGATCTCAAGGTGAAAGAATGTCAATCCAACCTCGTCTTCCTCAGGGATCCGCTGGTGTCGAGATAAATGTTAACATCTATTAAGCCAGCCCAAGTGATCCAACTGTCCATCGACTCATTCTGGGGAAAATTTAGCTTAGAATATCGAGGCACGTAAGATGGCCTTTTTCTTTGCCTTGCAAACCTTGCAAACACCGGTCGTTGATTCCTGCCGGTTGTTGTCCTTGTCTCCGTTGTCCCAGCCTTCCGTCCATATTGATGACATGGTTTTGAACAATTCTTCCAATTGATTATTTAATGCTTGCTGCCATTTCTCAGCGACTACCTCGTCCTCTTAATATCTCTTCATAAAGGCTTCGAATTGCTGTTGACTAGCTTGAAAATCCCCTGTAACGACTGTCTCTGATATCAATTTGTTATGGTCCTTGAGTATAATCATGTGATGGGGCAGTTAATAGGTTTTTGGTGGAAATGGAGGCTCATTTTAGAGAGAATCTTAGATCTCGTAAAAAAAGAGTTTCTGAATAAATTTTTTTATTATTATTTTAACAATTAAACTCTCAAATATATAAAAGATCCACATATCTTAACTCACAATCCTAACTACGGGAATTATTCATTTCAAACTAAAATAGAATAAAAGATAATGATTAAATAAAAGATATCAATCAACTGACAGCCCTATTTGATTTGAATTTCCATGGAGTAAATGTTTTTCAAGTTATCTTCATAGATTTGGACAGAGTTTGTCAGCAAACAAAACTGAAGCGCATTGTTTGCCCATGGCCGAGGCGTTCTCCCATAAAGCATATGTGTGTGACCGCCCCTCCCAAATGGACCAAAATTTTTATTCCCTGTGTGTTAGAATGGCACGTGGAAAGGGTCGAATTCCTGCGATAGTGGTGGTAGAGTGGTATTACTAGTAGCATCCCCCTTGAACTTCATCAAGGACGAGTCATAAAAGACTGGGTAGATCTTTGAAGAATAAGGAAGTTGGAGATCGCATGCAACTTGCTAGACATGGTTGATGATCATAAATGGCCATATCGATCGAGGAGGAAACTTCTTGTAAGTGTGGGAGGCCATAGTCATTTGGCTATATAAGCAAGCAATTTCAAAAGTACCATTATCACACATTTCCATTCGGACTTTTTCATGTGAAGAATTGTAGTTGGGTCGTCATGGAATTCTAGGCATGAAATAAACATTTCCATTGGTTGTTCAACACAGTTTCACTATCTCGCAGCTAATGGTCCACTAACTCAATGTGCAAAAGACCTGGACAATAAGATAGGGGCCAAGGCATATGCGTCTGTAAAAAATTTTCAAAAGGTGTTGTTCTAAGGATGGGTGAAATTGAAGCTCGTATAATAACATGAATCATCCTTGACAACCATTCCGTCGATTTATAAGGTTTGTCTCCTATAAAGGATCACAAGTACATTTCCACGAAGCAGCTAACTGCTTCAGTTTGGCTGTCACATTGCAGGTGGTAGGTAAAACGAAAACAGAGATGGAGACCACTCAAATGAAAGAGTACCTTCCAAACGGAATTAGTAGAAGTAACATCACAATCACTATCAATTGTTTCTGAGAGCCCATGCCCCATGGAGCTTATAACCGTGGTCGAAGAAGAACCGTGCAAGGAGAACCCTCGTCTATGGATGAGAAAAGAACACAAAATGTGCGTACTAGGAGAAACCGTCCCCTACTATGAGGAGAAATTTTTGCCATGGTCAAAAGAAACCTTCAACAAAATCCATATACATGTGTTCCAGATGTGATAGGGAATGGGGTAGCAGTTGAAGCAACCCAACCAGTTTCAAATGATCCACCTTGTTGCATTTGCACACAAGAAAACTATTGATAAAATCCTGTGATGTGTATCTTTGATATGATATCACACTGATTTAGGTTCGGGAATTATTTCCCACCATATTTACCCCCAATAAAATTTTACCTACATGAAGAGGTAACAATTGTAATCAAAACCAAGATATTGTAATCAGGTATTAGTGGTCATCTGGGAATTGTGTTGTGGATGTAGTCCTCAATGGTTGAACCACATAAATCTTGTATTGTGTTGTGTGTTCTCTTCGTATATTTCTTCAACTTTAAGATTACATTTAGATTGATGGATTTGGATCTAAAGATTCCAAATCATAATAACGAATCCATTTCACTTGTTTGGGTGCTCTTGAAATTCATCTCGCAGAATTTTTGCTTGTTTATTAACTAATGCAATAGATTTCAAATTACAAATTCCCACAAATGGAGTTATTTGAAATCCTTCCCACAAATCTTTTATAAAATTCAAATCCTTCAATCCAAATACAAACTATAACTCTATAAAATGAAAATGAGATGACAATTTTGGTTTTACCATGTGGGATGGAAAAGATTTTATTGGAATGAAACTGCTATGGGCTTGGGCTTATGAGTATAGTGGGCTTGGGTTTATGGGTAATAGTGGGGTTAGTTATTTTATGTGTGTCAAGAATAAAATGGGTTGGGATTAGTTATTTTAGTATGTCTTTAATGTTATGACAGTTTCTGAGAGGGATAATGTTCGATTATGAATATTTTCTGCTCTAAGGGGACATTCATTTGAGGATTGGTCGTTTTCTTAATAAATCATATTGTTATTTGCTGAATATAATTACCTTGTGTACTATTTCCTTGAATCTCTTTTATTACTGGCTTTGTTGGTGTTTTGTGGATTGAGACCTAACAGAAACTAAACAAGACCAAAATACCTTGTAATACACAAGTATTGGCAAAAAAGAATTGTGTTCTTAGTTTGCCCTTAAAATAAACAAGCTCGTCATGTTCAAGACTCATCAGATCAACCTGCAGGAAATATGTGCATCAAAGATACTAAGATGACATAGCAATAATATACACTACTATTTGGTTGTAATTACCTTGTGAAACTCCCTTAGAGTATTGTCGAGAATACTGGCAGGATCAAAACCTTGCAACCAAAACATCTAATAGCATTCCTTGCTGATGTATCAAAGCATTCCTTGCTGATATATCAATTGTAATGTCTTTCCTTGCAAGTTAATACGAGTCAGCGTCGTTTGTCCAATATAACCAGTAGAACTTCCGTAGCCCTTTATCTCGTATGCATTTGTGGATTTCTACATGATGGCATTATCAATTGCACATTTAAGTAGTGCATATATGTTCTAGCGATCCACATCTGTGTAGAACATTAAATTCATCTACCAATAAATTGATACAATGTTAACTGAATATGACATGAAGAATGAATTTTATGCATCTCAGATAATACTACCATTGAACAAATTTAAATTTGTCCTTATGATGCATCTCAATTCTCAGACAATACTATTGTTGAACAAATATTAGGTTGTTCTAATCTTTGTTCATGATATTCTCGATATGCAACTGTTGAAACCAGGTGCACTGTCAGACTACAGCAATAACTGGTGCTTGCAAATTGATAGTAATACCTGACAGCCTCAGAGCTAAATAAAATATAAGATATGCCAAACAAAAGGACATAAGAGAAGATATCACCAGTCAGCTAAGCTGATGCATCACCTCAGAGATAATGAGCAACAGAGAAAACTTTTAAGTTCATTCTTTTCCATGGGACCATTTTATGACCCAGAAGGAGTTTCAACGATCTTTCCACATACCCTAACAAAACAGTTTGTAACTGCACCTGGGCTGGAAATTCTACAGAGAAAACATTAATCAACCAATCTCAAGATCCAATGATCAAGGGATTGCCTATCTGGCTCGTCTGCAAGGTAGACTCACTTGATCAAATAAGGTAATCAAGAACCAACAAGGAAGAAAGGCCTTGTTTACTATTGGTCCCAAAGTCACAGTTTAATAATTCAGGATGATTTTTTTAGGCGAAAAATAAGGAAAGACAACTAAGGAAAGTAATAAATTTCCAATGAGGTGGATGCCATCTTTCCTTGATCTAGACTTTCACAGCTGGAAAAAATTCCTATTGGTCTATAAAAAAAAGGTGCATGAGTTACACATTTTCTAACTGCTAGCCTCACCCACCAACTTACTTTCACTAGGAAACTATGAAGTTCATCATTTTCAGCCACCCTTTCTCCTTTACTGTGTGAAACAGATTTAGAAAGCAACTTCAACATCCCAATTGGTTGGTTGTTAGTCATGCTACCATTATCATCAACAAATGCATGAATCAGTCAACATATTCAAATTCAAAATATATGGATGCTGTGTAACTGAGAATAACTAAACAAAAACATTCCATGCAAAAGTAAGAGTAAACTGTTTGTCTTCACCACTCAAGAAAATGGTTGAACTACTAAAGATAAAAACAAAAGAAAGATAAGCAATTTCAACCAGATAGTGACAGGAATACCAAAAAAACTATATATTATGGTAAATAGTACATACACAAATGAGAAAAATAACAAGCAGAAAAAAAAGAATATTTTGACAAGTAATTAGAACATTTTTAAAATATATAATATGAGTTACCTCAAATGTTCCAAATGACACAGGCTATAGTCTATTGTGATTGCTTGTCCTAGAAACATGCAAGGAGCAGGAGTGAGATCACTGACACAACCACCAAATCCGACCGCAAAGGCTAAAGAGTATTGATCTGATATACGCATCACATACAAACCAGCACGGAAAGATCTGGTTGGAGGTGAGTCTATGCTTTGCCTTGAATAATATAGACAAGTTGATCGCGAAAAATTTTCTCACCAATCATAGACCAATACCAAGAGACGAATAAAATACTGTCTTATGGTCCATCTCTTTCAACCATTAGCCCATCCATTATCATTGTCGAAGTCTGAGGATTAACCTGGCAGCCATTTTTTTCCATGACGGTAAACAACTCAAAGCTTCCGTCCAGAAACCCTCTTTTTTGCAAGCCATCAATTAAAACCTTCCAAGCCACTTCATCATAATTGTAACCACAGTGAAGCAACCTGGAGAAGATTGATTTAGCTTTCTCATTATTTCCCTTTTCATATAAACCACAAATAAGTAACTTATAGGGCTCTAAATGAGGCAAAAATTCATGCTTGTGCATGGTCTCAACTACATCTAGAGCTTCCTCATACAGTTTCAATTTGCAGCAACAGCTTAGTAGTGTGTTGTATATGACTTCATTTGGAGAGATTCCACATTGTTTCATATGAGCAACCAACCTCCAGGCTTCAGTGATGCGCCCTTCTCTGCAAAGTCCAGTGATGAGTGCATCAGTAAGTGGTTATATTCGGCATGCATCCACGCTCATTCATCTCCTTAAAGAGTTTGAGAGCTGTATCATATTCCATAATTTTCCATACATCAACAATATTAATAGAGCCACTATCCATTTTCAGACGAAGCCTTGTTCCACTGTCATTTTCCTTGATTTGTTTTGCAATTGAGAGATGTTTTATTAAAACAGAATATGTATAATTAGATGGTTCATACCCAGCAGTAACCATAGATACAAAGGTATCAAAAGCAAGATTTACGGATCCTGAACGTCCATATCCATCAATTAACACTGTGTAAGCCATCAAATCAGGTAGGACACCTTCTTTTTTCATTTCAACCATTACATCTTCTGCTTCTTTCAATTTTCCTTGGTTGCAATAAGCAAGAAGGAATGAAGTGTATATACAGACATCAGGTTTATGCCCCAGAGCAATCATTTGATTTAAAACCTTATATGCTTGTTCAAACGCCAACTCTTTTAGCATTTGATCCACGAGAACAGTGTAAGTAACAATTGAGGGCTTCATGCCTGCATCCAACATCCTTTCCATAAATTGTGCAGCTTCAGGTAGTCTTTTTGCTTTGCACAACCCGTTGATCAGCGCATTGTAAGAAGCCAAGTTTGGAAGGCAACCCTCAGTGAGCATTTTTTCAAATAAAGTCAAGGCAAAATCAACCTTTTCCACATTGCAGTAACCATCGATCAAAGCAGTATATATAACTTCATTAGCCTTTATTCCTTTCACTTTGAGAGAATCAAATATTTCATAAGCCTTATCAACCCTTCCTTTCTCACATAAAGCATCAATAAGAGTACCAAAAGTAATCTGATCAGCGACAACATTTTTCTCTTTCATTATCCTAAGCAGGTGAAAAGCGCAATCTAGATCACCATCCTTACATTGTCCATAAACTAAAAGGTTAAAAGTGACTATATCTGGAGACATATTCTGCTCTTGCATCTTAGTGAGAAGTAGCCATTGCCTTGTGCACATTTCTTATCTCACAGAATCCAGATATTAACTCATTATATGTCCGTACATTTGGACTACAATTTCTTGCCTTCATCGTGTCAAATATCTCAAGAGCAGCATCAACCATCCCCTTCTTACAGTACCCATTGATCAATGCATTATAAGTCACTACGCTTGGAGCCAAATTCCTATCTAACATAGCATTCAATATTCCCTGTGCTTCATCCAGCTTACCATCTTTACAAGCACCATCAATAATAACTGTATAAGTGTGAACATTGGGCTCACAACCCTTTTCCTTCATCTCCTGGAACAAGTTCAAAGCCTCCAACCTCCTATCCAAACCACACAAAGCATTGATAAGAATTGTGTAGGTTCGGACATTCGGCTTACAATTATCAACCCCCATTTCCATGAATAGCCCCTTTGCCTCGTCCACCCTTCCTGCTTCACACAATCCATGCATCAAGTTATTGTAAGAAACTTCATTCCTCCGACAACCCTTTTGTGGCATTGTCATGAAAATCATTCTTCCAGCATCAACATCCTTTCTCCTGCAATGTCCTAAAATAAATGACGTGTACGTATGCGTATCGGGTCTCAACCCAGCCTGCAAAATCTTATTCAGATACAACTCAGCTTCACTCACATCACCCAATTTACAAAATGCATTAATCAATGTATTAAAAGTATAAATATTTGGAGACATCTTATCATCCAACATCTCCCCATAAACACATTTAATGTCATCAATCATAAGAAACCTCGTCAGCATCATCAAGAGCGTGTTATAGCACCTCACACTAAGTTTAAATCTAAAATCATCATGGCAACTATTCATCTCCCGCAAAACACACAATGCCAGACCCGCTTCCTCGGCAGTGTCACAGGACTTAATCATCAGCATCCTCGTTTTCTCCGCGACCCCGAAATTCCTACTCCGGATCAAAATGCGTAACAGAGATGAATACGTCTGCACATTTGGCTTAAAAGTGGGGGCACCGGAGAGAATATTGAAGAATCCGAGGGCAGTATGAGGATTGAGATGAGGATGCTGAGAGAGGAATGAGGAGAAAAGTGAAGGGGATATCACCGGGATTAATCTCTTGAAAGAAGGATGCTTTTGCCAATTGGGTTGGGAGAGTAGAGAAAACAATTGAAAGGAGATTTCACCGACAGATGATTCTGATTGGGAAACGGGTTCGGCTGCGGGTGCGATAGAGAACGATAGGGGTTTGAAGAATGAAAAGATGACAAAAAAGGAAGATTGACCTGAGGAGAGTAGCGGCTGCGGTGTAATAATGGCGGATATCGATCGTTTCATCTCGAGGGGGAATACGGAGGCGGCGGAGCGGAGGACGCCATTCATGAATGGATTTGGGAGTTAGAGCTGAGAATCAGATTCATGAAGGAAGAGGGAGACTCCTTTGAAAATTGGAAAATATTTATTACATTTGAAAATTCTCATAAGATAAAATAATACAATGACACTAAGGAAAAATATATATTTTCTCAATAAAAAAAATTATTTATTTCAAAATTATATATTAATTATGATACATAGTATAATATTTTTGTATTAAACTAGAATTATTAATTAATAAAAAAGTATATTTGTATAATGTTGTATTAAACTAGAATTATTAATTAATAAAAAATATATTTCAATTGATAAATTATATACTCAAATATAATATTTTTTAAAAACAATTAAATATATAAAAATAATATTCTATCTAGATTATAATATTACTAATAAAACTAAAATCAGTAAACAAATCATATATGACTAAAAAGCATTATAATAAATTAATAAAAAAATAATCATAAAAATAAATATATTTCATCCGAGTACACAGATATTATTTCCAAACAATTGAATAAACTTAATCCCCATTTAATTTTTGAAATACGACCATCATCATCAATGTTATAAGATAATGAAAAGACAAGGACCGCATGTGTATAACATTCCGATATTTAATTAAAGTCCAATTGAATTAATTTAAGATTATATTTATTTAATTTGTCCTAGTTCTCAAGATATAAATAAAATAAAAATTTAAGAATAATTATTGGTATTGTTAAAATAATTATTATGTCAAATAAAAATTTGAAATGTATCGCAGATGCCAAATTTAACCTGAATATTGTCACAGCAGCTGTATTACGTGTTCTTTATTAGGCTCAGGTCTAAATGGCAATGCAATGCAACCTTGAACGGAACGAATGTGGACATATAATTAAGATGAAATAACATCTACGCCTCATTCAGTTAACTGTTTTCATAAATTAAGAATTACTGCGGCGGACAGCTCTGCCAAAACAATTTATCAGGTACAGATTTTGTAACTCTAAAATTGTCTGATCCAAAATCCTTTTGATGCCTACAAGTGCTCGACAATTACAGAACGAATCAGTAGAGAAGTACCAGAGCTTCTATATTCTATCTTAAGCTACATTTCAAAAAAGAGAAACAAGAATGAATGAACCATCTGCGACTATCTCGTGATAATTTACAAGCATTCATAATTGACAACCGATGCTATCTGACCATTGTCGTGCTCACCTCACTAGTTTGGTTTAAGAGTTAGTATTTGATCACATGGTGTCGTAACCAGAGCTCATACATGACCATATGGAATGCATCGTGTTTCACAGGAGGCGAGTTCCATTGGAAGTGCTTCTGGACCTGATACAGTATATCAAAAGCATAAAACAGCCCTGTAATTAGAGTCCTGCTAAAGTCGATAAACTTATATAAAAGAAGAAACAGAATCCTGTCACTCGAGGAAAAATGAAAGTATCACACAATAAATAATTACATATCAGTTGAAGATTCTGCAGCAAGGATAATAGATTCATACCTTGACCAAATTGTTGTGCAGTGTGACAAATTCTGCTTGTGTTATATTCTTAAGAATTTGTTTAAGCTGATAAACATCTCTCTCCTTTAGTACCACCGCAAACTTTCTCCAATTCAGAATATCATTGAAAGGCAAGTCATAGAAATCAGAAAGTATCACTGTGACAACGATTAAGAAACGATTAGAAAGCAATGATACCTTAATCATGGGAAATTTTGAAAATTAACTGTAGTGGACATTTCATACACGAGGAGCATCCAAATCATTTTTTTAACTAAATTCATATGTTTCAATGTGTGACCATAGAGAACAAGGATCTGTTCTCAGTTGATGATTAAACCTTCCATAAATGAATGGATATTGTCAAGTGAACAGTAACCAATAATGGTTTTTTGTGCAGTTCACTGTAAAAAGTAATCAAAACCAGTTGTTAGTTGTTTTCTCGCTTCCGTTTTTCTTGAATGCATTAGAGACAACACATGTGATATGACAAACTAAATTATCATTTTCCCGCAAATAGTGGAAGGCAGTGAAGAGTGAGAAGGCACGTTTCAGGAGTTAAAAAGGATAAAGTTCTCACCAGGTATGCATCCATAATGTATAGAATCTGTTATGCGGGCACTATTCACCTGAGAACCACCAGGACATATGCAGAATTTATTTCTGTAAAATCTCTTTTGATACTCAAGATGTCCAGTCGCCCTGTTAATTCTGTTATTTGAAATATCAAGTTCTGTATCATTTTCCCATACACGCGCCAAAATGACCCTGATTTTAGAATTTCTATGCCCGGCCCAGAAACCGAGAATTGTCCTGAAAATAAAAAATTTAAGCTACATGAAAATAATTAGAGATAAGTTTGGGCTTTAAGAGAAAAATACTGACGGGCATCCAAAAAGAAGAGAAAATTTCAAATCGCTAAGATTTCTAATAACAAAGAAGATGATCAAATAGAAGAGAGAGCCAAAGAAATTTGAAACTGTGACTCACTCATAAAGGGAAAGTTATCAATATCAGACATCTATTTCACGAATTCACAGAAACAAGAAATCAGAGTTAATGGAGGGAAAAAATCAAATGTTAATGGAACCAACACACTACAGTAATTATTCAGTGGTGGAAAAAAAGTTGAGAAGCAAACCAGTTCAAGAGTTAACATAAATTATATACAAGAAGTTCAAAGTTATTAAACACACTAGTTCAAAGCACATAGGTCCAATGCATAAGGTGATTTGCACGCCTTAGCAAAAAAAGACACATTAAGAAATAATATTTAAAAATTAGATGTAAGAAAAAATATTCACACGATTCACAGTACGTACTTTATGAACAAGTAAATAATAATACAAAGAAACTCAGTTCTGGGTTTAGTTCTTACAAAAACAAATACAGAAACAAAGGCTTCTGAGAGGTAAGCTATAGCAGGTCTCAAGCCTCTGTACCATCAATCAACTCAAGAACCAGCTTTATTAGCTTTGCATATAGATCGATCTCCATGAGTTATGTAACTAACAAACAATTTTAGAGAAGTCAAACTTGATTCGCACAATAAAGTTTCAAGACAGCAGACCAGCTTTACAAATGTAAAAGGTACATTATGCACCAGGACACCAAACAAAGCGAGACCTAGAAACCATGCTCAAACAATGTAACGACAAGATAGAAGACCAAGTCTCCCAATTATTTATCTATAACAACTTCCAACAAATTTCATGCTCTTCTGTAACAATTCTGTTAAACAATTTCATCTTTTGGAAGTAAGAAATCAACTGCAACATGTCTTATGAAACTTCTACTTTATACCTTCTGCTTACTCAAAACCTGAAAAAAGCTGAAATATCCCTAAGCATGTAAACAAACCATGGGGATGCTTTTTCCTGCTGTTTGAAATGGTAATATTAGGGCATATGTTGCATGGACAAAGAAAGAGCAACAGAGACATGATATGACATGAACACCGCGAACATGGAACTTTTTAAAATTTAGCACACGATATGGCAAGGACACAGCTATATTTTATTGACATAAAAAAAATCGATAACATCAAGTAAACATATAAAAAAAATTTAAATTAAAATAAATATATTTCAAATGGATAATTGATCATTTTTAAAATTGAGAACATAGTCCAAATCCGATAAATATTAAATTTCTTGAAAAATAAAAAAACTGTATCGAAATTGTCTCAGAAAAGAAATTACTAAAAATAATTTGTTAAAAAAGCTTACCATAAATTTCAGAAAATATTAAAAAAACTGCTGTATCGAAAATGTCTCAGAAACTCCACGGCTGTGTCCATGCCATGCGTGCAGTGTTTTTCCCTCTTAATCTTAAAACACACCACATTGCATGTCCGACACATAACCGAGTAATGTCCATGACATGTCCTTGGATGTGTAATAAAATGCATTAGCCAATTTTTTGGAATGTCTGAGCATCATTAGATATGTATATATTCTATGATATTTCTCCGCATTTTTTTATATTACAAGAATAGTCTCCATATTACTGTGATAGTTAATTAATGTAAGCATATAATATTCAATAACAATATACATACATAAACATAAATTTTTCCACAAAGCAAAATATTTGCTCTCATATAATAAATGTGATCTTGCGAAAGATTCTATCTTAATCATATAATAAGCACATTATCACCCAATTATGCATAGGGAGAGGAGAGACTTCATCAGATGAAGAAGGCATCTCGAGCACGCTTCTAAAATTGTCCCAACAGTAGCCAAGGACCAAACTTAGGTGCCTATTCTGACTTCGGGAATTTAAATTCTCAATATAATCAAAACCTAAAGGGTTTCATGCCATGAAAAATTCTCCTTCATGGATGGGAAAAAGGGTAATGAATAGTTGATCATCCCAATCTTAAGTAGTTTAAAAATTACAGACGATATAGATCCCTCATAAGTGCATTCTCGAGCTACAGGGTAGAAACCCAAAAAGTTCAAGTAACAGAGCCATTTTAGCTACACTTAAATGATAGATAAATAAAACTAAAATGGCAGAGGACAAACACTCATGAGGTTATATGTCATGAAATACCTATTTTCCACATCATTTCCTCCAGCTGGAAGGGCAAATGGTTGAAGAACTTGAGGGAGAGCAACATCTTTATGTGGTATGAAGCCAACATCATAACTTGGAGAGCAAACAACACGAATCGAATTTTTTATCAGATTTGGAAGTCCTTCAGTGGCCCTCACACCAACATCAGTGGCAAGTAACAAAGAAGTGATCTGCACCCAGCGTTCTGTTCCAATATGGATACTTGGACATTAAGCCGTCCACGTAGTTCTGGACGATGTATGGTCATATTGTCATAGGATATTCCCTGCATGTTAATTAAAGATACATTGCATAATGGTTCAGAGGCACAAATGTTTGGCAGCAGATGTAACAGCAATAACCCCCTCCCAGCCCAAAATCAAAATCTCTGATATTTTAATAAAAACAGGTAAAACCTCGCTAGAAAACAGACAAATGACCCAAAACTATAAATAACACTACATAATGGACTTGTGAGCATTTGACCATCAACCTTTTTGAAAATGGATAGAAAATCATTTTTAAAACACGAGTGCCTCATTTATGAGCATGCAGTGACGGCTATGGCTAGATCTGATAACAGATCCTTTGGAACTGTGAACCAAAACCTAAATTATCTCTTAAAACCGGAATTAAAACCATTTCTCAGTTACCGTTCGGTCCTATATATATAGGAAAGAGGAACCTCACACGTAATAAGTCTCAAGTCTCAACTCTTAATTTTAAAATCCTGGAGCATATTCGAGAACTTAATTTATATAATTCAACTACCTGGTTCACATAAACTAAACTTTGACCCTATTTTTATTTCTTTTTAATAAAAATTTAAATATCCATACCATTTTGTAATATAATTGCTAAAAATAATTAACTTTGGTTGGATTGAGTACTCATAAATCATGCCATGTTTTGCCTGACCATGATCATACTGAAACCGGAACTGTAACCAAGTTGTTCGGTTCAGTTCCAGAATCCAAACCAGTAAGTTTTCTAACATTGGTCAGGCTGGTTATGGCAAGTGGAAAGAATACACATGGTAATTGCGGGTAGTAGCAAGAGAGATGACTGAGGATGCCATGTTATGAATGCGTCAGTCTCTAAGCACTGCCTTGAAAATATTCCACCACCAATCAAGGGGAAAGGAATACGTGGCAGATAGGGCAGGGCAGTGCCACCTCAGCCTGCAGAACTCAATGTCGCTTCCATCATTCAAAGGCACGACACTTCTTCAATAGTGATTCAATAATCAAGCATAAAACAGAAAAACAAAGACACAAATTTGAATGTTCAATCAAATCTACGGCGTCACTGTACCTTGCCTCGCATCTTATGACAAGAGATCGGAATGAAGAACAAATCTGCAAGATTCGGATCATCCGTCACGTAATTGCTCTCTCTAAGATTCTGGAAAAAATACCCCTCGCTCGCGTACTTCCCCGTCAGCTTCCTCGGGGTCTGGTAATACGTATTCGGATCCCCATCCGAATATACGTAAATCTTAAATCTTATCTTCATTTCCTCATAGTTCAACCTAAACACCTTCGGACTGTGGAAAACGTCGCCATATTCATCATCACTCGCATCCATATCTTTAACCGCAGGAACCAAATCTGCGTCGTTTTTCACCTTGAAATTTAAAATAAAAAATGGAAAATCGGTGAAATCATATCATATTGTGAAAAAATAGTGAAGGATTAGAATTAGTTAATCAATTAAATGGTAGTACCTGAGATTGAGAGGTGAGAGGGGAATTGGGGGATTGTAGAGACGGGGAGTTGAGGGATTTAAAGGAAATGTAAGTGAAGGACACTAGTGTTACGATACTAAGAGTGAGTAGGGAGCCTCGGAGAGTGAATATGGAGGAGGAAGACGACATCTGCTGGGGTTTCACCGCCGACATTCTCGGGCGGAGCTGCTGCCGGAGTGATTCTGAGTCTTAATTTTTCAGCAATATCTAGCATCGCACGAATTATCGTACGGTACTTTACTCCTCTACCTTCTTCTTTTTTCCAAATTTATAACCTTCATTTAGTTTTGTTTTCACTAAAATACTAAAATAAAATACCAATTTTTATATTAGTCAGGAAAATATATATTTTTTGAGTATTAATAATTTCTCATTTCTCTTGCTCAAAAAATAATAATAATAATATAATTTCTCTTTTATTTATATATTTGAGTAATATTAATTTCTCATTTTCGTTTTATATACTATTCGTAACATTTTTCATGTTGTTGATGGTAAATGCATGGTGTTGAAATTCCAAAAGTAACCTCGAATTAAAGCAAATACTTACGTAAATAATAATTTCCAAAATTATTGGACATAATATTTAGCAATATAAAAACTTGTTTCCAATAAAAAAAAAATTGAATTTTAAAATTTAAAATTAGATCAATTGGTTTTGATTCCCCCATTGTTGAGATAGGGAAATGGTCCAAGAGAAAATGATGCAAAAATTATAGGGAAGATTTAGGCACGAAAAATATACCTTTGATCGTCAATGCTTGTCCTATGCAATGCAAATTCATTATCATTTTCAAATAAATTAAAAATAAACTAAAACTACAAACAACACATAAAAGGTAGATGAAAACAAGAAGCCAGACCAACATATAAATTGAATGTAGGTCTCTTATAAGACGGTCTCACGAATCATTATCTATGAGATGGGTCGATCTTACTGATATTCACAATAAAAAATAATACTCTTAGCATAAAAAAGTAATACTTTCTCATGGATGACCCAAATAAGATATCCGTCTCACAAAATACGATCCATGAGACCGTCTCACACAAATTTTTGTCTAAATTGAAAAGTAGTCTTTTGGCGTACATAGACTGATCATAAACTTGATACAACAAGATCACTTGCTATAGCAGAGTCTCGTTGTTTAAAAAATTACAAAAACGCAACAAAAGAATCGATTATTCATATACTCCAAAACTGTAACTTATTAAGAAGCAATTTTTTTTTATAAAGCCTCACTCAACTTTCAACGATTTTTCAATGTCAATGACGAACCGATACTTCACATCAGATTTCAGGAGACGCTCCATAGCGGTATTTATATAATCTATATTGATCATCTCCACCTCCGGTAGTATATTGTTCTTGGCTGCAAAATCGATCATTGGGATATTATTTTCAGTTCTTTCATTGGGATATCCGTGAAAATTTAGGTGTATTCTTTAATGACTTTTTCCTTCAATTTTTTCCTAACAGACATTTATTCTCACCTTGAATCAGGGGAAAGGTGTGAAGCTCGAGTGGCTTTTCTGGAGCACCAAGCAAGATAAGCTTTCCATCGGGCTTTAACAAACTTATCAAAGGTACTAGGGGATGAACTGCGGACACAGTATCAAGGATTCCATCCAAAGTTCCTGCTGCAGCCTATGCACGCAAAATCAAATAAGTACGACGTTAGTAATTTACATTGTACTAGAATAGAAGAAAGCGATCCTCTGAAACGAGAAGAAAGAAACCTGCATCTGCTCAGGATCACGGCTAACTAAAAACTCATCAGCGCCAAGACTTTCCATAGCTTCCTTCTTTTTATTGATCGACGTACTGATGACTGTCACATGAGTCCCGAAAGCCTTAGCAAACTTCACGGCTACATGGCCGAGGCCACCAAAACCAACTATACCAACTTTCAACCCCGGCTTGTCAAGTCCAAAGAACCTTAATGGGCTGTAAGTCGAGATCCCAGCACATAAGAGAGGAGCACCAATATCGAGAGGCAGATTCTCAGGCCAACGAATGACGAAATGCTCGTCAGCAACCATGAGATTAGAATAACCTCCGTATGTAACGGTCCCGTCAGCGCAAGGCATACTGTATGTGAATATTTGTTTGGGACAGTAGTTTTCGAGATCAATAGCACACTGATCACATTGGCGGCATGATCCGACCAAGCCACCTACGCCTACTTTGTCTCCAACCTTGAATTTCTCCACCTTTTCACCTACCTCAGTAACAATCCCCACGATCTCATGCCTACATATCAATAAAATTAAGCATATGTATCATGCCCCTTTTGCTCAGTTACCATATTGTGACCAGCGAATACATCAAATTCTAACATAAATATTTAAATTAAGTTGAGGATTATACATACGTATACAGCAACAACATTGGACCAAAAAGTCAACACTCGAGCAAGAACTATTCAAAATAGTAAACAGCCCTTCTCATTTTGTACTTGAAAATACAAATTCAACTATTATATTTTGCAACCGATATCATCAACAACCCACAAACTACAAAAATCTCGCTCGAATTCCTCCTAAATAATAGCACAAGGAAAAAACATAAACCCATTATACATCAAGAAAACTTATCCACAAAATATTTACACGTGAATACACAAACACACACAAACAGGATAAATCTTACCCAAGAACAAAAGGATATAGAGTGGATCCCCCCGAACTTATTCTTGCCCATATGAAGAACCCATAATCCATTACACATCAAGAACACATTTCCACGTAATATTTACATATGAACACACATACACACACACACACAGAGTATAAATCTTACCCAGGAACGATAGGATATAGAGTAAATCCCCATTCGTTCTTGACCATATGAAGATCAGAATGGCACACGCCACAATACAGAACTTTGAACTGCATATCATGCTCCCCAGTAGCCCTACAAATGTTCCGCAAACTAAATGAAACCACCGAGAAAAAAAAACCCATGTTTAACATTAAAAAAGATCAAAACTTTCATTATTCCCAGTTCTACAAAAATCTTGAAAAACAAATGTAAACTCGGATCTGTACCTTCTGGAGAACTTGAAAGGAGCTAAAACCCCAGAAGTGTCATTTGAAGCCCATCCAACAGCCTTCACTGGGTGCTCTGTTTCCGGTGATTTCGCCATTAGTCAATGCAATCTCCCTTCTCTCGCAGGAAAAAGAATCTCAAGAAAAATGCGTGTGAATGAATACAAGAACAATGGTATTTATAGCAAAATTCCCTTCTCTCGCAGGAAAAAGAATCTCAAGAAAAATGCGTGTGAATGAATACAAAACAACGGTATTTATAGCAAAATTAAACAGCTTTAATTACGTGGGTGTCAGAGTAAATGTCTTGTGAGCAACTGTTAGTGGGAGAATTTATTGAATGAAGTTGTAATAAATCATTTTTATTTTAATATAATTTATTATTTTATGATTTGTTTTGTATATTTATTTAATTTAAAACATACGAATATCCAAATTAATATTTTAAAATTAAAATAAAATTTTTAAAACTTTCGTTATTTTTTGAATACGAGAAAGTCGAGATCTCAACATAGGGTGGTGAGCTCATAAGTAGAAAGATCAAATCAAACTCGTTTACTTTCTTAATTGTAAACAGATTGTTTTAAAAAAAATTGATATTATAACCGTTTGCAACATTTTTCATATTCGAAGATATAAAAAGAAGAAGTGCGTCAAACATGTTCAATATTATCGATTCATTTGAATTATTTTTACCAATTTTGGGTGATATATTAATTGAATGTGATCCTTAATTTTATTTCGAAACTTACAACATATGGTTTGCTGATATAATAACGGAGATTATTGTTCTAATTTTATTGATATTTTACGAATTTTTAATGGATATTGTTGTTAAAATTATATTGATATATGGAGATATTGTTCTAATTCCAGTGATATTTTACGATATTTTAACAGAGATTATTGTTAAAATTCTAATTATCTATTACCAATTTTATTGATATACAGAAATTATTGTTCTAATTCTATTGATATTTTACGAATTTTTAACAAAGATCGTGTAAAATATCAATCGAATTTTAACAATAATCTCTGTTATCATGTCAGCGATTGTAAAATATCAATCGAATTTTAACAATAATCTCTGTTATCATGTCAGCGAACCATGTAGTATAAATTCTTTATGAATTTTATCCTGCATTGATTTTTCAAAAATAAATTTTTTTGTATAAGCAAGAAGATCACTTCAAATTGAACTGTTGGGTTTTTTTTTTTTTAATTCAGGCTCTAAACAATTAGAAGAAATTTTTACATATAATTTTTTTATGGATTTTCTCGGATTCATATTTGTTGGGAGTACAACAATTACTCATGTTAAAAGAGTGGAGCATATTGCTTGGGATTGTATACAATTTAAAATATTTAAGCTGCAATGTTCATATTTAGTTTTTAGTAAAGAGAAGATTGTTCGGTCTCGTAATTGATATCAGAATTAAGATAATGATACTATCATCTACCAATAACTATTATTAATTAAAAATGACATCATTGTACAAATTAATTCTATAATCATCAAAATAAATTAGTAGATAATTTAGTCTTACTTTCAATAAATGATCCTATTAATTTATTTTGTACGTGTGTGGTAGTGTTGTATAGTTAAAATGAAATGGATTGTATATAGGCAAATTAAAATAAAATATCGTACAAGTTAAAATAAAATAAGAATATTTAATTTTATCTTGAAAGAAGAGCTTGATTCATACCTTTCAAGAAGTTCAATCAAATATATTTTTTTATGAGATTTCAGTCAATCAAATAATTATGTGACCTTTTTCATAATTCGGCCGGCCCGCCGAACTTTGGAATATTTACAAGGGGCTAGATGTTATCGGTGAGCTTGGTTTTGCAGTCTTTACCGCGCGGGGTCGGGATGAGAAATCGAGGTGGGTTTGCATAGACGAACAAAAAGTCAAGGAATCTCGCAAGTGTTTGCAGTATGAAACACTTGCAGCCCAAACCTGAGAGGACGCAGAACTAAGGAACGGAAAAGATGGTCAGAAAAAAAGATGGTTTTACCTTCCAATTCATTCTTTGATTTAGGATATCAATTCTAGCAACGAGCACTCACGGACGTGGCAACAAAATAGCTGAGCATACTCCAACATTATTATCTGCAATTCTTACAAGTAATCACGGCAGGAGCATGAACCATTTTGGAAATGGTGGAAACGTGTTGCATCTGTCGAGACAATTTCTCGATCAACCAGTTTCAAGATAAATTTGATGGCAGAATGACGGTCATTACAAACTCTAAGGTTCTTCATGATCCTTATAGTAGTATTTTGATTCTGAAGTAGTCATTAATGCAAATGAAATAGCAAGTTTTTTTTTTTCACTGTGATGCTTTAGAATCTGCTCTTTCAATTCTCATCGAGATCGGGCAGGTTCCTTCCATTTTCCACAAGCCAAATAGACATTGGCTAGCGCTGAACATGCTCCACTGTTGTCCGGTTCGATCGAAAGGAATCTCCCTGCTGCAATTTCTGCCAGTTCCACAAATTTTTTTTTTTGAATTGTACAAGCCGCTAAAAGTGAACCCCAAGCAATGACATCCGGTTCAATCGGCAGGGTCGCTATAAAATTTTGTGCTTCCTGCAACAACCGAAATTCAAACGTTTTGAATTTCTTTTTTAAAATAAAATATGGGTTCTTACCTATCGCAATACGTAAGTTTGAATATTCTCCTAGCCCGTTAAGATCTCTATTAGTCCATCAATGTATATCAATAATCAAGTCTCCCAACAATAAATACCTAAATAATGTGACTTGACTTTAATTATGACCCATAATTACATGGGTTGACCTACAAAAATAGTTTAGTCTAAGTTAGATATATGACCATAAGGCTACGTTTGGTTGAAGGATAGAGTAAACTAATGATTAGTACGTAAATGATAAAGAAAATGATTGTGAGAGGATTGTAATATATGGTGTAAAATAATATTATGTTTGGTAAGATTTTTAAGTGTAGGATTATTTTGAATTTTTTGATGAAAAGACGAATTTGCCCTTCCCCTTCGCGACGGCGACAGTGGCGGTGGTGGCCGGCGGTCGAGCGGAAATGGTCTGCCGGAAAAGGTCGGCGGGTGAGAGGCCTGAAACGTCGCTATTAGCGACGGATTTGCCGGAAATGGTCTGCCGGAAATGGTCTTGCGACGGATTTACCGTCGCCGATCTTGTTTAGATCGGCGACATTTTCTGAAAAACCGTCGCTATTAGCGACGGTTTTGAGAAAACCGTGGCTATTAGCGACGGTTTTTGAGAAAACCGTCGCTATTTGGGACAGATTTTTACAAACCGTCGCTAACTTGAGTTTGAATTTAGGAGAAGGGTAAAAATGGAAAAATAGGAGGTATTAAGAGTGGGATAATTTATCACACCTAAATTGTCAGTATTATTTGTCCAACAAATAGTAGCTACAGTGCGGGCTTTTCAATTTTATCACGGGCCCTCGTATTTCCTAAAAATCCAACCAAACGGGTGATTAGCCGGGATAAAATAATCTATCCCGGCTAATCACCCGAACCAAACGCAGCCTAAGAGGTGAGTTAGCCCAGGTTGAAGCCCATACTATCTCACGTCGTGTGACCGTCATCGATGTAATTATTTTCATATCAATAGACTATGATACAAATATACTGAACATATACTCGTAATGATATAATACAATGTTATTTCAAACGATCGATAGTAGTGGTTCACATACTTTTTCAACTCGATGTTACTTTAAAATGGCTGAGTGATATATATTTCGGACAAGATCCATTTCACAATTTGCTATTTGTGCCTCACTTTCTCAACCAGTTCGGACCAGTTTAAAGTTGTTAACATTGAAAAAATGAAGACGACCCCCCCTTTGTCCATCATCACATGCAAGTGACATGTGAGAATTGGTTTAATTGGGGCAAACAAGAAAGTGTGTGATAAAATGTGCACATATGAGTGTACATGCATATATATGTGTTGGGAGGGGGGGGGGGGGGGGGGGTGGCGTTACGGGTGTGGGTGCGACACGGAATTATCTCAATCTTACATGACTTAAACATAAAGAAAATTTGTGTAATTCATTATCTAAGTTTAAACATCGTAAAATTCTCAAACAGTACTGCATCGACATACATATATTATATATATATATCCTTTGTGGGTAAAGGGAAGGTCTAGTCATGCCTGGACAACAATGAACACACAAATATGTCCTAATTTTTATCTTGTTTTTGGGTCCCCAAATTGTCGAGGCTATAATTGGGAACAATACTTTCCATGTTTAATTGTGCATGATGCACATGGGATGAACATTGTTCATTGGCCTTAAATCCCATTCAAAGGGATGTCCTCTCCAACGTGATATGATGTTTTTCTACTATTATTACAATAATTCAGTCACCCATCAAATAAATAATTAAAATCTAAGAATATATTGCATTATTTTGACTATTATATGATTTAAAATATAATAATTTTGTTATTTTTATTAACTAAATTTTTTGATAAAACGAACGACGTTTGATCCTACGGCTTATTTCTCAAACGATATGGGTTTATATTTTATAAACAAGCTAAACACATCTCTAGGTATATATTTAAACTTCTACTTCCTATAAAAGGCAAAAACTTGTGTGAGACGGTCTCATGAGTCGTATTTTGTGAGACGGATCTCTTATTTGGGTCATTCATGAAAAATATTATTTTATATTAAGAGTATTACTTTTATTATGAATATCGATAAGGTTGACCCGTCTCACAGATAAAAATTCGTGAGAACATCTCACAAAAAACATACTCCCTAAAAAAATGACATGTTATAGTGTACAGATTGTTAGTTAATCATTGTTCTCATCAGTTCTTTTATTAATCATTCGGATGCTCGACAAATAAGTAGGTTATTTTATTGGTTATTACGAAGTTTTTTATACTTTGTACTGTCTTTTTGTTAAACTAAACAAAATAATTATCTAAAAGATTTAAAGGTATTGCTAAAAAGGTAAGATTCTAAAACTCATAACAATAAATTGGTTTTGTTTTTTTACATTTAGTCCGATTTTTACGGTGATATTACCTTCACTGACATTGTTGGTAGATGTCCAATTGAAATATTCAACATCACGTGTTCTTGGATGAAAGTTGAAGCGAGTAAAAAGAACAATTTTTATCGTCGAAAATCAAATTTTGACCAATTCATGGAAAAAAATTGTGCATAAGCCAACTTTAAAAACCAATTTAACATTTTCTCGTCTTAAAAATAGATTTTTTTTTTGACAAAGTACATATTAACGTATAATTGGCTAATTAAAATTGAGATTTGTTGACTCAATTTTAAAAGTTAGCTTAAAGAGATTCTCCAAGCTCATATATGCAATTTCTATATATTTTTATGCAACCGATGTAGGATAACTAACACACATCTCACGTGCAAGAATAAATATCTAGAACGTTGGGAGATTCACGAATGACCCAACTATGTGTAGTCTAACACATAACGATGAGTCTGAAACTTTGATAACATGTTAAGATTGAGACTCGAACTTAACTTAATTTCAAGATAATTAATTAGTTATAATAAGAAAAAAAAATTATATATATATTTGTGTTTTTCCATCAGGATCAGATAGAATCGGCAATTCCAATCACGTCTTAATCATCTCCAAAGACTGATCATGAGTGGCTTAAAATCGTCAAAGCTTGTGTAATATTTCCCTCAGGTGGAATATTATTGATAATGTTTGGTAAATAATTATGACAACTTACCTACTATATCAAAGTCAAGAATTTAATTTCCACTTAATCACTTGGATTATTACGACAAGATTTTAGGATTAAGACAACAACATGCTTTTTAACAACTACGAGTAATAGGATAAGTTTAAAACTCATAGTTGCGATCATAAATTTTTTTTTTAAATTATCAGGGACATGTTTAATCAAGATACAATACTCTTGGATTCCTAATATATGGGGCAGTCTCTCGAAAAATACAGAGTTATTTATCATTCATCGAGAGCAATTCTCTCCATATATATTTCAACATTATAATCAGATCATTTGTCTTTCATATTTTAATAAAATTGACATCATGTATTAATGATCCAATAAGTAAAATTTCATCACATCACATGATATAATACAATTCAAGTATAACATGGAAAAAAAATCCAAAAACACGAGAGGTCTACTTGATCCAAGGGTTTTGAGGGCGAAAGCATGGTTCCCCGATGCGGCTGTGATCGATGTCCGGAGCTATCTATTTCAAAATAAGTTCAATAGCCACAAGCAAATCGTAGATCTTTCGTATAATCTATAATATATTTGAGAGTTAACCGTTATTTTTAACTTTCATTTTCAAACATCATCTCTTTGTGAATTTTTATGATCTCTTCTTTATAATCTATAAATTTAATCATTTTTATCAAAATATAATCTCTTACGAACACTACCTACGATCCGACGACGAATTCTGCGAGGGTCCCCACAGTGCTGTATAGGGGGAGCTGGATACCATGATATAATATGTGTAATGTATTATGCATTTGTATCATATATTTATTCGATTGGCAGGCTATAGATACCATAATATTATAATGTCATTAAAATTAACACCAAAAACAAAATAAGCTGGCTAGGTCATTAAAAACTAATCATCTCTAAACTGAGACTAATAGTTTAATTATATTAATTTTTTTAAAAATATATAAATGAAACAAGTGGGAGCAAGATTCCATTATTTATATAGTTCGTTTTCAAGAGACTGACATCGATTTAGCCGGAGGAATCTAATGCACTTGATACCCGAATCATCCGTTTAGTCGTTTTATCGATAAAATTTTATTCAAACAACTCATGAGATGTCAAAATAATTATTTTCAGCTCCTATTGATTTATTTCTTCACAAAGAATAGTTAGGAAAATCTACAAAGTAAGAACAATTATATATGTGAGACATTCTCCTAAGATATGTACTCAATAAAAAAATTAGTAAGTCTTTTGTAAGACAGTCTCATTGATCTTTATTCGTGAGATTGGTCAATTATGTTCATATTCACAATAATAAATGATATTTTTTCATTGGTGACCCGAATAAAAAATTCGTCTGACAAAAGTTTTTGTTATAAGAAATACTTAAAAACCTAAAAACGGATTCACCTGAAAAATTCATTTGTTTGTTTTCTACTCAAATTTTACTCGTGGAATCGTCTTATAATAATTTTTGTGATTAAAAATACTCAAAAACGAATTATTCTTCAAAATCCCAACACTTTTCAAATTTGAAGACCTATCTTATCCGAATGCGCCGTAATTGATCGCGATGCATCAAATACCCAATCAATCCTTGGGAGAATTAAGAGTAAAAGTTGAACAAGTAACTTGTCAAAATTCAACCTTCATGTGACCATTAGGACCCCAAAAATTTTTCCTTGATTAAAATATTATTCCATAGAGCAATAAAATACAAAAATGTAAAAAAGAAATGGATGGCCTTATTAATACTTTAATGATTATTAGAAAAAAAAACATGACCCGTGGAAAAGGACATATAATACCATTTTAATTATAATTATAAAATTTATGACCAAGTGAAAAGATATATAATTATCATTAATTCTACGTTATGCATGTGAGGCAAAATTTGTGTGAGACGGTCTCACGAATCATATTTGTGAAACGGATCTCTTATTTGGGCCATCCATAAAAAAATATTACTTTGTATGCTAATAGTATTACTTTTTATTGTGAATATGGGTAGGTTGACCCGTCTCATGGATTATGATCCGTGAGATGGTCTCACATGAGACTCACTCATGCATGTGATCTGTTAAAAGTAAGATTTTTAATTTTTTATATTAAACAAATACAAGAGAAGAGAAAATATCTTATAACGTTATCTGTGAGACGGATCAACCTTACCGATATTCATAGTAGCTTAACATAAAATTAATATTTTTTCATTGATGACTAAAATAAAAGATTCGACCCACGAAATTGATCCGTGAGATCGTCTCACAAGAGTTTTTGTGATAATAAGAATTTTTGTGAATATTTAGAAAATAAAATAATTTATCTTTATATTTAATAGCATAGATAATCAAAACATCCCTACTCTATATATATAATAAAAATAAATAAATTGTTGTGGAACAAAATTCACCACTATTATTATGATATTGGAATGAGAGTGACTGAAACACACAACTTGAACAGAAAAGAAAGATAATTAAACAGAGTACATCAAACCCAAAAAGGGTTTTTTCACACGCAAAAAAAAAAAAAAAAAAAGGAAAGTGAAACATAGAATAAAACCTCGAATTTAAAGGGGTGAAAAGTAATTAAAAAAGTGAGGTTAAGATTGAGAGCAGTAAAACAGGTAAAAAGACAGGATTTGACTCCATTTTTGGACTGTCGCTCTCAGCCCCTCTGTGCCATTCTCTCGAGCCAACTCAGCTGTACAACTTTCTAGACCCACTCGGTCCCCTCGCCGGAATTCTACTCCGCCTTAAGCCGCCATGCGGAGGTGGCGATGAGCGGTCGAGTCTGCCATCCAAGCATCAGGCATCCGTCGTGCTCCTCCACCCTGTAACCATCTCCGCCGGCGAACAGCGCCAGTAACATACTTGCCTGTTTGAACGCGTTGGAGCCCAGGTGAACCGGGTCGAAACCGGCGGAACCCAGGCGGAGCCGCCACTGGGCCAAAGTTTCGTGTCTTTCAACCCTCTCCGCCCCCTCGCACGCCACCACGTTGCATATCTGTCGCCCTAAGTAGACTTCCGTCATCACCAAATCTTGGCTGTTTGGGTCGATCGAGCTGGAGCTCTCCAGAGAGTCGAACATGGTGGAGTAATAATGTAAGGCCTCGTTGAATCTGTCCAAGAAAACGTTCCCATTATGATCAGCTTCTTGTTCGACAACCGTTACTATTTTGGGATTCATTGATTTGATTGAATTCAGTACTTTTTCTATCGCGCTTGGTCGGGACAGCAGTCGGTGCAGCTCGAAAACAGAATTTACGGCCACCGCTTCCACGTTACTCGGCTTAATGTCCAATATTTTGGCATCAAGATCAGCCAATGAATTGGCAACAAAACCTCTGAACTCGAATTCTACGCCGATTGTCTCCGCCAGTTGAGCCAATTTCCAACCCACCTGCTGCAAAGCATCTGTGTTATCCGGCTGCGGCGGACCAATCCCAGTGAGCCTAAACGCTGGCGGGCCTCCGGGACGCAGAGCCAGAGCCTGCATCAAAGCTGGCCACTGCATCCCCTGCTTCAAGCTGAAATCTATCACATGAACTCGAGTTGCTCCAGCAAACGCCTCTAGGATCGCCTGATTGGCAGTGAAATGGGCAAATTTAAGATAAGGGCCCGTCTCGTAGAAGTGCATCTGCAAGACATCGGAGTAGGAGAACTCAAGTGAATCTTGGGGATAAATCTTGTAAATCTTTCGTGCCAAAGCCTCCGCGAAATAGGTGGCAACTTTCCTCATGGCCCCAACTTGAGAGACCGCCAGTAAACCAACGTGCTTCACCAAAGCATCCGCTACTTTCTGGTTTCCTTGCTGAACGGCCTCCGCGCACGCCATTAAAGTGTGGACGAGTCTGACTCCGGTTTCTTGCGAATCCAACAGCACCACCGGCCTCGCCGCCTCCACCATCGACCCATTCTCGAGAAATTCAGATCCAGTAGCGGATTTTATCCTCTTATTACCTTTTTCGGGATCATAATCAAGAACATCTTTCTGGTGGTTACCAAAAACAGCACCGCCAGGAATTGCTCTCAAATCATCATCATAAATGATATTTCCTCCGTTTCCTTGTATGTTCCCATCATTTGAAAAGCTGATCATATTACTGGAAGATTCACCTGAAATTACAATTGAATCGGGAAGCATATCGAAACTACTGGAGTTGTTAAGCTCAGATAACATGCTTTCGACCCATCCAGAAAGATCAGAGGGATTGTAGTGCACTGTATCAGTTGAAAGAACAGAAACCCCATCTTCAGTTGTGGTTCCCATCACCATCTCCAATTGCTGAAGCTTCTCCGCCACATCCGCCATTTCTGAAGACTTCACTTTGTACCCCAAAACAGCAAACAGCTCATCCATACCCGCATCTGGCTGCTGCCACTTCTGCTCTTCCTCCCACTTCTTGGATTTGTCTGCGGAGGAAGGGGGCGCCGCCGCTGCCTTGCCACGGTCTCGATCTCTTTTCATACTGTGAGATAAATGTAGGGGTTGATTTTTCTTTTCTTCTTTTCTTTTAGGTTTCTGGTTCTATTTTCGGTGGGCAATTGCTTCAAGAAACATGGATCTTCACAAGTGGAGTTGAAACTTGAAAGCCTTAATTTTGCTTGGTTTTTTGTATCGATTTTTGAGTTAAAAATGGAAGGGCTCGTGAAGAAGGCGCGAGCTTCAAGAGAGGAGCAGGGAGGAGAAGTGGAGGAGATAAGGAAGAGAAGAAAGCGTAGCCATAATAATGGTGAGGTCCTTTATTTATTTATTTATTTGTTTATTATTATTATTATTATTATTATTTATTATTGTTATTTTTTGTTATAAGCATTAATATAAAGTAAATTGATGATATAAGGAAATATAAATTTGAGCTTCAACTACCAAAACCTTGGTTGTTAACTATGTCAAATCATTTTATAATTCACTTTTGGTTGAATCAATTAATATTAGGGTGTATGAGTAGGGAGAAAAATTTGTGTGCATGAAGAGCAAGAGACAGTCTCGTAGATTTTATATTTGTGAGATGAGTCGATCTAATTTATATTTATAATAATAAATAAAATAACACTTTATTGATAAAAAAAATCGCGATGTGAGACTGTATAATAATAGTTTCTGTATTGCGAAAAAACATCCATGATGACGCATTTACGATTTAGCAAAACTATTAGTATAGAATTTTTAAACAGCATATGAATTGAAACCTCCTCAACCTTAAATAATGTGTTTGGATTGATATATTTGGTTTATTTGAGGTAAATCTACTCGACAATTAATTTCAATTGTTGCATAGGATTTCAGATCTAACACAATATAAAGGCATTTCAAATTCTTCTTTCGAATATTTTCTCATATCTAAAATCAACATAGAAGAAAGGGATTTGACTTGGCAAATGAGTCCATATTGTTTATATTTGAAATTCACCATTATTATTAATATTGAAATTTCTTAACTTGATATAGAGTATATTTGAAATTTATTTAAATTTTGTTCATCCAAATAAATCAAGAATTTGAAATCAATTATCTCAAATTCAAGCACAACAATGTTGTGTTTGGATCGAAAGATTTGAGTATATTTGATTTCAAATATATTGTATTATTTTGGCCCAAAATTAGAATGAATACTTTAAAATTTCTTGTATCGTCGAAGTATAATTTTTTCCTTTAATTTTAAATTCAGTCTCCAATCTAATCATTTTATATACAAAACATTTCAAATCCTTCCACAAATTCAAATGTTTCATCAAAACACAACCTTATCAAACAACTGAGACAAATTATAATTAAAAACTTTTGGTTGATCGCCCTACAAGCTACTCTATCACCATCTCATTCCCAAAGAATGGACCTTTTTTTGGGGATGCAACGATAAGGAAATGGTTTGGGTTTCATTTATTTTATTTAAGACCGAATGAGATTTAGCTTTGGCAAAAACTTGTGTGAGACGATCTCACGGGTCGTATTTGTTAGACGAATATCTTATTTGAGTTATCCATGAAAAAATATTACTTTTTATGCTAAGAGTATTACTTTTTATTGTGAATATCAGTAGGGTTGACTCGTCTTATAGATTAAGATCCGTGAGACGGTCTCACATAAGACCCACTTTTTAGTTTTAGATTTTTTTTGGGTAAATAGTTTTTAGATTATTCGAAATTCCATCTACTATTGCTTTTTTCTGACCTTTTCACATTCAATCATTGTGGATTACCTATTTTTTCCTCCTTTTTTTCTTTTTGTTTTTTTACCAACATCGTAGCTTTTATCTGCGCTTCACGCTCAATGCTCATTTTTGCCTCTTTTTAACACTTGCACAAGAACACAAATGAATTTAAACATGAACTTATATTTCGAATACAAAATTGGATTTGGACCTAATATCCTACCATCTTGACTTCAGATAAATGATCATTTAGATACAATATCACACACACACGCACGCACACTTGAAAATTTACAAACCAACTTGTCTACAGATATATATAGGAAATCAGAGAACAATACGAACATCAATGCAGATTGTCCTTGTCAACACCTATTCGGGCGAACATGTCGTACATGACTTGTTTAATACGGTTACTTGGTTAACTTGATTTACATGCTATCGTGTTAGTTCGAGTTTACTCAGTACGCAACGAAAGATAGCGACCGCGGTTTTTCACGTCATTGAAAAAAACAATGCTTCCAAAAGACACACGATTTTTAGTTGGTTCAGGATAGAGATATTATTAGAAAAATAATCTACAAGCCTTTGAATTATCACTATTTGTAGAAGATCTTCTCTGTACTTCACGTATGGTGCCTTTATATTCAAGTTTGGTTGTTCAAGTCTATTGTCTTCAATCACTTTTCAATCCTCTAGTGATGTGCAAATAAACTGATTCCTGGTGATATCATAACTACCAACTTCCAATCACTTCACTTGATGATTTTTGCATTGACATACATTGGGTTCGGGTTCGGGTTCGGGAAGCTTTCGATAGCTAGGCGGGTAGGATTCTCTACCAGATGCTTATTCATCAAGTGTATCATTTGTCCCTTACCTCGGTAGGTTTCAGGGAAGGTGGTAATCAGCTTCAGTGAAAACTCTTCCAACAATTGCTATAGCTTTCTGTGTGTGTCGAGCATCTGGACCAGGATATATTTTAGTTGCACTGTATATGTTTCGTTACTTTTAAGTTGTAACCTTTCCGCACACGTCATGTTATCAATTATCGTTGTATAGACAATTTTGCTTATGAAATAGATTGGTTTGGTTAAATTTTGTATTATGAGATTTGTTGGTTTCGAATTTTATTTGCAAACACCGGTGTCATTGGTTCTAGGCACGGGACGTGACAACTCTCATTCTAGTTAAGACGAAAATGAGAAGAATAACAAGAACGAGATCGAGGAGAACCACATTTTTGGAGGGTAGATACATGATTTCGTAGATTCGTTAGTTGCTACTTTATTTATTAACATGTTTTACTTTTGTTTATGTTGTTATATTTGAGACATTTGGAATGTAAATACAATATTTTATTACTTTTATGAATTAAAGACTGCTTTTAGAATTTTTGTATTTGAGAGACTTAATTTCAAAATATTTAAAGGCAAAGCCGATGCCATCAACTCCTGGCGCAGGACATGACACCCCCTCACTAACAAGAATATATTTTTTGGGAGATAATTGAATCCACTACCTTCTCTCTGATACCAAATATTAAGATCTCTCACCAGTAAGATAAAAATTATTGAGAAAGAAGCATGTCTTACTGCATGTGTTATCTTGTCAGTCTTATTTTTTTTTCTTGCTCGCATTGTCTCTACCTGAGATCATTCTCATCAATTAAAATCTGACATGTATCTTTTACGAATCATCAAGTCAAACAGATCTTTAATGTCAACAACTTGTCGGACGAGAACTTTCAGAAAGTCATAGATCCAAATACTTCTCACACTTATACACGTTTAACCTAACACTTTTTATCATTAAAACGAAGGTTTTTATATTACATTTCATTCTTCTTCCAAATTTATATAAATTTTTATTCTTTTAAATATTTTTAAAACAAAAATTCATTTCAGGGCAGTTAAATTTTAAAAAAAAAATCGGAAGAAAAATACAACAAATTTAGAATTTATTGAATTTGGATGAGATAGATTGTTGTTAAACATGTTTAAAGATGATCCTTTGTTTCCATTCGACTCGTTCCTTGCGTGGTTGATAACCTTCCAAAATCCTACAATAATGGGCTTTAGGCCAATTTTTTGAAGCTGTGTTTGGCCCATGAATTTAAAAATTAAATTCCATTATCCATATTTGAAATTTTGCCTGCAAATATCGAGGTTGTTTGGAGATGCAGATGAACTAATAGATCGCTAAATAGTAAAAATATATAATTATTATAAATAATAAAAATGGATGGTGAAATATTTGTGAAATACGAAGGGAGATAGGCCGGCCCACATAAAAAGTTGAACACCAAATAAATAGAAATAATTAATTTTTCTATCAATAAAAAATGAATTTTTGAATCAGTTTATCCTAATATTCGAATCAATTCAGTTTGGTCGATTTTTTCAATTTAACCGGAGTTATGCTCACCATGAAACGTAAATCTAAACAACATACTCTTCAACTTTCTGATAACATGATTTCTAGTTGTGAAACTATATTTTTATTTTTGAGTTAGGTGAAATGATTGTTACAATTGAGTCTTGAACTCGAGATCTCGTTCTAAACATGATATATTAGTATCATATTAGCTAAAAGTCATCGGATTGGCTTACGACACTCTATTTTGATTTCTTTTTAAGTGAATGTAACAACCTAATATTTAATCCATGTCGACATTTGGTTAATTAAACTTAGGCTTCTCGTTTTTTGGATCTTGTCACGGGAATCAATTGACAAGGATTCTCTTTCATTTCACATATTAAATTTAATTTTGTTCATATCTAGCTAACTTAGGCATTTTTGTCACCTTCATTGAGGTATATACTCCAATTTCAAATAATTAACAAACGCCAAACAACATTTAATGATTAATAACTCATATTATATGGAGGCGATATCAATCAAAGTATGATGTTTGGAATAATAGGGGTTCGATCTAACTATTGTTAAAAGAGTGAAATATCACATATTTAACTCGAAGTCGATATAATTATGGAATAGGTGATCGTACGAGAAATAATTACATGTGTTGTCACGTATAGAAAATATTATTCATATATATAAACAATATACTAGTATTTTCTCCCATGCACTACCTAGGCTAATAATATGTACAAAAAATTTAGTCGATTTTAGTGAGAAAAAAAATTGGATTCATATTTTCTCGACGAACTATTACCCTAATATCCAATCAAGGAATATGCGTGTAACGGTATATCGTGGCTAGAGATTATTTGTTAGCACTGTCATTTTGTATTTGGCAAAAAATTGCGTGAGACGGTCTCACGGGTCGTTTTGTCATAGGTCCCGAAAACGAAAATGACGATATGCACGGAATAATGGGCTCATTGCGCTCGTCATGAAATTATTTATTACCGTGTGGATTCAAACTCTAATTATAGAGGAGTTCTATCTGAGTCAAATAGGCTATGTAATAAATTGAAGAGATAAAATATTGGACTCCTGGAAAAAAATTTGGAGAGATTTTTGAGCCAAGTGTGTCGCTCGAGCAGATTTTATGAATGAATATTTTCTTATTTTTCAAGCCACTGATAATTCTTTCAATACTTTTCGATTAAAATGTTATACAATTGACTCTCATAATAACATGTGTTAGTCATTTTCATAAAATTAGAATTTATACGAATTAGATGCAACAAAAGTCTACTTTACAGTTGCGTTTACGAAAGCATGAATTCGAGACGTGATATAACAGTATTAGCGATAGTTGCCGATAGAGATATCAGAAAATAAGTTATATGCACAGTAAAGTGTTACGTGTATAAATAAAATAGATACGAGTCACCTCTTGAACGTGCTCGATAAAGTGTTATGTTCCCTATAGGACGGAGCCAAAAGGGGCGGAGGTCCCCTCCCCTCAAATTTTTCTCGCTCATACATCCGACCCCGTAAAGTTTGAATATAAGTTACAATTAAAATCACTTGCCCCCTTCCTGCCCCACCCAATTGTTCGACAAAATATCGTTTCTATAAATAATTCAATCATTTTTTACTACTGAGAAATAATTTAAATAATCCAATCATTTCTGTAGTTTTCAAATCTCTTCTCTCCTCTATTTGTTTTCAAAATCTCATCTCTCCTATTACTAAGACTAATCACCTGAAAAATATTTAAGAGTGAGTCTCATGTGAGACGGGTCAACACTATCGATATTCACGATAAAAAGTAATATTCTTAGCATAAAAAGTAATATTTTTTCATGGATGACCCAAATAAGACTTCTGTCTGACAAATACGATCCGTGAGACCGTCTCACATACGTTTTTGTCAATATCTAATTACTAATATATATTAAGAAAGAGATTGCTTAAACTTTCAATATTGACTCAATTATGGATAAATTTGAAATCATAAAGAAACGTTGTTCACATTTTAAAATTATATCTTTTGTAACTCTAATTTTTATATTATTAATTTTTATCCGTCGTCGCTTTATAGAAATGAATAATTCGAGTTACTAAGTGAATTATATTTCATCACAAACTAATTTTAAATATTTAATTGAGATTACATTAACTGCGTGCTGAAGTTTCTAAAATATTCAGACTCATTACAGTCCAAATCTAAGATCAGTGGCATAATTTTGAAGCACTTTACTAGGGAATCAAACTGCCTCCTTACTTCATATAAATCCACCTCGTTATCATCATACTATATGTATCTACATATAAACTAACCCTTTTCATATACTTATATATATATACATAGACTAACCCTTTTCATATCTGCAAGATACACACACAAGATCAATGGCTGTTCTAGCAACTATTCCTGCTAACGAAACCTTATTCTTTCGAAAATACTACTTTGGTAAAATCAAAACATCAAATAACAGTAGAAACAATATCATCCGAATGAAGATTCAGCCTCCGAATGTCGCGACGACGTCTGCAGCTCAACCTTTATCTCATGATATATTGATCAGTCCATCGAAGCCACTGGATTTTGTGTTTCCCAATTTCCAGTTTCAAGATTATATGGCAGCAAAGGTGCGGAGGGTGAACAAAGCCTTGGATGATGCAGTTCCGCTACGAAACCCCATTAAGATCCACCAGGCTATGAGGTTATAATAACGTGTTTCCTACTAAGATATATCTATCATCGTGCATCTTGATATATACAATAATCAAGATATCATCAAGTATGATTTTACTAGACTGTGCTAACAAGTAAACCAATCAGGTACTCACTTCTTGCCGGCGGGAAACGTATTCGGCCAGCATTGTGCCTCGCTGCGTGCGAGCTGGTGGGGGGAGAAGAACACATGGCCCTCCCCGTTGCCTGCGCTATTGAGATGATACACACGATGTCGCTCATTCACGACGACCTCCCATGCATAGACAACGATGACCTACGCAGAGGGAAGCCGACGAATCACAAGGCTTTTGGGGAAGAAACTGCGGTTCTTGCAGGAGACGCCCTGCTTGCCCTCGCCTTTCAACACGTTGCGGTCAATACTAGAAACGTTTTGCCCCGGAGGGTAGTTCAGGCCATTGCCGAGCTGGGCTCTGCTGTCGGGTCCGAAGGGCTCGTCGCGGGACAAATAGTAGACATATGTAGCGAGGGAAAACAGATAAGCCTGGATGAATTGGAGTACATTCATGTACACAAAACATCGGTGCTTTTGGAAGCCGCGGTTGTGTGCGGCGCCATAATGGGCGGCGGGGATGCGATCCAGATTAAGAGGTTGAGGAAGTACGCGAGATGCATAGGGTTGCTCTTTCAGGTGGTGGATGATATTTTGGATGTCACGAAATCGTCCGAGGAACTAGGGAAGACTGCGGGGAAAGATTTGGAGAGCGATAAAGCGACGTATCCGAAGCTTATGGGGCTCGAAAAGGCAAAGGAGTTCGCTGCGGAACTGGCGGATAAGGCCATGGAGGAGCTTAATAGCTTCGACGTTCTGAGGTCAGCACCATTGTATCATCTGGCTAACTATATAGCCTATCGCCAGAATTAGTCCACAACTTCACAGGGATTTTTTTTTTTGAGCACACGGGGAGGTGGAGTAAATCTCGGGTCATTGCCAACATTGGCCGAGATCGAGCTCAACTGAGCTACAAGTCCGGTCTCGACTTCACAGGGTTTATGTGTGTACATTACTTGATATATATGTTGATCCTCTATAATAATAAGAAAATTATATATATGTGTGACCAGTACCCCTCTCCAATTTTTTTTATTTTGATGTTACGATCCAAAATACATTTATATTTAAACAAGATTTGAATTCTGTCAGAAAGATACGAGATAAATCACAAATAAATTATTTTTGTCTATCAAATTATATAGCATAAACATGATTGCCTCGTCCCAAGATGTGTTTCAATTTGTAATTGGCCGAACGGTCCGAACCCAAATGGTAATTTAGCAATCTAAACAAAAAAATATATTTTTTTAGTAAAAATAAAAAAAGAAACTATGATTTTCTTATTCAAAAAAGTTTTGTGAAATTGTCTGATATATCTATACAATTAGACCAATATTCTACACGACCCAACGCAATAAAAAATATTTTTTTAATCCTCTATTTTTCAACCTCTAATCTCCAAGATATATCCTCTAAATTTTGCAGAAACCTCCATTTTTTATTTTTCATTCTCATCCATTATATACATAATTAAATAATTACGAAATGTAAACCCAAAATTAATTCGATAATTTTTGTATAAAAACTGTATAATGCATTAAATAATCACATGATTTATTATTAAATCGAACACAATTAAACATATATTTGACTCAATTTTTTTAAAAATAGTGGAATTATTTTGTCATGAAACATAAATTTAAAAATAAAAAAAACAATATGCAATTTTGGAGGATGACATTTTCGTAATTTATGTCATCCTCCAAAACCATCCTCTATTGCTAGATCGTTGTAGCATTAATCTCCGCTCCATATCATCCATAGAGAATGGCTGGAGATGCTATCAAAATCAACCTCATGTAGACTCCTATTTGTTATGCATCGGGTCAACCCTACCGATATTCACAATAAAAAAAAAAGTAATACTCTTAGCATAAAAGTAATACTTTTCACGAATGACCCAAATAAGAGATCCGTCTCACAAAATACGACCCATGAACACAAGTTTTTTCCATTACAATTTTAACATACGCTTCCAAAACATTTAATCTAAATCTAAATTCCCGACATGTGTTCAAGTTAATGAGTTGGATCCATCTAATTAACCATCACATAATTATATGATGATGATATTTTTTTATATATTATAAAAAACCGAAATCAAACCGAACCATAATCTGAATTTTTTCAGTAAGCTCAATAGATATATAATTCAATTTAACTCGAACTTTTGAGCCATAAAAAAGAAAATGTGATTTGACAAATTAAATAACCTCAACCCATCAAGTACGGCGCTTTTACCTCTCCCATTGCCTCCAATAATACTAACATTTTCTTTGTCAAAATCTAACTTTCCTTGATTAACGCCTCAAATACTGCCCTTTTCTTCCCTGGATCCAATCAATCTTTTCCCCTATAAATTACCAACATTTTATGCACCAAACGTACCATCACATTTTACTACTACATTTTCTAAGGGAAAAAAAATAATCTTCGAAGATATAATGGGAAGCCGTACTCACAGTACCGCTACTATTTTCTTGGTTTTGTCCCTAGTTTTCTTCCTTACATTATCTAATGTTGTTCAGGTATTTTTAAACATTTAATCTTATTACATCTTTTTATTTTTTTTAATGATTTTTATTAACATTTGTTCTTGACATTAATTTGACAGGGGTATAATCATCTTCGACCTCAAGGTTAGTGTAAAAAGTTTATTCATTCAAATGGATCCAATTTTTTTAAATAAATGGGATCTCCCATTCATACAGAACAATCCCATTTATGTCTCTGGATTCAAGTTTAAAATCCAAGAATATAACGAGCTTCGTAACTCGACTGACATTCAGAATGGTCGAAGATTGCAATTTACCCGTCGTTACTAATTAATCGTAGAAACTAATTGATCTGCATGTGGGTGCCACAGATTGCAAGCCTCGATGCACGGACCGTTGCTCGGCTACATCGCACAAGAAGCCATGCATGTTCTTCTGCCTAAAGTGTTGCGCCAAGTGCCTGTGTGTGCCGCCGGGGACCTACGGCAACAAAGAGACATGCGCTTGCTACAACAATTGGAAGACTAAACGAGGCGGCCCTAAGTGCCCTTGAACTATTAATTTTTTTTTGTGTGTGTGACTATTTCTGATTAGCAAAATAGCCGGAATCTTATTATTTTGGAATTAATTGGGTTTGTCGTCATTTGTAAAACGAAGCAGAAAAGTTTTTGTTTTCAATAACCATAAATTTGATTTAACTCGATCCTCCTTCCCGGTTTAATCGAAACCGAACCGGAACTTAAACAAAATCGAATCCAAATCCAAAACTATAATATTTTCAATGTCTTCATATAATAAATTCATTTTTATTTGTTTTTAAGAAAAGGGATATTTGTCCAATCATTGATTGAAAATAGAAAAATGTTTTTTTTTTTAAAAAACACAAAAACAAGAATAAAGAGTTTTCCTATGCCGAAAAGTGGAAAATTCTTGAATGAATTAAAACTCGATTCATTTCAATTTTATGAAGTTGAAATGGTTCAAATTGATTCAATTTACATCCTAATCCGATTCTTTTGAGTACAAATGGGAATTACACTAAATGATTTATAATATTAAATAAAATTCGTCGAGTAATTTTTGTAATATTATGGCAGCTATGCCCAAAAATGTTACAGCTAGCAATTCAATTGTCTATAGATAGCTATCAAACGGCTTGCCTCGTCAAGCCATCAAACATGGGGGATTTTCAAAATTCATTAATTATACATAATTTATTATAAATATTTCGAAAATAATCGATCATACATAAACTATTTTAAATAATACAAATATTTCAAAAATGATGGATCCTATATAAACTATTAAAAATAATATAATTTTTTTTAAATATAAAATGATTGACCAACCTCCACTGTCCCGACCCGGCCACAACCCGATTAGGTTAGTTATTTTGGACCCGCCTCCAAAGATTCTGCCAAAATCGTAATTCAACATGCATTTTTAGTGGTGGCAGACCAAATCCAAATTGACATTTCTACTGGTTTGGTAACGTTTAATGGCATAGACTAACTTAAAGGGTAAGGTAATACAATTTAGTGCTTTTTTTTTTTTAATAAAAAAAACACCATACGGTTTTGTTTATTTTGAAATTCTTTTTACTTAGTGGTTTTGCTACATTCTGACTTCATCTATAGCTTCTCAAAAAGAGACATTCCATATTTAAATATCTGGACAATAGATATATATTTGTATTATGTTTGTGTATATTTTTTACAATATACATGCAAATATGCAATATATTATAATATTAACTCATATATTATATTTTGCACAAACATGTTAGGATCAAACGCTTACCACTACGCCAAAAATTATAGTTGTTAGCTAAGATCAAATTTTATTTCCTTATAGTAGTGGCAACACATAGTGTACCTACTTGGATGTTAATAAGTTGGGCTGTTAGACCCACGATTTCGAGAATGTACGTGTTTATCTGTTGGTACTGTCTCATCAATATTATCATTTTCCTAACATCGGTTTTTTCCTAGCAAAGATGATATTAACCTTTAATATCTAACTTCACTCTTTTACTGTCCACCTAGCTAATAAGATCAACAACGTAATATTAGCAGCTTGACGGACGAAAACTTCTCAGGAGATCACTCGCCCCAATATTATGAGTTATGTACGCTTAGCCCAACTAAACTTGGTGGCTTCATGTATTTTTTACCCACAGACCGACAAGCCGTTGGAACTTCGAATGTTCATGATTTAACCAAAAATTATGATTATCCGAACTAATCTATTGGTTCATAATCGAGTCTTCCAAGTAACTGATGGAGAAAAATCTTTGTGGGCTATCACCTGCGTCACAAACAAAACGTCAGAGGCGCCGGGGTAGACACTTCGACGCTCAAGTCAGGAAATAATTCCTAGATCTTAATTGAGAGCTAAAAGGTTTAAGTATCCAAAAAATCCTACATGAATAATGAAAATACTCTCTTATTTATTGTTTGCACAATATTTGGTGTTGCGGGCGTGCCAGGTGCGAAGTGCACCGATTTGTGTGAAAATGATAAAATCTAACTTCTAAAAACAAGCGATTGTGAATTCTAAATTTGATCGTCGGTTCTAATCTCCTAAAACAACTATAACGCTAAAATGAAGAAAACTATTGGAGTTGGAAGAATAAACGCCTGACATTGTTTATATTTTCAATAAACCGTAGGAATTTACAAGACATAAAATATAACAAATAGAGTTGATGAAATCTAAAATGAGAAGACGTGAATTGTTAGAAATATGCTGGAAAGCTTGAAAAAACTAATGCTTGAATATTGGAATTTTTGCAGAGAGCTTTTGCAGATTTTTGTCTGTGTCGAGTTGTGTTGTGTTTTTTTGTTTGCCGATGTCCTCTTTTTCTTTCTGCAAACTGTGCGGTTCCTCCCACTCCCCCATGAGCCATGTTCCCCGCTCTTCATGCCACGATCTCAACCTCTCCTCCCACGATCTTCCCCCTTTTTCAGTGCTTCGTGATCGGTTTTAAAAATCAACCCGATGCGTTTGATGGGCTTTTAATTAATTTCTACATTCATTGGGCTTCGAATTAAATAATTATTTTTAGCCCAAACAATTGCCCCCCGCAAGCATTGGCCCGTTGGGCCAAAATGCTTGTATGTCAGCCCAACTCAATTGTACTTGTAGCGGCCCGCGATTTTATTTGCATGTGAATTGGGCTTATGATAGTGGGCTGAATAACCAAGCCCATTCACAATTGGACTTCAAACCATTGTCTCTTGGTTTTCTTTATTCACGCTTTATTCACTCTTCAGATTCAAAACTCCCTTGCCTGCTTTCTTCAATCTCCCTGCCTCCCCTTTGTCCGATTACTCTTCACTGCAGCTAGAAGATCGCTGCCCCTTAGAGCTTGCTCGCCTTTTCTTCGCCGTCATTTCTCCTGCTCCATCTTGCATAATCCCACACCATCACTTCCTTCATTCAATTTCTGGATTTGAAAATCTGGCCACAACCCTTCTTCACCAATTTCTTTTTCTCATACCACATCACGGCTACAGGCTCTTCTTCATTGCGCCTCCCTGGTTCGAGCTCCGTGAGTGCATCTTCTGCGCAAATCACCATCTTAGCTCCATCTTCGTCCCTTGTTTCTTCCACTACGCCGGTCGTGCCAACCCATAAGTTATTTTGATCCATTGTGCCTTCATGGTGTTTGCGAATTTGCCTAAACCAGAATACATTAAAATTTTGTCGTTGTCATTCTTTGCTAGACCGGCGCCCCAACTGCCGTGGTTCCTCGGTTCACCACTGCCTTTTGTTTCTTTGCTAGTATCGAGTTCCTGTGGGGAGTTGGGTGGTTTTGTGCACGCCACTGACAAACAACTGATTCAAGCCATGTATTGGCATAACTCCTCGCTAGATCACTGGCTCTCTTGTTTAATGAACGTGCATATTACCATGAGTTGGCATCCAAGAGGTAACTCTAATATTTTCTTTGTGTGTTGCACATCACTTGGGTCACATTTCCCCTACCCAAGCAGCCATTTGCATGCATTGCACTTCATTTGGACCATTTTCCCGCATACCTGTCTACTTATTGCTCTTGCATGCGGTGGCTCCGCTCTCTATCTGTTGACTGTTGGTTTGTCCTTCTGATTGTTGGATGTTGTTGGGGATTGGAGATGGGTTGAATGTGGTGTTGGATGTTGTTGGAGAGTGGAGATGGGGTTGAATGTGATGTTGGATGTTGTTGGGGAGTTTATTCTGAGTTAATCCAAACAACTCCCTTCTCACATTGCTTGTAATATAAATCGGCTTGCCCAACTCCCCACACCTTATCATTCCTTTAATCGATACAAATTTGTAAAAGTGGCTTTGTAGCCTACTTTATCCATGATTTTTCATAACATTCTACAAAAACATCAATCCAAATGTATGCACAAGTGGCCACCTGGTCAACTCCCCACATTCAAAATTTCTTTTCAAGAAGTGAGAGACCCAGCTCTCGACATGCTACTATTCAAACCATAAATTAACTCACAAAAATGGTTGTGGAACCCACTTTCGCTACTATATTTCTCAGTACTCAAGCAAAGATAACCAAAAGAGAACATGTGCTAAAATGGCCATAAGGCCAACTCCCTGCTGAATAAAAGTTCATCTCTCTCTTTACTCACTCTCTCAACAAGCTGATCAAATCTTGCTTAATTCTTTCTTCCAGCAATGTGCTCACATATCATCAAGTTCTCCTAAGTTGATATCTTCTAACGGATCTTGTACCTCATGTTGGCCATCTTCCAGTTGAGATGGCGCCATTAATAACTCGTCAACTTGAATCTCATCTTTTTCATGCTCCTCTTCGAACTCATCTTCATAAAACACTTCCGTCCCATGGATATTCCATTGTTCCTCATCGCATACTCTATCCGAAACCTGCTGCATGTAGACTTTCCACACGAAGGCTGCAGCCACCTCTTTCTCCATTTGGTTGTATTCAATCATCGATCTCCTCGATCGTCGGCTGAATCATCGGCCTATATGGCCCGAAGACAGTAGGTTTAAGTATCTGGTTCAACACTGAACTTGGGGTTAGGGACTGCATGTAAACTAGACTCCTTTTTCTATCCTTGCCACAGACTTTTATGGGCCCGAAATCCCCGTTATAGTATCTGGCCTCCACTGTGTTGGCATGAGCTTGGAAAGGCTGTGCATCGGCTTCCACAATCTCCACGTAATCTCCTTTCCAAAATAAAAAGAACCGGTGCATTGAGGATGTGATGCATTGATTTGCATGGATCCAATATCTGCCTAACAAAGCTTGGAAGTTGGCAGATGAGTTCACAACAAAAAATGCGCAAATAGACGACATACTCCCCACAACAACATCAGCTGGGAAAAACTCAATGTTCTTAGTGGTTTTTTCCGTAAACGCAGCAACAGAAACTTCTGTGGAGATTAGGTCCTCTTCATTTTTGCCCAAATTTTTAAACATCCTCACTGGCAAGACATTCACTACCGAGCCATTGTCGATTAACACTTTGGACACTGGCTTGCCATTCACATGAGCCTTAATGTATAAAGACCTTATGTCATTAGTCATATCGGCTGTTGTCTTTTCCAAAATCACATGCTTAGGCTTGTTAGGGTGATCTTCTCTGATAATAACTCCTGAACCTCTTTCGGGGAGTTTGTTGCCAACCTTCATCTCTTCAACCGCTACTTTAGACACTGACTCCCCGCACTCTTCCTCGACAAGTTTGAACCTTTCTGGTAGTATCGTCAATCCTGTGGCACAGTCCACTGATATGTGGAACTTCCCTATACAGAAACTGAATGTTTTCCTTTCTTGCTTCTCATAATCACTCGGTAAATCATCGTCTTCGTCGACCCACTTATCTTCAGTGGCGGACCTACCAAAGTTTGACCCACTTCCCGCTTGTGATTCGATGACTGGCATATCATGTATGGGTTTATTGTCTACCTTAGAAAGTTCTTCCTTTTTTGCAGCCGCTTTTTCCCTCAACAGCCTTCTTTTCTGGGTTCGAGTTGGTGGCCTAGGGAATTTTCTGTGTTGGGCCACTCTCCATTCGTGGGTGAATTCTTTTTTGGCTGGACGTACAAATCTGGGTCGAACTTCCCTGACCTCTACAGTCTTTCTCACCGGAGCTTCATTCACACGCTGACTTTTATCATGATAAAGTGACTTCTTCCTGATTTCTATCTTTCGTGGTTCAACTTTGTTCACGTTCCTCCTGTTCGAGTATCTCTGGTGCTGATTGCGAGACGACTCCCCTCTAAACAATTGATTCTCAAGCACTGGTCTCTTGAATAAATATTTGTTCTTCGGCCTAGAGGCCGCAGATTCACCAACACTTCTGGGAAAACGCTGCTGAAATGTTCTTAGTTGATTAGTACTATACCTTACAGCGGCCTCAAATAGTTGACCTTTCGGAATCCAACATTTCTTAATTATTCGGTCTTTCATTGCAAAGAATCGGCTTCTTCTCTTGTCATTCAACAAATTTCTCAAATTTGTGACGTTCACGTTTACCGATGCCGCAGGAGGAAATGGGTCATTGTCCACTGCCATGTACTCTTGCTTGTTAGGGAATTTCAATATTCCTTTGTTGATTCTTTCCTGCAGAACATTCTTGAAAGCCCAACACAATTTAGTGGAATGATTGTATGAGTTGTGATACTTACAATATTCTCGACTTTTCAGCTCATTCTTAGCAGGCATCCGATGATCAGGTGAAAAAGCGAGGAACTTTTCTTTAACCAGAAAATCAAATATGTCATCTGTTTTGGAAATATTGAATGTGTACTGCATGTCCTTGGGAGGTTGGGAGCTATTCTTCTTTTCAGGTTCTGTCAGCTTCTTTTTTAGCAAGGGAACCGTATATGAACCAGCTGATCGAATTTCTGCCAAAACATCTTCCACCTCTTGGTAATAAGATTCCATTGTTGTTTTCTTGTTAGACGGCTCATCTGTCAATAGTTCCTCGTACTCCCCAACCTTTGCTGCAAGTTCAAAGAAATCTCTGAATTCCATATCCTGAAAATTCTTCTTATGCTCAAAGTCTAGCCCCTTTTGTACTATTTTGACAAACTCAGTCTCTGGCAGAAACACCTTGCACTTGTTCTTTGTTTTCTTGAACCTATCAATGAACATATCAGCTGTTTCTCCTTTTTTCTGAGATATCTTTGACAAATCAGCGATGCACGCCTCAGGCTCAGTTCGGTAAAACTGAGTAAGGAATTGCTTCTCCATATCTTTCCAACCTAAGATTGAGTTTCGAGGAAGTGCGGCATACCCCGAAAATGCCGTGCCAGTAAAGGTATTTGGGAACAATCTCAACTTCAAAGTAATAAAGTTTTCCAAGTCCGCCAGCTCCCCACACCTTATAGTGAACCTAGCAATGTGCTCAAGGCTAGATTGACTATCTTCTCCAGAAAATAAGCTGAAATCTGGTACCTTGTAACATCTGGGAAATGGATTGTCGATATCTATGTGGTTGGGGTATGGCTTGTGAAATTCTGGGCGGCCAATTTGTCTCAAAGCCGGCCCATACATTTCTTGCACAGTTTCTCTCACCATATCAGGATCGATCATTGCTGCGTTTTTGTTGGGGAGCAGATGGTGATAATAGTTTGCCCCCCGAGCCTGAGCCTCTGTACTGTAACCAACATTACATCCTTGGAAACTTCCATCAACTCCATGATAACCCAAGTGTGGTATATCATCATCCATTCCTGGTTGATACAAAGGATTAGTAATCGCATGGACTTGGTTGACAGGTTGTTTCAAACTCCCTGCTCCATCTGTACGTGGATATGGCCGAACTCTTCCACCTAAAGTTTTCTCATTTTTACGTGATAGTGTGTAACTTCCTTCCCGTTGGTTTGGGAGTGCCAACTCTGGGCGGCGAGGATCGCCAGCCTTTGAGTGTCCTGCTCCCTGGTCGAGTTCAGTGAATTGATTACTCCCCTGATCAGCCTCTTTGACAATGGTATTTTGCTCTTTGTTGGTTGATTGGTTCGGTTTACCCAATACTGTCTTCAAGCAATCAGACACAGCTTTGGACAGTGCTTCTGATATTTCTTCAAATTTTATCGCAGCCAACGTTTCAACCAAATGATTTGAAATATGAGCATATACCTCTGGAACATGACTTGGATGCAAATCCAACTCCCTGGTCGGCTCTTCAGAAGCCGATTGTTCTATCTGTGGAGCATGAGTCTCTTCCTGGCTTGGTAGAAACTTCCCGTCTCTTTGATTGACGTTTTCTTTCCTTCTTGGCGGCATGATGGTCCCACTGGGCGTGCCAAAAATATGTTTGCACAATATTTGGTGTTGCGGGCGTGCCAGGTGCGAAGTGCACCGATTTGTGTGAAAATGATAAAATCTAACTTCTAAAAACAAGCGATTGTGAATTCTAAATTTGATCGTCGGTTCTAATCTCCTAAAACAACTATAACGCTAAAATGAAGAAAACTATTGGAGTTGGAAGAATAAACGCCTGACATTGTTTATATTTTCAATAAACCGTAGGAATTTACAAGACATAAAATATAACAAATAGAGTTGATGAAATCTAAAATGAGAAGACGTGAATTGTTAGAAATATGCTGGAAAGCTTGAAAAAACTAATGCTTGAATATTGGAATTTTTGCAGAGAGCTTTTGCAGATTTTTGTCTGTGTCGAGTTGTGTTGTGTTTTTTTGTTTGCCGATGTCCTCTTTTTCTTTCTGCAAACTGTGCGGTTCCTCCCACTCCCCCATGAGCCATGTTCCCCGCTCTTCATGCCACGATCTCAACCTCTCCTCCCACGATCTTCCCCCTTTTTCAGTGCTTCGTGATCGGTTTTAAAAATCAACCCGATGCGTTTGATGGGCTTTTAATTAATTTCTACATTCATTGGGCTTCGAATTAAATAATTATTTTTAGCCCAAACATTTATAGATTTTTTTAGAGGATATATAGTGGACTTGGATTTTTATAATTAACATAGTGGACTTAGACTTTATAATTAATTTGAATCTCACTAATCATTACCCGTCAGTTCATATGTACACAATTAATCTCTCTCTTTAATATTTTACACAGCATGTCTGCACAACTCATCATTGCCTTGATTCAAAAAAAAAAAAAAATTGGATGAGCATCAGCCACGAGGTGTGGGATGGTACCGGGCCTTATTGGGCTGGGTCGGCCCACGTTGTTGACCCGTTTGATGCGACTCCTGTTACTCTTATTCTGTTTCTTCTAGTACGCTGGCTGGCTACAGAGGGGCCACACACCAAGCTTGTGGTCAGAATTTGCTTCAATCCATCAATGGCCCTCATTTCACTGTCATTCTTTATTATATAGTAATAATAATATTAAGAATAGTTATTGCATAACAATTTTTGACGCAAGACTACACAAAAAATCTCAGCATCCCTCTTTCTGTTCAAGTCAATTGGAGGTAAATGCTTCCGAACTTCTCAATCTTTGTATTATATCTGCTTTCCGATGAAATTTCACCATCTTTGGTTTGGTCAGATTCATGCCAAATGTGGAATCTGGGCTTGTTGATTTCTTGTTATTGATATAGTATAAAGCTTATTATTGTCATTTTGAACTTGTAACATTTTTTGCTTGGAATGGGATATTTTTTATACTTGTGTTGCAGATGATTGATGATTATGCAGCAATTTTCCTGAAATGTCTTTCGCTATGTTTTGGGTTGGATTATATCGACAACATGAAAAGATGATTTCTTTGGGAAGTTTGCTATGATTGTAGTATAATTTTTATAAACTATTTTCGTCTAAGCGCACTGTATCTCTTGTCATTGAACATCATTTAAGTGTTGAAGTTATTGTTAAAAGTTTGTCAACCAATCTCGGTACCTATTTTTGACACTAGAAAAACAGGAGAAAAATTGAGGCCACTGGTAAAAAATTCAAGAATTTGACTTGTTTCATCCTAGCCAATCATGATATCAATTAATTTTAACTTGTGGACTTGTATATCCCTCATGAAATATAATCTGAATTCAGCTTGTTAACATTTGCTCTTCTTTTTACTTAACAGCTCTCGTACTACTGGGAAAATGCTAGCTTGAGTTTCTCATTTTCTGTATTAATCCGTTCTCATCGCTAGCCAAGCCACTTCGCCGCTGACACAAGATTCCTTGGATTAGAATTTATGGCTAGTCCGAATGGCGTTATTTATTCATCAGTCAAATTGCCGCATAGTACTAATGTATTCTCGATTAAGCAAGGAGTCATCCAGCAAAAACAAGGGGATGGATATCTCTTGGTGTTGAAACCGAAGTTCTTCAACAAGGGGCTCTGGCTTTTAGGTGGAAAAAGGAAATTTTTTATTGGATTTCGACGAACTTATCTGGTGTGTCAGTCAACAGAAACACACAGTACGGACACAAAAGAACGTGTGAGATGTTATACTGAATTTTCACATGTATCCAGGTAATGTGTGGCCTTCTAATGATTCTTCTTTCTTAAACAGTTAAACCATATGTTTGTGTGGCCCTCAAACGATTCATTAGTGTTCTAGGTTATCCGAAATGGTAAGGTGTTCTCCATACAAATATGTTCCTTTTCAAACTCTACTATTATGAATTTGCACAAAAGTGTTTCAATCCATCGTATAATTCTGGAGCTTTCCACATGTAAACTCGTCAATCATCTCAAAATGATGAAATATAGAAACTAATACTTATTGAATTGTTGGTTTTTACGGAATGGGCTTGTGAATCAGGGGCATTCTTAATCTATTTTTGTTGTGAGATGGTCATAACTCAAGATATGTATTTGTTTTTGCATCAGTCCTCAATCTGAAAGCAAGCACCCTATCGAGACTGATAAGAGTACCTGTTCGAGTCATAGATTATCTGAGGCATGCAAATTTGTTCACAATGATGCAAGGTTCATGAATGAACGAGCTAGAAACGACATTATACTTCTTTCTCGGTAAAATTATTGTCCAATTATTGCAGCTCAGGCAATGGTTATATGGTCCAAAATTTTCGAGTCTTTTATATATGTTTTTCCAAAAGGATCCTTTTGCTGGTTCATGTCATTGATCTGAAGGCTTTCGATATCTAAATATAAACGACTATGCATCCTTTTAGTTATCAAGACAATGCTAGATAAGCAACCATCATTTGTATGAATGCTAATAATTTATTCTTTCACATATCAAATAGAGGCATAATGAGGCTGGATGCTCGTGCAAGACAAGATGTTGCCTTTCTTGGTTCAGAGTTCCTTAAACTTGATGGTATGAAGTTTGTGGCTACCTTATTTTAGGATTTTATCAAATTTACGTTATATTCAAGTGTCTGAATTCCTGTCACCTGCTGTACCAATTATTTGGCATATCACTTAACATTTGTTAGGATGCTTCATTTCATTTGAGGAGCATATCATTATTGTTTTTGTGTATATGAGCTTGACCAAACTAGTTGATAAACTTATGATTATGGCAACTGGTGATATAAACACAAAGCCTCGCCTCCAAATAATGCTAGCTATAAGGGAAATAACAACGACAGAAAAACACAATCAGGATTTTTATTCAATGAAAAGTAACAGGATAAATTACCAATTCACCTCAAGACAAAATGGCCCCAGGAGCAAGAAATACGCCCTGAAGGAATAGATATCTCTCTCCTTCCTAATGCGACTGAAAATTTCAGAAGCAACCTATTCCCTCTCCCTTCTCCGGATCCTCCTAATCTAAACCTTTGATACTGGAGGATTTAAGTTACTTTGGCTTCTTCTTTATCTCACTCTCTTGGACCACCCGCTAGGCTTCCTAAGCCCAAATATCTAACAATTGTATCTTCTCTCTTAATGAATTTTCCTACCCTACACTGAAAGAATAGATTCTGCTATGCTAATCAGCACAAGCACCTAAATGAGTATTTTGAATGACTTTTCTTAGGAGGTCAGAACATAAATAACCCTGCTTTGTAAATTTTTATCTATTCAATAAGATTATGCCTTTTATCGGGCAGCACGGGCCAGAGAAGAAACTGAGAAAATTGACAATGATGTGAAGAGAAGAGCGGAAAGGCTTCATCATATTGCTACTGTAAGGATCCTTTCTTACTTTTTTCTCAAGCATATTGAAAACATGCTGGAATTATATTCGATAATGTTCTAATTAGTTTCGGCTTCCTGGAAGATTTTAAAAGAGAAAGCTCAATCAAGATTGAAAAAAGCTGCTGATAAGCACTGGAGTGATGGTGCATTAGAGGTGAGTGTCTGTGCCTTCAATACTGTTCTGATCTGAATGTATTATTTTACTTGGTACGAATTATAACTTGATTCAATTCTTTATTGAGCAATTAATTTGCATTTTTTCCAGCTTTCCACTTGCCTAACATTAAACAAATGAAGTGATCTTTTAATGCTTTCTTTTCACTCGACATACCTTGAAATATTGTATATTGTATTTCCATTTATTTTCCTCTATATTTGATTGGCATATGATTTAGAGTGACATCTATTGAAGGAGATTGATGTTGGATCTGCTGCTATACATGTTCTTATAATATTGGTTAACCTTTTGTTTATATCAAATAAATTTTTAATCGAATGAGCTAATTGGTTGTTTAGTTCTTTGGTAGCTAGTGTGTCATGAAGGCTTTTTCTTTTTCTTTTTCCCCATCCCAATTAGATATATACTTTTTTCTTTCAAAAGTATGACGTTATCCTTTTTTCCCCATTTTTTTGGATTCCTGCATTTATCGCCGCGTTGTCTGACAAATATTTTGTTATAGATATGCCATGTTCGTCATTTGGTAATCTCTCTAAAGGAAATATGGAGGAGAGATGAAATAACTATGACAACAATGGTTATTTGGTGTTTCCTCGAAGATTTGGACTTCTTATAATCTGTACTTGTTTCTCAAGTAAAAACACACTGCTTTTTCTCGTTCAGGCGGATTTGAAGAGGGCTGACGTTGCTGCCAAACGACGTGCAATGGAAGATTCTCTTATGGCTTTGGAGGTACTGTCCTTAGAAATGTGTTGTTTCTTTTCCTTGCACAGTTGGAGCGAAACGTTGTTTTTCTTGTGATGTCTAGTATCCCTCTACCAATCACACCCTCTTTCCTTCACAAATAATACTTTCCTTTGTTTTTATCAATGATTTGAGAATTCAGATATCTGTTTGTTGGAGTTGCAGTTAGTCAAAAATCTTCATGATAGGATGGTGAACAAAATGTGCAGAGTGTAAGTTACTGTAATAACATAAGAGTTTTCCGATGTAAAATAAATCAGGCATCACGTTTTTGAGACTGATTGCTCAAGCAAACGCTTTATCTGCTCAGGAAAACAGATTCAACTAATACTGAAGAGGTGGCAAGGTATGTTACACTTGAAAATTTAAGGAAAACTCTTGATGTCATTTCTGGAGAGGTATCTGCAGACCGTATCGATGCTATTCAGGTTTGTCTTGAATGTATTTAAATCTTGAGGAATTTACTTTCAAGAGTGATAACTGTTATTTGAGCCTTAATGTTTTGCTGATGCACAGGAAGCTTATTGGTGCATAGCTTCAGCGCTTTCAGAAGCTGATGGGATTGACTACACTGATCCGGAAGAGGTCTGAGCCAAATGAGTACATTGTCTGAGATTGGGAAAATGAATTTGAAATTGATTTAGAACCACTATTTTTATTTTTTATTAAGATAAAGAATCTTTGGGGAAAAAAAAGGTTTGTTTCAGCATAACATGAAACCAGAAACTCATACTTATTGTTTTTAATTGCCACTGATATTTCTCAAAATCATGCTCAAAAGTACTGGAACGAAAACATAAAATTTCAACTTTGAAGAAAATCTCGAGTCCAAATACATCGTCTATAACTCATTTAAGTCGACTATTTTTATCTTTGCTGTTTTTGTTTGGATCAGCTGGAGTTTTTGGTGGCAACCCTTATAGATCTTGATGCCATGGATGGTAAAAGCAGTGTATCCCTATTGGCAGAGTGTTCAAGTTCTCCTGATGTCAGTACGAGGTATCTAATCTCATGCCATGATTCAATGGGTGGTAGAAGCAATGTTCCCTGCTATATATTCTTTCTGTACTACTGTCCTATAATATATGCAATAAATTTGCGGCAAAACCTGAAATGCTATCAACCAAACTTTCATATTTGAATGTTTAATGCCTAAATACTGGATTCAAATATGATAGATAAGCAGAGTGATCGCCACATTTATTCCCAAACATCTCAAATTCATGTTCATGCGTTCCACTTATGTTCTTGTTTTTCGTAAACCTTGATGAGCAGGAGAGCATTAGCTAATGCATTATCAGCTGCCCCATCCATGTGGACTCTTGGAAATGCTGGCATGGGAGCTTTGCAGGTACATATACCATTGCTATCGAAATAGTCTCCACCAATTAAAAAATGAATATGAAATTTTTTTATGTAAAGTTTGTCGGAATTTCCTGCCTCACTGGAAAGATACGTGAAAGCATCTTTCTTATGATAAACTCCTCGTTCTGCGGTTAATGTCTTCATTTTCCCTTCTGTTCAGTATTATTTATTTTTTAAAACCTATGACTCTTCTTTTGTAAGAGACTAGCACAAGACCCAAATCCTGCAATTGCTGCGGCTGCATCAAAAACAATATATGAACTGAAGAAACAGTGGGAAATAGAAGAAGACGATACCTGGAGATACATGATGAGCCAGAGCTTGCCAGGTGAAATAGTCGACGGGGACATCGAAGATGATACCGGGACTGATTGACAATACCGAGTTCACATATTTACTGTAGATAGATTATGAATTCGTAGTTCATACTAACTAATGAATGGATAAAACGACTAATATATAAAGGGTTTGTGAGCTTCATCTTTGTATTCTCATCATTCTTGAACCAGATATGTTTTGTGTTATTTTTGTTGCTATTTCATTCCAAATGGTTAAAGAATATGTGAAAAATGAAAAATAAACACAATCTTCAGGTTATTTGAAGGTTTGTGAATTTCGAGCTCGAGTTGTTAGGAGGAGGGGCATCATACAAGAATTATGAAGAGCATATGCGTGAAAACTAATTTTGCAAGTATTTGATTATTACAGCTTCGATCACGGTTATGCTGATACAGATTTTTTGGTCGACTGCATAAGTTCAGCATCTAATTGCCTTCAAGTTCAATGAGTCTCATAAACATGTTAGATTAGATAATTTCTATCAAATATCTTTCGTTTATGATTTTCTAAAAATAGTTTTTATATAAAAAAAATTATGCTTCAAACATCTTATTAAAACAAAAAAGATGCAGAGAAAAAAATTTATACATCAAATCCGGCTCAAACAAATACTAAATTGATGCCCCACTAAACTCCAGGCTAGCCAAATAATTTTAGCTCTTTGGTAATATGAAATTTTCCTCTGAAACCTTGGACTCTATGATAAAGTTGTCACCTCGATTTTTTTTTTTTAAAATGGAAAATTCTATGATACTATGGGAGCTTGACTGTTTTATCGAGTCGATGAATAATAGTATTAATCTTAATGGAAAAAATTGAATATCAATATATTTAGTTTTTAACAAACTCGAATCAAGGTCAAACTCGAACTCAATTGTATTTTTTACGAGCTTGAATTGTTAAACATGATAAATGAGTTATTAATGAATCAAGTTTGGGTCCGACTTGATTTTCATGATAAACGAACTTTAACGAGTCGAACTCGAGTTTTTCGAGAGTTTAATAATTTGAAAACTAGTCGAGCTCGAACTTGATGATAAAATTCGAATCGAGCTCAAATTTCTGTGAGTTTTAAACGATCAAGCTCAAACATAATATTATTTAGTTTTGTTGTGATAATTTACAACCCTAATCCTACCTACCCAACCGGTGGCTCCTGAATACCAAGAGATATCTCGAGGTTGATTCAGATTCACCTTACCCAGCGAGAGGCTGATATTGGACCAAACACTCCCACCGCATCTCCCTCACCCACTCCTCGCTCGTGAACTCCCAAATTCCTATGTTTGTCGCTTCTTAGATTTCGCCTTTGTGGCCCTCACTCTCCACAAGATTCTCCCTTTATTCACCAATCATCATTTACAAAATACAACACTTTTCTTCCCAATTCAAATAACTAAGAATATTCAAATGGTAAAACCATTATTATAAATGGAAATTCAGTAGTACCCCTTTGGTATTTCCTCCTTTAATTGTTGCATTCTTCAACCCTTTTTCCGCCTTCGTTTAAATACTCTATGCATTCAGGGATTTGACAGTCTTATTGTGCCCTCTGTCTCTCAGATTGCATCTGGGATTTCAGCATAAAGGGTGTGCGGTTGATTTGGGATTGTCTGTTTGTTGCAAGTTTCATTTGGGATTTAAGGGACTAGGACGAGGTGAATTTTTTTCCTGTGATTTCTCTATGATGATCTTTGTTTTTCATGAAAATGGATTCTTATTTGAAGTGATTATCAATCGTTTCTGGAGCTATAAATTTACACATATACGTTGTTTTGATGTTCTTTCGGTAGCTGCCTGTTGAAACTAAATCTTGTAGGTATTGAAGTCCCTTTAAATTTCTTAAACCCGAATTTCTATGAAAAAATGCCTTTGAACAGAATAGGTTTCTGATAAAGGGCTTGATGACTCTAAAAAAGGAGATTGTTGTTGGCTATCTGAATGATTTTCTTGGAGTGAATCGCTTGGATCTTGAATGTTGATTGTAAGGATTTGGATTTTGTCCGGAACTGCCTTTGGTTATTGATTCATTTGCAAATTTTCCTTGACAACAAAAATTAAACTAAGACCTTTATCATGTAGAATAACATCAGAATAATGTGTGAGTTGCAATATTTGATGAAATATGCCAAAACATAGTTCATCTGCATTATATTTGTATGTTAGTTGATCAAGATTCGTTCTCTTATATAATGATACTCACAGACCTGCTAACTTATGATCGATTTGAATTTTGTAAAATTTATCAATGTTATGATATTTATCTAACTTCTCTTGAGGAGTCTTTGTGCGGGTATGTGTGTTAGTCGATCAAAATTATTTCTCTTATGTAATTATACTCAAAAGGCCTGCTAACTTATGACCAATGCAAGTTTCGTAAAATTTGTATATAAGTCATGGTCGTGGATTCAAATGTTGAGTAAATCTGCAAAAAGATAAAACCCATCAACGAAGCATGTCAAAAGGATATTACCTCTTTCGGCATTACACAAAGAAGTTTACCAGGTTGATAATTAGATGGTTACTTTTGAGGAAAAAAATATTACAAAACCATGCACTTGCCACACGGAGGTGTATAACTTCGACATGTGGATTCAAAACTTTCTAAATATGACTTGATATTCACACATGAATTCTGGAGATGGGATATGATGATGATAATTATAAATTACTTTTTCTGGTGATGGTTTTGTTAGGTTCTTATTTCTGCAGGAATAAAATTTTGCCAATTTGTATTCACTCACTGGTACACACTTTTTTCCCTCTCAAATCGTTGTAGGATCTTTCACACAAGAGGAAGATTTCTAATGCTATTTGTTGCTGATGCTTTGAACCATCCTTCATTATCTTTAACATTTCTAGTACCATTCTTTATCTCTCAATATCGTATCATTTAATTCTTGTGTAACTGTGTGTATACTTGTTTCACATCTCAAAGATTCAAGTCTCCATATTCTTTTCCCAGTTTTCTCTAATCAAAGTGGATGCGCCCATTTTCCATATTTTGAGAGAATTTTGAATCTGAATATGAGACTAATAAGGAATTTCAAAAATATCCGGAAGTTCTGCTATCTAATTTCATTTTCTTTTCTAACCAAAAACTGTGCAGATGGGTGATGTAGCTAAAGATCTAACCTCTGGCACAGTTGGAGGGGCAGCCCAATTGATAGTTGGACACCCTTTTGATACCATCAAGGTCAAGCTCCAAAGTCAGCCTGCTCCACTTCCTGGCCAGCTTCCTAAATATGCAGGTGCAATAGATGCTGTGAAACAAACAATAGCAGCAGAAGGTCCAAGGGGTCTGTACAAGGGAATGGGAGCTCCACTTGCGACTGTAGCAGCTTTCAATGCATTGCTATTCACAGTCCGAGGCCAAATGGAAGCGTTGTTGAGGTCTGCACCTGGTGCTCCCCTCAGCGTCGATCAACAAGTTATTTGTGGCGCTGGAGCTGGAGTCGCTGTATCCTTTCTTGCTTGCCCCACTGAGTTGATAAAGTGCAGGTCAGTTTCCAAGTTCAGTCTCAATAGGAACATGGTGGGATAGGTCTGTTTGACGTGTGGGCTCATTTGTTCAATGGCAAGATAATGATAATATGATTGCACTGTTACCTTTTACTAATTTTTGGTACAGAAGCCAGTATTCAATCTTACTATAACCATTTTAAGAATATAGAAATTCCAAGATCAATTAATCAAGAGTCTTTGATCAAATGTAGAGAATTTCTTTGATTCATCCTGCTTTCCCAAGTTTGACTACCAGTTCCTTCTCTTACAAGGTTTCTTGGACTTTTATGATAATTGGTTATTTTAGCAGGCAATTCTGAATAATCAAGTACTAAAAACGTGCTCAGAAAGGTATCTAGTGAGCGTATTGCGGAACAAAAGTATTTAAAATTGTAAAGCGATTCATCATTTAATAATAATGAAACCTTGTCGATGTTTGCATTGTTCCTCGTTGCAGATTGCAAGCCCAGAGTGCATTAGCTGCGTCTGGCACTGACACCGTTACTTTGAAATACAATGGGCCAATGGATGTGGCAAGACATGTCCTTCGATCAGAAGGGGGAGTAAGAGGACTGTTCAAGGGATTAGTTCCCACCTTGGGACGTGAAGTACCTGGTAACGCTGCTATGTTTGGTGTGTATGAAGCATTGAAGCAGTATCTTGCTGGGGGCCACGACACATCCAATTTAGGACGAGGGTCGTTAATATTAGCTGGAGGCTTGGCTGGAGCTTCATTCTGGGTTTCAGTTTACCCAACCGATGTCATAAAGAGTGTGCTTCAAGTCGATGACTACAAGAATCCGAAGTTCTCTGGATCCATGGATGCCTTCAAAAAGATCTTGAAAGCGGAAGGAATCAAAGGTCTTTATAGGGGATTTGGGCCGGCAATGGCGCGTAGTGTTCCTGCAAATGCAGCATGTTTCTTGGCATATGAAGTTACAAGGTCTAGTTTAGGTTAATTGCATTATTTTGGCAATGAAGGGCATTGCCAATTTCGCCATCTTCCGGATATTATTTTCTCCACGATCTCTTGAATTTTATTGAAAGTGGATATATGCATAATGCTAAAAAATAGAACATCGTGATTTAGAATTCAAGTAATTTTTTCTGTTCTTGCTTGCTTTGCCGGATGAGATTTTCAGCCACAATCAGCATGATCAGGCAGCCTCTGGTCATTCTTTTCTGTGGCAAACTACATTTGTCATTTATAAGTCAACAGCGCACAAAGCTCCTATGCAAAACTAATAATCTTTTAAAAACCACAAACCTAAATCTTCTAAAAGTGAAGTATGGAGTTTTGTGTTCTATTTCAAATAGTATGATGTTACTGATCTTATCTAACTCTTGGCATACATATCTATATTGTTTATTGAAGTTAAATTTTTTTTTACTAATTAACTTTGGTATAAGGGCAAAATTATTATTCAATTATATATATCAAAATTTTCTTTATATTTTATTTTCTTTCTTATTATTTTAATTTCAAAAATTAATTATTTTTATTTTAAAAATAAAAAATATATTTCATTATGTAAATTTTCTACAGAACTGCCGCGATCTCCTAATATATATTTTGATAGAAATAGAGAAAAAAAAAATTAATTAGACTTTATGAAAATTTGGTAATTGCCAACCAAAAAAGTATATGTGATGCAATAAACACCGACCCAATATTCCAACTTACCAAAAGTTGTTTTCACCAAACATCATCCACAAATTTAATTATGTCGACGTGGTGGTTCAGTTTAATTTAAAGAGCGAATATTTGTCTGTAGAACAGCAATATGCGCATACATAATTTTTTTTTATGTAAAATAAAATCTGTGTGAAATATTTAGAGATTATGCTAAAATTTAAATATATTCTTTTATAATAATATTTTAGGTTACTGGTGATATGATTTTTTTTAAAAAAATCTAAAATACAGATAAAGCTAACATAAATTATTATCGAGATATGTTATTTATAGATAAATTATAAATTTATTAAAATAAAATTTTATAATTTTTTAATTACATGAAGATTAAACATTTTTGCTAAAATAAATATTATTCGTATCAATTAAATGAATATTCACAAAATTTCATTATTCTTGTTTCGGAAATTTCAATTGCAGAAATCCATTGATAAACTTCTTGGATGCATATGATCACCAACAAGATTAAAGCAAAGGTCAATGAATCACACAGATTCTTACATGTTATCAGCCAAACCCTTTCTTGGAGTTGCGCTAAAAGAATAGTAAAAAAAAAAAGGAATAAACCAATGCAGTGTCGACAGTATAATATGTAGGAGCCATCTGAGTGAGATCTCACTCCAGCAGCTGAAAGAGGAAGTACTGGGACAATGTCGCCACTCCTCACTAGCTTCTGTAGGCTCAACTATGGGAGGAAATAACTCGTCATATCATATGACAAGACGAGGACGAAATTATCTTTTCAGCTTGAGAAGTCATTTCTAGAGAGAAAATCTCAAACAGAACCACTAGAACAAATGAGGGCGTGTGTCGAAAGAGTTGCAGCAGATCAGGGAGAATACCTGTTCAGATTTTCATTTCCAGCATCAACTATCAAACCTTCTTTGTGTTTGCCCAAAACAAATTGAGACTTGCCCACAAATTCAGCCACTTCCTGTCAATAAACTGGCTTTTGTAACAGTTCCTATATTACAAGGCAGGAAGCTAAGGTTTTTCTTTAATCTCATCGTGCTTAAGGAGCAATGCATAATTTACCTTGTCCCTTATCTTCTGTCGTAGGTTACCACACGAGCCTTCAGTCACTGAATTTTCTTGATAACATTTTGTTGAGTGTGTGTAAATCAGAATCTCTGTGGTCATCACCCTATCCAAACATTGAATCATAAGGTATGCTTGCTTCAAATTTCACTCCTTGTTTGGCATTTCAAACACAGGAGTCCAGGTCTGCTGTTGCCACTCCTCCTGTCATTATTTTTTAACCACTTTCCATTGGGACTTTTCTTCGGCTAAGTGGTGGTTCATAAATTGAAGGAATAAAGTCTAATGTGAATTACTTGAAAAGGCAATTAATCCTAATAGAAAAGATTGTCGATCTTCTCTGACAGGATATTTTTACAATACAGAAGACCATTTGAAAAAAATATGGAAACCTCTTACAATTTGGAACCTTAACTTTCGATTTTAAGAGGTAGAAAAGCGCCAACTTACTGACTCAAGTTAAAATTGTCATATAATTAACTTTTTTAGCTCTGAATATAAACATGTTCGCTAGATATTTAAGATGTTCGTCAATGCTAATAATGCCTTTTCTCATGGAACCTTGTGCATGTTTAGTGATACGCATGCACATTCTGATTCTACACATGCGGCGAATGCCTTTATGCACTATGCCTAAGACATTAAATAAACAGTTTCTGAACTCACCCAATGACAGGATTCAGATATCATGAGTTGATCAAAAATTAAATTACTGTGATTTAGTAAGATTTTCCAATGCTTCAAGAGATATTTGCAGCTCCATTTCTTGATGGGTGATCTTATTTCCTGCTACAAACTCGTGCACAACATCTTTCACCACAATCAAGCTTCTACCAGGGGGCTTTTCCTGCATTACTCCTCTCATTTCTTTCCTTATGAGTGTGACTTTGTTCCATTCGTTCTCATTTGCATACATATTCGACAAAATAACAGTTGATCCTCCCTTCTCTTTCAACAAATCGATCTTTCTTATAACAGCTTCCCCCAACTCCAAATTATTCTGAAGACGACAAGCACTTAGTAGTGATCCCAATATGGCCAGATTAGGTTCCACTGGCATGTTTTCAACAATATTATGAGCTTGCTCAAGCATCCCGGCTCTGCCCAGTAGATCAACAATGCATCCATAGTGACGAAGACTAGGCTTAATCCTATATCTTGTTGTCATTGACTCAAAAATACGTAACCCTTCTTCAACCAGTCCAGAGTGAGAACATGCCAAAAGAATCACAAGAAAGGTTACTGAATCAGGAGTAAACCTGCCAGCTTGCTCCATTCGAGAGAACAGGTTTAGGCAATCTAATCCTCGGCCATGGATTGCGAAACCAGAAATTATCGCAGTCCACGAATACAAGTCTCTTTTCATATCTTCAACATTATCGAAAACTTCTTTCGCATAACATAAATTTCCACATTTCGCATAAGCATCTATGAGTGAATTAACTACAGAAGTATCTGATTCAACCCATCCAGCCTTCTCTAGTAAAGAATGCATACATTTCATAAGGGTAACTGATCCTAAATTGCCACAAGCCGACATCGTAGAGACCATAGTAGCAATATTGGGACACGGGACACACTCATCTACCATAAGCCTTTTGAAAACAAGAAGTGCTTCACGATCTTTGGACAGAGAGACGAGCCCTGATATTAAACTAGTCCATGAAATTATATCTTTATCAGCCATTTCATCGAACAGGATCCATGCTTCTATCGTAGACCCACTAACCAAATAAGCATTTAGAAGACAATTTAGTGCAAACAGATCACTATGAAAACCCAACTTCATAACGTGACAATGAACTTCCTCAACCAAATGCAAATCAGAAGTAGCCCCACAAGCCTGAAGCAAGAACGGAAACGTGTATCTATCGGGAACCATTTCATGGCTGAGCATTTCCATATAATAACGCACAGCAATCCCACTACTTTGCAAGCCACCAAATGCGCCGAAATATCTAATCATTGTATTCCATGAAAAAATGTTGGGTTTTCTGATTTGATAAAAAATCCTAACTCCAAATTCACTTTCCACCCCATTGGTGTCTCCCAATTCGATCAAAGCCGTGTAAAGAAGGCGGCTCATTACGAATGAGTTGCGATGAAGGCCTGAAACAAAGACGTAGGAAATAAGCTGTTTGAGGTTGTGAAAAGTTTTGCTGCATTGTTCTTGGAGGAGTTGCAGTCGGGGGTGCCTTTGAAAGAGCTGGTTATGGTGAACCCATGTCGGAGTAGAGAATTTAACAGCCAATGGTTGGAGATTCTTGACCATCATCGAATTCGTAACATTCTTGATTTTTATTTCGAAAGCACAGTTAGCAGATTAGATTTTTTAAATTGACACACAATTAAAGGAATTTTCAATTTGGTAGACAACTCAATTTTATTTCCTTCCTATGTGCAAATTTGTGATTATCATTCGAATTGAAGATATCACATAACATTTAATCTATATTTCTATATGCATGTAAATATGAGTTTCATTTGTGAGCTTAATGTTGTGACATCATATTTTGTATTTTGACATAGTCGATAAAGTTATTTTATTCATTGTCAATGTTAAAGTTAATAGGATTTAATTCATTTTAGTAGTTATCATTCAATTGTATTTATGTTGGTAGATATTTGACGTCTTGTGATATTATTTTTGGTTCATGCATTTATTATCTTGTGACTTTTAGTATTACTTCTTGTGTACTTCATTTACGTACATTGTTGTTTGGGATAAAATCCATTACTCTATTAATTTATCTTTATTGTTTTTCCTTTATGAATGTTTTTTTGGATGAAAAAAATCTTTTATGGCTCGATAAAGTTGTTATTATGTTATAATCAGGTTGATTGAAAAGTTTGTCATATGAACAAGTGAACATATATGTTTATGATCATGATGTTATTTTATTTATTGTGTTTGGATCTGTTTAGATTGACAAATACTCTTAAACAATATGTTATTCATAAACAATATCTAAATTTCGTAAGTATATTTTGATCGTTAGTCAACCACGTATAACGCATATGCACTTTCCTAGTTTGTTAAATATATAAAGTTTAAAAAGTAAATGTTTATAGATTTTTTGATATCATTAATAAAATACTATGTTAAAAAAAAGGAGAACAATAGGATCCTCTGACTCACGTACCAGGAAAATTTGAGATAATATACAACATATAGGCACAACCTTAGATTCAAAAATTACACGGGAACATAACCAAAGTATTGGTTCTGCGCAGATTGAGTAACTAACAACACGAGCATCTCCTACAACTATGATAATACAAGAATTATACATAGGAGCAGGGCTCTACAATTCCTCGAACTGAATTGAGAATCCACAATGGCATCGCTTCGCTCTTGTCGAGCCATCTTCATTGAATGCTTGCTCGTCTAAAGTAAATTCGTGTTCGTGGTGGTCATGGTTTCTTGGTGATTTCATTTTTGGCTCCGGAAATTTTGGAGAATCATCACTTTTCTCGGTACCGACAGCTAATTTATGATACTTAACACCAGGTGCTGGGACGTCAAAAGAGGCTTGTGATGTTGATCCTTCCCCGTAGCTGTTGTTCAATCTCTGCCGAATGACTATGGAAGAAAGAAGCTGGTACCACCTTGAAAGTGCCCGTACCTCGTCCTGTTTTCTCTCTTCAGCCTTCCTTCTATCTTCCTCCTCTGCATATGCCTAACAAATATAATCATCATCAAACACAGCAAAGAATGAAATTTTTCATTCGGGTAGAAATGTTTTACCAAGGTGGCAACTGGTCAACAATGATGACTAAATGACTTTATCAAACAAACATATATTAAGGTTTCAAGATTCCATGACATACCGAAATATAAATATATTTCAAGGAATATTCGATAAAATAACAATTGAGATTTGATAGTTTGTTACTTACCTCTAGAATGGAATCATTAAATTCTTCACAAACAACAATACCCTCAAAGACGGGAAAGGATCGATCATTTCTGTATTCAAATCCAACCATAGCAGGGGCAAAATCGATACCGAGCCTTTTCGCAACAGGTTGTATCCTTGGAAAAGGCAAGTGGACTGTACCTGGTGGGAGGCATTTCTCAGACCACACCTCCACTTGACCGCGTTCATTCTACCAAGTAGAATATAGAAATCAGCAGTTCACAAATGCAAAATAAGTGCAAAATTTTTATCGCTATATAATCTAGGATAAGGCTATGACAAGTATTGGTACGGGTCCTTCCTTTTAAGTATGATATACTAGATGTCCCGACAAAACAAAAGGTGAATTACAATGATGTCTCTCAATATCACGAAGCAGCATAGCAAGAACAAAAAACTAACACTGAGAAATAATCTAAACTTCGTAGAAACATATTTAGCAGATAAGCTTTAACAATGTATTAAACTTATCGGTTCTGTAAACATGTTTTTCACTTCGGTGACAGCAAATCGCATCATGCATAAATTTTTTTTAAGATAAATATTTGTCAGATCATATATAGGACAATTCTAAATACTCAAGTCTGACTCCCAATTCAGCTGACTTCGATACATGGCTCTAACATATTTAAAAATAGGTCTTTGGTGGCACATCAAATTATAGGTGCTAAATAGATTCAGAGTTTGCTTAAAGGTACCAATTCCTGATACGCTGCTAAAAACAGGGATTAATGTGATAACCGTGTGCCCCTGCCAACCAAACAAGATTCAGCTGACATCACCTGGAATTCGACTTCATATAAAAAATGAGTGCTAATTGTAAGTTTTAGAGAATAAAAACATTCTATTCCATTGAATATCAAACGTAGCATAAATAATACATTTGAGAAAGGATAACACCTAACTACTAGCAAAGAACTAGGGATAAACCCGATAAACCCAACAACTAACAATTTAAAGAAAAGATAAGATAGGGACTAAAGATAAGATAAGGAAGAAGAAATAGAGTTCAAATAAACTCCTATCCTAACACTCCCCCTCAAGTTGGTGCATAAATGTCTATCATGCCCAACTTGCTTATACAACTCTCAAACATTGGCTTAAACAACCCCTTGGTGAAGATATCCGCGGTTTGCTCGGTTGATAAGACATACGGAGTACAGACCAGCCCATTATCTAGCTTCTGTTTTATGAAGTGTCGGTCCACTTCAATGTGTTTAGTCCGATCATGCTGGACTGGATTATGAGCTATGCTAATCGCTGCCTTATTGTCACAATACAGTCTAATTGGAAGAGTAGCCTCAATCCTCAGGTCCTGTAACACTCGATGGACCCAAATAGCTTCACATATCCCATTAGCCATAGCTCTAAACTCGGCCTCGGCACTGCTACGCGCTACAACATTCTGTTTCTTACTCCTCCATGTGACAAGGTTCCCCCACAAGAAAGTACAGTAGCCCGAAGTTGATTTCCTGTCGGAGATGGATCCAGCCCAATCAGCATCTGTATAAGCCTCCAACTTCTTGCTCTCACTCTTTTTGAACCATAAGCCCTTCCCTGGGCACCCTTTTAGGTACCTTAGGATTCTGTTAACAGCTTCATGATGGTCTCTAGATGGAGCGTGCATAAACTGGCTTACAAGGCTCACAGCAAATGCTATGTCTGGCCGAGTGTGAGATAGATAAATCAATTTACCTACAAGTCTCTGATACTGATGCATATCTGCGGCATTCTTAGTGGTGGTCTCCCCGAGTTTTTTATTTGCATCTATTGGAGTCTCAGCTGGTTTACAATCACTCATGCCTGTCTCTTTTAGCAAATCCATGATGTATTTGCGTTGAGAAACAGCCAGCCCCTTGCTTGACCGAGCAAACTCCATAGCTAGAAAATACCGAAGACCACCTAGATCTTTGATCTCGAATTCCTTCGATAGTTTCTCCTTCAACGAACTCATCTCTTCAATATCATCACCTGTGAGGATAATGTCATCCACATAAACAATCAAAACCGAGACTTTCGATCCCGAGAACTTTGTGAACAAGGTGTGATCGGATTGCCCCTGCACATAGCCTTGTTTCAACACAAATTTGGTAAATCTTTCAAACCAGGCTCTTGGGGATTGCTTTAGGCCGTATAGAGCCTTCTTCAATCTACATACTTTCTTACCACATGTACCTTCAAATCCAGGAGGAGGATCCATGAACACTTCCTCCGCTAACACTCCATTTAGGAAAGCGTTTTTCACGTCAAGTTGTTGAAGAGGCCAGTCCAGATTTACAGCAATGGACAGCAGCACCTGGACAGTGTTCATCATCGCAACGGGTGCAAAGGTCTCCGAGTAATCGATGCCGTATGTTTGTGTGAAGCCCTTGGCCACAAGGCGTGCCTTGTATCTTTCAAGTGTCCCCATTGCATTAAATTTCGGTGTAAAAACCCATTTACACCCAACGGTAGACTTCCCCACAGGCAGCTCCTCAAGAACCCAAGTCTGATTTTTCTCAAGTGCACCAAGTTCCTCGTGTACAGCTTTCTTCAATTCAGGACTTTCTAAGGCTTCTTGAATATCTCGTGGTATATGGACAGAGGAGATATTACCTGAAAAACTGGAGAATTGTGGAGACAGTCTAGAATAGGAGACAAAGTTTGATATAGGGTATTTGGCACATGATCTTCTTTCTTTTCGTATAGCAATTGGGAGATCCAGAGGGGTAGGGGACTTACCTTCAGAAGATGGCTCTGAGTTGGACTCATGGTCAAGTTGAGATATGATGTCTCTCCCTTCTTGATGTGGAGCTCTTCGCTGGTAGACATGCTCATAGAATTCTCCTCTTTGAGTACTACCTTTATCAATTGGTGAAGATTGAGGAATACTTGGGCTAGTAGGGAAAGAATTTTTATTATGCAAAATTTTTGAATGGTCCACATTTAAGTGGTCAATGTTTCCCCCAATTTCAGGACTTGCTGGTACTACAGTCGAGTCCTCATATAATCCAGGGATGGTTTCTTTATTCTTGGAAGTTAATTCAACAGAAATATTAGGATCTTTAGTATTTTCATTTATGCTCTGATTGTTAGAGACCGAAAGGGGCGATAAAAAACCTAAACCATCATCTTCACTAGTCCTCATCCCCCCCTGAAGATGAGTCCCAAAAAACGGAATTTCTTCAAAAAACGAAACATCACAAGATACATATAGTTTTTTTGAAGTTGGATCAAGACATTTGTAACCTTTTTGATTGGAACCATAGCCAATAAAAACACATTTTTTAGCCCTAGGATCTAATTTACCCATGTTTCGATCTAGGTTTCTCACAAAAACAGTACATCCAAACATACGTAAAGGTAGAGAAGAAGAGAACAATTTCGAGTTTGGAAAAATGTCTTTGAGAATACCTAGAGGAGTTTTAAAGTTGAGGATTTTAGATGGTAATCTATTAATTAAGTAGACTGCTGTTAGAACTGCTTCGCTCCACAAATATTTCGGGACCTGATTAGAGAACATAAGTGCTCTGGTGACTTCTAATATGTGCCTATTTTTTCTCTCAGCCACACCATTCTGTTGTGGAGTATTAGTGCAAGAGCTCTGTTGGATGATACCGTGCTCTTTAAAATATTTGCCTAAGGTTTCTTTAAAATATTCCCCTCCATTGTCATTTCTTATTATTTGGATACTTGTTTGAAATTGATTGACAATCATGTTGTGAAAGATTTTAAACATTTGTTCTACTTCAGATTTCTCTTTCAATAGAAAAACCCAACAAGCACGTGTGTGATCATCTATGAACGTGACAAACCATTTTTTTCCAAGAAGACCTGTAACACTAGAGGGACCCCAAACATCACTATGGATTAGTGAGAAGGGTCTACTAGGTTGATACATTTTTGGTTGATACATAGATCTATGATTCTTAGCGAGAGCACAAATTTCACATTTAAACAATGAAGGATTTTTATTCAGAAACAACTTAGGAAACAATTTTTGCAAATAAAAGAAACTAGGGTGTCCTAAACGGTAATGCCATAAATAAACTTCATTATTCAGATCAATAGAGGTAGTCTCCAAACCAGAGAATGCTTGAGCAACTTTACAAGAGTCGATTTCCTCATCAAGAAAGTAGAGTCCACCATATTCCCTAGCATTGCCAATCATCTTCCCCGAGTCCACATCCTGAAAAATACAATGAGACTTAGAGAATTTAGCTTGACATTTAAGGTCTTGAGTTAGTTTGCTAACAGATATAAGATTACAAGACAATTTAGGAACATGGAGGACATTTGAAAGGGTAATAGATGGTGTGAGTTTGATTTCTCCTATCCCTGCAATCGGGTTGAAGGATCCATCAGCAATCCTCACTCTTCTATTACCTGCACACGGTTTGTAAGTGGAGAAAAAAGGAGACGAACCAGTCATGTGATCAGTTGCACCTGAATCTATGTCCAGGTACATTTGGGTTTAGGACACATGAGAGAAACAATAGGACGTTTACCATTTTGAGTGATAGAACAGTTTGTGGAGGAAGGGGCTGGATTTGAGGTTCGAAGTAAGCTAACAAGTTTGTCTACTTGGTCCTGAGTGAATGGAAGCTGTCCAGAGGTGATTGGAGTTCCTTGAGAGGCCTCAGTCATGGTTTGTAGCGCCCTTTCCTTCTCAGATCGTTTCTTCCAACCAGGTGGTTTTCCGTGAAGCTTCCAGCAAGTTTCTCGAGTATGCCAGGATTTCTGGCAGTGGTCACACCAGGGCTTCTTCTTCTTATCAGTATTCGGAGTTGAGTCTGAGTCCCGAGATACCAAGGCTGAGTTATCACTTATCGGACCAATATTGTTCTCGGCCTGGTTATGCATCACCTTCTTCCTGCTCTCTTCTTGACGAATTTCAGAGAAAACTTCTCAGATCGACGGAAGTGGTTTTCTTCCAAGTATTCGTCCTTTAACTTCATCGAGATTTTGATTCATTCCAGCCAGAAACATATAGACCCGATCATTCTCCTCCCTCTTCTTTTGTCTCGCATAGTCATCCTTGCTGGCCCAGACATCATCATAGTGTTGATCCAGCTCCTGCCACAAAGCCGCCATTTCATTATAGTAAATGGTTACCTCACGGTCACCTTGTTTCAGATTCCAAAGCCTTGCCTTCAACTCAAATATATGAGATGAATTCTCGGAGTCTGAGTATGTCTCTTTTACAGAGTCCCATACATCTTTCGCGGTCTTCATGAACATATGGGGTCTGGCGATTGAGATGTCCATGGAGTTGAGAAGCCATGCCATCACAAGAGAATTGTCTGATCTCCATGTTTTGTATGTTGGCTCTGTCTCAGCCGGTTTCTCTGCTTCTCCAGTCAAATACCCCAGTTTTCCACGTCCATCAATTGCAAGCTTGACGGACTGTGACCACTCCAAGAAGTTCTGCCCATTTAGGCGATGGACAGTAATTTGAATCGAGGTGGATGTCATGTCGTGAGGCAAGGATGAGGCAGAAATTCCCGATGTTGCCTCTGATTCAGAGGTTAGCCCAAACGAGCCAAAATTTATTCCGTTGTTGGCGGCCATGAGAGGTTAACGTAACCTGGCTCTGATACCATGTAAGTTTTAGGGAATAAAAACATTCTATTCCATTGAATATCAAACGTAGCATAAATAATACATTTGAGAAATGATAAAACCTAACTACTAGCAAAGAACTAGGGATAAACCCGATAAACCCAACAACTAACAATTTAAAGAAAAGATAAGATAGGGACTAAAGATAAGATAAGGAATAAGAAATAGAGTTCAAATAAACTCCTATCCTAACTCTAATATCCTTACTAAAAGAATACTATTTCCTATGTACCAAATGGAATTCCCAAACAATCACTCATAATGTAGTTCGGAGAATATAAACATAGGGAATCTAATATTATGTTTTTCATTCACAATTAATAAAGCATTCGTTCAATGATCTAATCCTCTAAATCCATCATAGTATGAAAACATAGATCTACCTTAGGAACAATCCCATTAACAGGAGGAGGAAGCAACAATGGTTCAGTTTGCCACTTCCCATATAGATCGATATTCTTTTCATTGTTGGCATAAGTATATTCATTGTCTTCTGCCACTTCCTTCTTATGTTGCTTCATAGAGCGCTTCAGAACCTGAAATAATACAGCACTTACTTACACATACTCATAAAAGTTAATCAAACTAAGTGAATCGACCAAACATAAATTCCAGTACAATATCTGACCTTAGCAGGAAGTTCATCAGCTTTGACTTGCAGCCCCTCACGCAACCACATCTGTCTCGTATGAAGTATTTGGACACAAGTGCGTGGATATACAGCATGCCCGGAACAAAAGCCCAACACAAGTCCCTTGGGATAAATTATCTGATACTTCTTAAGCCATCTTTCAATCGCATATAAATGATGATTTTTGTAAGCCTGATAAAGTAAAATTACAGGAAATAAAAACTATGTTAGCAGCCATTTCTAATAGTTGTAAGAAAAACACTTGGATTATATACATATGGTGTCTTGTCATACAAGTTGATTGGTGGGAAGTGGTTCAGTTAGTGCTCTAGTTGCTAATTCCATATCTTCAAGAGAGCTCAAAGTAGCATTACACGAGGCTTCTATACAGGAATCAACAGCCTTCTTCTCACCAAATTCTTCAGACGCTCCATCTAAATCTTTAGCATTTAGAACACATCCATTATTCAGATTTGCTAATACAGATTGTTCAACCTTCTCATCACCTAAAGCTTTCTGACCAAAACTGACAGTGCCACCGGTTTCACCTGACTCCAACTCCTTCAATCGTGACAACACAGAATCCCACCAGGTCGAATTGATCCTTTGTGATGCTACCTTGTACCATTGAGTACAATATCTGAAATGATAATCTTCGTGAAAAATGGAAATTATTCTATGAAGAATTATTAGCTGAATAAAATAAAGTTCCTCTAGCAAGGGATCTTAAAAGGCCAGAAGCCTTCAACTTACATAGCACCTCACGTGCACAAACAATAGACAACCTAGTAAGACAGTGTGCATCCGCATAATCCCTATGTAAATCAGAATCTACAGACATTATCAATTAATATGTAACTATTTCCTCCTAACTGATTATAATATAGCTTAACACGCATATTTTTAAGCATAACTTTTAGTATCTATTTTATAATCCACACATGAATTCATGTTATACTTAATTACTGTATCTGAAACTATAATATTGATATCAGATAGAGGCTTTGGAGTAACCACTTGGTCCAATTATTGTTATGGTAGCTTTTCTTCAAAATATCACTCTTTAAAAATTTTCTGCTATGCCACCACGCTGTCACCGGCCGACTTCATTCTCCACATAAAGTAAGCAGAATCAATACACGTTCATACAGAGATAATTGTCTGCTACTTTAAGAGGAGAAAACCTAGTGGTCAAGATATAGCTCAACAATCAAACACTCAGAAGGTTTTTAACCTGCGTGTCACGTCTTTAGCCCCGTTTCCAGAAAAAGCAACCACGTATCTCAATGATGTTTTGCATGCAGCAGCTGCAGCTTCTACCTTACTCTCTCCATCAACAATTGCATTTACAACATCAATATGCACCCATTTTCCAGTCAAATTATCTCCAGCACAAAATACCTCGGCCCAATAAATGGGAGCTCCCACCTTTCTGGATCCAATAGCTGTAGATATTTCGTGTGAGGAAGTTTGAGAGTCTTCTAGTTTGATTTTCTTCGTTCTTCTATATGGTGGAGAATGAGTTGAAGAAGTGCTTGGTGATTCCAACACAGTAGATGTCATGCTGTGTTTAGAACTTTCAACAGCAGTGGCCGAGAGTGCCATCTCCAACTGCATCTGAAATTCAAGATCTCCTTTTCTCTTCAATCCCTCAACCTGAACATCGCATGATTCAGAAGCATTATATGGGTTTTTGTAGACTAATTCATCCAACATTTTTTCTTTTGGTTTAGCAGTGATTCGAGAAACTTGGGATTTGATTATGTTCCTTTTGGACTTTTCTGTCTCAGATACGTAGGTGCTTTTTGCATCAGTCTGACCACTCTCCTTGACATCTGACAAGGATTTGAGAGAGAGAGTAGATGAATAGCTTGGTCCACCCACCATCGGCGTTGATGAATTAAAAATATTCTTCTGCCCCTTGCCTACTTCAGCAGCAAATTTCCATTTGTCTGCATCTGGCTTCAAGGATATCACATCTAAAATGGAGACAAACCTGAAAAAAACAACAATTTTAACACTTAAGAGTTTGAAAACGAAGATTTACATATGATTAAAGTTGAAAGGTCATCAAAAGGATCATATGGGGACCCAAAAATTGTAGCACAAATGAGACAAATATTACGAAAAATTTAGGGCCCGATCTTGCTCGAACATTTTATTGTATTCTGCTCACATCTTCACTTCAGGAACAAAAGATCACACCCAACTCTATGAGTATGCAGGCCAACAATTGTATTAGCTAGAGCTAAAGTTGACAAAAATTTTGGACTTATTAGAGGCTACAATTTTGCATGCACACCAGTTTTACATCGCATGCACAAAGACATGGAATAAACATAATAAAAACCTCATAATTACACCTAATAAGAAAAGGAGGCCAGTAACAAACTAAAAGTAGCATCAGGCATCAAGTGATGATAAAATTGCATACCGAGTCTTCAGATTTAGAGCCCTAAATAAGGCTACACATAAAGCCACAACCTGCAACAGAAGCAATAAAGTGGCTGTCAAACTCAATATTTAATATTGTTTCACTCAATAGCAAGCATTTAAAAAAAAAACATAAATCCAACTCTAAAATTTAGGATAAAAGTATGATAAAACATGATATTCTGCAAAAATTACTATGAGCATAAAATAAAAAGTAAAAATACTAATCTCGGATCTTCAGGAGGGATAATCAATTACTTCAATGGTTCTACCAAAAATGAGCATTGTATCCTATGTTCTTTTACTACATCCTATATATCCATATGACTCGCAAATTACATAATATTGCTATACAGTACCCTCAAAAATTTGCTACCAAGGTCCATATTAACGCCTATAGAAACTTTTCTCCAGAATTTCTGTTTTTCTATTTGACTGATTCAGCTAAAAGCTATAGCACACATTGGGTGCATAATTTGGTCCCCAGTGTATGGTCACAGAAGTTCCCTAATGAACTCAAATTTAAGCTGCCAGAGTTAAAAAACACAGTTCACATTGCATCAAGTTCTGAAAGCTAGAAAATCGATTTTGGCAGATCTCTGGCAGATACATTGTAAATGACTTTAATGAGGAACTCATTAAAATTTGTCTTCACATTCTACATAGACATACAGAATTGCTAACTCAACACTGAGTTAATTCAAGTAGCATGCCTATAGCCAGAGAGAGAAAGAGATTACATAACCTAAATAAAAAGAGTAGAAGCATACCGCTTCTGGAGTACCCTCTCGAGTTTCCAAAGTAGATGCTAATGCGCAATGACATGTCTTTTCAGCTAAACTTGGACTACATACACTGAAGTTATTGTGGAACTGACAAGAAGCAGAGAAAACAGAAAAGTACTATAAAGTCCTACAAAAGGGGAAAAACGAATGTGTGCTAGAAAGCTCATAGTCATACCCAATTGACAAGCGGAGACAGATGACTAGCTGCAAGTTTTGGAGACTCTGCTATCTTCAGCAAGTGAGTTGGCAGAAGAGAAAGAAGAGAAGCCTGCAATGGTTGAGGTCTTCTTAGTCGAAACAACAGCAAATTAGTTGATGAAAACAAACATTGTATGTATGCATAAAAATATTGATAAAATGATTATTTTATATTTTTGTTCAAGTTACATTTGAAAACAGAAGATTTACTTGCAAGTTCGTAGAGCAAAAAAATACTTCCTAATAAAACTGTATTTTTTTAAATAGAATAGTATTTGGTTATCAATCATTCAGCATATTAAGCATTTTTCGAATTATTTCATGTCCTAATTTTAATTGAGCTTAAATTATTCATGAAAGTTTGCACTTCAAATTCAAATTTAGCTTTTATGAATTTCTTTTTATCTTTATAAATAAATAGAAATAAACTTGTGAAATATGGCTGATTCTGATACATGCTTCATATCCTTCTTTAACAAATCTGAGGTTAATGTGAAACTGGCAGTGTATAAATTTGTAGCTCAAAATGAAAATTAATGGTCAATTTACTATGGTCTTTTAAAATTAAAATTGAGACTAGTTTTGGAAGTACATATTTAGAGTCCTAAATATGTAACTATTATGCATTCTCTCTTGAAATATATAGGGAGATGTTATATTTATCTCATTGTGGAAAAAGGAGGGAAACTGAGAAATCAAGAAATGAAGAGGCAGAGAAAGACTATGAGAGTTAAAATATATGACATAGAATTTACATTGTGTTCATGAAAAATCATTCGTGAAATTTCAATCTCGTCCAAAGGAAGAAAATTAATAGTGGCGTTCAATTATCAGTTTTTAAGAACGATACCAAATTCCAATATAATTAACCATTGAAAGCAAATCAAAACATATGGAAACCATTATTCTTTCCATCAGAAAAAGGTACAATTAATCTACAGCAACTCAATTATGGCCATGGCATGTTTTGGCCCAGGACTTAGTTAAAGGCTCCGGGCAGCCAATGTTTTGGGGTTTTGGGGATACAAAACACTTCCAATTTATTTGCCAATACCACTGGAAAAATAAGTGACGTGAAGAATGGCATGCATCCTCAAATATGTGGTTTTACAATGTACTTTGACAAAAAAAAAAAGAATTTGATTTCCAGATGGTAAATAGCATCAGAAATCATAGCACACATGAGGATATTTCTGTAAGATTAATTCTATGAAATAAATGGAAGCATAAATGCAGATGATTCAAATGCTAATACAATGGGTTAAAACAGCCAGGCAAAAATAATTCTTCGAAAAAATTAAGCATTGGACCACTATAATCTAATACGAAAGAGACTGTAACTGATCTTTCATCAGTTCATACAATCATGTATTAAGTCCTTTGCGCTCAACATTATATTGAATTTATCACTCATCAATCACTTGTCCATTAAATGGACAAACAATACTATGGCCAATGCCACAACAACATATTTCTTTGACACTTGAAAGGCTGCATTCACAGAACTGCTCGGCTTGAATGGAAAATGGTATAAGTAGAACATAGAAATAATTCATATAATAGTAAATATACATCCTGGTCATAAAGATGTGCATCAAAGAGGTCACAAAACACAGACAAGGTGAAAAGATAATGACCTGGATTAGTGGATCATTGCAAGCACCGTCAATCAACCTTCCCCTTCCTAACAGGCAAAGCAAATGACACTTGTGCACAACCTCAGCCACTTCCTGAAATCAAACAAGATTAGATATAAAAATGCAGGAAGTAAATGAGCATACCTTCGAAAGACAATGTTCATGCTTGTATTCGAATTGTATACGCTACCTTCTCTTCTGAAGTGGCTCTTCGCACAGACTTCCGCTTAGCCAAGCCAGGTGAAACATCAAACTCAACTGAAACTCCACTGACTAAATCTTCTTGATATTCTTTTGGTGTAGATAATGTAGGAATTGAACCATCTTCCCAATCAGAATCTTCATATTCCTCGTCGAGATTATAATACTGTTCGATTGCATCTCCTCTACAAGAATCAGCGTCTGCTGTATCCTTTCCTCCTGTTTTATCCAATAATTCTTCCTTGTTCTCCTTTAATTGTATTCCCTGCTAAAAATGGTATCAAAATTTTGTAGAGACATTACCAAATTGAATTAGTTGAGAAATGAGATGTAAGAATGCCCATCTTCACTCAGCATATCCCATTGATCTCATTCACACTAGACCGTAGGAAGTAATTGTATCATACATACATTAAATTAAAAAATTAATTCTCAGCAACTGTTCATCATATTCAAAATTTAAAATCATTTGCTTTTTTCCAATTCCAACTACTTTATATGTAGTATTATATTTCAAGATTCAGTATTTGATTACACGCAAAATCTGGTGTATGCATAAATCATGGGTTAGTATTCATAAGTATCATAGTTAATGACAGCAACATATTACATATGCTCCTTTATAAAATCTCGATAAGATGAAGATATATACTCAACACTCAACAGTCTTCTCTGTGTTTTGTGTGGGCACTAAAAGTTTAAGGAGTAGGAAGTAAACCACTATAATCTATCACTATTTATTAAGCGGGAAATCCGTTTATAAACTTTTTTGGTGTATTAGGAAAAGCACAACCAAAACAACAGTCGGATAAAAATAATTCAACTCCACTTATGAAAAGTAATTCAACTTTTTGGCTATCAAATTGAAAAGAGAAAAAAAAGAAATTTCCCTCTGTCATTTCTTATATCATGTTTCCTTCATCTTTCTATATTTTTACTTGATAAACCGACAAAAATTATTGTCTTTTTTAAGGGGTGAAAACAAGAAACATGCGCCTCACTATCACTAGTTGTGAATAACAGACAAATACCATCGCCCAGAAAAATCAAAACGGTAGTAAATATACCTCAGCTGCAGATTCACAGAGCCGCAAATAAACATCATCTTCATTGTTAGACCCTTTTTTAACTCTTCTTAAAAGTTTTGCCACCGCGTCTCCAGATATATCCACAAGAGTCCCTGAAATACCATTTAAAATTCCCAGTCATAAATCAAACGTAATGCATAACAAAAACTCCTCTAAATTCAGTCTTGTACTAAAATGGGCATAATAAACTCACTTCTATCATCAGCGATATCTGATAAAAGACGGGTTTTCTTTGCTCCCTCCTCACCTAGCCACACAGAACACGCTAGTAAGCTCCACCGTTCAGATATTGTAAACGCTAACCTCAATTAGGCTCTCAAAACACACACAGACACATGTACATATTCCACTGAAAATCCTGAAACGGATTTCTAAAGGTCTTTGTGCGAACAATCGGACATCAAAAGATCGATTTTCCAAAACCAAAACAAATAGTGTGAGCTTGGGAGTGGAATTCGTGTACGTACCCGTCGATTGTGGTCGCTTGGATTGGCTTCTGGTTCGCATTCTCGTTGAAATGCGCGCGCCTCTTACGTATGTAGGAGTAGGAAATGAGCCAAGAAAAGGTATCGCTTTTATACTCAGTTTGGCGGTTGAGGAACGAAGAGTGCCCGGCTAGCTGGTGGAGTGGCGCGAGCGGTGGGCCGTGACAGAGGCCCGAACTTTTTGAAGGCCTGATATAGTGGCCCAAATTTGTGGAAGTTTCTTCAATGAAAACCCAAGGACATATGTGTCAATTTGTAGCATTATCCATCACACTGTGGAGGATGTGAGGAAATTATAGACAATTTATTTTTTTGGGATTTTTGGGAAAAAATAATAAACGTTTTCTTTTCTTTTTTTTTTAATGAAAAATATTTCTTTAAGAAAAGGTAAAAAAAATCAATATACAAATACACGTATCATCCCAGAAAATACTTAAACAAAAGTCAACAATAACATACCACTACGAAAATACATAACTAGATCGAAATATGAAAAATATCATTACAGCTCAGGATGGAACGGAAGACATGTATCTTGTTGATCGTCTCCTCAACGTTGGGCACTTCGCAATCGATGATGGCTCGATTCCATATGTTCCAAACATGGTATACAGTTGTTGTTTTTGTCCAAACAGGTGTACAACAAAACATGGTAAGAAAACAAACCACGTTCATGTTAAATTATCATCGAGTGCGTACATGTGTTCAAAGAATAAATACAAAAAATTTACAAGAATCAAGTTTTGAAGCAAAATTTTGGCCTTTTTATGAATCAGGGGCATTTCCAACGACCGGGTCAGAGGCCCCTTGTTTCAATATCAAATTCCCTGACTCAGTCTTCTTGAAAAGCTTCTTCACTAAATAATTCCAATTGGTCCTAGCATCCGTATGTTCTGTTTTTGAAGAATTTCCGGTGTCATCTGGAGATTCATTTTCAGTATTTCCCCAAGTTTCTTCTTCTGCAGACGCAACAGCATGAGGTATATTCAAACTGACGGCTCTCTCCAATGCGTCCTTGTGTTCTTTCTCTCGAGTCTCCTTCCTGTCAAGTTTTTGTACCTTTGGTGGAGTCGTTATGGTCTCCGTACTAAGGTCTTTTAAATTCTGCATAACATTTGATGGAATATATAAAACCAATTTCTTTGAGTCTGATATCTAACTAGTAGATACAACCAGTTGCAAAGCAATTCGTACAGAATTTGGTAGCCACTTTTTCAAGTAGTTAAAAGGGAAAATATGTACTTCTTTAGACTTGAGGATTCATAATCATTCACAATCTAACTGCCAGTATGATTTCAGAAAACGACTGCATCAGATTGCTAGACATGTGACAATATATGATTAATTAATAACTTGCCATTATGTTTAGAGGTTTGACCTAGTTTAGAACCACGATAACCTGATGGGAGACTAACAAACTAGATTTACTGGAAAAGCATCTTTGCTATATATTATAATTAAAACTTTGTTATGTATTTCTTGTAAGTGCTAAATACTTCTCTGTTTTTTTCTGGAGGAGAGTGAAAAGCTCGGAGGGTAGAATAACTTTATTGTTATTTCTCTAGGATCGGAAACTACAAAAGAGTAAAGCCCGTAAACCAAATGAAAGTAAATCATTGGACTCGATTTTCAAATTCTCCAGGATTAAGATACCAAGTTTGCTAAGCTAGAGAAACTGAATGGTAAAAATGAGCTATGATACTACTGGCTTATGCTTACCACAAGAGCTTTTTCAGACTCTCGTTCGATCCAAATAATACCATGATCAGAGGTAGCATTGCATGACAAAACAATATGTTCGAATCTTCCATCAACAGGAATTGCAGTTCTAACCTCTGGGGGATACCTTCCACATCTGCAAGTACCCAGTAGTGAAATAAATCTTTAATTTTTTTTTCTCGTCATAATTGCTAGCATATAGAATTCTTTACACTACATTAAAGCACAAGGCTTACAAGCACCACGTCAGTAGTATTCCCATTGTATAGAAAAAGATAGTTATTGGAAATTGTGAAGATAGCTACTTGCATGAGGTTGGTGTTTGGTAACTCTGCTAATTATAAAAAAAGCAGTATTCAGTACATTTATATATTGTTAGGAATCTGGCAGCAATAGAGTTGCAGCAGCAGCACAAGAATTTAAGTAATGTCTCAATTGTGCAATATTCTCAAGTATCGACAACTCCAAATATAAAGACACTCGTTACCAAGTTCTGTGTGTGTGGCAATGACAAGAAGTGTGTACATGGCTACGTGACAGTGACGCATACATTAGGTGTGGTCTTCAGGGATGCAGACGATGAAATACTAAGGATCCAACAATGATAAAAAAAATTCCTTTTATTCGGTATACTAATTTTGGTGCAATTTACCTGCAAAACTTCCTTTCCACGATGTGATATATCCGACCAGGGGCATATAGTCGTCTTGGATCTCTGAGCTTTCTACCTTCAGGAATGAATGTATCCCTCAGACAGATGAGAAACATTAAACAGGGCAAACTGTCCAAAGCAAAAAGACCTGGTTTAAAGGATGATAAAATTCACTCCTTTCAGAGGCAAATAATAAAAAGAATTCGATGTTTTCGAGCAATATTACTTATAACTACTAACCAAAAGACGGATTTGAAAATGTCTTCCAGTGGAGTGGGTGTTCTGGGCAAGAAATCATCCTGAAGAATATCAAGTGAAAAGAGAACAATTAGTTTAAGAAGCACTAGTGGTTTCAACCGATGAAATGAGATGGAATACAATACACCATTTACTTCTTCGCAAGAGAGCTCACTTAAAATGCAAAAAGAACTCTCCTCCACAGGAAAAATGAGAATAAAATTGGCCTTGGTTTCATTTCCCCAACACATTTTCCATCGAAAAAAAAAAACCAAACATTACCATCTCATTTTATTCCTCTCTCCCTAAAACACATTCGCTCACATCACCCAACAAAATTATTAATTTTGATACAAGTTTTCACTATCAAATACCTGGTGAATATATTGCATTCTAATCCAAAACATGCTATTTCAAAATTTTAAATGATTTTCTCTTATGACATGACATCAATACCAACAGTTTCTACTGTGATTTGATATATGTACTAAAAACTTTAAGATATATCGTACTTCCCCAATACAATTTCCCTAAAATGTCTCCAGAACCAAATGAAACCAGAAAGCCCATTATGTGTATTTTTCTGAATCATGGTTCTAATTTTACGAGTAAAAACTGGATTGACATGCCTAGCATACATACAAAAGGGAATGAAAGTCAAGGCTCTTTTGTTCAGCTTGATCCACCCACATAACAAGACAAACTCAACAAAAGTAGGAATAGCAATTAATCACTGATTTGAGGTATACTGATGACTACTCAATTTTTCTTATCAACACCGAATGTTAATTTCGAAGATTTCATAAAATATAGCCAAAAGAATTCTTGAAGGAGTAGGACCTATATGCTGATTTCATTCAGGTGAGTTTTTAACCTCAAAATGGAGTGAAGAGGCAGAGATAACACTGGGGCATGTTTTGCCCCCTATCAGGTTAACCAATACCAAGGCACATGTAGAACATTTTATTAATTTCAATAATGCAGCCTAGTGGTCTTGTTCCTGTTTCAAACAACATGAGATTATTTTTTAACGGAGTAACATGAATGTCACATACAATAATTATGATTATGATCTTTTCCTTCTTAACACACTCTAAAAAACATGTGTACAAACATCTGTGACATTAGCAAAACCTAAACAAGTTCCTCCTTTGCATTTTAAGATTAATGATATACAATGATGCTGATGCAATATTCATCTATTCCCAAGGAGAGAATGGTTTTTAATGAGCTGGAGCACCTCTCCGTTTCTATCGATTACCTCAAAGTGATTCGAACAGAAATTAACGTAATTAGCAGGATCTTAAAAGTGACAAGGCAATGTGATTTTAGGCCACTAAATAATTTCTTGAACTACTTTTATGCCTTGCCAATTGATCCAAGAAACCACATTTATGTGATTTAAGTAATTCACACTTCCACTAATCAAAAGTAATGTTCGTTCAATCATCCATACGTTCACGTTAGCTGACTACAAATTGGTAAAGACTCTAATATCTTTTCCATTTCCATAAGGTTTGCATAATAGTGTTGCAGCAAGTTGTCCACAACTTTATATAATTAAAGTAAGAAAGAAAATAAATAGCTAGACATAGCGGTTTCATTTTCCAATAAAAAACAGAAGAATCTCATCGAAATGAATTAAAGATTGCAATTCTAAACAAAATAAATTTCCCAATATACAGCTGAAGGCAAAACAGTAAACCCCCTACAAACAAACCAATAATGACAGAAAATAATTGCCAGGGAACACCAAAACTACACACCTGAAGCACAACGGAGTATATAACATCAGCATACTTAACAGCCAGATTCAGCGACAAGCAACGAGCCGGTGCCACTGCGTAACACCTCAACAGACTCCTGGGAACTCCCCCTAATCGATTCCCATGGTTTGCCACAATCACAGTTAACAGCGTCGCAACTCCTGACCCCAACGAGTGCCCCGTAAAAATCATTTTGTACCCCCTTCCATTCTCCGTCCACAGTTTACTCAAAGTCTCCGACTCAGCATCCAAAACCCATTTCGCTGATTTCAACAATCCGTGATGCACATATCCCCCATCGAACATCTGCATACCCAGCCGATTATCCAGCAGCATCCTGTAATCACCTTCTTTAGCCAAATTCAATCCGCGGATCGCAAGTACGATCTCTTGATTATCATGGTCGAGGTAAATCATGTAAGGAGGCGCGCGGCCAAGAGTTTGCTCGTATGTCACGCGCTTGACAACCCAGTCGGGGTTGAGGCGGTAGCCGCCTTGGGGGGCGTATTTGGGGCAGCGGAGGTCCGGTTCGTAGACTGCTAATATGACGCGGCAGACGCGCGGAATGGGCTCGAATTCCTCCGCGCTGGCAATGGTCCACGTGGCGCTGTCGTCCGCACCTATGTAGGTGCAGCGCTTCCACACCCACCGCATGCAGCCCAACATCACCACGCATTCCACCCCACAGCCCACCGACATTTCAGCAAGCAGATCAACCACAACTCAGAACTTGGAGTTGAATAGAACCCTTGTTTCCTGCGCTGGAGTAAAAGAAAAAAAACTGGCAACTTCACGTGGGAAGCCGATCAGAATCAGCAAAAAGCCTCACGTGGGTGGGGCCTGTAATTACTTGTAAATATGGAAACTCTGTGGATAATCAGATATAGAAAACCCAGAAATGGGTTTATTCCAGCGCTCAATCTTGAGATACAAGATTCCTCCCCTTTCTCCTCTCCTTTGTAATGATAGTAGTCATGCGTGTGATGCGCGTATTCCAAAAGAGTTGAATAAGTGAGGACGGAGAGACAAAGTGCTCGTTATATGTTCGAAGAATCGACCAGCTGGGAATGAGAGGCGACCTTTGACAATAATAAGTCATAAATAAGCGAAAGAGACAGGTGGACATTGTTTCTCCACCCGCACTATGTAATTCTAGGCTCGTATGACCCCCACTATACCAGGCACAACCAGTTAGGCTTCAACTTCTGGCGGCCATAAACATAGCTTCTCTTTTTTTTTGGTTGGGGCATGAATATTTTGTCATAATTGAGTTTCGAACTCTGAGATTTTCGAATTTGAGAACTGTCTCAAATTTAGGATCTTTATAAATGTTTGGTTGGTTTTCAAAATAAGTTTTTCCATGTTTCTAAAAATTATTATTATTGTTTTTTAGTTGAGAAAATGTTTATTATAATTAAAACTTGAACATGAGATGTGGTCTCAAATTTAAAATTTGGATGTCATACATTCTTAAAGTCACCACCAAATTTATTATTACTTTTATTTAATTCTCCATTATCTCGAAATTTCTCCATAGAGTATTTTACCGGAGTGGAATTTTAAAAAAAACGTCTAAAAATGGCATTGCTATATTATTTTCATTTTTGTAATGTTTACCAAGTATGGATTATATTTTATATCAATGAAAGAGTTGACCTTATAATAATAGGAAATCCCTAATGTATATGGCGATGACACTTGTATCTGTAGCTTGAAATCTTGAACTTACTCATACACTGTTTTTTTTCCTTTTAGTTTCTTGAAAATGATTATTCTTTTATTACACACTTCAATAGTCATGGAAAGTAATTTGGTCTTTTGGAATATGAAGGATTCTTTATCGGGCTGTGACGGTATTTGCATATCGCGAATCACCTAGGGCAAAAACTTGTGTGAGACGGTCTCACGGGTCATATTTGTGAGACGGATCTTTTATTTGGGTCATCCATGAAAAAATATTACTTTTTATGCTAAGAGTATTACTTTTTATTGTGAATATGAGTAGGGTTGACCCGTCTCACGGATTAAGATCCGTGAAACGGTCTCACATGAGACTAACTCATCACCTAGATAGAATCTTCCATGTTATGTTGAGATTGTTTACATTTCGGGTAAAAATCAATTCTAATCTTTTTTTCCACGTGCTATGCATCAACATACCAAAACAATCCACCGATGTTTCATTTTGTTAAAACAAATGGGAATACCCAAACCCCCGACTCACATTATACACCAACCTAATTATTTATCCATTCCAACCATCAAGATAGACGGAAATGCAGGGACTATTGCCACCCATTCAAGTGGAGGAGGACTAAATTGGGAATAATTCAAATAATAGGGATTAAAAAGGTGTGTTGCACCATTTCGATTATATCTCACATCTCATTGATATAAATGACAGCCACAAAAATGAATAAATAAAAACTCAATTTTTCACAAGTCATATTTCACAGCAGTTCAATTGGTTCGAATGTTATATATGTGAAATACTAGTTGCAAGATCGAGCTGACGGAAAGGAAAGAGCAATTAGCTCAGTTGGCCATTTCTTGTATTTTTGTCATATCTCATTCAAATGGAACAATTCAATATGCATCACAAATCTAAAAGAATGGTATACATATCATCTTCAAAAGTAAAAGAATGAATCTGACCGTAAGAAGCTGATAAACTACGATGAAGTTGCTAGTTCTGCACTGAATAAAAAACTAGTTTTAGATTGCCAACAGTCTGATCTGTAAAGCATATATCTCATATGAACTTAGAATTGAGTGATTATTGATTTCATAGAAGGCTAATAGAAAAGCATATGACATTTATGTTTATCACTTTGTCCGAAAATTGATGAACCGATATTTATGATCAAAAGAACAGCAGAGCTTGACTTGATAATCTTGACATGGTTAAGCTCAAGTAAAGACCAAACAGGTCGGATTAGATCAAACCAAGCTGATTTGATGGCGGACCATCAACATTCCAGTTCACAAAATGGCAGAAATACGAATTTGAGTGTTGCAATATCAGAATTCATACACAACATTTCCAAACGACAATATTATTGAATCTAACATCTATATCGTTATTAAATGTCATAAATAAAATATATTGAAGATCAAATACAAGCTTTGGAAGAATATTCAAAGCATGAGCAACATATATGAATAAATTAGCTAGAATGAGAGTAAGCTCAAGTGTGAGCTTCAAAGTTTAGATGAGTGTGTCTTCACTTAAATATATTAAAGATTGTGTTTGTAATATTTGCATAAGAGACGTTAAACATTATGTGGATTGTGATACTAGAACTACAATCGAGTATGCTAGGAGTTTCAATTAGGCAATGTATACGTCCTAATTCAAATGAGTTTGTATAATGAGTTGTATAAAGCAAATTTTTCTAGTGATGCTTTCTTAGATAGAAAAATAGTGTCATAAAAGTTCTTAATATTCGAACATCCAAAAACAAATCCATGTCTATTTTTTTATCGCATTTACTTACTATTCATAATGTTTTTAAGATGTATTGTTGTAACACTTTATATGTCAAGTATTTATAAAATGTTTTAACAAAAATATTTTTACATATTCAACTTGCAAATTTTTTAAATATTTTTCAAAATGTTTAATCAATTTTTACGATGAATTATTTTGAATATCTTCCGTTTGGTCGAAAACTAAACTCGATTTAATTTTTTGATGTTCAATATTACAAAAATCGAGTTATTATAGCTCGATGTTTGTCCCCTCATAGGACCCTATCATTTTTGTTCCTTTTTTTGTTGTTTTTTTTCGAAATTATCCCTTTTTTTTTTTTACAGTCAAATTAATCTCTAATTTTTTTATTATGCTGAAGAGAGTAGGATTTTAATAAACTTGAATCATTTTACATTTTGCTATGATTTTTTTTTATTCTGCCAAAATTTGGTATAAAAATTATTACAAACTTTCGATGTGTTTGACAATAAAATATGACAAAACAAATAGACTCGTGTTATTAATATGGGTTAATTACCGTATTTATCCCTTTTTGTAATATTTTTAGCTTCCAATATTTCAATGTTCTAATTCGCCTGGATATGAGATCAAGAACAATGATTATAGATCATTACCATGAAATCTTGCAAATATAATGATATAATAATTAATGAGTTTGATTATAAAAATAAAATAAAATAGAAGAGCACAAATTCAATACTGTTTTTTCTCCTCACTTTGGAATGTATCAAATATTAAATAGAATACGTGTCCCAACCCAAGTAGTTTTGAATCTTGATTCCAAGCTGCGAGTTCCATCGTCATCGTAAAAATAATAAATAAAAATTATAATAGGAGAATAAAAATCTCTTATTACTGCAGGTGAACAGTTACATATAATTCTTGCCAAAAGGCCAGTACATTTATTGTGCCCCATTACATTAATTATTCAGACATTAATTTTAAGTAGCATTCAGACAATGTTATAAACTTCAGTTTGACGTATTAATTTAAGAGAGAAGCGATACGAGCAGACTGCTGGTTAATAACAGCAGCAGTGGAAGGGCTTTGTTCCAGCACAACTTCATATCCATCGCTCCAATTCTCCATTCCGTCGGCCATCACCTGCCAGAATAGAGCACCAGCACAGGGCCCTCCGCTCCTAGCACAGCTATAAACACTGTTGAATATGGTCCCGAAGTACGAGTCCCGAGCCACGACACTGAAGCCTGATGATCTTGAGGACTTGCCGAACTCGGTCACCATAAGTGGCTTCCCCAAGACCGTTTTCGAGTCTAGGCTATGTGAGCCGATCCATTTCTCCACGAACTCGGTTTGGGCCTCGTCGTTTGCTCCTGGAACCCTGCAACATGTACAACAACGTGCATTCGATCACATGTAACTTGGATATCAAATATAAGAAAATAAGTATATATATGTACCATTGATCAGGGTATAGATGAATGGTGGCAAAATCAACCCCCGGAACGCGGTTGTTGGATATGAAATCAGTGCCAACTTCATAACCTGGATTGAATTGCTTCTTTTCGGGCATCGACTCTCCGTAGAATCCTTCCATTCCAACTTCGAGCAGATGGTTCTTGTCGATTGATTTAACTTGATTCGACATCTCCACAACCCAATCCTATCCAAATAAAGATGTACATCCAACATTTATTTAAGATCAAATGAGAAACATTAATGAAATAGGTAGTAAATCGGCAGAAATGAGTAACTTGAATAATTTTTCCGGAGAGGTCAGTTTGGCAACGAGGTTCGTTCATCAACTCCCATGCAAATACGGTGGGATCATCTTTATATGCAATCCCAGTTATGGAATTCACCCTTGTCAGCACAGCCTGCAAAAAACAACAAATTCATTATAAATTTTATTCAACTTAAATTTTGATTATGAATTAAATATGATAAACACGCATACGTACCTTGATGTGATTTTTATAGTAACCTTTAACAATATTATTGCTAAAGAAATCATCCTCGTTGTTCATGTACTGGCCACGATCTCTAGCCCACTGAACATATTGTTTCTTCCCTCCAAAACCTTCCCAATTATTCACCAAGCTTAGAATAAGATGAATACCATACTTTTTCGCCTCCGAGATCACGAAATCCAATCCCTAAAATCAACGAATTAATCGTAATAATACATACCACAACGAGACAAACATTAACATCACCACACTCTAACAAGACCGCCACGTACCTTAAACATATCCTCGTTGTATGAACCAGGGGATGACTGCAAAGACCGATAACCACCGTCACTAAAAGCCCAAGTTCTGGCTAAGTTCATCCCATATTTCGAAGCCTGTCGAAAGGTATCAGTCACCTTCACCCGTGTGGATGGGTCTGCGGCCATGTACATTAGCCAATAAGAGTTGAAACCATTGAAATACAACGGCTTCTCATTCAATACGAACTGGGTTCCCATTGTCTGGACAAAGTTTCCATTAGCCATGGCTTCACTATAACCCGATAAAATGATTGCTACCAAGAAAGAAATAACGAAACCCTTTACCCACATCCAAATTGGCGAACTTCTTTTTGTTCGTTTGGTGGTTTGATTCATGCAACAAAGAGGGGTATATATACAAGGCTAATCGATTGGCAAAGTGCAATAGGCAGGGATGGGATGGGTATGTAGGTTGTGATACGATGATGTTATTATATATAATATTATAACTATTTTACGATCGAATAAAGTGAAAAGTGGTTGGGGTTTTATACAATTGAGCAAGTAATAGCCCATATATACATGTACTCTAGTTCTATAGAGTTTCGGATGCTTACATCCTTAAGAAAACATACTACAAATCATTGATTGATGGAAACAAATGTTTTTGCTTTTAATTTTTAATAGTAAAATATCTTAGTACTCCCTCGTCCTAATGGTGTAGACTTCGTTTCTTTTTTCGCTTGTGCCAACGATATAATTCAGTCTCTATATTTAATAGAATTTTTTCTTATTTTTTTACTTATATACTCATATTAATTAAATCTTGGAAAATGTCACGCCCCGAGCCTGAGCCCAGGCCCGCACCTGCGTGACTACACAATGAGCCTCCTATAGCAACTACTTCGTATTCGAAATCGCTTTACAAAAATGATTAACTCAAGTTGTTATAGAAGTCCATTGTAAGTCATTATAAACTCATTTTAAATATTTCATTTTTAAGATGTGGGACAAGGTATCACAGAAAAAATACGATTATTTTTTCAATGAATTAAATAAAGATCGTAAAATAGAAAATTTATTTGTAAACATTGAGAAATCAAGCAAGAGTACTATATATTCGATACGGATGGATGGAGTAATATAATTTCCATCAATTCTATCCCTTTTTTGGTTTCAAGTTGATTGATGAGTTCCCAACATTATGCAGTGAAAACTTGTATAAAGACAGAAATATATAGGAGTTTGGTTGCATTAATTACGCCTTGAAGTAAAATTAACCCATGAATATTAAATAAGATTACGAACAAATTTGGTGAATTATTCTCATTAGTTCAAGAATTAATTATCCTCTTTTGACTGAATTAAAAAATTCATTAATTGCGAGTTATATAGGCCGTTCTCAAATTTTGAAAGCAGTCTAACTTTAAATCATTAATTTCATTACAAGAAAATTCCGACTTCTGATAAGTTTTTTATTGTAAGGAAAATTTTTGTAAAAGACTCTCAAAAAAAATATATGGACATATTATATTTTATTATATATATATATATATATATATATATATATATATATATATATATATATATATATATATATATATATATATATATATATATATGGAGAGTGATATTTACACTCCAAAAAATGTTAGTAGGACTCCACTTTAATTTTTTAATTTTTTAATTTAGTGCTTGACGATATTACACTTATACATCACTTTCCTTAATTTTATTATAAAGTTTCCTTTCAACCCCCAAAAATTGAAAAGCAAATATAACACAAAACTTAAAAATTCTAAATGAAATAATGGTTTGTTTAATTTTAACAACCAAATTTATCGTATTTTAAAGAATTAATCATAATTTTTATCATATAAAAAATATAATAATAGAATAACAAAATAATTAATTTTTATTCTAATATTACAAAATGTTTAATAGATTTTCCCATGTTTAAGGGGTGAACAAATTTTGGCTTTTTTGTTTTTGTTTTTTTTTAAAAAAATACCTAAAGTTACGGAGTGCAAAAAATTTAGATTTAGTTAATATAGGTCAAAATTTTTTAACTAAATCAAAACTTTGTTAAAGCTTGTAATAACTTGTGAAAAATATATTATTTGAGATTAAATATAAGGATTTTATGTTATTTTATATTATTTAACAAAATATATATCTAATAATACAAATATTTTTAAATTTAATAGTGTGTGTATCTATTTATGGACATTGACTATTCTATTTACAATATTTTGAGTAATTAAGGATAACAAACTTACTCAAAAAGAGCAACCAACAAGGGTATAATTGTAACTCTAGGATTGAGCACTTGCGGTTTAAGTGTTTAACCAAAAGTTATAGTTAGTAGGTAGTGATGATGCAACTTAAATCTTTTAAATTATACAACACCTCAAGCACCATTGTTCGAACACTCTTCCAGCAGAGACAATTATTGTACCTAACAATCTCCCTCCCAATATTTGCATTCCTTGCAGTTGTTGGGAATCGAACTCGTGACCTTGACTCTGATTCTAGTTGTATGACTGAATGATTGTTTTATCAAAAACTATAACTGGTGGTAACAGTGCAATTTATATCTTTTAAACAATATAGTAGCTCAAGCATCATGATTCGATCGCTCTTCTCGCATAGACAATTATTATACCCAATATTAATAAAAATAAATTGGAGTGTAAATATCATTCCCTACACACACACACACACACACACACACACACACACATATATATATATATATATATATATATATATATATATATATATATATATATATATCTGAGTGTGTGTGTGTATTTTCTTTTTGAATACTGAATGTCATAAATAAAAAATTAAGGGAATTCAAAATATTTAAATATTTGACTAACCCTATTTTGCAACACCATTATTCTTTTAACTGGTTATATAAATTAGATCAAATTAATAATTACAATTTCCCAAAAAAGATTCATAAATTTAATATACCAATAAATGACTTATTTTATTTTTTAGTCAAAACAATAAATGATTTATGTGCAAATCTTCAAGGAAAATTGGGTCATTATTGATAGTAGAAAATTGAATATGTTATCTGAGATGTGCTAAAGACCAATGATGTCATATGAAAACAACAGAATCTAATTTCCCTTTTCACTTGCACAAGCAAAGAAGAAATAACAGCAAATTGTTTTCGGATGACGCCAAATATATATAGTTGCTCCATCCATCTTTAAAAAAATAAGGTTTCACAAATTGACGCGAGGGGATCGAACAAGTCATGGGTGATATTTCATTTTAAAAAGGGATCAAGATTTTTTTTTAATGTTTCTTGATGGGTATTCGTTATAACGTTCTTTTCATATTGTGTAGAAGAATTTAACATATGTTTTGTGGGGGATGGATATTGTTGGGTGCAATAATTGTCCTTGTTTGTTGGAACGATCGAACCGTGGTGCTTGAGCTGCTGTGCGGTTTAAAAGATTTGAGTTGCGCCATTACCACTAGCAATAGCTTTTGGTAAAACGACAAGCACTCGGTCCTACAATTGGTATCAGAGCCAAGGTCACGGGTTCGATTCTCATTGATTGCAAGGAGTTTAATTATTGGGAGGGAGATTGTTGGATGCAATAATTATCACTGCTTGGTGGAGCAATCGAACCATGGTGCTTGAGCTGCTGTGCGATTTAAAAGATTTGAGTTGCACCATTACCATTAGTTATAGATTTTGGTAAACTGGTAAACACTCAGTCCTACATATATCCTAATTAGTGTTTAACTAATATAAACAATAAAAACGAGTTAAAAAGTTTAGATATTGTAAAACTTATTTCATATAGAAATAAAAGTGTTATTTAATCATATGCATTGACATCAATATCAGTCATGAATACACATATATTGTTTTGAAAGTGGATAATTGTTTTATTTTATTTTTTTTTGGGATATTTTAACAATTTTATCTTAGAAGATTGAGATAAAAATTTCATTGTGTATACTTTTGTAAAGATATACATTGTATCTTATCTCATGATATATTTGCGTAACATGCATACATTTCATTGTCATATCTTGAGATTTAATGTTAATTCTTTTGATTATTGTATCTCAGATCTTGGGAAATGATATATGTGTTTGTTATGTAAGATCGATAAACATGTATTAGAAAGATGTTTAGTTTCATGTTGTAAATTTTCTAAAATATATATGTAATAATGATGAGATGAATGTGATAATTGTTTAACTTTCTGAGTAGATTTTATGCAGATATAGGTTTGATAAGACATATATTATGATGTCGAAGCATCCGTTGAAATGTGAGATTTTTGGAAAGAAAAAAGCTTGACTGATCATTATTTGTCACGACTACTGTTGTAGCCAAGTTTTGTCAGCACCACTATATCATTCTGATTTTCAGAGCTTCAATTGTAATGATGTATACATACTCAAAGCTTTGTGATTCATTAATCGGGAGAGGAATGTAATGTTCTCAGGAGATAACAATCCATAGTTTCAAAAGAAATTCGAGTCGACGGATATTGAAAACGAATGGTATTCGCAAATGAATTTTTTAGTCATAGAGGATTCATTAGAAAGATGAAGTATTTCATTTGAATAAGTCCTTGTATGATCATAACAATTTATGCTTAAATTCACTTTATTGTTGGGTGTGACTATGTGGATGTAGGTATTTTGGACCAAATCATGCTAAAATCCTGGTGTTTCCATTGTTCGGTCACTTAAATAAACAACGACAAATAATAAGACATTAACACCGCAAGAAAATACAATTTTCACAAACTAACATCTTCAAAATTCCATTACTGACTGCATCACATGTCTTAATAGACGTCGTACTGAATCTCGTATAGCGATCTATACATACCTTAAGTAGCATCTAAATGACTCCAAATAAATCCTATGAAACTTATTTTTACGATTTTGATTAAGAATTTATAGATTTAAAGGGTGTCAAGTTTTAAAATTTTATTTCAAGTCCCAATTTAACTGTTAATAATGCCTTTTTTAATTACTTTCAGCCCTTATTTAAAACTCATTACAAAATATAATATTGGTTTGAATTAATTGAATCTATTGAATATATTCAAAATTCGAGTCAAATACTGAATGTAATAAAGATATAATAGCAATCAATGACTTATACTTCGTACCAAACGATATCTATAGAGCGTTAAAGTTTCCGAAATGGAAATTTCAGGAGATAAACTAATAAGGCGTTAGTTAACCACCCCAAAATTTATATATATTTAAGTCCGATAGCTTCATTTTTTTTTAAATTCTGTCTGCATTAAGTAGCCCAATTGTTACGGGCAACTTTTGGCTAAAACCCATTTTCTGTATCCTTCTATAGTCCAGGGCTTTGTGTCTTATAACTTCAATTTTTTTCTTGGTTTTTGAGCTACTTATTATTTGGAGCATGTTTCATTTGACGCGATCTTATGTACTTATATTTGTGAGACGAATCGATTTAGTTTATATCTTGAGTGAAAAATAATATTTTAGTTTTAAAAATTAATATTTTCTTATGTATCACGTTTGATAGATGACTTATCTCACAAAAATGACCAATGAGATGTTTTTGTACATATTTGATTCTTAGTGCTGTCGACTTCATTCATAAAAAAATATTTATGAAACTTTAGTGAAATAATCATTTTGAGTTACTTTCCTAATTTAATCAAAATATTTTCTATTATAATATTTTTTTTATGAATTTAAATAAAAGATTTATGATTTATGTTAGCCCACCCAAGCGAAAGAATTCTGGTTTCGCATAGGAAATAGATCGATCAAACCACCCACCCCCCTACCCCATTGAATCATGGTGATGGGACATACCAATCCACTAACATTTTTTCTATTTTAGTAATTTTTTATGTGAGTGTTAACGTGATATCAAAAAATATAACGACGGGCATTGCTTACTTGTTCGAAATCATGTAATCAACTAGGTGGATAAGGGCGGAGGGTAGAAAAAATGCAAGTTAGTCTGTATGACTGTAAATTGATCAAAAAAATAAGAGTGAGTCTCATATGAGACCGTCTCACGGATCTTAATATGTGATACGGGCCAACCCTACCGATATTCACAATAAAAAGTAATATTTTTATCATAAAAAGTAATACTTTTTCATGGATGATCCAAATAAGAGATCTGTCTCACAAATACAACTTATGAGACCGTCTCACGTAAGTTTTTGTCAAAAAATAAATACGTGCAAGTAGTAATTCTCTCCGTTTTGGAGACAGATTTGTTTCATGATGAATTGGTGATGGAAATCTACTAATTCGGAAATTCAGTTATTTCTCACTTTTTTGCTAAAGAAACTTGAATCAACGGAGCCACATACAAAAGATTAATGAACAAATCACCCTTTCACATTACATATATCACAGCAGGCTCAATAACTGGTTCATTATGTTATCCCTAATAAATTCTCTATCGGAATCAATCAACAAATCTGATCCACTGAAGTCATCCTCCCAGATGTTGTAATAATAGTCCAAAGTTGGCGAAAACGTTATTTCTTCGCGCATATTCGAGGACGAAGGAGAAGACGACGATGACGACGAAGAAGAAGATGGAGGACATGTTTCATCGAAAGAAAACATAATTTCATGGGGTTGGATCACTGGGATTTCATCGATGCAGAAATCTTCTAGGATTAATTCAATGGAGGCAAATGGGATCTTGGTTTTGTCATCATCATCGTTGAGTAGTTCGACATTATTAGTGTTAGACTGCATCGTGATGTCAGGGGCAGCAAGCGGATGTTCCCCCTCCACCGCCGTGTTTAGCGATGGTGCTGCAGGTGGTTGTCCGGTGACGGGCGGTGGTAGAGGCTTGTGCGTAAGAGGGTCGATTCCCATTTTCCTTAGCTTTTTCTTGATGTGAGTGTTCCAGTGGTTCTTTATTTCATTATCAGTTCTTCCAGGGAGATGCGAAGCTATTTTAGACCATCTGCAAAAAATTAAAAAAAACTTGTTATTCAAAAGGAAAATTGCTTGTTCCAAAAAAGAGATCAAACCTATATTTATTATATGTATGAATCCGGTAAGAAAGAAATTTCAACACTCTGAACTTAGGCTGTGCATTTGCGACTAGGACAACGGGAGGAAAGCAAGAGGAGAGTGGCTTTCTTCATCATCAACTTTGGTGGGAAAAATGCATTATATTGTTGAAGGAGTCAATATAATTAAATAAAGCCAATCAGGGACTCTATCTCCCATATCAATTGTATCCATTATATATTTTAAAAAAATTTAAATAAGCGCTAAACGCGTATGTAAAATCAACAGTCTTTTAAAATTCTATGTTTTCAAATCATAAGCACATATATCATCTTCATATTTCAAAATAGCACGAGATCAATTTTGTGCTCTTTTAATTTTTTTTTAAAAATAGCGATTTTAGTTGATCAAGAACATGATAATCAGATGTAGAAAAAAAGATACACTAGATTTATTTATTTATGTGTATAGATAGATATATGGCAATGCAAGGAAAGTGGGAAAGTGACAAATGGGATAAAAGAAGCAGGCCTTAACTTTGAAAATGCCTGTGAGAAAAGCTGAAAATGGAGAAGCCTTGCCTTTTAATCTTACATTTATATATATAAAAATTCCTAACTTTTTATTTTATAATTGCAGATAAGATGGAAGGCTTGCCTGTTACCAAGCTGGGCATGAAGATCAATGACCATCTTCTCTTCATATTCAGAGAGAAGTCCCCTTTTCAAATCCGGCCTCAAGTAATTTGTCCATCTCAATCTGCAGCTCTTTCCGCACCTTAACAGCCCTGCAAATCGAATACTTAATTATATTATGTTCATCGAGTCGAAAATCAATGAACTTCACACCCTTCCCACTTTCCCCATTCATCTTAATTATACGAAAAATTTCGACTTCAACCCTTTAATTAAGACGAAATAAATAAGAAACTACTGACCGGCGAGTTTCGGCAGAGCTCTCCAGCAGCATTGGCCATTGTTGAGGATGAAATCGATCAGTTTCTTGTCTTCCTCAGCAGTCCATGGCCCTTTCTTTAATCCCACTTTATCACAGCATGGTTGCCTTCCCATCTTCTTCAACTCTTCATAAAATTTTAGATATCGTAAATTTATATAATATATATATACGAAGGTTATATATATTTGTATAAAATTTGGAGCAAAGATTTCATGAAATGTGATGAAACTGAAGGCTGAACTTATCAGAACCAGACTACACATACTTATATATATAGAGATGGACTCTACAACTCGGTCTACGTGACTTTGTAATAATAATAATCTTTAAATGGTAAGTGGATTTTTTTTTTTTTTTGAAGTAGAAAATGGTAAAAAAATTAGATTTTTTTTTAAAAAAAACCCGGATAATATTTTAAAAATATTGAAATAGCTGTATATTCAATTAATGCTTCCACTCAAACTCCTGGAAGGTCTACCATCACAAAACACACCCTTTTTTAAAATTCAAACTATATTATTACAATGGATTTATAAAATAGGCAAGAATAGTAAATTTCAGGTAACTTTTGGTATTTCAACGTTAATTAAATACCAAAAAAATTATGGAAAAATAATTTAAAAAAATCCCGACTTGGTAATCTTTTTCTTTTAACTTGCATTATTGAAAATATATCATGATGGTCAATGTTAGGCATTTTCTTGGGGGGGAAAAATTAATAGAATGATTTTTAAAATTTTTCTCCTAGAGATATATGAGGAACGTGAATCGTTTTGTGATTAGATTATAATATTTGTTCATACAAAAGGGAAAAGGTAAACAATATACATACATAGTCAACAAAATTAAAGTGTACTGATATTTGTGCTATTTTGGTTAGTGATTTGTAATAAATCTGATAGATTTCGGACACCAATATAAGTGTCTTATGTGAGATTTTGAGGAGCTGAGTTGAATTTTAAAAATTGGACTTCAAAACAATAAAACACCTTCATTTTTTTTCTTTTGATTAAAGAGAAATTTTCAAAACTAGAGAAAAAAATTTCAAAACTAAATTTATGGCTGTAGACTCCATTAAGAAATAATGCTTTAGAGGCATGGACTATATATACTAGTTAATCTGCACATGTGTTGTGTGTGTACAATTTTTTTATCATTATCGATGGACTAAAATGAAATTTGACAAATTATGAAGGGACTAAATTGATATTTGAATGGTTGAAATTAAAAAAATTAAAAAATAAAAGTGTGTTGAAATTTAAAAAACAAAAGTGTAATATTAGTATCATATAAGAGTAAAACTGTAAAAAAAAGTTGGTGTCATCTCTAGGTAGTTATTATCATGTTCTCATACTTAATAATATAGTATAGATAATATAGATACATGAAATATTTTATATGTATATGTGTGTGTGTGTGTTATATTTCATGAAAATTATAATAAGAAAAAATTTAAAATATACTTGAAATGATTTGTCAATGTATCGTGAAAGTTGAGGAGAAGATAACATAAAAATAAGTACGAGTAACTATTTTTTTTTTTTTTTTTTGATATCCTAATAGTAACTAAACAACCAGCAATTATTGTTATTATCGAAAAACTTAAGACAATTTTAATTCTAACAAATTTCCAACGCTAAAATATATATTATATATACACCCATATTAATATATACAAAATAAACCGTATATATGATTTTTTTTATTATCTTAATTTAGAAAATTTCAAACTTCGTTGAGATTTTAGATAATCAGTTATCTAATAATTTGCTAAAGTTTTTTTTCTCAGATTACAATAAAATATAATTAAATGAAATATATATCTAGCTAACATAATTTACAGACTATTACATTAACATCATGATTTACTCAGTACATGTAAAAAAAATTAATTATGAATTCTAACATTATAAAAAAAAAATTAAATACCGATAAAAAATGACATGTGTAAAGTGTAGAAGACACATAAACAGCTGTCTTGGGACATAATCACAGTCGTAACAAGATTTTTCAACACTCCAATATGGACCCACACTAATCCAAGTTTAAAAGTCAAGAAAAAATAATTATACAGATGCATAATACGGATACATATCTCATTATTCATTATTAAAAAAAACTCGTTGGATCATCTCAATACTCAATTTTGTGTTACAAATCTTTTATTCGATCCATTAAAAACATTATTTTATATGCTAAAGTTTTTATTTTTCATAATAATTTATATCACATTTTGATTTATGGTGATTGACCTTCCATATCTAAGTAACTCACTTGTGTAAGGTTAGATATTACACTCGTCGATTATTCTATGTTCAATTATTCTTGCCAAACTTTTATTTTGTTTTTGTAGCATTATTATTATAAATTCTCCAATAGATTTGGTTACTAAGTTGGCAAATTATTTTTTATCTTGAAAAAATACATGTTGACAATTTCCGATAAGAAATTAAACCAGGAGAGTAAAACTAGGTTAGACTTCACGAAGAGGGTGACTAATTAAGTTGAAAACTTATTTTTTTACCATTTCAAAAGGGACTATTGCCAAAATGGTTATCTATATTTGTATTTTCGGTTTGGCAAAAACTTGTGTGAGATGGTTTCACGGATCGTATTTTGTGAGACAGATCTCTTATTTGGATCATCCATGAAAAAATATTACTTTTTAGAGTGAGTCTCATGTGAGACCGTCTCACGTATCTTAATCTGTGAGACGGGTCGACCCTACCCATATTCACCATAAAAAGTAATATTTTTACCATAAAAAGTGGTACTTTTTCATGGATAACCCAAATAAGAAATCTGTCTCACAAATACGATCCGTGAGACCGTCTCACACAAGTTTTTGTCTACTTTTTATTGTGAATATCAGTAGGATTGACCTGACCCATTGCACAGATAAAGGTTCGCGAGACCATCTCACAAAAGACCTACTTTTTCGGGTTTTGGTTTTTGGTTTTCTAATTAATTAAAGTTGAGTTTCGGTCCCGTAAATTTGAATTGGAATATTTTCTCATTTAAAAATTTAAAAAAAATACTTGTATTTAACTAGTGTTTGAAATATTCAAAAGATGTAATGTCAGATGTCTTATGTATTATTAACCTTTTCAAGATACACTTATACTAAGTACTTATACATCAAATACGTAATGCAAATAGTATTTAACTATTTTAAATCTCTAAAATTCAATTGCTTTATCTATCTTCATGCTTAATATATTATAGTTCCTGCTTTAAAAAAAATATTATAGTTTACGTGTTTATAATAGTAGTCAAATCATGATTTTGTGTGGAAAATAGCTTCACAAATTGATATATTAAAATTCGAATTAAAGGGTTGGAATTTGGGAGCAATCGAATTAATGTAAATTTTGGGGGAATAAAGTTTTTAGTAAATTAACTTATCTTATTTTAGGTTTTAGTCCATTAACTCGTTATTCTCGGGAAGAACTTGTGAAAAAATAATAGGATTGTAATAAGAAAATAAAAGTATTTTTTAAAAAAATTAATAATAATTGACCATTTCTCGATTTATGCATGTCATCTTTTCGCGAGGGCCACTCTCATATTATCTGTATCGTTCCAATTTTATCGGACGACCAAAAAAATAAAAGAGTTGTTGAAGAAATAAAAAAATACCATGAATGGGTTTCATGCATATTAAACTAGTACATATTTCAAAATCTTATGGAAAAGTATAAAGTCAGCTGTTTCAAATAGTGCTTTTCATATTCACAAAAATTTATGTGAGATGATATCACGAGTAAATTTTGTGAGACGAATCTCCAATCAATACGATTCATGGAAATATCAAATTTATTGTTAAAATGTTATTTTTTCAATTTAAGTATGAATCGAATTGACCAGTTCTAATCAAAATAGATATGTGAGATAATCTCGCAAAAGACCTATTTGTTAATGATTACATATTCTAACCACACTTTCTTGGATATTGGATTTCACTGTCATAAAAATATACATGCTATCATTCATATATCTATATTTTTTAACTTAATTAAAATTTTTAAAACAAATATATATGTTATTAATCATGATTAAAATTAACAATCATTTAGATCTTATATTTTCATAAATTCAAAATATGTAATAAGGATAAATTAACATTCTAATTACTTTTACAATTTGAAAAGGTGAATTAAAAGGGACTTTTTTAAAAAATAATATAAAAAATTATAAAAATATTGTAAATTCAAAAGTTTTACAAAACTATGATAAACCGAAAAATATTGTCGTGGATTCTACAGAATACGTGAGAGTGTTATCCAGACATTTTTAATATATATATATATATATATATATATATATATATATTATATATATATATATTATATTTTTTAAATGAAATAAAATAAAATAGATGGCACATACCAAAGATGTGTGCAAGAACATTTGTACAAATATTTATTTATAGTAGTATTATCTAAGAATCTAAAAAAATTAATTATTAAAATTAACATTTTAACTACGATGATATATAATAACTTAAATAATAATATTAATAAAAAGACTAAATAATATATTTATTATAGGAATATTTTTATTTTTATTTAAACTATTCTGATTTAAAACATATTATAATTATTATCACCCTCCGGAATTATATATAGCATAGGCGCATTTACACAAATTATTCGGATTCAGATCCTCTACTGTGGGGCTCTCCCACAGTAGAAGTACTGTGCTATGGACACTATTATTAAAAAGAAATTATTTTTTAAAAAAAATTGATATTTTTATATTTTAATTATTTCAAAATCAAAATTATATTTTTTATAATAAAATATGTTAATAAAAATCCAATTTAAAAGTTATAATTTAATTTTTTATTACAAATATATATTGTGGGGGTAAAATGACGTCTCTCTTATTACTTTTTTTTATAATTTTTTCAACTATTTTTTTAAAATTGTTAATAAAAATTTAATTTTTTTTATTACAAATATGTGATTCCGAACGAAAAAAAAAAGATGGTACATTCAATTTTTTTTAAAATATTACAAATTATTTGATTTGATTGCTTCATACTTTTCAATAAAAGAAAAAATAACAAGAGATACGTCATTTTACCCCACAATATATATTTGTAACAAGAAATACAATCGTAATTTTAAATTAGATTATTAATAACATATTTTAATATAAAAAATATAATTTTGATTTTGAAATAATTAAAATATAAAAATATCATATTTTTGAAAAAATAATTTTTTTAATAATATTATGAAATAAAATCATAGCACAGCACCTCTACTGTGGGGTTCTCCACAGTAGAGGATCTTGATCCAAATTATTCGCACACACGCGTGAATATAGTCAGAAAGTAGGAACCGTGACAGTTTTTTTATATTTTATTTTATAATAAATTAAAAAATTTAAGATAATAAATTTTATAATTTTTATTGGTGTTATATTATTCTTTATCATGATAAAATAACAGTTTGATTAGAACGCAAAGGTTACTTTGGATAGAATGACGTCCTAATTAAAACAAGGTAAAAGTTGAAAATTTATTATTTATTTGTTTATTTTAAATGTCAACCTTTACACATTCAAAAATACTGTGCAATCTTTTTATTAAAAAAAAAAAAAAACTGTGCAACACGAAAATGACAAAATGACCTATGAGTAATAGTTAGTGGTAAAAATATAACTATAATATTTTAAATCATACAAAAATACTAAGTGTCGATCTTCGTTTTTTCTTACAACGGTGCAAGCTATTGTACTCAACAACATCTCTAACAATAATTGTACTTTTTACAATTAATCTATGATAGTCGAACATGTGATATTGAATTTTATACTAATTGCAGGATTCAATATTTGTCGTTTTATCAAAAAATATAGCTAGTAATAATGGCGTAATTTAAATCTTTTAAATCGTACAAGTTTCAATTGCTCTCCAAAAATTCCAACGATGACATTTATTGCATCCCAACATCATCTACATCTAATGTCACTTTTATCATACAATTTTTTTTTTTGAATTAGCTAAATAGATAAATTTAGAAAACGATATTAAAATTCAATCTCGAGCATTATAATTTTTACATGATAATCAAATATGTAAAATTTTCATCTCCAGCACACATTTTCGATTACTTTAATAATAATATAGTATAGATAATATAACTTTTACATAATATAATTAATATATATTAATTTATTTTGTTTGTGAGAGTTAATAAACGTCATGCCCTATTCTTGAATTTCGGATTATTATAGATTTGATTATGATTACAGTGTAATAATAAAATATTGTTCATAAATAAATAAAACTTAAATTTAAAGTTTTGTGTTAACCAGGAGGTATAAATTAGATATTATTATCTTTTATTTTGGGTTTTTAAAAGCGCGTTTCCAGAAACGTTGATTACTTAACAATCAACAAATATAGTGAGTGAGTTTTCGTCGTTTACTGATTCACTATCAACAGATATAAAAACGCGTTTTCCGTTAGTGTATGTGTGAAAACGTCAAGAGTTTTAAACCCGTCTTTTTTGTCCCACTTTTTGAGTTTACCCGAGTCTTCTTTCAAAACCAACGAGCGATTCCATTCACACCGTTTCCTTCTCGATCTTTTTTCACTATAATTTTAAATACGATGTAACCACTAGAATAACTAAAAATTTTGGTCCAACAATAATCAAAACTGTCACGGTCCGAGCCCGAACCCGAGCCCACGACTGTGTAACTGTATAATGAGTCCCTATAGCAACTACTTTTTATAAAAAAAAATAAATAAACGTTTGATTCTAAAAAAATATTTAAAAAAAGTGACTCTAAGGTGGTAAAACAAAGATAAAATGAGGCCGCTTCAAATCGCGTGTTCTAGAAATTACAATGTATATGGTTCACTCACGTTGGGATAAACACATTTGTCCTTTCAAAAGTAATATTTGAAATTGATTAAAAGTAATTCGACAAAAATCAATATAATGCATTTTCGGTGTTGGTGAGAAATAATTATTTAAGTTGGAAAATTGATCGAAATGTATTGTTTTAGAGTCTTATATGATTTAAAATATTTAAATTTCACTATTATCACGAGTTATAATTTCACGTTAAAACGGCAAGCCACTTATCCTATATCGATATGTTTATTTTATTAAATTGATTACTGACTTTTACAAATATATTACACTTCACAAAATTTTGCTGTTTTAAAACTCACAAGTAACCTCGGCTGAGTTAGAAACTAATGCCAAAATCTCAATCAGTTGGTTGCAGTAAACAACTCGTTAAAACACTTTCTAAGTTTGGGAAGAGCTTGCCAGACTTAATGAATAAGTATAAACAAAAAATCCAGACAACGAGAACGAGCAAATGAAAAATGCAGGAAGTAAATGAGATTAAAAAAAAATATGAAAGTTTGAATATGATCCTTTAATGTCTTTCCTTCTTTTTGAATTAGAATAGCTTTACTAGAAAACTTTGATTTACACACGCCCCATGACATGAGCTGATGACACCATCATTGTTTAAAAATAAAATTGGAAAACAGTAAGTGTAGTATCCCGATGCCTAATTTGAGTTAATTATTGGATTAAATATATTTCGGTGGGATCGGAAGGACCGAACAGAGTTCGGATCGTCCGAAGCGGGTTCGGATCGTCCGAAGAGGGTTCGAATCGTCCGAAGACAGGTGGCTGGACACGTGGAAGACATGCAGAGTTCGGATCGTTCGATCAGGGTTCGGATCGTCCGAAGACAGGTGTCTGGACACGTGGAAGACATGCATGGTTCGGATCGTCCGATAAGGGTTCGGAAGGTCCGAAGTGTACAGTGGATCGGATCGTCCGAAGTGGATCGGATCGTCCGATCGTTGTCTATAAATAGAGGCGCGAGGCTTCATTTGTTACTCGCCAATTCCGAGTGTTCCAGAGCGTTTTGGTCGTTTCTGATGGGTTTCTAGTCTTTTCCCGAGGTTTAGGCACTAGCGGGGAGCTACTGGTTTTGTAGCAGAGCTGTGCTCTAGTTGGGAGCTAGCGGCAACAGTGGGCTGACTACGGACGCAGACTTGATTCTAGGACTGATTGCTAGGATCTACTGGTTTGAGGTACGAAAGTACTATCCGAGATAGCAGGATTGAGTATGCTTTACTATGTGTTGCATGTTTATATGTTGCATTATTATCTGTCATATGATGCATGGTTTATTATGCGGCATTTGCATAATCATGTTGAGCCTGACTATTTTTGAGATAGCCTGTTGAGAGGGTGCTCAGCCCTCGTTTGTTGTGGATGGTTGGACCCCGTTGGCCGACGGTGGTCAGGTCACCGGTATATCCACAGGTTTATTTTGGTATGGGAGCCACCTCCTGGTGCGACGGCGCAGAGTGCTACATACCTTGACGTCATTTACCTGAGCAGTATTTCGATATACCCAGATCCTGGTATCCAGTACATTTTGCATACATGCATGTCATAGTCTTGTATACTCATGCTTTCGGTGCTGAGCGTTTTATGCTCACGTCCTCGGTTTATCTCTGTTTTGGACACCCTATTCGATGGGGCAGGTCTCAGGTTGGACGGTCCAGGAGGGAGTGGACAGGGAGCTGGCAGAGGTTGACCTGTAGTTGTTGGTATTTGTTCTTGGTATTTAGTTCGATCTGGTTGTTTAAGTATTTTGTACTTACAGATTCGATTGGGTTGTATTACTGTTTTTCCGCTGTTTACCTGATTCAGTTTTAAATGTTAATTTTGCATGCTTAAGTTCTGATTAGTAGGTGATTCTGGAACGGGTCACTACATTTATGGTATCAGAGCGTGCATTAAGATTTTGGGATTTAGAACTGTTCTTTTGGGTTTAATCTCTGGTAACTTTTGTAGCTAAGAGATGTCTGGTTTTGACGACGATGCTAGTAGTCATGGCAGCGTTGGACGCTGGGGAGACCGCGACGATCGGGAGCGTCGTCGAGAGCATCGAGAACGTCGTCAACACCGTCGTGATGAGCCTTGGAGTTTTAGTATGCATCGGTTCTTGCAGATGGGGCCGAAACCTCTTTCAGCCGGTGAGACCCCGGATGTTGCGGAGAACTGGCTTGAGAGGATGGAGAGCTGCTTCAAGACTTTTCAGTGCTCGGCGGAGCAGCAGATTGATACCCTTGATTTCTTGCTGGAGGGTGGTGCGCGCAAGTGGTGGAGGTCTACCTCTGCACCGATAGTTCAGCGACAGGGTCGAGTTCTTTGGGCCGATTTCCGAGCCGCTTTCATGCTGCTTTACTTTCCGCCAGCTCTTCTGCAGACCAAAGCGATTGAGTTGATCAATCTGAAGCAGGGAAGTTTGTCTGTTGATGAGTATCAGCAGAAGTTCTTTGAGTTGCTTCCATATATTCCGCATGTCAGTAACAATGCTATGGCCAAGTATAACCATTTTCTTCAGGGCCTCAATCAGGAGATTTATGATCGGGTTGTTGTCTGCGATGATCCGACATCGTATGAGGGCCTTGTAAATCGTTGTCGCCAGGCTGAGGGCAGTTTGTTGAGAGGTCGAGCCTTGCAGTCTGCTCGTCCTACTAGTTCTTTGGGTCCCCGCGCCCAAGCATTTAAGAAGGCTGGATCTACTTCTTCTTCCTCTGGATCTGGAGGAGTTCACCATTTTGGGAAGAAGAGGGGCCCGTGTCAGCACTGCGGGAAGGATCATCCGATGGAGCGTTGTCGCAAGGTTGCGGGTGCTTGTTACAAGTGCGGTGAGATGGGCCACATGAAGAGAGATTGTCCACAGACGGGCGGAGGATCAGGATCTGGTTCTCAGGCTTCAGTTCATCAGAGGCCACAGCAGGGACAGTCTACTCAGGGTTCTAACCTCTGACCGCGTACTCAAGGGCAGGTCTTTGCTCTTAACCAGGATCAGGCTGCTGAGGAGAACGAGAGAGTTATCGCAGGTTTATTTTTATTATGTGGATTACCTGCTTACGTTCTCATTGACACTGGTGCATCTCATTCATTCATATCTGCGAGATTTGCTAAGCGTCATGCATTACCTTTCACTTCTTTGGACGTTGTGGTATCTGTTTCCACACCGATGGGTCATTCGGTGCTAGCTAAACGTCTAGTTTTGGGTTGTCCTCTAGAGTTTGAGGGTAATGTTTTAACTGCTAATTTGATGATTCTTGTGATGGAGGATTTTGATTGCATTCTGGGAATAGATGTGCTGACTGTGTTTAGAGCTACTGTGGACTGTTATCAGAAGTTTGTGCAGTTTCGTCCAGTTGAGGGCGACAGTTGTTTTTTCTATGGAGAGGGAGCGCGACCCCCGATGCCTGTGGTTTCTGCTCTGAAAGCCTGTCGTGCTTTAGAGTCGGGCGGGGAAGGCTACCTTATCTATGCTATTGATTCGTCCGCAGATAGTGTCGGTATCAGTGACATTCCAGTAGTTTGCGATTTTCCGGATGTTTTTCCCGAGGAGATTCCTGGTTTTCCTCCCGTTCGGGATGTGGATTTCGGCATTGATTTAGTGCCAGGCACGGCACCAATCTCTAGAGCTCCTTATCGTTTAGCTCCATCGGAGATGCAAGAATTGAAACAGCAGTTGCAGGATCTTCTTGACAAGGGGTATATTCGACCCAGTGTGTCCCCGTGGGGAGCACCAGTTCTTTTTGTCAAAAAGAAGGATGGTTCTATGCGGCTCTGCATAGATTATCGGCAGTTAAATCGTGCGACGATAAAGAATAAGTATCCGTTGCCACGGATTGATGATTTATTTGATCAACTGCAAGGTACCTCTGTGTATTCCAAGATTGATTTAAGGTCTGGTTATCATCAGCTTCGGGTTCATCAGGGAGATATATCGAAGACTGCATTCAGGACCCGGTATGGGCATTATGAGTTTCTGGTTATGCCTTTTGGGGTGACGAATGCACCAGCAGTTTTTATGGATCTGATGAATCGGGTTTTTCGGGAATTCTTGGATAAGTTTGTTGTGGTGTTTATAGATGATATCTTAATCTATTCGCATGATCAGCAAGAACACGCACAACACTTAAGGATTATTTTACAGACACTTCGCGAGAATCAGCTTTATGCGAAGTTGAGTAAATGTGAGTTTTGGATTGACAGGGTTGTTTTCCTTGGTCATGTCATTTCTAGCAAGGGAGTTTCAGTTGACCCAAGTAAGGTGGAAGCGGTATTGAACTGGTCGCGTCCGACGACAGTAGCCGAGATCCGCAGTTTTCTGGGATTGGCTGGGTATTATCGCCGTTTCATTGTCAACTTCTCTCAGATTGCTAAGCCACTCACTCAGCTCACTCGGAAAGATGTTTCATTTGAATGGACATCAGAGTGCGAAGAGAGTTTCTTGGAACTTCGCAGACGTTTGACATCTGCGCCTGTTTTGGCTTTACCGTCTGGATATGGTGGTTTCAGTGTTTACACCGATGCCTCTTTACAGGGACTAGGGTGTGTTCTGATGCAGAATGAGCATGTGATTGCTTATGCGTCGAGACAGTTAAAGTCTCATGAGGAAAACTATCCTGTTCATTATCTGGAATTAGCAGCGATCGTTTTTGCTTTGAAAATCTGGCGCCATTATCTGTATGGTGAGCGATTTGAGATTTTCACCGATCATAAGAGTTTGAAGTATCTGTTCACTCAGGCTGAGTTGAACATGTGTCAGCGTCGTTGGATGGATCTACTCAAAGATTACGATTGTGAGATCAAGTATCATCCAGGATCTGCGAATCTCACGGCCGATGCTCTTAGTCGCAAGGTGAGGTTATCTGCTCTTCAGACTTGTGCTGTATCTGGGATTATTCAGGATTTCTGTTCGATGAGATTCAATTGTAAGCATCGGAAGGGAACAGAGAGTATCCGTATAGCTACTATTTTGTCCGAGCCAGTTTTGTATTCTCGGATTAGAGATGCTCAGATGTCTGATTCTAAGATTCAGAAATTAGCTCGGTTGGCTGATGGAGATAATACTTCTGGTTTCCACTATCAGTCCGAGGGTCTTTTGTGCTTATCTGGTCGTGTTGTTGTACCGGAAGATGACACTTTGAGGGAAGAGATTTTGTCCCAGGCTCATCGTAGCAAGTTGAGTGTTCATCCAGGGAGCAACAAGATGTATAAGGATTTGAGGACTCGATTTTGGTGGAAAGGTATGAAACGTAATGTTTATCAGTATGTCTCCAAGTGCCTTGTCTGTCAGCAGGTGAAGGCTGAGTATCGACGACCTGGAGGTTTGTTGCAGAATCTTCCTATTCCGGAGTGGAAGTGGGAGCATATCACGATGGACTTCGTGACTCACTTGCCTATGTCTGTGGGGAATAGAGATGCTATCTGGGTGGTAGTGGATCGGCTTACTAAGTCTGCCCATTTTCTTCCGTATAACAGAGATTTCACTTTCGATCGGATGGCACGGTTGTACATTCAGGAGATTGTACGGTTTCATGGTGTGCCCGTGAGTATCGTTAGTGACAGAGATCCTCGATTTACATCTACATTTTGGGGCAGCTTTCAGCAAGCTTTGGGCACTACCTTGAGTTTGAGTACTGCATATCACCCAGAGACTGACGGTCAGTCAAAGAGGACTATTCGTACTCTTGAGGATATGTTGAGATCTTGTGTGATGGATTTCGGGCCAGCTTGGCAGGATCATCTGCCGCTGATAGAGTTTGCATACAACAACAGTTTTCATAGGAGTATTGGTATGTCTCCGTTTGAAGCATTGTATGGTCGACGTTGTCGTACTCCTCTGTTCTGGGAAGAAGTCGGAGAACGACAGGTCGAGGGTCCAGAATTGATTCAGCAGGCCATGGACAAAGTTCTTGTGATCAAACAGCGGATTAAGACTGCTCAGGATCGACAAGCGAGTTATGCGAACTCCAAGCGCAGACCTCTTCATTTTGATGCAGGCGAGAAAGTGTTTCTCAAGGTATCACCTTTTCGGAGGATTCTGAGATTTGGACTCAAGGGTAAGCTATCTCCGAGATTCATTGGTCCTTTTGAGATCTTAGAATGTGTGAGAGATTTGGCCTATAGATTAGCTTTGCCACCGTATCTATCTAGTGTTCACAATGTGTTTCATGTGTCCTTGTTGAGACGATACGTAGCGGATAAGTCTCATGTTTTGCATCCGACAGAAGTTCAGCTGAATCCGGATTTGTCTTTTGTGGAAAGACCGGTTTCGATCTTAGACCGGAAGGATAAGGTACTGCGGAATAAGACTATTCCTCTTGTCTTAGTGCAGTGGCAGCGCCGAGGTACTGAAGAAGCTACTTGGGAACTAGAGAGTCGCATGCGATCAGAGCATCCAGAGTTGTTCTAGTTGTAGTATTTTCAGTAATGATTGTAATTTCAGTTATACTTTCAGTTGTAATTCATTCTTAAGTTGAATGTATTGTTGTTCAGAATTGTCATTCTTCAGACTCGATTTCGCGGACGAAATCCTTTTTAGGGGGGGAGAATGTAGTATCCCGATGCCTAATTTGAGTTAATTATTGGATTAAATATATTTCGGTGGGATCGGAAGGACCGAACAGAGTTCGGATCGTCCGAAGCGGGTTCGGATCGTCCGAAGAGGGTTCGAATCGTCCGAAGACAGGTGGCTGGACACGTGGAAGACATGCAGAGTTCGGATCGTTCGATCAGGGTTCGGATCGTCCGAAGACAGGTGTCTGGACACGTGGAAGACATGCATGGTTCGGATCGTCCGATAAGGGTTCGGAAGGTCCGAAGTGTACAGTGGATCGGATCGTCCGAAGTGGATCGGATCGTCCGATCGTTGTCTATAAATAGAGGCGCGAGGCTTCATTTGTTACTCGCCAATTCCGAGTGTTCCAGAGCGTTTTGGTCGTTTCTGATGGGTTTCTAGTCTTTTCCCGAGGTTTAGGCACTAGCGGGGAGCTACTGGTTTTGTAGCGGAGCTGTGCTCTAGTTGGGAGCTAGCGGCAACAGTGGGCTGACTACGGACGCAGACTTGATTCTAGGACTGATTGCTAGGATCTACTGGTTTGAGGTACGAAAGTACTATCCGAGATAGCAGGATTGAGTATGCTTTACTATGTGTTGCATGTTTATATGTTGCATTATTATCTGTCATATGATGCATGGTTTATTATGCGGCATTTGCATAATCATGTTGAGCCTGACTATTTTTGAGATAGCCTGTTGAGAGGGTGCTCAGCCCTCGTTTGTTGTGGATGGTTGGACCCCGTTGGCCGACGGTGGTCAGGTCACCGGTATATCCACAGGTTTATTTTGGTATGGGAGCCACCTCCTGGTGCGACGGCGCAGAGTGCTACATACCTTGACGTCATTTACCTGAGCAGTATTTCGATATACCCAGATCCTGGTATCCAGTACATTTTGCATACATGCATGTCATAGTCTTGTATACTCATGCTTTCGGTGCTGAGCGTTTTATGCTCACGTCCTCGGTTTATCTCTGTTTTGGACACCCTATTCGATGGGGCATGTCTCAGGTTGGACGGTCCAGGAGGGAGTGGACAGGGAGCTGGCAGAGGTTGACCTGTAGTTGTTGGTATTTGTTCTTGGTATTTAGTTCGATCTGGTTGTTTAAGTATTTTGTACTTACAGATTCGATTGGGTTGTATTACTGTTTTTCCGCTGTTTACCTGATTCAGTTTTAAATGTTAATTTTGCATGCTTAAGTTCTGATTAGTAGGTGATTCTGGAACGGGTCACTACAGTAAGTCTCCTAGTGCAGAAATTTGCACAAACCTTTATAAGAGTTTATAGGAGGTGAATGAACTCTTTTAAAAAATTGAACGTTTTTAAATTTGTTTTCGAGCGTTTTTAGGCGGTTGAATATTTTTTCGAACGGTTAGAAATGTGAACTACTTAAAAAGTGTGGAAGACGGTTCAAAATTTCTAATAATAGTTACAACCGGTTGACTAGCTGGTTAACAAGAAACAATTCAAAATGTAAGAAATTGCATAAGGTAAAAATACAAGATTTTATGGATGTTCAGAAATAAAACTCCTACGTCACTCGTTCTTCTTTTTCAGGAAGGATTCCACTAAAAGAATTTGGTTTTGTAACAGTCCACTCCAACTAGGACTTATCACACTGCCTGTGTTAGAACTCTTAGTGATCACTTTACACTTTTGGATATTTAAGAACCCTAGATTCACCAGATCACACAGTAAATCAAACAACTCAAATGTCACTTAATATAAAGAAACAATAGGCTTGGATAGCACGAGGTGGATCCTTGAATGATCGGATAAATTTCTGATGAGTGTGTGCTGAATAAGCGATGAAAAGTGAAACTTTAAGTGCACTCAAAATCTACAGGTATGCAGGCCTAGTGATATAACAATATAGCGGTTGAAAAGCTTGTATGTCGAAGAGTGCAAAGTCAGTGAGCTATGTTCGTGCATTCTTTTTCGGGACTGGAACAAGACATGGTTGACTTGTAGCAGTGCAAACCATTGAATGTCCTAAGCCGATCAGATAATGTTCTTCATTAAGTGTTCAATAAATTGCTCCTTAAACGAAGCGGTTGAATGTCTTTAAACAGGCGGTTGAAAACCATCTAGCGGTTGAAACTCTTCAGTCTACTGAAATGCTGCAAGCGATTGAGATCCAAATGGTTGAAGAATTCATGTTGTACAAGAGAGATTGCGGCTATTTCCTGAAACAGTTAGGTATTGTTTTGATTTTAATGACATATTTGACAGTCTTCTTTATCATCGTCCACAAAATAAAAATCCTCTAATTTCTCTATAATTAACGCTTGTAAAGATAAGGTCAAAATGTCGGTTCCTCCATCGAATAGAGGGTCTAAAAATCAGAACAAGGGTTACTCACCGTATAGTTGGAGATCTTGGTTCTCACATCCATATACCGCGGAACTTTAAAATTTTAATTAATTTTGTCATACAAAGTTCATGGGACTTTGATAAGTGCATTTTATGCATTTATATTAGTCCTATATTTCATATAGATTGTTAGTTTTTTCAGGCGGAATTACGCGTTTTTTGTTATTTCTGGTGTGATCGCAGGAATCTAGGTGAGACCACTGAAAGGGCGCGAAAAGGAGCGAAAATGGTGCCTAGTAGAGAAATGTGAGCCAAGCAAGCAATGGAATGCAGGAAGCCCCGCGCATATGCGCGACGTATTCCCGCGCACATGCGCCCCCAATGCCGCGCACATGCGCGGCCCAGACAGTGTGATTCGTGCATATGCGCGAGTAAGATCGCGCATATGCGCGAGTGTTGCCCCAGGAAGAGAAATGCCGAGAGCTGCGCGCATATGCGCCGCTCATGGCGCGCATATGCGCGCGACGCGAGACCCGAATCTAAATAGGTTTCGGCGTTGAAATTAGGGGGGCATTGGGAAATATTTTAGCACAGCCGTCACACCACTCGACGGAGCGGAGAAAAAGTGAGAGCGCACGGAGCACGGGACACGAAGAACGGAGATAGAAGACGCTGAATCCGGACACGGAGATGCACTTCCATCTCTTGCCAACACGTTCTTAATTTGGTTTCTTACTTTTACGTTTTTAATGATTACAAACAGGTTTTGTATTGATTTAATTACGAGTATGAACTAATTTCATTTTCTAGAGATTGATATAGTCGTGGTTGAACCTATGTTAAAGACGACTTGAATTTTCATTGAATTATTTCATCGTGTTTATTTGTGATTTCTTGTTTTTAATGCTTTTGAATTACTGGCCATAATTCGATTGATTACATAATTGAAATCTAACACTTGACAGAGGGGATCGAAATTAGGACAGAAGAAATCACATCGTTAGAAATTTATAACGTGCAAAAGACGTATAACTCTAACGAATCCATAAAAGAACCTTGTTTACATTTATTATGTGTTACGTGATTTTAAATAGACATATTAAAATCAGTAATAGGTAGTACATTTCTATTTATCACTCGACGGAGGGAATAGAAAATATTGTGAGTTCTTGGTTAATACACATGTTGCAATTTAATTGAATGATGATCAATGTTAATTTAGCATAGGGGAGACTCGACGAAATCATATCTTTAGATTTATTTTCTCAGTGAATTGTCTGCTACGTGCTAGAATTACAAGAATTGTTATTTTATTTGAATTGATTCCAAACTAGGGGTGCAAACGAACCGAATCGAGCCGAATAATAGTAAAAAAGTCAGGCTCGAATTCGGCTCGAAATAGGTATATTCGAGTTCGAGCTCGATTCGAAGTTCGATAATTTCAAATATTTGGGCTCGAGCTCGGCTCGAAATGAAGTTCGAGTTCGAGTTCGGCTCGAAATATTCGAATATATTCGTGAACTATTCGAATTATTGCTCGAATATTAAGGTTTGAAAGCTCGAAATGCTCGAAATATTCGAAATGTATATATATATATAAATATATATATATATAATTATATTATATTAATAAAATATTAAGGCTCGCGAACTATTCGCGAGCTATCAAACAAAATAATTTGGGCTCGAGTTCGGCTCGAAAAAAAGTTCGAACGTGTTCGAGTTCGGCTCAAATTCGATAAGTTCGAATACGAATCGAATATTTATCGAGCCGGCTCGAAAAACTCGCGAACATGTTCGGTTCGTTTGCAGCCTATTCCAAACCAACTATTTGATTGTTTAAATAAAGTTGAGCTATGTCAATTATGATAATTGATATACATTTTTAAATATTTACTCTTCGTGAGATCGATATCCGTACTCTAACCAGTACTAAAACTTGACGCCGTATACTTGCGGTAGTGAAAACACGCAACAGACTTACATATGGATCTAAAGCAATAAATAAAATATTATCTCACCCTTGGAGATGACTCAAATTATTTCGGTGTGTAGACGGATATAGTTTTTCTTAGTATTCTTTGTAGAACACGAATGAAAAGTCTTTCTTCTCCTTTTGATTGGAATGCCGAAATCCGGTCCATAATTGCAATCATTGTTCCTAGGCTAAACTGCGATAGAAAGAACTAGCGTATTTTGCATTTGTTGGTACTTGGAGATTTGATCGGGATATATGTATTTTGCATATTGAAAATTTTAAATATATTATATTGCTTTTATATTATTCATCTGCATATGTCTAATTAGCATACGACAAAATTTTAAAATATCACTAAGTAATTTGAACTAGGTATTTTTTTGGTTTTTTTATTTATCAAAACTTAGGTTTCATACAATACATTTATTTATTTTGCATTCCATCCCAATTTCATTAGCTCATCAATATTTGACAAGCACTCAGCACTGAGACGATAAGCACATTAAATGTGACTTAAAAACCAATTTATTGCACTAATTAGAGTAAATTTTGACTAATTTCAAATATAGTGTTTATTTCATCCTACCCATGTGGGCATTGTCCCATGATAGGATGGATGATCAAGATTTGTCCATGCATATATAGGACCCATTTTTTTTTAAAATTATATATGTGGCAAGATCTTACCTGTTGAAATGAACTGAGGATAATGTCCATATAGGTAGTATCTCATCCACCCAAATATAGGCTGACTTAAAAACCAATTTATTGCATTAATTAGAGTTAATTTTGACTAATTGCAAATATAGACTAACTTTAAAAGCGATTTATTGCATTAATTATAATAAATCTTGACTAATGGCAAATATAGACCGACTTATAAGACAAATTTTGAAAAAATTCATAATTAATTTTTTTGTTAGTATTATTATTTATGGTAAAATGTAAAAAGAAAATTGAAACATGACGTCGTAAATAACGTTTGTTTGAGATTATACTTAGTTGGATAGCCAAATTTAATGATGTTGGGAGCCGACATTCAAAGTGGTTTTCCTAAAGTTAATCACTTTTTTAATGGTGTTTTGCTTGCACATTGAATGTCAAAATTATATCATTAAAGGCCATGCTCTCATTTGAATTTGTCTAAAAAAACAATTAAAATACTCATATTTCATTCAAGCTCTAATTCAACAAATTATGTTTTGAAGCTCAATTAGGGGCAGGATTTAAATGAAAACATAATTAATTTATAATGTATATCGGGTTGAAATACTTTCAACGGCTCAAACTCTAAAGTGATAGTACTCGAACTTTACTCGAATTCAATTAATTGGAACACACATCCAAATTATACAAAGAGAGAGTCATTGATTTTTTTTAAAAAGGAAAATTTGTGGTTTTGATTTTGTTTTTTATGATTTTGATTTTTTATATTTCAGTCTCAGTCTGTTAACTTTATTTTTTTCTTTTTTGTAAATTAGTAACTTTTGATGATAAAGAAAAAAATTACAAGTTTAATTATTATAAAGAAACACGAGTGTGTGACGCTTCGATGATATATAGCTCTTGCAACGATTTCGTCATCCCAATCCCATTGTCTTTTGTCAATGCCACCTACTGAACTTGAAGGCCCGCAAACAAAGCGGAAAATATGACAAGTGTAAAATTTAAAGTACACATCCATCCATTGGTCAATGCACAACTTATGATGTCTCATATTATGAATGTAGAATATGGTTGTAAATTTATAGAGTCGGTTCGTGAATTTTTTGAGTCGACTCAATAAATATTTGATTTGTATTTGAATTTATCGAATTCGAACTAAATTTATTTTTTTCGATAGTTCGCGAATCTCTCATGAACCTTAATATTTTATTATTATAATATAGTCATATATTAAATATATATATATATAGTCATATATTAATTATATTTTTTTTTATCCGAGTTTGATAAATTCGAATACAAATCAGATATTTATTGAATCGACTCGAAAAATTTACGAACCGACTCGATGAATTTACAACCCTATTCTACAACCCGACTCGAAAAGTTTTTGAACATTCATTCTCGAACTTTACTATCCGAACAATATTTCGAATAACTCATGATTATGTTAGAAGATTTCGAGCAAAATTTGAACTTCATTTTGAGCCAAGCTCGAGCCAAAAAAGTTAAATTTTTTGAGTTTTGAATCAAACTTGAACTCAAATATACTTAATTCGAGCCGAATTTTAGCCTTAATTTTTACTAATGTTTGACTCGATTTGCTTCATTTATACCTCTATTGTAGAAGATAATTTATTAAATTTTTTTCCATTTTTGATCAATTTCTTTTTTCCCAAATGGAGTACATGTATCATCGATTCAAAAAATAAAGCCTAGAGAGAGTTCTCTTGCATTAATCATTCTGTTCCGCGAGTTCAAAGGGTGACTCGTATACATATAACACTAGTATTGCATTGCATGACATTTGTATTTTCGATGTTTCTTTTGACGACTCTTATTATACCGTTATATCATGTTTTAGAGTTAGATATGTACAAGTCATATTATACAACATATTTCTATAACAACTATTCGTATAAAAAATCACTATATGAAAATGATTAAGCTGAGTTGCTAAAAGAACTTCTTATTAATCAATTCAAATACTCCATTCGTAAAATGATTGGCTAAGTTGTTATAGTAGTTTATCGAAACCACTTAGTAATCAATTTAAATACTCAATTCCTCGTCTATATGTGCATAAGAAATCAATACAAATATAATATTTGCTACTTTTGTTAATTAAAAATGTAATCATAAGCTATTAATAAAGTCAAAACTGATCCATTTCCATCAATGATTTTCAAACAACACAATTACATTACCAAAAAAAAAATTATTCATGTTATAGCCACCAAATCTAGACAAAAAAATAAAAAATAAAAAATTGGTATAGCATGCTTTGGTAGAAATTTAAACGCGTTTCCGATGTCCAAAAAACAAAATCGAAGACTTGGTAAATAGTCAAAAGGAGACTTGGAACCATTGATTTATAGGCAAATCTCGTGTGAAATCCAACCCAATATAAATAAAGCAACTAGATTCCTTAAAAAATTTAACATGTGTCTCTATCATATTCACGACATGCAATTTTCAGGTACACGCACTTTATTTTTTAATTTTTTTTAAGATACTTTATTTTATACCTATTAAAATTGGTCGAAAACATTAATAAATGAACAAAATATTCGAATTTGAGAGAGTTAATTTTAGTAATAATAATGGATATTATACTTCCACTTGTTTAAATTAATCTTATAGGTAGTGATAGCAATTAGCATAAGCAGAAATGACCAAAAAAATTGTTGGTGCTATATAACCACTTAGTTCCCAAATATGTTCTTGTTAAACTTTGAATATATTGTGATTTTGTCGCACTTTGATTCTTTGTTTGTTAAGAATTTTAAATAATTGTAAATTGCTGAAAGGTTTTGTTGCTATACAATTTTTTTTTTTTTATTTCATAGGAAATGGTGGGAATCAAAATCTAATCTTCTCAAATATTAGGTTACAATTATATGAACTAATCCTTCAATTACATGTACCAGCCTATAATTTATTTTAAAAAAAGAGGTGGGAAAATATATATTTTTGGTTCTCTAATTTGTACAAGTTTGGGTTTTAGTCCCTTAAATTTTCAGTTTTTGTTTTGGTGTATTAAATTTTAATTTTCAACTACTATTTTGGTCTAATTACTGACTTGGTGCTAGACACGTCAACAAATTTCCGACGCCACGTCGGCATTATCCAATGTCATACCATCATTTTCCATGAGCACATAAGCATTTTTGATAAATCAAAAATATGTTCAATACAAATCGTCAGTTCCAAACAACATGTTTAAACCAGCAGAACCGATGACTTCATAAAATCAATATATTTATTGAACATAAAGGGAAAAAAATTAATTTGACTATAATCAAGGACAAAGGAGGAAAAACTTTAGTAAACAATGATATGGAGTTTAAAGAAGATCAAATAAAATCATTGGAAGAGGCTGCTATAAAAAGGAGAAATCCTGAAAAAGAGATGGAGGGTGATCTATCAGAATTAATAAATGTTCTCAAGTCACAATGGATGTTCATCCTGCGGAGCGGAGATGCATCCATTTGTATCTCACATTTCCCTGACATATTTACTCAACCAAGGAACATTTTTGAGCATTAGAGTACGACTTCAACGTCCACATCATATCCATAAAGATCAATATGCTCTACTCTCACTACAACAACTTGTTGAAGAATCTAGAGTTGATCACTAAACTTGTCGTTTTGTTGATCGGTATAGGGTAACCAGAAATTTTGTCTAGATTATCAGTAAGCAACCAGTTAGGGCTTGTCGTTTTGACTGACTGAGTATGCTAGAAGTTCTAACTTAGAGTGACTTAGTTGGAGTGAGTTTGTAAATCATGCTTGTATAAATTAAATCTTATAGTTGAACCTTTCGGAAATGGAGAAATGGGAGACGAAGAGGGATTTGGTATTCGAACGTCTAAAAATATTTGTGTGTTCATTTATCTTCATTATATATATATATATATAATCAATTCTGAAATACACACATGCTCTTAATATGTTTCATGTTTTATATATCAGTTTGATCAAAATATTAATTGTACCAGTTCGAGTTATTTCTATACTTTCTTAAAATTACTCGACTGATCATTTTAGAGTAAGAATAGCTCACCGATTGTTAACCCAACCTCGAAGCACTTGTAAGAAAGTCCAAACCCATGCTAACAAAAATTTTGATTTTTTTCTAAAAATATATATTTATATTTTAAAATTTTAAATTATATTCATTTATCTTTTATTCAATATTATTTGATACAAATCGGGTTTCATGTCATTGCTTTCAGGGTTTTATAAATTTTATTTTATCAGACATTTATTGTTTAAAATCTTAAATTTAACTATTATTTTAACAATAAAAATTCACTTAAAATTTATAAATAAAAAAAATCGCCACTTTTCCGAGTTTTTAACACTTAATGTAATCAACCTTAATTATTTTTCTCTCACTTTTGCCCAAATCGAATTTTTTATTCATACATTACATTTAATCACACATAATCTGATATATAATTTTTGGAACACTTCATATATGTTGAAGGTCGTGCCTCCACTTTGTCTTGGACTTCCGACCATGCGCATGACGCATGCTTATCGGACAGATCAGTTCGGAGCAAATCGGAATCGATCTGGTTGAATCCGATTCAATACGGAATCAATTAAATCAGGTTCGGATAAATCAAATCATGCATCACTCCTGAACGGCAGCTGCTTGAAAAACGAATTATTTAGTACAGTCGGTTGAATCCAATCACGTCCAATAAATAGTAAATAACTAGTTTAGGAATATAGTAACGATCATGGACTATCATTAATCTTAGGTGTTGTATCCTCATGGGTTTTCCTATACACTGTTACTCATAACATTATCTCATTTCTAAAAGTGGTTTTTTTTGTCTTCCCTAACACTCGGACTCATTATCGCTATACTTAACTACCTATGTTCCTAGGATGTAATCAGTACCAATTGATGAGAGCCAAGATTGATGTTTCTTTTGTTTTCTCCAACACTCGAATTCAGGACCGACAGACTTAAATAACTAAGTTCTTAGAGTGTCAGTACCAATTGGAGAGGCCTAAGATTGAGGATATCTCATGTTCGTTACGATAAAAGGTGCATCTCAACTGATAATCACACTCAAGAAACTCAGGCACTTAAGCCTAGAGGTCTTGTGTTCAAATGTTGACAAATGCGAAAGAAACTACTTTCAGTTTCAAATTCGATAATTGTGCTCAATGTACCAACACATATCTTTCCAGCTTACTTATGTACTCATTCACATGTACCATGTGAAATTTCTTAGGGAGTTATTCATCTTATAATTGTCTCAAGTCAAGCACACTTAATTTGGAGTGTTTGTATCGCGGGCTTCTGGAAAGAAGATGAACATTGTTGATATGAGTAGTATCTATCAAATATAGTATGCATCTCACTTTGGTGTGTGATCGGTTCATTCATGCTCTCGGAAAAGATATAGTAATTATTTTCGAATTAGCGGAGATAGGATTCATTCATTAAAAAATAAATAGATTTATAAAATGACATTCATTATTTCGGAAAAATGTCCCTTTGGGGTATAATAGTCATAAAATTTTGATCTACGCTGGGTTTGGTATCTCATGAGTAAAAATTATGGTCTACATTTCCCACTTTAAAAAATTATAGTTAAAGTTATGACATGATTTTGAATATTACATATAAGATAATAACATGTTAGTACTCTAGCTTAGAAAAAAGAACATGAATAAAATTACGAAGTAAATAAAATTATTAAAAATTATTTATTTTTTATTAATTTAGATATCGTTAGGAGTGGATTATAAGATGATTGTTGATACCTCAACCCATATATCAATTCTTTCTTTCCATGTCGTACAATATCATGACATTTTTAGTAGTAACAAAGATAAACCAACTTGGGAGAGTTTTAAACAAGACAAAAACTTGTGTGAGATGGTCTCACGAGTTGTATTTTGTAAGACGGATCTCTTATTTGAGTCATTCATTAAAAAATATTATTTTTTATGCTAAGAGTATTATTTTTTATTGTGAATATCGATAGGGTTGACTCGTCTTATAGATAAAAATTCGTGAGACCGTATCATAAGAGACATATTCTTTTAAAATTTTGATATTTTTCCTAATATGCTAGGGATATCTTGTTATAATTAGATTTTGATCTGAAAACATCATTTTAAATGTGAGATCTTAATTTCAAATAAACTACAATAATTGACAAAATATTATAATTATTAGGTGAAAAGAGGACATGCCATAATATGGAAAGCCCAAAATAAAATAGTAGTAATATCAAGGCAAAGTACGATTTAATCCCTGAAAAGGGTAATGATTGAATGGTACAGTGCAATGGCCAATGGGGACATCTCTGAAGCAAATTATGATTAAAAAAATACTAAATTTATTTATTTATTCACGCGCACGAATTATTAATTTAGAAATTTATTTTTTTACAATATATATTTTTAAATAAAATCAATTAACAAATAAACAGGGATTTATATTTAAATTAATAATATATAAGGAATTTCTTAAAAATTATTTATAATTAAATAAAATATTTTTTAATAAATTTAATTTGGTTCTTTTAGAATTTAATTATAATTATTTTAGGACGGAATGTTTGTCAATTTATCAAAAGTTATAGCTGATGATACTAATGTAATTAAAATATTTTAGATCGTACAACATATTAAACATCACATTTCGATTGTTCTACTCAACACGGACGATTATTGTACCCCCAATAATCTCTCTATAAATAATTGCACTAATTATAATAAATGTGAATCGAACATGTGGCATTGTCTCTAATATCAATTTTAGGACCGAATTCTTGTTGTTTTATCAAAAACTATAGCTGGTAGTAACGGTGCAACTGAAATCTTTAAATCATACAATAGATCAATCATCATATTTTGATTGTTCTATTGGCAGGTGCAGTTATTGCCCAATTACATCTCTCCCAATAATTGCATTCACATCAATGGGGAATAAAAAATGTGACCTTACTCTGATGTCAATTGTAAGACGGCCGTTTGCCGCTTTACAAAAAAATTATACCGGTGATAATATTATAGCTCAAATCTTTTAAATTATAAGCATATCAAACATTACAATTCGATTGCTCTACTTAAAAGGGATAGTTATTACATCTCATTATAATGTGTACCATACCACCACTTATAGCATGGGCATAATATCACCACTTATAGCATGGGCATTTTATATTAAAAAAAACACACCATACCATAACAAAATATATATATCGGAGAACATCAATTGCTCTCACTATAAAGCATTAAAAATTCAGAATTTGGATTAACGTGATGTTTGAGTTGTTGTACAATTGAAATATTTAGACTTATAACATTAGCACAAACTATAAATTTTGATAAAACAATAAGTGCTCGATCCTTCAATCAATATCTGATAATATGAATGTCATGTGTTCGATTCTCTTGAGTTACAAAATAAAACGATAATTGTGAGGACGATTCCTTACTAGGAAAACGACAAAAAAAAAACATGATATTTAGACTGTTATACAAGTTAAAATTATTGTATTTTATCATTATAAAATTTTTTGTAAAACGATATTTCTTTAGTTCTACAATCACTTTCCCAATTTATATAATATTTGTAGGATCAATCCCATATATATGCGTACAAATCTAAAAGCTTAAACTAAACATTTTATTTTGATTTCTTGGTTTATAATAATTTCAGTTTATTTCTTTTATTAATGACATTATTTTGAATCTTACGACATAAAATGTGTAAATAAAATCTAAAGTGGAATGTAATTTTTTGGGGTCAAATTAAGAAAGAATAGAAGGAGCGTCTGAGCCACATTTGCTCACTTTTTACGAAGCACGCCGTGATAGGGCGGTCGCCTTCTAGTGCGATACGGTTGCTCCACGTGCCAATTTTTATTGGCTTAATCATGCATGAGGTTGGATATTCGCATCATTACACATATTTTATAGTATTATATTATGTGGCTCAGACATGAAACAAAACCCGAAATATTGACAAAAATTTGTGTGAGATAATTTCACGAGTCATATTTTACGAGACGAATATCTTATTTGGGTCATCCATGAAAAAATATTAATTTTTATGCTAAGAGTATTACTTTTTATTGTGAAAATCAATAGGATTGACCATTATCATAGTTAAAGATTCGTAAAACCGTATCACAAGAGACATACTCAATATTTGTCTAATTATGTAAAGGAGTTATGATATTCGGTTTAAATGTTTTTCGAACCGATATGAATCTAAAATAAAAGTATCCCCTCTATGAGATTGATCGACACTTATTTTCGATCAGATATATCGTCCAATTACTACTATCAATTGAGAAAAAAATGGTTGAACACGTCGATAATGTAAACTTAATATTTGAGGCATATGATGGTATCTGAGCCTGGTAAACTTTATGATTATGTAAATTATGTATCTTTAAATAGCAACTTATAAAACTAATAAAGCAAAAAATTTAAATTAATTATAAAATTATAGGGCCTGTGTGGCCCACAAATCACCTATAAAAATCTGTGAAAAATTATGTTCGAGTTGAGCAAATGAGAGTGTGATGTATTGCCAACGTGTGCAGTTATCTTCTGCTAAATATTAGTTCCTATTGAAATGGATCGTCTTAAATAAAATAGTAATTATAGATCGAAGTTTACTATTTAATTTATTTAATTTATCAATAAAGTTAACAAATCTATATATTTATTTAGATTCGTTCGGATTAATGTCATTTGAAATCATTCATCAAATCATATGTTTTCATTCAGATCAAATCGTTCTTACCAAATTCAACATCAAGAAACTTCGATTGAAAAACGATTGTGTCACTTTATTTTTTTTTCAACTTAAAATGCTATTTTAAAAGAGGAAAAAATGACTAATTGTTTTTGAATTGTTTAAAATAACAAATTTCTTGTGAGACGGTATCACATATCTTTATTCGTGAAACGAGTTAACCATGTTCATATTTACAATAAAAAGTAATATTTTTTTCATGGATGACCCAAATAAAATATATGTCTCACAAAATTGAGTTGTGTCATCGTCTATTGATCGTATTATGTTATTTAAGTTTTAAAATTGATAATTTAACAAGACATAATTAGATCTTAATACTATAATTTTTTTTCTTCTTCTTCACTTTAGTTATTATTATTTGTCGTATTGCATCCGATATTATATCGCTGACATGATATCTGATGTTGTTAATATATAATCTTATTTTGAACCACTCAAATTTATAGGATGAAAATTGTTGTTTTTTCTTAAAATAACCCATTATTTTTTTAGTAATACTTTTTCTTCACTTTAGTTTGTGTTGTCATGAAACATTAATATATTAAATTATCATTTATAAGCTTTCACTTTATTTTGTACAGACAAGTACTGATTGCCAGCAATCTTTCTCATACATACAGAAGTTCTTATAAAATTCGATAATACACATTTTTTACAAAAATCGAAACTTCAATTAAAAGTTTCGTCGCGTGCAACTTTAGGACATAATTTATTATACATATATTGCTCCAACTTTCAGTGCTTTTCCGATCCTGCCTGAAAATTGCAAAAGATTTTGTTTCTTTTTGCAAATCGTTATATAATGAAGCCTCTATCTTTTCTGCTGCTATAAAGTCCACTCCCAAAAATTACAATTTTCCTTTAGTATATAGTTGTCTCAAATTTATAATTTTACTATACTTTCGAATTTGAGTCTTAAATTTCAGGTACAATAAGATAACGTGGTTTCCAATTAGATAATGTTGTTTCCAATTGAGTAGATCTTTTGTAAGACGATCTCACGAATTTTTATCTGTGATACAAGTTAACCCTACTAATATTCACAATAAAAAGTAATACTCTTAACATAAAAAGTAATATTTTTCATGGATGACCCAAATAAGAGATCTGTCTCACAAAATATGATCTGTAAAACCGTCTCAAATAAGTTTTTTTGCCTTTATAATTTTGGTAATCTATATTTTCGAATTTGAATCTTAAATTTATATCTTTCAATTCCAGTCTTGGTCTTTTTTTATCGAGAGTTCTATTATCTTAATATACACGTCAGCACTACGGTAGCATCATATTGAAAAAAAAAAATCAAAATTGCAAAATAAAAAAATAAAGATAGTAGAATAATATTGAAATTTGACTAAATTAATAAATATCGCAAAGTAAGAAAATATATAGGATCAATTTACTGCATGATTTGTGCCATAGATATATATTTAACAAACAAAATATTATACATACAACATATCAATTTCACATGGAATATTAATCACCTCGGGATTTTACCCAATTTTCACATCTATATAAAAAAAATTGAAACAACATATTTTGAAATGAAACATCTCTATAACCTTTATACAATATACAAAAACTTGTGTGAGACGGTCTCACAGGTCGTATTTTGTAAGACAGATATCTTATTTGGATCATCCATGAAAAAGTATTACTTTTTATGTTAAGAGTATTACTTTTTATTGTCGTTGGGATTAACTCTTTTCACAGATAAAGATTCGTGATACCATCTCACAAAAGACCTACTCTATACAATAAAAGGGATTTGTCTATGATTTTTTTTTGGTTAGTTCTCCACTTCTCCTCCTATAATATTGAAAAGACCCGATTTTTGGATCCCAAAAAAATTGCCGACTCTCGTGGAAATCAGCTTATATAACATGTATTTAGCACAAAATCTTCTGCTACAATTAGTATTTTATCATGTTCCATTACTTATTCTCAATACCACATGTAGGCAAAATATTAAAAATTACCAGCATTTCATTTTCTCGAATCAAATCACTATCTTTAAGTAAATAATAAAAACTATGAAGAGATGCGCACTCTACTCTAAAAAAAAAAAACAATTTTCCCATTATTTATAATGGTTGCGGTATAATTTCTTCTCACGAATTCATATAAATTAGATTACATATCAATTGAAATAGATAGTTGAAAAGTTTTGATATCCTGCACACTTATCGTGCACATCTTTGTAAGCACCGATGAGGTGTCACTCACCCATTGGATGTGATGAAATATAGAAAAAGAGCCATTTGTCAACTTCAACTTAAAATCGCGTCTCAAACTTAAGACATTTACGCCAATAAACTATATAAAAAAAATAATAATAATGTGTTGCCTCTGTTATAGGACCAACCGTAGTGGGAATACAATGCAGTAGAGCAGAGTCCATTTGTAACTGAATGGGCATCCAACACGTCAATAGAATGATGGGAAAAGCCCCACACTAAAGAAAAGAATGACCACTCCCTACAATAAGCAAATAATGCGCTTCTGATAAATTTCCCAAATGATTGAATTTACAAACTTTATTATTATTATTATTATTATTATTATTATTATTTTTTAAAGTTGTATATTATCTTTTAGCCGTATCTCTACGGTCCACATTTTTTATATTTGTATCTGATATTATTCAAAAACTTGAACTGTTCTTGAATCTTGCCTTGGTGTAACCAACGTTTAGATTGGGTGGCCATGACCAGATTGAGGGAGGGGGTGGCATTTTGTCTTTTATTTGGAGATGGTGGACTTGGATTACTTGTCCCAATCAGATTGTAACACATTCCACTTTAGTTTTGGACTTCATGCTAAGTTCGTTAGGATTCACAACTTTTTTCTCTATCTTTTCTTGTTTGGGAGTAAAGTTAATGTTTCTATCATAATCGACATTGGTTGAGACCACGCGGTGCAAACAAATCGAGCTCGACTTAATTGTATGGTTCATGTTTAATCAAGATTATCGAATTCGCGATGAATTTGTATCGGACTAATAACTATAGATTAATCGATTGTATTACAGAATAATTTTAAAAAAAAATCTCAAATATTGACATTGTCATTAGCAATGTTTTATCTACACACCTTTCAACTGACTGTATGGATTTTGTGATTTTATATTAACAAAATGTACTCATGCAAATATTAAATTTATTTGTTTTCTTTTCTTAGTTTCTTGCAACATCTTCGTTGGCAAAAATTTGTGTGAGACGATCTCACGAATCGTATTTTGTGAGACGGATATCTAATTTGGGTCATCCGTAGAAAAATATTAATTTTTATGCTAAGAGTATTACTATTTATTATGAATATCGGTAAGGTTGACCTGTCTCACAGATAAAGATTCGTGAGACCATGTCACAGATAAAGATTTGTAAGACCGTCTCACAAGAGACCTACTCGGTTTCATTTGAATGATATCATCAGATAAGATATGATTTTTTTCCTTAGGAACAACGGAAGTTTGGTTAGAATGGAAGAACCTCAACATAAATGTCGCCAGGGCAAAGGCATATCCAAGATTTTTTTTCCTCGGAGGGCTTCACGTATTTTCTTTCAAATTTGTCAATGGTCTGAATGCCGCCCCTAAAAAATAAAGAGGAAAAAAAACACTAACTTGAACATTCATGAACCATTATTAAACACTTACTAAGATGATATATTTCATTCTTCTGCCAATATACGATAGAGGGTTGAGTTCAACCTATCCTTAGATTACATGGATAGATAGATGAACTTGAAGAATTTCAAGTCCAATAACAACTTCATTGATTTGTTTTGGTAAACATGAGTTTCAAATCCAAACTAACTATTTTTCGAGTCATTGTAGTTCATTTTTAATTCATTCAAATATAAAGTCATTTCAAATTTTTCCTTCAAATGCTCATCAAAATCAAGATTTAAAATATAAAAGCAAGAATCCGGACCTAACCAAACTGTCTCTCACATTTAGAAAGCAAGAAAAAGAAGATATTCGACGAAGGAAACTCAATTTCCCCAAACCATATCATATACACTAGCTTTTGACACGGTTACAGAACCCCACGTCTCTAAGCATTTAGGAGTGTCAACATCCACGAGATTATTGGCTCTCTCCAAACAATAACATGGCTGGATCCTATCACGCACATTAGAAACGAAATAAATGAATTACCAGGGGAACCGGGAAACGAATTCACATAGCTCTTTCTCAGGTAACCCTGAAAAGATAGCGCGCTTTACCTTGTAAAACGAGTGATGTTCTTGACAAATGGTATACACATCAAATGCTAAGAATGTGATGGTAGTTTTCATTCATGGAGTTTTACTAATGCTCAACAGCTCAAGCCAAAATACCCGTTAATTCAATTTACATATGCTGCATCCAACAAATAGCAACTTGCAAGTGCCATAATCGATACCATGCAATTCCTTCACGAATAGCTCCCGACTAGAATCAAATATCCACCATGTTCAAAATAATCATAAAAAATGCCAGAACAGTTACAAACAGATATGTTACAATATCCTCAATCCTTACAAAAGATTCATAGCTGTAGTGCACACTGAATCGAACTGGCTACATCTGTGATCCAACTCTGTAAATAGAATGTGTTTAGGCACACATCTAAACGATCAACCATAGCTGCACCTAGTCTAAGCAAATCCTTATGCCTTTTAGCAACTGCCTCTTAAAGGCACAAGACAGACATAATTTAATCGTAATGATTGTAAATCCCTAAATCCAATGTGAAATGGTGATGAGATGATCATTCACGTTTACTTGTACGCTTGTGAATATTTACTTTGTTGCTGTTCTATAATCTGCAAAGTACAAATAAGATGCTTTGAATTAGAATTTTCTATGTTTATCCACTGTCTGTACTCTGTATCATTATATCCCTCTACTCTAATACAAGCTTCTAAGTGTCTTTGAGGTCTACTTGGAATCACAAAATCAGTTTTTGTTAAGTAAATTTATCTTAGCAAATAGAAACACGTGTAAAAAACATTTGATGTTCCAAATCACCCGAGGCCCGAGTATAGAAATATGACAGTAAAATAACTGGGTACAGCATATGATAAACAAGGTCAGATACATATCATCATATGATATGAACCATTATATGAAATAGTTGCCACATCAATCCAGTTATCCATGCAGATAAACTTACATATGTCGTCATTCCCAATAGCCACCTACCAGCTTAACCTAAAACTATAGGCAGTTACCAGATATATACTAGGAACATATTCTCCACTAAAAGGTGTATAAGATTTCCACTACAGTGATAAATGGTGATATAATATGTAACAATCCATGTTCGACGAATGTCCTCACTGTACCAAGACTGATCTTTTCAGCATGCTTATTTTCTCACCCACACGTCCTAAGAAACTTCTCAGGGTCACCCATCCTAGAATTGCTCGTTCTTATATGATGACCTCCCGAAAAAAACACGCACCTTCTTGATATGAATACTTATTAATTATTTTAAACCCTCAACAAATACAAAGTTTTTTACCTAAACAGTTTTGGAATCTATCTGGTGTGAAATTTGTTCATTCACGTTCTTTTCGCCTTGAAGCCTGTCAGGAGCTTGCAACCTCATGGCACCGGTGATCACCATCCACCTCTTCAGCCTCGTGTGTCAGATGCCCATCAACTTCCGCTTGGTTGGACCCCTAACCACGTCGTACCAGGAGATGTTGGCTCTGAAACCATTATGTAACGCCCAAAATTCGATGATTGTCCCCACTATACTGCTCACACATACCTAAGAAAGTTCTTAGGGAGTTTAGAGTTACCCATCCCAACATTTCCCGAAGTTAACTTCGGAGTTCTTATGTGACGAGCTTCCGAAAAAAAATGAATATTTTTCATATGACAAGTATCTATCAAATCTCTGCACAGTTCTGTACCTAAACAGCTTTGGAATCATGTCATTCCGATTTGAGATCAGTTCATTCATGTTCCCTTAACCTAAAAGGCTCTTTGCAACTTCATGGCATCGGTAATTACCCTACCCTCTTCAACCTCTGTTGTCACATAATAACTTCTATACAAGATTTGCTTGCGCCCATACTTTAATGAGTTTTCATAATTTCAAAATGAAATCTACAAACAATTTGCATTCCTTACAAGCCAAACAAATTATCCGTGCTTGTGTATAGTTGGAAATACTAGACTAGACAAAAAATAGGAGCTTGTAGCATCCGATGTGTTCCAATCTACGAATCACCTCTGAAAACCATCAATACAATAACCAGTTAAACCAAGCCCACGAAATACAGTTCTAGCAAGATGGGAATTCGTTGTTTCCATCTCAACCAAACAACATAAAGCATATTCAAATACTAGATTTTGCAGATATCAGACATCCAAACATTAGAAAAAGTTGATGAAAATCAGGACCAGAAAAAAAAAGGATTGCTCAAGAAGTAAAACACAGAATTACAGTACAGGAACAAGATCCAGATTAGCTAAAGAGATCTTTATAACAATCCAAACATTAAAGTGAATTATTTTCGTAGTAATGATAAAAGATACCAACAACAGGTCCATAGACAGCAGAAAATCCATTACTGAGACTTGAGCTTCTCGATCCGCTTATTCAACTGATCGATCTTAACCACCAGACCCGTAACAGAGTACAGGAGCCAGTAGAAAATAAGCGCCGAAGCGATCAAAATCGCGTTGCGCTGAGACTTCATGGCGGATTTCTGGTGGCGGAGGTGCTCGGATGGGGAGCACGACTCGGATTCGCAACTGGGTCGGGTCTCGTACTTCCAGTAGATGTCCATAAGAAGGAACAGACAGAAGGGAACGATGGAGAGAAACGGCTTCAGCAGGCTCCGAGTCACGCTGATCAGGCCCTTGCGAAGCGGGTCCAGACCCGGAACCGTCAACAGGAGGAGCATGATTGCTTCCGCCGCCGCAGCATAGCTCAGAACAACCCATTCCAAAGCCATTTGACAGTGATGAATCGAGAGAAAAAAAGGGATGTTTCCAAGGAATTGTGAAGAAGATTCCAGCGTGTGTGAGAATATGGGTGGGGAGAAGTAGTAGGTTAAGAAAAGAATCCCTGAGCGGGCCTATTGGGCCTGTATCTGTATCTTAGGCTTGGAGACTAATTTTGGTGACATGCCTTTCTTGATGATATCTCCATCAAACGTTTGTCGTTATGGATTCAAGAACCTTTGAGCTAGATGTTACTTATTATGTTGATTTGATATGAAAGATTTAGTTTTTTCCTGTTTATATTATTTAATTTTTCTGTAATTAATTCTTAACATTAACCAGATTTGGTTTGAAGGATGTGATTATTAAACGATTAGTAATTTATTGATAAAAAATGATAGATAAAGATGTGTAATATGTGGAAATAAAAGATTGAAAAACAAGTTGTTATTAGATTAATAATCTAAAAAATGACAAATCAAAAAAAGGTGGAGGGATCATTCCACCACACACTCAACCTACTTAAGAGATAATGCCAGACACAGCTGGAAGTCATTAAAAAAAGGCTAATACAAGCTTTGAAGTCCGGAATTCATAGCTGCAAATGACTTCTATAAATATCAAAACAGAAGGAATATGAATTCATCATTCAACCACTTCATTTTCTTTCAAATCATTATAATATTTTCTCTTTCTAATTTATGTGTGTTTTACATTCAGCTACTATAAGTGACTAAACAAGTTCCTCTTCCTCTACATGAGGTTATTATGTAATAATAGTTTGTAAGTTTGAATAAAAAGACCAAGGCTTTTATCCTTATCATGTATTAGTTTAAATTGAGTTTTGTACTATACACCCTGAGGTAGGAAACGAAACAGGGTTGTGTTAAGTGGTGTTGAAGGAATCTGCGTTAGAAACCATCGGTTGCGATTGTGTAGTTGGGCTGTGAAGAGCAGTATGTAAAACTCGGTGGATATAACCCGAAGACACTCTGGTCAAAGAGGTAAACTGTTCAATATATTATACGGAAGTATGATGAGCCATTTATAAAAAAAATTCGATCATTTGAGTATGATATATAGGCTGGAAACCTTGTGTAGCTATATGTCTTGAGGCTATATGCCTTTAAAAACTTGCTCGACATGTATAACAATGCCATATACCAAATTCATGAGGATTAAGGATATTTTTGGAAATTTTAAAAATTTTGGGAGTTAAAACAAAGATTTAGATGGATAGAGAGAGTAAGGGGAAAGTCAAGTTTGAAAAAAGAGAGTTAATATTACAAATTTCCCCTTATAAATTTGGTTTCCAATGAATTATGAAGAAGACTCGGATAAATAAGTTATTGGGGGATAGTCCAATTGGATCCAGTTGCAAAATCAAGTATTTATTGGATATCATATAGTATACAAATAATGTTCACGAGTAGGTCTTCTATCCGTGAGAAAGATCCATCAAGTCCAAATTTAAAGTCAAAAATAATATTTTTCGTTAGTCAAGTTGGATAGAAAATTTGTCTCACAAAATTGGTCTGTCAGACGATTTTATCGAAGATTTTGTGAATGTTTGTTTACATCCGGTGTTAAAAATTTACAACAAATATATGATATTGTCTATCATCAGTAAGTGGCATTCGGCATAAGTTAACATAGTTATGTGCTCTCTCATTCGTTATCCATACAAGTGGAACTTATATTGAAAATTGAATAATAATTTTTTCATAAAAAAATTATTCGATATAACCAATTTTTTTCTCGGTTTGAATGGAATAATCAAGAAGAGTACGAGAACTTATTTATTAAAGAGAAGTAACTGGAATAGACCTATCGTGCCTGTTATTGGTTGGATATCTAAATCATATGATTAATTTCTACCTATAATATTCAATTTATGTCATAATTACACAATTTAGTTAAAAATATTTTAAAAAATAATGTTACATGTACACTGATGTTAAGAACATGGCGAAGGATGTGCTACGCCCAAGGGGAGGCTATAGAATAAATAATTTTATTTTCTATAAAGTAAAATGCTTACAATATAGTTTAAATATTACTTTTGAAATTACAAAACTATCTCAAATATACTTTAATTAAGAAAACTCTTTCAAAAGAGCACTCGAGGTGGTTTTATAACTTCAAAAGTAATGTGTAACTTAAGGTGTAACCACCATTGTACATTTAACGGGAAATTGACCTTCAGTTCTCAGGCCGTCGATTTTTTTGTGTTCAGTCCCTGGGTACTTTTTTAGTACCATATTTCCACATGAAGTGTACCACATTTTGTATGACATAGTACCACAATTTTGTAGGAAGAGAGTGAACCCAAAGAAATGTTTTGATTAAGGATTTTTCACCAACTTTCCCTACATTTAACATCTTTTAATTTAAAATTAGCAAAAATATAAAGTAAAATCTAAAATAAATCACATTAATAAGAGGGGTGCAGACACATCGTCTCATTCCACTGGTCAAACGACATCATATCAAGCTCAGTAATATAATAAGAGATAAAAAAATAGTAAGAGATAATGAGTGGGTCTCATGTGAGACCGTCTCACGGATCCTAATCTATGAGACGGGTTAACCCTACTCATATTCACAATCAAAAATAATACTCTTAGCATAAAAAATAATATTTTTTCATAGATGACCCAAATAAGATATCCGTCTCACAAATACGACCCGTAAAACTGTCTCACACAAGTTTTTACCAGGGATAATAATTCATATATAAGATTTACATTTATGAGTTGATAATATTAAACTTACGTAATGTGTAATCCAATCTCGTCAACATCTCTCTTATTATTACATGATTTTGTTAATACCATACACGCACAAAGGAAAGTGGGCAAGAATCTGTTGCCAATTACGTCCTATATGTGTAAAATCAGCTAAAAAGATAAAATATCATTTGGTGAATTACTTTCCATATTTTTTAAAATAAAAAACAAATTGTATTTGCTAATTAAATACAGCAAATGCTTCTATATATATATATATATATATATATATAGATAGATAGATAGATAGACATCTGACAACCAATTTATAAACACTCAAATTTCCCCTGAGAGAATACAAAAATGACGACAAACTTTCGATTTTTGCAGTTGATTCTCATCTTTGTGGTCATGTTTTTCGTAGGTTCGAAATTTTTTTTCCTCTTTATTTGTAAAAATAAAAATAAAAATGTTGATTAGATATGGATTATTATATATTAATCTTTGGTTGGGTCCTTTTGTTTGCAGGCGATAATCGTATTTACGTGCGAGGGGTACCTCCCTGTGACTATCAATCCTATCACATTGGTCCTTGCGATTCTGGAAACCCAAAACAGAACGATCACTGCAACGGATTTTGTCGCGAGTCCGGTTGCGGATCTGGGGCTTGCGTTAACACCGATCCGAACCCCGAAAATAATTATTGTGAATGCTTTCCTTAGGTTCTGGTTGATCACCGAGAATAATATGGAAATTTAATAATTTATTATAGGGGAAATAAAAGTTGATTTTGTAAGAGATTTTTGAGGAGGCATGCGATTAAATTAAATATTTCAAGGGATTTCATCTTCGATTCTCTATTAATATATGATCGTTTGTTGATCGTCTTTTCAAAAATCTATGTTACATATAAATATATGGCTAAATTAAATTTACGCCAGCTGAAATAGTTCAAATAATTTAATTATGTAATGGATCAAATAATCCATCGGGTGTACATTTAGAGATGGATAAAATACTCGCATTTTGAAAGGGGAAAAAAATATAATCAATGCACACTCTAAACCCTAGCTAGAAATGCTGATGATATTCCAAGGTAACTAAGGGAAACAACACAAAAACTTTTATTAGACTATCTCACATATTAATTTTGTGAGACGGATCTCCTACTCGACCTGACTCAGAAAAAAAATAATACTAAAATATTAGTTTTCACTACAAATATGGATGGGGTCTACGCGTTGAAAGTAGTATTATTTTTAATGAGACAATTTTGTAGCACTCACGATAAAAAAAAGAGAAATTGACAAAAATTGAAAAATATATTATTGTAACTCAATTGACCACATAAATGTGTTGAAAAATAATCCTATGAGATGATGTATTTAATTAAATGTGTTCATGAATTTTTAACTTTTAAAGTAGAACCCAATTAAATGATATACTAGAGCTACATTTCATCGAGTTTGGACCATCAAGTTTAAATATAGAGATTAAGGGAAGTTTATAATTTTTCAATTACAATTTACAAATAAGGGTTGAAGTCCCCAATTCATATATAAGTACTCTTGAATTATATCGACATCCCATCATTATAAAATTCTTGAAGAATCCATGTTAATCCGATAGATTTCAACGTTTGTATCTCCATCAAACATATATCGTTATGGATTTATGTACGCGTAATTAGTTATATTGTTATTTATTAGGTTGATTAGATATGAAAGATTGTTTATTTAGATTTATGTTTAACTCTCATTTTATTTGTTAACGATATGACCAAAATTGTAAATATTAAAGCATAATACGAAAACTTTAGTTTTTTTCCTGTTTATATTATTTAATTTATCTGTTATTAATTTTTCACATTAACCACATTTGGTTTTAAGGATGTGATTATTGAATGATTAGTAATTTAATGATAAAAATAACAGATAAAGATAATATTCTGAGAATAAGTCGTTCATCATTTTCTACAAGTAATTAAATCTCTAAATAAGATCACTAAAAACAATTTCCAAAATAAAATATGTCAAATTAGAGCAGATTGGTGCAATGATCTTCTCTTCTTGTAATTTGCCTTGAAACAAGCTTGCCTTAGTTTCTTGGTTCTCTCGGTTAACTCCATTTCTGGCACTTCGTGTATCATTCTTTTATGATTCTCTAGCAGCTCTATCTCTTCACTCAAACCCAATTCCTGTACATACACAAAAAAAAATATTTTTAAAATTATTTTCTATAAATCAAATTAAATATTTGGATTGTAAAAATACTTGCCTTGACATTATGGATAAGGGATTTCAAACTCTTGATCTTTCTATGCGGCCATCGCATAATATTCAGCTCTCGACATCTCTTCTTCAGAATCGTCAACCCGACGTTCAGTTCCTTCGCTGCCCTAGTTATCGGAATATCAAAGTACTTCTGGATGTCATCCAACTCCAACGTCGAAGACTTGTACCTCCCATGTTTGACAACTTCCACGGCTTCGTATCCAGTTGGCGGATTCGGCGCCGGATCTTCACTCACGAGTAGAATATTGGAACTATGGGATTTGTTCTTGTCCATGTTCTCGTAAGAAATAATATGATCAATGGACTCGAATTGATTGACAATATTGTTATCATAGGACATGTCGAAAGTATCGAAATCGAAATTAAAATCGAGATCCCACGAGGCTAAATCACTCGAAAAATCATTTCTCTTAATCTGAACATTAGAATTGTTATAATTAAATGGAGGAGCCAATGAATATGGCTCTAATTCGTCCAAACCTAGTATCCCGAAGTTATCCCCTTCATGTTTAGGATATCCATAATCCCATATCCTAGTAAAACAAGAAGAAAACTATTGATTAGTACAAATTATTTTTCATTTCCTAAACATTAATCAAAAAACTTAAGGTTTAATGAGCAAACTTTTATTTCAATAATCTATAATTCAAACGAACAGAATACAAGATTGTCGAGTTGGTAATTTCCTTACCCGAGAGGTGCTTGCTCCTCCGTCGAATATTCCAATTTCGGGATGCTAGTTTCTCTTGAAACCATTGCATAAAGCCAGAAAAAAATAGAAACTAGAGTGAGTTTATATCATATTATTATTGTTATATAAGAAACTGGAGAATGAATGAGGATTGAATTTGGTGCACACGATTATGGGAGTTACGGAGGAGTTCATTATTATATATAAGTATAATTATTGAGGGAATTAATGGTGAATTATAATTAGAGAACGATTACCAATATTACAACATGCATGGGGAGTACTGATTTTGATCATGTATTAATTAATATCTATCATGTTAATAATCACGTACCAGAAAACATAAAACGTACGTACTTTAATACACGTAATTATTAAATGCATGTACTCATTAATTGATTTTGGAGGAGGAAATACAATGAATTACGATTATTACATTTGAATAAAATATGTATATTTTATGCCAAATTTATAACATTATATATATTTTAATTAATAATTTTCATGTTTTATATCATTATAGATGTCCTCGTAAATCAGGAGTAAATTTTTTTTTTAAAATCTGACTTTTATTTTTTATCCATTGGTTTGTTGGAAAAATTTAAGCAATAAGTAGTTGTGGTTAATTTTAGGGGAAGTTATTGAAAAATCCCCAATCAAAAAATTTCTTTGGCTTCACTCCCTACCCACAAAATTGTGGTACTATGTCATACAAAATGTGGTACACTTCATGTGGAAATGTGGTACTAAAAAAGTACCTAGGGACTGAACACAAAAAAAAATGGCGGCTGAGGACTGAACCCAAATTTCCCGTTAATTTTACATCACAAAGTGGTCAAACTGACCCAAAAAACAAAATCTTTGCGTAGATTTTTGGCACTATTTTCTAAATAAGATAGATTTCAATGTACCTTTTGTTTTATTTTATTAATTTATCATATTAATTATAATTTTTTTTGAAAACTCATATTAATTATAATTAATGATTAATAACTTGTGTAAAAAATATTTTCAGATCGAGTTGGCCGCCATATTGACTTAGTTTTGTTTATTTGTTCATTATTCAGTATTATACTCACGGTTCAGTAAAAACGATAAACAATAGTTTATACTTTATACTAACCACGTGTTGTTTATATATCATATATATATATAAATATATATATGATATTTTTTGTGTTATTTATAATTTAATAATTTCTCGTGGTAATCTTTTATATTAAGAATGATATAATCATTTTAAAAATTCAAAAGTTTGAATAACGATTAAAAATAATAATTTTAAAATTTTGGAAAATGGATATGTAAGGATAAGGGAATACATAAATTTGCTAAAATAGAATATTTTTATAATTTTAAAAGGGTATTGTTTGTATTTTTAAAAAATTATCATGTCACCAATAAAAAAAAGCTTTATAATATAATATTATAAAAAGAACATTGTGAAGGAACATTGAAGATCTTCACCGGAGCTGCAATTTTCTCCGCCTGAAGAACAAGATAGAATAAAAAGAAGGCCAAACACATCACACCCCGATGCATACATCCACATAATTATTCAGATACGCGGCTTCTTTTTTTACGGTATCAGAGATTCCATCGTCGTGAAGGATCAAGGCCGAATAGGAGCAGGATAGCTCTGCAACCGACATTGTTATCTTTGATTACGCATACGGCTTCCATCGTCGTGAAGTATCAAGGACGTATACGGCTTACGCGCACCTGCGCAAGCCTGGAAGATACACAAAGTTCATTGCAATCTCTTGATTCGACAGGTTGAGATGGAGAGTGGAGTTAATCCACATAATAAATTCAGATCTTCCGACGAAATACGCTGAATACATCATTCCGACATTCGTCGCCATTTTTTTTATTCCAAGTTTAGATGGTTTGCAAATGGAAATGGAGACTAGTGAGGGTTCGCTTGGTATGTAATATATGAAAATTGAATGATTAATAATTTGATTGATAAATGGTTGATATGATAAGATATATATATATAATTTGAGGGATATATAATATCATGTGTGGTGTTAGATTAATGACATGGATTAAATCATGATAAATATATTAATGACCAAAATACCCTTCATCTGATATGATTCGTACAGTCCCACCAGCCCACGCCAGCCAATGGAGAAGTTGTTCGAGGCTTCTTCTCCTTTTCCCGCGGCTGAAGCGACTTCTCCCAATCCCTAGAGTGGTTTTTTTGGCGTTTTTGACGTCGTTTCCGCATGTTGCCCTACCTCAAAGGGTTCGATTTCGATAAACCCACAATTGTATACGTACTTGAAGGAACCATCCAATTGGATTTTTCTTTTTCAGGAATAGAAACGAAAAAAGGATTACGAAATAAGAAATTTTCCATCCAATTGGATTTTCCATCTTAGAAACCAAAAGGGGATTACGAAATAAGAAATAAGAAATTAAAAACGGAAAGGGGATTACGAAATAAGAAATTAGAAACCATCCAATGGGATTTTCCATCTTGCCGCGAAATGTTTGGAAAAGACTCCGGCTTTTCATTCCACCTTCTCCCACACCGTCCGCTCCCGCACCTAATCTTTCTTGATCGAGGACCCTTAGGTTTATTTCGCGATTTTCGATGTGAAATTGGAGAATTCGAAAAGTTTGGCATTTTTGAAGAGCGTGAGAAAGTCTTTTGAGGACGTTTTTAACGGGGATCCGGGGAAAAAGAGGTTGGAGCATTTGAGCTCACATTGTTTTCAAGGTGAATTTGAGCTCACATTGTTTTCTTCAGCACCGGTCAATGGCAAGAGTATATTGATGAAGAAATTAGGAGAATGACGTAAAGAACACACGATTGAAAATTTAATTTTTAAAATCAAGGGTATTTAGGACATTATTCTGTACTGGAGTAGTCGGATAGTTTTTATCCTCCTGGTATGACTGGATCTCTTGTCCACCACAAACAGTGAAAACTGTCCCACAAATAGTCAATGTCAAGTTTAAAATCAAAGCAAACAAAACATTAATAATCTATCCAACCTTAATACTACTAACCAAACTGAGCCTGAGTGTTTTGTTAGTCTTGTGATCCAAAAATCGGGAGAGGAATTGGGAAGCCGACGAGAAGGCATTGGGAAAAATTGAGATCAATAGTTTTTATAATTTGTGGGAAAATGTTAAAAAAGAGAAGCGTTTTATTAATCATTAAAATAAAATTTTAATTTTTAACCGTATTACTTCATCAGATGATATTTGTAAAATATTACTTGAATCTATAATGAAATACGTTTTCTAAGTCTAAATTGGTTTATTACTTCGTAGTTCTGTCACTGAAGTCGATTACTATATATCACTTCGAAATTATAAATCGTGAAGTAAATAATCGAAAGTTCGCTAATGACATGTTATGCAGAATGTTTCGTGAGGACATTCTCATACATATTTTGGCATTTCGAATAGCTTTCGAGGTGGTTAATTTTGGGATGCAACCAAAGTCCCACATTGAAAGATATAGAGAAAGATCATGGGTTAATAAAGATGGAATAATATCTCCATTGATATGAGGCTTTTTAGGTGGTTCCAAAAGCAAAACCATGAGAAATAAAACCAAAAGTGGACAATATCATACCAGTGTGAGATATCCGGATTCCATTGATCATAACAGCTAACTCGTTCCCAGACCTCTTTAGATCGTAGAACAAGGACGCGATCATGGAGTTGGATGGATGGATGGAAAAGAAACATGAAGGTTTTTGAAAGTAACATAAAATAAAAGAGATGGCATTTTTATTATTAGAGCTCAATTTTTGAACTTCTTCTTTTCTCACAAAAGCTAATCAACCAAAGGAAAAAAAAATGAAACGTATGTACAACTTCAATAGGATAAATAGGGCATAACATTTATATAAAATAAAAATGAAATTTACAAATAGAGTTCCTAAATTTTTAGAAATTGATCTGACAAAGTTTTTTGACATTCTCTAAATTTTATGATCCACTTACCTAATTTATTCCCTTTCATCGGATTGGTCGATAGTGTTATTCCCTTTCATCGGATTGGTCAACAGTGGAACACTTGGATTTCCACAATATGGTCCGAGGAAGACAGTGGGAGGTGATTAGATCTTTCGGAAGAGAAATATATCATAGATTTGAATTGGCCAATTTAAAGGGGAGAATTAGGATTTATTTCATTCTATTCATGTGGGCATTGTCCTCATGATAAGATAGATGGCCAAAATTTACACATGCATATATAGGCTCCACTTTTTTTTTGAAATCGTATGTGTGGCAAGATCTTACCCGTTAAATGAAGTGAGGACAGTGCCCACATAGATAGGATCTCATTAACCGAGAATTAGTCTTGTGATACATATCCTCAAATCCATCGATTCAAATACACCATTGTCGTCGTAAATGACTTTATCGAGTCGAATTCAAAAGTTTAGACCTCGTTTTGACACATGAGAAACAAAAGTGATCGAACCGGAAAATCACCCAAACAATAGGGTTGAGAAATTGAATATTTTCCCATACAAGTAAACAATTCGTAAAGCAATAAAAAAAAGGAGGACTGAGGACTGAGGAAGGAGACTTTTTAATTCGAAATATATTTAAATTTAAAATTATTAGACCGAGTTTGATGCCTTTTTTTTAACACTTCCATTCATTCACTTCTAAGAGCACCCACATTGGTGCATTAATGGATAATTATTAACATCAATTAATATTCATGCACCATTGTTGATATATATATTATTAATCTTGGTTGCCATGTGAGCATGAAAATTCATTAGTATTAATCTCATTAATTCACATACTTTTTATATATATATATATATCCTTTTGGTTTTGTTCCGAAAAATAAATTTTTCCAAAAAAAAATCTTTATTTAAAAAATCAAACGACTCTTTCATTTAATTTAAAAAATATTACATATGAAAAAACTATAATTTATTCACTATAAATACTAATCGATTTCTACAATTATATTAAATAATTTTAATTTATAAATTTAAAGAATGATAGCAAAGAGTCCAATTGTTTTTTTTATTTTTTTAATAATATTTTAATCAATATTTAAATTAAGTTATTTTTAAAATAATAATACTATTTATTTTCAATAATATTTATTGTAAATTTTTAAACAAAATTAGAAAGATATTTAAATAATATAAAATAAAAAAATGAATAAATTGACAGTAAGACTCATAAATAATGAAGGTTGATATTAAATGAATGTGAGTGTATATTAATAATGAGCAAATGTTAATATAATGATAACGTGGCTCGCAGACCCTATTTTTTTTTGAAGAGATAGAAGGTTAATAACGGTAATGTCGATGCTACCTGTGGGGGCAGTGCCCTCACAGGATCTCAGCCATTGATTTTACATGGTGATTAAATTTAGGCCTTTGATCACTTCATGGGGTGTATGTGTGTGTAAATCTGGGCCTTTGATTACCTCATAGGGGCAGTGCCTCACAAGGTAGGGTGAAATGAACCGTTAATAATATAAATTAATGACTACGGATACGGATGTCCTAATATGCAGAGGCGGAACTAGACGATTTTGTTAAGGTGGGAACGATTTTGTTTTTCCAAATAGATATTAATTACAAAAATTTAAAATACAAATACGGTGCTTAATATTTATATTTATTTACTAATAAAAAAATACTAGTATTGTGCTTATTATTTACTAATAAAATAAAATTAATAACAATATTTAACTTATTTTGAAACTCATAATGAAGGAAATATGTCACTCACGGGTTTTTTTAAATCAAAATGCCACAATCTGCACACACACACACACACACACACACACAGGGCAAATAAATAAGAAAAAATCCGAAATTGTTTGAGAAGATATTTGGGACTTTTAGATTTGGGACGAAAAGAATGTAATTTTGGGTCAAGTAATACGGTTATATAAAATTTTTGGGACAAGAATTGTTTTTATCTCTCACAATTTAATAATTTTTATATAAGAAACTTTATAATAATAATTTTAAAAAAGTGCGGGCGGCTCAAAAATCTTTGCACTTACCCCCACCTAACCCCTCACACACACACACACACACACACACACACAAACACACACACATTATTTGTATAATTTACAAAATAAAATAAATATAGAAAAAAGTGTGGGAGGCTCAAAAATCTTCCCCCCTTCACACATTGTCACATACACATATAAGGAACAAATTATGTGGAGCACACCAGTGTAACTTCAATCTTTCAAATTGTCATGTGTTGATCAATCTTGAGCAATTATTTTACATCAAGGATATTCTTTCTAATAACTAGCTACTCTGCACACGCGGTGCGTGTGTGTACAATTTTTTTTTATAATTATTTATGGACTAAAATGAAATTTGACAAATTATCGAGGTACTAAAGTGCTATTTGAATAATTGTAATAAAAAAAATAAAAACAAAAATGTTTTTTGAAATTAAAAAAAAAACAAAAATGTAATTTTGATATCAAATAAGAGCAAAATAGGGAAACCAAAAAACAGACCAAAGACACCAAAAACAGTTATTCTAATATGCTTAAACTTAATAAATAGTAAAAGATTGTACTTCTTGATAGTGATGGTATATCGTATCATACTGAAAGATGAATACCGTATATCTTATCGAAAATTATGGTATTAGAAATATTTCTTTTGATTATACCAAATTGCTGCGGTATACTGAGATTTCGGTGTGGTATCGGTATATACAGTTTTATACTGGAAAATACTTTATATTTTTTAAAAAAAATTTGAACTTTATTGTATCATATACATTAATTTATATATATTATTTCGATATTTCGGTATATAATGAAAATTTTCAAATTTTATATTGTTATTGTACTGAAAATTTCGGTATTGATATTATGTCGTACCGAAAATTTGGTATTTTTCGGTATGGAGCTGGGTATATAAAAAGTTCGACATTTTTTCCACTTTTACTTCTTGATATTCATGGACATCGACTATATGATCCTGTATCTATTCCAATTACACAAATATGATATTTTAAATCATACTCCATATCAAATATCACATGTCGATCATTCTCCTAACATGAATAATTATTACATCTCAACATGTCTGTTCAGGAACGTCGAATAACTATGAATGAACTAATGTATATTGTTCTGAGTTGTTAAGTTATATCATAAATTTCAACAATGATATAGCATAAATATGTAAGATACAAACATTCATCATCAAGATATCAAATATTATATTTTGTTTCCATCCAATAAGAAAATTTTCTTATTAAGCCCAACACCATATCTAATAGAATTTTTTTCAATTTTCATTATATACGATACCCCATAGATGAGCCCATTACCCCTGGCCCATCTCAAGCCCAAAAGGAAGACCTGCCCATCTAGGGCCCAGGTGTAGACCGGCCCATCTAGGGCCCAGGTATTCTCCTATAAATACCAGGTTTGAGTGTTCATTTAGGGGATGAATTCACTATATTGTTTTCAGCAGCACCCTTAGCTGCTCCCCCCATATATCCTCAGTCACTGACTTGAGCGTCGGAGGGGCTACGCCAGGACACCCTCCTGGCCCCCTCTTAACGATCTTCTTTGTTATTTCAGGCTCAGGGTAACTTCAAAACCCGCGGCTGGATTAGTGACACTTGCTGGGAGCGGACCCTAAATTTCCCGTGAGTATCACTTGGCGCCGTCTGTGGGAAGTTTGAGTTAAGACGTAGATATGGTAGGTAAGAGAGGGAGTGGAAGAGCTACCTCAGCATTATCACGTCCTCGGAGAGGACCTGAACCATCTCGTGCTGAGACAATACAGGAACAGCCGTATCTTGAGACGAGACAGGAACAACCTCGTCAAGAGACAAGAACCGAGCAGCCCCTTCACGAGACAAGGGTCGAGCAACCCCGTCCCAATGATAATGTGGGGAACTTGACCCTAGAACAGTTGGGTCAATTTATCACCCGGATAGTGGAGGAGGCCAAGAAGAGGAATCAAGAGTCTATGTTTACAAAAGATCAGACCGCTCGCCAGGAGCGAGAGGAGAATGTGGAGGGAAGTCAGAGTAGGGTGGAGGAGACGCGACCCCGCCCAAGTGAGGAGAATCCGGAGATGGAAGAGATGTGGAGGGAAATACGGACGCTGAGGCAGCAATTGGGAAACAGAAATGCAGCCCCCAAGAAAGGAAGTCCTTTTTCCCTCGCCATTTTGGAAGAGGGGCTTCCTCCAAATTTCAGACAGTCAAACGTTGGAGAATATGATGGACATACGGACCCCGAAGAACACTTGGGGAGGTTTGAGAACACAGCTCTGTTGCATCAGTATTCAGATGGAGTCAAGTGCAGAGTGTTTCTGGGCACTTTGGTGAGGTCAGCCCAGCAATGGTTTAATTCCTTGCCGCCCAACTCCATACGCTCTTTTGAGGATTTCTCAGCTGCTTTCTTGCACCGATTCGCTAGTAGCAAAAGGCACCAAAAAAACTACTTGAGTTTGTTTGTAATGAAACAGCAAGAGGGTGAAACTTTACGGGAGTTTGTCCAGCGGTTCAACAGCGTAGCGTTGGAAATACCAGCGGTCACTCCTGACATCATGATAAGTGCCTTTACCCAGGGACTTAGAGGAGGGGAGTTTTTCAAGTCGCTGGTCAAGAAGCCTCCGTCGAACTATGATGATCTGTTGGCTCGAGCTGAGAAATATATAAATCTTGAAGATGCCCAGCGGCATAAGAGAATGGAACAGCGACCTGGGAGGAGTGGAGTTGAGGGAGCGGAGAGAGGAGGAAGGAAGAGGGGCGCAGGGGAAAGAGAGGAGATTAAATCTAGGGACAGAAGACAATTCTCATCACATGTTCCTCTGGATAGGAGTCGTGACGAGGTGACGGAGGTGAGGGAGCCCGAGGAGAGCTGGGAGAAGTCGCGAAGGGCTAAGAGCAGTGCTAGATTGCCTTCGCGGGATAGACGAGAAGGATCCTCATCCAGGAGTCGACAGAGGTCTCGCTCGTCTCCTAGACGTGGTCAAGGCCCTCCATGGATAAATCAGAGGGTCGGGGAGTAGAGAGGGGAAGGTCGAGATCAAGATGTTCCTCAGGGACCCGTCGAACCGAGGGGGGGAATGAATGAGGATAATCACCCTACGAGAGGAATGATTCATATGATCTCGGGGGGTGCTACTGATGGAAACTCTGGGTAAAGCTCTAAAAGAGGCCTGAGAACGCTTACCACCTTAGAGAATATCTTTACTTCATTTTTGATGTATTTCGTTCCTGAATTTGTGTTACGTTATCAGTTGATATTCAATAAAATCAGGTTCCTCTTTTCAGTTCATGAATGTTGTTGTATTACGAGAGGGAAGGAGAAAAATTTTATTTTTCTACTAAGGCATCGCCTGGTAGAGGAGCAGAGGGCAGGAGAGAAATTTTATTTTCCTACTAAGGCATCGCCTGGTAGAGGAGAAGAGTGAAGGAGAAAAATTTTATTTTCCTGCTAAGGTGTCGCCTAGCAGAGGAGTTTGAGGGTGAGGGTGGAAAATATGTATTTTCCTGCTAAGGCGTCGCCTGGCAGAGGAGTTAGAGGATGACGAGGTGGACTCTTTATTTTCCTGCTAAGGTGTCACCTAGCAGAGGAGTTAGAGGGTGGGGGCGGTTGAATTTTTATTTTTCCTGCTAAGGCCCGGCTTAGCAGAGGAGTTAGAGGGTGGAGGTGTTGAATTCCTATTTTCCTGCTAAGGCCCGGCTTAGCAGAGGAGTTAGAGGGTGGATGTGTTGAATTCCTATTTTCCTGCTATGGCGTCACCTAGCAGAGGAGTTAGAGGGTGGAGATGTTGAATTTTTATTTTCCTGCTAAGGCCCGACTTAGCAGAGGAGTTAGAGGGTGGAGGTGTTGAATTCCTATTTTCCTGCTATGGCGTCACCTAGCAGAGGAGTCAGAGGGTCGAGATGTTGAATTTTTATTTTCCTGCTAAGGCCCGGCTTAGCAGAGGAGTTAGAGGATGGAGGTGTTGATTTTATCTTCATGCTAAGGCATCACCTAGCAGAGGAGTTAGAGGGTGGGCGCGTTGAACGTGGGCGAGCAGGCGAGGGGCGAGCCTGGAGCAGCGCCTGGGCGAGGACTTGGTCGCTCGGGTGAGGGGCGAGCAGGCGAGGGGCGAGCCTGGAGCAGCGCTTGGGCGAGACTGGGCGCTCGGGTGTGGGGCGAGCATCGACGTGGGCGAGCAGGCGAGGGGCGAGCGTGGCACGGCTGGGCGAGCTGGAGTTGGGCGAGCGTGCGAGGGGGCGTGACGTACGAATGCCGGGCGAGCGTGTGGTGTGCGCTGGGGGGTGAGGTGTTAGGGCGAGGCGAAGGCAGGGCGGGGGGAGCGTTGGGCGAGCGTGCGAAGGGGCGTGACGTGCGAATGCCGGGCGAGCGTGTGATGCGCGCTGGGGGGTGAGGTTCTAGGGCGAGGCGAAGGCAAGGCGAGCTTGGGCGAGACTGCTGCTGCGGCGAGGGCAAGACTGCTGCTGGGCGAGACTGCTGCTGCTGCGAGGGCGAGCTGCTGCTGCTGGGCGAGCTGGGGCGAGACTGCTGCTGAGGGATACTGCTGCTGCTGCGAGGGCGAGCTGCTGCTGGGCGAGCTGCTTGGCGAGGGTGTGCTGGGCGAGGCTCGGGCGCTGGCGGCGAGGAGATGTAAAGGCGAGTGTGGGCGTGCTTGGGCGAGACTCGGCGGCTGGGAGTTGGGCGAGAGTGGAGGGGTGAGGGCGAGAGTGTGCTGGGCGAAGGCGCGCTGCGGATGGAGCGAAGGGCGAGAAGGCGCAAGCTGGGAAGGGTAGGCGAGGGTGTTAGGCGTGGTGCTAGCGAGGGAGAGGTGTTGCGGAGAAGCAAAACAAATTTTGAGGAGGAAATGAGAATGAAGTGAGGGAGGACCAACTTGTGGAGACTACTGAACATCCGGGGAAAAATACCCAACTCGTACCCGGTAACCCGAGGACAGCACGACTAATCGAACTTCGAACCTGCGATTCAATTCGACTCGGGAGGGGGAGACTGGTGATACCCCATAGATGAGCCCACTACCCCTGGCCCATCTCAAGCCCAAAAGGAAGACCTGCCCATCTAGGGCCCAGGTGTAGACCGGCCCATCTAGGGCCCAGGTATTCTCCTATAAATACCAGGTTTGAGTGTTCATTTAGGGGATGAATTCACTATATTGTTTTCAGCAGCACCCTAGCTGTTCCCCCCATATATCCTCAGTCACTGACTTGAGCGTCGGAGGGGCTACGCCAGGACACCCTCCTGGCCCCCTCTTAACGATCTTCTTTGTTATTTCAGGCTCAGGGTAACTTCAAAACACGCGTCTGGATTAGTGACACTTGCTGGGAGCGGACTCTAAATTTCCCATGAGTATCAATATATATTATATGATTTTGGTAATGTATATACAAATTTCAATCTCAATCTGTTTTCTTTGTTTTTTTCAAGTTCGGTTCGTTTTCTGATTTGACATCAACACGATGCCGATTTGGCAATTACAAAACAGAAAACACGAGACAAAAAATATAAATTTTCCAAAGTTGTGCATAATAAAATTCACCCAATATCCAGATATTTCAATTAGGGGGGTTCGGCTGACTTATTAAAACCATCCAAAACACGGGAAATAAAAAGTAACCTTTCTTTTTTCCTTACATAATCTTTATTTCAAAATAAAGAAATAGAATCCCCGGATGATGAACTACATTTGGGTTTCCACGTGTCACCCACCTTCTACGCTAAAGTTTAGGTAAAATGTCAATTTGCTTCACCGACAATTGAAACATATTTCCTAATTTAAATGCAAATTTAGAGTTTTTTTATAAAAATATTCAAGATAGTTCAAATGTATTTTTTTAAAACAAATAACCTTTAGTAGATTTTCCATGATGGAAAACTTTAATTAATTATCCTTTTGACAATGCTTTATTTACTAGGGAAAAACTTGTGTGAGACGGTCTCACAGACCGTATTTGTGAGACAGATCTCTTATTTGGATCACCCATGAAAAAGTATTACTTTTGGCAAAAACTTGTGTGGATCTCTTATTTGGGTCACCCATAAAAAAATATTACTTTTTATACTATGAGTATTACTTTTTACTGTGAATATGAGTGGGGTTGACCCGTATCACAGATTATGATCCGTGAGACGGTCTCACATAAGACCCACTCATTACTTTTTATGCTAAGAGTATTATTTTTTATTATGAATATGGGTAGGGTTGACCCGTCTCACAGATTATGATCCGTGAGACGGTCTCACATGAGACCCACTCTATTTACTATTCCACAACATCCTATTGTATAAATCAATTGAAATAAAAAAAAAATTTATATTTGGGTTAAATATTTACGTGGGCTATTATTACTACATTGAAAAATTCAGGGTTTGACGAATTCTCTGTCCCCTAAAATCGAAAGATTTTTCTTCCAAATAAAACAGAAAGTTTGTGAAAAGAATTTATTTTATTTTTGTTTTTATCATAATTTTCTAAAGAAAACATACAAAAATCTATAATGTTTCGTTCACTTGAGATCGAACCGAGACTTCTTCCTGTTAGAGATTTTTATGTACATCATAAGTGATGTGTCATCTAAATATACAGTTTACACTCATTTTCCGTACGGAAATTGTATTAAAATTTAAAATATTTTTATTTTGTGTGTCCAAAATGTTTGGTCTTGCATTTGATCAATTTATTTGCTATGGTACAAATTATTTAATGCTTGATACAATTACAATAATATATTAATGCTATCTTGCTTTCATTCAATTACCACAAAATATATTATTTTTTCGAAAATTAATAATATTAATGTTCATAAAACTCTTGCGAGACGGTCTTAAAGATCAATTTCGTTGGTCGAATATCTTATTTGAGTCATCCATAAAAAAAGTATTACCTTTTATGCTGAGAGTATTATTTTTTTTGTTGTGAATATCGGTAGGGTTGACCAGTCTCATACTCTATTATGTTTGGTGAAGTCTTTTTCCTTTTCCTAAAATACGTACCCGCAGTGTTCTTAAAATTCCACTCTTATTTTAAAAAGAGTATAAATTAAAAATTATTTATTATTATTATTATTATTATGTTGTAATTTGCGTGTAAAACATTAATGTGACAAAATCCAACCTTGGATTCCTTTTCCTTGGCAAAGTCAGCCACGAGCAATACATATCTCAACAACCCACCTCGTATCTGTTTGTTAATTTATTGTTTTATTTCACATAAATATTTTTATTATTATTATTTTAAAAAGTGCACCTAATCATTTTAAGTCGAAAACTGTCCTACAATTTTTTTAAAAAAAATTATTATTCATTTATACAATATTATTAAGCGAGACATCCTTAAATTAACTAATATCTTTAAAATATGCTAAATGTTTCCCAAAAGACTCATTTCCTAATACCAAGTTTTTATGAGAAATAAAATAAAATAACTTCTCAAACAAAAATATTGAAATAACTTTTAAGTTAAAAAATAATATTTTTTCATGAATCGGATCTAGTTGACGAACCTTATCACAAAATTGGTTTCTGAGACGTCTCATAAGAGTTTTTGTAAATATTTTTTGACTCGACATGCTGCATTTGCAGCGAACCTTATATAAAAATTTTTATGAGATCGTCTCACATATTAATTTTGTACGATGGATATCCTACCCGACCTAACCCGACATATTAAAAATTATTATTTTTTACACAAAAAATATTAATTTTTAATCCATATATGAATCATGTAATCTCAATCTGACGAGAGATCTAAATATGAAAATAGTTATATGATGAGTTGTGATTATTTTGGAATAATATTTTTCCTATGATTATTTTTTTATATAAAAATGAAAAAAAAAAAATGGAATGAAATATTTTGGAGGAAAAAAGAAGGGAAAATAGTACATCTAGTCCTCCAACTTATTATGTTTGCTTTTTTATCATTTAATTTGTCAAAATTATGTATGAGTCATGTAATTTTTTCGTTTTGTTGATTTTTAATCTTATTTCATTTGAGTGCATATGCATTCTGACACAAAAAAATACGTTTTAGATCATGATACTGATATAGCTAAATTAAAATTGGATTCGAATATAGTGTTGAGTATTATTTTTATGCTAACATTTCATTATAATGTGATGATATCGAAAAATTGTCTAACGTGATATCGGAAAATTAATTAATTTAAGTTTTTAATTAAAAAAACAATAAATTTAGTTTTTAATAAAAAGGTTGGCTTTGATAATGTCAGAGTTCGTGTGTCTCATATGTCATCAGCCCTCAGATCTCCCACTATAAAAGAAATACACTCGTTCCGCAAACCAGTTCAATCATTTATTCATTCACCGAGAAAAGAGAGAGAAGAGTAAAGGTAGAGGAAGACTCTGAAAATGGCGTTGCTTTCAGATCTAATCAATCTCAACCTCTCAGAAACCACTGATAAGATCATTGCCGAATATGTCTGGTGAGTCTTTTCCAGCGGGATGCTGTCTTTCTTGACATTTCTGTAACTTTTTTTGCTCTGCTTTTGTTGGAACGAGATTTGTGCTGGACGATGCTTGTGGGTTCTGGATTTGGATCTGTTTTTATGTTGTCTTTTTTGTTTATCTGTGTTCCGAGGTTCACATGATTTGGATCATTGTGAAATGAGTCTGTTTCTTATTTTTTGTTTCATTTTGTTTCCTTTACGATCTCTTTTTTTCGTTAGTTTTTATGGAAAGCCAGTGGCTTTTTTGTTATGTTTTCTTGGTTTTAACCAATGAAAGGAGATCCGTGATTTGCCTATCGTATATATTTAATATTGTGTCAATATCTGATTTTGCTATATATTAAATGTTGAATAAATTTCCTCCATCAATCAAACGATGGTAACTGGCTATTCGACTGTTTGTTTACATATACATATATAAACTGATGGTGACTGTGGATCTAACATATTATTTTTTGACTTCCACTAGTATTTGTTTCTGTTATTTATGCTTATCCATTCTTGAGATGGGAGATATACGATTTTCAGTGATCTTAAATTTCTTAACTGTATCTTGAATGCTTAGCAGGCTACATCCATGGGTCTGACTTATGTTTCATTGGGTATAACACATCCGGTGGTCATCCCCATTGGATCCCGAAACCATGGTGGGATCGTGGGATCACGGGAATTCATGTGTAGCCTAGGGAATATAGTGTTGTGTATGTTTCACGTGTAGTATGGAAAGTCCCTCAATCTTAAAAGCCTTGGTCCTGGCGTGCTTTAAAGTCTCCACTGTACCTGTGAGGATGGTTAAAGATGAAATGTATTATAACAGTCACTAATATTTTATTGTAGACTAACAAATATTTGTTTCATTGGCGTTTAAAATAGTTTGTGAGTTATATATTTTGTTTATGTTTGATGAAATTTTCTTTAAATATTTTGATTTTGTCATTGTCATAATCATCCTTTACGGCACTTCAGTTCAATAAAGCACACACCTTGCCTTGCACCTAGGCTGTACAATATTTATAAGCCTTACTGAACCTTCTGTATCTAATAACTATGCACGATCGATTCTGAATGAGTTTCAACCAACTTGTTAATCTGGAGGAAAATGTGTGTTACTATAATTCCCTCAATTTTTGTCGTATTTTTTTAAGTAATTCAACTGTGGCCTATGTACGAGGGAATCTAGCGTCATCCCAATCTGTTTTGAGACTATTTATTTTGTTTTTTGTCCTATTTCAGTATGGTGCTCTCCATTCGAGTGGTTTTGTTTATATAATACTCCACATTGATTTCTCTTTAAGGACCCTTTTTTCTGAAATCTTGTTTATTCATTGATTATAGATTACTCAAACCTGTGTTAAATATATATTTGGCAGGATTGGTGGCTCTGGTATGGACCTTAGGAGTAAAGCCAGGGTAAGTAATTCCTTAGCTGAAAGTTCTTGTACATGTTCTCTGAATGTATTTGAGTTACAATATAATTGAGCCTACTTTTTTTCTTCTCAGACTATTTCTGGAACCGTAAGGATGCTTCAAAGCTTCCCAAGTGGAACTATGACGGATCCAGCACTGGCCAAGCTCCCGGAGAAGACAGTGAAGTAATCATATAGTAAGTATTTCGATTATATTGTTACTTTTCTCTTGTTGATATTATTCTCCATGAAAGATTTGAATATTAATCATTATGTGTTATAATGCAATATAACAGTCCTCAAGCAATCTTCAAAGATCCATTCAGGAGGGGTAATAACATATTGGTGAGTCGAGTCGTTAATACTTATTATATATTTCAAATCTTATTGGCTTCAAGATTTGTTGCGAAATTTAAAATATTTTTGTCTCTCACAGGTTATGTGTGATGCTTACACTCCGGCTGGTGATCCAATTCCAACAAACAAGAGACACAGCGCTGCCAAGATTTTCAGCAACCATGAAGTTCAAGCCGAAGAGCCATGGTAGCATATCTCCAATTCTATTGCAGAATATATCAACTCATTTATTGGCTTGTGATTGTTCAAAATTTTATTTTTGATAGGTACGGTATTGAACAAGAATACACTCTTTTGCAAAAGGAAGTTAAATGGCCTCTTGGATGGCCGACTGGTGGTTATCCTGGACCTCAGGTAATTATAATCCTAGATCCAACATTTTCTTTGTATTTTCTTTCAGGATTCCTTTATTTATTTATATTTACATATATCGAGTATTGACAGCATTATCAATGTAGGGTCCATATTATTGCGGTATTGGAGCTGACAAAGCTTTTGGACGTGACATTGTTGATGCACATTACAAGGCTTGCCTTTATGCTGGAATCAATATAAGTGGCATCAATGGTGAAGTGATGCCTGGCCAGGTAGAGTTGGCTGCGTCTAGCTTCTCTTCATGATGAGATAGTTTAATGTCTTCTGTTATAATTTTTTCGGCCTAACAATTGAGATTCTAAATCGTGCTATCATTTTAGTGGGAATACCAAGTAGGACCGTCTGTTGGCATCTCAGTCTGGTGACGAAGTGTGGATGTCTCGTTACATACTAGAGGTGACTTTCGTCGACGTGCTACGTGTAATAAATTAGAAAGCTGAAATGAATTTTTGAAATGTTCATTTACTGTTGGCAGAGGATTGCCTGAGATCGCTGGGGTGGTTGTCTCATTCGATCCCAAGCCTATCCAGGTAAACCTTCATACGTCTCGCCTTATTTAATTTTTCTCAGGTAACCTGGCGTAAAAAAAATTAAATGCATCACCCAAAACAGTTGGTGATAGGGGAAATTACATTTTCGGGTGTTCTATAATGCACACATTCATTTTCCATCTCTTTATGATTTATGGAGTCTTTTCTCGCCCTTATTGATTATTTGCTGTTTTTAACAAAAGGGTGACTGGAATGGGGCTGGTGCTCACACCAACTACAGGTACCGCAGTCATTTGAATTCCTAGACGATTTCGCGAGAGCGTTATATTCGACTATATAACTAATCGCATTCTCTCATTTAACATTCTTTTAGCACGAAGTCCATGAGGAAGGAGGGAGGTTACGAAGTCATTAAGAAAGCTATTGGGAAGCTTGAACTCAAGCACAAAGAGCATATCGCTGCCTACGGCGAAGGCAATGAGCGTCGTCTAACTGGAAAACACGAAACCGCTGACATCAACACCTTCAAATGGGTAAAAAATTTGATCTTTACTCTCTATTATATAGGAAAAAAAACCTTCTTTCATCGTCTAAATAACCAGCAGCTCATGCATTATTTTCAATCCCTTGAATCTTGATAATGCTAGTTTCAAACATCGAAGTCTTCTTCACGAACGACGTTAAACTTATCGAATACATTTCGTTTGGAATGTTTCTGCTTATAGGGGGTTGCTAACCGAGGTGCGTCGGTTCGTGTTGGCCGAGACACTGAGAGAGAAGGCAAGGGTTACTTTGAGGACAGGAGGCCTGCTTCAAACATGGATCCATATGTTGTCACCTCTATGATTGCAGAGACCACCATTCTTGGAAAGCCTTGAGCTTCTACGGGCGTTATAGTGCTTGTTTGTTTCTTGATTCAGTCAGTTTAATAAAATATTTCTGATATTGTTATTAATAATAAAGTGGATAGGATGGTTTTATTTTAGATCCTTAACCTTTGGAAAACTCTGGTGAATCTTGGTTCTGTTTGTCCAAGGTTTTGGAGTAGTGATTTATAATACGCAGGTTTATTTTCAGTATTGTGGGAAAAATATTTTCTGGACTGCTTTTGGGCATTGTGCTGAAAGAATGTATGGTAATGTTTGGTTTTGTTTTTCAAGAAAATATTTTTATACTAGAAGGATGAAGGATGATATTTATGCAAAAATATATTTGGATTGTGATATATAGTACATTTGAAAATATAATGTAAAGAGTACAACATCCATTAGTCAGTTTATTTCATTTTTTGAAAAATGGCCATCTAAATTTTTTAAAATAAAGATAAAAGATAAAATTGAAACATATATTAGTGCCAAAGATGTCTCACTCTAGTGGCAAGGATGAGACATCCAAACTTGGTCTACTTTAGTTTGTTAAGATCTCCGTTTGTTAGGATCAGGATATATGTCGTATAAAAATAATTAGTAACATATGTTAGTTATAGACCAAGATATAAGGTATATAAATTTACGAAAGTAAATTTTATGGATAAATAATAAATTTATTAAAATAAGTTTTTATGATATCTTTAAAATTTGAGAATTTTTATAGAAAAAACTGAGATTACAATATAATATTTTGGTTTTTTTTAGGATTACAGATACACATACATACAGGGGTGATTTCTACATTACATATTATTACAAAGAAAAAATATATATGTATATCTATACTATTATATAAAGAATCACTCAAATAAAAACAAAAAAAATTATCATTTTTTGTTTTTAAAATTACGTTTACACAAACTAATTCAGTCAAGTTCCATTGAAGTTTTGAGTCATTTGACCCATTAGTACTGCTACAAAACAATGTCGTTTTAATGACACAAAATATTGTTATGTAAGTTCGAAGAGAGATCCTCGTAAAATCTCTCTTCTTCTGTGTCCGATCCAAAGTAGACAGAAATGGTAAGCTTCTTCATTAAATGCTTTTGAGATGGATTGGCTTTAATTCCTTTCGGAGTTCGAAGGTTATTTGCTTTTCTCGAGCTGCTTGTGTTGTGTCATGTTGTTGGTGCTACATGAGAACGGATGACAGAGCAGAAGATTGTTGGGGCTGATTTTCTTTGTTTTGTCACACTAAAACCGGGACCATTTTTTTTTATTTGACCTTCCCACCTGACTTACGTGCGACCTCTTGATTTGTTTCACTTGTGCACCTTTTTTTTTTTATGGTTTTCAATGCTTAAATACGTCTAAATTCTAAGACAATGTTTCTTTAGTACCTTTTATCTTCATTTGCTAGGCAACCCTTAATTTCTCGCCAAACATTAGCAGATTATAGTATGACCCACTATACTCTGAGGGGTGGGAGGAAAGAAAGAAGAGAATAAGCTTTTTTCTAAGGGAAAAAAATGTCCTGAACCGATTGATATTTTATAAACAAAAGATAGCTGCAGCTGTTTGAACTCAAAAAAGCCCAAGTACATTCTGGGTTTCAAGTTTAACAAAAGAAAGGTATACACCAACATAGGCTAAAGTCGTCTTCTTGCCATTTATGAGTGAACACATAACAATGGCACCACAGAAAAAAGAGTTACAGATTTTCATTCCCCTGTTCTTGGTCCGGAATGAGCACTAAAACCTTACCCAAAGAGAAGTAACGGGGCACTTTATTATTCGTCATGGAATAATTTATCACTTCCTCAACAGCGCACTGCATTGCGCCATGATCTTCGACGCCCTGGAAATCGAATCTGTCATATAGAAATTCAAGACAGAAGTTTCAAACGGGGCCTTATCCACCTTCTCCTTCACCTCAGGTCTCAAGGAAGAAGTCGAATACGTTGCAGCCACTCTCTCATCAATTTGCAAGAGATTCGGTGCCACAGTTCCTATTCGGGCCCTAATAGCACCGAGTGTATCATAAGGTAACCTAACACCTGCCACCTCTGATAATGCTCGAATAATTCTCCAATCGTCCCTGGAATCACCAACCGTAGGGACCGCAGGTACAGTTGTTTGAGCACACCCTTCTGTGTTAGCATACGTCCCTTCTTTCTCACTAAAAGCCGATGCTGGTAAAATTAAATTGGCCCGATAAACACTCTTGTCGCCATGGTGACCTTGGTAAACCACGAAGGCATCAGTAGGGAGTTTCTCCAAGTTAGTATCATCAGCACCCATTAAGTAGAGAAACTTGGCAGATTCAATGCTTTTGTCGGATTCAGGTACAAGTCCAAGGTCCAGTGCGGCGGCTTGGGCGGCATTAAGCAGCAGCATATTAAGACCATTCCATTCATGAGTAACTGCATTTGATTTTTTTGCAATGGCATCAATAACAGAGAAGATTGCGTCTTTATCCTTCCTCTCAAAGATACCGGCTCCAACTATGATGGCAGGATTCTTAGCTGTTGATAGAATAGAAGAAAATGGATGGCGTCCCTCAGCAATTTCAGTAAGTGTCTCGGGCCCTGTGCCAAGATGCTGGTTATCATAGTTGAGATCAGCTGGAGGGCCAACATAACCAACCTTAGCATTGGTTGCTCGAACAGTTTTCCGTATCCTGGCATTCACCATTGCGGCTTCGACCCTTGGCTGACAATTCAAAATCATTAGCATAGAAGACTGATAAAATACCCAAATAATTCGTCAAAAATTTCATTGACTCGCATAAAATCGACAGTTCAAAAAAATCCACCAAATAAAAATTGACTCTTCTAGATGCACGCAAATGCTAAAAGATCCACATTTATATAAAAACGAAAATAAAGAGAACAGGAGCGATTCTGAAAATTACAAGATGCAATGAACTGAGATAATTGAGAACGCTTGACCATTTTAGATAAAGATACACTACTTTCATGAATATAGAACGTATCGCGATGCCCAAACCCACCCCCTCTTCCCCCTCTCTTTCTCCTATCATATAGAGTAAGCCTTTGGCGACTACTCCAAGTTGTACTTAACAAACAAAAAATTCACGATGCTCTTCAAGTAGATGACAATTAAAACCGTCCATGTTGCTATTGGATGTTAAGTTTAGTTTATTTATTTCACGTACCACCGTTAAGTTTATTTATTTCATGTACCAACTCCTTGAAACCTGATACATAAAAAGCCCAGCACCATGTCGAGTTTCTTTTCCCACCTGATTGTATGTACTTTAAAACTAAAACTGAAATAAATCATGATTCAAAAACAGTGACATGGAAAAAAAAGTTGTCCAGGTCAGAATTCCAAAATGTGCACATGATTATGGTAAACGACTACAGGAGACTTGAACATACGTGCATGAGATCTTAAGATACAAGAAGAGCATATTAAAATTTCATGGAATAAGAAACAAAGTAGAGTACCAAGGAGAAAAATAAGGTTTCTTGGTCCTAAGATCACTTATTTTGTAATATTTCACAAGCAATCAAGCACAATGAACAGTGTAAACTGTAGGTTTACAAAATGTAACACCATATCTGAAATATTAATTGATTTTGTAACAAGACGAAGGAAAGGAGTGGCATCTAAGAGTATGGAAGACATAGATCATCACATCCCTATTTTAAACAAAACCTGAATCAAAGAAAACATTTTGTCGAATCTGTACAAAATTATTGTGCAAACTACCCAATCAACCCTAAACACAAAATCCCAATTAGTTAAAACCTCTTTCAGCAATTTCTAACATTTGATATAAGCTAATAAATCAAAGTCTAAAAATTCAACTTATACTTTAATTACATTGTTTATCAACAAATCCCTATTTTTTTTAATAAAAAAAAACACTGATTACAAAAACATTTTGTCGAATCAGTACACAATTGATTGTGCAAACTGTTCAATCAACTCTAAACAAAAAGCTCAATTAGTTAAAACCTCTTTCAGCAATTTCTAACATTTGATATAAGCTAATAAATCGCAGTCCTAAAATTTCAACTTTTACTTTTGTTACATTGTGATCAACAAGTCAGTCCTTGAAAAATAGAATAGTCAAAAAAGAAAGGACCAATGCATTAATAACTAATTTATCGTTTTTGGCTACTACTCCCTAAAAAACTCAAGGTTACTTAACAGGGTTTTCTTATTTTTTGCAAATTCAATTAGGTTGGATTGATGAATTTGATAGATTTCAAATTCATTTCCTTGTTTGGATTGACAAAATTTAAGGTCACGCTTAGATGGAAAGATTTGATTTTGGAGTGGTTTGAAGAATGACTGAGTGTACTTCAAATACATCACAATCACCTTTACATCTACAAAATTTGATAGAAGGGTGGATTTGAAATACATTCAACATAAATTCTTCCCAGCAATCAAATGGATATGAAATCCACGACTTCAAATCTTTCAATCCAAGTGCACCCTAAGGATGCACTTCTTCATGCATTTCAAATCCATCACATTTACCAATAGATCTACGTAAATTAACAAAGATGAGGATATGAAATTCACCAAATAAAAATTCATTTAAGCAAGCAAATGGATTTCAGATTCATAGCTTCAAATCCTCAATCCAAGTGTACCATAAGCTTGTGCTTGGATTGATGTATTTGAGATTATGGATGTCAAATCCATTGATTTCAGATTCCTTGACTTTCTTGGATGGACAAAATTCAATTAAATTTAAAAAATCCACTCCATGTTAAATTATGCAATTTCAAGAGTTTACACCTATGATGGCTGTCATTTGAAATTCATTCCTCAAATTGGATCTCTTCATCCAAATCAATCCTAATGCAACGTAGGTTGCGTTATGATTGGAAGATTTGATTGAGAAATTATTTAAAAGAATAATTTCAAATCGATCCATATTCAAATGAATTTCAAATCCACAATCATTCAAAAATAACTAGTTGTGTGTTTAAAATATATTGTGAAATGGATTCATCCAAACAAAGAGATAGATTTGTTATTATATAATTGAAATTCTTAGATTCAAATCCATCAATCCAAATACCAACTTTAAGGAATTCAATGAACTAATAAAGAAAAACTTAAAACCAAGCGATTATGGGGAATTTTTCACCACAAAACTTTTGAAACTTTAAGCAAATCATTAATGGAGAAGTCCTCCTGCATAATTAAAAAAAATACACCGACGAACAAGTTGCATGCTTGTACAGTTTTTTTATAGGATTTCAATTCAAATTACTAAGTTCAAGTAGAAGCAGCATCTGAGGGATCGGGTAAGTCTGATTCAGAGCTAAGTAACATTCCACTCTGGTGGAATAGAATAGATTGGTTGGAATACATTTAATACAGTCTTTACTTAGTTCCAGTAGTGAGCTAAATCAGGATAATATCATAATTGTAAAAACTAATGAGGGACTAAACTGCAAGTTGAAATTGTAAAATTAAAAAACATTATAAAAAAAAGAAGAAAAAAATACCAGACCACAACACCATTTTTTGTTCTAATAGGCTTACACTTAATAATAGTAATAGATGAGACTTTGTTGACCAATGCTTAGGTACTTCCATACCTATAGATGATTGTTCACCAAAATCAGATAATTTTTCCATGTGGATGAATTAAAAAAAAGTGCAACGACCATGATTGAGCAAGTTGTATCAAACACAAATGATAAAAAAAGTTGTATAATACACAAGATATCTTAATGTAAAGTTCTCCATAGTGTTAAACAATAAATAAATATTTACCTGTGTGCCAACTAAAAGGAAAACATCCGCCTTCTCCAACCCACTGATGCTAGTGTTCATAATATATCCAGATCGCAGGTCAGCATTTGGATTTGAGCCATTCCCTTCACACCAAATGTTATTTGATCCCATCTTGTTTAAGAAATCCTTTAGTGCCATCATGGATTCGGCATCAGACAGCTTACCAGCAACCCCAACGATTTCCTCAGGTTTAACTTGGTGAATTACTTCTGCAACCACCGCAAGCGCATCATGCCAGCTCACAACCTTAAACTGTCCATCGGCTCCACGAACCATGGGGTCACTTAGCCTTTGCCTCTTCAAACCATCATAAAAGAAGCGTGTCTTGTCCGAGATCCACTCCTCATTGATGTCCTACAAACACGTAGCCAGTAACAAACTCAAGTTCAGAAAAACAAATCCCTGAGTTTAACTGTTTAAGACTGCAAAAAATGGTCAACATACGATTCAAAAGGCATAATCCTGCAACAAAAAACCGAAATAAAGACTTATGGCAAAAAGTACAAGAATCACATAGAATGAAAATCAAATCAGCCATTACACTAACACCAGCAGAGACAAAGTTTAGATATAATAAGTTGTGTAGCATAAGCTTTTTAGATATCTATATGTCCCACCTAGGCTGTCCGTATCCACCAAAAGCACAATTTTGTATACAATTCAGATACAACTGAGCCTTAAAATTAAACAAAGGTAAGTTTGCATCTGGTGAGAAATGTCATCTCAATAAATTACGAACAATATGCTATTTCAATTTAATGTAATCAATATGCTATTTAAATTTAATAACTAGATAAAGTAATTGCAAAGAGTAAGTCATTGAACCTAATGAATTAGTGCTAAAAAAAACAATTAAATACAATTATACAGCTAAGTATGATTATTAGGATGCTTTTAACCAAGCTGGTTGTAATTAATTATAGGTTTTGATAAGATAATCAATTGAAACCAGAATCTATGCTATGCATCATATAAGGTTAAGCAGCTTTGTTACTTAAAAGAAAACAAAGAAAGAGCGTTCATTAAGCCGACAAGAACCCATCCATATACAGGTGATGCATTACAAAAGATCTCTTAAAGATCAAGGGTATGACGCAACCATAATATGGCGCATAAAACCCAAAATACCTCATTCAATCGTGGCAGAATGCGCATAACCTCAGGACCTCTGCTATCAATACGAATATTTGAACCAACTGCGTCTGAGACATCAATGCTCTCCGTTCCTCTCAACTCCCAATTACGAGCTTTAAAGGCAAAAGGTTTTGAGGTCAGGGCTCCTACTGGACAAATATCAATCACGTTCCCTGACAGCTCACTTGTCATTAGCTTCTCCACGTAAGTTCCAATCTCTTCTCCACTACCGCGACCCAGCATTCCAAGATCTTGAACACCAGCTACTTCTGTTGCAAACCTTACACACCTATTTAACGAGCACATCCACACGACATAAGATTGCATGCCATCAATACTGATCGTAAATATTCTTAAAAAAACTAAAGCATATATGCAAAGAGTAGAAAAAAGATGAGGATATTTAAAAAAGCCAGCATTGATGTTCTGTTCAGTCGAATCTATTTTTTAGATAACCCTAACTTGATGAGCTTTAAAAAAAAAACAAAAACTTAATGTTACTTGGTTGGACTTCTGAGGTAAAAATTACTCCAGTCTCCACTAACCACTCAAAAGCTCAACCAAAATTTGGACACAAATCCGTGAGAATTGCTTCTTTTTTTCCTCCAAATTTTGCAATTATTTTATAAATTTGCATTTAAATCAATTATTCAAATACGATTATTGCCAAATTAAATTCTCACCAACTCAACCAGGCATTACGTTGTTTCACATTTTTCATACCACTGGTATGAAAACTTATTCGCACACATGTCAAATTAATATTTAAAATCCATTCCAAATAGATTCTCAAAATTATTTAGAATGCAAAAGTAATTATAAAATATCTGTTTAAAGGTATAGGTGACAAGTTAAATAAACAAGAGTTTGATTCACATTGGCATTCTTTGTTTCCGAAAGATATTAAATGAACCATTAGGTCCATTACATGAATGGAAGAGTTAGAAAAAGCATAGTATTCAGAACTACATTTGAATCTTTGGCCTAGTTCAACGAGTTATAATTTTACATACAGAGAAGGAAAGAACCATGATTGCATGTGTATCTCCAACTGAAGACATAAAATCACAAATGAAAAAATAAAGCACAAGAAATAGAGATTTGAACCTTGTACATTGGATACATCGAGTCATGACTGTCTTAACCAGTGGGCCAAGGTTCTTATCTACTACAGATCTCTTTGTTTCTGTAAAACGACCTCGATCAGAACCAAAAGCCATAGACTGATCCTGAAGATCACACTCTCCGCCCTGATCACAAATCGGGCAGTCTAGTGGATGGTTCATCAACAGAAACTCCATCACCCCTTCTCTTGCCTTTTTTGCAATAGGTGTATCGGTCTTAATCTTCATTCCTGTCAACAGAATTTGGATAAAGGCATAGAAAAAGTAAGATTGGAAAGCAACCTTGTGCATAAGATCAATTCAACAGTGCTTCACAGTGAAGAATAAAAAATAAACAACAAAGCCCAAACCAAAAACTGTTCTGCTTGCTTTACAGAACTGCAGAGGGACAATTAAATGTATCAGACAAAAAACGTTACCAAAGAAAAAATATAACAAACAGGGAACAACCACTAATTATTCAGGCAATGTCGAGTTTGGTCACAGCACAGATGAAATTATTTATCAACCTCACTGTAGGTAAAATCGGCATACAATTATAAACTAGCCTAAACCCATCCAGAATACTAAAGATTGTAATTGGTACCTTGAGAGAGTTGACTTTTTAGAGGATTGTGGATGGTGCAGTTGTTACTGGTGAACTATCACCTCACTGACATACACTTAAGATTTTTGGTTATAGCGGAGCTTATTGAAATCAATACCAGCTCGAAACAAATCCGAAGGGAAATAACTTATACAGATTGAATAAAAAAAGGAAAAACAGGGGTGGGCAACCTGACACAGATAAAAAACTTCTAATTCAACCTGGAGCAGGTTCAGACTTCAGCAAACCTAAATAGATAAGCAAGGAAGCAGTAACTAACATTTAAATACTAAATGAAGTTTAAATTAAGAAGGTGAAGCTAACCCAAGTATTTAATGAAAGAAAAAAGTTCTTATAAAAAGTAGAAAGGAGGAGTAAAATCATGAAGCACCCAAAAATTATGACACAGTTAAGCTAACGACTACAAACCAAACAAATTACCACATATTTGCATCCAAAACTAACAATCAATAAATTCAATCGTAATTCAAGATGATCGCATCAAATTCTAAAGTCAAAAAATTATCGAGCTAGTTTGGTTCACTTTCAACAGCAAACATTTAAACAAATAGAAAACCTCAACACCACATTAAGCACGAATAATCTATTTCCCACAACCCAACTCGTAAATTTTTTTACTAAGAATTTCAAGAAACCAGGAAATTTTGATATGATAGCATATCACAGTACCGGGAAGAGCAGGCATGGCACACGAAGCCACTGGCTTGGGCGACTTCTCGACCTCGACAAGGCACATACGACAATTTCCGGCGATGGAAAGCCGACTGTGGTAGCAATACCTCGGTATGTCAACCCCAGCGATCTCGCAGGCCTGCAGCACCGTCATTCCCTTTGGAATCTTGACCGGGTATCCATCGACAAACACCTCAATTGCGTCATCCGGATTGGGGAAGTGGACTCGGGCTCCCCCAACAGGAGTTCTAGGAGGTAGATCTGGTTCTGCGGCGGCTGCGGAAGCTTCGGAGTTGTGGCGGTCTGGTGTGGAGACGATGGTGCGAAGGATATAGGGTTTGGATGTGAAACGGGTCGATCGGAGGAGGGCTCGAGAAGCGAGTTGAGCCAGCCCCATTGCTGTCTTCTCACAAAACCTTCGGGTGCGGCGTTGTGTCAGCGGTGGTGGCGTTGGCAACCAACGGTGGAGGAAGACTGCGGTTAGAGTTGTAATGTGGATTCCACGAGGCTCATATGTACCTTCGCAAATTTATTTTTGTCGCCTATAATTATTTTTAATATAGATTTTATTAAAATTTTATAGAGATAATTGTGTACATGTATAACTTATTCCCTCCTCGTCCTCACAATTCATACCCAAAACCGAGGACAAAATGTGTGAGACGGTATTATGGATCATATTTTATTAGATATATATCTTATTTGAGTAATTTATGAAAAAATATTACTTTTTATTCTGATGAATATGAAAAAAGTTAATCCGTCTTACAGATAAAAATTTGTGAGGTCGTCTCACAAAGGACTTTCTCAAAATATAGTAACTTGGTCGACATCGATATTTTAAATTTAAAATGAGATCATTTAGGGGTGTTAAAGTCGGACCCAACCCGTCAATGTGATTCAGTTCGACTCGAAAAATCATGTTTGAGTTGAAGGTTTTCGGATTCAGGACTAATCGAGTTGGACTTGATATTTGATCCAAAAAAATAATCGTGTTTGAGTTGACCTGAAAATTTAATTTTTTTACAAATATATAATTAATAAAAATTGTCTAAATTTTTAGATATTGCATGTTTGGGAAAAAAATTATTATATATCTATATCATAAATTTTATCATTTAATATTTATTTTGTATATTTTTTTATTTTTTTAAACATTTTTTAATTTGATTGAATAAATATTTTTAAAATTTTCTATACTTAGACTTACAGATTAAAATTATATATAAAGATTTTGTTATCCTGTAAGAAAAAATAATAATGATAATAATTAGAACATCTTCTAGCTAAAACACTCGAGGACCATAGAAAATAAAATACTCAATCTTGTATGAAGCAGTGCTGCTCTACTACAATTTCGGAACTTTCTCCAGCTTCGTCCAGTGCAAGACAATAGAATTCCGAAGATGGAATGGAGTTGGTGTTCCTGCACTTCTTCTTCAACCACCACTTCGCGCGCAATCGGTATTGTTCCCACCATCGCTTTCCCCATTATCCTCACTTCTGCCCCATCAACTCGGAATACTATCAGGAGATTGCACTTCACTTCTTCCCAGATTCTCAACTACCCTTTAACCGAACCCGTTTGCCCACGTTTCAGAGTCAGGAGTAAGTTGACGGAATCAGAACTTGATATTAATCCATCCAAATCTTCTGAAGTTGATTGTATAGGCACTGGATTGGACGTTGAGTGTATCATCAGTCCTAAGGATGATTTGCCGGGAGGTGGGAAGGAGGAGTTGGTGGCGCCGACGTCTTCTTTATTCGAAGTGGTGCGGGCGGCATGGGAATTTGGGCTTCTGATATCGCCCTTCTTCTTCTGGGGCACGGCCATGGTGGCGATGAAAGAAGTTCTGCCCAAGACTGGGCCTTTCTTCGTGTCGGCTTTTCGGCTGATTCCATCCGGCTTCTTGTTGATCGCCTTTGCGGCTTTTCGTGGACGGGGTTTTCCTTCTGGGTTCAGAGCTTGGCTCTCTATCTCAGCATTTGCTCTCGTTGATGCTTCCTGTTTTCAGGTCCTCCTTTGGCATTTGAATCTTTTTGTATCCTTGAAAGTGTGTAATGGGTCCTTTATTTCTTGCTACTTTCACTGATGGTGAACAGGGTTTTCTTGCTGAAGGATTGGAGAAGACAACAGCTGGTTTGGGTAGTGTGAGTTTGCTAAACTCGTCCTAATTATGTAAAACCATCATCATACTCACAATAATCGTTTCTTGAATTCAATGTGGAACCTTGAAAATGAAACGAGAATAGTTTAGTTCGTATGAATAGATATATTTCTATATTCTTATCATCCCCGAATTCTGGGTTGATTTCGTTCTACATGCAGTTGTACTTTACTGTCTCAAGTTATCTATTGTCATGAGAGGTGGATCTTTGGGTCACTAATTATTTAGTTATGAAAAGAAAGAACCAGTGAACAGAAATTGCAGATTGAGATTCATGGGAAGGACAAAAGGGGGTTATGATTGGAATTATACAAAAAAAATTATAAAATGTTTTAAAAGTTGTTTTGAGCATAAATATGTATTTGGACTACTATTTTATAAAATATTTTTTAGAGATGAATATGTGTTGGACAATTCATCATCATTATTATCATCATAGCACATTTTCACTAGTTGCGGGTCTGCTACATGTATATTAGTTCTCCTAACTAAGCGATTGTATCACGTGTCATCTTTTAAATCAATGTCTATGAAATCCTACTTAACCACATTTATCCAAGTTTTCGATGTTCAACCCTTCTTTGTGCTCCTTCTATTAACCTGTCAATCTAAGATATGTCGGATTGAGGTCGTGTTTGGTCTCCTTTTCACAATGACCAAATTATTATAGACTTCTCTCCGTAATCTTATCCATGTTTGGACAATTATTTTAAAGAAACATGTATATAGTTTAAGAAGGTGTGGACAACTATTTTATAAAAACTTTTTAATTCTCATTTAACTTGCATTTAAAAACATCAAAAAACAAATCTTAATTGTTCTTTAAAAACTATATTGGATAACATTTAAAAATAAAAAACTAAAAACGTTTTACAAAAATCTTATTCATGCATGTTTAAGTTTTTTCCACTATAGAACGCTAAAAACGTTTTTAAAATACTTGTCCAAATGAAGTCTTTTTCTTCGCTTGTTTGATAGAAGGAAAATAAGCAAGTAATGCATTAGGGTAAAAAATATGAACCCTGTGATGATTTCATGGTTCTCATGGTTAAGATCATGGTCATATTCCATACTGTTTGTGGGCTCACGAGCATCTATCCATGCAGGCATATTTCTCCATTGAGTTCCTATTCAATAATTTTGGTGTTATCTTAAATATTGTAAATAGAGCAAATAAATTTCACGTTTTACTATTTTGGTTGTGCAATTACTTCACTGTACTTCATATTTTGTTTGTGTATAGTGCTTGGAAACTTTGTTCCGTTGGTTACAGAACAGAAACTGAGACATGTGAACCGAAAATTTTATCCATATTTTCAACATTATGCTGCAGGTGATAATTGATTCTCAACCTCTAACTGTAGCTATCCTTGCATCCTTATTTTTTGGTGAGTCAATGGAGCCTGTTGGAGCTGTTGGACTTGTGCTTGGTGTCATTGGGCTTTTACTTCTTGAGGTATTAAAGTTGATAGCTATTAAGTTCTGGATTTTTGTAATTTTTGGATTTTCCCATTCTTGACTCGGTTAGTTTAGTTTGGTGCAACTGAACCTGGAGTCTATTGGTGGACTTTAATATCTTGTCATATTGACATGACACTTTGGTGAATGAATATCTATGGCATGTAGTAGATGTTCTCCAATCTCCATTATTTACTTTTTTTTGTCTGTAAAATCTAATAGACTTTTCAGTACCCTAATTTCGATGCTGTAAAGCCGCTTAATACTGTTCTAGTCATTTCTTGATTTATTTTAAATGAACACAGGCATTTTGCATGTCCAATTTATGTGTTATTTAGATAATGTAATTTGCCTCTCGACATTTACCTGAATGTCTGCTGAAAATAAACCTTTGGATCTTGTAATTCACTTGGCAACCTTAATATTTCCGACTTGGCAGGAAGCTCCTCTGAAATATCAAGCTACTTGCATTATTAGAATTGCTGGTGTTTTGATCTACCGATTCTGTCGATTGTACAGGTGCCTGCTATTTCTTTGGACAAGAATAACTTTTCTTTGTGGGGGAGCGGGGAATGGTGGATGCTTCTTGCTGCTCAAAGTATGGCAATTGGTACTGTCATGGTTCGCTGGGTCTCCAAATACTCCGATCCTATTATGGCTACTGGATGGGTAAGAGAGTTTGAACGAATCTGAATACACTAAACAGTTTTCGGTAAAGTAGTAGGAAGAGATATATGCGTATTGGTTCTCGAGTTATTTTTTCACGTGCTCAATCAGCCTTTATCATCTAACTGAAAATGAACTCTTAATGCTAGTAGCTTCTTACCACTTGTGAAAATATCATCCATCGTTGGCAATTATTCTCTTCCGGAGGAGATGTTGCATTAGACTTGGTTGAAAATTCTTGAAGGCGGTGATTTTAGGGTCCTAAAACTGTGGAATTCAACACTTATCTTCTGATCTTAAACCTCTTAATATGATATGTTAAGACTCTTTTGATTTATGGGATAGTATTTTGTTGAACCTTGATATATTAATCTGTTTTGCTGTCTGTGCCATTCATTGATGTCAAAGAATAGTCTGTGATATACTTGAGTAAAACTCATTGCAGCACATGGTGATTGGTGGTCTCCCTCTTCTTGTGATCTCCATATTAATCATGATCCTGTTTTTGGGAGTTATGACAAGCTTACAAACGGTGATCTTTTGGCACTGTTCTATACATCCATTTTCGGAAGTGCCATCAGCTATGGTGTGTACTTCTACAATGCTACAAGAGGTGAGCATCATACTACATACCGTGTACACAGAGTACAAAACGGCGGAATTGACAGGTTGCTAATTATGAACTTTAGGTAGTTTGACGAAGCTGAGCTCGCTCACCTTTTTGACTCCGATGTTTGCATCAGTTTTTGGGTAAGAGATGTCACCAGATATAAACAATTTAAACTAGAAAAAATTGCGAAAAAGTCATTTATGCGTAATAGTTTTTGCTGTTCTGTGCCTATACGTGTATTATGTGCTAACTATTTCTTTAGCTGGACCATTTGGTAACACATGAAACCCCCTCCTCATTGCAGTTTCCTTTATCTCGATGAGACGTTCAGTCCAGTGCAACTAGTTGGAGCTTTCATAACAGTGGCAGCTATATATATGGTTAACTTCAAGACTGTCAGTGAAGCAGAATGACAGGCTATTCTTGGATGCTTCCATCAAGTTCAGTGATTTTACCTATGCCCGAATAGCAAAAGTTCAATGCAGTCTGGGGGCAATCTATTCAGCATCACTATAGGGTACATATAATCAGGCAACACCTGTGTTTCACCGTAAAGGAGTTCAGGAGAGAATTTAGAGGCTGGTGCTAGCTCGTGCATGATAAAGTCATATCAAACTGTATATAAACTGGACCACAACCAACATGGGTAGATATTCGTGTTTGAAGAAACGGGTGATCATGATTGTGTAGTTTAAATTTGATGTATACTGAGGATGAACTTGAAAACTTACCCAGTCATTGCAATGGAAAAGCTAAACTGAGCTCTGCGAAAGACGAGATGATTAGAATGTCTTGGTCGGCAACCAAACACAAATCTTTCGATGTGATCTGACTATATCACTTGGGCTGTAATTATTCATGTAACTTGATTTTCTTTTAGGAGACGATATATATCTCAGAAAAATTAGACGTAAAATCGAATATTGGTTTGTCTCTTGTTTGTGTTGACATCGGCTAAATGTTTAGCACCGCCCGATTGATGATCTCTTGAAACTTTTCTTATCACATCTAAAGAACTCATAGTAGCATCTCATACCGTTTGATAAGGGGACAGAGATGACACTTCGGATTTGTTATCTGTCTTTTGCATTTCTATTTTCTCATATGTCAATGTCTAAAACTTTGAACATGCGTCGTTTTTATTTCAATTTCGTGATGAACTACTTTTTTATTCTAGAGAATGATGTAGCTTTGTGGACACGATGATTTGACGTGGTTATTTTTTAAGATTGAATTCCATTTCATGTTTACTTGTGTTTCTCTGTGTTTATTGCACTGCAATTTACTGGCCATAAATTGTTTGTTGTTTGATTAATTCTACAACTCGGGAGAGGGACTAGGATTATAGATCATTAGAACACATCGTTAAATGTTTATAGCGTTCGGAAGGCGTATAACTTTAGCGAGGCTTAGTAAGAACATTTTTTACAATTATCTATGAAACTTATATTCTAATTAGGAATAATTGAATCGAAGTTGATAGATACAGTTATTCGTCACTTGGGAAATGGGGAATAACATAACATAAGTGTTATTGGCCATTAAAGATAAATATTGCATTAATATTACTGTTTAACAATTGATACATGTGAGTGCATCTCCATATAAAAATATTATTATTATTATAATCTTAAAAACACAGTGAAAGACCAAAAGATGGATATTTTGTGTCGTAAGTTTCAATCTTGATGATGAAAAACCTCTTCGACAAGCTTATCAAAGTTAATATAAGAAGAGCCCCCAACATCAGTAGCTTCTTCCGCCATTTTCTTCCATTCTTTGGCATTCTTCCTCATCTTCTTCCCTTGCTCTCCTTCCATCATCTCCCTCACCAAGCCCTCCACTTCGCCCCGCTTCACGTCCCAACTGATCTCCATTCCAATCCCCCATTTCGTGCACGAATAATGGCAATTCGTCTGCTGGTCCGCGAAAAACGGCCAGCAAATAACCGGCACACCTCCGCATATGCTTTCAAGCATTGAATTCCATCCACAATGAGTCAAGAACGCTCCCACGGATCCATGAGCCAGTACCCGATCTTGCTCACACCAAGTCACCAACATACCTCGATCCTTTATTTCTCCAAGAAAATCATCAGCTAAAGCACCTGATTTTTCTCCTTTCACCACATCAGACCTAACGATCCATAAAAATGGTTGTTTGCTATTTGCCAGCCCCCAGGCGAACTCCTGAAAATGTTCGCTGGTCATCGTCGTGATGCTGCCATAGTTGACGTATATGACTGATTCTGGCTCTTGCTTGTCCAGCCACTCGAAAACTTTCGAGTCGGGCTTCCATAGGCTTGAGCTTAGTGACTTGACTTCACTTTCGGGGAGTTTTTGGTCTAGAAGGGGCAGAGGGCCTATTGTGTATATGTTTCGGAAGTTGAACTTCGATACAACGGCGTCTAAGGCCTCTCTTTCGAGTTCATCAAAGGTGTTGAAGATTATAGCAGAGGCTTTTAGATTACTCTGCGCTTCTTCTCCTAAGAAATCGAGCATGATGTCGTTGGGATCAGTTGTCCGAATGAAACTCGGGATGTCCTTCAGGCGCACATCGATCATACCCGTGATCCAATCGAGTGGTGTATCGAGTGTGCCGTCTGTGAGAAAAGTTTCATCTGCAGAGAAGCTAAAAGTTATACAAGTCTTTCTTCTGGTAAATATGAATACGATGAAGTTCTAGTCATATTAATATTCACACTATATCATATTCAGTGAGCTCTAAAATCAAGAAAAGATACATATGACTCAAGAAATGCTCATGAATGTATACTACGAAAATCACTTACTTTTAAAAGGGACAATGCCTCGTTTGATGAGTTCGCGATAATGTAAATATCCGATGAATGCACACACAGAAGCAGTCCATAGCTGGACATCAGGAATGCCCATTTCTTGTGCTGCTCGGATGCCAAACGACATGACTCCATCCGATACCACGCACGAGACAGGAGGCTCGTTCGGGATTGAGTTAAGCCTAGACAGGAGCTTTTTGAACGGCTCCAAGCATGTTTTTCTTGTCGAGTAACACAACATAGGTATATCTTGTGTTGCATCTAATTCGTCGGATGGTGGTAGTCCATCCGGAATCGTTTCGAACTTGAAGTCAGGTAAACCCTTTACTGAATCCGGCCCCTTCGACTTGATCAAACGTCGATGATTGAATTCCGTGTTCACAAAGGTGATGTAAAAACCTCTTGAATGGAGAAGCTTGGCAAATCTCATCATCGGAGTTACATGGCCTTGTGCAGGATATGGAACAACGACCAATGAGGCTTTTTGATTGCTATGGAACCCATTTCGATGGATTTGTGGTTCCTGAAATATCAAGAAAGAAAATGTTTGAAAAGAGAGGTTTCTGAATGCACATATATATGGGGAAATTTAGGAAAAGGGACTCGACCGAGACTTATCCACGAGTCAATTTACATAAATGTCCTTTTATTTTAAATGTAAATACATCATTAACTTAAACTCTTTAACATTAAATCTATCCATCTCATTCAGTTGACTCCAAAGTTTTCTCTTTGGTCGACCTCCTTCCATTTCCTTTCCGGCGACGATTCTCATGTAAATCGTATTTTCCTTCTCTAGTGCTTTGTAGCTTGGTCGACCCAAGCGCTTTGAAGCTTGGTCGACAAACGCTTGGGTCTACCAACTTCATTGGTCGACCAAACAAAAGTTGGTTCTACCAACTTTTGGGTCTACCAACCAATTGGGTCGACCAACCAAGACTTGGGTCGACCCAATGTTTTTTGGTCGAACCCAGGGCTTGGTAGCTTGGTCGACCATGGTGATTTATGGGTCGATCGTGCTGTTTTTGGGTCGACCCTGTTGATCTATGTTCGGGTCGACCCATGTAGATTTGGGGTCGACCAATATTGTTTTTGGATCGACCCCTTTTTCTAACACATGAATCTATGGATTTGACAAATATGACCAATAATTACTTAATTTTGACGGATAATTACACAATTTTGACCAATGTTGCATGTTTTTAACATATGAATCACATAATTTCACAAGTATGTTCTATATTGTTCATGATTATGTTACATATTATGACATATGAGTCATAATTTCACCTATGTTGCATGTATTTTGACATATGAGCCACAATTTTATTTTAACATATTAATCACAATTTCATAACTATGTTACATGTTTTGACATATGAACATAAATATGTTACATGTTTTAATATATTAATCACAATTTCACAACAAAATATGTTACATGTTGTTTTAACATACGAATCACAATCTCACAATTATGTTACTTGTTTTAACATATGAATCACAATTTCACAACCAACTATGTTACATTTTTTTAACATATGAATCACAATTTCACAATTATGTTATATGTTTTTACATATGAATCACAATTTCACAAATATGTTATATAATATTACATGTTTTAATATATGAATCACATATTTAGCTGGGCCGATACAAAGTAGCATTTGTGTAGCAAACAAGGGTCGACCAAGGACTTTGTTGTTTTTGGGTCGACCCAAAGGTATATCCTACAAAATTCAACAAAAATCAAGAGAATGAGAACATACAAAAGTTAATTTTTAAAAAAAAAAAAAACAAACAAACAAGTGTGACACACCAACCAAAATTATGTTCTTCTTGGTCGACCAACAAAATTTTGGTCGACCAAGAAAATTAATCTTGGTTGTCCTATAATACTTGGTCAACCAACTTAAAGAAAGAGAAGATGAGAATTAATTAAGTTAAAGAGTATAATTACAGTTAATGTAATAATCAAAAGTCACTTTTTTAAAAAAAAAAAAAAATCATAGTTCTTGCTTTTTTTAAATATTTTCTCTCACTCCTTACTTTTTTTAATTAGCCTCATATATGTGATAAGGTTTCTTGTTTGTATTGCTTGACCAAATCTGGCCTTCTAGGAGACCTTCATGGTCCTATATATGCATGCATTCGTCTCGGTATACCCCGTGACTTTTTTAATCAATAAAATTTGTTTTTCCAATACAATATAATTTAACCTGAACTTTTCCTATCATCACAAGGGATTATATACTAGATATGTAAATAAACTAATTTTATGATTGTGTGCATAAAACAGTAAATAAATTATAGATTCATACGTGATATAGTTATAATCAGTGTTCTAAAAGACAACAAACAATCGCTCACTATATATATATATATATATATATATTTAAAAAAATTGTTTAACATATTTTTCAATCAATTTACATGATTGTATAAAGAGAAACAATATGTAATTGATTTTGTGTTTGAATCTGATTTAGTTAAATTATTAGAGAAATACGTAGATAGATAAAAATATTATATATTTATGTAAAAAAGATCGTCTAGGCGGTAGGTAACGGATGGTCGTCCACCTAAACACTTGTTATAATCGTGACCGATTGAGGAAAGATTATAACTTAAAAACACATATATGAGATAAAAATTAAAATAAATAAATGTTATGTGGACTATTTTGAATAATCAAGAATCCCGAGAATCCACGTCGAAGTGAGAAGACCAAGACAAAATTTATTATTTTATAGCTTATGAAAGGCCGAAATAATTCACTCTCACATGTCCAAATCTCTGCCTTCTATTTAAATCCAGCAATAAAGTAAAGGTTGCAGGCGGGGGGAGATCGATTTGGACATATGGAGTGCTTTTAATTTAAATAATCTGCCACAATCTCTATTATTAGATTTATATATATTTTATTATTCATAGAATACTTTACATATGATAATGTTAGATCTGATGATGTTAGAGATATTTTCGTTAAATATGGAATGATTTGATAGTAAATAATAGTATGATTTTGTGCTAAAATTAAGAGGGGTGAGCTCTAAGTTATTCGAAAATCACACCACCAATTTTCTGAAGTTGCAATCACATCATATAAATGTTTTCGAGCAGGACAAAGGTAGGTGATTGGCTAAACGCATCAGAATTTTCTTCAAGTTTCAAGCAACAATCTTTTCTAAAGAATTTGTAAGTGGGGTTATGATTTTAAAATATACTTGTATGTTTAAAAAATTTGATCGACATAATATATTTTCAATTCGATATATGATTTCGTCATTTCAATTTGCTTCGATATGATCCTTAGATCTGAGACGATGTTTGAAATTAGAGTAGTCTCACTTGAGACCGTCTCACGGATCTTAATCTGTGAGACGTGTAAACCCTACCCATATTCACAATAAAAAGTAATACTCTTAGCATAAAAGTAATACATTTTCATGAATGACCTAAATAAGAGATTGTCTCACAAATACGGCTCGTGAGACCGTCTCACACAAGTTTTTGCCTTGAAATTTATTTGAAGACGCTGTTATGATTTGCATCTAAAATGATAAAGAATTTTCAATATTTGATATGTTTTGTCATGACCTTATGTGGTAGGATATAATTACTTTTAACATGGCGTCACCAATTAGATGATTAAAAATTAGGGATTGATCAGTTAACTATTGAAAATAATATGATTTTCAACGTCATTTGTTTCGTTATGTTCTAATTTTGAAATGCTTATCTTTCAAATTATATATGTGCGTGTGTGAACGATCAACTCTCATCTACTGAGTATATCACAAAATACTAACCTCTTACTCTATCTCCCTGGATAAGAACTAAGAACAGTTAACGATGATGAATAATCTATTTTTGGGGCTTGTGAAAATGATGATTCGAAGTTTATATAGTTCTATCATTTCGATTTTATTTAAGTTGTAAAACGTTTCCTTAATTATATTTCGTTTATGGGATTTTTTGTTGTAAAGACGAGTTATTTGTGAAATATACTGATTTGATTTGTATTGTACTAGGAAACTAATTTTTTTATATTAAATTATTAAATAATGTCAGATATCAACACGTTCTTGTCTCGAGAGATGATGCAACGGTCCTTCAATGGCATCAACCAAGTTGTGGTGGTACTACATCCTTTACGCATAGAGACAATAATATTTTTAAAATATGAAGGGGACATCGAGAAAATATATATATATACATACGAAATAATATCACATAGGTGAATCACACCATTGAAACTGAAAAGTCCTTCTCTTCAAATAAATATTTCATAAAATCATAGAAAAAAATGTTCAATTAGCTATCTGAGTAAACCATGGCGGAGAAGCAAGTACTGCTAGGTGGCTGTATTTGAATTTTCTAGGTTCTTAAGATTGAAAATTCAACAAAAAATCCATTCAAACACCCAAAAATCCCAAAAAATCAAGAAAAAGTAAGAACACGTACTCACCAAGTAACTACTATGTTTAATTTATGCGAATTTATTTGAAAGATTCCCAGCCATCGATTGGTTTCTTTTCGTGGGTTTGTTCTAAATTGTAGTTGAGAATATAAATTTAATGGAAGAAATTGAAATAAATAATATAAAAATGTATTTTTGAGATCTTATTAAGGATAATACAATGTTGGTCGTTATATTATGGGTAATGGTCAATCAAGTCACGTAATGGAAATTCATTTTTTGGACGAAATTAAAACTAAAATTATTCAGGCGTGTGAACATTTTCATTATATTATATTTCATGCTCAACACGACCTTGAAGGTCTCCTAGAAGGCTTTTAAGTTAGTCGGGTGAGAATTTGCATGAGAAAGCCTTTAACTGGACCAAAAATCTGGGTGGGGAGAATGAAAATATGGATATTTTTAGTAAGAACTCTGATTAATTATTAAAAATATAAGAATAAATTATTATTTATTATGAATTCTTTATTATTATTATTATTATTATTATTATATACCAACTATCCTTTATTTCAAATCCATCCCGCCAATTTTAATTTCTGCTCTTCAAGTCTCACGATTCTCACCGTGAGATTTAGAATACAATTGCTCTTCCCATTCCTATTTTTTATTTTTGCTTTTGAATATAATTGTTGTGAGATTTTAAAATAATAATTGTTGTTTGCTTCCAACAGGTTTTGGATTGGATTTGAGAACAGAAACTATGAGCTTCCGATAGATTTTTGATTGGATGCGAGAATAGTATGATATTTTATATTGGATATGAGATTTGATAATATAATTGGTCTTTTTCATGAATTTTTTTCTTATTGAAATTAAGTATTGCTTTTGATTGGATTGGAGTTGTGTGAGCTTTTGATACGAGATTTTTGATTGGATGTGAGATTTGATAATATAATTGTTGTTAGATATGATATTTTTGATTGGATATGAGATTTGATAATATAATTGTTGCTTGCTCCCAGCGATACAGGAACTGTGTTCTTCCAATATATATAAGAACTGTGATTAACTAACGATTAGTTAAATGACAATTGGTTGATTAATTTTTCGAATGTATAAATTCTGCATCGTACACCAGTTTATTCCCATGAAATATAATATATCTTACAAGCCTTCTAGGAGACCTTTAGTCCTCCTAGGAATAGGGTTTGATTCTACACTTTAGTCCTCGAATTGGACTAACCACTTTCATTCACTTATTTGTTTGATCAACCCTTCATTTTTTTTGAAAGAGAGACAACATACGGCAACTAGCACAGGTGAAGACAAAGGTGACAACAAGGCAACAACAAACCTGCACCAAAATATATAGAGGCTAAAGAAAATTAGGGGTAATATAACCACTTCAAAAGATTCCAAGGACACCAATGGAAGTAATGTTTTCCAGAAAAGACAACTATATATACTTCAAATAAAAAATAACAAAACAAACAAAATCAAGAAGCACAAACACAAAATCCATCGAAATGTACATCCTAGAACTAATTGGCTGGAATTCGATACAAACGAACATTGAATAGGCATCACAAGAGCCCGTAGTGTAAAGCAAGCAACAACAACAAAACAGACATGAGTTCATTGTAATTCTTTTATAAATAAATAATTTGAAGCGTCTATTTTTAAATTGAAATAAAATAAGAGTATTGCGATCATCTCTCGTTCATAACATAATGTTCACATCCAACATCACGAGGTATATATATAGAGTTGGTTCAAAAGTTGGCTTCCCATTATAGAATACTTTATCTCGCGGTTGAAGAGGTGTTCTCCACAAACGTCCCCACTTATCCAGTATAGCACTGATCTCTCAATGTTTCAACAGTTCACTGTATCTAGTTACATTTTTTTTTCATGCCCCAGTCGCATGATGGCCTCATGTAAATGATACGCATCCGTCCCCGACTTGGGATAATTCTGTGATGATGACTCTGTTTACCAGACATCCGTCGAATATGAGACGTAACATAAACAAACTCTAAATTTTCTCTGACAAGTGATCGATACATGACATCAATTAGTATGTTTCATCACAAGTATATATCATGAATATTAAACTTAGCAATCTCGCCCTTGAATCTCATAGTAGGAGGAGCACTGTTAACATCTATTATAGATTTGAAGTTTTCGAAAATTGTATCTCTAGTAATATTGGACTATTTAAATATTCACAGGCATTCATCTTTTCCTCGAATATATTTCCTTTGTGTAGTTGCACGTCTTCATTTATTCAAAATGAACACATGCATTTCTCATGTCCAAATTATGTGTTCTCTAGATAATGTAATTTGCCTCTCGACATGTACCTGATTGTGTGCTCAAAACAAACCTTTGGATCTTGTCATTCACTTAGCAAACTTAACTTTTGGACCTGGCAAGAAGCTCCTTTGAAATATCAAACTACATGCATTATTAGAGTTGCTGGCCGGTATTTTGATCGCCAGAGCCTGCTAGCTATTTCTTTTGACAAGAATAACTTTTCTTTGTGGGGAAGTGGTGGATGATTCTTGCTGCGCAAAGTATGGCAATTGGTGCTGTCATGGTTAATCGCTGGTTCTAGCTCGTGCATGGTAAAGTTATATCAAACTCTATGTAAACTGGTGTGCAGGTCTTTCACTTCCAGAACAGCATTTCATAACCATCTGGTAATAGAGCATTGGAAGATCTAGAGAAAGATCATGGGTTTATAAGATGGAATGATATCTCCATTGGTTTGAGGCCTTTTGGGTGGTTCCAAAAGCAAAACCATGAGGGTTAAAACCCAAAGTGGACAATATCATACCTGTGTGGAGAAATCCGGATTCCATTGGTCCTAACAGTGGTATCAGAGCCATGGTCTAGATCGAGCTGTGTGGGTGGAATCCTCGATACCTAAACGAAGGAGGTGAGGGCTCCCGGTAAAAATCCTTGATTAAACTCTCGAGGTGGTTGATGCTCCCGGTATTCATGTAAGGCGTGCGCTACAACGCAGTGAAGTGGAGTAACCTCGATTGGAGGGCGAATAAGGCTTGAGGGGAGGCTCGGACTATGAGAATAATAGTGGAACTTCGTTTGAGGGGAGGATTGTTGGGATGCAACCAAAGTCTCACATTGGAAGATCTAGAGAAAGATCATGGGTTTATAAGATGGAATGATATCTCCATTGGTATGAGGCAATATAAATCGCCCATTTCGTGCACCAAACGCTCCACTTCGCCCCGCTTCACATCCCAATTGATCTCCGTTCCAATCCCCCATTTCGTGCACGGATAATGGCAATTTGTCTGCTGGTCGGCGAAAAAAGGCCAGCTAATAACCGGCACACCTCCGCATATGCTTTCAACCGTCGAATTCCATCCACGATGAGTCAAGAACGCGCCGACGGATCCATGAATTGATTTCATCGTGCAAAAGATTCTTTGGGCTTTGTTGTTAGTTGACAGACGCTCATGGGATGCAATTATGTTTAATTTGTCCACATTTAGCATTTCTTTTATTTATTATTAACATCCATCTGTGTAAAAATATTCAGAGTCAAGCTGGAAATATCATTTGCATCGACGGTAATAAAGAAAGACCAGTTTATAATCGAGTAAATTGCATACAACTCTCTGTAAAATGTACTTTTATCTAAAAATAGATGACAATTCTATGTGAAAAATAAATAAGCGCACAGCCCCTTTGGTTTTTTTTTTTTAAAAAAAAAGAATCTGATCAAATAGCACCGACTTCATAATTTTAGATCCACTCGATTTTAATACTACTGAAAATGTCTGATTAGATTCTATTTGTTTGGAATGTACGAAAATAGTAATTATAGCCATATAACAAAGTTAAAATGTAATAATTTTGCAACATGACACTAAAATAATCAAAGAAATAAAATTAAAATACTACAACTTAATAAAAATATATTAAAACAGAAAAAAATAACGTGATTAATATTTCATTACTTATTATATTTTGATGAAGAAAACCAGAATCAGTATTCATTTTAGAAAAATCAGAACAAACCCTTAAAATACAAATACCAATAGACCGAACTATGAATGAAGTAATATAGAATCAGTAACAATAGTCAGAAGTTAGCCTTTTACGATAATCTGTCATACTACTCTAGTCTATTAGATAATGTCCTTATTTATGGTAGGCATTTCTTACAATATTAAACTTTATTTAATGTCATTACATAAATCATACAGATCATTTAATGACAACTATCATTTTGAATACAAAAACGATTTTCAGGTACTCATAACTGAAAAAAGAGTCGTTCTCGTTCAAACGTTGAAGATGGTTCATAAAAAGACTTCATAATACGTTCACATACACTTACCTATTGTGAACTTACGAGATCACTCACACTTTCTAGAAAGTCTACAAAAACCAGCAAACACTTTAAAGTTCTATCATATTCAAAAAATCATTTGTACTATTATTTGTTCACATATTCTTTCATTGTATTTACCCAAGGAAAAATATGAAGTGTTTTTAATATGTGGAAATGTCTTTTCCACTTTCTAGAATCAATCTTCATTGAGTTTTGAGTTGTAATACTAAGAGTTTCAATAGGCAAAAAATAAGTCATACGGAATTGGATTTGTATAAGTGTGTACTGATCAAAGTCTTTTAATAATATCTTTTGGAAATAGAAAATAGAGAGACGTAGAAAAGTTTGTCCTTCGAATTTTCAGAAACAAACATTGTGTTATTTTACCTTCTACTGTTTCTAGGTTTCATCAAGTGTTGTGGACTGCTTCCGCATTTTTAAGTAGTCTATTGTACTTTCAAATGTCGAGTTTAGCTTCTGACACCTAAAAAGGTTTGAAGCACATATTTCAAAAGCAGAAGAAAGAAAGAAAATTCGGAACTCCCCTTCTAAATACTCCACCAATCCTAACAAACGATATCAGAGATAGGGTGTATCTCGTTTTGAAAAATCTACTGCAAAACTTATGACATCTTTCAACAAGGTTCTCATGTTCTCTAAAGAAGAATTCGGCGACTAAAAATCAGGATGAAAGCTCATCTAGCATGCGGTATGTCATCACTGATGATCCCATTAAATTATGAAAGCCGATATAACTGAGACTATATCAGAAGGAGATCCACAAATGTTGGAAAAACACATAAACAAATGGACCAACGAAGATAAAGGAAAGCAAACATGGATAATGTATCCAAAGACTTATGTACAACATTCTTGACAAAAACACATTTAGCAAAATCAAGATGTGTTATACTGCAAAATAAATCAGGGAAATTTCATCTAGACATGTGAAGAAAATGATCGGACAAAGGAAAATAAACTTTCCATAGCAACGCGGAAGTTTGAAATGTTAAAATAACAGTCAAAGAATCTTTAAATAACTTTGTTGAAAGATTTAGTAACATTATCAACGAGCTAGCCGCTCTTCAGCAAAGAATATGACAACAGAGAAATTGCACTCGAGGTTATGAAAGCATTTCCCAGAGAATGAGACTTAAGAATATGTCAATGAGATAATCAAAATATTTGAGCAAACTGGAACTTCATGATTTGTTTGCAGACTTAAAGGTCTATGAGTTTGAACTTGAAGTAAATAGTGGTGAAGACTTCATCAAGTCAGTCAATTAAAGCTCTTATCACCGTTGTTGTTTCAAGTGCTTTAACTATTGTTGCTATTGAAAAACCATCTGAAATGACTGTCGAGCAAATCAGCAACGATGCTATGTCATTATTCTTCAAGAGATTTTCAAGGTTCGTGAAGAAATGTCATATGACATATCAGAACCTCGATTAGAACTTCAAGAAAGAGTCATCATCCAGTGACATGGCCTTTTTCAACTATGGGAAAGCTGATCACTTTATTGATTACTTTGATCCACATAGCAAATAGCTCATATACTTTGTGACTACTTTGATCCACATAGCAAAGAGCTCATATACACAACAAAAGGAACAGTAGAGTATAGGATTATGGGGAAAGCTTATTGGGAACCGTTGTAGTTGAAGAGCTTATTTGGACTTCAAAATCATTTTCAAGTATTAGATGCATTTCTAATAAATAAGTATCATTCATGTCGCCAATTAAGCTTTCAAGAAGAGAGAGCATGACATCAACTTCCGATTGAATATGATCATAATGCATATATTTCGAGTTTTTACGCGATTGATTTGTCTTAGTTACGTACGTCGAAAAAGGCTTTATAATCGATTCAATATATGTGTATAGTTAGGTCCTGATTTTGAACTCTACCGTGATCAGTGGAATGTTTTAGCCTAGTCCCCTTCTCTTATACTACTGTTTCTCGTTACTAATAAAAGAACGTATAGCGCTATCTGGGGAAAAAAAGATGGACAAAAACAGTGCGCCGAATATTTAACAGAGCGAGGGAAGAATAGCCATAAACTTCGACTAACCCTGAATTTATTCGCGAAAGAATGAACTATATTTATCATAGTTGAAGCTTATTTTTACAGGTTGTGATTCCCAACTTAACGTGCATGGATAATCCCTCAATGAATGATATGTAAGGGAAGTTTATCAAAGTATGCTTTCGGTCGAATTACTCACAGGATGGTTCATAGCTAGCAGGTTCTCTACTTTGCAGTAACAACATTTTCTAGCAATGCTTCCAAATCTGTCAATCTGAACAAATAAAAACGATAACCAGGATAAGATTTGTTAGTGAAATTGAAAAATAATGTGCACTCGAGTGGTGAGATTATTACCGGACATTGCTCAAGTCAGGGTAGATGGCTGCAGCCTCTTTAAAATCCTATAACATGATTGACATGCAAATCAAATTTTTATGATTATATACTATGGTGCACAGTTGCTTGCTTTTGACCTTGAATATAATGCATGGTTTACCTGGTTAGCAGTGGATGGTGTATAAGAAATCACGCATGACATTCCGGCTCCAGTGGCAGCCTGCAGCATGAATGGAGCTCGGACATTCATCTCAGAAAATAAGTAAATGATAGAGCTATTTTATGCACTCGAAATCGTTGTTTTTTAATGCCTTAATCTAAATACAATGAAGTTTCTTAGCCAAGAGACTTCAGAATTTGAAACTCGTGATTTTCATTTGTTTCAACCATTCTCATGCATTAGAAAGGATAAATTTCAAATAATTTTCAGATCCCCTCATTTCGAAAACAGTGCATAAAGTTTCTTTAAGAACTAGATGCTTTTGTTCCATCGCAGGCTCAATGGGTAAAAAAATCGTGGAATATGATTTTAACTGTTGTATGAGAAATTTTCAAGGCGCGAACTCGAGTGTTGTAGAAATTCTACTTCAAAGTTCTCACAAAGCATATCAAAATTCGTCATTGTAGTTACTTTAAAAAAGAAAAGTAAATATGATAATTAAAAAGATCAACCAGCAGTCCAATGACACTGTCTTCTACTACCAAGCAATCCTTCCCCAAGACGTTCAATCTCTACACAATATAAAAAACTTCACTCAGGGAATGCAGAAATCAGAGGGCAGACATAAAAAAATGAGTATACATGACAACAAATTAACAATTCCACGCTAATTACCTTTGCGGCTGTAATATAAATTGATGGATCGGGTTTCTTTTCCTTCACATCATCACCTACAGAAGTAACGTGGAGAGCAATCATTGTCAAATGGATAGCTCAAATTTCACCGCGTGCTTGACATGCCGAGGTCAGTTTTTTGGGAAAGTAATGGTGTCAGGATTGAAATAAACAAAATCAAGCTACTAAGGAAGTCCATTAAATATTTTTATAAAAACATTCACATCTTTCCCGCAAGTGGTATTACAGTCAGTCCTCCACCTATGGTATGAGGGCAGTGCCGAGGGATCTATCAGTTGTACTAATACTTGCCGCGAAGCAATTCAGAATCAGCTTGTTTAAATCGGCCAAACAATTATCACATTTCATGGTAACGGAATGGCACCACGACTGATTTTCGCAATAAAAGGGCGGATAAATTGGTTGAATTGTTAATCCTGGCAAAAGAACATCAAGTAAAACACGGGTGACGGCCAATATTTATTTTGATCAACACTCTATGTCTTGTTATTTATCAAAGCTGCGAGTACCACAGAACCAAAGGAAAAAATGGTGTCAAATATTAATGGCAAATCAAAATCACACTATACACTAAAAGATACCAGAATTAGAATGTGAATCGATTAATTGAGCACACAAATATTAACCAAATGAGGATGTTAAAACGCTCTTCAACCAGTCCTTTCAAGATAATCATTGAGAAAGAGCTAATTATTTTGGATAAAGAGAAAAGCATGACCGAGACATACCTGCAAGGAAGCAATCAAGGCCCTGGAACCGCTCCTACAACAAGATAAGAACAAAACAGCAATAAACGACTAATACTTGATGTAAAATATGGGCATGGTGACAAGGAAATGACATAATACAAACATGGAAATTTTATATGTGCGTGCATGTTCTTATAAATGAAATGCTGAATAAATTAATTTATCCACAACTTTGCCCATTTTATTTACTTAAGCTAAGTCAGTGCTTAAGCAACAGACTCCTGTACTCTATATATAATTCAATTCTATTCTAAAGTTAGGCAAGTCCTGGCCCAATTGTAAATATTTATACGACACTCTTTCAGGATAGCAAGAACTTGCCAAGAACTAGTCAGCGTAGTAATTACAAGTAAAAATTAGAGTTTTACCATTCCAATGAGATTTTCTAAGCAAAGGATCACCGAACTTTTGGTCGCAGCAGAGCAAACAGCTACCTTTTTTCCCTGTAAAAGAAAGGGGGACACGGCAATGATTAAGATGTGCCGATAAGTGAACTCATCAAGACTCAGGAAACAACGCATCGTGTTAGACTCAGTCCTCCGAACATTATATTGCAAAAGCAGCAAATTGATTAAATATTGTTCACAGCTAAGTTAACTTTCATAAGCAAGCAACCCAAACACGATTTCATGATTATATGAACAGAAATAAATTGCATTTTAACATAGAGATCTTACAGCAGCCTTTGCCTCATCCATCAACTTCAGAACTCCAGGTCTAGGCTCAACCTGATTCAAAGAATGGTATGATGCTCTGAATGAATTGCTTGAAATTCCAAACCAAAAAACGAAAGAAAATGATATTTCGTCGTATCAGTTATCATTTATCCATAAACAGAGCAACATGCATTTACAAGTGTTCTCTTACAGTTCCAGATTTGATTATTTCTTTGTACCTCTCTGTTTTCCAGTCCTGCACCAATTATTTCATCAACCAATAGCTATTAAAAGGCAAAATATACTACATTGATAACTTAATTGCAGTAACAAAGAAATTAAGAATGGAGAGCCAGCACAAAAAAATGCACAAGCTAAATAAGGAGCGTGGAAAAAATTACAAATAACACCTAAATAACTGGAGATCTGTTGAAATAAGGATGTAGCCACACAAAAGTGAAAGTTTAAATCCAATATAAATGATATTTAACGACAAAAAATCTGGATTTGGATGACACAGGAAATACTCATTTTCACATAATCAACATTTTGGGCAAGTAATTGGAACCTCGAAGCAATATATCTATACATGAATGGAAAATTTTCAATTCCACAAAACATTGAAGCTTCCCAATTTCACTATCATAGCTCATTCCGAGAATGGTTTGAAAGAACGGCCACAGAGGTTGCATGATTTCATGGAAAACTCACAACTATTACATATATTGTATCTTAATGGAATATCACCTAGGAACAACAAACATAAAAGCATATATATATATATATATATATATATATATATATATATATATATATATATATATATATATATATATATATATAGATTTTGGTTGTTCCTGTCACAACATGTGATATTCGCTATATATATATATATATATATATATATATATATATATATATATATATATATATATTAATAAGAAAATTGAATAGATTCAAGTCATCCATTCAAATACGATTTGGTGCATAATCAACTACAATAATGACTAGTAATAGGATTTTAGGAACATAACCATAACCAAATACGATACCAATTCTATTTATGTTGCAAAACGAATGATCACCATGAATATTTTCGATCCAAATCATATGCCGTCCATTCTGTATGTCATGTTCCATTCCATGTAAAAATACCACTAGTTCCACCATTTATGGGCCCATTACAATCCGATTTATACCCAAAACTTGACAGCGTGGAACTATGAAACAGAAGCAGCAATTCCTGTTCTTTATATTCCATTAAGATTTTCGTTGAAAAATGATTCAAAGCTCAATATAGGACAAAATGGCTGCATATTTTGATTCAAGAACATAAAATACAGCGTGCCGATAGAGCATACCTAATGTAGACTAGAAAACAACACCTGAAAAATCTAAATCCCAAATAATGTTTTCATTCCAGGATGAATCCATGCCAGTGCACTCAAAACTGAAAGTTATGTCTTTGATTTAATAAGTTTAAGCTTAATCAAATTAAGCCCGGAAGGGAAATAATAGCAGAGAAAATGAAACCTGAAGAATGTCGATTAACTTCGCTCTATCGTCATCATTTTCCGGAGATGAATTGAAAATGGTAGAAATTGGCCAACCATGTTCCTTGAAATACCTTCAAGAAAGCGCACCAAAGTGAGACATATTTCAGCCCAAAGAAGAAAATTACATTTCTCAAAAACAAAACTTTCAAAAAAAAGAGCTAAAATTTTGCAGATAAACCAATAATAAAAGAGAGGTGTAAAAGGTAAGGGACCATCGCATTTTGGGTTTGCCGCCACCTATTAAATTCTGCAACTCGTCATAAAATTCAAGGCTCCAATTGAGCGGACCCGAGGAAGATGAAGATGGGCAGCGAACATTAAAATATGCAAAGGCATCATTATAGGCCTGGCGGTGGAGGTGTTCGGATTCAAGTATCACACCGTCGCAATCGAATATCAGAGCTTGGAGTGCACGAGATGAAGCTGAGGCGACGACTAAAAATGGTCTGCAGCTGGTGGTTTTTGAAGTGGCGGCGGTGTTGGCTTTGAAGGAGGAGGCAAGACTGGTTCTCGAGTAGAGACCGAGAGGGTTGGAGAGGTTTGGAGGGAAGAGTAGCATGGAGTAAGAAGCCATAGATGGAATTTGTGTGTGGGGCGTTGGATATGTTACATGTGGCTATGTAGTTGCCGAAAGTAGTTTGCTTCAGTTAAATAAATAAAGATGAGGGGAAAAATATATTTTAAATAAAACAAAAACTAATGAAAAACGGTCTCACGATCTTATTTTGTGAGTCGGATCTCTTATTTAGGTCATTTATGAAAAAATATTATTTTTTATGCTAAGAGTATTATTTTTTATTGTGAATATCGAAAGACAGTCTCACGATCTTATTTTGTGAGCCGGATCTCTTATTTGGATCATCTATGAAAAAGTATTATTTTTTATGCTAAGAGTATTACTTTTTATTGTAAATATCGGTAGGATTGACTCGTCTCACAGTAAAAATTCGTGAAACTGTCTCACAAGAGAACTATTCTTTAAATAAATTATATTAATATTGTAGACTATCAATATTTACAGTCTCTCTTAAAAAATAAAAGCTCAAAATCCGTAAATTCAAAAGAAACCCTTTGTTGAATATCCTCAGATGCTAGCAACTGTGCTACATGATTTGCAGCAGTGTTGAATTATGGAGCCACGAACCCGGAAGCAATCTTTTCGTATTTCCATCACAATTTGGGCCTCAAACGCAAAAGGTTTGGGATCATGCACGGCTTTAACCACCAACGAGGCGTCATTTCCTACAATCCATGGTTGTCTAGTGACTCAAACAGCAGCCCTCCCAAAGAGCATAAAGTTTTGTAAGGCGAGGGGAGTACAAGTCTTGAAAACAAGGAACCATTCCAAACAATAATGTCCCACCGTCGCCTTGCCCAACAAATCCAACACCAAAATAAGGGAACGATTCGGAAAAGTCTCCCCACATATTGCCATTGCTTCACGGTATTTCTATTTTCAAACACAAGCAGATTTCGAACAAGCCATATAACAAAGTAAAAGGTGCGAGGTCATCGATCGTGCCCTGTTCCACACACAACTCAACAGATAAGTCTGCAAAATTTCTTGCATTAAATGTGGCAAGCAGTGACCAAATTGCTGGAGTTTTCTACATCTCTCTCGCACATTTACATTTCACAAAAGCATGAAAATTATCCTCTTCAAAAGAAAGACGAAAGGGACAAAATGGGTCGACTTGGGCACCTCTCGCTGCACGAGAGAGACGTGCAAGTTGGCAATGCAATATTAATCGCACACCGCGTATGAATTAAGATCTTACTCGGTACCTTCAATCTCAACAATTTCCGCATATATTTCGTCATTCCATTAGACCACCCAACATGTGTTTCCTCCTCATGAAGCGTTGCTAACTTGAATCCCAATTTAGCAAAGTAGAGAGTCGTATCTGTGTTCGACGAGTCTTGAAGGTGAAAGTAAAAATAGATCATCTTGTGACTTCGAATAACTGAAGTTGGCTATTTATTTGTCATTGCATAATGTGATTAATCAAAATGTCAAATATCCCTTTCAATACATATTTAATCCTCCATAATATTCAAAATCTTATATTACATCGAAATTCTTAATTCCCAAATGTTTATGAACTGAGAGCTGAGTTAGAATGTTTAGGGTTCAAAAACATTTTAGCAATAAAGTATAGTGACTAAAATTGTATTTTTCTAATATCCGAGTACTGAAATTTTCAAAAATAAATTAGTTTGAGTAAATCTGAAACCTGATGGCCAGGCTGCTAATACCACTTGTAGAGTTGGCAAACTTACACAGAAGCTTAGTAGTTTGCAACGTCGTGTTCGATATTTGATGGAGCACGCAAGATATTCAAATGAAATAGGTGATGTTAGAGTAAGTGGGGTGTATTCAATTCAGAGTTTTGATGACTTTTAATGACTTTTTTAAATGATAGACTTTTATAGATTTGATAAATTTTTTATTGACTTTTATGGAATCTCACAGATTTATAAACAGATTTATGTGGATTTATGTAGACTTTTTTGTAAGATTTTTATAGACTTTTGTAGATTTTTTTTATAGAATTTTATAAATTTTGTACTTAACTATAACATGTGATTTTTTATTAATTTCTTTGAACCAATAATTAATTGACATATATAACATATTCAATTTGAAATTATTTTTAATATTTATATTAATAAATAAATTTACTTATTTAAAAATTAAATCGTTTAATCCTTACATGTATATATATGTGGGTTAATAAATCGTTTGATGACTTTTAATGACTTTTTTAAATGATAGACTTTTATAGATTTGATAAATTTTTATTGACTTTTATGGAATCTCACAGATTTATAAACAGATTTATGTGGATTTATGTAGACTTTTTTTTGTAAGATTTTTATAGACTTTTGTAGATTTTTTTTATAGAATTTTATAAATTTTGTACTTAACTATAACATGTGATTTTTTATTAATTTCTTTGAACCAATAATTAATTGACATATATAACATATTCAATTTGAAATTATTTTTAATATTTATATTAATAAATAAATTTACTTATTTAAAAATTAAATCGTTTAATCCTTACATGTATATATATGTGGGTTAATAAATCGTTTGATGACTTTTAATGACTTTTTTAAATGATAGACTTTTATAGATTTGATAAATTTTTATTGACTTTTATGGAATCTCACAGATTTATAAACAGATTTATGTGGATTTATGTAGACTTTTTTGTAAGATTTTTATAGACTTTTGTAGATTTTTTTATAGAATTTTATAAATTTTGTACTTAACTATAACATGTGATTTTTTATTAATTTCTTTGAACCAATAATTAATTGACATATATAACATATTCAATTTGAAATTATTTTTAATATTTATATTAATAAATAAATTTACTTATTTAAAAATTAAATCGTTTAATCCTTACATGTATATATGTGGGTTAATAAATCGTTTGATGACTTTTAATGACTTTTTTAAATGATAGACTTTTATAGATTTGATAAATTTTTATTGACTTTTATGGAATCTCACAGATTTATAAACAGATTTATGTGGATTTATGTAGACTTTTTTTTGTAAGATTTTTATAGACTTTTGTAGATTTTTTTTATAGAATTTTATAAATTTTGTACTTAACTATAACATGTGATTTTTTATTAATTTCTTTGAACCAATAATTAATTGACATATATAACATATTCAATTTGAAATTATTTTTAATATTTATATTAATAAATAAATTTACTTATTTAAAAATTAAATCGTTTAATCCTTACATGTATATATATGTGGGTTTATATGCATGTTTGTAAATTTTTCAAAATACATCAATTGATTAACATGTAATCTTATTTTAAATTGATAATATAAATGTAAAAATAATATTATTTATTATTGTGTGAATATAATTTTGTATAAAAATATCATAGCTTACATATTAATTAAAAATACGAAAATGAATTTAAAAAATTATTGTTGTTACGAAACTATTCAATTATTAAGAATTAAATAACATTTTTTTATCATCTTTTATTATTATTGAATATTACATTAATTTGTATAAATCATAAATTAAAAATCACAAAATCAATTCTATAATTCAAAATTTCCCCGTGTTATTAAAATAAAAAATTATTAAATGAACAAATAGCCAAAAAATGAAAAATTTGAAAAAGAAAGATGAAAATATATATAGAGATACACTTCGAAAATTTGAGAGAGTAGATGAGAGGAGAGAAGATATGAAGATATGTGATGTGCAGCGACAGAGAGAGAGTTAGAAGTTTAAAAATCCATTCAAATCTTTGGGGTGAACCAAATACAATTTTTTACAATTTGTAGTTGTACATTAGGCTTTAATGTTTGTATGTCAATGAATTCCATTGAGTTATTAAAAGTCCATGGAAAATTTGAATACCTGTAGACTTTTATAGAGTCTATAAAAATCAATGTTGAATACCACTTGACTTTTTAAAACTCCGTGAAAGTTTATTTGAATATCACAAGACTTCTATAAAGTATGCAAAAGTCTTGATTGAATACCTCTAGATTTTTAAAATCTACAAAAATCATTAAAAGCCAATAAATTTCCCACATTGAATACACCCCCTAAGAGTCGGGATTAAACCAAAGAAGAACATGAATCTTGAAGGGAAATAGATGAGCGACGGCGGCTTATGATTTGGCAAAATGAGAGAGAGTTGCTATCTTGTTAGGCTTTTTGAATAAACATCTATTGAAAATATTTAGCATACACAATATTTCATATATAAAATATATTATTAAGGTTTCCAGATCACACTAGCACAACGTCTTGATATATATTTTATATAATAGAATTCATTACAAGGTATGAATGGTTTTATTGTCAGAATTAATAATGTTTTTTGAAATATTTACTAGTCCAAAATAATTTTTGATGGCAACACTACTAATTACTTTTGTAATGGAACTTAGAATCATACTAACTTCTATTTATTTATTATATATGTTATGTCAGATGTTTTTTGAATACAAGATATTTAATTTATCAACCTATTTTTATTTATTTATTTATTATGAACCGCAAGTTTCTTGGAGAGATAGATATGTTCTGATTCGACCATGAGTAGGAAAACCAAATTCTAGATATTTCATGCACCGAGATTTTATGTTCATAATTATGTCATGCTTGCTTATGGTATTTCAGAAAAGCAAATTTTGATCGAACTCATATTTGTTCAATGAATTCAATTGGCTCTTGATAAAACTTTATATGAGTTCTATGTACTTTTATCTTCAACGAGTGACCCGACATTAATGTGGGCTGAAGCATTTGGTTGCCGGGTTGATTAAGTGTTTTTTAATGAAAATATTGATTCATTATTCTTCACAACAATAGGTCCGGAAGACTTTATTGAATTAACAATTCTAAAAACAAGATATGTTCGACAAGAATGAATTAGGTTCATGAACATCTCTTTAATAATATAATTTTGATTTTGAAAAATATCTTAATATATTCGTGTTTGGCTCGAATTCAATAATTTCGAATTCAAATGAAATAACATTCAAACTTGCTCGAAAAACTCGATTAATTTACACCATTAAGGTTAATTGGTCATTTACACTCTAGGTTGTAGCTACTATAGTCACCTATGTAACTGATTGTGTATAATATATTGATTCACTATTATAACATATTTTTATGTAAAGAGAACGAAATAATAATAATGAAAGGATTTTGAGTGGATATCATGTGAGACCGTCTCACGGATTTAATCTGTGAGACGGGTCAACTCTATTCATATTCAATATAAAAAATAATAATTTTTTATTGATGACTCAAATAAGATATTCATCTCACAAATAAGACATGTGAGATCGTCTCACACAAATTTTCGTTGTTAAGTATTATATTTATATTGTCAGATGGAATATTTGTGTGCTGTAAAATAGAAAATAGGAAAGGGAAAAAAATCCAATATCCCCCAACAGGACACACCCACCATTTTTGTTATACAAGGACATTTCACTTTCCACACAGCTAGTAAAGCCAAGCCTCGGCTGACTCTCGGGGCCCTTCCCATTCTTCTTCTTCTTCTTCCTTTTTGCGTCATGTTATTTTCAACTCCGGCCTCTCTCTCTTTCTCCTTTTACCGCCATTAAAGCTCGGCTCCCTTCGAATTTACAGTCAAATTCTGCAATGAACTGTTATTATTTCCCCTTTCATTCCTCTGTTTGCTTCTGAATCCGAGTAGGAGTACTATTATTATTATATTATTATTATTATTGTAAAGTTATTGATTTGCTTCACAAGTTGCGATCTTTGTTTAATTTCCTAGCACCCCACCTAGTTTTATTTTTTCTTTTCTTGTTTTTTATTTCCTTTCTTTATCGTTGATTTTCTCAGAATTTTTTTGAGACAAAAAATGCTACCATGGCTGTGACTTCCCTCATCCCATTAATTATTATCCATCTTTTTCTTCTTTATCCAACATATTGCCTCAATTATAATCAACCTTCCGACACTTTCAAGGTACGTACGTTGAATTTTTATCCCCTTTCTTCACAAGCAACCTCTCTCACTTTCCCACCAATTTCTGCTTTTATTTACGTGAAATATTGTTACAATTATTGGGTTTCATTGTGTTTGAACATGGTGAATGCGGGAGAATGGGATTGTTTGATTTTGTTTAATATTGAATTTCTCCGCAGAATCTTGTGGTGGAAGAGGAGAAGACGAGGTTGGGTTCCACACCGCCGAGCTGTCACAACAAGTGCAACCAATGCCACCCATGCATGGCTGTGCAGATGCCGACGGTGCCGAATCACAAAGTAATCCAGCCGAGCACAACCGCCTCCGCCTCCCAATCAAGTCCTCTGTATTACTTCGAGTACTCCCCGGGCTCTTCGTCCGCCGGAAACAGGTACTCCAATTACAAGCCACTAGGGTGGAAGTGCAGATGCGACGGTCATTTTTACAACCCTTGAATCCTCAAACCCGATTCATAATATTTTTGTCTGTATTGAATTAATCTCCATCGCCATGAAATTGAATGAGTTGTTGGGATATTGTGAATTTTTCTTGTACGAGTAATTATTGCTAGATCACTGTACATCCTCTCTGCACAACTTGGAAATTTTTGTCTTCTTCTTTTAATGATTAAAAAAAAGATAGTTTTTTGTTTTTTAACATAATAATTATTCGTTGTTTATATACCAAAATCATAAATTATGAGCACACGTTGTGCTTTTTTCATATAAAAGTAATTTTTTTTAAAAAAATTGGAGAATATATTAGAATTTATAACTCGGTGATGGTTTGTTTAATCAACTAGCATAGATGTTTAAAAATCATATTTTAATAAATAAAATAATTTTACAGTAATTTTTACATAGAGAGTAGGCAAAAATTTGTGTGAGACGGTCTTATGGGTCGTATTTTGTGATACAGATCTCTTATTTGGATCATCCATGAAAAAATATTATTTTTTTATGTTAAGAGTATTACTTTTTATTATGAATATCGGTAGATTTGATCCGTCTCACAGATAAAAATTTGTGAGAGACAAGATACCTACTCTAAAGAATAATACGATTATCATGATTGAAATTAGGATAAATTGGATAAATTTTATGTATGTATCTCTGGATTTATCATAATCTCGCTATTTTTATATAAAATATTTTATAAAAATTATAGAGATGAATAATTTTATTCCTTAAAAAAAACATAATGAATCAAATTCCAATTATGATATATTACTGCCTAAAACATTTGATTTATTTTTATTTTTTGTAAAAGGGGTTGGAATTTATTTATTAATATATTTAAGGGGAAATATAAAATTTTCTTGATAATAGCGTACTATCAATATCAGATCACTGTAGCGTCCCTGGGATTTTATGAGGGACAGTCCATATTTAATGTGGGGATTTACTAATTTAGTACTTTTATTTTTATTTTATTTTATTTATTTGTGGACATCGAAAAGTACACAGATTGGTGCAGAATCTATTTATTTACTGATTTTCTCAGACTGATTTTGGCTGTAATTTCAATAAATAATTCACAACAACAATAATAATAATAATTAACTAATTTTTGCTATTTTTTTAATCATCTATTATATTGTTATATTATTATTATTACATAATTATTGTTGTATTTTTTCCCTGCCTTTCATGTCTTTTCTATGTTATCTACTCGGAATCTTGATGAGCTACTGTCTCTTGTATTGTATCTGGTTGTCACGATCTTTGCTTACGATATCACACACACAAGGGGAATTAATTTACGGTAACTAAATATCCGATGATTCAAATATTTCTCTCAAATTTCACGTGAACTTAATGATATATATCATTTAGAGATGATAATTTTTTTCGTATAGAACCCAAAAAAAAAAAAACGGTTTTAGGGATAGATTTTAATATTCAAATTCGAATATTTTTTTAATCTTCGGAAATACTCTCTTCTTCGAACCGGTCTTAATAATAATAATAGAAATAATAAGTTCGGGTTTAGGAATTTCTTGAAACCGCTACATTACTATTTTTGAAGCCGGAGAACCCAAAGAAACTGCCAAGGGATGGGGATAGAGATGACAAACCCGCTCATGTCCTACTCTGTTGTCATCTTAGCGTCATTCAATCAAATATCTCAATCTTAAAATATTTCGTATTTCACAATCAAATATCTCATTATTCAAATATCTATGAGCTTCATTGTCACATTATTAATACTAGTGCACCGATGTATACGGTGCGTGCTTGTATAATATTTTTTATAATTTATTTGATTTATATTTAAATGAAGATCAAAATATAATTATAAGAAATAGTGAGTGACTAAACTGTAATTTTTATATATAAATTAAAAATAAATTAAAAAATAAAAGAATAAAAAAATGACCTCAATGAGAATTGAACATATAACCTAAATCCCAAATAAACAATGATCTCTTATCCACTGAAATACATATAACTTGCATTAAAATTTGTTAAAACAGACTATGACACCAAAGTTAGTTATTCTAAGTGTCTCAAACTTAATAAAATAGTATAAAAGTATAGATTGATTTATATTTTCATTTAATTAAAATGGGTATGGTTTTTTTATTTTTATAGTTAATTTTATTAATTTTATTTATAACTTTTTCCTCGGTATTTTTCATTTAATATTGTATTTTTCTTTTCTTTTTTTAACATTTATCTAGTACAAATAGTTTAATATTAAAATTGTATTTTGAAAAAAAATAGTACAACATAGTAATACGAAAGTTCAACCAAAAAAAAGAAATGGAAACAATCTAACAACGATAATTTGGTTATCGAATTTCATTCGATCAAACAAATTTTTATTAAAAAAAATTAAAAAATTAAAATTTAAAAGTTGAAGCATGCAGCTTGGGTGGGTTGCAGACGGCAACCACCCACGCATGCGGTGAGCTGCAGCGTGCAGCTCACACTGCATGATAAAAAAAAATCTAGTTTTTCAAATGAAATATCCGGACACAAAATGTGATTGATTTTCAATACTCTAAAAACATGTTTCATTTGAAATTCATCCTTCAAATATTTCCTGATATCACATCCATCAATCAAGCACGTTTTTTTTTTGACAAGGGTCCAAGGATTTAGTGGACAAAGATATATTCAGACGAATAATATGTCTCGGATAAAATGATCTCACATAACTATATTCATAAGACAGATCGATCTGGTTCATACGTACAGTGGAATAATAATGATTTTGACATTAAACGTTATATTTTTCATGAGTTGAATACTTTTTACTAAAAACAACATATACTACACAATATTTCTTCATAAAATAACAAACAAAAATATAATTTTGAAGTAAAAAATTAATATTTTGATCAAAAAAATTTGGAAAAACTACACTTGATCGAAGGGTTTAGAGAATATATATATAGTACTTCTCAATCTATATGCCCACAAATGTGAATTTTTTTTCAATTTTACACCATTTCTGGTTATTCTTAGATTTTTTTAAAAAAAAATCTCTAATTTTTCTTTATATGTTTTACATTATAAATAGAAAGTAATTTAATTTGTTCAATACCATACTATACAACGCCGACTTGTGTAATTTCATATCAGCAATCCCAAGTGAAAAATGACTAAAATTTTCAAAAACAAAGATTAACATACTAAAACTGAAATTTGACAACATGAAAAACTAAAATCGCAAAGTGTACAGTTTTCTTTACAAAAATAAAATTGACAATATTGAGTAATAATTTTATAAATAACTATTATTAATTAGTTTGCTCACTTACGAACGATATGATTAAATTTCAATTAAAATGGATTCAAATCATATCAAAACCTCGAATTCAAACAATTAGATCTTGGAACCAAAATCATCGGGTTTGGAATTATAGTAGACCTATTCAAACTATTAGGAGAGTTACTCTATCATAGATTCGACTCGACTCGATTTCGATTTGGTATTTATCAGAATTTTACAAGGCTTAAAAAAGTGAAAATGTGGAAGAAAAAAAAAGGTGAGATATTTTTAGTATGGGTTGGGTGGGGACGTGGCGTTCTGAATTTGCATGTGTTTTTTGACGGGCTTGTTTGGCAGGAAAAGGTTAGCGATGACCACTGATGATATGGAAATACAGGTCCTTCGCTGTTATAATTAATGAAAGGAACATGTGACCTGATAATGATATTTTGAGGGAGATTTGTTTATAAATTTTTACCACCATAGTTGCATTTGTATATGTCATATCAAAAGTTTTTATCTAGTATCTGATTCATACAAAAAAAGGTTGACACTCTTTGAGCCCATATATGTTTTTTCCGGATGAAATTCGATACAAAACATTGAAAATTTGGAACTAATATATGATATTTGAGTATTAAATGTTTTAAATATAATATCAAAGATAAAATTTTGAATATAAAATTAAAACAACTATATTAATATCAATAGTTGTTACATTTTTTTGTGTGCTCAAATATCATATATTAATATCATATCTAAAAAAATTGATATTGAAATATCATATATCAATATCATATTTTTAATGCTTTGTACCAATTTTTATCCGGTAAATACATGAGTAATTAATTTTAATACTTTTACATATGGAGTATTTATTTCAGCTAAAACAAATGTGTTCGTTGGGAGAGTAGGAATTAAAGATGCAGAAGCAATGGCGTTCAAGGAAGCCCTTAGCTGGGTTGAAGATATGAATGTTCAAGATGTAATCTTTGAGTCCGATTCTAAAATAGTTGTTGATGCAATAAAGGTGGAAATAGAAGATGACTCAGAGTTTGGTACAATTATCTCTAAGTGTCGTGAAGTTCTTCGCCAAAGACCATCGTTCAGTATCTGTTTCACACGTCGACAAGCAAACAAGGTTGCCCACAATCTTGCTAGGGTATCTTATTTCTATGCTCGTCCTTCAATCTGGAATACTCCTCCAGATTTTATCTTTGATGTTTTGAATGAAGACTGTAATTCTCTTGATTCTTAATAATATTTCTATTTCTGTTCAAAAAAAAGCACATATAAAATATTTTGCATTTGAGTCATATATCAGTGTCATGTTTTTAATATTTTGTACAAATTTTCACATGAGAAAAGACTTTTCATTAATATCATTACTTGTCATATATTAACACCATATTTTCAATTTTTGTACTGAGTTTTATCTGAGAAAACATTTGGGGCGCAACAGGGGCGGAGCCAGGATCTTGGTTCAGCGTAGGCAACCATATATTATAATTAATAAAGTAAAAAAGAGAGCAATAATTAATCGACAGCTAAAAATAATGTCTCATAAAGTTTGAACACAAGTTATGCACAGCCAATAGCATTGATAATTGATGGGAAAACGTCAGAAAAATGAGGAACAACGACGTGTACAAAATCCAAAATCAAAACAAAATATGATATAAAATATACGTTCGAAAAATAAGCATTAATTCATTATCGATTGGAAAAAGCATAAAATTATAAAACAATTGAATGATCGACAAACATTGAACGAAACAACGAACCTGAAATTTGGTAACATTTTGGATTTTTTTAGAGATTATGAAAGACTAAGCAGTAATTAAAATGAATTGGAATGATTGTTACTCAAAGTATATGACGTTTGTGACTCGAGAAAAAAAAACACATCCAGAAGGCTATATAGAGTGTATACTTAGATACTAATAACAAGTAAAAAATTGAGTCTAACATTTGGGTCTACAAATTATTAAAAGAAAATTGGATCAGTATAGACAGCTAAACATGTAATAATAGCATACACAAATTAAAAATGTAGACATAAATATATATATACATATAAACATATAAAAAAAAAATTGACCCAGTGTAGGCAGCAGCCCACACTGGGCATATGCTGGCTCCGCCCATGGGGCGCAAATAGTGCATAAATTTTTTTTATTTGAATAAAATATTGCAAAAAATATTTGATGTGATATGAACTGAACACAATTATAACTATATTGTTGGGATTTATTCATCATTTTTGAAATTTTTATTTTAACTTTAATTAATATTTAAAAACCCCACTCTTATATATATCTTATATCTATATATATTATTAATTGGTGTAAAAAATTTAAAAATTAATTTGTCGCAGCACTAGAAAACCTGTCCCAGTCGACGGTAAGAAGACTAGGTGGGCTAGATTCGAAGAGGGATAAATCACATGATATTATTTTCGGGAAATTTGGCTTCAGTCTCCAGTCGTCTTTTTTCTTTGTTTTCAGTCCCTAGGTACTTTTTTAGTACCACATTTCCATGAGTGTTTTTAAGTTTTCTCACATTTGTATGAAAGTCCACAATTTTGTGATAGGATGATGCAAAGAAATTTATGATGGGGTAAATAATATTTTTTTGTGTACTTTTTTCTACATATAAATAATTACAAAATTAGACTAATAAAATAATCGACAGTGCCGTGAAAACGTTTGTTCTTTCCTATGCCGTTTAAAATTAAATTATGTGTTGTGCTCTCGTCAATAGTATTATCAAGCTATTCCGATCTTAATCTGTTAGCCAACAACTAAATCGAAATCCCAAGCTCATGTTAAAGTATCAGAAACATTGACGCTGATATCCTCGAAAGGGTTCGGGTCATTTTAACCGAGAGAATATTTGTTATCAATATCATATATTAATATTATATTAATTGATTTTTAGTTTGTATTATATTATCAGTGAACATTGTGACAATACAATTATTTCGATAATTTATTGATTGTAGATTTTAGCAAAAATAAATTGAACACACCTCTAAAAATTTATCTTTTTTTTATATAATTTACAAAATTTTGTAACTCTGTATAATTATTTTTATTTATAGTATTTTACTTATAATCAATATATTTCGTTATTAAATACAATTTCCACTCAATTTCTCTCCATTATCAATTACTAATTTTTCTGAATTGCGATATTTCATATAATAATTTATTATGAAACTCAAAATTTAATTGAATCATCCAAACTACACCAAACCAAATCAAATTAAATTTATCAATAAAAAATTCATGATTTAGATTTGTTCCGACATGATATGATTTAGTCGGAATTTTTACGCAAAATCGAATCGAACCGAACTGAACTGAACCAAATCAAACCGTACGGTGATTGAAGAACCCTACTTTAGCCACCCAAAATCACGGCCAATTGAGGTAATAAAGACACTTTTAGTTCTCTTTTTTACTTCGGTAGCGATGAGAGGGACAATGGATTCCTTTTCGGTTGATTATATTCTTACTATTTTTTTTTCCTGTGTGGAAAAGGATGTAATTTCATGAATAAGTTGAGGCAGATTAAAGTGATTGCTACAGTTCAAACATCGAAAAGTGTGACAAGTCCACCAAAAGGTGCTTTCAAGTTTCAATCACTATTCCAACACATGATTCACAAACTTTGGAGTGTGGGACAAATTAATATTTTTCGTGGGACTATAAATTTAATTTAATATATTAAATTGAATGTGTTCTTCGAGATAATATTGTTGGAAATTGGGTGGATGAAAATGGTGGGTTGAAGTTATTAATGGCTTGAGGTACTTGGTGAAATGGTTTCATTGTTATATTTGGAAACACAAAAAATCATATGAATTTGTCTCATAAGATTTTCGATAAGAGCCAATCAATGGAAAAATATTGCAAGTTACTTTTTATACATCTCAGTTCTAATATCACTTATTTACTTTGTACCAACATGATGTCTCATATTACGATTTTTTACTTGATTTAGTCGTCATTGTTATTGATATGTTACTAACTCATTGTTTTAACCTTGTTAGATGCATACATTGCATATAGTAATTCGGGATATATATCCAATACGTGCTTTTATGTGACCAAGATCGTGAATTATTAACAAACCAACGACGACACAAATTAGATCGGGTAAAAAAAATTATTTCATTTTACGTGAGAGTTTTTGGTTTCATAATCAAGTAAAAATAGAAATAGTAGAAATATTGTATATTGTTTTTACTCGTGGGATTATAAGTTTAAACTTTTTCCCCCTTGAAATGGAGGTACATTTCAACTAAATAAAATTAATTTTATTAATTTCAACTTATCAGAAAGTATAATATATACTTCAATCATTCTAACAGGAAATTAGTTGATTAAGTTGGAGTGCGTGTAGGTAACCAAAGTTGTTTAACCCGACTCATCTCAAAACTAGTTCAGCTTACTCATTTGGGACATATCTGAATAACGAACTTGAAAGTTAATTAGGAAATGAGTCACATAGAGTGTACACGAATTGAGCTTGAACTCGACTATGACGAGTAGCGCTTGAGCTCGTCAAACTGAAAACACACAAGATCGGGCTCGATCCCAAGTTGGATATGGAGACCAATAGGTGGAAAAGAGACCATTGGATCACAAAACAAGTGTGGTAGAAAGAATAATTATATTTAATTGATATTTTGTGGACATTTTTAATTTAAAAATTGGATATAAATTGAAATTGTTGGGAGATAACATGGTCACAAGTACAACTAATGGTTGGGGCAAGGCCCAACTAAAGCCAATATATAAAGGCTGTCCAAGAAGAGGTGAAGGCGGCCCAACAAAGTTAATAGTGGATATCAGTACGACTTGGTATTTATCATTTTATACAAAATTAAAAATTTGCAATTAAAGAATATTTTCAAAAATAATTAATATATATATATATATATATATATATTATGAAACGGTCTCACGAATATTTATTTGTGAGACGATTTAAACCTACCGATGTTCACAATAAAAAGTAAGCATAAAAAATAATAATATTTCATGGATGACCCAAATAAGATATTTTTCTCACAAATAAGACCTGTGAGACCGTCTCACACAAATTTTTATCAATAAATTTTTACCCCAAAGAACATATAATATGAGAATCATTCGGAAAGACAGGAGGTTTCCATTGCTGAGCCCTCATTTAATGAGAATACCCAAATTCTGGTTCAAGTAAAATAAAATTCACGCAAAATATTGGAACCAGACAGTGACGTATACCGACCCAATGGCCTATTAATTATGAATCTAATTAATTTAATTTTTTAATATATATTTAATTAAATAAGAAAAATTATATATTCATGGGAAATAAAATTATTTGATTCCCTGTAGGCGTAGATTGTGATGGTTAAGTGTAATCTCAGTTTAGCACAAATGTATATACAATATGTATAAAATAGTTCATTTCAAATAAAAAAATGTATAAAATAGTAAATAAATATCTACTTATTTACGAGAATTAATATTTTAATTTTTTTAACCTAAACGAGAATGAGGAGAAATTATTATTGGAAGCTTTTGTGTTATAAAGAAATCAAATCAAATAAATAAATGAATGAATTATTTTTAAATAATTAAAAATCAAGTATTTGTAAACAAGGTTAAAACAGTGGAAGGTTAATACATGAATATCGGAGATAGATATTGTAAAATAATACATGAATATCATGAAATTTATGTGTGATGGACATTTATTTAAAGTATTTAATTTAGATATGTTACTTTACAAAATCATCGAGACATTATCGAAACTATAGAAAAATGTATGAAATTTAAATTATATTTATAGAATTTCTTTTTTTAAATGCAGGTTCTTATATGTATATAGCTAATTTTTTTCTCGATATTTAAAAATTGATCTGAAGAGAGTTATTAAATAGTAATAAATTGCTAGAAAAATAGAAGCAAATTAAGAGACATTTTTGAGATTTTGAAAAGAGCTTCACCAACCTACCAAACTAGTTAAATATAGGAGATTTACCTTTTACACAAATATTTTTATGAGAATACATCAAGAGTTGATTTATGAGACAGATCTCTTACTCAATCATATCCATGAAAAAATATTACTTTTTATGTTGAAAAAACATTATTTTTTTACTGCAAGTATGAATTATATCGATATATCTCACAAATATAAATTTGTTAGACTGTTTGACATGAGATTCTGTTCTACCTTTAATATATATACATAACAGATGATACGAAGAGCTTGATTCACCATCAAAATATTTTCTTAAAGCTATTATATATAAAATTTATGTATCTAACTTTGAGAAACATATTTTTTTTAATTTAATGATGACATCATACAAATAATGATTCAGTTTTCCAGGTGAAAAAATCATTTATAGCTGCAGTCACATTTTATTCAAACAAACGGTTGGTATTTTAATGTTTGAGGATATTTTAATGTGGAGAAGTTAATATAGAGCCAAAATTTTCAAGGCATTCAAGATTTGAATTTCAAGAGACTTGATGCTACAATGTTCAGATTCTATTACTTCATCCCTATCATTCATTTAGGCTGACTTTTATTTTTTTTAGAAAAATTCTTCCTAATTATAAAGTAGCAAAAACTTGTGTGAGACGGTCTCACGAGTCGTATTTCGTGAGACGTGTCTCTTATTTGGGTCATCCATGAAAAAATATTATCTTTTATGCCAAGAGTATTATTTTTTATTGTAAATATCGGTAAATGCACCCATCTCACAGATAAAGATTCGTGAGACCGTCTCACAAGAGACCTACTCTTGTAAAGTTCGGTTTCTATATTTAATATTATTTTTCTTATTTTTTTATTTGTGTGAAAACATACATATGCCTAAATGAATGGGATGGATGGAGAAGTTTCTTTTATGAGTTTTATTCAACTTGTTTTGAACAATACTTTATTGTTTCATTAAAATAATGTTCGATATGATTTTAATAATAGTGATTAAATTTATATATTAAATTGTAACGATAAAATTAACTTTAGCATAATAAATTTTATAATTTCAAAGATGTTGAGAGTTCATATTTCTTATCCGTTCATGCGCCGACAGTGCTTGCATGATTTATTTATTTTTTTTTACCTAATTTTATATATTATATAATATGATATGAGTGAAGATATGGTTTATGATTTTTATAAATTGAGGGAAATTAAGTCAATTGTAGTGTATTTTATTATTAAATTAAAATTATTAAACCTAATAGAATAGATATTTTATCCTTATATAAAGTTATTTATCAAAGGCTCGTGATATTATCACGGGTTTTCTAAAAAGGTACCAAACGTAGATAAAGATGATTATTTGTCAATCACTTCCTTATCCAAGAGACAAAAATAGTATGTAAGCGGACTTCAGAGTTGTATTAAATGATCTCATATTATTTTCGACAGTGTATTTAAGAAGACGGTTACAGTATAAAACAAAAGAGTTGTCACATGATTATATGATAGTATAAGAGCTTATAAAACAAAAAAAATGTCGCATAATATTTATACGAAATCGAACTTGAATATTTTAAGACCGTTTGGATTTTTTTATTCTATAAGGCTGCGTTTGGTAGGAGGATAAAATAAACTAATGATAAGTATGTAAATTATAAAAAAATGATTGTAATAGAAATGTAATATAAGATGTAAAATAGTATTATGTTTGGTATGATTTTTAAGTATAGGATAATTTTGAACTTTTTGATGAAATGACAAAATTGCCCTTTTCTTTATTTTTTCTTCTTTACTCCGGCGACGGCCCGGTTACGGAGGTGGTCCGACGGTCGGCGATCGTCCGACGGTGGTCCGATGGTCCTGCGACAGCCTGGTGACGGAGATGGTCCGACGGTGGTCGGCGTCCGATGGTCCGACGACAGTCGGCGTCCGACGGTCCGGCGACGGCCCGGTGACGGAGTTGATCCGATGGCCGGCGGCGTCCGCGCGGTCTAGCGGCAGTCCGACTGTCGGTGGCGACGTCCGGCGGTGGTCCGACTGTATGCGGCGACAGGTCGGGCGGTGGCTCGACGACGGAGGTGGTCCTACGTTGGTGAAAGAGAAAGGGTAAAATTAGAAAGAGGGTAGGGATTAGAGGATTGATAAATAATCCTAGAGGGGAAAGAGGTATTATTTAATAACACTTAATAAAACATAATCATTTATAGGAGGGACTGAATTGGTTAAATAAAAATCGTAGCAAACATTGGATTAAGTGGGTTTAAAAATAATAAACCCACCTAATCAAGGGTACCGAACACAGCCTAAATATAAAGCGAATGATTCGTTAAGGACACCGTAATTCTGCAACATTAATCATTAAAGCTCGTATTCAAAGTTCTTCGTTTACGGTTCATTCAGGGAGATCACTCGAGGCACCACTTCAAGTTTCCATCATATTTGTTCAAGAAATCGTAACGTCTCAAGCGATGGTTACATTTATTGTACTGTCAATCTTTTTTCTTTTCAAATGATAGTGTGACGGATGGTGTGTACAAGGCCCTGTAATATATTCACTGTCGTATGATATTCTGGCTACATGCAAGCGAGTTGCAGCCTGCAATCCGAATTTAAGACTGGTTTTTGGGGTTAGCTCACCTTCACGGGATCTCGACTCTTTGTCCCGACCATTGTAGCACGTGTGTCGCCAGGACATAAGTTGTTCACGGTGTTGATTTGTTGAGATGTGAAATGCATTGTATTGATTTTTTGACTTGTAAAAAATGTTGAGTAAAGTTCTTGCTAAGAAGTCTCCCATTGATACTATGACATCATCTAATTTGGGTTGGGTTTGTACAAAAAGATTAGATATAAAATATCAAACTTCTAGCATAATCTTTTTTGAAAAATGAGAACGAAAGAGGTATAAAGATTTATGTCTTCGAATTCCATGGGGAAATCCTTGTGTCTAGTTTGCATTCTGCTTTTCACTTTTGTTTATTAATTTGTTCACAATTGCATTTCCATCAATTCTCATGCACATATTTTCGCTGCACCAGCTTGAGCATTTCTTGCACTTCGAATATTTATATGTTGCCCAAATGATCAGTTTTGTTTAAAAAATTACATGTTGTTGCTAACCCAATTGTTATGCTAAAAAATCTTACAAAAATAACGTAAGTTTATTTATCATCTCTAAACTGTCGAGTCGATGTTTTAACACATTTTTTCTTTGTAAAGACTGGCTTGATTCTCTCAACTTCTTTATTTTAAAATCAAATCTATTTATTACATTAATTTAGATAAAATCAAATATCTCACTTGATTTGTTTTGTGTTACTTAGATTAAAGAATTAAATATAATATAATGTACTCTAGCTTAAGTCTAAACTCAAATCCAAATGCGATATTGTTAAAGAAAATCGTGGATACAATTCAAATTCAACAATGCTGATTATTTCTTCCTGATTTTTCTGTAATTTAGGTTCCGTAGAGATCTACGGCTGGTTTCAGTGTATTGATCGACACACAAAGTAGGCGTTGAGATTTCATCAAAAAAGGCTGATAGCAAAATGTGTACCCACTAAAATCTTCATCAGCAATCAATTCTACCCATAAATATAAATATGGCTTTCTTGTTTTTCTTTTCAGTAAGAAAAAGTCGAATTTTTTTTTGAAAAAGAATCTTGAAATCTTTCATCTGTTCAATTTTTTTTACAAAAAAAAAAAAAGAATCTTGAAATCTTTCATCAATTCACCACATACAGACACGAGATACGAACGATATTTGCTTTCGCTTCTCTTCTTGTTTTCTTCTGCTGTTTTTTTTTTCACTTTTTCACTTATTCTCTCCATCTCCGAGAGGGAAGGGAGAGAATTCTTGAGGACCCTTCATTTCAGGCGGATAACCCGCCGTGTTTTCTTAGATCCAAGTGTACGAGGAAAAAAGACAGGGTTATGTTCTCTCTCATGTCACGTTTTCGTTTCTTTTTGTTGTTTTTGGTGGAATGAGACATTCTTTCTTTGATATTTTTCTTTGCGCTGCATGTAAATGTAATGTGCTGAGTTAATTTGTGTTAACTGTCTCTTCAAATTGGTTTCTTGGCTGTCTTTTTGCGTTTGCTGAGGTAAATTTCGTTTTCCATTTGTGTGGAAGAAGAAAGTTTGGATTTTTAGCTTCTGTTTGCTCTTGAGTTGGATGGTAGTTGTGTTTTTGATATCTAGCTTTGTTGATCTAAACATTTCTTGATTTTCAGTGCTGTGTGTAATGTGGGCCTGTTTTATTTTGCCGTTTTTAGCTTAATTGTGCTGTAAATCTCGTTCATTTCTGATTTGGGTAAATTTTTTTATTTTTTTTGTTTAAAAATTGCCAATAAATGGGTGCCATGGTTTGGATTTGTTGCAAGTTGGTGAGTTTCTTTGGATGGTCTTGTCAAATGTGTATGCTTTTCATCATTTTCCACTTTCTCTACCTTTTCACCTTTGATTTTGTAGGTCTGCTTTTGAACATTTTTCTGAAGAAGTTTTAATGTTTCATGATCCAAAGTCTTTTTTTTTCATCATTCGGAGATTTTTTCTTCTGAAAAAGGTGTAATACACTTCTTATACTAGCGATTAGTGGATGATGGAGGAAATTTATGAATGGTTTATGTATCATGCTACTTGAGCTTTATGTTTGGAATTAAAGATACTTCCTTTCAAGTTTCAAAGTGCGTTTTCATTCAATCTTAGCAGTCCACTCACAAAACATTTCTTGATGTTAGTTAATTACAGTTTTGGTATCCAATTCTTCTTACTATAGGTTATTTACTTGGTGAAGTTAAAATTGAAGATAAATGGATGAGGAAGGTGATTTTCGAAAATGGGACGAATTAATACCTGATGCACTTGGTCTGATATTCAAGAATCTTTCACTTCGGGAGGTGCTTACAGTGGCACCGAGGGTTTGTAAGTCATGGGGAAGAGCAGTGTCAGGGCCTTATTGTTGGCAAGAGATAGACATTGAGGAATGGAGCAGAAATTCCAAACCCGAAATTGTCGACAGAATGCTTCGAATGTTGATCGCTAGAAGTGGTGGTTCACTCCGAAAACTTAGCATTTCTGGTCTTGCCAGCGATCAAAGCATCTTGTTCATAGCAAATCAGTAAGTGTCGCGTTTTAAATGTGATTTCTGGTCATCACTTTCCATTTTTCTTGTTTCTGTTCCATTTTTGTTTAGAATTATGAGAAAGTAGGGGTTCTTCTTGCCATATGTATTGGCAGAAAATACAACACCTTTAGTAATGCTTGATTGTTATTTATATATTTCAATGGTATCAGTGCTTTTTAGGTTTAAAGTTAAGTTTCTCAAGAAGGATTGAATTTAATGTGCAATCACTAATTGTAAGTGTTCTATTTTCTTTCGTGTGTCGAATTATTCTTAATTGATTCATCTTGGTTTCAAGTGCACAAGCTCTCGGAACTTTACGATTGCCAAGATGTGAAATAAACAACGCAATAATGGAAAAAGCTGCTGCGAAGTTATCACTTATTACGGTTTTAGATTTGAGCTACTGCATCAACATCGGAGCTCGAGCCCTTGAAGCAGTAGGGAAGCACTGTAAGTTTCTTACTAGTTTGCGGAGAATAATGCACCCATTGGAGGTGATCGGCAAGCTTTCACAAGATGACGAGGCCCTTGCCATCGCATCCACAATGCCAAGACTCAAGCATCTCGAGATCGCCTACTTGCTCGTTGATACATCCAGTATAATCAAGGTTATAGAGAACTGCAAGAATCTTGAGTTACTTGATGTCCGGGGGTGTTGGAATGTAAATTTGGAAGAGAAGTTTGTGAAAAGATTTCCTAAACTTAAGGTGATCGGACCCCTTGTCGTAGATTGTTATGATATGAATGGGTGGGATAATTGCTCCGATTACTCGGGCTCTTCCGGTTATTTGGCATGGGATTTCGTGGCCGGAGATATGGATGATGATTATGCGGAGATGTTGGATGATTTTTGGGAAGACGAAAATCCGATCGATGATGTTGAAATGTGGTTTTATGATGATGTTAATGCTGTAGATGCTGGGTATGATTGGCCTCAATCTCCTTAAAGTACTGTGGTTATGAATAACATACATGTGGTATGCAAGCTTTTTAATATATATAATATGTATGGGATTTGACTTGTATGCTGTCAATGTTATATACTAACTAATAATTTGCTACAATGGAATAAGATATAGTTTATAACTTCTTGCCTTAGCTTTCTTTAATGTTACCCCTGTCAAAATATGGCTGTGGTCTGGTGGAATCTCCCGAGAAAGGGCAAAACCTGATAGGGTTTAAACTTTAAACCACTATTCTAGATACTCTGGATAGCGAGATTTAACACGACGAAAGTGGGAAAAAATAGTGAAAGTGCACATTTGACTTGAGCGTGAAAGGGTTGAGTTTTTTAGTTTTAGCATTAAAATTATAAGAATATAATTATTTTATGTCATTTAAACAATATGCAATTCTTCTCCAGAAAAAGATCAAGGAATACAAGTATAAATTTATTCATTTGGTCTTGAACTTATTATATTTATATCATTTTACCGAACTAGCTAAATTAATGTTAAAAAACTAAAAAAATGCTTCCTTAATGATTAACCAATATTTAAGTTCGACTTCGACCTACCTCAATGTTTTCTCATGTTTCGTTCTTTCTGAAAGCTTGTTCCCGAAAAAGATGTGCTTTTTGATCTTTTTCTTGTAGTCATGTTACATTACATTAACGACAAAACCGTCCGTTCTAGAAAGAATTCGAGATGCAATCTGCAAAGGTGTTTGCTTGCCACTCGAAATTCAACCATTTTCGTTGAAATACTGAAGAAAACTACTCAAAATCACTTTTTGAAGAATCAAATACCTCAAATTCCGCCTGGTCGTCTCGAACTAACAAATCCATCTCAAATCATACGTTTTTCTTTCATACATTACACAACATTTTCTCGACATTGATGTTTGGCGTCACAAAAGAAGTCATCTTGGGGGGTTATGTCTATGATTTCAAACCATCCATTACGACGAACCAATGTTTGGTACAACTCAGCAACCAAAACATATCCAATTTGTGGGAACCAAGTCAGATTGAGTACACACTAGACTCATCAACCGTTGTTGCCGGAAGATAGATGCCCGCCAACTTTCCTTCCAGAAATGGTAGAAATTGCAGTTCGATAGCGAGCCTCATCTTCGATCACTGGTGGTATATGCCATGTTCCAAGAGGAGGTCCACAAGTCTTCCCACCTGAAGAATTGAAACGAATACAGCATAAAATTGCAGGGGAAACACATTTGATGGAGTAAATGACATGAAGGGGCTTAGGGAAATAGCATTTTTCACCCCATGCTTGAGGGGGTGTTGTAACTTTGTTTCCTACATTTCTAGAAGAATCACTTTGTATCAACATCGAAATGGTGGACAATGTGGTACGGTGCATACAAAAGAGAGAAATATTCTGATTTTTCAATGCTGGAATGAACAGTTAAACCAGTTACTGTAGAATGGAAAGCTCAACACCCTTCGAAGGATGAAAAGAACATGCAATTTCACTCAATGATGTGTAATTTATATACTCGAGCTTGGTAGCCAAAATCAAAAGGTTGAAACCAAGTTCAGTGGGTCTTTAGCTTTTATACCTTCTTTAGTGGCTTCTTCGCATCTTTTCTGGTACTTCGTGCCCAGTTCAGAACCCAATGCTTTTAACAACCGATCATACTTCTCTTCTAGCTCCGTTACAAATTTTGCCTATGGAAATTTCTTTTAGCACAATGTTTATATGTTTCTATCATCGTTTATCAGGAGAAGAAAATCTCAAAGTCAACATCATAACATTGAATAGATAAGCAAATTATCAACACTCACAAGCTTGATTGGTGCAGCAGAAGCTCCATAATATCTGACATACATTCGCAGAATGTTGAAATGATTCTCTGCTACATCATCCTATACAGAAACCAAATGAATAAACCAACTTTTAGAGACAATTTTCACGGTGAAAACAAGAAATGGAAAGGCAAAATCAGCAAAACAGAAAACTGGCCTCACCTCATAATCAAACCTGAGGCAGTTTTTCTTATCCATCGTGAAAAAGTAAATTTATGCTTCCCACATGCATAATTAAATGGCAAAAACGTTATCTTATTTAAAACAGATATAAAAATAACATAGATAAGAAGAAATCACTCACAGGTCATCTGATATCTCCACAAGCAATTCGGAAACTGAGAGAAATTCCATATGTGCTTCATTTACCTACAAAGCTTCAAAGAAAAATCCTAGTGAACCACACGAGGTTCGAAAGAGATAGAATCAAAGTGTTCAAAGTATAGACTCAGTTTGTGCAGCAATGTCACCAGAGAATATATGATTCACCACAATCTTGTGTTTTCTACTAAATTCAGGTAAATCGGTAGGTCTAGATTCAAGGGCATGTTCAGAAGATAGCGTAACATGAAATTGAAGGAAAATTGTTGTAAAGCCAAGTAAAAATTTGGTCGCAAATAGGCATTTGCAATTGTGAAATCGAGATACCATTGCCACTCTTAACTGATACAATAGAAGGTTCAGCACTCGATAATCGAAGGATTTCAGATGGATTGCTCTGGTAACGTCTTCAATGGATATCTGCTAAAATTATGTCCACTTAGAAACAGTCATATACAACAGAACAACACTCATACAAGTAATAGATATAACAAATTTAGAACATAAATATTCTGTTGGAGAAGTTCAATCTACATGCTACAATATGCAATCTACTTTTGCTGATGAATCTGTTTTTTGAAAGGAAGAAACTTCAGACATACCTTCTTGTTGCTCACCAGGGAACCACAAAGCTTTCTTTCAAGAGCCCAATATTCTTCTCCGCATTTCAACTCTTCTTTGATTCTTGATTATACATGGAGAAAATTCAAATGCAGATTTAGATGGCATGCTTCAAAAGCTAAATTTTCCTCTTCAAAGAGAAAGGGAAAATATAAAATGGAAGACAAGTGAAATGCTGAACCTTTCAGTCAAAAGCCCATGGCGTTCAAGTACAAGACAGAGTGGTCTAAAAGGTTCCTTACTAAACCTTCTTATTACAGATTTCTCACCATCCAGGTTTCGACAAAGTACCTGAACTTCAGTAAACAAGTGGCCAGGTCAACAAGATACTGATTTGGAGCTTAAGATAGTTCTACACAGTATTATTTAAAGCTCTAGCAAGCACTCACCTCAAACTCTGGGCCCATTATTGGAACTTCATGGTTTGACAACAGCAGCAATTTCTCATTTAAACCATCCAACTGTATCACAAGTGCCATTAGAAAATTAGGACACAAGAATGAAATAAAAGACCATAACTAATCCTCCAACACAGAATGTTATACAAATTTAAACCATCCAACTGTATCACAAGCACCATTTGAAAATTAGGATACCAGAATGAAATAAAAGACCAACTAATTCTCCATCACAGAAGGAATTATTGATGTTATACAAATGTACCTATTTAATAAAAAATCCCTCGAGTCCTGTTTGTCGGTAATACTGACTAACCGACAAGTAGGATAACTCACCTGATAAATATAACTTTCTGTGAATGAAAGAAAAGGTAAGTATCTGAAAATTGATTGTGGCTCATTTGCTTCCATTGTGTGAAACATAAAATATGACCTGCACTGTTGACTTCAAACAATTAAACATGAACATTACAGCAATTTTCCTGGACATGGGTTTAGCGACAAAGATTTATATATAAATTATAGTGAATTTGATCATAAGATCCTATATCCATGAGTACAAAGGAAAGCTGACATTTATCGAGATTTTGACATTTGCATTTTGCTTACATCTAGATCATTGTTCTACCAGCTCAACAAAATGGACCAAATAATGAGAATTGCAATTTAGTTAGAAAAGATAGCCGACAAAAATTTCCGTAGAAGAAGGAGGCTGAGGAAAAAGTCATCAATAACCCAGATTATTCAAAATAGTTACTCACAAAATCTTCTAGCGAAGAATTTGAACGTTTCATTGCATCCAGCCCAACCATAGCAACATCATCATAGACACTCCACACAGAGCACAGATTTGCTTTATCATCATGATAAAATCGCACAGCATTCTCAATTTGGTGGCCACCTGGAAAAGCTTCAATGTTAGAACTTAGAAGAACATTTACTCAAAATTGTAAAATATTATCTGTCTCCATGGAACTCTCAACATCCGAAATCTGCCCATAAATAGGTAATGAAAATGACTTAAATTCACATTGCCAACGTTTTATGCTCCAAAGTCCCTTTTTTGTAAAGATAGATAATGAATTTATGGGAGTCTAAAACTTCGCACGGGTTAGCAGAGGAAAACATGAATTTGCACCAACCAGAAAGAGAAGGTGGTGGCAATAATACGATGACAACACAAGGATGAAGGAATCAAAGCTTCATCAGAATTCGGTTATTTAACTGAGTCAGATGCCACCTGCTCATTCAGCGGTCGGAGAGGTTTAGTTTTCATAAGAAGCAGCATAAAATATAACTAAAATATGTGATTCCATATGCATTTCACACCATAAATCATGGGCACTTATGTAATTCAATCCAAGAAGATTTTGCATTCACAACAATTGTTAAAATCAGCAAATGAGCAACTAGACAACATAAAACTTGCAATTCACTTGATCGCAGGAACACAATCATAATCACTGGTGCCAGAATATATGCAAGATACCTTTCTCTCCTGATAATGCAGCAGATATCTGGGATAAAAAAAAACGTCACATGCCCCACCTCGTGAATTGCTAGGAACAAAGAGAAAAATGATCAACAATTTGCAAACCTTTGACATATTTTCCAAAATCAACTGGCACTTGGAGGTAAGGTCCAGTCCATCGTAATTTTCCAACTTCAGCAGAATGGAACCAAATCAAAGAGATGAAGAGAAATAAACAAAATCATACAAAGAAGCCAAGGAAGTATTTGCAAAAGATTATGTTTGTTGAAATAATTAAATTTATAGATTATAAAAAATAAAAAATCAAAAGTGGTTGGTATTTGTGACTCAGAATCACTTTTTAAAAGAATAATCAGCGTCCGTATAAGTAAAGCAGAAGCTAAGTTTTAAAAAAAATGATTTTTTTTAAAAATCCAAAACCAAAGAACCATAGCGATTGCAATCACTCCCTAAAACTGTTCAACTTATTTACAGAACTTCAAAAAAAAAAAAAAAAAAAAACAGACACACACAAGATAATCAAAATTCCAGTATCCCGCCTTTCATTTGAAAAATCATCAAAGACGTAGAGGAAACAAAGTAACGACAAAAACAAAATCTTAACTTGATTCGGAATAATGGCGTACAGTCGGTAAACATACGAAATTCAAAATAATGCTACGATTAAGGTTGAGGAGTGATTACAAGAAGGAGCGCAAAATCAGCGAGGAAGCGGAGGGAGTAGGGGTCCGCGTCGGGTACCCCAATCGATCGCAGCAAATGTATGGCCTTCTGCACTTTCTCCAGATTTTCCAGCCCTTCCATTACTGATTCTGCTAATTGTTACTTATTACTATATAAATATTCATCATTTTTTATTCTAAATATTATTAAACTAAATATTTGTACCTCCAATTAAATCTTAGGATAATACATTCATGTATTGTAATTTGAAAAAAAAAATTTAATATTTTTTTGGACTATTTTATGTCATATTTATTTATATAATAAAAAACGTGACTAATTTGTTTTGACTGAGTCTCATGTGAGACCGTCTCACGGGTCATAATTCGTGAGACGGATCAACCCTACCCATATTCATAATAAAAAGTAATACTCTTAGCATAAAAAGTAATATTTTTTCATGGGTGACCCAAATAAGAGATCCGTCTCACAAATACGACCCGTGAAACCGTCTCACATAAATTTTTGTCATTTGTTTTATATATGACAATTTTGGTTGTTAAAACACATAATTATGGCATTTAGAATTTTTTTGTTTAAACCTCGAACCAAATCAATTTTTCAAATTGTACCCCTATGAATCACCACCCTTCTCGTAAACACCACGCTATGCCGAGACACAAATTCGGTAAGTTGATATGATCCCTGAGAACCATTAAAGAAAAACACATTATTGATACAAAGTTTTTTTTTTTTTTCAAATATTGGAACAAAACAATGTCACTCCTCGATTTCCCTCTTCCACAATGTGCAGTTGTAAGAATCATGCCAACTTGGCCGCGAAGTTGAAGTAAGCAGATCATGTAGAGACCATCGAGCTATGAAGACACGATTGAGTCCTCCGTCAAACACGTCTGGAGAGCAAACCACATGATTTTAATGAAATCTACGGTTGTCATTGTTAGCTTCCGTCTGTAATGATGGCCTCAATTTGGTTGATTTCCGAATTTGGGAATCCATCTACCTTCGCTTTAGAAGCCTCGGTTGAATTCCTGTCTTGAATAGTTGCTTGTTTGGCGTCCCAGAACTTTCCAGTTTTCCCGATTGCAAGAATGAGCTCAAACTGTTTTTGCTGTTGCTCCTGCAAAAGTGATACACACCACGTAAACTGATCAAATAGAAAATAAAAACAAATTGAGAAATATGTAATACGTTGTACAAGTTTCAGGCCATAAGCTGGTTGACAACACTTTTGAACCATAATCACAAATATATTTGGAAAAGAAAGGTGTCGATGTACAATATTTAGCCAGTCAAAAGAAATATAATGAGACTAGGATGGCAGCCACTCCAATTAAAAAGAGTCGTTTAAACCCGTTTTTGAAGGATTTCGAACTCTATGTGAATGAAACCATTAACAGTATAAATCAATTTATATAGATGACTAAAGCCTTACACAGGTCAATAAAAATGTTTGAGAAACAGCTTTACTTCCAGCGACCATATTTGATGGGCCATTTTGGTTAGCCATGTAATTTTATGGACAATGTTAAGTTTGTAAATAGATTTAAATTTTACTTTCAAAGATACATGCAATAAGTTAGTAGCATCCCACCATTATTTTTCAAGGAGAGGATTCCATTTCTTCTTACTGCAATATATATTATTGTAAAAAATGGAATAGTAATAGAGGGGCTTCCTAAACACAAAACTGGGACATTAAAATTGAGAGAAATTACATGCAAGAGAGAATTACAAAAAGTTTTATATTCTATCAAGTGGAAATATCGTGATTCTTCCACCAACAATTCAAGTGAAACTAATTTTTACATTGGCTTAATCACTACTTAAGATTGGAAGATAAACTAATATATAAACCTGTAGAAATGGACCACATTAGCTGGAATTTTTAAGTGAGAATTTGGGCCACTTGTCATACAAGAGTGCTTTGTAAGTATGTATCACCCAAACAAATTATCTGACATACTCCAAAGTGAAGTTACCCGATCTCTATATTTACTAGCTAAAAAAAAGGGAGAGTAGTGATTTGACTCACATGAATTTTATCCGGTCACACAAGAAGGCAGTACAACGAGTAAACATGTGTCATTTGGAGCTACAATAAAAACTCACAGGAAGTTCTTTAAAAGAATTAACTAATATAAATACATAAAATGCCAAATTTCGGTTTCAAACGATGTGCAGCAATCATATTTTCTCAGCATCGAATGCAATATACGATATTTACCTGCATAGCCAGTAGAATCTTTTGAATTTCACCAAGCTCCTTCTCCAGCATGTCTTCTTGCTCTGCCAATGCTCGGGTTGCCTCAGAATTCTTCTGGACCAAAGCTGCGGTCTGAAAGAAGCGAATAAACGGAAGAGTCGTCAATTTGAAGTTCCCCAAAAACAATGCCTAATAACCTATTCTAGCTCCATATTAGGGCTTCAGGAAATTGAGAAATCTTACCTGCCTGACGAGTTTTTCTTGTGAAATATCACCATTTGAGATTCAGTTTATTGAGTGGATCCAAAACCAAACTACACTTGCTTGATGAAGCAAATGCAGACTCGCAAGTGGAGATTAATTTGCTGTTATGCATTAGTTTGTACCCTAGTCAATAATATTTCACTAATGAAGTAGAAATCTTCAAACCCGTTAACTCTAAGGGCATGCTTCGTACATGGGAATGGAATATGCATTCCCAACCTCATTCCCATTCTCATGCTTGGTTTCCGCCTTGGAATGGAAATATCCATTATAACTGCTGGTCTGATATAGTGTAGCACCTTATGTCATTCGCTACAACATCCCTTGATAATACTTGCACTTCTGCTACACAGTTTATAATGGGGACAAGACATGAACTAGCAAATCGAGTCAACACCCGCTTCAAGTGCCGGTAGGACAGTCACAAGAGCTCGTGCTAAGTGATTCGAAGCAGCGTTTAATGGCTTACTCCAAGAGGTTCAAAAAGGAGAAGATTGTATCTTTATTCCTGATGGAGAAACTAGAGTGGTTCAGGTAATCCAAGCAAATCCATATAGAGACCAGAACTCGATCAACTTCTTTAAACAGCCATCTTACGTGAAATTTGGCACAATTGGCATGGCCACCTTTGCATTCAGATGAGCATGGATCCAAGGCATGAAGATCAAGAATAAGGCATGAAGATCGAGAACAATCTGGTTCATTATCTTATCTATTACTATTTATTAAGAATCTTCATAATAGTTATAAAAAATATTGTATAAGCATGCAGCGCAAGCGCGGTGCACTAGTTAAGATTATTTTTTTAAACTTCATTTTGAATTTTAGTTAGTAATGTCTCCTATTCTTAAGGGATCATAATCATGGATCAATAATAATCATAAGGCTGCATATCTTTTACAGATATTTAGGGAAATTTATCTTGATATAATACAGCCTGTATAAACTGGAATAGATCAGATAATTATTTTTCAGAAAAAAAACAAGAGTTTCTCTGGTTCTTCTGAGAATTTTTTCAAACTTAAACGATTTCTAGATATTCATTCTTGACTTATATATCAAGTTCTCCATCACCTAATGTGACCTTCTTATCTCTTATAGGTAATGGGTCCAGGATTTTACATCCAAATAATGGTTCTTGGGTTGTGTTCCATATATACTGGATTTGGGTTACATCACTTGCTGATGACTTTCATATCAATCAACAATACACCGGCAAAGGAAAAGGAAAAGATAGAATAAACACAAAAATTTATTTAAGGAATGTCGTTTTTACTTATCTTCTAATAGTGATAGGCAGCATGAGTCAGAAACTGACTCAGCGGGTATTTGGACTTCTATGTTTTGCTTTTTCAACGCGATTTCGGATTCACCAAACTCAAATTGCCGTCATCCCAAGGAACCTACTTTTCATAGATAATATACCTCACGAACCATGGATATTTGAATGATTTTGGCAATCGTTGAGTTCTAAAAGTTTTAAACAAGCCACGCGAAATCTTAGTATGATGTATGACCTCAATTTCCTTCTATAGCTGAATTATAATCCAAGCATTAAAAAGTGGACTTAATATTTATATCCTGGCATCTGAATCCAATCAGATGTTTTTAACAGTCTTATGAGCCAAAAAACATTTCTTTAAACGCCAAACAGCAAGCACCTACCCGATACACTCTTTCCCAATCTCCTTCCTTCCCTAAAAAGGAGCAGCAGAGGAATTTATCTTTATCCATAAAATTTTTGGGAAGAATATGCATAGCGGGGCGAAATTTTGCAGCAAGCCCCACAACCGTAAAAGGCACTTCCTTGCAACTTATGATTCATCAAAAATCCTTTCCAGGAAAAAGTTTTACCAAAGTTTCAAGTTTGAATCGTCGCATATGTTCTATTATCAATATACTTCATCTCTTGCAAAGAACTCAATAAAAGCCCACTTTTAGAAGAAAATATATCCATATCATAAAAGTGAAGTGCATATAATTCATTTCACAGAGGCTGTATGTCAAGAGAGAGCTCAACATTTCTAAGCCGTTGCAGACAAGAGAAACATGTTTGATCAACTAATTATATTTCCATTCTAAACAAAACACGAATATACAGCTTTCTGACCAAATGCCATGATGAATTATTGGGTGAATTCAAACAAGAATTATGTTAATGATATTACCTCCGCAATGGGTTCCTTCAGAGCCTTCCGGGTGATTCGGAAACGAATCCCCAGCTTCTCAAGTTGCCTCGACAAAACCCGAATGATCGTAGCTGAGCTACGGAGATCCTCCTCCAATTTCTCCACCCTCTCCAACATATTAGACCCAGGAGAAGCCAACCCTCTCGAAAACCCAGGCCCAGAAATCCTCCTCCATTGCCGCCGCCTTATGACAGCCCCAAGCACCGCAGCACTGAACAAAGCCGCAAACTGCCACGCCAAAATCTTGCTCCCCACCCACTTCAAAATCTCCGCCTTTTGCAATCCACAGCTTACCACAATGTAAACACAAATCACGGCGGAGGAAGCGAGGGTGATGAATTCGAGAATCGACAGGAAACCATCGAAATCTAACTCAGCGGAGGCAGCTCTTTCGCCATTAGCTCGTGTCCGTGCATTTCCGTAAGACTTCCCGAAAGAAGTACTGATTCTTTTGACCGGCGAAAGGCAATTGCTGGATGTCAAAATCCTGCAAGTGGGGAACTGGGTCTTTGAATTCAGGGGTGAAAATGGCAAATTCGAGGGTTTCAAGAAATGGGTTCTGGGCAGAGAGAGATAGAGGATGGTGGGATTCTGGTTGATGACGACGGCTTGAAGTGCAAGTGACATCATCTCATGCTGAGTGTAGAAGCTGATTGTGCTCGATGTTCGGGATGGAACACTCGGATTTTAGTGGTAGATTGCTGGATTCTTAGTGCCTTTTCGCACAGATTTCGGGGTTTTTCTTCAAAATTTTGCGGATTTGGAGAGTTGATACAGAGCTGAGATTGCTAGATTACGGTGTTGGACACTTACTGTGAATTTGCGACGGGTCGGTTCAACCTGAAACATCACCGGTTGATGTGTTTGGATATATATAAAAAAGAGATTTGGAATTTGAATCGGATTAAAATTGGAATTTTATTTTGGTGGTTGACAAACATTTTTTAAAGTGTAATTTGCAATTTGTTTTGACAATTAAAAATAAAATTATTTATATTAAAAAATATTTCTTTTTTAATTTTTTCATTAATAATATTAATATAAATACTTATTTATATTTATATATATATATAGAGAGAATAAAAGGTTATTTTTTAAAATACAATTTTTTTATTAGATAACTTTCGTAATAAAATAAAAAATATAAAGTTTATGAAGACGAAATTAAAAATAAAGTTAGTAAATTTTGATAAATTAGGTTTTTAGTATTAAAAATAATGATATTTTTTAAGGAAAAAGAAATAATTTATAGAAATTTTTAAATATAAAAATATTATTTATTCGATTTTCTAAAATATATATAAATATATATAATATGGTTAATTCATATATATATATATATATATATATAAATGGTATTTCGTAACATTTTAAAAAAAAATACTTGAAAAATTAGATATCATGAAATCCTACCAATTTTGTAAATATTTTCTTGGAAATCCCATCAAATATGAATCTTATTTTTAAATGTAATTTTGCAAAACATTAAAAATGTATTTATAATTCCAAACCCAAACAAATGTCATCCAATTCAATGGGGGCCAAAAACACTTAAAACTTTGAAGGATCTGTCGTCATCGTTAAAACTTAAACTCATATTGGATCTTATCCATTCTCGAATTTTAATTAGATAAAATTGGGATATATTATATATTTACATATTTAGTTTTAATAGGTTGTAGATAGAAGTTTAAAATATCTCCTAAATATGGGTCTAGAGCTAACACAAATGAAACAAAGAGAAGTAACATTAATTTATTACTCGAAAATAAATATTATAAATGTTTGAAAATATTATTTAATATATAGTTATAATTATATTTAATCTCGTGAGCAGCTTCTATTATAGAATAAAATAATTTAGACTCAAATTCGGTTTAAAATTGATATTTCGATTTCAATCAAATATTTTTGAATTTGCTCGAATATCTCACGAGCCGACTCGCTTCATTGATACCTTTAATACAAACCATCGAGTTAAGAATTTTAGTCTTTGATTTTAGCTAATGTTTGCAATTTTTTTTTAAGTTTTGCAAATTTTTAAAGTAAAAGTTTATAATAACTTTTTAAAAAATTTGCAATCACTATCTAGAATTTTACATGTTACATCTCAGCAAAAAAATTATAATCTAGCTTGTCAAATTTTATATGTGGGAGAAAACTTGTGTGAGACAGTTTTACGAGTCGTATTTTGTGAGACAGATCCATCATTTGGGTCATTCATGAAAAAATATTATTTTTTATGCTAAGAGTATTAGTTTTTATTGTGAAAAACGTGACACACACACTCCACAATTTGATAGAAAATTTCCTGAGTTTCAAAGAGGAATTCAAGCCAAGGTTGCCGTCGTCGTTCTTCGCAATCGTCAACGAGAAATCGTGCGTTTAAAACGTAAAGGTACGCCACATTCTTTCCTTTAATCATCCATCACATCATAGTATTCGTACTTGTGAATAATTTAAATCTGATATTAATTTATTAAAGTTATATTTGTATGTTAATACTTAATTTCCGCTGCATGTTATGTACCGTCTCACAGATAAAAATTCGTGAGACCGTCTCACAAGAGACCTACTTCATATCTTTTTACCCACCACTTGCACTATTAACAATAATTATTAAATTTAAAGTATGTTCATTATTTAGTCATCGTTAGCATACATGAGAAAACATTTATACGTTTATTTTCACTCAATAACTTGTATAATCGACTTATATCAAATATGACATCTGTTTTGTCGAAGATTTATTCGAATCAAACATCTTTCAAAGATAAAAAAAAAACTACTTAATTCAAGATGAATTTAGAAATCCATTTTGTTCTTCGATATTGAGCCAAAATAGTGTAATTTATTCTACTTCAGACACAAGATGCATGAGCTTTAACCGATTTACTTCACAATTTACTCTGAAAGTAATAAAAGTGATATAAAAAAATATAGTATCTGGTTGGATTAATGATATATAATATACATATAGAATTGCAAGAAGAACGTTTGATTTTTTTATGATTTAAGAAACACATAATAGGTGAGCCATGTGGAATAAAATATCATACAAAAATAAATTTTTTTAAATTAATTGATGGTCCCAAAAACTTGCACCATCAAATTAATGCAAATTGAATTCCGACGATAAAGCAGAAAAGTGCTGAAATAGCCAAACAAAGAATTTATTTCCAAAATAGTTCAAAACATGGTCTATAAGTTACAAATATAACGTTGCACGAAATAAATACATGAAATGCAAGCTTAGAATAAGTGAGATTATTCTCCAAAGACTCCATCCAAGAGACCTGTGTTAAAGCATTGAGCTTTAACCTTGAAACCTCACCTCAACGTTTGTTTCAAAGGCCGGAAGATGCGTTTCTGTAAACAACCTAGAAATATCGACTGATTGGAGACACCCCGCGACTCATGAAGCCATGTCTCGAATCAAGAAAGCATACGTTGAGACGCCATCCTCTTTTTCCTCAACCTCTCCGCAACGATGAAGGCAAGTTCGAGAGATTGGGAAGCATTTAGTCTTGGATCGCAGTGTGTGTGATAGCGAGAGCTCAAATCATCATAGGTCACGGTTCTTGATCCTCCAATACATTCGGTCACATTCTGACCAGTCATTTCCAGATGGATTCCGCCAGGGTGACTTCCTTCTTGATCATGCACATCAAAGAAAGCTCTCACCTCCGCCTGCAAATCACAAGTTTCATTTGCATGTTATCATTTTGCTTTCAGATTCCAAAGGAAAGCACCATCTTATCAAGCCTTTAAAGAAAGGGAATGCTTTTCCTAAATAAAAAAGTTTAAATATTTCATTAACCAGGGGCTTCTCCAACTTGTAATCCGAACTCTATACTGTCTTGTAAGATATTATCAACTTTTTAACCATTGTAAAGCGGCTTAGAGCGCCGATAAGATATATATGTTATAGTGAAAACAGATGATCAGACAAAACGTCCTTAAAAAGTACTTGCACATGTAATATAACATGCAAGATTCCAAACTTTGGAGCCTACCATTCGAAAGATTCGAGAAGATCTTAATAAATCGAGAGTGAATGCAAACATGTGACTAGCATGTGAAAAGCAGTGAATCAGGAGGGCAACTGCTTAAATGATTAACATGCACCTACTTCCATAGTTGAACCTACCAACACCATTTCCATGAATTGAATTGTTTTAAGATGCGATAATTATTTCTCATTGTAATAATATATTGTCGATTCCATTTGCAAGCCGACAAATTTGTGGCTAGTGTTCTAAAATTAACATTAGAAAAGTTTAGCAAGAGAGTATTAAGAGGTACCAAGATGGCATCGAAAGCACGAGTTTTGAGCCCACAAGGTGCCTTGATAGTGTTCCCGTGCATTGGGTCACAAACCCAAGTAACAATTTGTCCAGCTCTTCGAACTGCCCTGATTAAATGAGGAAGTTTCACTCTCATGTTTTCTGCACCCATTCTTACAATTACAGTAATTCTTCCAGGCTTGTTATCGGGATTAAGGATCTCAACGAGTTTAACAAGTTCATTCGGATCCATCTTTTGGCTAACCTGGAATGTCATTTACCATAAAAAGTTGGTCAGAGAACACGAAAATTCCAGGCAAAGTTTTATAAATTGCATTTAAACAAGATGGATACCTTGATACCAAGGGGATTAGCTACTCCTCTCAAAAACTCAACATGTGCACCGTCTAGTTGCCTTGTGCGTTCGCCGACCCAGAGCATGTGAGCCGAGCAACCATAATGGAGACCAGAAGTAGAGTCCTTTCTGGTGAGTGCTTGCTCATAAGGTAAAAGCAAGCATTCGTGGGACGTCCAGAATTCAGTTGTGGACATTACAGGATGGTCTATTGTAAGTCCAGCAGCCTCCATGAATCCCAAGGCTTCATCAACCCTGTGCGCTAGTTCTTGATACCTGTTGGACCAATCGACCGTAGAGACATTAAGTAACAGACACTCCCCATTCTAAAAACCGAAAAACCGGCACACAGATAATCTAGAATATAAAGGATGGAAAATCTGCGAAACATGAGTGGTTTCCACAAAGGCTACAAAAAAGTAACAAATTTTCCTTTTCGATGCATACATGCGCAATCAAACATGTTCTTTACTGACATCACAACATCCTCCTAGAATTATTATTATTATTATTATTAAAAGAGACACACCTGTCTCCCTGCTCACTGTGCTCAACAAAATCAAGATTCCATTGTGACACCCTCTGCATTGCAGCATAACCTCCAGTAGCGAAAGCCCGGAGAAGGTTAAGGGTCGAAGCAGCCTGGCAATAAGCCCGAATCATCCTATCAGGATCCGGGATTCTCGATTTCTCATCAAAGGCATCACCATTTATGTTATCTCCCTTGTAACTTGGCAGCTTCACTCCATTCTTCTCCTCATATTGATCTGATCTTGGCTTGGCGAACTGGCCAGCCATTCTTCCAACCTATTACACATCATCCAAAATCTTAACCTCAAAAAATGTGTATTAATATGGTTTTTTTTCCAATGTTAAACAAATCTAAAACAATAATGTTCAAAAACAAATAAAATTGGCCTATTTAGTACAAGCACTTTTGCAAATAAACACGAAAGCCTACAGTTCAGTCGGTCCTCCATAAAAACAAAAACAATAATCATATGCATCTTATTGAAAACGTAGGGTCCATTTTTCTTGGGATTTTTCCCTCTTCTTTCAAAAGCATCTCGACCTTTTTCTTTCCTCAATTATTTGTCTCAAACCTTTCATTGTTTCTCTAATATTATCAAACATGTATCACGACACATTAACGTATCAAAGCAATTAACAAACAACAATCCACAAACCATTGCCAAATTTATCCTTTCTTCCACTTTCCCAGTAGTCCAAAGAAACTTAAAACATATGAAGCAATTAATCACCTTAATCGAAATCCAAACCTTCTACCTGCCTACAGAAATGGCATGACATACTATTCCATTTTAAAAATTAGATATTCGGAAATACAGGCTTTACGCCACAAATTTCTCGTGCTTTAAAGCCTTACATCAAATCGATCAGATACAACAAAATGGAAAATCTTCCCATTATGAATATCACTTGAAGATGTTCAGATCCTCAATACTTAAAAAAAGTAGATCAATGATTTTTTTTATCCTCAGAGATATAAAGACAACCTCACAACAACATACGGATTTCAAATCCATAACCAATCAACTAATCATGCAGTAGCAAGAATGATAGTCCAAGAAATGCAGGGAAAAAAAATCAAATTTTTACCTTAAAAACCGGCAACTGCCCACCAAAAGAAAGAACCACACTCATCTGAAGCAGAATCCTGAAAGTGTCACGGATATTATTAGCGCTGAACTCCTTGAAGCTCTCAGCACAATCCCCTCCTTGCAACAGGAAGGCTCTTCCCAGTGCCGCCTCCGCCAGCCGCTCCTCCAGGCTCCTCACCTCTCCGGCGAACACCAATGGAGGATATGCCTCCATAGTACTCAAAACAGACTGCAGATGCGCTTCATCTGGGTACTCCGGAAGCTGCAGCGCTTTCTTGGTTTTCCATGTTTCCGGTGCCCACTTGTCCGCAGGCGCCGGGGATAGGACAGTGGGTTTGTTGTTGGTCATGACAGGTGTTTTAGCGGGCTCCGCCGCATGCACGGCTGAGATGTGGCGGCGGGCAGCCGGATTATAAGCCAATGAAGCGGATTTCTGGTGTGTGTGGGAGGATGGGAAGAAAATCTCGGGTTGAACAACAGATTTGGAAGACAAAGCAGCAGAGTTGGTAATCGCCATTACTGAGAATGATATTTTCTTGAATTAGATTGATTCTCTCTCAAATCTTTTATCCCTTGGCTTCAAGAAATCTTGAATGAAAAGAGAGAAAAGAGAAGAATGGCAGATGGACTAGTTCTACACAAAATAAATGCAACGAGAATATATTATTTATAGCCAAAAAAAATTTGTAAATCATTGCCAGTTTGCCACCAAAATCCCAAATAATTTCACAATTTGTATCAAATCTTCTCTCCAATTAAAACAAAAAAACAAAAAAAAAATTATTATTTATACATAAACACAAATTGGCCATGTTTGGTAGGCACTTTCCATTCAACTACTTCTGCTAGCTTTTAATTCATGTCATACATCAAATTTTGTTGTCTTAACCAAAAATATATATAATCGATTTTTTTTTCTCATTTGATATTTAATAAATTATTATTAATAATATGAAACATAATGCTTATTATTATTATAAATTTTCAAATATAATGCTTAGCCATGTTTCTATTCTTGAAATCTTATTTGAATTATTTTTAAAAGATACATGGCATTCGATAAAAGTTTTAAAAAAACAAAATATAATATATATTTTAAATTTTATTATTTTAAATCGAAAACATATATTACTTGAATGTAATCATTAGAATGTGCTGCATGTGCTCGTGATTTAAAATATATATGATCTCTTTGTTGATTTACAATATTATGAATGCCATTTGCCTCATTTTTTGACTAAAATGATTTTCTTGTTTTTCATGTCTTAGAAATTAAAAATTCTTGATTTCACTATTTATATGGAATTTTTTTGATGTTTCGAAATAAAACAGGTCTCTTGTGAGACGATTTTGTAGATTTATATTCGTGAAGCAGGTCGACCAGCTCATGTCTACAATTAAAATTACTATTTTTTTACATAAAAATCGTGCTTTTTATTAATCATGTCGAAATTATCTATAAAAAATTGATTAATGAAATCGTCTTATCTGAGTTTTTGTATTGACAATAATAGAAAAATAAATTTGTAATATTGTGATAATGTACAACAGATTTAAAAAATATACCACCTACTACGCTAGCTAAAACGTGTAGCTCAAAACCAATTTAATATTCAATGTTTATATTTTATAGTAAATGATTTAAGATGTGCAATTATTGACCTTGACCAACAATAGTTCATAAAACCCATTCACGAGATAAAAGTTTGAACGATATGTCTCAAAAAAAAAAGTTTGAACGATTTATTATTTTATTAATAAAAAGCAAAAGTATGTATTATTGGAATTAAATTAAAGTTAAATATAAAAACCCACTAAAAATTAAAAATAACAGTTTTTTAAAAAATATAAATGAATAAATTGGGAATAAAATCATTAGATCTATTATTATTTTTTTGAAGCGAGATCTGATTTAGACCAAGTAGGTGCAATGTGAGGTTTGGTGAGGCAGTGCCCATATCGGGTCACGTGTGGATGGTGGCTCTGTGTGGTAGTTGATGCCTTTTGACTCTTTAAATAATATATATATATATATATATATATATATATATATATATATATATATATATATATATATATATATTACTATAATAGTACTGCCCACTATTTAATCTGTAATTTTTTTTCAAATTTAGAATGTATATTATCGTAAGCAAAAATTTGTGTGGGACGGTCTCACATGTCGTATTTTGTTATACAGATATCTAATTTGAGTCATTTATAAAAAAATATAATTTTTATGCTAATACTTTTTATTGTGAATATTGACAAGATTGACCCATCTCACAGATAAAAATCCGTGATACTGCTGATTATAAATACCATATTGAATAAAATAGTTTTTAATTTGATTGAATTTCAATAAATAATCATTTTCACGAAAAAAATTTAAATAATCTGTAAAACAATTTTTTTATGTATGTGACATGAAGGGCTTTATATAATATTTGTAATAAATAAAATGATATATATAGTAATATAACGAAAATTATTATTATTATTATTATTATTATTATTATTATTATTATTATTATTATTATTTAGCAAGGGACATGTGTAATATAACCATGCAAAGATAAGATAGCTCGCAAGTTTTGAATTGAACTAGAAATTTTCAATTTTCCACATGTATAGTTCTCCTCTTCAATAAGATACTAGCCATCGCTCATAAAAATTTATATTTTTATGTGTAAAGTATTATTTTTATCATAAAAATATTTTGACACAAACTTGTGTGAGACGGTCTCACGGGTCGTATTTGTGAGACGGAACTCTTATTTGGGTCATCCATGAAAAATTATTACTCTTTATGCTAAGAGTATTACTTTTTATTGTGAAAATGGGTAGAGTTGACCCGTCTCACAGATTAAGATCCGTGAGACGGTCTCATATGAGACTCACTCAAATATTTTTTAAAATTAGTTATATTATGAAAAAAATATATGTCGATTTGATTGAAAAATATTGATTTTTTTGTCAAAATGATATTGTGTATATATGTGATTTGAGTGAAAAATCTTACTTTTTATATCATATGTAAGATTTTTCATTGCAAGTATGAATCAGGTTGATCTGTCTCACAAACATAGATCCGTGAAACTATTGCATATGAGACTTACTCATTATAATATAATAAAGATATTTTTATTGGTGCAACATTTTTTAGATTAAGTTTCTTATAATACGATTTCAATTATTTATATCTATTAAACGAGTCTATCAGATCCATACACACAATTAAAAATAATAATTTTGAATTAAAAAATAATATTTTTCATAGGTTAGGTCAGATCAAAAACTCGTCTAAAAATGACTCATTAGACGATCTCATAAGAATTTTGTGCAATATTTAATTAGCCGGAGAAAATGATCGTTATTGTTAAGTCTCGAAGATCATTCCAAACTTAAAGATTTGACGTGAGATAAGATACAAAACAAGTCTTTGGTTATATTGATATCAGTTTGGCTTGGGAAACCTGTTTACATGGACGAGTAGGTCTCTTGTGAGACGGTATCACGAATATTTATTTGTGATACGGTCTCACCAATTTTATTTGTGAGACGGGTCAATTCTACTGATATTCATAATAAAAGGTAATATATGTACTCTTAGCATAAAAATTAATATTTTTTTATGAATGACCAAAATAAGAGATCCGTCTCACAAAATACGACCCGTGAAACCGTCTCACACAAATGTTTGCCCACATGGACCATGGTGCATTCACGAATCACGACCCATATTGCAGGATTATCGGTTGTCCGATAAGATCTATTCGTTGCATTCAAATATGGATGGATAAATGTCATCCTAGAAGGAGATAATTAGCAAAATAACATCGGAGAATTTTTTTTTTTTGAAAAAATAATCCTCCCAAATTCAGTCAAATGCTAGCAATGTAAAAATCTATGATCCATCTTCACCGTTTGCAGTTTCGCCCCAATTGTTTCGTTTATCCAGCAATATTGAACGCAAGCTACCAGTTTTGTCACGCTACATTGTAAATTTCACGCCAATCCCGTATTGGACACGTTGAGAAAATAAATTCGATGAAAACGTAAAACATGCAAATGTTTGTAAGAAAAAACTATAGTGAGTGGTTACGATGGAATTCTAATATTTTAAACAATCCAATCGTCCAAACATAATGTTTTGATTGTCATTTAGTAAAGGAAATTATGTGCTGTATTTCTTGTTATACAAATATATATGGCATAACAAATTCAATTGTGTAAATATTTACTCGTCAAATAATGAAAAGCTGGCCAAAATATGTTTTGCAATATATGATCCAATAGTATCTTATATAGTTTGAGACATAATTGGCCAAAAAAATATCTATCAAATATACAATCAATGCTTGTAATTTTAATTCAATTTGTTTTAAAGATTACATGAATAACACATGTAAAATATTACCAAAACACTAACTTTATGATATGATTGATTGGGAAATAATCATTGAGTTATAATAGATCGGTTCTTGATATATCGAACATCGATTAATTAAATAGAGTTTGATTTTCAAACCAAGTGGAAGACATTCAAAATAATTTTTTGTATAAATCGATTAAATATTTTGTAAAACTTCTAAAATATATGCAAGTTGAATGAGTAAAAATAGTATATATATTATACTATAATAGTCTGACCACTATTTAATCTGTATTTTTATTTAAATTTTTAAAATGTATATTACCGTAGGTAAAAATTTGTGTGAGACGTTCTCACAAGTCGTGTTTTGTTATACGGATATCTTATTTGAGTCATCCATAAAAAAATATAATTTTTTATGTTAACAATATTATTTTTTATTGTGAATATCGGCAAAGCTGACCCGTCTTACATAAAAATCCGTAACACCGTCTCACAAAAAATATATTCATTATCGTAAAGCTGATTATAAATACCATATTGAATAAAATAGTTTTTAATTTGATTGAATTTCAATAAATAATCATTTTCACGAAAAAAATTGTAAATAATCTGTAAAACAATTTTTTTATGTATGTGACATAAAGGGCTTTATATAATATTTGTAATAAATAAAATTATATATAGTAATATAACGAAAATTATTATTATTATTATTATTATTATTATTATTATTATTATTATTATTATTATTATTATTATTATTTAGCAAGGGACATGTGTAATATAACCATGCAAAGATAAGATAGCTCGCAAGTTTTGAATTGAACTAGAAATTTTCAATTTTCAACATGTATAGTTCTCCTGTTCAATAAAATACTAGCCATCGCTCATCAAAAGTTATATTTTTGTGTGTAAAGTATTATTTTTACCATAAAAATATTTTGACAAAAACTTGTGTGAGACGGTCTCACGGGTCGTATTTGTGAGACGAAACTCTTATTTGGGCCATCCATGAAAAATTATTACTTTTTATGCTAAGAGTATTAATTGTGAAAATGGTTAAGGTTGACCGGTCTCACAGATTAAGATCCGTGAGACGGTATCACATAAGACCCACTCAAATATTTTTTAAAATTAGTTATATTATGAAAAAAAATATATGTCGATTTGATTGAAAAATATTGATTTTTTTGTCAAAATGTTATTGTGTATATATGTGATTTGAGCGAAAAATCTTAACTTTTTATATCATATGTAAGATTTTTCATTGCAAGTATGAATCAAGTTGATCTGTCTCACGAACATAGATCCGTGAAACTATTGCATATGAGACTTACTCATTATAATATATTAAAGATATTTTTATTGGTGCAACATTTTTTAGATTAAGTCTCTTGTAATACGGTTTCAATTATCTATATCTATTAGACGAATCGATAAGATCCATACACACAATTAAAAATAATAATTTGAATTAAAAAAATAATATTTTTCATAGGTTAAGCCAGGTCAAAAACTCATCTAAAAAATGACTCATTAGACGGTCTCATAAGAGTTTTGTGCAATATTTAATTAGCGAGAGAAAATGATTGTTATTGTTAGGTCTCAAAGATCATTCCAAACTTAAAGATTTGACGTGAGATAAGATACAAAACAAGTCTTTGGTTATATTGATATCAGTTTGGCTTGGGAAACCTGTTTATATTGACGAGTAGGTCTCTTGTGAGACTGTCTTATGAATATTTATTTGTGAGACGGGTCAATTCTACTGGTATTCACAATAAAATATAATATACTCTTAGAAAAAAAATTAATATTTTTTATGGAAGACCCAAATAAGATATCCGTCTCACAAAATACGACCCGTGAGACCGTCTCACACAAATGACACCGATTTGCTTGTTGAGACCTAATCCTATCGTCATAGATTTCTCGAGATATTTTCTTACGAAGTTTTGTTATAGCATCTATCACTGCTTCCGGTTTAGGTGGACAACCGGACAAATAGACATCCACAGGAATTAGCTTATCGACTCCCCCAACAGTACTATAAGAATTGGTACTGAACATCCCTCCTGTAATTGTACAGGCTCCCATAGCAATAACATATTTTAGTTCGGGCATTTGCTCATATAATCTCACTATGGAGGGGGCCATCTTCATTGTTACTGTTCCGGCTGTTAAAATTAGATCTGCTTGTCTAGGACTCGATCTTGGTACTAGTCCATAACGATCAAAGTCGAATCGTGATCCTATCAGTGTTTGCCTACATAGACCATGGTGCATTTACGAATCACGACCCATATTGTAGGATTATCGGTTGTCCGATAAGATCTTTTGGTTGCATTCAAATATGGATGGATATATGTCATCGTAGAAGGAGATAATTAGCAAAATAACATCGGAGAAATTTTATTTTTTGAAAAAAATAATCCTCCCAAATTCAGTCAAATGCTAGCAATGTGTAAAAATCTATTATCCATCTTCACCGTTTGCAGTTTCGCCCCAATTGTTTCGTTTATCCAGCAATATTGAACGCAAGCTACCAGTTTTGTCACGCTACATTGTAAATTTTATGCCAATCATGTATTAGACCCGTTGAGAAAATAAATACAATGAAAACGTAAAGCATACAAATGTTTGTAATTTTTTTAAGAAAAACTATAGTGAGTGATTACGATGGAATTCTAATATTTTAAACAATCCAATCGTCCAAATATAATGTTTTGATTGTCATTTAGTAAAGGAAATTATGTGCTGTATTTCTTGTTATACAAATATATATGGTATAACAAATTCAATTGTGTAAATATTTAGTCGTCAAATAATGAAAAGCTGGCCAAAATATGTTTTGCAATATATGATCCAATAGTATCTTATATAGTTTGAGACATAATTGGCCAAAAAAATATCTATCAAATATAAAATTTAATGCTTGTAATTTTTTATTCAATCTGTTTAATAGATTACATGAATAACACATGTAAGATACTACCAAAACTTTAACATTATGATATGATTGATTGTGAGATAATTATTGAGTTATAATAGCTCGATTTTTGATATATTGAACATTGATTAATTAAATAGAGTTTGATTTTCAAACCAAGTAGAAGACATTCAGAATAATCTTTTACAGAAATCGATTAAATGTTTTGTAAATCATCTAAAATATACGCAAGTTGAATGAGTAAAAATATTTTGGTCGAAACATTTTATCAAACTTGACATGTAATATTTTGGGTATTTGAAGAACAATTTATATGCCACCCATTTTTATTGAAGTTCAATTGAACATTCAGTTTTGCTCAAATGAACGTGTATCTTCATCGTCATGTATCAGCATCTTATACTCGGATTCAGACTTTGATTTGTGAATGTGATTTGTAGATCATCGTCTTAGCTTTGTAACTCATACTGAATTGTTTCATTTGGATAATCGAGTTAATCAGGATGACAAAAATACCTCAATTGCTTATGTTCAACTGATTGTTGTTCTTGTGCAATCAGTTTGCCTAAATAACATCCGATCTAACTCCACTAACATGAAAAACAACTTGTGCCAAACTGAGTTTTTTGGGTCATTTGAATGATTGAACTGTGAGATATCATCAAAACACTGAAATTTATCAGATTTTCAGTTTGGCTAAATGCAAGTTTCAACTTCCATACTAAGTTATTTACACTCAGATAAATATATTAAAAACATAATATTAAATTTTGTTATAATCAAAATCAAGATTACTTATGTTTATCAACCCTACACTTTATGTAGCATGTTATGTGAAAATATTATTTTAGTAGCTCGCACTTATTTAAATATCATTTATGAGTTAAAACACATGAATCTCAACGTGTCATTATTTTTTGTACTAATTAATTGAATTCAACAAGTAACCACCCTATGCTATTAAAAATATTTGTCTTACCTAGCTATTAAATAAAATTTAGATTCCAACTAACCTGAAATTAATGCTTCGGTTTTTGGAAGGTTGTGGTATGTTTTTGGAAGGTTGGTATATGTTTGGCGACCTTTTAAAAAAATTATTTTAGAAATTTGTTTGCAAAACGTGTGAAATCGTTAAAACTTAATCTATTTGTATCAATAGTAGGTCTCTTGTGAGACGATCAACTATACTGATATTCACAATAAAAGTAATACTTTTAGCATAAAAAGAAATAATTTTTCATCGATGACCCAAATAAGAGACTCATCTCACAAAATACGACCCGTGAGACCGTCTCACACAAGTTTTTGCCATGTACCATATTTAACATTTTTTTTTACTCTTTTACTAATATATCCATACTTAATTTGGGGTCTTGTTTTTTCAAAATAAAAATAAAAATTGGGGGTCCTATAATTTACTATCTATCGGAAAAATAACAAACCATTTATATAAATATTCTTTAAATCAGACAAAAATTAGAAAGTTTTTTGTATAATTGAGATTTCTAACGAATTTTTTAACATGTCAAAAAAGAAATATGCATATAGAATGTTTCTTTAGTCTTTCATTTCTATTATGTGAGTTCAAATTAATATTTACAAGAATTCCATATGTTCTTTAATTTCTTTTTTTTTTTTATATGTGAGGTTCAAATTAATATTTTAAAACATTGTGCCCACTAGAGAAAATATTATAGGCTATGTCCTTCTATGCCCACTTTGTGGTCTTGTGGGTGAAGTTATAAGAGTGCAAGAACGATTGAGCTCAACATGCTAGCAATCTTGTGATATTTAAGGAGTCTTTTTATTTTTCTTCCATATTTCTTGATAACGATAGAACTCACGGTCTTTATCATTTGGTGTGTATAAACTCACACAATAATTTATAAATCTTGATAACTAGATAAATCGTATTAGCAAACTTTGCGAAATCGACTTACTTGAGAAAATGTTGACGGATCCATGACCTTTTTATTCTTCAATGTAATAATCTGCTCAAGTTTTTAATGTTTGAAAAAAAACTGCAAGTAGAATAATACCAATATTCATTAGTTGCGAAATTTATATTTCGGATACGTGCAAGAACTTGCATGTTTTCTCAAAATTGAAATGGACCACCAGAAGTTGTCTAGCTGGCGGCCAAGTACATAAGTTGGAAAATGAATACATGGATTCTGGTTTCAAGTGAGAAAGTAGTCCATGTGACTTTAAAAAAAAAATATCTAAGAAAATATAATGAAAAAGGAAAAACAAAAGTTCTAACCAGCGGACGTGATAATCAAAAATATTTTTTTTTTGAATTTTTTGTTAACTTGATTTAAATATAAAAAAACAATATTTATTTTTCTCTCTTTTTAAAATGAAATTTGGATGGAAATACAAACAAAAAAAGAAATATTTTTTTGCTTAAATAATATTTTCCCCGAGTGTTACCATACCAATTTATCTTTAATTTTAGAAGCTCTACTTGGATTAAAACAAACAAATATCAATCCTTATTTATTAGAAATTACACTAAAAATAAACTCTAAAGATATATAAAGTGATTGCTAAAGAAAAAAATAAAAATTAATGTTGATAATAACTCACGTGGAACTTAAAAATATTTAAAATTTCAAAATCAATCTTCACTCATCCGAGAAAACACCTGATTCAGTCCCATATATTTGACCCTTTACTGGTTCGGTCCCAAACGTTTTGTTTACTACTACATATTTCAAAAATTCATCCGAGTTGATCATTCCGTCAATTTAATTGTTAAAATTAACGAGATTCGTTTAAGTCCCAGATGTTTGACCTATCTCTCGGTTCAGTCCCAAGTGTTTCTATGTCCCAGTTTACATGATTAAAAGTTTTGATCGAGTTGGAGACCTTAGATGGAACTCTCGACATAAACTCATTTAGATACCACCTCACTGAAACATGAACTTGACTAGAAAATGGTATGAATCTCCAAACATAGCCCACCCATGTCATATGGGTAAGTAAACACAACCACCGTCTGAAATCGAAAAATGATAGTGATTTCGAAAGTTGTGTAGATGATAGCTTAATGTATTCGATAGGTGTCATTTGATTGCACTACCTTCAGATGTCTAGAACAAGTATCCCAGATAGAGCTACCTTCTAATGTCTCGATAGGTGTAAGATAGTTTATTGAATAAGCGGGATACCTTTCTCCATCTTGCAAAGTGCCTCTCTAGAAGTAATACAGAATATCGAGTAAGCGGGATGGATAGATAGCTTTCTCCATCTGGCAAAGTGACTTTCGACATGCACTTGAATTTAGTAATAAGGCATGTAGCGCATTGGCCGCCTGAACCTTGGAAACTTGCTGCAGCAATGTTATAACATAAGATACTCATCTCGAATCCATTATTAGTGATCACATGAGCAAATCAGACGGTACAACTCACCCATAACCATAAGGAGAATGGAAACTAGGGGGCATATATGGCCTCCTGAATCCATACGCTAGTGCAGGATTGAATCGCCTTCCACGATATTGTTTCATGCCAGGAACATTGGTTCTTTTTGCCATTACCTTTAAACATAAAATATGAAGTACACAGAAGAGTTATAATACAGCCAAAACACAAATATGATTACTAAAAGCACCTCGGGAAGATTAGGTACATCATCTGTAAAATAAATGTTTTTCAAGGAAAATTCTTGAACCTTCAATTGGCGACCATGTAGTTCAGATTCATTCAGCTGGAGAGCCTCTTGAACAGCTTCTTGTTCGAGAAACTCCACGTATGCAAAGCCCTTGGGCTGGCCAAATTTATCAGTCAAAATAGTAACACGATTAACAGTTCCACATGCTTGGAAATGCTGCTGAACTTCCTCGGGAGTGCATGCATAATCGACCTAAGATATCAGATTCATTAAGTGGCAAACCAGTGAAAAAAAGGTTTCAAGAAAATGTGATTTTCTCCAGAAAGTTTGATCCTATGCAAGAAAGGACAAGCAATGAGCATAAGAGACATTTAGAGTCGTACAATTGATACAAACAACAGGCAGTATAATCAAATCCGGAAAACTGTATTGCCAACACATCGTTCTCATCATTGTTTATTCTTTGAATTTACAGCACCAAACAAACTATAGGAAACCCAAAAGCATCCGTGCAAACGCATGTTCAAAAAGAAGCTCACCAAATAAGCAAGTGAATAATTTACAGCTCTTATAATACTAAAAGCATTTATTACTGTAAAGATTTAAAAAATAATTTGCCAAAAGTCATACATGGTCATGTGTCCAGGATTCAAAATACAATAGTAATCATATTCAACTGAAAAAATAAATCAAGCAAGTAAAACACATTTTCTGTGAAGCGGTACTAATGGGTAAATTTTCCAATTCTCTAGGTATCTAGACCATACGTAATGTAAATGAAGCACACAAACCATTTTCCATCTTCATCTCCGAAACACTTCCAATGAATTCTTGTTGGGGACTAGTAGTAGTTGAGAGTTATAAAGCCTGGCGCAGGTGACCCCAAGTGAATTCATTACATACCATCTCTTTCATCAATCATGTGGAGAAACCCCAATCTACTCAATCAGCAAATACTAACTTCAAATCGCACGTCAAATTCAACTACACTGTTGAATAATTTTCACTTGGATTTTTTTTGGAAACATATCTCAGTTTTGTTAGTTCACCTTTGAGTCAAACCACTAGTAATCTTCATGGTATGATTGTAAACCAAATAAATCTATTGCTAATATTAGTGGGAGAAGAGCCACACAGTTCACCTTGACTTTCTCCTTATCAAATGGTTCACGCGAATGTAACTTGAGATACAATACTGCAACTCATTCTACATGCATTGTGCTAAAAGTAAATGTGATGTTAGATAGTGCCAAGGTTCAAATTATTCTTAATTTCCTTCAAGGAATTAAAAGCTTCAGGAAGGTAACAGTAATGCAACACTGCATACTGGTGTAATTCTCACGTAAGACGGATTGTTTCATTTTCTTTTAGTTTTTTAGAGACAGTATTCAAGAAACAAAAAACAATTTTAAATTAGCACATCGATACTAGTAAAATGGGGACAAAGAAGAAAAATGCCACATCAGAGTAACGCCTCACCACATCAGGTTCTATATCCAATCAAATCTCAGACATCTTGTCCACCAGCACCCTCAGTAATTAAACTTGGTAAAAAATCGAGTTTGTCAATCACCAGCCTTCGCTCTTCAAATGCACACGCATTTGTCTTCTTCCGAATATCATGACTCCAGGGGAATATTACACATATATAAACGAAATACTAGTCACCTAAGAATAACATGACCCCAGGGGGGCATGCCGCACAGCGTAATTGAAAAATTTGTCGCCTAAGAATAATACGAAACCCAAGAGACATTTAACATCCCACTTGCATTTTTTTTCTCTTCGTTCTTTTCTTGCTTCTTTTCTTTTCTTTTCTTTCTTAGTATTTTTTTTCTTGAGACATTTTTACTGTTTCTTTTCCTCTTTTTTTCATTTCTTTTTTGGGAACATTACTTCAGATATATTTTTTCGCTCCCCCTTCTCTGAATACACATCATTTTACAAATATGTGAGTACAAGGACTATCTAGATTATAGGCAAGCCTAATCGAAGGTACAAGAAGTCCTTTTCGCCATCAGTATACACAGTTAGCTCCAATGCTACACAGAGACACATGGTCTGGCAACAACTGAAGAAGCATGAAAATCAAAGGAAAAAACCATAAGATCTCCAATCAAAGAATCACAATAAAATAAATCCAAGTTCAGAAGTCTCTCATATTACGTTCATAACATAACACAGATCATCGATCTTGAAACATGTTGAGCATTAAAACTTCAAAAGCAATGATAGAACATATATGAATTCAGAGTTGTAGTCTACATCACTAGCAGACCCTTGTTAACATCGTACCTTCAACCCCATGGCAGCTATAAAGATGTTCAAAAGAAATGACAGTTTATCTAAAAGTCCTCATTTACTGTTCTGTTTCTATTTACAAACAACGAAGAAAGATCTACAACTGTATGTTTAATATAGGGGCACTTCACTTCAACAAAATGAAGAACATGTGGCATACAAAATAATGAAAACAGACACTCACCCTGTTATAGGCTTAAATAATTTAAGCCTACACTATTATTTCAATTGTAAAGAATATTTTAGAAGCCATGACTTGGGCAAGTGAAAAGGTTTTTGGGAGAAAAAATGTAAATGATATAAAGCGGGGTTGGAGGGAAAAATATTCAGCATATTTTTGCTTCCGTTGAGTGCTAGCAGGAGATTGAGAATTTCCTTGTGAGAGGCGAGTAGGGGGTAGCATCTTTCTCATTTTCTCTGTTTTAGTTCATGATTGTAATTGGGAGTTATAATTGTAATTGGAGTCTGGAGAATTGTCATTTTCAGTTCTAGTTTTCAATGTTCAACATTCGATATGCTAAGTTCATGTTTTATTCGCGCTATTATTTGTGAACAAATCAATTGGTCCGACCTGCCGGACCCGATCGAAGGGGGAGATGACGACCACATAATCAGATGTCGAATACGAGGGACTTAAAAAGCTGGTCCTTCTCTTTGAAGAGCAAGAACGAGTGTCGCAGCAGAGGTTTAAAACAACATAAGCAAAGGTGGAAGAAATGGTGGCTGACAATCTGAAATTTAAAGAGGAATCAGGACAATAATGCAGCAATCCATGCGTGTGGTACGGGGCGGCGTAACTGAGGATGGGAAGGAGGAAGAGAAAGATTGAAGGACTGAAATCGATCAATTACCTTGGGAGACAAAATGGAATTCAAACCACAAGTGCTGCTCGAAGGATTCCTGAATGGAAATACTAAGATTTCGGCGTGGAGTTTCAGAGAGGAATCACAAATCAGTAACCCTGTGAAAACTCACCACAATGCTGAAGAAGAAACCGAAGACACGGTTGCCGGAGATCTCAAAATACAGACCGAGCATGAGGATCGCGAGACCCTAAGTACAGAAAATTCTTTAAGCCAAAGGGGAGAGAAAGAACACGAGGCATTGTGGTGCGGAATTGAAGCAAGCTCTGAGGAGTGTGGAACTCCCAAGTTTTGGTCAAATTGATGCCATTACAAGACACAAAATTGTGGTCTTTTGCCTATTAACAATTATTATTGGGGGTAATCCCCTTTTTAGTCCCTCGTTTCATATCATCTTCCCGATTTAGTCCTCCATTTTCCAATTTTCCCAAATTGATCCTCCATTTATCTTTTGTTTTCCGGAATAATCATTAAGTCGTATGCTTACTTTCCGTCATTTTTAACTGTGAAGTTAACCGAATGACTAAATAGGGAAAAATTACAAAAAATGGACTAAGTTGGGACAACTGAAAAACGAGGGAATAAATCGGAAAAATGCAATAAAACGAGAGACTAAAAAGGATTTATCCTTAAAATATTTCTCACAAGCTCATTAAACTACACTAATTATCCACATTCTCATGCCAACAAAAACAGAATAATTTGCATTTGGAGATGTGAAGCCTTCACTGTGCACTCTAGAATCCCTATAATTCAACTCCTCAATCAACCAAACATCTACCCCAATAATAAGCAAAAATGGCAATAAAGAATTATCTTGCCTCAAGAAACTAAATGTTGCCAGCACATATGCGATGCCTGGTTGAAAAATGAAAGGAGGACAAAGAATGTTGCAAAATTATAAAAGAAAGATTGGTTCTCAGAACAAAAGATTGGACAATGTTGCCGCCAAACCAAGGGATAAAATAGCAGGAAAAATGGTCTCAATAAAACAATGAATGCAAAGGTAGTAAAGATTCAGTAAAAAATTATCACAACAAAAATTAGAGGAAATATAGATCCAAGAAGATAAATGCATCACTCACAAATAAAAAAATTTTAGACATTTGGTGGTACTCACATTGCCAACAAAGACAGACCGTGAATCCACCTCCTCCTTGCTCGCCTGGTTAGCATCACTCGCAGGGTCTGCAAGACCATGCAATAGTTGTGATAGATGTTATAAAACCGTTCTGTAAAAATTCACAAATAGTTCAAACAGCTTGTTTAATTACTGAATAATTGCATATATTTATTATTGAGAAAAAGGTCAATTCACTACTGGTCCAGGGCCATGTAGATAACAAATTGAACAAAGTGATAACTAATACCACAAAGATCATTTACAAATTTTATTTAGGTAAAAAGACTTTTTGAAACTAGGAAATCCCTAACTTGGTTAATGGACCAAATTTTTATTGTCACTAAGCCATAATCCAAAACAGATAATTATTAGGGTAAAGCACTGTAATATGTTCTCTAGGAAAGCATAACTTAACGCAGAACTTTGGTATCAACTTCCATTCACAACTTCGCCAACTAAATCAGGATGGGCATCTCAAGACAACAGTATAACAAAAAATAACCGGATTTAATAGACCGGGATACCAGAGGTGCGCAATTAAACCGCTGAACGGAACCAACTGATTGAGCCTACCAAAACCCCACAGCTTTTAGCTTGTCAGGTTCTTTATGGCTTGATCTCGAGCTATTTTAGAAAAACTATGTGATCAGGTTTGAATTTTGATTTTTTTTAACTACCCATATATATTTATATGCCTAAATGTATATAATAATTTTTTCAAACAAATAATAAGATAATATTAAATTTACCTTTAACTTTCTAGCTTATATAAATTTAATTTAGTAAATAATATGGATGGCTAATTTTTCAAAACTAATGTCCAATTAAATTAAATAATTCAACACCAATTAACCCCTACTGCAATTTTGATTCATAGCTTATTCCCAAATTTTGACCTCAAAACATTTCTAATCTTAAAGATAACTGATTTTTGCTTGAAACTATTAGTCGAGATAATTTTTATTTATAAAGCTATCGGGGACCTAGATATGCCACTAAAATTATATGTTTTGTCAATTCAGATAATATGCATTCCAAGAAAGCCTTTAACGAGATTAAGTAAGACAATGACAAATCCTTAAATATCTTCCTCAATAAGCCATAAAAATTATATCTTATTCAACAAGCTTTATTCCACAATATAGGAATTCTAAATAAGTCATTCCTTCAACACATTATTTAACAAACTAGTAGCTCAAAAAGATTTTTGATGATATTCATACGACTTAATAATCACAAGCGGACAAGGACAAATCTATCGATTATATTCGATGATACTAACTATTTTGTAAGAAATAGTTAAAAAGTTTTGTCTAGCCTTTGCGACAACTGAGTAAGATAACAAGTTCTCATGTAGCTGTTTAGTAACAAACTTTTTACCATTAAAATGGTCAATAAGTGGACTTCACTAATTGAAAATATTAATATTAATGTAGCACACATTACATGAATTCACAAAACTTGATCGTATATGAGAAAATTTTTAAAAATTCTCAAACAATTTATATCAAACATCAATCATAAATAATCACAAATTTGATTTATACTTGGAGAATGATAAATTGTAAAAGAGAAAGATCACCAGCGAATACTTCCCCAATCCATACAACCTTAGTAGACTGCAAAGTCGGGTTTAAATATTAGTTGGACCGAATTTCGACTTTTGTAAAAGACCACAAGTATTGGGCCAGCAAAAAAAAAATTACAAGTCACCAACCCGCCAGATATACACAATTTTTAATGGTGCACACAGCAGTCACCGCATACATAAGATTCTTTTGTAAGTTCAAATGATCCATACGAGAATATCAAATTATTAATTATTTAATTACCATCAAATCACTGTAATTAATCACAAAGCTTCTTTCTAAACCCAAAACCTAGCCAATAAACCAGTTTCAAGTTCAAGAACTAATCAAAAAATTAAACCCACAACCAATAACAAAACTGATAATCAGCAAACAGAAGAAAAATAATTCCAAGAAAGAAAGAAAAATGAGACACCTTGAGCAGTACCCATCTCCTTTTCAACTTTAGCCTGCATTTCACGAAGCGCCGCAGCTTCCTCTTCCATCTCCTTCAACCGCTTCTTCATCTCGTCCAATTCCTAAACACCGCAGATCCAATCAAACACACATACAATCACATATCCACTAGATACAACAGCCGTGTACAATATACGAAACCTTGGCGGCGGCGTCACCGTCGGCAGCGGTCATGTCAACGTCGGCATCAGCGTCTTCGTCTGGGATTTCCCCACCGTAAACTTCGTGTTCCTCTTCGTCCATATGAATCCCCCCCACTCGATCTCTCGCGAGAAGATTCGATCGGCTGTTGTATATAAATTGGTGTAAATGATAAATGTTTGGCCGGGCCAGTTCCACACAAAAATGAACTTGATAAACTTCTTATGGGCCCCTTTGGAAAACCAGCCCAACTTAAGAAAATTATATTTTTATAAAGATAAATATATTTTTTAAATTATAGAAAAATTTTATTATTATATCAAAATTAGTTACTTTATAAGTGGATTAATAATATAGACAACACGCATGTGTCTGCGGATCTTTGAAGGCAGATTTTGTTTAAGTTGAATGACCTATAAAAAAAATTCCCGAAAAACATGTTTTATCGACTCGAGTATCAATATGTTACATTTTTTGAGAAAGTACTTGAAATTAAGGTGTCGACGGAGAGTAGTTCGAATGTGGGAGATTTATGGCAACCACATTTTCAACTCTTGCCTCCATTAAATGAGGATATATCATTTAGGCAAAAATTTGTGTGAGACGATCTCACGGATCGTATTTTGTGAGCTGGATCTCTTATTTTGAGTCACCCATGAAAAAGTATTACTTTTTATGCTAAGAATATTACTTTTTATTGTGAATATTGGTAGGGTTGACTCGTCTCATAAATAAATATTCGTGACACCGTCTCACAAGAGACATACTCTCTCATTTAACATTGAGTACTGAACTGGGAAACATTTAAAATCTTTAGAAACTGTATTGGATATGAGGACAAAATGAGAGACTGGATTGAGAATTAACTCAAATTATAAAGACGTTTTAGCGTATTATCTCAGTTCGTCTTAAAAGATTTTGAATTTATCCCAGAAAAATCCTTTTTAACATCACGGAACCAATAGTGGTTCATGGGTATGAGTAGAGGCCCATATTGGTTCAACCAAATGACCCATGATCGTTACAATTTGTTCTAATTTCTTCGATGTTCATGTTTCTCGTGTTAGATGTAATTATACAAAGTGTTCGCAGTTGATCATTTGCAAAATTTTCAATTATTCATACGAGCATCATAAAGTTGTTAGTGGGTTATGGAACATTCATAACTTCAAATTAATGAAATTTTCAGCATTTTTCGATTTATCGGCCATCGCCCTGATTCACGAAACTTTTTTATATGTTCAAAGAGTAGACTAACCATATTCTCCAGAGAATAAATTGAAATATGTCGCACGATATCCCCGGGATAAGCATTATAACAATCAATGATTTTTGGATATAACTTGTGGAATTCCGGACGGTCAAGTGGCCTCAGGCTTGGTCCGTAGAGTTCTTGAATACCCACTATGATGGTCTCAAAATCTATAGTTGGAGGATATCTCAAAGGATGTTAAGGATAGGGTGCCCCCTAGTGTTTCCTCATGTGTTTATGGTAGATCCCCCACGGCTTATTCCATCCTCATACGAGCATGGATGTGAACTTGGGTTAGTCACCATATAAGTTTGGATCACAAGCTGCTTTCCATCAGGGCCGTGCTTATTTAGAGTCCACTGAGTCTAATGATCCAGGCTCATCTCTTTTTTGAGGTCCAAAAATTTTAAAAATAATTATTATATATAATACTAGATATCCAAACTATTGAATCTCTAATATATATATATATATATATATATATATATATATATATATATATATATATATATATAGACACATACTTAAGTATTTAATTCTTTATTTAATAATTGAATAGAAATTTATTAATCTATAAATAATTTTAAGATAAAATAATGCACCAACGCACATGTTGTGTACATATACAATATTTTTTATAATTCATTTGGGTTATATTTAAATGAATATCAAAATGTAATTGTAACATCTACTAATTTTTAAAATGCATATTTTTTTTTTCGATTTTTCGGGACGTCGTGCTACGTATATGTACTTGTTATTACTGGTACAGGTGTGTTGAGTCTTTAGACTCACTAGGCGTGTGTGACGCAGGTGAGCATGTTGAACAGGAGACAGGAGGTGCTGAACTCTGAGTAGGCAGTCCTGGTGTTGTGACATAACCTGAGGACCGCGAGTTTTTCCGCATTTCGAGTGATGGTTTTTGGAGAGGAGTTAAACATTTCATTTACATTGAGGATTTTCATGATTTTTACTCATTTACGTTTGCATTGATGTTGGTTATTTTTAACTGTGTTATTTTCATTGCTTAATAAATATGATCATTTTAAATGTTATTTTTAAAATGAGAGCTAGGAAAAAAAAATTTTGCATTTTAAAAATTAGTAGATGTTACAGTAATTATAAGAAATCATGAGGGACTACAATGTAATTTTGATATATGAACTAAAAAAATTAATAGAAAAAAGAAAGAAAAAAATCAAATTAGGAATTGAACATACTTGATGCTTATGAAACAAAAACTCTATTCACTAAGTTATACTAGTAAAAGATGCACACATATTGCATGTCTTATTATTATTTTTAACTTGATCAAATAATACTAAACAATTAACAGGAAATATTTTTAATTTAGAAGATTTTTTCGATTTAAAAGGGAAGTTTTGTTTAGATTTTTTTTTTATATAAAATATGAACTGAGTTGAGGAAATTTTTAATAGGGTAAGATGTGTAATTATGAAATTAAATATTATGGTATCCTCTAAGGGTCTCACACTTAATGGGAATGATCTATTTTCGGAGTTGACATTCTTGAGGTGCTCATTATCAAGAGAAGTAAAATATGTCATTGATGTAGTGAATTACTTGAAGAAAATGGATGGGTGTTTCCCAAATGCTCATATTGCTTATAAAATCTTTTTGACTGTCCCGGTCACAGTAGCATATGCAGAGCAAAGTTTCTCAAAGTTAAAGCTCATCAAAACTTTTCTACGATCAACCATGTCACGAGAAACATTGAATGGATTGGCTATGTTATTAATTGAGAAAGAAATTACTGAACAACTTGATTATACATACTTGATTATTATTTTTAGCTCTAAAACTGTTAGGCAGGTTGTTTTTTAGTGATCATTTTGGACATGTTTAATATTTTTATTCATTTAGTTTTTTATATTGTCTGTAACGTATTGATTTAATTTGAAAAATTGCTATGGAACTAAAAAAATATGAACACACATTATGATTCAGGAGCCTCTTTTTAAAAGTTAGACTCATGCCCAAATATTAATAGGATCGGCCCTGCTTTCCACTACCACGACCCATTTTGAGTTTTCAGCTACACATCCTCTTCCCTTCAGTGTGGTGGACTGCTTATCCTCCCCATTGGATTGAATTATGGCACTGTCAAGCGGTGATTTTTGCCTGCTTAGAATTCTCTGATCCTTGTCCTTAGCCCCTGTTTTATTACTTTCAAACTCATTAGGTTTGCTTTCTTCTGATGATTTGTGCCGCACTTTGAACTCTTTCATGAAGTCGTTCATAGTTGTGAAAAACATTGGTCATCTCTTTAATACTTGTATCTAGTGACAATAGGCCTTCTCCTTCTAGTTAATCTATGTACTTAGATTTTTAAAGTACGCAGGTGATGCTATTCTAGTCGTCTGCTAAAACTTTTTGAGTCTCGTGTCTTGTATTTCTGTCTTTTACGGTATGTTTTTTGAACTTTTGCAGTTGGGGAATCCCTTCATTTTTGTGGACGTGTCAGTTGTCATTTATCACCAATTTGTAAAAAGATTAATATATCTAACTCCTAAATTAAACAAAAAAATGGATCCTGATTGAACATCGGTTCTATTATCTTTGGTTTAATCCAAAGTAAACGAACAAACTGCTGGGGAAATTTGGAAACAAGGCAAAGGGAATTCTTCAAATGACGAAATATTTTTACAAGCAAGAGATCTTGAACCAACGTTGGAAATACGGAAATAAAAGAGTGAAACTAAAACCAAGGAACTAAAGCCGGAATATCGTCGACATAACAAAAAATGATATCAGAAGGTAAGGTTACCATAGAATTTCACAAAAAACATGTCAAGGCTTGTTAGCACAGTGATATAAGAGAGATCTTGAGTTCAAGACTTAAAAACTCCGTCCCCCCAATGTGAATAAAAAATAAAGAAAGAAGAATTTAACAAAAACACACAATACGCTGGAAATTTTCCAACGATAAGCGAATAACACGAGCCTGAAGCACTTGAATGTAAATCACATGAACAGTAAAGTTCAAGAATGAAATTAGGCACCGTACGGATCTGTTAATGCGAAAATAAAAACAGAAAATATCCCAAAATCGATGCATAGAAACAAAAGAGCACAGCAGATGGAAAACCCATTTGAGCTGAATAGTCAAAATTACATCAATACGAAACAGCACCGGACAATCACACGACCCAGATTATGGTTGCATCTGGGAAATGTGCTTAAGCAACAGCGGATGGCTTAGAGGCAGCAGAGAGTCGAGATCGCTTTTTAGCCAAGCTTTCACTGCGTCTTTCCCTTTGTTCCTTCAACCGTGTAGCAAGAAGTTTCTGGTACTCTGCGGCCTCAGATTTGGCCTTGGCAATTCTCTTCTTCTTGTCGGAAATTCTAGCTCTCTTCCTCTGCAGAGTCAAGGGAGTCACCAACCTCTGAATCTTAGGAGCTTTGCTTACTTTCTTACCTGCAATAGCATCCAGACATAGGTTAAACTGTGAAAAAATAAAATTCAAATTATTTGGAAAAGCTATCAGCAGTCATCGTTGTATCCAAGAAATGGACACAGTAACTCACCAGCCTTGGTAGTGAATGTTCTGCGGTAGGTGTTGACATACTTCCTAACATCGTCTTCTTTAGAAAGGTTGAAGAGCTTGCGGATCTTTGAAGCCCTCTTTGGACCTCTCATCCTCGGCTTCTCCACATCGGTCAGCCCAGGCAACTCATTGTCACCCTTTTTAACAATTACTAGGTTCAAAACCGAGAGATCAGGGCTAACAATGCATCCACGAACAGACTTCCTCCTGCGCTCGCCATTTCTCCTACCATATCCACGGAAGCATGGGGTACCTGTTTAAACAAACATGCAGGTCTCAAAAATAAGATAAAAATGGAAACTAAACGTGAAGTGCCATCCAAATAATTATACATACCTCTGTGCAGCAAGAGCCTGACACGACCTGGTGTCAATACACCTTGCTTCATTGGGAAACCTTGCTTGTCACAACCTCCCATGATTTTGAATACATAGCCCTTGAACTCCTGTAAAATTATTAGTGGTATCATCATTAAAAATTTAAATGAGTCACACCACATAAAAAGTGCTAAATCATGGATGGAACTGAGTAAGCTAACTTTCACTTCGCATGAAAGAAAAATGGCATACCTCACCCAGGGCATCACCAACGACCTCCTGAGAGATCCTCTTGTCCCAAAAAACCCGACTGCAATTATGAAAATAAAGAAACTATGATTTTTCCCATAATAATAATAATTATTATTATTACCAAAAGGCTTAGTTTATTATCCCATTAGTGAGCTTATATTCTTAGGTTAAATAGAGATGAAGACTTGAAGATGGAAAATGACTAGAATCCATGCAATTCTCTAAAGTTAGAGTTCCAGATGTGGATTTTCAATCTAACATTGACCCACGGGAGAACATATACATGTAACACGATGTCGACCGATTTGCCATTTATCCCTACTAATGTACTTCGTATCATTTAACAATCTTCAAAGATGGGCATAATATCGGATATCCCTAAATTCCTGTCCAGTGCAGATCAAACCAAGGCAGCTCAGTAAGCAACAAAAAAATGATATATACCTAGCTTTCCCTGCTTAAAACATAAAGTACAATCACGTTCCGACATATCAGCCCGTGTTGCTTGGAAAGCGCTTAATGCAAATATTTTAGAAACCAATTAAAAAAATCGTGTTTATGAAGCCCAGACCAAATGATTGTAGCATACCCGAAAACTTCAAATTGAATTTGATAGAGATAAAGGCCACATCCCAGCTAAGCGCAATAAAACTATTGAGGATAAGTAATAAATGAAGAACTTTAACATACAGTTTCAGGTCATCGTCAATCTCGAGCTTCTTCTGGCATCCGGTGGTCGGATTCGCTATATTGAACTAACAAAATCGAACAGAAAATTAACAAATGGTAACAAAAATCATTCGAAGGTAAAATAAACATCACAGAGAGAGATAGAAACCTTCATTCTGCGATGAAAGTTGAAGAGGCCACAGAGATCGGAATGAAGAGGCCACAGAGATAGAAACCTTCCTCTCTGCAGCAAATTAGGGTTTTGTATTAATATAGCGCGCAGTTTATGGATTGGGCTTCATTTAGATGGCACGAAATATATTGATTGGGCTTTTGAAATTTTATAAACTCAACCGAGTTAATTATTATTATTAGTAGATGTACTTGACAGTTTTTTTTTTTTTTTTTGAGGGATGTACTTGAAAGTTAATTAGAATTAAATAACGAAAAAACTAAAAAAAAAAAATTTGAATAAATTTATATAAGATGTAATATTTTATTGTTAAAATGTTTAGATAAACTTATTTTAAATAATTTAAAGATATTGATATATTCGATACTATTTGAAAAAAAACTAATATTATCTTTAATCTATTCAATCAATCATTGATTTAGAAAAATAAACTGATTATAATATTATCCGGTGTGAGATTTGGATTGTTAAATTTATTTAAATGAGATCTTTTCAAATAAGTTAAGATATTCAAATTTTTTTTAACATCTTATAAACTGTCAAACAACTTATTTTAAATATTTTTAAAACACTTAACATTGAAATTTTAAAAACTTATACGCCCACGAACATCTTATAACTTGAACCAAATATTTCCAAAAGGAGCTGAAGTTTTAGTTTCAGAATTAAGCTTAAAATAATTTAATAATTTTTCTAAAAATCAATTATTTTTTTTTATCACTTTATCTAGTGTTTGATCATGCATATTTGGCCTAGGATTATAATAATTTGTCAACAGCATATTCAATTAAAGAAGTCTTCCTTCATTTATATCTCAACTCTTTTCAAAATATTATTCCTATAAAATAAACTTATATTCATCTTCATTTATTAGATTATTTATTTTGTTTACAATAATATTTTGTTTGAAGTTTAAAAATAAAAATAAAAAAGATAAAATAGAGTAAATGTCATTTTTGTTGTGAGTGTGTTGTGTTGTTAAATTATTAACTTAGTTTTGAATCTTAATTATTGTTTTATCTAGTTTTATATTTGTGTGATTTGAACTATATTTTATATTTGAAGACGCTATATTATTATTGTTTTAAAATAAATTAGAATATAAGTTTTAATCTTTTTCGTTGAAAAAAACGTAAACCGACCGCAACCTCCTGAAACCGCTCAAAACTATAAGATTAATTATATCTGTAAAACCGCGATTAATTTTTTAAAATACTAACCGACCGCATATGATAATTCAGTTTGAATTTTTTAAAATACAAACTGACCACACGTGGCATTTTAAAAAGGAAAATGGAATGATACTATTTTATTATATTTTATTACTAATTCAATTTGGGCCACCGGAAGATGTAGGCCAGTCCAACATAAGCCCATGATCCTAACCCACAGCCCAGGATAAAAGGAATAAATATATATAAATAATAGAGATATCTTTAAAGTTTGGCTGCCTTTCCCCTGTAAGTTGATCTGAAAAGAAATTCTCTCACTACACCAGAAAATTCAAAGCCCTAGGTCTCAATGGCGTCCACTCGAGAGGAGAACGTGTACATGGCGAAGTTGGCGGAGCAGGCCGAGCGCTACGAGGAGATGGTCGATTTCATGGAGAAGGTCGTCGTCTCCGTTGACTCCGGCGAGGAGCTCTCCGTCGAGGAGCGCAACCTCCTCTCCGTAGCCTACAAGAACGTCATTGGTGCTCGCCGCGCCTCCTGGCGTATCATCTCCTCCATCGAGCAGAAGGAGGAGAGCCGCGGGAACGAGGGCCACGTCTCGGCCATCAAATCCTACAGATCTAAGATCGAGTCCGAGCTGTCCAACATTTGTGACGGTATTCTCAAGCTGCTTGATACCAAGCTGATCGGATCCGCGGCCTCCGGTGATTCCAAGGTGTTTTACTTGAAGATGAAGGGTGATTATTATCGCTATTTGGCTGAATTCAAGACTGGAGCCGAGCGCAAGGAAGCCGCTGAGAACACCCTTTCAGCATACAAGTCGGCTCAGGTTAGGGTTTCTTTATTTATCTATCTTCCTTAACTTCCTGTACGACGAAAATTACTTCATGGATCATGGAGATTCAAGATATACTATCTTCCTTATATGGTGATTTGAATATAATATCTACTCCAATCTCTTGACCTCTTTAACGTGGCTCTGACAGTTTGTTTTACATATTTCTTTGATTATGCTTGTGGCACCTTGGGAGAATTTCAGTGCAGGTGTGGCTGTGAAAATGTTTTGTGATTAGTTTTACTCGAATTTAGACCTTATAGAGTATGCTGAAGTTGGGGGTTGATTTTAACCTCGTCAAACACATCCTATGTGTTCTTGACCTTTTATGGATCCTGCTCTGTTTCCAATTGCAACAATAACTGGGTTCACAGATTCCGTACTTTGAACTGAAATTATTGAATAATGTGTGTGCATCCATGCTTGCAGGACATTGCTAATGCTGAATTGGCCCCTACTCATCCTATCCGGCTTGGACTGGCTCTCAACTTCTCCGTGTTTTACTACGAGATTTTGAATTCTCCTGATCGTGCATGTAATCTTGCTAAACAGGTGTGCCAAAAAAATCAACCTAGTGATTTTCAAATCCTTGTTTTATTTCTAGTTCAATCTAGGACCCCCTTTGTTGCTCGGTAACCCACCTACCCCGATTATGCGGTCCTAGGCGGCGCCTAGGCACTTGACGGCCTCAATTTTTATAAAGATGATGTCTCTGGGTGTTGTTTACAAAATCGACTGTCTAGGCTATGGCGGTGGCTCAAAATCCACCTAAGCAGCTGCCTAATTTAATATGTAGAATTTTTTAATTTTTTAAAAAAGATCGTTCGACTTATTTTTCAATCAATTTATATTTGATAAAGAGGAGGCATATATCATTGAATTTGAGTTTGAATGCGATAAAGATGAATTATTGGAGAAATATGAAGATTAACAAGAATTAAAGATTTAAGTAAAAAAGAAAACTGCGTAGCCGGTCGCCTCGCTTGGCTATGGGTGGTTGTCTGCCTATCGCCTAACGTTTTTTAGAACACTGAGGAATACACTTGGTCAATTTTTTGAAAAACCTACCCTCTCAAGTGTATTAGTGTATTTAGTACTTGGGAGGGTTATGTGTATTTAGCACTTGGGAGGGTTATTTTTCGAAAATTTAGTTTGATCAAAGTTATTTTCTTAAATTTTACCTTTATTATATATGATAGATATAATATATCTCTAAGTGCTACATCTTAACATCTTCTTTGCTTTAGTGCAATGATGGGAGGACATATTTTTGATATGATTGAAAATTCAAGCTCCCATTTTAGCTTTTTATGACCAAAATTAATTTTACTTGTTTGATTTTATGACTATGGGTCATGGATACAATGTTTACTTGTGTACTCTTTAAGGCATTTGATGAAGCGATTGCCGAGTTGGACACCCTTGGAGAGGAATCATACAAAGATAGCACTCTGATTATGCAACTTCTCCGTGACAACCTCACTTTGTGGACTTCAGACATGCAGGTAGATTGTTTTTCTCATTCCTTCCAGAGTACTTCCTCCAGATTGTTTGGGTATCATGTAAATGGGGACTGATGACCTACTTCTCTCTTGTAGGATGACAATTCTGAGGAGATTAAGGAATCTGCAAAGCCTGATAATGAGTAGTAAATTATGGTCGTTTACAATTTGGGTGTATTGTTATGCTTTCCGTAGTAGTTTTCTTAATTAATCAAAAAAATTGCTACTCGTGGCAAAAGTTTTTAGTCTTGATTGTCAAATTTGGTGACCTCTGGTTATAGATGTCTTCACCTCATTGTCTTGTGATTTCTGATCGTTGTTTCTTCTTGTAAAACTAATTTCTCCGTCAAAATGTCGGTTATATTGTGTTTATTTATCCTTGATAAACTACTTTCTTTATGAAGCTCCCAGTTTACGGTTTGGAATGCCTTTGATTATCATTGTCCTAATCCTCCCTTGAAGTTTTTGACAAGGGACAGTATGCCAATATGGTAGCTGTTGGGAACGCATAAATTGTGGCTGAATTGGGATCCCCCACCCGGGCACTTGTTTTTATTTTTTTAAATACTTTGGGAAGTTGAAACATTATCGACGTTGGAGTATGAACAAAGAAAATATTGTGATAAAACTAGTTTATAATTTTTCACGGGTTAAAATGTGTTCATCTCTTATGTGAAAAAGCAAAATACCATATGAAAGAATGGGCATAAATCCCTTGATATGATGTAAACAATTCTAGAAAAAAAATCATCGTTCTTTGATCATGTATCTATCATAGTGAGGCTTTTCGGACACATATCCACTGCAGCATTGTCATGTCGGAAAAAAAAGAGATTAAAATTACAATAAAATAGTAAAACTAAACACTTCAAACATAAACGAATGTTGCGTTTATTAAATAAGAATGTTAGACAGAGAGAATTTTTAAAATCCACATTCAATCGTAGGTTTGCTAGATGTCACCTCTAATACTTTAGTTACTGTGATGTTATGGGTGCCAAGCCATCTCATTTATCACTTTCTCACATGTAGTTTGGTGATAACTATATAATAATAGTCATGTACAAAAGTCGAGTACTTCACTGGTCGAACTTTGCAACAATAATTAGTTTTTACAAAATTATTTATTAATTTAGATAAGTAATATTTTTCATATAATTTACTGATAACTACGATATTTAATTCATTTAAAAAATACACAAATTATCTTTACAAATTACATATTAAATTATGATTATCTTATAACAAAATTTTATAAATCAACTCGAGATTCATATTTATAATAGTCATTATTTTATATATGACTCATATATACATCATTCACTAGTATATAATAAAGATTACATTTCTTCTTTGTTGATATCTCTAACAGATTTGGAGGAGAAAGACCACAGATTATATAACCTTTTCTTCATAAAAATCATTGAAAACTATTATTTTCTTCCGCATTTGCACACAAAAGCAACATATGGGAACAGGACAGAAACTTCATTTTTAAGTTATTCACTCAAAATTATACTGAAATGCCCAAAACTTCATTCAACAAATGAATCTTAGACACGGTTAACAACTACAGATGTATGACTTTTAACAATGAAAAACCAAGAACACCTCAAGGACTAACTAACAACCAACAATCTTGAACCAAGAATGGTTCACTATATAGAAGTATACTCGTTTCTTGATAAAATATGTAAGAGCTACGTATACAACAACATCATCCAAAAAAAGCTTAACTATTTGAATTTAAGAATGTGTGGAAATACTTTACTTACTCAATGCCTGGTTCCTTCCTGCTAAAACTTTTTCTAATCATCAAGAGATCTCCCATTCGACGAAACATTGTTTTTCTTCTTCTATTGGAGCTTCTATCAGTATCCGACTCATCGTGTGTACCATCTGAATGATCAAAATCCTCGCTATATGGTGTTCCTCCATCTTCAGTAAAAGCCGAAGAGTGCCTTCTTTGGTGGGACGAGACTGATTTTGGCGTGTGAATCTCAGATTTCGGGGTTTCGGCATTGACATCAAATATTGAGCCTTTCAATGCCTCGGCCTTCTCAGGGTCGTCATCTAAAACACTATCATTCAACTCATCTGGTTCGGTCATAAATTTTAAATCTTCAAGATTAAAACTAAAGGTCTTTTTCATATTTTTGCTCTCACGTTCTTGATCAGAGGAATCTGGTGAGCTATGTATTATTCCATTATGTTCCTTAAAATCTTCGACTTTCAATTCTGTTGATGTCACTGAAAGCAATCTCTTGAACTCCTTCGCATTCTCCTTAGCTGCGGCTTCATTGATTCTGAGTCGTTTATTCTCCTGAGTAAGGAAATGCAACGCTTCCTCCTTTTCTGAAAGACAATCCTTCAATTGAGAATTTTCATCCCGAGCAATTCCAGCTGCTGCTTTTGCAGCATTAGATTCATTTATAGCCTGTTTAAGAATGTCCCTCAACTTGTATGTTTCTTCCCTCGCGGCCCTTGTCATATTCTCGGCTGAGTTTAAGGATTCAGAGATTTTACTACTTGCGTGTTGTGCAATAGCTTTTTCCTCTTCGGCTCGTTTTATACAACTTACGAATCCAATTTCTTTAGCATTCCAAGCCAAAAGCATTTCCTCGGCTTCTAATCTAAGCCTATCTCCAGTGTTTCTGTGCAAATCTGCCTCTTGTTTCGCTTCATCTAACAGCTTTTGGTGCTTTTCATCTGTACTTCGTATCATGGACTTCAACTGTTCGGCTTCTCCCTTTACATGATCGAGCTCAAGTTGTGCAATGCTAAGTTTCTCCTTTGCTTGGTTGGCTTCTGTCGCAACTTCTTTAAGTGCCAGAGCTAAATCTTCCATGGCCTTTCTGGTCTTTTCCTCACCCTCAATAGCCAATTTTAGTTCAGTTTTTAGCGACTCAATTTCTACCATTAAACTCTTATTCTTCAGAAACGCTTTCTTTTCACCCTCCTTTGATTCTTGAAACTCAGACTCGACACCTCTAACATCTCCTTCGCTCGAATCACAGGCACCTTTACCATCACTTAGCTTCGAAATTTTACCCACTGACTCAATCCTATCTCGTAGAAACATGATTTCTCCCTTAGCTTCCTCGAGTTCAATCTTGGTTGCCTCAAGTTGCTTCGTCTGTTTGGCCAACGAATCAGCCATCATTGATCCCGTATGTTTCTCCCTCCCCAATTCATCTTCTAGTTCTATAACCCTTCTCTTATTTTCCGAAACCAAAAGCATCATATCCCTTTCCTTTTCTTTCAGCCTATTCAAAGACTCAGTATTTTCAGCAAAAGCAACCTCATATTGTTGCGCTCTTTCAAGTTCCAGTTCAAGATATTCAATCTTTTTATCTTTGATAAGCAACTCATCTCGTGAACAAGATACAGCGTCCTTCAAATTCTCGAGCTCCATTTTCAGTTCCCTTGCCTTTTTAGGAGACAAAGCGTCGCTCGCCCTCGTATTAGCCTCCCGAGCTTCTTCTCTAGCCCCTTCAAGTTCATTGAAAACTCGATCATTTTCTACTTCACTAACACTTAACTTTTCTTTTGTTCTTTTCAACTCCTCCTCTAGCTCTCCCATCTGCTGTTGCATCGACATGATCCGATTGATCGAATTCTATATATATTACATCACAACAAAATCACCCACGAAATCCCATTTCGGCGTTAAACAAATGACATCATCACATCTATATATATAAAAAAATCAGATATTAAAATACCTGGGATAAATTTGAATTCTTGGAAGGCTTCTTATCTAAAGATTTAAGGGCGTTTGAATCAATCTGTGAATCCAAAACACCTCCCCTACACAGCTTTGATGCAGAAAGGGTTCTTGAAAATACAGATGAATAGTTGTTCTTTTGGCCAAAATCGATCGACCCTGATCTACAAACCCCGAGGAAAACACCAAAAAAATCCAACGAAACAATAAAATATCTCACATAAAAACTCGATGATACAAAAAATATTCAAGAAAATTGACCCAAAATAAACCCATCAAGATTATGAGCATGTAGCTCAGAAAAAATCCGATAAAGTCTCTGTAACACTCAGAATATACCATTAAAAAATCTGTGGTACAACAAAGGCTGCTCAAATACCTTGATTTGGAACGTAACATCTTGGTATTATGCGTTGTTTCTCGATTCCTCGGCTGTGGATTTGCTTTACTATCTTAGGAAAATCAGAAAAATAATCTGAATTTTTTTTTAAAAAAAGCACCAATTTTTATCTGTGAGCTCGAAGACAAAGTCCAAAGTTGGCGGGTATTTGATGGCAATCTGCCGTAACGGCAAAAGTAAAAGCTTGTGATGTTTCCATTTGGGAAATGTTTCATTCAAGGGAAATCAAAAATCATTTTTTCTTTTTTTTTTTCAAATGTTACTTGTAATTATTTCCCAACATAATTATGTTATTACATTACAGCATAATGTAACACAATACAATTTCAAAAACTGATAACATATTACAAAAATTAATGGCAATTTCAAAAACTTATAACATATTACAAAAATTAATGGCTTGATAAGTTCGTGACCGCATGTCGAAAAATTTCATTTCTTAACATAATTATATAACATATTTTTTTATTTATCTCGTAAAACATTATCCGGATATAAATCTAAACGTACTAATTTAACAACAACAACAACAGGTTTGTATTTGGCACATAAAGACGACGTTATTTTGTTAAGAAATCATGAAGATTTGTCTAAAATGGGAAGTAAATTTGATTTGATATTATTCCACGCTACCTTATTGTGTAAAATGAACAATTTCTAAGTATGTCTTAAGGCAGGTGTTATTCGTTTATCATGAACTAAAGTGATAAAATATCATCCAAGATTTTTTGTTTAATAATGTGAAAGTCGCTATAGTCGTTATTTTTCGATATATATTGAGTAAACTCATAAACTAATACAAAATCATGTCAAGCATGCTTAAGCATGCTTGTTACCTTGATAGAAGAGATGTATTTATTTTTTATTCAAGAAAAAAGTATTATAATTAATATTGAATTATAAAAATTTATGTAACATGCTTGAAGAGCGCAACAGTCTCCATATTTAAATATAAGTATACTCTTTACATGAAACGATTAAAATAATTAATTTCGTACCATCGAAATAATAAAATTTACCAAAAGTACAATTAATATTACAACCCACGAAAAATTGTCTTAAAATTAATTTCATTCCAATTGATAGAGTAAATCAACATTTGATCTTAACTATAGTATGATATTTCTTACTAAAAAATTTGTCGCACGGAGTTTGCTAAATACATTTTACTTTACTAACTTGTTTTGTAAATTATTTGTTAGTACGAAAATTTACTCAATGTCCACGGATTTCTTTCTCATAAAAAAATAATTTCAGTGTCATCGATCTTTCGTGAAATTATAATTATATTTATATATGTATGAATAGTCAACATTTTAGGATCGCGTGGCCAAAAAAATTTCTGACAAAAAAAATTCGATTTTGTCCATTTAATTCGAGAATTTATTAGTAGGTTGACGTTGTCTTGGTGCCGGCGAGCATGACCTGGGAAAACGTTCATTTATTTAACAATTCCACGCGATACGAAGCTCCCATTTGAAAGTTGGAGCTTCTAAATTGGACTTTGTCCGATAATTAATTTATATATTATTTGAATAATCACAATTAACATTAACATCAAAAATCAGTTTATTAGGTAATTCGGAATTCAGATATGACAATTAAATACTAATTTAATTTTTGGAACCATATTTAATCATTTTAATATTTCTTCTCTATAAACCCGTATTATTATCTATCAAATTATTAAGGTTGAGAAACTGAGTCGTTAGTTATATCGTGAATAAATATTATATAATATATGCTGATTTGAAAGTACGAAACACATGAAAATATTGTTTTTTTATGTCAAAAATATTATTTTTCATTGTAAATATATCATTTTATGATCGTGTCATGAAAACATATCGTGTTATGTCAAAATATCATTCTTATTGCAATTATGGACCTGACTGATTCGTTTAATAGATATAAATTTATGACATCATTGTACAAGAAACCTACTTTATGGAGTAACTAACTTTCGGTATGTTGGTAGAGTCTTTTCAAGATTTTATAAAATATCTTTCGTATATTTTTAAACACAAAAACTCTTGTCAAACGATATATTATGTGAATTTTGTGAGATATGTATTTTATTTGGGTCAGTAATGAAAAATATTGTTTTTTATTGTAAATATAGACAGAGTTGAATGTCTAATGAATAAAAATATGTGAGACTGTCTCGCAAGAGACCTACTGTTTATTAAAACGCCAAATATATTGCCAAGTTAAGTATATATGTCTCCACTTCTTATTCAATTTTTTCCCACATAAATTAAAATACAACAATTTTTTTAAATTTCACTCCCAGATATATATATATATATATATATATATATATATATATATATATATATATATATATATATATATATATATATTAACACTATTCTCGAACCTCTATGCTTCGGGTTTTTCGTTAAATTTTGTTCTTGCAAAATGTTGCTTTGAAAGTTTGTAGTTTATATCAAGTTTGGCATGCATCATAAAAAGACATCATAGATAAATCATCCATGCTTCTACATCACAATGAAATGCCCATTGTTTGTTGGTTGAATTCTTGGCATCTTGGCCCAAGTTTTAGTCCAAATCAAATTAGACATGGGCCCGTATGTTTGAGCCCAAGATGAATTTGAAATGAACTCGTATGTGATATTTTATGTGCGATATTTTAAACAATTAACCTTAATTTGTAGGAAAGTCCATGGGCCGGGGCGGGGCCACTGTCCCCGAATTCCATCGTTGTCTCTATAGACTATATTGGCATTGATCCCTGCATTTCCTCTACCGCCAGGATTAAATTCTTATATTTTTGTTTCAAAAATATAATAAAGCTGGACGGATCCTTGAATCAAAACTTATTATTATTATTTTTCGACATGTTTGAGGATAAGGATAATATCTCTATATACGTACCTGATTATTTTGAGGATTTAAAAAAAATCGGAGATCTCCGTCCCGTTTCAATCATCCATATTTGAAGAGATCAAGTGCTCAAATTAAGACGGATTGTTATGTTGTCTTGCATTGTTGAAGTCATGCAGACACAAAGACTAATCAGAGTGTTGTTAGAGTGCTATTTATCAAACAGAATTTCGGCTCCACAAATGTTGAATCCGTAGTTTTGCTTATTTGATTTGATAAATATTTTGGATGCACTTTGTTATCTCATTTTATTAAGAGAGTTGGTTTTTCTTTATTCACTGTTATTAATTTTGTAAACCGCAAGTTTTTATAGTGAATATTTTGTCATGTGGCAATGCTCACAACTGTGAATGATTAATTATATCTTGTTTTATTCATCAAAGTTTAATTATATGATAAATTATATTATTCAGGTTAATATTACAATGTTATAATACTACACACAACACCTCCATTTGAATCTCCATATATTTAGTACTTTGAGATGTCAAACGGATTGAATTAAGAATTTCAAATTGCTTGAAATCTTGGAAGTGGTATTTATTATTAATTAATAAATTGATTGTTTTATCTAATCAAAAAATAAAATAAACTTAAAAACAATATTTGAAAAATATACCAATATAATTATATTTCATACGGAATTTATTATACTTAAAATTAAATTTTATATATTCAATACATTTAAAATTAACTTAAAAAAAAAAAAAAAAAAACCCTCACTACAAACCCATCTGCTGTAAGCCTGTAAAGAACCGAGATCAGAGAACTATTCCAGTTGCCGATCGAGACGCTCGCTTATTGCTCTCTAACCACTCTGTTTGGCATCTTTATTAGCATAAACCAAGGTTAGTTTTTCTTCCATTTTGTGGTGTCGTTTCTTTTGGATTCAGATTCAATGGATTTATGCTCTGAAGTTGGTTTAATTTCGAGATAATCACTCAAAGACCTATGTTTTATTATTATTTTTTTAATTTTGGATTTTGATTTAGATTGGTTGTCCAGTATCATGATTCAAACAGCCTTTAAGTTTAAATTTGTAAAATAATTAAGAGATATATCCTAAGAACAACCTTGGAAGCCTCGAATGGGATTTTAGCGTTTAAGGTGTTTAATGAAATTGGGTAGGTGGAAGGAGCACTGTAGATGAAATTTCAAATCAATTGGAGGAGTTGGAGTATTGACAGATTATTTGAAATTGTGCTGTGAAGTTTAATCACATAAATTTCTTAATACCTATAGTCATATGATCAGTTTTGATTATTTTTAAAATTTAATATTTTCTGATAATATCTTGTTTATGAAATTCAAGTCTGAAAACTTGAAAGATATATATTCTGTATAAATGCGAGTTTGGCTCATTGATTTACACTAAGTTCTGTATTTTATTCGAAGTTTTGGGTCTTTTGGGACCACAAGACATTAGAACTTGAAATTATAATTCAACGATTTTGATAGCTTATGTTCTTAAAGAGAATTTTGTCAAATTATAAAAAGATTTTATGAAATCTGGGAGTGGTCTTGGATTAATTAGCGCATTTTAAACTGAGTTTGATTTGCGTTTTGGATTGAAACAGATAAGTCGAGGTTTGTTTTTTTGGATATTTACAAACTTTAGTTCTCTTAAGTGCGAGAATAAATATTTTAAGGGTTTGTGATGTTGATAAAATATTCTTGGGATTATATTTAAGTTATCAATACTTTTGAACCATTAGAACTTTTCTGATCCTATGAATTTGGATCTATATATTTTCTTTGAGTCCTGGGTAAGTCTACGACTTTTGTTTAGCACTGCATCATTTAATTCTGCATATTGATCAGTATCTCTTGGAATTCTTTATCTCAGTATTCTGTTATGGTATGAGAGTTACTTCTTGGTTTATGCGGATCAACGTGTTATGTATATGACAATGCATGCAAGGCATCTCTTATTTCCCCATCGTCAACATAACACGTACATCTGTTCCGTTATGTTCCAGTTTTGTTCTATCTATCACGTGAGCCCTCTTGGTTCCTGTGGACTAAAGTGTTGCGTGTACGATCATGCATGTGAGTCACCTCATGTTTCCTTTGGTCAACGTGCTTCATGATTTAATTTTGAGGTGTAATCTGTTATTCTGACTCCTCATGAATTTTGGCATTTTGTTTGCATGTGTATTTTTTATTTGTTGTTATGATAGCTTTTGTCGTTACCCTTGAGGCCGATTTAGTGGCCGGAATCAAGGGTGCGTACTGAGTTTATCGCACTGTTGTTAAATTTAAACTTTTCAAATGATGATCCGATTGGAGGTGTATGTAGAATGTGTGGAGGAAACAGTCTGAGTAAGACGGTGATTTAGGAGTTTGATTTGTGGGGCTTGGACATGATTATTTATTTTGGGATCAATAGAATTTCTTGGTATTATTTTGTCAACATTTTTTTATTTAGTTTGGACATTATATACCCAGGAATTTCATAAAACATTTATTGTTTGTGTTTTTATTGTTCTTTTTATTAATGGATGTGGATTGAAATGGTTAAGCGTTTTCGTGATAAATGGTTTTCTTTTCCTTTTCTTAGGCTTGCACTGATGGAATTGGTTATTATAATTTTTAAGAAAAAAATTATTCGAAATTAACAAATTAATCGGCTCATTGAAAAAGAAAGCAGTATATTCTAACAACTCGGTTGATCATAATTGTTGCACTCGATTCGTTGAGGAAATCCAGGCCCTACAGCTATACTTCAAATTATTTTTTGATCTATATAAATCAATTAACAAATGTAGTTTTATTTAGAGCCAAGGATCCATTAGTCTAGGCGTAAGGGTCAGGTCCCAAAGACCTAAGAAGCCTTTGGTTACAGTCACACTTGTGTTTGTATTAAAAAAAATTAGAATTTGAAGTTCTTTTATTGAGTTAGAATTAATTATACAAAATAGAAACATTTGCAATTGGAATTGAACTATCTTTTAAAATTGTAAGTGCACTCTTATTTTTGTTCTTTCTGAGGAGGTCCATAATTAAAAATTGGTCATTTTTTCATGCCAATCTATGCAAATGTTCTATCTGAGATATTATGTGCAGAAAATTCGTATCTATTTATGATTGGAGCAAGTGTGGCCTGTATATTAACTTTATTCTTTACTTCACCCAAACACCATGCACTCAGATAGTTGCACCAAGTCCTCCCCACCCTCCTCAACCCAAAAAAATAACAAAATTGAATCAAGTCCATCTGAGAGCAGAAAAAGATTTTGTTTGCTTAAACTATTTACCCTGTCATTACCTTTTCTCTTTCAGCCATAAAATTTTACAAAATGTCTGGACAAACCCAGCGCTTGAATGTTGTTCCGACTGTTACAATGCTCGGAGCAATGAAAGCTCGACTTATTGGGGCCACAAGAGGCCATGCATTGCTCAAGAAGAAGAGTGATGCTTTGACTGTGCAATTTCGACAAATTCTCAAGAAGATCGTCACAACAAAAGAATCAATGGGAGATATCATGAAAAGTTCTTCCTTTGCCCTTACTGAAGCTAAATATGTGGCTGGTGAGAATATCAAGCACATCGTTCGTGAAAATGTCCAAACTGCATCACTTAAGGTGCGATCGCGTCAGGAAAATATTGCTGGGGTAAAACTTCCTAAATTTGAACACTACGTTGATGGAGAGACTAAAAATGCCTTAACCGGACTGGCAAGAGGAGGCCAACAGGTTCAAGCTTGTCGCGCAGCATATGTGAAATCTATCGAGCTTCTTGTTGAGCTTGCCTCTCTCCAAACGTCATTCTTGACCCTTGACGAGGCCATCAAGACCACTAATCGCAGAGTCAATGCCCTGGAGAATGTTGTAAAGCCACGATTAGAGAATACGATAAGTTACATCAAGGGAGAGCTAGATGAATTGGAAAGGGAGGATTTCTTTAGGCTGAAAAAGATACAAGGCTACAAGAGGAGAGAGCTTGAGAGACAGCGTGAATCTGCCAAGGCCTATGCCGATGAGAAGGTTGCAGAGGAAATTTCTTTGAAGAGGGGCATTTCTGTTAATTCAGCACACAACATGTTGTCCCAGGCTATGCAGAAAGATGAGGACATAATCTTTTGAATCAAGGTTAGTTTCATCTACTCAAGTACTCTATGTGGCTTTGCTTGGCCCCTTGTTTTATTCGGCGCAAGAGAGATTATGTATCAAAATAAGATCGCATGCTTGTTGATGTTTATCTCGTCAGTTTTTTAAACCTCGATTGTGAGAATTTTCTTGGTTTAGGCTTTCCTTGGTCTACCATTACAGCACTGGTTGTTTCTATTGCTCAGTAATGTAGAGAAACCAAGTTTACGCCACGAACTATTGGCATATATGTAATATCTTGACGTTGATGTACTAAATAAATGAATTAAGTGAGAGAGCTGCTCTTGCGAGCGCGATGTGCTTGGTGCTCTTCCTTTGGAATATTTCGGTATAATATTGTTGCCTCCACTCGTTTTTCTGAATCTGGTTCTGGTGTGGTGCTCGTGTTAGTTCTGGACTTGTTCGTTTTTTGTGCTTCCAATGGTAGAGATCGTATGAGAATGAGATGAGAGAAAGACGAGCTTTTGGAAATTATTTTAAAAAACTGTATAAAAATAGCAACTGTCTTGTAAAAAGTTGTGGAAATAGTAAAAAAAAATTCTGAAGATGTACAAGAATGGGTGTGGTCAATTTTTATGTTTTTTTAATAAAAAAAATAATCCTCTGTAGCGTCATGACTTCTTTGCAATTCGATCGAATTACTTCGTTGTGTACGCAAATCCACATCGAGATATGGGCAATCACATTTTGTACATTCATTTGTAACGGGGCATGATTGATTTATAGAGGATAAGATATTGAATTCATCTTTATTTTGTTCAATATGATAGAACGCAACCAAAATGACCATTTTATTCTAACCTCATGTCTACACAAGACTTGGTATAATATTGAATTCAATTAGAATTGTCATTCTATCCATTTTAGAATATAGGAAGATTCAGGGTGCATTTTTTCGATAATCCAACCATCCATGATGCACAAAAGTCTTTGCTTCAAAGAATTTGCTACATCAATATAATAGACTTGAAATCCACAACCCAACTTCGAAAAAGATGAATATTGTTCACTTACTGGTGTGAGACAAGAAAGTTAAAACCACCATAAAGTAAAACTAAAACGTCACAATTCTGATTCAACACAGATCGTCTGTCACTACTTATACCAGTAACCTGCAAGGGTACTAATACTAAAATTTGAAATGGTCTAATATAGTGCTAGAACAAACTAAAGACCAACCAGAAAAGTCTAAGCACGCTCTCCCCTGATCCTGCGGGCAAGCTGGATGTCTTTGGGCATGATGGTCACACGTTTGGCATGGATGGCACACAAGTTAGTGTCCTCAAAGAGACCAACAAGGTAGGCCTCAGCAGCCTCTTGAAGTGCCAAAACAGCATGGCTCTGAAAACGCAGATCAGTCTGCAACAGCACAAGCAAGAAATCAGCCAACACATTTGGAAAAATAAACGATCCATAATTCTAAATGTGATCAAACAGTGACATAAGAATCTCTATAATACCTTGAAGTCCTGAGCAATCTCGCGAACGAGCCTTTGGAAAGGTAACTTCCTGATCAAGAGCTCGGTACTCTTCTGGTACTTGCGAATTTCACTGGTATCAGTAATCAGTTCGAGTCAACAATCACTCCGTACACAATAGATATCATTGCAATGAAGGGAGAAGGGATAACTCACCGAAGAGCAACAGTCCCTGGACGATAACGGTGAGGCTTCTTCACCCCACCAGTAGTTGGGGCCGACTTACGGGCGGCCTGAATAAAAAATGACACCAAGTTAAACCCATGAAAAATTACCAGAAACAAAGCACGCATGAGAAAGCAGTCGAATCAGAGAAAGAAAGAAACCTTGGTAGCAAGCTGCTTCCTGGGAGCCTTTCCTCCAGTGGACTTACGAGCAGTTTGTTTGGTACGGGCCATCTGCAGTGTCATAAAGATATCCAGAGCATGTCATGGAAAGAGTCTCCATAGTCTCTCGAATGAATATAAACTCGAACTCAAAATTCATCAAGGCACGAAAAAAACAACTTAATTATTGCGAGAATCGCAAAATAAACATCCTGCATCCACAATTCTAGAACAAGAAATTCATCCAAGCAAAACAGAACGCCAGAGACCTCAAAAGATAGTAAGTTCTAAGGATTCCTCAACGTGCAGACCGTGAGAAAAATTAGTTCATCAAAACCACGGAATTGTGAAGTAAAATAAAAAACAAGAATTTAAGAGGTCCAAGATTGGAGTCTTCTTAACATAACCACATTAATAAAACGGCTGCTTCTCGAATTAGAGGTACGAAAAACAAAGCCCCAGAAAATCAAACACTGTAATTCCCATCCATGCACAAAAATAGAAATCGGATAGACGAGTAATACCTGATCGTAAAATTCAAATCACAACAAAATCATAAAACATGTAAACAAAAATTTAACCACACAGATTGCGCCAACTTGATTTCTCATCACGAAAATTCCATTTGAATATGTAAAAAACACTAATTACATCCCAGTAATCCATAAAATATTCAATAACAATTGAATTCACAATAGTAAAATGTAAAAGCGGCGTCTTACTTGGACACGAGGTAATCTATTTCTCTTGGATTTGTAGGAGAAGCAAGAGCAAATTTCAAATTAGCTGTAGGTTAGTCGCTATATATCGGCTTGGAAAATCGGACGGTCAAAAAAATTTGTGCTTATCTTTTATCTGACGGTAATGAATGAGGTTAATTGTGTTTTCTCTAGTTAATCAACGGTTGTGATGTCAAGTTAAGATTATGACAGGGATCGACAAAGTCATCGCACGTTTGTAAACCCAAAAAACATAAATTCTTCTTCAACAATATGTTTGGAATTTTGACTAATAACTGGATTTAATAGTTAAATTAAGATTATTTGATATTTATAAATTTTGTTTTACTTATTATTTTTAAAATCTCTTTCTTGGTAATAATTTTTAATAATCTTATATTATTTATTTACACATGATATAGAAGAAGAATGGTTTTATAAATATAAGAAGATTATTTTTTTATTAAATAAATTTTAAACTAATGAAAAAAAAATCATCGAAAGAAAATTTAGATAAAATCATCAAATTATGATAAATCAGGTTTTTAATATTAAAAAATAATCGAGATTCATAACAAAAAGAAATAATTGACACAATTTTAATACTATATATTTAAATGATTTCAAATATTTTTTCACTTCTATCACAGCCGGTCGGACCATCATCAAGAATCAGACTTCATTCAAAGTCGATCACGTTAGAAGACAAGCTAATAGAGCAGCTTATATATTGGTTAAAACGACTCTCCAACAAACTTGTTTTGATATTTCTTAGGTAATGCCTAATTCTATTAACACAATCATTATGAACGATTGTCACTCTCAAGTTGAAGATCAATAGAGTTGATATTTGATGTTTAAAAAAAAATCATGTCTTCCATTGTGTTTTTAAAAGATGAGTATGTAGAAGAATCTATTTTCAACTTCCATAATAAACAAATATTATGCCATTTAATTTATATCAAACTGTATAAACATTGCTTCAACTCCTTCTCCCCTTTTCTCCCCTATATCTTTAATTGTTGGACAGTGCCAAGAGAGACAAAACTCCATATCCCCAGTCCCATACAAAATTGTCTTGAGGCGGCTGTTTCTTGGTATGTTCGATCTTTTAACTTTAGCCTTATTTTGACATGGTTGTCTCTTCTTTTATTCTTCTTGTTGTGGGGAACAAGATATTGTGAAAACCTGAAGTTCAGTTCCATTCTTCGGAGCTGTACCAGTGGAGGATGGGGGCTTGATCATCAGAAAACAAACGTGCTGCAGGGTTCCTCACCAAAAAAATTGTGCTCTTCAATTTTCAAAAATTCTAGCTGGAAATTCGCCATGCGGACATCTCCAAGAACACTCGTGCTCGCGTTCAAGTCTGAAAGCAGTGAGATTGGATTCAGAGAAGAAGTGGAGAGATTCTGGATATGGTGAAAGATTCCCAACAGATGAAGACATTGCTGCAGTCGGGCTATTGCTGTTGTCCTCGTTCAAGATTGCACTTGAATCAGCACTATCAGAGCTTCCATCTTTCAAATCACTGAAATATGAAGCATCCACCATCAATGCATTGATTTCTTCCCCAGAATTTACAAAGTTCTGCTGGGTGGTGGATTCTTGATCACATGAAGATAGCGATTTATGGACCGAAGTTTCGAGTTTAGTTTGGTCTTCATCAGACACCAATGCATCTTCCTTTCCACAAAGATTGCTCTCACTTCTACCATCTTCATTTTGCTTTAATTTCAGCTCTTTAATCTACAATACATAAATTCCAAACAATCATTAAGTAACTGATTCACTCAACATGGCAGTATACAACACACAAACACACACATAGTTAATAACTTAATATGCCACTTATGCCTAGGCCGAAATACGAACCCCTAATCGATATCCTAGCGGCTTATGCACATATAGTATCTTGTTGGCCTATCTGATACCACCATAGAATTCACTTTCTAAATGGTTCTACCTCTCTGGAATCGACACAATAATAGCATTCATACTTCTGCTCCATGCGTAAATCAAAGACAGAGAAAGCACTCGAGGTGTATGAGAGCAAGTTGTGGTGGATCCGTAACAAAGGGCCATAAATAACCACATTAAAGTGATGAAACCACCTCAACGAAATCGAAATCCGATTCTGTCTATGGAACTCAAGATTATGATCTCCTACTCTTTCTCAAAATTTCAAACTCGTATTTACATTCAGTAGGCATGAAGGATTGTTACCTCATTGATTAAAACTTCATTTTCGCACTGAAGCGTTTCATAATCGTGCTGAAGAGCATCATAATTCACTTTGAGAGAGTCAAAATCTCTTTCAAAATGCTTCGTTTTCGACCGTGCACGGCGGTTCTGGAACCAAACAGCCACCTGTCTCGGCTGCAAACCAAGCTCTTGGGCCAGCTTCACTTTCCTCTCGGGTTCAAGCTTGTTTTCAACCTCGAAATTCTTCACCAAAGCCTTAACTTGATCCACACCCAATCTTCTCTTCTTCTCCGAACCATGGCCGGATTCGTCACCGCAAACTTCTTCATCTGAGCCTTCTTGCATTGCCTGAAACTCCCCTGTATACGTCTGATTGTTTTCTTGAAAGGGAAGGGGAAAAATCAGCAGCCCTGTAAATGAACACGTAATTATAAATCATACTACTTGAAGAATAAATTAAATGATCGAATCTTGATTTCAAACATATTATTCCCATGAATCAATAGACTAAGGCCAGAAAACATGATAAAGTGAATATTTTTCCAAGCCCAAATCACCTGTATATTGTGGACAGATATGGTCTATATCAGATCTTTTCAATCTACCAACTTGAAGATAGGAGCTCAAAAAGGGTATGTTACACGGTCTGTGTGATTTATGGAATCTGACTGTGTGTAAAGATAAAAATCCATCACACAAACAATCCCAAAAGGCACAAATTTGTACGCTTGTAAACTCAACACTGGCCTTTAATCTCAACTGGGAACTCCTTTTCACCCATTATTACCACCAAGAAAAGAAAAACAAACCCAAAACCCACGAACAAGAAAGACCAGAGGCAAAAGAAATCAAATGCCCAGAAGCATAATCAATCAAAAGCTGAACTATTTTCTTTTCTCCCAATATGTTTGCATATGATTGCTCAATATTCTGAAGTCCTAGAGTAGTTCTTCATCAGGAAGCTAGTCTTTTAACGCCACCAGAGTGAGAAAGAAACCCAACTGGGGCCACAAGCATGGTTAGAATCTGACCGGGGTTGGGAATATTTTGCGAACTGGAGTCAGATGAAATGAACCCCGAATTGAAGACAAATGCAAATTCTTGGTCGACAAAAATCTCCAACAGTGTGCGGAGCCGATCCATGATGATGAGTTGGCGATTTGGGTGTGGGTTCACTGCTGGTACAGTGTGTATAATTTCAAATTATGATATTATAAAAAAACTAAATATTATTTATATTATAATTTTTTAATAAAGAAATTGAGGAGGTCGAGTTAGAATTTTTTTTTATCTTATTTCATACATAAACAAATCTTATCTAGATTATAATCTTTATTATTTTTTTGGCAAAAACTTGTGTGAGACGGTCTCACGGGTCGTATTTGTGAGACGGATCTCTTATTTGAGTCACCCATGAAAAAGTATTACTTTTTATGCTAAGAGTATTACTTTTTGTTGTGAATATGGATAGGGTTGACCCGTCTCACGGATTATGACCCGTAAGACGGTCTCACATGAGACTCACTCTATTTTTTTATGATGTAGATCTCGATCGCTATTTTTTTATTTGTGTTTGGGCCCAACTTGTAGTATATGGTTTTATTATTTGACATAACACGCATGACATCCACTTGTATAAACGAGGGATTGAATTCTCAACTACAATACACAAGATCATGTCTAATTTGCAATACACCAAATTTTCCACCTCGTAATCCTCTGGGAGTCAGAAAATAAGTCATGGTGCATTGCTCGTCGAATAGAACTACAGTGATGTTTTGTGTCGTGATAATTAATAGTGCACAATTATAACTATAAATTTTCTGTTCAAATAGTAATATCCATTTAGAAAATTTATAGGGTATTGTTCAATGTACTTAATCTATAAACAGTTATTCGAGTGTATTGATGTTCTTACATCCAAGCTAATGAAACTTAACAATGACACAATACAAATATTGTTCTCGAGAGAGTTTTTCAATATACTTACAGTCACAAAAAAATGCGTTTATGATTATCAGCACTAGCATAATTACATTTTCCATGGGCTACGATATTCTCAAGGTCTTTATATTTATGCTATAACGCCAAGTAAAATAATCATTGATTGAATAAAAAGTGTTTTATAGAATATTATGATATAAACTCACATCCACAAGTTGGTTCGTCGAACATCTATCCTAATAATATCGATAATATCGATAATGACATCGAATTTGTAGTAATTTAAAACAGACAAAAATAATTACTAATGCAAGTAAATTTTTTTACAGCAAAATTTGTAATTTTATTGAGATAGATCAATTGTTACAAGATTTACTAACCACGAAAGAAACTTGTCTTCATCCACATAAAAGATGAAAGGTAATAAGAAGAAAAATGAACAATGTTATGAGCTACATTATTAGACAATCTATTCTCATGAATAAAATATACAACTACGAGTTCTTTTAAAAGGTCTATGATTTCTGAAACACGTAGACCCGCATAACCAATGTATTTCTTAGAGTTCGTGACTGTTTGCACTGCCAATAAAGAATCTGTCGTTGCTTGAACATCATGGAACTGTTTGTCATATAGTATCTTGATACTTTCTTTGATGGCCTCTAGTTCTCCCATAAGCACTGAAATAGGTTTTGGTATTTGTTTACCAAAAGCCAAAAGTAGTCTGCCTTGATTGTCTCATAGCACTCCACCCACACTTTATCGATTCAGCTTTTTATTGACACATGCATCAACTTTCAGCTTCAGATCGGTCTTTTCTGGTTTCTTCCATCCATTGACCGAAGATTGCTTCTTAGTTGTCGTTCTATCAGCAAGTCTAGCATCTTGGAATTCAGAGAGAAAAGCTCGACTCCAAGTAATGGTCATTTCGTTCAAAAGCCTATCATTACCACGAACGATATCTAGCTCTTCTTTCCAAACGGCCCAAGTTTGTGTAGCAAATATTTCAAACTCACCTCGTGATAGTTGCTCCCTCATCCACCAACAGAAATCTATCGTGCAAGCCTCTTTTGCTACTTTAATCACTTGGTAGTATTTTGTATCCTTCCAGAGCCATTTGACAAACTCATAGAAGAATAATGAATGTCATATAGAATCATACTTTAAATGACAACATGAGCAATTCCCACAAACCGACACATAACGGTAAAACAAATTCTGGTTTGTAGCATATAGGTACGATGTCATGTGATACTCGTCACCAAAAAATACATACTTTCAGCGGTAGGAAGAGGCTCCAAATAAAAGACCACCATTTTTGCATTGAATGCTCAGGCTGGTTGTCCGATGGTAAGAAAAGTTCTCGTTGTAATCGATAACCATCTCACACTGAGTAATGACCTTTGGGATCAAACCGTCAAAATCTTGTATCACACGAGTCTTGGGCCAGGAGGAGGGGGATCTTTATTATTTCTTCTGCAATAAAAAAGTTGAAGTTGTCCTTTATTAATATGGTATCCCAAACTCCATTCTCAATCAAGGAGTTCAGTGTTGCATCTCTTTGCCATGCCCCATTTGGAATACCTATTTTCGATGTCAAACTTGATACCCAACTATCCAAAAAGATTTTAATTGATTGTCCATTCCCAATATATCTCCAAAAAATAGTAAATGCTATAAGCATGTGCATGTTTGTAGCTTGGAGATGAATTTGCTAGCTCTTTCATAATATAAACTCTTATCAAATATAAATAAGACATACTATACTTATTACATGAAAAAAAAATTAAAGTTATATATAAATATTTATTAATGATTACAAATAATGTACCTTGAATAAAATGTATTATTTTATCTTTTTCATCTAGACCCAAAGGCCAAATCCCTAACACCAGGTCAAAGCTAATATATGAGATAATGAGCAGACACACATCATATAAAGTTATATATTCTTCTGCTGAAAGGCATAATTAAAAAATAATAATTGGATTATGTTCCAAATCACGTCATGCATGCATTTATGAGCTTATTTTTTTTATTAGTATAAATATTTTAAACTTTAAGATAGTATAAAAAGCAGATTAAAATAGAATATCAGAAAAAAAAAATTATGTTTAGTTTTTTCACAATCAAGAGAATAATAATCGGTTTTGATTTTATTTCACAATATTCAATTCCCAAAAATATTATTATATTATATTTTGATCAGATTGTCTTCATGTATATGATATAATTCTAATATCATTTCACGAAAATAGTCGCAGCTCATATTTTTAATCATTTTTAGAAATGGAGAATGAAATTAAGCAACAAGAATCAATAAATTTTCAATCTAATCGAATTAATATACCTCCTTACTACTTGGAGGAATATGATAATGCAATCGAACAGGAGATCGGAAGTGAATTACAAATCAGATATTTTCCATAAGATTTTAAAAGGTGTAAATGCAAAAATATATACGCTCGTATCATGGAAATATTATGCAAAGAGAAGAACCATAGAAAAGTATCTACAATTTAATATTTACTCGTAATGCATTCGAACTTGTGGTCAGAAATGAATTACAACTTGGATAAATTTGTTAATAGAATAACTTCAGATGATATTTAAATAATCACCATAAAAATATTCATAAATTAATGTTTATCATTTAAAGGTCATAATTTTAAAAACATGATAATGCAATCGAACACGTGGTCAGAAAGTGGGATAAATTTGTTAATCAAACGATCTCCCATGAGATTTTTAAGATGTCGATTTACGATTTAATATTTATTACTCGTAATAGAGCATAACAATAACATTGTGTTTGGAAACTGGAATTCAATAGGATTTGGTAAGATTTAGAATTGAAAATATCATTTTAATATTTGGAAAGATGAAATTTCAAAATGGAATTTGATGAGATTTGATTTAAGCATGTAAAATCTTTGCAAAATAGATAAGATTTCATGGGATTTCATGGAACTTGAGACATAGAAAGAAATAAAAATATTTTTACTAATAAGTTTTTATAACTTGATTATAAATTTTAAATGTTATTATCAAATTTTATAAAGTATCATTTATCCAAAAATATATTATCGATTAACAAACATTTATATCATATATATTTTTGAGAAATTTTTTTAGTCTGATACTTATAAAATTTTAACAATAAAATTAGTTATTTAATTATATTATTTTGAAAAAAAAACTAAATTAATTTTAAAAAACATAATTATATGACTATAATTAGGGCGGGCAATCAGATCGGGTATCTTATCCGACCCAACTTACCCGAGCCCCGATTATAGTTCCACGAACCAATACGTCTCTGCCTCTCTAGTATTATTAACACACCATATTTATTTTTATGCCTAGTTCCTCACAGTTTATTCATATTTTCCTCTCTGATTGTTGCCAGGAGTACTCTGCAGCACTCGACTCTTCGGTTCGTTAACGCATCTGCGACACATTCACCATACAACCAGCCACTCTCTTCACTCTAGGGTTTTTGAATTTTCTCAAATTTTCTGAAAAACCCTGAATTTTACCATGTATAAACCGGAAAGTTTCGCCGCCGGAGATGCCCGCCAGCAGCCGTCTCATGCTCGGACTGGAATAATTCAACCGCAGAATAACCCGCCTTTTCGTCGACCAGCGCGCCAGCAGTGGGGAGGGGAGCGTATTTTTTCTCACCACTACCGCGATCGACCCCCGGGTTCTTTTTCAACCCGCCCCAACTTCATCGTCCAGCTGATAACGGACAGTCCGCGCATGATGGAAGACGCTGAAACCAGGGAAATTGTTCAGAAAATTACTCACCAGCCGCAGAAATTTAATGTTCTCGTGTCTGCGCATATTGCGGGGACGCTTCTTTATGAGCAGTGGAGTGAGACGTTGGAGACAGTTGTTCAGTTGTGGGAAATGAAATTGAATGGGAACGGGCATAATTTTTTGCCTCGAGTTATTTGTAATATTGATCTGCCTTCTGATAAGGCGGAATTGAACAATAAATTGAGACCATTGTTTTTGGAGAAATTGAAGGGATTGTTGGAGGGGAATTCGGTGCAGAAATGGATGAAGAAACTCAGGGATGTGGAGCATGATATTAAGAGGGTTTCTGATATCTTGCTTAAACCGAATAGAATTGGAATTGTTAATGAGTTGCGGAGAAAAAAGAAAGGATTGGAAGATGAAAGGGATTTGATCTTCAAGAGGGTGCAGGAGTTTAAGAGTGGGGTTAAGCGCATCGTCAGGTACTTGGACGATGGGGAGGACGAAGAAGAGACCATTACTCCTATTTTTCACTTTTGGGATGCAGAGATTGAGTGGGGGAGGATTTACAGGTTGATGATGAGGGAATGCCAGAGGCTTGATGATGGACTGCCGATTTACGCCCATCGACAGGACATCCTCAAACAGATACAAAGCCAGCAGGTAGTTAGCAGTATCGTAATATGTTTATCTCGATTGTTTAACCGCAGTGATGCATTTACTTTAGAATCTTTTATATTGATGATTATATGTGTTTTACATTTGCCTGTCAATTCACTGCTGCAAAGCAAAAAAGATAAATATGTAAATAAATAAATCAGACGAGATGATCATGGGCTCCACTTAGTACTTAGAAATTGATGGAAAAAATTGCTGCTTGGTTGCAACTATAATCGGAACTCATAACAGTTTCGCAAAAATGTTGAAAAGTCGGACTTGTGTTAATAATTCAGAAAATATGTATATGCCAGACCTGGTTTACCATGCTGTTCTAGGTTCTCTATATCTCTTGTAAAATGCCTAACGCATGCCCTCAGCTTAAGTGGTGCGTAATAAGTAAATGATTTTCATTGAAAAAATGTTTCAGATCATTTCTATTTTCATTTAAAATTTATTACCTGCCAAGTTGGAAAAAATGTTTCAGATCATATTTATGTTTCCAATGAAACCTCTTATGTATGGACTATGGGTACGTTGTATTTTCTTCAGCTCAGCTCTAGTTCATGTCTTAGTTGACATTTCCATTATAATTCATTCCATATCCTTGCATGAGAAATAATTTCATGGTCGGATTGTCTTAAATTTGACTGGAAATACTTTTTGATGTAACAAACAGAGAGCTTCAGCATGATGCCACCTTTTGTATGGTTGCTGTTATATGTTGCATTCGTCTTGCTTTTGCATTGAATCTGAAGCAAAAATACATATCTGGCTACCACATTGTGGAATTTAAGTTTTTAATTTAAATAGTAATTTTTCTTTATAACTGTTTGGGTTGCTATGACATAGATCACTGTACTTGTTGGGGAAACTGGTTCGGGAAAGAGCACACAGTTGGTGCAGTTTCTTGCTGATTCTGCAGGTTCTAGACATGAGTCGATTGTTTGCACTCAGCCCCGCAAACTTGCGGCAATCTCGTTGGCAGAAAGGGTTAAAGTGGAAAGCCATGGTTGTTATAAAGATACTTCAGTTGATTACTATCTGTCACGTTCATCTTTTCAGACATTTGATTCCAAAGTCATTTTTATGACTGACAATTGCCTGTTGCAGCATTACATGAGTGATAAGCAACTAACTAAGATATCATGCATTATTGTTGATGAGGCTCATGAGAGAAGCTTAAACACAGATCTACTTCTGGCGTTGATAAAAAATTTACTAGTTCAAAGGCCCAATCTTAGGCTTATCATTATGTCTGCAACTGCGGATGCCAGCCAATTTGCAAGCTACTTTTTTGGTTGTCGAATATTTCATATGCCTGGCAGAAGCTTTCCTGTTGATGTTAAATATGTACCATGTGAATCTGAAGGATTAATTGCTTCTAAATCTGTTCCATCATATGTTTCTGATGTTATGAGGATTGTAACTCAAATAAACAAGACTGAGAAGGATGGCACTATCCTTGCCTTCTTGACCTCACAGATGGAAGTTGAATGGGCTTGTGAGAAGTTTCAAGCCTCCTCCGCAATTGCCTTACCTTTGCATGGGAAACTTTCTCACGTGGAGCAACATCGGGTGTTTCTGACCTATCCTGGGAAAAGAAAAGTTATATTCACCACAAATGTTGCTGAGACGTCATTGACGATTCCAGGTGTCAAGTATGTTGTCGATTCTGGGCTGGTAAAAGAAAGTAGGTTTGAGCCTGCTAGTGGAATGAATGTTTTAAGGGTTTGCAAAATCAGTCAGAGCTCTGCTAAGCAACGTGCTGGTCGTGCTGGAAGAACTGAACCGGGGACATGTTATAGACTTTACACAGAGAATGACTTTGAGTCAATGCAGACTCATCAGGAACCGGAAATTCGTATGGTCCATCTTGGTGTTGCTGTTTTAAGGATTCTTGCTTTAGGGCATCAAGAACGTGCAGGAATTTGATTTTGTTGATGCACCTAGTCCCAGTGCCATAGATATGGCTGTCAGAAGCCTTATTCAGTTAGGAGCTGTGGCAGAAATAAACGGGTCTTGTGATTTAACTTTGGAAGGGGGTGAGATGGTGAAGTTGGGTATTGAACCTCGGCTTTGTAAATTAATTCTACAATGCTTCCGACATGGCTTGCGCAGGGAGGGTCTTGTTCTTGCTGCTGTAATGGCCAATTCTAGTAGCATATTTTGCAGGGTTGGCTCAGATGAAGACAAGTTGAAATCTGATCGCCTGAAGGTGAAATTTTGCCATTCTGATGGTGATCTCTTCACTTTGCTTGCTGTTTTTAAAGAGTGGGAGTCTTTGCCTCGGGAAAGGAAAAATACTTGGTGTTGGGAAAACAGCATAAATGCAAAGTCCATGAAGAGATGCCAGGACACTGTCCAAGATCTGGAAGCATGCCTAAAGAATGAACTTAATCTTGTTATACCAAATTACTGGCTTTGGGATCCCCAAGTGAATACTGAACATAATGAAATTTTGAAAAATGTTATACTCTCTTCCCTGGCAGAAAATGTGGCTATGTACTCTGGATACGATCAGCTTGGCTATCAAGTGGCATTATCTGGGAAACATTTTCAACTTCATCCTTCATGTTCTTTGTTGAATTTTGGTCAGAGGCCACCCTGGGTAGTTTTTGGTGAAATCCTTTCAGCATCCAATGAATATCTGGTTTGTGTTACTGCATTCGATTTTAAATGTTTGGCAACCCTTTCACCGGCTCCAGTCTTTGATTTCGTGAAGATGGAAAATCATCAGCTGCAAAAGAGGACTTTGTCAGGGTTCGGAAGTGTACTTCTAAAAAGGTTTTGCGGCAAATGGAACGGCAATGTGCGCCATCTTGTTTCATCTATCAGAGCTTCTTGTGCAGATGAGCGTATAGGTGTTGAAGTTAATGTTGATCATAATGAGATACATCTGTATGCTTCTTCACAAAACATGGAGACTGTGTGTGATTCAGTGAATAGTACATTGGAGTATGAAAAAAAGTTGTTGCAGAATGAATGCTTTGAGAAATGCTTGTATAATGGAGGACCCAAAGTCTTACCTTCATTTGCTCTCTTTGGTGCTGGTGCACTGATAAAACACCTGGAACTTGAGAAGAGATTTTTGACAGTAGATGTATGTTATTCAAAGGCTGATAAGCTCAATGATAAAGAGCTCATTTTTTTTTTGGAAAGTTTTACCTCTGGTGGTATTTGTGCCATTAGCAGATTCTCAGGCTGTGGTCTGGATAACGAAGAAAGAGAAAAATGGGGAAGGGTAACATTTCTGACACCTGATGCTGCCAAGAAAGCCACTGAATTAAGTGATTTTGAGTTCTGTGGTGGCTTGCTGAAGGTAATTCCTTCTAAAAACGTTTTTGGTGGTGAAATGGCATCATTTCCTGCTGTTAGAGCCAAAATTTTTTGGCCTCGTAGGTACAGCAGGGGGGTAGCAATTGTGAAGTGTGATCCCAAGGATGTTGATTTAATGGTTAATGATTTCTCTAATCTCATAATTGCAGACAGGCTTGCTTGGTCTGAAGTGAGTACAAAAACTAAGGACAGTGTTGTAATTAGAGGACTCGATAAGGAACTTTATGAAGCTGATATATTGCAGGTGCTGCGTGCAGCAACAAATAGGCGAATCTTGGACTTCTTTCTGATTAGAGGCGATGCTATAGATAATCCCTCGCTTATGGCTTGTGAAGAAGCAGTTATGCGTGAAATTTCCCCCTTTATGCCTCGAAGGAACCCACAAGGAAATTTTGTCCGTGTTCAGGTCTTTGAGCCAAAACGTAAGGATTGCTACATGCGAGCCACAATTACTTTTGATGGGAATTTACATTTGGAGGCAGCTAAGGCCTTAGAACAAATTGATGGGAAAGTATTACCTGGTTGTTTTTCATGGCAGAAAATACGATGTCAGCGAATGTTTCATAGCTCTGTATCCTGTCCTGCACCTGTTTACTTTGTTATCAGGACCCAGCTGAATTCTTTACTTGCTAGGGTGCAACGGCGAAATGGTATTTTATTTTCTTGTTTGAAGTCATTCGCAAAAGTCATATATGTCTGTTGATTTTTCTTGATATCGCTTCTCTTCATTATCCCCAGCAAGTGCTCCCCTTTCGAGTCCATTTTTTGTGTCGCTTTGTCTAGGAGCCATCAAAGGATATTTTATACTCATAGCCATGTTCCTTAGTGTGTGTTCCTTACAAAACTTCATCGTATGAAGCAGAATTGAACATGGAGAATGAGATTCATTTATACTTATATGATGGGATATCAATCTTGTTTGTTAGCCTATTACAGGCCTTAAATTTTACTTTTTAGTTTTCACCAAGTATCTTTTCATTTGTGTTATTGAATTCATTTTTCAAGGTAAATTTTCAGTAGCATCTTTGCATCTGTTATATGAAAGAAGTCGTGTATCAATGGATTGAATATTTAATTGTCACATTTACTCATTTTTTGATGTGAATTAACATGATCCATTTCACATCTATTCACCTGGGAGCTGGTTTCAGTTTCGTTATTGTAAATCGCATATAGTTCACCCCCATTTCTGAAGTTATTTAAGAGCCATATGGAGAGACAACCTTTCCTACCTGTTTGGTTTTTCTCAGTACCTATTATATCTTTCCTACCTGTGTGATCTCTCTCACTACCTATCATATCTATTGCCTATTGAGGTTGGAGTAATCTCTATTTATGATATTGTGAACGGATGATGTTTAACTTTCCTTCTTCACAGGCGTTGAATGTAATCTAGAGAGGAACCTGAATGGTTCTTATCGAGTAAAGATATCTGCCAATGCTACAAAAGTCGTGGCAGAGATACGATCACCTCTGGAGCAGCTCATGAAAGGGAAGAGTTTACAACATCCAGACATCACTCCTTCAGTTCTTCAGCTTCTTTTTTCTCGAGATGGTGTTTTGCTTATGAAATCCATTCAGCACGAAACTGGGACTCATATACTTTTTGATAAGCACAGCATGACTGTAAGACTCTTTGGCTCTCCGGAAAGGCTTGCGCGTGCACAGCAGAGGCTTGTTGAAGCCCTTCTTTCTCTACGAGACACCAAGCAACTTGAGATCCAACTTTGTGATGGAGTTTTACCTCCTAATATGATGAAGAGAATTGTCCAGGAATTTGGGCCAGATCTTCGAGGTCTTGAAAAGAAGTTTCCTGAGGCGGAGTTCTCTTTGGATGCAAAACACCATTGTATATCAATAATAGGTCCAAAAGAGCTGAAACAGAAAGTCGAAGAAATAATTAATGATATCGCACAGAGAAGTGGACTGCAAATTCCAAGAAATAATAATGATGCCTGCCCGATTTGCTTGTGTGAAGTCGAAGATTGTTACATACTGGAGGGTTGTTGTCACAAGTTCTGCCGCTTGTGTTTGGTTGAGCAGTCCGAATCTGCAATAAGAAACCAGGATAGTTTTCCTTTACGGTGTACAAAAGAGGATTGTGGGGCTCTTATCTTGCTTACTGATTTACGATCCTTATTCTCCGGTGAGAAATTGGACGAACTTTTTCGGGCGTCCTTAGGTTCATTTGTGGCTGGGAGTGGTGGCACCTACAGGTTTTGTCCCTCACCTGACTGCCCTTCAGTGTACCGGGTTTCAGAACCTGGTCATCCCGGTACTCAATTTGTCTGTGGATCCTGCCTAGCCGAGACGTGTACTAGTTGTCACTTGGAATATCACCCATATCTGACATGTGAGAAATATAAAGAATTCAAAGACAACCCAGATACTTCTCTGAAAGAGTGGTGCGTGGGAAAAGATTATGTGAAAATGTGCCCCGTTTGTGGTTTCACCATCGAGAAGGTGGATGGGTGCAACCATATCGAATGTCGTTGTGGGAAGCATGTTTGCTGGGTATGCTTGGAATTCTTCGGAAGCAGTGATGAGTGCTACAGCCATTTGAGGTCTGTACACTTGGCTATTATTTGAATTTGCAACAAAACCATTCGTGTCCATTTGTATCTATAAAATTACCCCTACTTTATGTTATGAACGTGCCGCGATCATTACTTGTAAAATATAAACGTCGATGGTAGAAAAGTAGAGTTAACAGTTGACTCAGGTCTGTACATAAGTTTGGAGTGAAATACGAGCCTTTTAATTTTTCTTGCCTCTTCCGAGTTTCATAGTATCAGTGATTTGGTTGTATCTACACTATTACCTTAAGTTTATTATAATCACCGAGAATGAAATCTATATAAAATTTTCAATGTAGGGATTTTTAGCAACAATTATCCACAAAATCATACATTTGATGATCACAATCATCCAGACATCACATAGCGTATTTGCAGGTTCAACAACCTTAGCCAGATTTCCATTCCCTAAACCAAAATTTCACTTCAGTCATGGACCTAGAGCATGATAACCTCTTTTAGTTTGGGTGGAATTTGTTACGATGAAGTCTCAACCCATGATTAACAATGTGATAACTTTTCAAAACCAATGCATGTGAAGCTCAATCAGCAAGGCCAAAAGTGCCTAAACCATACAAGGAACAACTATGCGTCCAATAATTCCGATAAGAAATTCAATAACTTGACAACTCGAAACACCACTCATCCCAAGGAATTCAACACCATTGCTAACCATATTATTGCGCACTCTTAACTTTTCGAGGTTTAATAGCTTACGAGTACTATCTTCCTTATGCCAAGCAACTCGAGTTCGATTTCAACTAGTTAACTGTCCCTATTATGCTCTGAAATAATGGTTTGGCGGATCTCATGCCAAACATTTTACGCAAGGCACGCAGTTCATTTATAGTGTATTCCTCTACGTTTTTAAACTCATCGTTTATAACACACTCTTGTCTACACCAAATATGCACACAATAACAAGTTTAGCATACAAGAGCACTTTAGGACATAAAACAAATCAATACAATTGTGCAATAGTCTTTTTGGTATAAACAAAAGCAGAAAATTATAACACGTTACTGTTTTTATACTCGTTTATTAGGTGTGACATTTTTATTATGTGTTAAAAAAATTATAGTAAAAGGTCAGCCGTAATTTTTTGGTGTGTTTCAAATAAATATCAAACTAAAATATTAGTCTGTATACTATGTCAATCAACAAAATGTTGTATTACAATTAATCAAATACTCATTCATTCGACCATGGATTGATCATTTGTTTTTAGGGTGAGTCTCATCTGAGACCGTTTCACGGATCTTAATTTGTGATACGGGTTAATCCTACCGATATTTATGATAAAAAATAATACTCTTAGCATAAAAAGTAATATTTTTTCATAGATGACTCAAATAAAAATATGTATAACAAAATACGAACAGTAAGACCGTCTCATTTAAATTTTTAACTTGTTTATTATAATAATTGAAAGTATGTCAAGTGGCAGCCAGAACACAAAACCCTGCTGTCCTATTTAATCAAAAACCAACAAATGAATTGAACTAGGAAATTCCCCAAATCTTATAGGTTTCATTCAATTTTGCGTGTATGTTATACGAGAGCTGAAGTTATCCCAAATCGATTCTGATCTAGATCTGCTGTCATATATTTCTGCTCGTTAATTTATAGTTGTGATAGTTAGGGTTGAAATGGGAGGAATTCGTCACGCCTCCTTACTTTTGATGTTTCTGTGCTTCGTAGTTGGGGTTAAATCCGACGCATCGGATCACAAATACAAACTCGGGGAGCCGGTGCCGCTGTATGCCAACAAAGTCGGCCCTTTCAACAATCCCAGGTAGTTTTTCCTCTCTCTGTTTTGTTGAGTAATGTAACGATTAATGTGACTATTCTGTGTTATAGCTTTGTTTTTTTGTTTTTTTTTTCTTTTTGGAATCCCATCTTATTGTTCTCAGGTAATTCTCTTTTTATGCTTTGTCTTAATTTTCTGGATCTGGGATAAGGATCTTATCTTGGAATCCCATCGAAAAATAGTTGTGAAAAGGAACGGAGGACTTGTTTGGTACATAGATAAGATGGAAAACTCATTCCACACACTGTGTGGAGTCTGTGGTACGCCTGCACAGTCGTGGAGGATATCGCAGAGGCTTCGGTTCTAGTTCCATTGATATTTGAAACGGACGATCGTGGTGACACGGACCGATTTTTATTGAAATAAAGTAAACATATTTAGAAATTGTGGAAAACTTTATGTATTTTTTCATTCAAAATATTCGAATTAGGCTTTATAAAAAAGGTTAATTTTGAGAAAAGGATGTCATCTGCCAAATACCAACGAGGAAAAACGTACCAACAACAAAAAATGTTAGGTGATACCATTCCATGATGCTGGAGAAATCGCTGCTGATCCTTTAAAGAACATTCCGTTTTTGGAGATTATAAAAAAAACATTCCACGATGGTTGCTACTCCGAGAAATCGATCTGATACATTGAAAAAGCCCCATCAAAAGACATAGTCCTGTAAAACCTGGATCGTTGACGCATAAAGTGCCGTTGGTAGGTTATAAACCTTGAGATGTCGTTTCATTTTCGCAGCTGTTCAGGAAATGTGTTTGGATATTTGAATTGTTATTTGTTGTGACACTTGTTCTCCTGTTTAAACGATAAAATTGTAAACGGGGCCTTATTTTCAGATGTTTGTCTTTAAAGAAGATAGAAATGCAGTTCAGGTGTTAGCTTCAGTCCCATTTTGTTGTTATATTTGGATGATTGGTTTACAGTACATCAAGGTAGTGGATAGTTCTTATTTTCATAATTAAACAAAAAAAATATTTTTCTTGTTAATCTTCTCCTTTACTTTACACCTGACTTGTTTGCTAGAGACTTAAGAAGGATGCATCTAATAAGTCACAAGATAAAAATATGAAAGAATGCCATTCCATGAGAGGATAAGGGTAATGGAAGACCTTGCACATGCAAATACTGTTGAATGATTTGATAATTGAGTTTGGTTTTATCATTTTATTGATCCTGTCCTGAAGATTAATACTTATTGAATTCATATCTGGAGTTGGGAAAAAGGGTTGCATGGGACTGTTCACCACCACTTGCTCATGTTTTTCTGATGAAGATTATTATGACTTGTGGATGTTATTCTGTTATTTAAAAGATAATTATTGGTAAATAAAATTTCAATAAATGGTGGCATTTGTAAATGGTTGATTATTTCATGTTATCGCTCACGTTGTTTTTTTAATTATTTCAGTGAAACATATCGATATTTTGATCTACCCTTTTGTTCTCCAGGTATTTCATATTATAATTTTTGTTATGTTTTTTTCCATTTTTTTTGGGTTTAAACCAATTTTCCTGTTTTATCTATACATGTTGATCGCAGATGGTGTGAAAGATAAATCAGAAGCACTTGGTGAAGTGCTGAATGGAGACCGTTTGGTCGGTGCTCCATACAAGCTTGACTTTTTAGCTGATAAAGAGCCAGAAATAATCTGCAAAAGGAAGTTGTCAAAGAAACAAGTTGCCGAGTTTCGAAGCGCAGTTGCAAAGGAATACTATTTTCAGATGTACTACGATGACCTACCCTGTGGGGTTTCATAGGAAAGATTGATAAAGATGGCAAGGCTGATCCCAATGATCACAAATATTACCTTTTTAAGCATCTCCATTTTGAAATATTTTTTAACAAGGATCGTGTGATCGAGATCAATGCACGTGCTGATTCTAATGCTTTGGTGGATCTTACCGAGGATAGGGAAATTGACGTGGACTTTATGTACTCAGTCAAATGGAAAGAAACCTGAAGTGACTTTTGAGAATAGAATGGAGAAGTACTCCTCATCTTCAACACATAGTCGTCACTTGGAGATCCATTGGTTTTCAATTATCAATTCATGTGTCACCGTGCTCCTTCTAACTGGATTTCTGGCTACAATTCTGATGCGAGTTCTCAAAAATGACTTTGTCAAGTAAGGACTAGTTCCTCTTTTGCATTCAGGACATTGATGACTGATTACCACCTCTTGTAATATATATATTAAAATTTTTTTTTGCCACAAAAGATATGCTCACGATGAAGAAACAGCTGATGACCAAGAAGAAACTGGATGGAAGAACATTCATGGTGATGTTTTTAGATTCCCGAAGTACAAGTCCCTCCTTGCTGCTTCCCTTGGATGTGGCTCTCAGTTGTTTACTCTGTAAGGACGTTTGGATGTTTTGAATTGCCTTGATGATTCACTGAAGTTATCTATATAAGTTGCTTTCGATGATTGCTGGGCATCAGATCTTTATTTGTTTAATGCACATAATTGACCTACTAACATTTTTTTCTTGTTCAGGACAACTTTTATATTCATACTCGCACTTGTTGGTGTATTTTACCCCTACAACCGAGGAGCTCTTTTTACTGCTTTGGTTGTCATTTATGCTCTTACATCTGGTATTGCTGGATATACAGCAGCTTCTTTCTATTGCCAGTTAGAAGGAACAAATTGGGTGAGTGAATTTGAACTTATTGGCGTTGCATTTTCTCTTAAATAGCTGATAGCCTTCCTTTTTATGTAGCAATTCAGTTTGACTCCTGTTAAAACTTGGTTGTAACCCCGCCCATTGTGCAAGTATTTTCATCATTTGAGAAAACAACAGGTCATAGGATTGACTTCGTCATGCTTGATTGCAATCAACTGTGTGACCAAGGAAACCGAGGAGGTTGATTTGCACTTAATTTTCCAAACTGTGTTGTCCTATTTGGACTTGAAAAAGTGGTGTATCATTATGTATGTTAACAGGGTACTAGGATTGAGTTCTTCTGATTCTTAGACGGATCTGAACATTTAGGTGATTTGCAAAACCAATGCCATTTGTGCATTAGAAAAATCTATTTGCAGTGAGGGTACAACGAGTTCCAGCACTAATGCCTTCATTGTTTTCCTTCCTGAATTGAGTTCATCGTGCTTGATTGTGATAAATTGTGTTGTCTAGGAAGCCTAAGAGGTACATTTCCACTAAAAAAAAGTCTTGTTGTCCTATTTGGACTTAGAAAGGTGTGTATCATTATGTATGTTAACAGGGTGCTAGCATTGAGCTTTGCGAGAAAACGTTCTATTTGTCGTCACAGTTCCCTTTTTTGGAGGGCCGGGGTGATGCTGCTTCTTAAACAGATTTTAACTTTTAGGTGATGGGTATAATGCCATCTGCCATGCCAATTAGAGAAATGTACTTGCAATTAGGGTACAGAGAGTTCCAGCAGTGTAAAATATTAACATGGATACCCTCAGCAAATTGTCTTTTCTCATCCAATCACTCCAACGTATATGATTAAAAAATCTTTTAGATTCTTAACTTTGAAATGTAGTTTCATTCCATTTATTTGAAGTTTCGGGGAGATGAATAAATGTTGTGGCAGTGCATATAGTCATCCCAGTTCTTTTTTGTTTTCATTGAGTTTGAATTAATGTAGAAATGGCTTAATCCTTGAAAATTTTGGAAAACTCTTCTTCGAATTTTAAGATCGAATGTACTATTTTCAAGTTGCATTGAACATAAAAAGCCTTGGCAACTTCGGCTAGGGTTACAGACTGGGGCGAGAAGTACTACCTGTAAAATATTGGGATGCTAAAAAGTGGCTTGTTCTGTTTATTTTGAGTTTTAAGAAAGGTTGAAAACTTTTCGATATCTTTTCTTGCAGATAGTTGAACTGAAACCGAGAGAGAACTTGTGTGTGTACATTTGAATATTCTAATTTTTTTAACTGCTTCTCAGGGTTAATGAGTTGAGAAGGTTTACCGGTGATTTTGGGTTTTGTGAGGAGTGGGTGTGTGAGGTGTAGGGAGGCTAGGTTTAACCATTGGTTTGCAGGGTGAGTTACAGGTCAGCACAGATCCTATTTATCCACCACACTGCCACCCTTACCTTGAAATATAGGACAAGACTGGCCCTTTGCTTTTGTGCTGGAAAGGTAGGGAATGAATCTCATTATTATCCTGTGGAAGTAAAAGAAACGGTATCGGTAAGCCTGTTAGTCAACCCAATCAATCTTTCCATTCATTTAGTGCATAGAGATATATTGGTTCATTAATGGGTTTTAAAAATTTTCGTCCAAGTTAGGATGAGCATGTCGGCTACAATTCATAAGAAACTCTGTGTCCCATCCTTTGTTCTAGAAACAGATCAGATCACTTATCCTTTATACAAAATGCTAAACAAATAAAAAAACTATTACCTATTGTTTTTTATCTGTGTGAGTTATGATCTCTGTTTGTTGCAGACGGCTCTATCTCTTTACCTGATATTTAATTCTTCATTTGGCAGGTCCGAAATTTATTATTGACTGGAGGCCTCTTCTGTGGGCCACTGTTTCTCACCTTTTGTTTCCTTAACACTGTTGCCATTACTTATCACGCCACTGCCGCCCTTCCATTCGGGACCATTGTGGTTATTTTTCTCATATGGGCTCTCATTACATCACCTTTGTTGGTATTGGGAGGGATTGCTGGAAAGAATAGCAAGGCTGAGTTTCAAGCTCCATGTCGTACCACAAAATATCCTAGAGAGATTCCACCACTACCTTGGTACCGTGGAACCCTTCCTCAAATGGCAATGGCTGGATTCCTGCCATTTAGTGCCATTTACATAGAACTTTACTATATATTTGCGAGTGTGTGGGGTCACAGGATTTACACCATTTACAGCATCTTGTTCATTGTCTTCATTATTCTCCTAATTGTCACTGCATTTATTACTGTGGCATTGACCTATTTTCAACTTGCTGCTGAAGATCACAAGTGGTGGTGGAGGTATGTTATTTGGTCCTTTTTTAAGTAATACTGGATATGTTAAATACATGATTTATTATATGTAGGCTTCATTTTTGGATGACTTATATCCGATTTTGGCCACTGTATGTTATTTGGCTGTTTTTTTAAAGTAATATTGAATATTCTAAATACTTGATTTGTTGCATGCTGAGGCAGCATTTTTGGATGGCTTGTGTCAGATTTTGGCCTCGTAATATGCATGAAAATAATTTTTTCTGGAATGGCCTTTCAATGCACGTTCGAGTTTTTCTTTCCTCTTCTGAAAAAATAATTAAACATAAATGCAAGGAATTCTGGCAAAGAGATGCGCATACCATAATGATTATTTAATCTGCCGTAAGTCATTTTCTTTGATCCACGTGAGCTTTGCATTGTAACCCAACCTTAAGACGTACTGCTCAGCCTCACTTTCAAAACTTTAATAAGAGTTCCTACATCATTATTTTTGAATTGTACCTGTATTTGCTGTATGTCCTCTCTTCTGGGTGTCCTATGTAGCAAGGCAACTAAATTGCAACCATCTCTTCACCAGCGTAAACATTTATTAGGCTAAAATTGTATTGTTAATAATTGAAAGACATTGTTGAGACCACATTTACACTGCAGATCGTGAATGCACGTGTGGATGGCTGGTCGCATTTAAATAGAGCATTAAAAAAGTTTTCTGTTGATTTTAGTCCCACCACCTTCTTGTTCCGTAGTTATCTGCTTCTTCTGTCATCTTTTCAGATTAAGTAAGCTTTAAATCTCTTATCAAGGTGTCAACTACAAAACTTCAATTGAGTGAGAATGTTTTCGGAGTTTCTTTCCGAAAAAAAAATGTTTAGTGATGATAATTCCTCATTTCCCTTGACTTATCAGGTCTTTTGCATGCGGTGGATCTACTGGCTTGTTTATCTATGGCTACTGCTTGTATTACTACAATGCGCGGTCAGAAATGTCTGGTTTCATGCAGACCTCGTTTTTCTTCGGGTACATGGCTTGTGTATGCTATGCTTTCTTCCTCATGCTTGGAACTGTAGGCTTCCGTGCTTCTTTGTTTTTTGTGCGTCACATATACCGCTCAATAAAGTGCGAGTAACAAATCAGATCACATGTCAGTATTTGGTCCAAGTTCAACAGGTATGCTTACTGCATGCAAAATAGATAAAATGTTAATAAGAGTCTCATTACGCTTCAGCTTTACGATCGTTTGTTGTGTTAAGGATCGCATTTTAATAGACTTGCACTTGAGAAGTATGTGAATTAGGTCAGCAGTGAACAGATGTAATTCTTCCCCTTGATCCCCAAACTGGGATGACAAATGAATTGAGGATTTGATGTGGAAGCTTGATGATAGGAAATGTCCATTGACTTGTGAAATTTTCTATGGGTGATTCAAATGTTTTCTGTCTGGGATTTGATGATTAATTAATATTGAAATATCAGTTAGAATTTCGGTTTTACATTCAAATTCGGTTTTGTATTTTTTGTTTCAGTTTTGTAGAGTTATGCAAGTGATGTGACCGATGGTAATTGGTTATACTCCTATGCTTATATCTTGCTTGCTGTTTAGGAATAAGGACCTCAATATGAAGTGAAGCTGTGAAGGAATACCTAAAAATAATTTGGTTGCGAATTTCATAAAAAAAAATTAATTAAATTAAAGGTTTTGGGGTATCTGCCAAAATCAATAAGTTCAGGGTTAGTGTAATAAAATACCAACTTTTAATTGGTCTATTTCAACCGGAAGTGAGCATTGGAACACTTTGGTTCTGTAAGAGCCAAATAAATCGATTTCTTTGAGCAAAACGGAATTACCTGGATTTTTCATTGACAACGAACAAATTGACCAAATCAGAAATGGGTTCATACGACTGGTAACCGAATTAATAACTCATTTTTTTCAAAAAAAATTCCTGGAGGTTTGTTGACAAGTTTTAAAATTATGAACCCCTCCATCATATTTGTATATATTTTATATCCTCGAGTTTTTATCTTATATCTTTTGGGGATTAAAATGTTTCCAAACAAAGTTGGTACCATTATCAAACATTAAGCAAGGCTTTAAAAAACAGAGAGATGGAAGATTTGGTAATTTATCACAAAGCTCTAATTAAAATGGAGATTATGATCCAATACATCATCAAACTCAAAAAGACTGAAAAATATAGGATCCAAAAAAAAAAACTCAAAATTATTTTATTATAAACAATATATTGTGTTGATAAACAGGTATTTCATAAATCATGGAAGAGTGATTCAAGGATCATCAAGTGCTTTAGGCATAACAAAATACACATTTACATCACCATGAACACAATCATCACATGTAAATGGAGATTGAAAATTCCTCAGATGCATAAAATTGACATTCAATCATATAGCTACAATTTACAATTATCACATACACATATATATACACATATATATACATATATATATACATATATGTATGTCTCCATGGCAATGTCACTGGAGAGTCGTCTGGTACATGGCCAGGGAGAAATTACAAAAACAGAAGTCATTGCAAAACTTCATTGAACATACGTGAAACTACTCGAAAAATTGCACGAACCTACTAGCATTGCTAAATGTTAATAGCTAGCTATCATATGGATGAGATCTTTACGAATTTATAAGCAGTGGCGAATCGGCAGTTTCTCCCATCTTCAGCAGTCTCCATACGTTGTCTTTCTCCCAAGCACCTTTTATACGGTATGAAACCCTTGAGAGGATTTCCGGAGTTCGTCGAGAGTTGCTTGCTGGGCTGTAGTTCATCATCTTTGGATTTCCTTTCCACGGAGAGAGAATCAATATTTGAACCGGTGGAAGACCCTTCCTTTTCTTCATCTTTCTCCGCCATCTCTTGTGTGGTTTTGAAAGGCGTTGTATTATGCAACTCGTGAGTCGAATGTGACACATTGCCACGAAGTGTTAACCATGGGGAACGAACCAGAGAAGAGGCGTCCCCAGGGCAAATATAGTTCTCTGTTTCGCCACAGTGTGGTGACTCCGAATTATTCGGCAGAAACCTTACTGGCATTACATTCGATGAGTATAATAGCCCCTCGGCTCTTTCGAAAAATTTCAATTTTCTAGGCTCCAGGGCAGGATTAGATGGTTGATCGGTGACTAGTAATGTCTTACCAAACAGCTTCAAGCATTGCACATTTGATTCATTTACTGCTTCTTCGAGGAGACAAGTGTTTTGGGGCAAAAGCTCCAATTCCTGTCATGTTAGAAAGCAAACTTTTTTCAGTTGAGGAAGCATTTACTAGATCAAAATATTAAATCGGATCAAGCAATTACCAAAGAAACTTTGTCATCTGGACTTGATGAACAAGAATTAAGAGCAAAGGCAGACGAGACCGATGATGAAGTGCCATTCGGCATACCGGGATTCCCCTCAGCACATGCATCCGAGCCAACTGCCGATAACACAGATGTGGGAGATTGGTTTTCATGCCCCGAAATGGACGGATTCGGAGATGAAGACCTAGTTGGTTTCTCAGGTATCACAATCCCCATTTTGACTGGACAACCCAGCTTTCGAGGATAAGGGTGTATTGGTTTTCTTTTCGGCCTAGGGGGAGGAATTTCGATCGGTTTCCCAGAATCGGGATCGCCACAATTCGAATCACGCTCGACCTAAACACAACATTTACCTTTCCCATCAATCCACTGCTATAAAATACACAGCTGTAAAGTAAAAAAACTGATGCATAAGCAGCAAGTAAGACCTTGGAGAAAAACTTCTGAGCATGACTCCGAATTTGCACAGCTGTTTTTGTGCCCACATACTCTGTAGAAAGTTCAAAAAGGATCTCCTCAAAATACAAAAAAAAAAAAAGAAGAAGAAGAAGAACAAAAGCTTAAAAAAACACCAATTTCAACGGAAGAAACACCTTCTATTTTTCTCCAAGCTCGACCATAAAGTTTCAATGCCTCGAGAAACCTCTCGTGCTCTTCTTCTGTCCATCTTTCTCTATGTTTAGTGATGGTATACGGCTTCCTCGCCTATTTGAATGATTGAAGCACATTCAAACAAGGGGCCAAAAAGGAAGAAGGAAAACTCTCCAAAATATAAAACTAGGGAGAATATGAACCTTTGGAGCAAAGTCATCCCAAGTACCAAATTTCTCTTTCAGACCAGAGTGTGTGTCTATTTCTAGAACAGTTCTGTCCTTCATTGGACCATTGCTACCATTTTGTTCCTATAGATATATAAATACATATAATTATTGTCTATGTTGTTACAGTAACAGAAGAACAGGGTTAAATTAGCTTAAACTTGCCTGTACAGCCATGAATGCAGAAATCATTAGTTCTCCAGCCTTCTGACCCAAAAATCCCGAATATCTTTTTCTAATCGGTGGATGAGTCGTGAATTCAGGTCTCTGTGAAATCAATCTCAGAAAAAATTAACACAAGACCACCACTGGATCCATGAAAGAATATGGCATCTCCATCCAATATCCCCGGAAACTTATTGATTCGGAGATGAAAACTCGATAAATCTTGAATCACTCTCCGAAAATCCTTGATTGATTCAACAAACTACAAACAGGGCAGCTCTTGAAACATGATTTGATTCCCCCTATTCAACGAATGGAGCGTAAAATTTGTTGAAACACAACAAATGGTTGGTCGTTATCGGAAAATGATTGAAATAAAGAGAAGAAACAGAGGCAGCCAAGAAACAATCCAAAGATACAGTCGGGAACAGGCACTCAAGTGAAAAAAGATCAGATTTTTTCCAGCAGAGAATTGAGAAAAAGATGGAACCCAAGAACGAAAACAACATGAAAAGTTACAATAATAAAATAGCTTGGAGTTTGGTTAAGAGGTTGGGGCAAGAAGATGACGATGCAGAGGTGCCACGCCACGGCCTCAAAGGGCAAAAGTACTTAATAAATAATAAAAAATAATTTCTTTTTAAAAAAACTCGTGGTCCATAAATCCACTTGAAATTTTGTGGCTGAGATTATCCAAAACACGTGGCACATTCAATCCAAAACTCAAATACATACCTACATACACACATACATATATACATATATATATATATATATATATATATATATATATAATGAGTAGGGTTATCGTGAGACGATGAATTTTTAGATGGATTGATTCGATTTATAATTGTGACAAAAAAATAATATTTTTGACATAAAAATATTATAAATTTTCAGGTCGAAGATACGTCTGATAAAGTTGACGCGTGAGACAATCTCAAAAAATTTGTAATTATTACTAATACATGTAAAAATAAGTATTTTTAGCCCTTTAAATAATGGTTTCTTTTGGGAGCAACTATAGAATAAGATGGCCCTTAAAATAAAATAAAAAACAAAATATCAATAAAAAAAATCACAAAAACATAAAATATTCAATCAAATTAAAAAAGAACAAAAAAACAGTTGTTTTATATAAACATTTATCATGATGGAAAATATATTTTGAATATATGCTAAATATTCTCCGAAATTTTTTGTCATAAATAAATTTGAATGGGTGTGAAAAGATCAATAGCTTTTAATATGCGACTCGTATTAGATAAAATGCATACCCTTTTGCACTTTTTGTACTCCAAAAATGAGAATTGATTTGAATGTATAGTTGACTGCCTAGGCCTTTCTCTTTTTATGGCAACTGGTTAAAAATGGGATTTCATTTCAATCATAAAAAGCACATTTTTAACTTAAAATATCATAAATTCAAAATTATTTGATTGGCAAATATATATATATATATATATATATATATACATATAAACATATTTTCCTTAATTCTAAGAGGATATATATATATATATATATATATATATATGTTTACATGATCACATTTTTACCACTTCACTATGAAATATGAAACAATTCAAACATCAAAACGGAACAATTTTTTTTTAAAGAGAAAATATTCAACACTTGACTCAACCCGAGACATTCATCAAGTTGTTCTTCAACGTATCATCACAGGCAACATCTTAGAACACGTAACTTTTTAGAAAATGGCAATAATTTGCCTGAATCTGACATTATTTATTGTAAATATTTGTAGGGATATTTTGAACCTTTATGAATTGGTTTCGCAAGTTGTGAAGACAAAGGCAAATGTAGTTTCCCCTAAATGGTAAACAAGCATGGGCCACTCCAATTAACTATTGTGGTTGGAATATCTTTTCAAGGGACCATAATTCCCTTTTTCTCATATATTATATCCCCACAAAACCAAATTATTTGTGGCCACGACAACATCCACTCCTTTTTTTCAAAACTCTACATTTTCATCTCAATGATACTCACATATCAAACTTTATTATATAAAAAAATAGCATTTTTGTTCATTTTTTCCGACTTTGATATTCTATGTTGTCATATATCAGTTTCAATCCGCTATCTTTTTATTTTTGAAATTACCGTCATTTTTTCGATATGACGCTGATGTGACATCAATAATGTGTACAGCTCATATCAATATATTGTGAGCTATAACTTTGTATAGAGATTTCACCGGTGCCATACGAATCGGAATCCCTGATAGAAACGAGGAAAAGATAAGAGAGGATGGAATGAAATCATCCTTGAAACATATGCATTTTCCATTACTCAAGACTCCGGACGTCCGACGTCCTACTCCGACTCCGACTCCGACTCCGACTCTGAAATTTTGTCCAAAACATTGTCCGAGGATTGCAAATTATATGACACACAAACTACAATTAGTGTTTTCAGATGTGATACCTCTGAAACAAGTTGTATCTAATGATTAGTGAAATGCGTTTCTTTAAAAATAAGTGGGTTTTAGTGAGTGATGATATTTTGTAAGTAAATCCAAAAAGGGAGTAATTAGAATTAGAAAAATATTGATTTTGTTATATATATATATATGATATTTAGGTGATTGATTTGATTGTAAAGTTCCTTTTATAGACTAACCTCTCTACATTATAAATAGAGTTGTTTGGTTGTAATAAGAGACTAGTTTTTCTCTCATTCTCTCTACTAAATTTATAACACGTTATCAGCACGAGTGCTCTTCAAAGGTAAACTCATTAATTATTTTCTTTCGTATGTATGCTCTCGATAAAGCACAATATGTAGATTTCATATTGATGCTCTCGAAATAGCAAATATGATCTTATGATGATAATCTTAGTTTTATATTAATGCTCCAGAAGTAGCACAATATTTTATATTTATATTGATGCTCTTGAAGAAGCACAAACTCTTATTTTATGTTGGTGTTCTTAAAGCAGCACTACATATTTTTATGTTGATAAATCGTGACAGATCTAAGGATACAAGATCTTAAATTTACCAATATTCCTGAAGAATATTATTCAAGATCTTATATCTATCAATATTCCTGAAGAATATTATCCAAGATCTTCAATTTATATTCCTGAAGAATATTGACTAAATACTAATTAGAAATACATTTACTTTATATGCTTTTACTTTTTGACCATTAACGTGATTGATTCTTAATTTTTTTTGCTTTTAGGCATTTTCTTGATTTTAGATCTACATTAACGTGATTGATCCTAATCTTACCGATTCAAATCAAAAAATGATTCCATCAATATATAGACAACCGAATAATCGTGTATCTGTTATATATTTAAACTCACATCTCCCCTTATATATTTGTTTAATATATACTTATATATTTAATTATTAAAATTCAAATTTAAAAATCGATAAATATATATATTTTCAAATTATATGTATGATTTCATAACTTTACTCAAAACTCAATTAAAAGTGTTTTGTTATAATCAGTATTCCATCTAAAACCTGTGGGTGATTTCATTCGTTATTAATTTTCTTAATTTTTTTTTCATTTAACAGTTGATATGGCAAATATTACCAAACTCGAATTCGAAGCACTTGATATCAGTGGAAAAAACTATTTGTCATGGATTTTGGATGCTGAGGTTCATCTCATTTCTAAAAATCTTGGAGATACGATAAAAGAAGCAAACAACGAATCCCTGCAGGATCTTGCAAAATCACTCATTTTCCTTCGTCACCATCTCGATGATGGATTGAAAGCCGAGTATCTCACTGTGAAAAACCCGCAAGAACTTTGGAAAGATCTTAAAGAAAGGTTTGACCATCAGAGAACTATAGTTCTCCCAAGAGCCCGCTATGAATGGATCCACCTTCGCCTGCAAGATTTCAAATCTGTAAGCGACTATAATTCTGCATTATTCAAAATTTGTTCCAAGCTCAAACTTTGTGGAGAAAACATTTCTGATCAAGATTTACTTGAAAAAACATTCTCTACTTTCCACGCATCAAATGTGCTCCTGCAGCAGCAATATCGTGAGCGTGGATTTAAAAAATACTCTGAGCTTATTTCATGTCTACTAGTTGCTGAACAAAACAATGAACTACTGATGAAAAATCATCAAATGCGCCCAACCGGCTCTACACCATTTCCTGAAGCAAATGAAACAGCATTCCCTGAAGTGAATGTCAACTCAACCCAAATCCCTCATTATGGAAGAGGGCGTGGGCGTGGACGCGGACGCGGCAATGGTCAAAGGAAAAATTTTCAGCAACATGATGGAAAGAGACAGAAAACAAACCACCAACCGTGGAAACCGAATAATGAAGAATCAGTTGGAAAACCAAAAGAATATGAAGATAAGTGTTTCAAATGTGGAACGGAGGGGCATTGGTCTCGTACCTGTCGTACGGCAAAGCATCTTGTAGATCTCTACCAAAATTCAAGAAAAGGAAAAGGAAAAATAGAGACAAATTTTGCTGATGATGATGGCCCTGTCGACATAACTCATTTAGATGTCTCTGATTTCTTTGCACAACCGGATGGGAATATTGATCATTTGATTGGGGGTGGTGTGCTAGAAAATATAGATTGATCAAATTCTAATTCTAGTATTTTTTCTTGTCTTGGCTCAATGCTTTTAATTATTTTTTTTCTAGGATGTCCGCATTATTATATCTTTGTTTAAGGTTTTTCTTGAGTTGTAATAAGTGATAACTACTTTGAGAACCTTGTTTAACTACAATTTTATTAGAGTTATAACTTACTTTATTATGCATTTATTTTTAGATTAATGAGGGAATATCAAGACGTTTGTCTAGCCGATAGTGGTACAACACACACCATCCTTAAAAGCAAAAGGTATTTTTTAGAATTAACATTAGCTGAAAATAATGTTATAACAATATCGGGTGCATCAAAAATTATTGAAGGCCATTGAAAGGCAAAATTCATTTTACCAAATGAGACAAGCCTATATATTGAAAATGCTCTATATGCTAGCAAATCCAATAGAAATTTGCTTAGCTTTAAAGATATCCGCCGAAATGGATATCATATCGAAACATTGAATGCAAACAATGTTGAATACCTTTGTATTACATCTATTATATGCGGCCAGAAGCAAATAAAAGAAAGATTACGTGCACTCTCCTCTGGAATGTATTGCACAATAATTAAAGCAATTGAGGCAAATACAGTCACAAACATGAAGTTTGTTGACAAGAAAATTTTCATATTATGGCACGACCGACTTGGTCACCCTGGGAGTTCAATGATGCAAAGAATAATAAATAATACTCGTGGACATCCCCTAAAGAACCAAAAGATTATTTTAAATAATGAGTTTTCATGTGTGGCCTGTTCACAAGGCAAACTCATTATAAGACCTTCCCCAACGAAGGTTGATATTGAAATTCCAACATTCTTGGAAAGAATTCATGGGGATATTTGTGGGCCTATACACCCATCATGTGGACCATTTCGATACTTCATGGTATTAATTGATGCCTCAACTAGGTGGTCACATGTTAGTTTGCTTGCAACTCGAAATATAGCTTTTTCAAAGCTACTTGGTCAAATTATTAAATTACGAGCTCAATTCCCTGATCACCCAATCAAGACAATTCGTCTTGATAATGCTGCTGAATTCAAATCACAAGCATTTGATGATTTTTGTATATCAATTGGGATCTCAGTTGAGCATTCAGTTGCTCATGTTCATACACAGAACGGTCTTGCAGAATCATTTATTAAAAGATTGCAATTAATTGCAAGACCGCTACTCATGAAAACAAAACTACCATCTTCAGCTTGGGGTCATGCTATCATACACGCTGCATCACTGATTCGTGTAAGACCAACTAACTACCACCAATACTCACCTTTGCAGCTTGTGTATGGTCGAGAACCTGAAGTTTCTCACATTAGAGTATTTGGTTGTGCGGTACAAGTACCCATCCCACCTACACAACGGACCAAAATGGGTCCACAACGTAGACTTGGAATTTATATGGGATATGACTCACCTTCTATCATTAGATATTTGGAGCCATTAACAGGCGACTTGTTTACCGCAAGATTTGCAGACTGTCATTTTGATGAAAGTGATTTTCCAACACTGGGAAGAGCAAAATTGTATCCAGAAGAACAACGAAAAATTTGTTGGAATGAGAAAACATTAGCACATTATGATCCCCGAAACAATCAATGTGATCAAGAAGTTGGAAGGATCATTCACTTGCAAAGAATTGCTAATGAATTGCCCGATGCTTTTGTTAATACAAAAAATGTAACAAAGCCACACATACAAGTGGAGAATACTCCAGTGAAGATCGATGTCCCTACAGGACCATCTAATACTTCACCCGCAAATGAATCTAAAATACGCCAGAAACGTGGTCGACCGATTGGTTCGAAGGATATAGTACCTAGGAAAAGAAAGGTGCAAGAAAAGCAAGAATTGAAAGCTCCAGAAGAAGCAACCTTACATGATACAACAAGAAAAATAAATGAAACAGATGTGGATAACGTGATTCAGGGAGAACCAGAATCACATGAAAATACCGAGACTTCAACAAATTATTTGATATCTCGTAAAATATGGGATCGGAGAAAAACAAACATTGACAATGTTTTCACTCTTAATGTGGTCCTTGATATCACGCAAGGTGTTAATGACCCCGAACCACAATCTGTTAAAGATTGTCAACAAAGAAATGACTGGCCAAAATGGAAGGAAGCTATACAAGCTGAATTAGATTCTTTAGAAAAACGTAAAGTGTTTGGACCCGTAGTTCAAACACCTAAAAATGTAGTCCCTGTAGGATACAAATGGGTGTTTGTACGAAAAAGGAATGAAAATGATGAAATTGTAAGATACAAAGCCAGACTCGTTGCTCAAGGTTTTCTCAAAGACCTGGAATCGACTATGAGGAAACATACTCACCTGTGATGGATGCCACCACTTTTAGATTTTTGATTAGCTTGGCTGTATCAGAAAATTTGGACATGCGACTAATGGATGTGGTCACTGCATATCTATATGGATCACTTGATAACGACATATACATGAAAATCCCTGAAGGATTTAAACCACCAGAAGCAAGTGATACAACCCCCAAGACCATGTTCTCAATAAAATTACAAAAATCATTATATGGATTAAAACAATCTGGACGCATGTGGTACAATCGTCTTAGCAAGTTTCTACTACAAGAAGGTTATACAAATGATGTTATTTGCCCATGTATCTTTACAAAAGAACGGATGAGGGTTTTGCAATCGTGGCAGTATATGTCGATGATTTAAATCTTATAGGAACTCCCGAAGAGCTCACCAAAACTGCCAATTATTTAAAAAGTGAATTTGAGATGAAAGACTTGGGAAAGACAAAGTTCTGTCTTGGATTGCAAATTGAACATTTATCCGAAGGAATGTTTGTTCATCAATCTTCATACACAGAAAAGATATTAAAACGCTTTTACATGGACAAAGCACACCCATTACCATCACCAATGGTCGTCCGATCACTCGACACTAATAAAGATCCTTTCCGTCCACTTGAACATGGAGAAAAAATCATTGGTCCTGAAGTACCATATCTTAGTGCAATTGGTGCATTGTCATATCTTGCAAATTGCACTCGACCAGATATAGCATTCTCTGTTAATCTCCTAGCAAGATATAGTTCCTCTCCAACCCGAAGACATTGGAATGGTGTGAAACACATATTTCGTTACCTTCGTGGTACAACTAACATGGGATTGTTTTATTCGAAAAAATCAGATTTATCTTTAATAGGATATGCAGATGCAGGCTATCTTTCAGATCCACATAAAGCCAAATCCCAAACAGGTTATGTGTTTACACGAGGGGGCACTGCTATTTCATGGAAGTCGACAAAGCAAACTTTAACAGCGACATCATCTAATCACTCTGAGATCATTGCAATGCATGAAGCAAGCCGAGAATGTATGTGGTTGAGGTCCGTAACCCAACATATTCAAGAATCATGCGGGTTACCAACAATGAAAGATAGCCCGACGACTATATTTGAAGATAATACTGCTTGCATCGCACAACTAAAAGGAGGATATATCAAAGGTGATCGAACGAAACATATTTCGCCAAAGTTTTTCTACACACACGAACTTCAGAAGAAAGGTGATATTGATGTACAACAAATTCGTTCTAGTGACAATGTAGCTGATTTATTCACAAAAGCGTTACCAACATCAACATTCAAGAAATTGGTGTACAAGATAGGGATGCATCAATTAACAGATCTTCGATGATTGAAATCAGGGGGAGTGTTAGTTGTTGTACTCTTTTTCTTCGTTCAGGTTTTTCCCACTGGGTTTTACTGACAAGGTTTTAACGAGGCAACACTGGATTCTCCATCAATCATCTAAGGGGGAGTGTTATATATATATATGATATTTAGGTGATTGATTTGATTGTAAAGTTCCTTTTATAGACTAACCTCTCTACATTATAAATAGAGTTGTTTGGTTGTAATAAGAGACTAGTTTTTCTCTCATTCTCTCTACTAAATTTATAACAGATTTAGATATTTTATATGAAAAGCAACGGCAAAAATATCATAACCCTCTCAAAGTGGATGAAAGAAACAGAGTTGTGGATTATAAAGAATGAAGTGGTGGTGGATGAGGATGACATTTTCCACATATTCTCCATACTTTTTCAACGGTTTTAAATATTATTATTTTAGGGGGAAAAAACTTTTTCAGTTTTTTAAAAGTAATATAATTTTTATTCTTTATTGGATTTCTATATATATATTATCATCAACTCTTGGGAACATGATCGGAATTGGAGAGAAATAGTTCGATGTCGATATTTTAGGAAGTTCTCATAGTAGGTTGTATCAAACCACTGACTTAATGATTTGGTTGACAATGTTAACTATGAAAGATGTCGTACAATTACATCAGATCTTAATTGATAAAATTGAAAATATAAAACTCTTTATTGTGTGATGTAAGACTGTGCAAGCGACAATAACACATTATTTTCTAGACTTCTGGGTTTGATAACCCGATATATATATATATATATATATATAGACACACACATACTATGAAATAATTTTTATATATATATATATATATATTATATATATATATATATAGACACACACATACTATGAAATAATTTTGTATATATATATATATATATATATATATATATAGACACACACATACTATGAAATAATTTTGAAGTTAATACAAAAGAATGAGGTGTGTCATTTTACTAGATGTTGTAGCTCTTGAAAACATCTATATATATATATAACTATATAATATTTGTCCATAAGTAAGATGCACATGTCTTGTTTCCCAAATCTATTTTATTTAATGGAGAAATCAAATTAAAACACAGCACGTAAATTTTGATAATAAGGTGCGACATATTTATCAAATTATTTCTCAAAAATAATTATATATAACCTGATTGAAAATAATAAATTATGGATAAATTGGACCCACATAAAATTCAATTAAAAATTTTAGTTACAAAATAATAATTCATCCTTGGTCCCCCATCATATACAGCACAAATAATATAGAATTTAAATTCTGATTAAATAATTTTTATATATCATATAAATTCTAAAAAAAATTAGGAATTTTCATTGCGTATGTTGCATAACAAATAATTTTTTTAATCATTCTATATTATAATGAATGATTTGTGAATATACTATAGCGTATGTTCTAAAAAACGTGAAACGTGGTGATCTAGTTTCAAACTTTATAAGCTTAAGCGGTTTTAACATGATATTAAACGTGAAAACCCGTTTTTAATATTTATTATAATTTTAATTATATCAAGTTAAGTAATAAATTAAACAATACATAAACATATAAATTCTAAGAAAAAACGGAAATTTTCAAATTATCGAAACATAAGACTCAGAATCCCTAATTATGCGGTCATTAAATATTTATTACTTAAAATAAAAGTTTAAATAAAAAATTAAATTAATTTTACTAAAAATCACGATTTTCACATTTTTTTTCACACTTTTGCTCGAATTGAAATTTGTTCCTCCGATTTAATCACACTTTTTAGAACATTTAGTATATCTATCTAGGCAAAAACTTGTGTGAGACGATCTCACGAGCGTATTTTGTGAGATGAATATCTTATTTGAGTCATTCATGAAAAAATATTACTTTTTATGCTAAGAGTGTCACTTTTTATTGTGAATATTGGTACGGTTGACCTGTCTCACAGATAAAGATTCATGAAACCGTCTCACAAAAAATCTAATAATCTACCCTGACGGTGATAAAAAAAACAACCAAATCAAATCATTTCTAATTATAAAAAATATTATATATATATATATATAAACAAAAGAAGGTTGCACAGGACCGTTTGGGGCAACTTGTTGTTTTGCACTTTTCGGCCACGTCAACACAACTTGTAGCCACGTGTATAATAATTAATAAAGTGTGGTATGGGCAATAATATTTCTTGACCACAAATTTATGGAATCTAACTCTTTCATTAAAAAAATAATTAGTAAAAAATTTCAGTTTACGATATGCCCATATCGATATTATTTTTATTTACTATTTATATATGTAATATTTTCAACAATATTTATTTAGATATATTATATTTGTAAGATAAATAATTTATTATTATAATAGAAACATAGTTTTGGGGAGGAAGGAAAAAAAACTAGTGGCAATATCTTTCATTAGATACGATTATTTGTCCTTTTTTGTTTGCTTTTAATAATTTTTGTCACGAGGCGTTTGATGCACATGAAATAAATAAAATCTATTTTTTTTTAAAAAAAAATTAGATTTTATTTATTTAGTCAAAATAAAGATCCAACATTATCCACGGTATATCGAATAAGACCCACAATTTTTATAATAATTATTTAATAACTGTTTCAAATTTCTAGAAGAGTACCCAATTCTAGACTCATTATTTGTACAACCCTAATTAATATATTGAAGTTGAATTATATCTATTTTGGTATGATTTATGAATCTTCTTCTTGTCATAGGACATAGGGAAGATCATTCAGGTGTGGGTCCAGACGAAAACCGAATCCGACCGGTAAAAAAATAGGGTAATTTCGGGATATGAGTTCTGTATGTTAGAGTAGGTCTCACGAATATATATATGTGAGGAGACAGATCGTTTTGATTCATACATAAAATGAAAAAGTATATATAATTTTTAAGTAAAGACAATATTTTTACATGGGTTGAGACATGTACTTGATTCATGATTCAAAATTAACATGTGAAATATTCTCATATGAATTCTTGTGTATATTAGGTCAGGATTGTGATATCTTCTTACTCGACCGGACTTGTTTTTTATTTTTTTTATTGATAACGGTATTAATTAATTAATTAAATTTGTAGTAATATATATGTTTTAGCTTATGATAATTTATTTAATTTTAAAACTATATAACTATTTTGGGTTCGTTGTTCGGGAATAATAATAATAATATAAAAAAAACTCGAAAACCCGAAAAACCCTACTTGTTCCCACCTTTAGGAGGACCTTTTTCAAATCTCAACAGGGATGACAATTTTTCCTCGCGGGTTTGAGGGCCCCACAGGGAAAACCCGAAACGGGGATGGGGATCCTCGATTTTTTCGGGTTTGGGTTCGGGGATTTTTTTAAATCCCCGATGTAATTCGGGGCTGGTATGAGATTACTATCCTCATCCTCGAAATCCCCGAACCCGCCCGAAAATATATTATCAATAATAAAATAATAGTATTATTAGTATTACTAATATAATTTTTAAAATATTAATAATAATATTATTATTAATATTGATATTGATATTAATATTAAAATTATATCTAATAATAATAGATAATAATAAGTTTTGGTTTGAGAAAATCTCCGAATCCGTCATCGTCTTGTCATATTAATATTTTTGAAACGGGGATGGGGATGGTAAGTTGATCCCCGAAATTTCGAGTTCGCGGGGATGGGGGTGGGGATGACATTCGGGGATGGGGATGGAAATGGCAAACCCACCCCCGCCCCGGCCCATTGCCATCCCTAAATCTCTATTAAATAAAAACAGAATCACTACAAGTCTACAATCACGAAGTAAAACATCATAAATAAAGTTAGGAATGTGATAAGAAATAGAAAGACTAGCATAAGAATCGATCGCTCTAACGAGTATATGATCAACCATATTCTCTTGTTCTAACGAAACAAATGTCGCACATAAACTCTTAGAAAGAAGTAAGCAACGATCGATCCAAAACCATGGGCCGTCGTTTTAAGATAAAAAAAAGATTCGTGGAAAAGGTTTGCATTATTTAGTATTATAAAACTCGGGTTCGGATTTCAAATTTTGGTCCATTAATTTTCTGGGGTTTTTACATGAATGCTTATTGGTCATTGTCGCAAAGAAATATATATTCTAAACTTTGGATGACATGCTTTTATTTTATTTTTGTTAGGATTACTGATAATTTCCTCAAAACATCATAAATAACTAAAAAATTAAATGGGTTGTTTACGATTAGTAATAATTTTTTTTTCAAATAATTATTTCATATAACTAAAACCTAAATCATTAATTATATTAAAAAAATTATTTAAGATATTTTGGGAATATACGTCGATTTATCGAATTGAAAAGTAGTAATTCTATCGCAATTGAAATTATAAACCTATATGCAGCGGATATTCTTAGAGAAAATATATCTTTATTTATGCAAAATATTGCTGTTCATTTTTGTATTCTCTATTTTGATTTGTATGAAACTAATACGAGAACATCTCACGAATCAATTTTGTGATATGAATATCCAACCCGACTTGATTAATAAAAATTATTATGTTTTATAATATCAAATAACTTGTCCAAAAATCCCTTCTCTTCTACGCCGGCAGTGTGAACATTTCCTTTAGACTAGGGAGTATGAGTATAATCGTTGGACGGTTTGGATCGCCAGTCTGAGAACTCTCTGATCTCTGGTCATGATATTTGGTTTGTCTATTGATTCTCATTTTTGGAATTGTTCTTGTTTTCCATGAAAGCTCTCATACAAGCAAAAATAGCATCAGACATGGTCTCAAATGTATTATCCAGTTTCGTTGCACTTGCTTCTCTTCCATATTCATGTTTTAAACTTATGCATATCCAGCTGGAACGGGGCCATGACCAGCATCCCGCTTGAAACCCCCATAAATTCTATCTGACCCGTCTCATAATGTGTCCGACTTGAGTACGATAGTCATCGGATGCTCGAGCCTGCTCAGATAGGTTATGGGCATAAAGTTAATGCGACATGCCTGAGTAAAGGCCCGAGTAGAATCTGAGCTACCTTGTTCTCAGAAGGAACCTTTTGAAAGGACGCTATCTGAGCAGTCGAACTGAAGGGAATTCAAGTCAGTGTAGCGGTGTGTAAAGTTTTTTCCATATAAAACTCTTGAATTAAATCGTTCGTGATAAGGGGATAGGTCATTCAAATGTATAAATTATTAAATATAAGGTAAAAGAGTGTGTCTCGTGTGAGACCGTATCACGGATCATAATCTGTAAAACGGGTCAATCCTACCCATATTCACAATAAAAAGTAGTACTCTTAGCATAAAAAGTAATACTTTTTCATGGATGACCCAAATAAGAGATCCGTCTCAAAAATATGGTCCGTGAGACCGTCTCACACAAGTTTTTGTCAAGGTAAAATCACATCAAATTTGATATTTTAGAAAACTTACCAATCCAGAGTTATTTACATATGAAAAACTTGTCTTGTTAAAGTTCTTTCCGTGTAAAGTGTCTAGTCTCAAATCTATAAAATATAATGTGGTATCTACAATTTAATTCATTCACTCATTGCTCACACAGGCACTGATAAATTCTTGCACATTTAAGTTTGTTATTCGAACTGACTTAAGTATCATAGGAGCTACACGGAAAAAACTTTTGACGTCCTCTAATTTTTGTTCATCCGCACATGATTCAGTTCGGTCCATTCCCAACCAAGAAGTTCTGCTCTGTCATCTTGTATCAACCAATAATCATGAGTAATTTATATACACCAAATGGAATCTTAAGTACATAAATTTTTGGCAAAAACTTATGTGAGACGGTCTCACAGATCGTATTGTGAGACGAATCTTTTATTTGGATCATCCATGAAAAGGTACTACTTTTTATGCTAAGAGTATTACTTTTTATTGTGAATATGGATAGGGTTGACCCGTCTCACAGATTATTATCCGTGAGACGGTCTCACATGAGACTCACTCTAAATTTTTTTGGTATCAACATCATTGATTTTCAATCTATTATGTAGAGCATAAATTCCATCAGAATGTTCCTATAGTTCAGGAAGTTGAGACTCTCCTAGATTCGATTGAGATTCCCCGACCTTTTCCCATAATTCCTCCTTGTTTTTGGCGGCACACATAAGAACTAGCCGAAAAGTGCATATATCATAATAACAATATCATATTCATATTCTTATAGTCTATTTTCGTTATACCCTCCAGAGAGTTCAAAAGCATATTTCATTCGCTTGATCTTGTGATTTGGAGTGATATTATCACAAGACATAAGTAAGCCACGATTTTCATGTTTAATCATGTTTAATAAGTACCGTGTGTGAAACAAATTTGTCTTAAAAAGTAGAATTCAATTCTAACATCGACTCCCTGTATGTTGTGTTGCTATTTTGTTTTAGTGCAACATATCCTATGATAACATACCAAAAGTTAGATTTTTCGTTTCGTCCCCTCCCAGAATCTTTCTTTCAGAAAACATTTCCTTATTAGTTTCTTCTCCAAAATAAAAAAAAGTGTTCCCACTCATTTACATATCCCAACTGATTTGACTCAAAATCAAATAAATATATTAATTATGTTTACACGGGAAATAATTTCCCAATCCGTTCCCTCTCAACTAAAGTATTTTTGGAGGAATAAAAATTAGATTTGGATTTAAAATTGGAATGAGAATTGGATTTTACCAAAAATAGTAATATATATATATATATATATATATATATATATATATATATATATATATATATATATATAATAGCAGAGTTTTTACCAAAAATAGTAATTTCCCGTCAAAATGTCATTTCTAAAAAAGAAAAATATTGATATATGTGTACTGCTATAAATTATCACTTTAATTATTGTTTGCATTGATTGTATCAATTCACTTAATTCAATTTTAATTTAATTAATTTTTATATTAATTCAAATTTAATTTATGTATTATATGTTTTTATTTTTTTACTCAAATATATATATATATATATATATATATATATATTTATTTATATAAACAGAGTTTTTGCCAAAAATAGTAATTTCCCGCAAAAATATCATTTTTAAAAAAGGAAAGATTTATCATGAATATTGACATATGTGTACTGCAATAAATGATCACTCAAATTATTATTTGTATTGATTATATCACTTCATTTAATTCAATTTTAAATTTAAATAATTTTTATATTAATTCAAATGAATTTATGTATGATATGTTTTTTTATTTTTTTACTCAAATAAAAACTAAACTTTATTCAAAATATAAACTATATTAAAAATTTTGCATTGATTATATAAATCAGTTTAATTTAAAACTACATAAATAAATTTAAAATACAAATGGTTGCAATGTTCAGTATCAATCATGAGGTAAATCATTCAAAAATAATTTTTTCAATTTTAAGTAATTTTCTGCCCAAGTTACTTACTGAAAAAGAAATACAATATCTAATTAGTTTATTTAATTTTTCTAAAATAAAATTGTTTGAGTGTTAAAAGTTATCACTACAACAAGGTTTTCCAATTAACATTAATTTACCATTTAGTAATCATAATTTTTTTTATCCCAAAAACATATTATTTCAAAATTATCTTAATTTGAAAAAATTAATGCGTTGTAGTTTTCTTCCAAAACCATATGTATATTGTATAATTTAAATTATCTTCTTAAAAATTCAAATAAGATAGCACAAAAAAACTTAAAGAGATAGATTCAAAATAGTTTCAAATTGACATTAAATTACTCTCAATAAACATGTATATTACCCTCAATAATCAGAAATTTTTGACACCGAATGCATGCAATTCGAGATTTTCATAATTTAAAAGAGTTAAAGTACGGTATAATTCTGTCAAGAGCATCCAATGTATAGTTTTTGTCCCTTGGGATGTCTTATTTGAATTTTAAATTATAAATAATGCAATATTGTATATAATATTAGAAACCATTTTTATTCTATTTATCTTACTAAATTTATCTAATCCAAAATTGAGTTGAATCTTTCCAAGATATAATGTTCATTTAAATTTAGATTTGTTCGTTGTTATGAACTACCTGCATATGGAAACAACGAGAACAACGAGACATTAAGTTTGAAATATACATTTTATGATCGAGAAGTAAAACATATTATTCATCTATTTGTATAAAATTTTGATTATTACGTATTACTAATGTGATATTCTTCTATATTACAAAGTTCACGGATACATGATAATATAAAATTCCCGTAATGGAAATTATTAAACCAATTCTAAAGAATGTGAACATCTTATTAGAAGGCACCTCATAAAATGTATTGACATTGTTTTGAAATACACATAATAAATGTTAATAAAATAAATTTTCTGATTTATACATAATTTTCTTATGATCACATGTTTCATTTTTCTTTCGAAATAATAGTCTGTTGTGTTTATTATGAAGAGATTTTGTAAATAAAATCACAACCCATTTGGATAAAGATATTGATGAAACAATTATTGTTATCATTCAAATGTGTCAAACACGTGTCATGTCACAAAATTTTTGGTGAATGTGGATTTAGACGAAATTATTGAATTTTTAAACAAGTATTTTTCATTAATTTTAATGAATACGATTTAAAAAATATTTTTTGTCACATGTTAAACAATAATAATATGTAGCTTCTCGAAAATTAAAAAATTAAGAGCGAGTCTCATGTGAGACCGTCTCACGGATCTTAATCTGTGAGATGGGTCGACCCTACCCATGTTCATAATAAAAAGTAATACTCTTAGCATAAAAAATAATACTTTTTCATTGATAATCCAAATAAGAGATCCGTTTCACAAATATGACCCGTGAGATCGTCTCACACAACTTTTTGCCAAGAATTAAATATGTATTAAGGTTGGTGGCCGACATCAATATATTAAACAGAATAATCATCATGTCATTGCATTAGGCTAACACAATCTAAAATTTTGATATATGATAATGATTATTAGGCAAAAAAATTAATCGACATGCGTTGTATTTAAGAAAGTTTTTTAAAATTAGCGAAAAAATAGTTTTATTTTTATTTTTTATAATTAGATTATTTTTTTCAATTTAAATATCTAATCATTTTTCACCGATTTTTAAAAATATCAGCCCGTGAATCGCACGGGTTAAATACTAGTTATTTTAAAATATCACTCTATCAACTTTATTCTAATAAATCCCAGCAAATTCCATCACAAATATTGTTACACGCATGGTTTGCATTGCGGTCATGGAACGACAACCGCCATGACAACGTTCTAGTTTAAAACAGTTGTGTAACTATAGCGTCGTTTTTTCTATAAAAAAAACGGTGATTTCGTGGTGTTCTAGGAATGCAACGACGATTTCACGATTGTCGCGATGGTTGCGGATATATGTTTTTCAACTTTTGCTATTCAATTAAATATTTTTCAACTTATATAAATATTTATAACCCTCTCGCCAAATATTGATGAAACTGGAACAATAGGCTCCACTGCCCTAAGTGGAATGTGAACCACACACGTTCTCCATTTTAAGTTTTTGCTTTCTCAATCTACATTCCGATTTCCCAAGTTGCCCAGGGGTGCGACGACATGGAAGGTAAGGCTTAATTGCTTTTTATTAAAATCTTTCTTCATTGTGTTCTTATTGAAAGTAAAGGATTCCGTTGAAAAAATGTTTTATTTTTTATTTTTGAGTTCTTCCATATCTCAATTATATATTCCATCATAAAACTTTGAGTTTTGCTTCATCTTCTACATATATCTCAATGTATTGGATCATTCATGACCGATGAATGAATATTTACTTTTCTTTGATTTTGCAAGAAGAAATCATCAATTCTTCTGCCTATTTAGTTTTGTCGAAATTGTTAAATTATACCTATGAATTACTAGAAATTTGTGTCATTTTGTTTTCTTTGACTTCTAATGTGTTCGATTATATGGTATGTTCAATTTCTTGAATAGTTGATAAATTTTGTTGATCTGTATCAAAGCTTCTGTCTTTTATTCTTTCTGTTAAAACATAAACTTTGTTTCGTCTCGAATTTTGTTTTTGATCGATCTTTTTTTACCAAACAAAAGAAAAAGAGTTTGGTATTTCTATATCATTGTTTGTTGATTTATATTGGCATTTGTGTTGTGAATTTTGCATTTTTCTGAAAATTATTAGTGTGTTCAGTCAAGTCTTCAGAGGTGTGCTAGTTTTCCGTACGGACAACAAACAAAGTTGGCCCCCACAAGCCACGATCTTGAAATATCTTCCACAAAAAACCATATCATATGATTCAGCTAATTATACTGAATATTTTTTATCATATACTAAAGCAAAAGATCCAAGTGCCAATTAAAAGTCAAAGTTGTTGGATGGAATCTTTCTTTTGAGATTAAAAAAGAAATTTCAGTAGTTGTAGCGCCAAGAAATTAACAAGGAGCAAATCATGGTTTCTTCGCACGCAGTTGATTTGTTGAAAGAAGAGCTTCCGCTGGAGCAGGAGTCTTTTCGTCTCTCCGGTGAAAGTAAGGCCGGTTTGGTACTCGTTGACATCATTAATGGCTTCTGCACCGTCGGTTCTGGCTCTCTGGTAACTATCCCTTTCAACCCACATACTCCCCTTGCAGTTCAATCTTTGTTTGCATGTGTTTTTTGGTGATTTTGTTGTCATTTTTAACACATCTTTTTGATTGTGTTGACGGGGTTTTTTTTTTTTTTTGTCCGGAACAAATAATTTTTGTTTTTCAATTTTATGGGCCGAACTCCTAAGTTCTTGATTGTTGTGGGTCATGAATCTTTATGAGTCAAATTTACGGCGGAGTTCAGTGGATTTAAAGCTGAGGACCATTCGTGTAATTTAAGGACAACCTTCGTTTATGTTTATCTTGTTTAACGATCTTGCGTACGATTGTCTATGAACTTTATTTTGGGATTCTTCTATTTGAATCTTAAATTGTACAGGCTCCTCCAGCACCGAATAAACAAATTTCTGAGATGGTTGATGAATCTGTGAAACTTGCAAAGGTGTTCTGTGAAAATGAATGGCCTGTATATGCTTTGCTTGATAGTCATCATCCAGATGTTCCGGAGCCTCCTTATCCTCCTCACTGTCTAGCTGGAACAGAGGAGGCGAAATTGGTTCCCGGTACTATTCTTTTCTATGTTTTTCTTGCTATGTCATGGGAGGGTTTTTTTCGCCCTTTCAACAATCTATTTTTATGGTTTGCAGAATTGCAGTGGTTGGAAAACCAACCAAATGTAACAATCCGGAACAAGGATTGTATTGATGGATTTATCGGTTCATTGGAAAAAGATGGTTCCAATGTCTTTGTTGATTGGGTGAAAGCCAATAAAATCAAAGCTGTAAGTCTTGCTACACCCCATTGCTAAATCCAATGTCTATATGTTACAATGATATATGATAGTTTTGGTTGTTGTTCTATTTGAAAGATTTGACTTGTAAATTTACCATAGTTATAACCCTTTTGTATCGGTGATTGGCATTACAAAAGGAATTTCTAATCACTTGATTATTTGATATATTAATCTCAGTGAGGCATATGCCATTTCTCACTACTCTTTTCTTTCTTAAGATTTTGGTTGTAGGTATTTGCACAGATATTTGTGTTCTTGATTTTGTCTGCTCAGCTTTGTCTGCTCGAAACCATGGACTGCTTTCCCCACTGGAGGATGTAATTGTGTATTCACATGGTTGTGCTACTTTTGATTTTCCAGTACATGTTGCCAGAAATTTGAAAGTTGCCGCAGCTCACCCTCAGGTGAGACATTCTGAATGGGTGGAAGATTAGTAGTGTGATTTAATCCTTGCTGGTTCTCTTATCTTTGATTATTTGATTGTTCATTGATACACTTGATGACATGGTCGAGTTCCTATGGTCTAGTTGATTCTTAACTTTGGCAAACAAAATGTTAGGGGAAATGATACCCAGGAAAGAACTAATTTGGTGATATGTTGTATGGGAGTTCATAAGATGTCGCTATCACTATGGATTCCCACAAGAGAGCAAAATAGCAAGATATGTGTCAATTCTGGCATGAGATCAGATACATGTTGGTAAAATACAATGTTTTGTAAGTTATAAAGGGTTACTTGGCAGCAGAAACATAATATATTTTACTTAGAGCATGTCAATGTAAAGTTAGGTAAAGCAAGGTTGCCCCTCGCTTAAGACTATTGATGTTTTTGATCTCTTGTTGGTATCTACTGCATTTCATCTTCACTTTTTTGGATTTATTTTCTCATTCTATGCATGCACTAACAAAGATTATCTCCTGGTTTGGTTTCATTAAACAAGTAAAATGTTAATTGTATGATTTGACTAAACCATCGGCTTAATGAATTTCGAGGATAAAATACTTTTTTTGTGAATATATTGAAGCACAATACACATGTTGGGTATTACAAACACTTGGCATACATGATGCTTTATATTATATGAACACATTTAGTCAAGTTTCAGAGGGTAATATTTTGATTCACCCGACATATTGAACATATATAATCTCGATTCTCGATATTATAACAGCATACTCTCCTTTCCCAATGAGATATTACTGTTACTGGTGAATGCTTATTATTGTTCTTATGTATCATTATAGGCTATAATGCATCATGTTGGACTCTGCATAGCCAAAAGCAGAGGTGCGAAGATTGTTTCAGATGTTTCCTTTGGTATGTAGTGATATCATGTACTGGTAAATACAACCGCTACGTATGTGGAGCCTCCCTGTTGTATAGTGTTTATTTTGTTGCTCGAATGAGGTCTCTATGATTTTTGTTTTAATTTTAGTTTTCTGTTTAAACTTTTTGTTGTTGTGTATCTATGCCTGTAATTTACATGGTATTAATAATCTTTCTTGTATGATTTGATTAGCTCCATTCTTGATAATAGAGAACTATAGCGTCCCGAGTGGCAAGGCGTCCATGCGCACGTAACCATGGCGTGAAGGCATGCTTGGGCAAAATATAGGAGCGCCAGACAACAGAAGCCCATGGTGCTTTTTGCCTTGTAGGTCTGAAATACTGATAAGCAGGGTAGATGTTCAAGAACAAAGAATCTAGAGAGACTGCCACTTGAGAGTGAGAACCAAATTTCACCAAAATTTCATCTCTAATCAAAAGAACTCTCTTAATTAGAGGAGAGTTGGAATGTTTCACAGTTCAAGTCCAAACGTTGCATGTCGATAAGTGGACATGGTGAATCCACTTGATCCAAAGAGATTGTCTATCACAATGAATGTCCCAAAAGTAAAGATTAGTTCCAACTTCTAAGATCATGAATCCCAACATCATCTTCATCTTCTTCTTTATCATAACATATTGGAGTCCGAGAGATTGGAGAGTGCCCAGAGTTCCAAGTAAAGGAACGACAGTGGCTATAAATACGATCAATTATTTCCAAAAGGGTCCAGAACCATGGATATGCTAGTTGTCGGTTGTTCCCATCTCAAGCTTACGAACAAAATAATTTTCTTGGTTTAGTAGCGAACAAAGATGAATTATGTTCAACTTAGAAAACAGATTCTACGGAATACGATAATTTTAAAACTAAATTGACCAGGAAAATTACAGAAAATCTCATCTTTTCTCTTCCTTTCCCCCCAACCTAGTGAATTTGAATCTTCTCTAACCCCGAATTAGGTCTTCGGCCTTCTAGTGCTAACCCTATACATTTGGCTTCTCTTGCCATCTCTATCAAGATGCAACACTTGGGTCTGATTTTGTTGAAGAAAAGACGACCGATAGCTCTACATAGAAGATCTCAGAGTAATATGCGGCATTTAAGGCAAAAAATTCAAGAATATGTTAGCATCTGCCATTTAGGAACAAATCTTTAAAGTTTATGCAAGAGATAAGATCACATGCATGTTTCTGTAGTGCCGGAGGCTCCCTGAATTTTGACTGTGGTTGATCGCTAGGAATACCAAACTCATTGTTTAATTTTCCTAGTGTCTTCTTGATTTCATGTTTGAGTACACTCATATGTTCCAATCCAGTCTCTGCTAACTTTGGTATTTGTTTTTGCCTTCAGTCATATTTTATTTATCGGAATGCCGATTTGAAACCGAAAAATTTGTGCCATCAAGAACTACCAATGTTGTCACTTGGACAAAAATAATTGAATTTAAAAACTTGTATATCAAAATCAAAATTTGAAAACTTAGCAGATCAAAACCAAAAATAGGAAAATTTAATGAAAAAAATTTCCTTTTTGATAAAACCAGCACTATCTTCGTAACATCATTTCTTATGATAAGAATAGGTTTTCATATTACGTATAATTAGAAAGTGGACAAAAACTTGTGTGACACGGTCTCACAGGTCGTATTTTGTGAGACATATATCTTATTTAAGTCATTCATGAAAAATATTACTTTTTTATGCTAAGAGTATTATTTTTTATTGTGAATATCGATAGGGTTGACTATTCTCACAGATAAAGATTTGTGAGACCATATCACAAAATATCCGCTCCATAAAAATTATGCAACAATTAGATAACGGTAGCTATGGAATGTCCACCACCTTAGGCGGCCACCAAGCGTTCTCTGTTGGTAGAAGTGGACGCTGAAGATTTTGCATCATTCGCTACCAGCATTTGCTAATGTTGTTGATGTTGTGAAAAAAGTAAAAATTTATGGTAAAAAGTAAAAATCTCAAACTCTCAAAATTTACCAAACTACACACTTTATAATATTTTTCTCTCTACTCAATTGTGATTTTCTTCACAAATGAGAGATCTATTTATAGAGTTTCATTACACATAATCCAAAAATAAAATACATCATTACCTACATCATCACACACAAATTTCTAACTTTACAACTCTTATTTTCAACATTCAAATATTCAACTATTACTTTTTCAATATTCAAATATATTATTTCAACACTCCCCCTTGTGATGATGATCATGATACGATGATGTCTTCATTACGTGTTTTGTACTGCCTCGTTAAAAACCTTACTTGGAAAAACCCATTGGGATAAAAACCATAGTAAGGGAAAAAGAGTGCAGTCACGTAAACTCCCCCTGATGTTGACATGAACAATTCTTCACAAATTTCGTAGATTGCGCATCCCAATATTATATATGTGCTTTCTGAATATTGACGTAGGAAGTGCCTTTGTGAAGAGATCTGATGAGTTTTCACTTGATGGAATGTGACGAACATCAATACATTTATTCTTCTCAAGCTCCTTGGTGAATGCGAAGAACTTAGGAGGAATATGTTTAGTTCTGTCGTTTTTTATGTATCCTTCTTTCATTTGAGCAACACATGCAGCATTATCCTCATATAGTATCACATGCTTCTCATCGAATGATAATCCGCATGAAATTTGGATATGTTGGGTCATTGATTTTAACCACACATATTCACGACTTGCTTCACGTAATGCAATAATCTCGGCATGATTTGATGAAGTTGTTACGAGCGTTTGTTTCTGTGAACGCCAAGATATTGCAGTGCCTCCACGAGTAAATACATATCCAGTTTGGGAACGTGCCTTGTGTGGATCAGATAAGTATCCAGTATCAGCATAACCAATTATACTTGGATTAGCATCTTTTGAATACAAAAGTCCCAAGTCTGTCGTTCCTCGTAGATAACGGAATATATGTTTAATTCCGTTCCAGTGTCTCTTTGTTGGATATGTGCTAAATCTTGCCAACAGATTCACGGCAAACGATATATCAGGCCTTGTACAATTTGTAAGGTACATAAGGGCACCAATGGCACTTAGATATGGTACTTCTGGACCAAGAATATCTTCATCATCTTCACATGAACGGAATGGATCCTTTTCTATGTTTAATGATCTAACAGCCATTAGAGTACTTAAAGGATTTGATTTATCCATATTAAAACGTTTAAGGATCTTTTCTGTATAATTTGTCTGGTGAACAAACATTCCGCATTCTTTTTGTTCAATTTGTAAACCCAGACAATACTTGGTTTTTCCAAGATCCTTCATTTCAAATTCTTCCTTCAAGTATGACACAACTTCTTGAATTTTCTTTTTCGTTCCAATGATGTTTAAATCATCAACATATACAGCAATAATTACGCATCCGGATGTTGTTTTCTTAATGAAAACACAAGGGCATATTGAATTATTTACATATCCCTTTTTCATCAAGTGATCACTTAGTCGATTATACCACATTCGACCTGATTGCTTTAACCCATATAATGATCTTTGTAATTTCACAGAATAACATTCCCTGGGTTTTGAACTTTGTGCTTCAGGCATCTTAAATCTTTCAGGGATTTTCATATATATATTACTATCAAGTGATCCATATAAGTAAGCTGTAACAACATCCATAAGACGCATTTCTAAATTTTCAGATACCGCCAAGCTAATCAAATACCGAAACGTAATTGCATCCATCACAGGAGAATACGTTTCTTCATAATCAATTCCAGACCTTTGAGAAAAACCTTGTGCAACAAGTCGAGCTTTATATCTTACTATTTCATTTTTCTCATTTCGCTTTCGAATAAAAACCCATTTGTATCCAACAGGTTTTACACCTTCAGGTGTAAGGACTATAGGTCCAAAAACATTACGTTTATTTAGCGAATCCAATTCAATCTGGATGGCTTTTTTCCATTTTATCCAGTCCTGTCGATTTTTACATTCACCAAAAGATTTTGGTTCATGATCTTCATTATCATTTATGATTTCGATTGCCACATTATAAGAAAATATATCATCAATTTCATCTATATCTTTTCGGTTCCATATTTTTCCAGTATTAATGTAATTGATAGAGATTTCATGAATCTCGTCAGTTTGTGGTTCTGACAGAACATTTTCATCATCATGTGTTTCTTCAGGAACACCATTCTCTATTTTGTGATCATCGTGTGTTTCTTCAGAAACATCATTCTTTATTTTGTGATCATCGTGTTTCTCTATGGATTTTCTTTTTCGAGAATTTTTATCCTTGGAACCGACTGGCCTTCCACGCTTCAGGCGTTTAATGACATCATGAGTATCTTCCATTTGTTTCTTTGGAATTTCAATTCGAGCAGGGGCATTTGCAGCATGTATATATGATTTAGTTACACCTTTTGTGTCTGCAAATGCATCTGGTATTTGATTTGCTATTCTTTGCAAGTGTACAATTTGTTGTACATCTTTTTCACATTGTTTTGTTCTTGGATCCAGATGTAACAATGATGATACACACCATGTAATTTTCTTTTCGGTATGTTTCTGTTCTCCCCCTAACATTGGGAAGATTTCCTCATTAAAATGACAATCAGCAAAACGTGATGTGAACACGTCGCCTGTCTGAGGTTCAAGATATCGAATGATTGATGGACTATCATAACCGATATAAATTCCAACCTTTCTTTGAGGTCCCATTTTCTTTCGTTGTGGTGGTGCAATAGGCACATACACCATACATCCAAAAATTCTCAGATGAGAAATGTCTGGTTATTTACTGTCTGGTTCTTTACCAAATGCAAGCTGTAATGGGGAGTATTTATGATATGCACTTGGTCTGATGCGAATTAATGAAGCAGCATGTAAAATTGCATGTCCCCATATAGAAATAGGAAGCTTTGTTTTAATAATCATTGGTCTAGCAATCATTTGCAGACGTTTAATCAATGATTCAGCCAATCCATTCTGTGTATGTACATGAGCAACAGGATGCTCAACAATGATTCCCTTAGACAAACAATAATCATTGAAAGTCTGGGAAGTAAATTCACCAGCATTATCAAGTCTAATTTTCTTGATTGTATAATCGGAAAACTGATTCCTCAATTTTATTATTTGAGCAAGTAATCTTGCAAATGCAACATTTCGAGTTGACAATAAACATACATGTGACCATCTGCTGGAGGCATCAATCAATACCATAAAGTATCTGAATGGTCCACATGGTGGATGGATTGGTCCACAAATATCACCCTGAATACGTTCAAGAAACATTGGTGATTCAGTTTGGATTTTGACTGGTGATGGTCTTATAATAAGTTTTTCAAGAGAACATGCTTTACATTGAAACTTATTATTCTGAAAGATCTTCTGGTCTTTCAGTGGATGACCATGTGTATTTTCTATAATTCTTCGCATCATTGTTGAACCAGGATGTCCCAATCGATCATGCCAATTGGTTAATATCTAAGAATTATCAACTACCATGTTTGATTCAATGGGACTTAAATGTGTATAATGCAATCCAGTAGGGAGCATTGGTAGTTTTTCAATCACATATTTCTTTCCTGATTTATATGTGATAAGGCACATATATTTCTCATTCCCTTCATTCATTGTTTGAGTATCATACCCATGAGAATATATATCATTAAAACTCAACAAATTTCTTTTCGATTGTGGTGAATATAAAGCATCATTGATAAAAAAATTTGTACCATTAGGTAACAAAAATTGTGCTTTACCACATCCTTTAATCAAGTCTACAGGACCTGATATTGTATTCACCGTTGTTTTTGTTGGCTTTAGTTCCAAGAAATATCTTTTATCTCGGAGGATAGTGTGCGTTGTACCACTATCGGGAATGCAAACTTCAGCTTTGCTCATAGCATTTTCCATATTTGAACTTCAAAAAAATATGCCATGAAATAAAATTACTGAAAATACATATGTAAATATAACACATATCATAATTGTACAATAAAACATTATTACATGAATACATGAAAAATAAATTATTGTACATTTATATTCTACCATTAAATTGTTCATTTTCAGAGAAATCATTGAGAAAATCTGTAGCATCAAAATTGTTCATTTCTATCCCACCAACATGTTTCATTTCCAGAGAAATCATTCATAAAATCACCAGCATCAAAATGAGTTGAATTACTCAAACGGTCACTGCGTTCAGTGAAGTTGGTCTCCTTTTCTTTCCCCTTTAATGATTCTTTATAAAGTTTACAAAGATGCTCAGGGGCTCGACAAACTTTGGACCAATGTCCTGGAGTACCACATCTGTAACAAGAACTTTCATATCTTTTTGAGTGATTCTCATTAATACTTGTATTCTCATGATGCCTTTTCTGTGGATGGTTTGGGACGCTCTTTTGAGATGAGTTATAAAAATAACTATCTCTATTATTTTCAAAACCACGGCCTCGACCACGACCACGGCCAATTCCACGTCCACGTCCACGTCCACGACCTCGACCTCGACCTCGACCAAAATCTTGTCTATGAATTTGATTTTGGTTCCGAGGTTTAAATTCATTTTTACTTACAGCATTTACTTCGGGAAATGCTGTTGATCCAGTGGGTCGGGACTGATGATTTCTCATTAATAGCTCATTGTTCTTTTCCGCCACAAGAAGACAGGAGATGAGCTCAGAATATCTCGCAAATCCACGTACTCTATATTGTTGCTGTAGAGTAATATTTGATGCATGAAATGTGGAAAATGTTTTTTCAAGCATCTCAGATTCTGTGACCTCATGTCCACAAAATTTTAATTGCGAGATTATTCTATACATCGCCGAATTGTAATCACCGACTTTTTTAAAATCTTGGAATCTCAGTGTATTCTATTCATCCCGGGCGGTCGGAAGTATAACTTCCCTTATATGTTCAAATCTTTCTTTTAATCCCTTCCACAAAGCCATGGGATTTTTTTCAGTCAGATATTCACATTTCAATCCATCGTCGAGATGTCGACGCAAAAATATCATGGCTCTTGCCTTTTCTTGTGACGTGCATATGCCGTTTTCTTTAATGGTCTCGCTTAGACCCAATGACTCAAGATGCATTTCTACATCGAGAGTCCATGGCATATAATTCTTTCCCGTGATGTCGAGCGCAATAAATTCGAGCTTTGTTAAATTTGACATGGTGGTACTAAAAAAAAATTACGATGCATTTTATTAGTTAATAAATATTGCAATACAAAGTAACGGATAAACAACAAGTACAAGTATTTGTAAAAATAAAGAAAACGCTCGAGGAGGATATTCTCCGATAAATACAAGACTCGTGAGTATGATAACCAAAATAATTAAAAATATCCTTGAGAAAGCCATCTTCTTTTTTCTTCGAAAAATTTGATGATGAATAATTTTTAGAGAAGAAGAGAAAGTTGGAGTGATTGAATGTGTTTGTGAGATTATATTTATAGGGCAAAAACTAGCCGTTTGTTACCGTTTATGACCGTTGGTGTACAAAAAATAAATGTATGTATTTGTATAATTTTATGGTAATAATATGATGTATATAATATTAGACATGTTTAAATAATTATGTATATCATATCATAATATTATAATGAGTGTCATAATTTATTTTGTTTAAAAACCTTATAGGATTTTATACTTGTCGTATCTCTTACCGGGAGTGTGAGATGTCGTCTTAACATCCTCCCAGGATTTATAACAAGTTTATGAAAAATTTATTTTTATTATTTCTAATAATAACATTATATTGTATATTAAATAAATACACAATAAATAAATAACAGTAAAATAAATATTATTACTTTTTGTTTAAAAAAACCTTATAGGCTTTTATACTTGTCGTATCCCTTACCGGGAGTGTGGGATGTCGTCTTAACATCCTCCCAGGATTTATAACAAGTTTATGAAAAATTTATTTTTATTATTTCTAGTAATAACATTATATTGTATATTAAATAAATACACAATAAATAAATAACAGTAAAATAAATATTATTACTTTTGTTACCTTTTTCTTCTGTTTGGAGCTTGGAATAGTATGTAGGACTTTTAGAGCTTCGTGCTGATAACGTGTTGTGAAAAAGTAAAAATTTATGGTAAAAAGTAAAAATCTCAAACTCTCAAAATTTACCAAACTACACACTTTATAATATTTTTCTCTCTACTCAATTGTGATTTTCTTCACAAATGAGAGATCTATTTATAGAGTTTCATTACACATAATCCAAAAACAAAATACATCATTACCTACATCATCACACACAAATTTCTAACTTTACAACTCTTATTTTCAACATTCAAATATTCAACTATTACTTTTTTAATATTCAAATATATTATTTCAACAGTTGACAGCTTTTTTATATTATTTTTTGCAATTTTATTTTTTTTCCTTTTAAGACTTGAGAGTTGAGGCCACATCAATTTTTTAATAAAAGGAAATTTGAGATCACATGTCAAAAGCATAAAAAATTATATAAAATAGTCTCAAACATTAATTTTATGAGATAAATATTTTATTTGGATCATTCATTCAAAATATTACTTTTGATCCAAAAATATTACATTTTTGCATTTGTTTACTTTTCGAAAAAATAAAAAGATAAAAATATTTGTAATAATAATAACAATAAATGGATAGATATTCGAGTGGGTCTCATGTGAGACCGTCTCACGGATCGTAATCTGTGAGACGTGTCAATCCTACCCATATTCACAATAAAAAGTAATACTCTTAGCATAAAAAATAATACTTTTTCATTGATGATCCAAATAAGAGATCTGTCTCACAAATACTACCCGTGAGACCGTCTCACACAAGTTTTTGCCTAGATATTGAATGTAGCTCAGTGACACTTTATCAAAAGTTACAGTTTGTGGTAACGATGTAGCTCATATATTTTAAATCGCACAACAGTATAAACGTCAAGTTTTGATTGTTCTACTCAACAGTGACAATTATTGTACCTAAAAATTTTCCTTTCAATAATTTCACTTTCTCCAATCAATGATAATCAAGTTCATAACTTTGACTTTGATACCAACTGTAGGACCGAGCATTTTCCGTTTTGCTAAAAGGTGCATTACACTTAAATCTTTTAAACCGAACAATATCACAAACATCACGTTTCGATTGATCTACTCAGAATGAACGATTATTTCGTCCAACATTGAATAATTTTAAAATTATGCATGAGAAAGTTTTCAGATATCTTAATTTTCTATATGCTAAATTCTTGAATTTTTTTTTGTGAAAAACAATAATAATATTTGGATAATAATATAATCTATCACTTTATTATTTCTATTTTAAAAACTTGGAATATTTTTCACTAGGAATAATATTATTTCAAATATCATTATTATTATTATTATTTTTATCAATCATATTAATAGTAAAAATAAAATAAATGGACCGACACACATATATTTTTCTTTGTTTTTTCGAAAACTACACCAACACATATTTAAATAAATTCAAGAATTTTTTAGAAAGATAATTTAACTAAATATTAAATATATATTTTATAAAAAGAATAGTTGATCGGTTTAATATTCTAAAATTATTTTTCTTTCAAATTAGTTAGCTTGAGCTTCATCTCTATTTTTTGGCATGTGACATCAAGTCCCATTAAATTAAATAAGGGATAACTCTCAACTCCTAAAAGAAAAAAATGAAATTGCTAAAAAAAATAAAAAAAATAAACTTGCCAGCATCCGATAACGATGAAAATAGACGCTGGAAATTCTGCAACATCCGCTGCCATTGATGGAGGACGCAGTTTTGAGAGAGTTTTACAGAACTCCACCACCTACCATTATTTTGAAATTTATTTTTTTTTTAAATTAATAAAAAAAATCCCGATTTTATTGCATTGCTTGTGGATTTGCCGATTTGGTAAGAATGAATTAAGAATAACAATGACTACCCACAATTTTCTGCAACGTACTTGTGACTAAAGAAGGCCAGTAGTTTATCTTTTTGAATATTTTATTTAATAATTTTATTTATAATTTACCAAAATTAATCTCAATATCAATTTTAAAATAACACAAACGTAAGTTTAGAAATCATTTATATTCCTCATATCAATATTTTTTATTCTAAAAGAGTGAAGACTTGATAGAAAAAATATTTTTGAAAGTCAATAGATAGATTTCCATAAATTAGTTTAAGCTTAGTTGAAAGCAAACTAGTGCGAGAACCGTTTTACCAACAATTATAACTAGTGATAATAATGCATATTCGATTTTTTCAAAACCTAGACGTCACGTATCAATTGATTTCATAACATGACAATTATTACATTGTAACATATAAATTTTTTTTTTACCTATGTTAGTTTTTGTATCCGCATGTTTACATGTAAACCACTACAACAAAATTAAAACGAATAAGAACTGACGGACTTGTCTTGTGAAAAGTGTGCGGTTTGAGTCTATTTTCCTCAAATTAAACAATGCAGCAACCCTAGCCATAATTACAACATGCATCTTCCTTCGAAATTCCTCTCAGAAGTCGACGATTTATTCGCCGATCTCAGCTTGTGACGCCGACGAAAGCATGGCGCGAAGGAACCTGATTAAAGAATCTTAAACCAATGTAACATCAGCATCCAAATATATCATCAAACCCATCGAATTTTCTGCGAGAGAGATAGATATTAAAGGAATAATAATTAATTCCCCCCGTTGAATATTCTGCGAGTTTGATATACATTAATGGGATATTAATAAACATTAATTTTTTGGTGTTGAACAGATCCATCGATCTCTAAATATCTTCCTTCAATGCATGCATCGTTTTCTTTCGTTATATATTGGACAAGTTAGGTTGTAAAACATGGAAACATGTTAATGATCAGTAAATATTTGATTTAAAAATAAATTATTTCAAATAAATATAGAATTTTTTAAATGAATTTTATATTTAGCGTAAAAATTATACGTTTTTGCTGCAAAATAGAGTCAGATAATTTGTACGAGGGGGAAGGCAATGATTTTTCTTTTTCATACAATTAAGTGAGAGGCAGCAGATTCTTGTGTAGGTTCTTTCATTATAAGCCTAGCTAGTTATTCGCTTTACCAGTGCTTTCTTTTGACTTGGTCAAAGTTGCGTAAATAATTATGTGCTATTGGTAACCACGTCTATAGCTGTCATACAAAGCACGATTTTTATTCATTCACCGAACATTTTAATTTTTATATCAAAAATATTAATTTTTATTATAAATATATTTAATATATTTTATGAACAAAAATTTATAAAATCATCTCACAAAAAAGTTATTTTTTTTAATTTTGTAGAATTTTTGAATCAGAATTAATCATTTCTCTCAAATAGATAGATTTGTTGTTTTTTTATATATAAACCAAGAAAATTATTAAAAAATAAAATTTACAAATAAATTTCTTATGTTGTTTTTATTTAATTTATTCAAAAAATAGTATCACGTTTTCTAAAACTTTGTTAATAGATATATTAGTACAACACAAAAAAAAACTACTAAATATATAAAACTGAACTATATATTTGGGACAACCGAAAAATAAAAATAAGAGCGTAATTTGTTTAGTAATTACCTTTTTAAAATGGTAAAAAATAACCAAAAAAATTGGGATAAGCAAGCCCAGTATATAATTAAGTTGTTATAGCTACGTGTATTTGTATAGTAGAATAAAAAATACATCATGTTTCAGCATAGAATAGAGCATTTGATTATGTACAAAATTGAATGACTGTCGGATGCTTTTGGCATTTATTATATAGTAGATTTTAAGCTAAAAAAATAATTGAATCTACTTGGTTCCAAGCTTTATAAACTAATTTGTGTTTTAAGTGTATTTAAATTAGAATCCAAATTCATGGTAGAGTTGTTTTGATTACCTTATAAAATACGGATGTAGTCAAAAAATGATATTACATGAATAGAGAAAATCTGAATAGCATGTGGAGATCCGAATGTCAGGCTAATTCTCGAACAAGTCCAAAGACCGATATTTTTGGGTTATTACCCAAGTGGTGTCGAGGTTGTCATACGAAGACACTCTGACGCTCAAGTCAAGAGGTATAATAAAAGTTCAAAAGAACAAGAGTATTTGGCTGTAAATAGATAAAGTACCTTAAAATTTTGGTGATTTGAGCATTTTATAGATTTTCTGAGAATTTATGCGAGCTTAGACCTCTGTGTTTTTTGTTCTTCCTGACCAGTTTGGTTTTTGAAGCTTGGGATGGATGAGTGTTCAGGACAGATTTATTCATCTGTCATTTTCTTTCTTCACATCAAAATTTAATGCTCTATAAATCTGAAGCAGCTTTCTCATGATCGACGAGTCTTCTTCGGCGTCTTTCTAAATAGATACGTCAGTTCTTTCGATAAGTTTGAATCTGTTCTTCTTCGAGACTTAATGCACGCTATTGATGACATGCTGCAGAAAAGCATTTTCTTGTAGTGAGATCCGAAAAACTAAACTTATGGACCGATTCTAATAAGGTGAATTAGTTTGAGTCAAATAAGGATATGATCATCCGATAGATATTAATCCAAATTTTTATGTCTCCAACCTCTGCGATTTCTCATGGTTTTCAACCTGATGTTTTCATTCTCGAATTTCATAAATCCGCAATCATCCAATTATTCTCGAAATGCATGGCTTAATTAATCTCATACAAACAGGTTCAAAATGACATTTACAAATTTGAGTGCATGATTTTATACGGCCACAAATTGGACACCTAATCGTAAGAGGTTTCGGACCATATTTCATGTATCAATGACACCATTTTAATGTATTTTAATCGAGTTATTGTAGTCCGTGTTTTGAAACAAAGCAAAAAAAGTTAACATATTAGAGTCATCTTCATTCTCAGCCGTTCTTGCTGCAGCTAGCAGATCTGCCTCGCATGACTTTAATTACTATGTTAATTTCTATTGTTTTTTTCAAAAAAAAGATATTAAAGGTAATACATTTAGGTCGAACTTAGGAAGAAGAAGGACCAAAAAAATACTCATGATAAAAGGCTGCATTTTCCATGTTTCTAGTTTGTCTCAATGCTAGGATCCCTCGTAGGTGCAAAATGATGTTTAGAGTAGGAAGGATGAAAAAAAGAATGAATATCCATTGATTCCGATTCGCGGGATGAACCAGAGTGTTGTTCGTCTTCTTTGTTTCGTTCTTCGGCTGCTTGCTTGAGTTTAGGCTAATGGTTTCGGTTACTATATGGATGCTTGAAGGGAAACGAACGGCCATTGTTTCTTCTCCATGTTTTCCAGAGTAGGGTTTCCCTCCAGTCACAGGGGCGGAGCCACCCTTGGGCTAGGGTGGGCTCCAGCCCCAGCAACATTTAAAAAAAAAATTAGTATTTAAAATTTTTAAATTTTTTGTCAATATTAAAAATAAAACAATTTTTTTATCAGTATTCTTTTTTTAATTATTTTTTAAGTCTCACGTTTAAAAATTAAAAATAAAACAATGACCACAAATCATAATTCATTAGTGTAATTGGTTGGTTTATTGTTGTATGTTATGAAATTATGCAATTTTGAGATAAAAATTCGACAACTCAAAAATTATATTGAATATTTAGTTGTGATTATTCGAGTTACAATAATATTATCTTATGATGTATATGAATTTTGGAGTTTGAATTTTTACCTTAAAAATCTTATATTGTACTTTTTTATTTAAAACATGATTATTTTTTTAAAAAATTAATTAATCTAATTTTTATATTGTACTTTTTTTATTTAAAACATGATTATTTAAAAAAAAAATTAAAATTTCGATTAATCGTGTTACTAACCGAAATAATCGATTTTTTTCGATTTGGTTTGTTAGATTTTCGTAGTAAAGTTCGGTCGGGTTGGTTTGTCGAAAAAAAGTTCGGTTAATTCGATTTTAGAAACTTCGGTTCGATTTTAACCGAACCTATTACTGTCTAATACAAGAAGGAGTCAGTCCCAGGTACCTATGAATCCTGGCTCCGCCCCTGCCTCCAGAAATAATCTCCATTTCACTAAAAAAACCCATGATCTTACACTTTGGATCACATGTTTTAACAAAAGGGAGCAGGGCTTTTGAATATATTTTTATTTTTGTAAGAAAAGATATAGACGTGGAGAGAAAAATATAAATCTAAATTTTATTGATAAAAAAAATTGCAGTCGCTATTTGAGAGATTGACACATGATGTTGTGACTCATATGTTACGAAAGATTAAAGTTGTCTGTTAACAGTAATTATATAATTTTTGATAAAACAGTAAATTAAAAATGAGCAGTTTTTAGTTGAGAGATAGTTATATCATTTTCTTGGACCGACGAGAAGTCAGATTCCCAATATCTTAGACCTTCTCTTATTTCCATTAGAACAACGTGCATTAAATTTTTTTCTAAATTAATATTCGATAAATTAATAAATTTTTTAAAATAAATTTTTTCTTGGTCTAGTGTGCTAAATTAATAATTTCGATAAATTAATAAATAATATTTTTTTGAAAGACCTATGTATAAAACTATGGTCTTTAAATATCATAAATTAAAAATTATCTAAAATTACAAACATAACTAAGAACATTTAATAAAATATAATTATATTATTTGTTTTTCATGAAATTTAATATATTATTTTTATGTTTATACGGTAAATTATATCCGATTAATCAATAATGAATATTATGGAATTAATAAAAACAATTAGTATTTTTTTTTTGAAAATATGTATGTATAATTAATTTTTAATTAAATATGATCCATGCATTGATGTAGTATAATGCTTTTTTATGTTATTCAATTTATGTTTGTTGAATAAAAAACTATCTAAAATAATAAATTATTGATTTTTGATTAATCAACACACACACACACACACTTAGTAATAAAAAAATTATTTTGCTAATTCAAGAACTAAAACATATTTGCATCTTATAAAAAAGTATAACACATTAATGTGTTAAAAACTCGAGTTTAACAAGTAATTCTTTAAATACATAATATAATAAATGTTGATAATTTTTTATATAAAAAAATAAAATGAATTTTTAAAATATACAAAAAAATTAATATATATGTTATAGTAAGTAATGATTCATAAAATCTTATACCCTAAACAATAAAAATAAGCGTAATTAAAATCTTTGGAGAAAATTCAAAAATATTATGGAATTAATATATTATTATACGCGTACTGCAATCACAAACTTGACGTAAACAAAGCATATATATTTTCAACGTTCAACAGAAATAAATAAATCAATAAATTACTTTAAATATTTGACTTGTGAAAATGACATTTTACTTTTTGTATTATATACTTTTTTGGAGAATTAAATGCAAGCTTTGGTATTGTACGTAGAAAAGTGATGTTACCTTTTATTTTCCTTTTATACGTTCCAACTATCAATATCTCACTAAGTAGGCTAACCCCCACAAAAAAATGTAAATTTATTATTAATTTTTTTAATCTCTTTTATATTATCTTCCTTTTGACAAAATATGACAATATAATATCATTAGGAAAAAACTTGAATTTGTAATTTTAATTGTATATGAAAAATTTTAATCTAGCTATAAAATTGTCTTCTAGTAAAAAAAATTACATTTTTTATATTTAATATTTAAAATTATATGCACAAAATGTGTTCTTACATGATTCATGATTGTTAGAAAATCGTCTACTTAAATGACAAAAACTTGTGTGAGACGGTCTCACGGGACGTATTTATGAGACGGATCTCTTATTTGGGTTATCTGAGAAAGTATTATTTTTTATGCTAAGAGTATTACTTTTTATTGTGAATATGGGTAGGGTTGACTCGTCGTACAGATTAAGATCCGTGAGACGGTCTCAAATGAGACTCACTCTACTTAAATTTGAAGTCTTGAAAACCATCTTTTCAATCTGGAGTGTAAATGAATCAAACTTTCCAACCAGTTTGTGGTGTAAAGGTTTGCTAGTTTATTCTAATGTTAATATTTAGTTCTAGCCAAAGCCATATGGCTCCGTTTGGTACGTGTGATAGGATAAGTAAATGATTAATAGTTAGAATGATTAAAAAAATAAGATATATAGATTAATAGTATGGTGTGATAAATAACACGGTATTTAATATGATTTTAAAATGATGGATTAATTTTATAAATTTTATTGTAATGATCAAAATGTTCCAAATACTAATTAAATATATATTCTTAAAATAATTGGATAGATAATTAAATATTTATAATTATAATTTACATTTATTAAAATTAATTTAAATATATTTATTAGAATAAATTTGTAAATGTATTTAATTTAATAATTAAAATATCAATAATATTTTAAATGATAATATTAAATAAAGTTTTAATAATAATTACAATATTATTTTTTTTCTCAAAATAATTATAAATATTTTTAAAATAATTTGATAGATAATTAAATATTTATAATTAATAACTAAAATAGTAGTAATATTTTGAATATTAATTTTAATGTTAAATAAAGTTTAGCGATATTATAATATTATTGTTTTTTTAAATAATTATAAATATTCTTAAAATAATTAAATATTTATAATTATAATTTATATTTATTAAAATTAATTTAAATATATTTATTAGAAATATATTTGAAAATATCACGGTAATCATTAAACACAATAAATTAGAATTTAATAAATATTTATTTTATAAGAGATAAGAAGATAAAAATATAATTTGTGGTGTGTTGATAACTTATCCCACTTAATTTATTAGATTAATAATCAAATAATTAATCATATAATTAGATCTTAAACCGGGTCAAAATGATTATTAATATATATTAAAGTTTTAACCAAACATTAGATAAGTATATGATTATTCATCTATCTTTATTTAATCACATCAACCAAACACACCTTATAAGTATTTGAACATGATTAAGATTTTATTGAAATTCAGTTCATAATCCAACTTTGAAATTTATAAGTGAATCGGGTTGATTCGATCTGTTGCAGCCCGACGTCCAATACAAAGTTTTAGATTATACATTGTATTTATATATTTTTTCCAGAGATTTTTTTAAAGAAAATTACAATTTTGATAATGTTTGTTGTCAAATTTCAGTTTTGATATAATATCTTTGTTGTTTTTTTGTTGTTGTCAATTCTAGTTTTTTTTTCTAATGTGACGCTGATTTTGTATCAATAGGGTGATGATATGAATCTAATAATGTCATATCTATATTTCGACTAAAGAATGACTAAAAATATCGATAAAAGTGAAATATATAAAACTAAAACTGATATTTGACAAAGCAAGTGACACAAAATGAAAGTTATTTGTTCCCATCATTTTTTACATAATAAATAAATAAATAAAAACTGTTTTTATAAAGAACAAAGAAAAGAAAACAATCCAAACTTGAAATCTTGAAATCAACCATGCATACGAAATTTTGAATACCCATATTTTAAGCAAAAAAATAAAAATAAAAAATTATGCAGTTGGTTAACTGTTGGATATATAATAGATGGCTCCGCCTCCTCCATTCTTTTATTTCGACTTGTAGCACTGTATCTCTCTCAGAACACAGTTCCCCCTTTCATGGCGACCCCACTTTGGATCTATTAACTCAAAATATATCAGCTCATGATCAAACACCCAAGCTCATTTTGTTTGCAGATCATAGCTTTAAATTCTTGGGTATTTTCTGAGAACTTTTTTGATTTCTTGGCAGCTTCGCCTTTAATGTTTTTCGTCACAAATCTTTACTTGATGGAGCGCAAATTTATTTGTTTATTCCCATTCTTTAGCTTTTTGTTTGATTAATGGTGCTTTTTTTTTTGTCCCCATCTTCTCTCAGTAAAAAAAAGGAGGTAAAGGAAGAGAAAAGAAGAAGAATGGATTCGGACAACAGTGGGAGCCTGCAGTCTTCAAGCGGTGGAGATGAAGAGTACGAGTCACGCGCCGCCACGGAAGACTCCATCTCCGCCTTCATGAACATTCATCCTACAGTAACAGTTCCCCACGCTGGCCTCCTACCCAGCTCAACGTTGTTCGACCCGATTTCCGGCTACCCGGACCCCACCCCGCCGTCTCTTCTACATCCAAGCATGTCCTGGCCAAGATCTGACCCGATTTCCGCCTACTCCACCGCCTTCATGAGCTCTCCTTTCCAGGTGGACAGCTCCGGCTTCGCAGCACATCATGTGCCTCCGGCGGCGGCGGCGCGTAATCCTAAGAAGAGATCGAGAGCCTCGAGGCGGGCTCCTACCACCGTGCTGACCACAGACACCACCAATTTCAGAGCCATGGTCCAAGAATTCACCGGGATCCCAGCACCGCCGTTTAACAGTCCACTTTCAAGAAACAGACTCGATCTTTCAGCCCTTCCGCCGTCATATCTCCGCCGTCCCTTCCCTCAGAAAGTCCACTCAACGCCTTCCTTCCCTATTTCTGCTCCATCTTCCTCCCCACTGTTGACTGAACCTTCATCCACCATCACCTCACCTTCAATCCAACTACCATTTCCACAATCTTCAAATCTTTACAACATTTCGAACCCCGTTCTAAGTTCTCTCCTCCAATCCAACGCCAAATTTCCCTTCTCCGGTTCCTTTCTCCATGGCATAAAACCTCTCGAATTCCCATCAAATGATCATAGCTGTAACATCAAAATGGGAAGCTTGGATGAATTTGGTGCAGGTTTAGGCCATGGAAATCACGTATCCTCCCTCCAAAATCTCATCTCCTCCAATCAAAATGCGCCAAGAAATGATCGGAACAAAGCGTCGAGTCCAGCTGACGGTAATGATCATCAAGATCAAACGGGACTTGTCAATGGAGACTACGGATCATTTCCAGGGAATTCGAACATAAACTACTCTGATTCTCCGTCGAATCTTCAACCCGAAAAGGGTACGGAGAACGTTACAACGAGAAGCGAAGGTATGATGGAACCATGGATTTGTTCATCTGAGTAGAAATGATTATACAGTCGAAAGTTTGAATGGTGAAGACAATGTAATCATGATTAGTGTCATGATTAAACCATTGAATTAAAAAAGCTTAAATTAATGTAATCTTTAACCATATTGTCTTACGCTTCATAGCTTTATAATTATTTTGGATTCTTTCACAAAATTTAAAATTCAGAAAATATTTTTTTATACAACTAGGATTGAATTTATTTAAACCTGACCTAATACATATTCGAATCAATATTTCTTGATATATGATTCTAAAAATACTTTTCTTGTAATTTGTTTCTAACGGATTGGTTAGTCAAATTTCATTTTTAATACAATTATATTAACTATGTTTATTTTGTAATTCTAATCATTTTTTCGTAATAATATTTATATTACGTTATATATTACTGAATTCACATCAAATTTTGATTATGGTAAAAAAAATGTTCAAAAGAAAATTGGCTAAAAATTGGAAAAGAAGCAAATCTATTTTACTGAGACTAAAATTCGGCTCATTAAATGAATAAAATCAATATTAAAGCTGACTTACAAAATCAAAATTTGGTTTCAAATTTGCAATGTCCAACATTATGTCAGCAATAAAACCAAATGTAGGTAAAACTAATATACCATACTAAAAAATCATATTTCGACTAATTACATTATCGAAATCATGTCTTCACCAACCTACGGAACGACTTTTAGAATTTTCTCCTGCTGATTTGAATGAGATATAGCTCTGTGTTAAATGGTAATTACAGATAAATCAAGACAAACATAATTTACAATAATATAACAAACAAGATAAAAATTTATGTGAGACGGTCTGACGGTAGTATTTTGAGATATAGATTTTTTATTTGGATTATCAATGAAAAAATATTACTTTCATGAGACCGTCTCACAAGAAACTAATCAAGAAACAATAACTAGCCACTCTGAAGTGCCGATTCATGGAGCAATCCCCGGCGAGGTTTGGGGAATCGTTTGGCGCCGCAATAAAAAAAAAAGGTTATTATTAATATTACGCAAACATTTTATTTTATTTTATTTTTAAAAGTTGACTACCAAGCAGTATGGTCTTTTGGATACGATAGCCTGAGTTCAGATATAGACATTAAAAGACTATAATTTATTAAAAGCTGACTAAATATTATAGTTTCTATTTTCTATAGTCCCATTTTTTACATATTAAATAACTAGGTTAGTAATACCTAATATTTGTGTATTAAAAGTAATTTTGTTGGCGCCGAGTTAATGAATATATAACACGAAAGGAGATCAGAAATATCACACAGAGTGAAGCATGCGATATTGTAAATTGTATTTCGTTAAAGTGATCATAGTTGACATAAAAAAATATAGACGTGTCACGTATATTGATAAATGTTCATCTGAAAAATATTCTTAGAATAATAAACGCATTTTATTAAATCAGCAATATATCAAATTTTTTTAGGTGTTATGTCTTCTCATACACGAATCCTGCACAAGGAATATAGAGTTAAATTCCATAAATGAAGATATGGAATAAAGTATTTAAAAAAATTTAAAATGAAATAATCTTCATATTCATTTCCCAAAACGAATATAAAAATATAACTTTATTGACATTTCTTGGAGGCAACAATAAATTGGCATGCAAATTAAATGATAATTTTACACCTAAGTATTAACTATATGAATCTATGAGGGATATTTTAAGCTGTATCTCATATATAAAGTATGGACCCCATGATATAATGGATGAAATAATTTAGTTTAATCATTTAAATTTATGAAACTAAGAATTTATAAATACAAACTAAATTTCTTATTTTAAAAGGAATAATTATCTATATACATAGAAACACTTGTTAAATCAGTCACCAAAAACTATGGAGGAACAAAAATAGGAGAAGAAATTTCAAAACCATCCTCTGAGTCGGGCTACATAAAATCTCCTTTACTTAAACATAATCTTTGTGCCATAAATTATTTTTCGTTTAAAAATGTAGACTGACATGACGATAGATATTACCGAAATATCTGTGTCCGGTAAGAATTGAGAACTTGGGCAAATAGAAGTGATCAAATTTATAGTATTAAATCAACGTTTTAATCGATTAGATGCAGGTAAACATGTTTCCAAACACCTAGTTGGCGCTTATGGGTAAATATAAGTCGAGTGCTCTGAAATTAAGGAAATATTTGTTTTTATTTAAAGGTGGTTTAGCATGGAAATCAGACCCTATTAATTATGATTAAATACATCAATAAATGTATTATTAATTAATGCAATCCCCACAATTAAGGGGATCCACTTGCTTAGTACAAAAAAGTAGACTGGGGTCTGGGTAGGAGGGGGGTTGTGTAGTGTGTACTTGCTTTGTTAACCTATGAAGTATAGATATTGAAATTTGACAAAAATATGCAAAATTATTTTTTTTAAAATATATATATATTTTTATTGAGTAGAGGGTGACGTCTAAAAATTACCACTGATTTACTAAAACACTACTAAGACACTTTTACATATACTAGTTCTTTGACAAAAATATGCAAAATTATTTTTTTTGAAATATATATATATTTTTATTGAGTAGAGGGTGACGTCTAAAAATTACCACTGATTTACTAAAACACTACTAAGACACTTTTACATATACTAGTTCTCATGCTTTCAGGTAAGGGTGTAAAATTAGACACGACCCACCAATCCAATACGGTTCAACTGAAAAAAAAATCATGTTTGGGTTTAAGGTTTTCGGATTCGAGTCATATCGGGTTGGATCCGATAGCTGACAAAAAAAAATGATCGGGTTGGATAGATTTGGGTCAACCCAAAAATTATAAACTTTTTAAAAAAATATATAATTAATAAAAATATTGTCTATATTTTTATATATTGTATGTGTGAAAAAATATTTATTTTTATTTATATCATAAATTTTCATGATTTATTATTTATTTTGAACATTTTTTATTTTTTAAATAATTGTTTATTTGATTTAATAAATATACTTTATTTTTTTACAATTAGATTTTCAAATTTAAATATTATATATGATAGATGTTTTATTATGTGTTTAAATTAAAATATTTTTTTTTGAATTTTTTATTTAATTTTCTTTAAAAAAAATTGTAAAAAAATTCAAAATCAAGTTATACGGGTTGATTCAAGTTCAGGTTGAGAGTTTTCGAGTTATCTCGAGTTCGCGTGCTTCTATCAGATTTCAATGCCTCAAAAGCCAAAAATCACCTGCTCGTTTTGTTCCATGTAAATGTACTTAATGTTGATCTCTCATTTTTTTAGCAATAATGATTTACACCTAGATAACAAGTTGAATAAGGAAGAGCAAGTCATCCCGTCATTCTTTATCCACTTTTTTGAGATTTACATTTGTTCTTTTTTAGTTATTACTCTTTATCATCATTAATTACAATAAAATTTCGCTGCTATCCTGAAAAAATTAGGAAGCTTTCTTGTGCAAAAATTAATAGTGTTTTAAATTCTTTAAAATGATATGGTGATATACATACTAAATATGCAAAAACGAAAAACAAAGAGTAAAAATATTTCATTTAAAACTAATTTTGATTAACTTGAGAATCAAAATTGTTGAATGCAATTATTATCGCTAATGTTAGAGCAATCGAAACGTGGTGTTTTGAATGTTGTAAAGTTTAAAAGATTTGAGTTGCACAATTACCATCAACTATTACTTTTAGTAAAGCGACAATCGATCGATCTTACAAAAAACCATATCCAGGCAACAAGATGATTAGGGTGCTTTGTGAAAATTTTCTATTATAGGAGTAGAATCCAAATATAATATATATATATATATATATATATATATATATATATATATATATATATATATATATATATATATATATATTCTATATATATATATATATATATATATATATATATATATATATATATATATATATATTCTATTAAAGGAGTAGAATCCAAATATATAATTGATGAATTACTTTGATGAATGAAACTCACATATATATATATATACACACGTATCGAATTTGTTACCCTGCACACCTGGTGTGCAGGGTATTATGAGCATCGCCTACGTGGCGGTGCATGATTGGTCAGTCTTTTTTTTAAAAAAACGAAACAAAAAATTTTGTGTGGTTGTGAGCGTGCCACGTAGGCAGACGCCCTTTTTTTACGTAATAGTTGACATTTTATTAAAAAAATCTTTAAAGTTTTTAATTTCATTATAATCTCAATTTTTTTAAAAGATTATTGAACAAGGACGTGAATCTTAATTATAATTCAATACATTAATAAATGTATTATTTAATTGCGAAAACCCCACATAATTAAGGGGATCCACTTGCTTAATGTGAGAGTAGAGCGGTAAGAAGATGGAGAGAGATATGAATAAAAGAAATATTTTAAATAAAACCATAAGAGATAAAAAAAAAAAAACAAGCGAAATTCGAGATAAAATAGAGAGATTTTGGATAAAAACTTGGAAGAAGATGGAGAGAGATATGAATATTATTAATAATTTGACAAAAACCACAAACATTGTTCGATACTAGTAACCATCGCACATGATTTTCCCGTATTCACATAAATTAATTATTTGAAATAATAAATATATTTTTTAAAAAAACAATTAGATAGGAAAAAACATGTGGGCTTTGAGATAAAATAGAGAAAAAATGAGAAGAAGATGAAAAGAGATATATGCATATTATAAATAAGCTCACACCATAATGTTACATAAAGGGTAGGTCTCTTGTGAGACGGCCTCACGAATATTTATCTGTGAGACGGGTCAATCCTACCGATATTCGCAATAAAAAGTAATAATCTTAGCATAAAAAGTAATATTTTCTAATAGATGATCCAAATAAAAGATCTGTCTCACAAAATACGACCCGTGAGACCGTCTCACACAAGTTTTTGCTGAAAATATTAGTGACGGAAATCTTACTTAAAATAGTAAAATTGTAAGCTTTTTTAGATTTATTAAATTATTAAAAGTAAATTTTTTTATTTTACTGAAAATATTAACGACGAAAATTTTGGAACAACGTCGCTAAAATTAGCGACGGACGGACTTTAAGGCTAATTAGCGATGGTTTTTAATAAATCCGTCGCTAATTTTATTTGCGTTGTAGCTACAACAACGGTGAAAAACCGTTGTCTTTGAGCGAATCTTTTAACCACGAGGGCTTTAACAACCGTTTTTCAGAACATACGACAAAAGTTTTTCACCGTTGTCATATGACCTTTTTCTTGTAGTGTACCTTGTTTGATCAAAAATTGAACTGGAGTTACTAACTCAGCTTGACTTGACAAGTTGCTCACACAAACTATTACAAAGTATTTATTCATCATCTCTAAACATATTTCTAATCATAACATTAAATATTTAATGAACTTAAACTCATTTTAAGTCTAGACAGTGGTATGCACCCTAAGAGAACTTGTTTCAAAAGAACAACATGTCGAGGAATTTGTAAGCACCGACAGGTTATCAAAAGATTGCGTCGGTGTGGCGCACACCATGAATGGATCCAAGAACATGCTGACAATATCCATTGATCTTGTCCAAAATGGGACAACTAGCAATTGCATATAGAGACGCTTTTATCACATTTAGCAGTTGCATCTCCTGTATATCTATACTATCTTATTATATGGCACTAGTGAATCTCTGCGTGCATCCACTCGCTGCATGTTTATATAGTCGATTATTTTTTCGATTTTTATAAATATTTTTGTTAAAAAATTTAGAAACTAAATATGTAAAATTAAAAAGCTAATTTAAAATTTTCTGATTTTTAATAACTTTCTTTTAAAAATATTCAAATAAATTTAATTTTTCATGCAAAAAAAGTTATATTTTGGGGATTTAAAAAAAACGACAATGGCACTAATTTTTCTTTATTAGATTCAAACTTATAAGATTTAAGATATAGAAGCATAAAAGTCACATTTTTTTCGACTTTCCAATAAATTTATATTGCGAAAGTCACATTCTTTATTAGCTAACTATAAGATGAGATTTAAGGTAGAAACATAAAGGCAAAAACTTGTGTGAGACGGTCATATTTGTGATACATGTCTCTTATTTGGGTTATCCATGAAAAAGTATTATTTTTTATGCTAAGAGTATTACTTTTTTATTATGAATATGGGTAGGGTTGACCCGTCTCACAGATTAAGATCCGTGAGACGGTCTCACATGAGACTCACTCAAACATAAAAGTCAAATATTTATTCGCGAGACGAGTCAAACTTACATATATATTTACAATAATAAATAATAATTTTAGTATTAAAAAAATAATTTTTTATGAGTGACCCAAATAAAAGATACGTCTCACAAAATTAACTAATAAAACGTCTCACAAAAATTTTCATATATAGTAAAAATATAACATTTACGAGATATATTCCCCAAATCACGCCGCAACTGGTGTTTATGAAAACCAATAGCCGGTAGGCAGACCCACACCTCATAGCCAGTGGATACTGATATATCAATTAAAGCTGCACGGATCCTACCAAGTTTAAAATGTGGTCTCGTGTAATCCAATGATGTCGAGGGAACAGACGAATATCACACTTTGTACTGTGTGAAAAAAGTGAGAAAGATGAAACGGAAATGGATGAAAAGTGGGCAACCTTTAGGGCAGGCAAGCAGAGTCCATAATACAACTCAAAGGCAATAATAAAATTTTTTATTTAGTTAGCATATATGATCAATCATATTGTTAGCTTCGTTACAATCTTCATATCCATCTTTTGATATAAGTCATAAATGATGGATGAAAGAGATCCTAATCCGAACCCATGAAGAGTACTATACTACATCCGATCTTGTTATAAAAGACTCATCATGATCGATGTAAACAAAAGAAACATGCTACTAAGCCCGACCAGCTGAACAAACAACAATTCTTCGGTTTCAACGACTAAAATTTTAAGTTATATTTGAATTGAGTCATTTAAAATAAATGCATTTTCATTATTTACATAACTTAAGAAGATGTAATTCAAATCAATTTCATTATATCATGATATCAATAAAGTACATACACAAACATACATATATGTACACTATTTTCCCAATTTTTTTTTTTATAGAACACACATAGTGTGTGACATACTCCACTATATATATATATATATATATATATATATATATATATATATATATATATATATATATATATATATATATATATAGGGAATTGATACCCTGGGCGCCCTTTGGTGAGCGCCCAGTGGGCGACAGCTGAGCTGTCGCCCACATGTGCAGTTTATTTTTTTTTAAACATTTGACGTTTCGCGACGGTTTTACAAATACGTCGCAAATGTCGACGGATTTTAACAAACCGTCGCGAAGCCCACATGTGCAGTTTATTTTTTTTAAAAATTTGACGTTTTGCGACGGTTTAAAAATCCGTCGCAAATGGCGACGGATTTTAACAAACCGTCGCGAAACGTCAAATTTTTTTTATAAAAAGAAAAGAGGGGACAGAGGGGCGTTCCCAAATTTCGTGTCCCACCTTCGCCCAACAGCCCACAAATGCATTAGACAGGTGGAAATTAGAAATAATTTACTACGCGACACAAACATGATGTTTTACGTCGACCACAGCGGGTTTTTATACATGTTCCATAAGTCATATGAAAGAGAACGATACAACAATATGGCAGCAGGAAAATTAAAACACCAAGATTTCTTGACAGAGAATGGTTATCATATTGAATTTGAAAATTCTACAATGCTAATTCTTGCTAGATATATATCTCTTGAAAAAAGCATGTGAACTTTCGGACCGCTGACTACTTGACATACCCGCAGAAAATACATGATTAAAATATGCTGGCACCCATTTATGTCGCAAATCAAACATCAACGACAGCCAATCATGTTGTTCCAAGTTAGCATTAGACATAGCAGCTTCCCAGGAACTCTCAAATTCCTCATCTGTGGAGGAATGTAGAATGGCATTCCTTATGCTTTCGTAGTGATCACGGAAAGTCATTGGGTTTAATTTCTCAGAGAATTTGTTCAGTATATGCCACAAACAATATCGATGTGTTGTTCGAGGAAAAACTTGTGATATGGCTTTCGTCAGAGCCGGATCTTGGTCAGTGATAATCAAGTTTGGGGCACCTTGACACATGGCTTCTAGGAATTTATTAAGCAACCAAACAAAAGAATCTGTTTTTTCGTCACTCAACAATCCACAACAAAAAAGAATGGTCTGATGATGATGATTAACTCCTACAAATGGTGCGAAAATCATCCCATATTTGTTGGTGTTGTATGTAGTATCAAACACAACCACGTCACCAAAAGCAGTGTATGCCCTTCTTGACACATGATCAGTCCAAAAACACCTGGTAAATCTGTTGTCCGAGTCAGTCTCATAATCAAAAAAGAACAATGAATTCTTCTCTTTCTCAGATTCGAAGAAATCGACCAATGTTTCTGCATCAATACCCTTATGCTCATCCCTAACACTTTGCTCGTAGTTTCTGATATCTCTTTCTATGAAACCTACATGTTCAGGCCCACCAGACTCTATCTCAAATAATCTCATTTGTTGACAAGTCGGCACATTGGCTTCTGCAAATTGTTGACTCAACATTTTTTTTGATGCAGAAATACCGCGATGCGAGCGTAACAAATGCACCTTCGACGGAGTCGATAATGAATGATTATGACTTTCAACGAAAGTACTGACAACCCAACCCGGACCTGTTTGTTCCTTGACAACTGAAATCTTGGACAAACATCCGGTTCTAGTCTCACCACGGGCTCTTTCTTTTCTTGGTTGATCTTTTTTTGTCTGTTTGCTCCATCGAATATCATCTGTATGCCCTTCTTTAAAGCATACAAATTTCTTCCATACAATTTCGTTTGTTTTCTTACTTTTCTTGGTATTACTCATTCTCGCGCTAAAACCGGATTCTCGGGCATATTGGTTGTAGAATGAGAATGCATCCTCTAACGAATCAAATCTCATACCAATCTGGGGTTTCTGATCATCACCGACTTGGGGGATGTACGATTGTTCATCTCCACTATATTGATCCATTTCATCTACAGTGGCGCTAGGCAGACGTGGGGTGGTGCTCGAAAATCTTTGCGGGCGGTAAGGTGCTGGCGAGGATTGTCTGGGGATTAACCGAGCACGATTAGCGACGGTAACAATATAATCATATGAGAAACAACATCAAATATAAAATATATTTTAACAAAACATACTAGAAATGAATAAATTTATAAATACTCCAGATACATAAATAGCTAGATCATCAACACCATTTCCTAGTGTAATTAATTAAATATGCAGACTTACACTTCACAAACATTAAAGAACATGTATGCCAATACACCGGAAACCTTCAAAATCATAAATTGGAAATTTCTTCGGAATATGAAATTTAGAACTACATCGATTTACCTTCTGATGTCGTCGGAATATTTCTCCGCACGAGAGCTCCAGAAGTTCGCTCAATCTTCTTAACGTAAAGATTTGAGCGTAGGTGGGAGAAGGGCTGTTGGGCGAAGGTGGGACACGAAATTTGGGAACGCCCCTCTGTCCCCTCTTTTCTTTTTATAAAAAAAATTTGACGTTTCGCGACGGTTTGTTAAAATCCGTCGCCATTTGCGACGGATTTTTAAAACCGTCGCAAAACGTCAAATTTTTTAAAAAAATAAACTGCACATGTGGGCTTCGCGACGGTTTGTTAAAATCCGTCGCCATTGGCGACGTATTTGTAAAACCGTCGCGAAACGTCAAATCTTTAAAAAAAAATAAACTGCACATGTGAGCTGTCGTCCACTGGGCGCTCACCAAAGGGCGCCCAGGGTATCAATTCCCTATATATATATATATATATATATATATATATATATATATATATATATATATATATATATATACACACACACACCAATAAATCTTGACATCATGATAAGGCACACTAAGTTTAGGAATAGGTTAGATCTTAAAGTAACGACGACTCCTTGAAAAAAAATAAATAAAAAGAAAATAAAAGAAATGATGACTCAATCTGACCTCACTATTAACGTCACTGATTACATTATCATAAGCTTTTCAACTTTCGCGATCTCTTCATAAAAAAAAACAAACTTTCAGGATCTTGTCCATTATAGCGTTTACAAATAATTTTTAAAAATAATTATGTATTTTTTTAATAAATTAATAATATTTTTTAAAATATTTACACACATTACGTAAATCCATAGATTTTCAAGACCATTGATTTTTATACAGGCAATTTTGCGAATTTTTTCGGGAATTTTTAGGACGTTATAATATGATATCCGTCTTTAAATATGTATATATAAGTTTGATGTTATGAGTAGGTCTCTTGTGAGACGGTCTCACGATTCTTTATATGTGAGACGAGTCAACCTTACCGATATTCACAATAAAAAGTAATATTCTTAGCATACAAAATAATATTTTTTCACGGAAGACCCAAATAAGATATCCGACTCACAAAATACGACCCGTGAGACCGTCTCACGCAAGTTTTTATCTGATGTTATAATATCTTTTTATAATTATAATTACAAAATATGACACAAATAAAAGTTTTTTTAAAATAATAATTTTGTTTCATAGTTGATAGACTCTAATACATTTATTAGCTGTTATTATTTACTCATACTAAAGGCTCTTATTCTATTTTAGGAAACATTATTGAATATAAGAAATCAAACAATTACATCTATAATTTATCACCAATTTTTGACAATATCATGTTTTAAAATGAGTCATCGTTGATGGATCATTGAAAATGGGTAAAGTCCAGCCCAATTGAGTATTACCGGAAAGGCCCAAACCCAAACAACAGCAATGGGCACAACAAGAATCCGCCATTACTGCGGCTTCGAGCTCCATCAAACCTAATCGAATCTTTTCTGCAAACCCTAGGAAGGAGAGCGAAGGAAAATGGGAAGTAGATTGGGCAGAAGAGTGGTGAACTTTGCCAACATACCCATAAAACTCCTCATGCCTTCGTCTTTTTCCAACATTTCCGAAATCGCTCTCAAAACCATCCCCTCTGTTTCCAAGGTCAGCTCACGATCTGGAAGGTAAAATGGAAGAACTGCTGTTATTTACCGTTCTAATTTCTTGTGTATTTTGGTTTTGCAGATCGAGATTAAGAGGGTTTTGGAATCTCTGTACGGATTCGAAGTGGAGAAAGTGGAAACACTTAATATGCTCGGGAAGAAGAAGAAGCGGGGCGGATTGTTGATCGCCAGGCCCGATTACAAGAAAGCTTACGTCACCCTGAAGAACCCGTTATCTATAAGTCCGGATCTTTTCCCGATCAAGGTGATCGAGGAGGAGAGAAGGAATATGAACAAGCAGTCGAAATCGAGCATTGTGGAGGATCCGGAAGCTGTGAAGAAGTCGCATTGGCTCGACGAGAGGAAGGATAACGGGATGTCTAATAGGGGTAGGAAAGCAGGGAACCGACGCAATGCCTGCCGCGATACTCGGCCGGCTGTCGCTAGCTCAGATGCAAAGTTTCCATGGAGCAGCATGAAGCCATTTGGAAGGTAATGCAATTTGTTTCTTGTTTTCAAGTTCCGGAGATAGATGAATTCGATGATCACGTAGCTGTTCATGTGATGATTTGAAACAATTAATCGGTTCCAGTTCGTTTTTTGTTGAGTTTGCTCATAGTTTACCGAATTCGCAGTAATATGGATGTCTGTAGAAGATTGAAAACATCTTCTAATAGCTATGAAAGCAATGATGATAAGTGATGAATCTACCATGTTCATTCTTTCATTTAAGATGCTCTGGTGATGGTATTTTGTGTTTGGAAACTCTTCAGGGATCTTTTTTTTTAGACTTATCAGGAAATGTATTACTTTATGTGAAAGCTAGAGGATGAATGCATGACCAAACGCAGGTAACGGCGCAACTCAAAATTTCAATATCATAAATTGACGCGTACAACAAGGTAATTGTTATGCCCTATAGTTCTCTACTTGTAATCCAAAGGAATTGAACATGTAGCCTTAGACTCTGATGCAGATTTTAGAACCGAGCCTTGGTGGTTATATAAAAAATTAATAACCAGTGTATACGGTGTAATTCAAATATTTTGTAACGCAGAGTAACTGATATAACATATTTGGGTTGTTGAGCGCAAATGGCAATCATGGTGAATAGTTGGGGCGATCATTGTTCTCCAATAATGATTTATCATGTTATCTCAGCTTTCATTAGTTAATGACTTAATTCACACCATGAGGTTTTACATTGAATGTGGCTTACTTATTCTTCATCTTCCTAATCTCCAACATGTTTAGACCACCATTTTTTGTTGTAGCATTGAGTTCTCTCTCTGCAGTTCAGCCGTTGTCTCATTGTTAGTTCAAGTTCTAGATTGATGTTTGATCTCGTTATGTGTACATCACGAACCACACCTCTCTGAGAATACTACCAGCATGCGTCCTCCTCCCTTTGCGTTGTAAAATCTCGCCCGGTGTTACTTAATTCTTTTCTATTCTACTCCAGCTAATTGCAAGAACAATCTTTTGGAAGTTTTGATAACACCGGCGACGGTCAAAATGCATAAAAAAATTTGTGTCATCCAAGTTTGAACTTGCCTACACAGATGATATACCATGTTCTCATTTCGAGGAGTAATTCAATTATGCAGGGCACGTGATCCTGTTGGTGCTTCCATTTTGCAAGTGAATAAAACATATGTTCTATTTTTTTTTTTTTGAACAAAAAACATATGTTTTATACATCTTAATAAAACACATCCAATCATGTATAAAACAGGAGATACAGATGTCATTACAACAGATAAATAATTACAATAATAAGAACTTCTACATCTTACCAAGGATTGGTTTGGGTGCCTCGTTAATCGTGGAGTTCGATTTGGGTAAACGCTTCACAGTAATTTTGAGAATCATTAGAATTTAGATGAATCCTAGGCTTCTTTGAAATCCTAACTTGGTATCGTATAATCGAATGGATATCATTGACGTATGACCATTTTTTTTTTCCGGAAATTCAATGTAAATTTCCTACACAATCGACAACAGAAAAGTATAAATAACAATTTCTTGAATTTTTAGTGATACTTTCTCTTGCAGAAGCAAAATGATAACAATAATCAAGAAAAAAGAACAAGTTAAATTTACATCGTTTGAGATAACTTTTTACCCGAAAAATTAATGATAATCCAATATTATCCACTTCAGCCAATTGTAGTTAAATTTTTTGGCTAATAGTATTTAAGACCCACGTGTAAACAAAAAAACTAGGTTAAATAAAACGTAACCTGTGATGGTCTTACGTAAAATTAATGATTTTTGCCAAAGATCCGTATGGTTTTGGGTTCAGATCTCGTCAGTGTGCAATAATGGTAGTTGGAAATTTCTCCTACCTACGTTGTATAAAAAATAATTTTTGTCGATGAGTTGATATCAAGATCTCAAAATCGAAACGAAATTAATAAAAAAATCAAAAAACTTCGATTTTTAAAAACAAAATATTGTAAAAAACATTTCCTTTAACATAAGAGGATTTTATACTTTTTTTTTTAATATATATTTGAAAAGGTTGATAAATATAATTTGCCTTAAATTTTAATATGGTAGATGTTTTCTATGTAATAATACATAAATGACGAGACGGGATCCCAGAATTTCCTCACTTTTTTTTAATACATCAAAATTGGGATAATAATTGAGAGATCTACATGACAGGCGAAATTAGAGGGACGAAATCGGGAAAGAAGAGAGACGAGGAGTGAGTCGACTGAAGCCGAATAACTAATGTTGGAGCCGCCGCCGCTGTATAATTTGTCGGTGGCCCCTCCGGCGTGCCCCAGCTCCTCCATTCTGACACTCAAAACAATTACCAGCACATAACTCTCACATACATTTCTCTCTCTGTCTATACAAACATATATGTATATATCTATCACCAAAGGCGTTTAATCTCCCTCAAGCAACGAATCGATACATTTCCACATTTACATTACATTTGAGATAGAGAGAGACTGGCAAAAAACCCTTCACAGTCCATGCCATTGACTTCTCTCTCTCTCTCTACGTTAATTACAGTGCAATTCCTTCAGCTCAGCAGAGAAATCGGATCATTCTTCCACAATCTAAAAAGGGATCTCTAGATTCCTCTTTCTGTAGATCCCAATGACAATTCACATTGTGCTGTTGCTCTAGTTGTTTGCTGCATTCGTTCTACGTGTAAAGATTTCATTTTTTTTTGCATTCGGGAGCACTCTGATCTAGTTTTTTGGGCGAAATTGCGCGAGATTTCAAAAGGGTACGCTCCTCTACTCTGTAGGATGGTAATTGTTTGATTTCAAGGCTAAAGTCAGCTTATTTTCTTCAAGTCAATCACTTCATTAGCTACTCACCGTTTCTACTTTAGTATTGGATTCGCGCATGCGATTGCTGCGAGATATTTTAGCAAAGTACTTGAATTGAAGTTCTGGATATTTTATATGTGCTCATTCATGGAGCTAGAAATTTTCAGATTCCAGTGGTATCTAGATTTTCGTTTGTTGAACTTGTCTTTTTACTTGGCTGACCCCTCGATCTGAGAGGCCGCTGTCATTATAGCTTGTTCTTGTTTCTTTCTTGGGTGGTCAGATCTGAAGTTAAGATCTCGGGATCACAGCAAAACTGGCGGCGACACTGGCTTGGCGGGTTGCTGCTCCCCATGGCAGCACGCTTTCCCCAAATGACCAGGTAAAAATCTTTTGGCAGCAAAGAGCCTAATGATTTGCGGTAGTGAACTCTGTAGATTGTAACATGCTGGTCTGGTGATGTAAAATCCAATGAGCATCTTTTGTGCAATCTTTGCATAAATGTTTATAATGTAGTCTGGCCATTTTGGTTCTTATATTGAATAAAATGTGATCATATAGATTTTGAAGCGTTAATCTTTGCTTGTTTACTCATCACAGTAGAATTTTACGATAATTACGATTCTCCTGAAAATAGTCCATTATTTAATATTTGTGATTTGTCTTGTAAATGTATCAATACAGTAGAACAATCAAAGAGAGCAGTTGATCATGCAAAAGTAAAAGTTTAATATACCTGTCATCCTTGTTTTAAAACCATGCTATGGATTTTTGAGATTAGAGTTGATTAGGTGCTTTTATTTCTTTTCTGAAACATATACTTCAAAGCCTAGCAATTTGAATAATTCCCACCCTGTTGTTTACTTAGAGTTAGGTCAACTTTCCATCTGAAAGATCAACTAATGACGAACTGAATTTATGCTATTCGACCATTTCAATCATTGCTTTTTCCTGGAAAACCTTGCACTCTTTTCTAAATATATACAAGTAGCAGTTGTTCCATGTTGTTTCCAAATGAATTAGATTATTTCTCTGCTTCTGTTCAATTAACTGATGCATCTTTGCGAATTCTCTCTTACTATAATTTTATTTTATTCTTTATACTGTAGGAGAGAAATGGAGAAGCTAAAATTCATGATTCAGAGCCTCAAACTACACATGCAGCCGTGAAACATAATTCAAGGTGGGTTGGTTTTCTTGCTTGGCCCCAGAATTCTGTTATATCCAGCTGATGTCCTGATTTCTTAAACTTATAATATTATCCATATTCACGATGTGAACTGTGTGTGTGTGATGAAATTCTTCTATGCAACACAAGCATGGCACTTGAAACAAGACTTTTAAGATAATTTTCATGTTGATAGCAAGCAACTATAATGAGCAAGTCCGAGATAAACTTGCTAGAGGTTATAAAAACTGATGCCATGTATAAATGTCTAGCAATTCAACTATTGAAAAATGTATGGTTTTAATTTGTAAGATATTTTTTTCCTGGTATTGTTAGGTTGTATTGGGATTTTTTTAGTTATATTATGGTTTTAGTTTTTTTTTTTGTTTTTATAAGTTTTAGATACTTAAGTCGATAAAATGGTTTGTCTTTTTAACTCAAAAATTACGCGGATATCAATGTTCCGCAAAATTCTTCACTCACATTCATTTGTTGTAGTATATCTATGAAGAATTAATTATGACCCCACACTCAGATTCTATACTTTATTATTAAGTAACAACATTTAACATTATAGCCATTGTTATTCATCAAATGAGACTTCCATGGTCACTTAAGTGCTAGAAATTACCGACGACACTAATTTAGATGAGAATATAGTCAGGTGGCCGGTGGCCCGTGGCTGGAACTATATTGAAGTCAGTGAAAACTATAACATTTGTGAAGTTCTATATGGAATTGTTGTCATCTAGATTTATTGCTTTAGCTGAGTGAACTTCAAGATCCTAGTTTAATTTTCCGATTAACATGTATTGTGTAACTTTATCTTTGATATTACATGTGTCAGTGGTATTACATACAAAGTATTACTTCGGATGAAAAAAAAATAGTATCATTATCTACTGTCCTGCTCAGCTATGAAATTTTTTGTTCACGTTTCTGTTCGATGTCATTAGGTGGATTTTTGTCTGGTTAAATCTAATGGTGATGATAATGCTCCACGATCCTATTTATCCACAGGGATAGGAGTAGCATGGATGATTCAGATGGGACATTAGCAACTGTTGCACAATGCATTGAGCAGTTGCGCCAGAAGTCCTCATCACCACAAGAAAAAGAGGATTCCTTGGGGGAGTTACTCGAGCTAATAACTACACGAGAAAATGCATTCAGTGCAGTGGGATCTCATTCTCAAGCTGTTCCCGTACTTGTCTCTCTACTTCGGTCTGGATCACTTGAGATAAAGATACAGGCAGCTACCGTCTTAGGTTCTTTGTGCCAAGAGAATGAATTAAGGGTCAAAGTATTACTTGGAGGTTGCATTCCACCATTGCTTGGTCTTCTCAAGTCAAACTCCGCAGAAGGCCAAATTGCAGCGGCAAAGACAGTATATGCTGTTTCTCAAGGTGATGCCAAGGATCATGTTGGCTCAAAAATATTTTCAACAGAAGGAGTTGTCCCTGTATTATGGGGGCAGTTAGAAAAGGGGCTCAAGGTTGGTAATGTGGTTGATGATTTACTAACGGGAGCTTTGCGGAATCTTTCTAGCAGTACTGAGGGATTTTGGCCTGCAACAATTCAATCTGGAGGAGTTGACGTCTTAGTGAAATTGCTTACAACAGGCCAATCGAGTACTCAAGCAAATGTATGCTTTCTATTGGCATGTATGATGATGGAGGATGCATCTGTCTGTTCTAAAGTAATTGCTGCTGAGGCCACCAAACTCCTCTTAAAGCTACTTGGACCTGGCAATGAAGCTTCTGTACGAGCAGAAGCTGCAGCTGCTCTGAAATCTCTATCAGCTCAGTGCAAAGAAGCTAAACGGGAGGTTGCCAATGCCAACGGTATACCTGTTCTGATTAATGCAACTATAGCTCCTTCAAAAGAATTCATGCAGGGTGAGTTTGCCCAAGCTTTACAAGAGAATGCAATGTGTGCACTTGCTAATATATCTGGCGGTTTGTCATATGTCATCTCAAGTCTCGGCCAAAGTCTAGAATCATGTTCCTCGGCAGCACAGGTAGCCGATACGTTAGGAGCTTTAGCTTCTGCTTTGATGATATATGACAGCAAAGCAGAATGCACCAGAGCCTCAGATCCCCTGGAGGTGGAGACAATATTGGTGCAACAGTTCAAACCACAGTTACCATTTTTAATTCAAGAGCGTATAATAGAAGCTCTGGCTAGTTTGTATGGAAATGCAATACTATCGAGCAAACTTTTAAATTCTGATGCTAAAAGACTGCTTGTAGGTTTGATTACAATGGCAGCCAATGACGTTCAGGAAGAGTTGATAAAATCCCTTCTCATTCTTTGCAACAATGAAGGTAGTTTATGGCATGCCCTTCAAGGTCGTGATGGAATTCAGCTTTTGATATCTCTTCTTGGTCTTTCATCAGAACAGCAGCAAGAGTGTGCTGTTGCATTGCTATGCCTTTTATCCAATGAAAATGATGAAAGTAAATGGGCTATTACAGCTGCTGGTGGCATTCCTCCACTTGTTCAAATTCTTGAAACTGGTTCTGCAAAAGCTAAAGAAGACTCTGCAACGATCTTGGGAAACCTCTGTAATCATAGCGAGGATATACGTGCTTGTGTTGAAAGTGCTGATGCTGTGTCAGCCTTATTGTGGTTGCTGAAGAACGGAAGTTCTAATGGGAAGGAAATTGCAGCTAAGACCTTGAATCATTTAATTCACAAATCAGACACTGCAACAATCAGCCAGCTCAGTGCGTTGTTAACCAGTGATTTGCCTGAATCTAAAGTTTATGTCTTGGATGCATTAAAAAGTTTGCTTTCCATGGCCCCTCTTAATGAAATGTTGCGTGAAGGTAGTGCAGCGAATGATGCAATTGAGACGATGCTAAAAATTTTAAGCTCCCCCAGGGAAGAGACTCAGGCAAATTCTGCTCGGGCCCTTTCTGGAATATATGATTTCCGGAAAGACTTGCGTCAGAGTAGCATTGCAGTTAAGACTCTTTGGTCAGTAATGAAGCTTTTAAATGCTGAATCAGAAAATGTTTTAGTGGAATCTTCCCGCTGCCTTGCCGCTATATTTCTTTCAATTAAAGATAATCGTGATGTGGCCACTGCTGCCAGAGAAGCTTTGCCCTTGTTGGTGGTGCATGCTAACTCTTCAGTGTTGCGAGTTGCGGAGCAAGCAGTGTGTGCTTTGTCAAATCTCTTGAAAGACAGTGAAGCTTCAGAAAAAGCTTTACTGGAAGAAGTTATTTTGCCTGCAACTAGAGTTTTACGTGAAGGGACAAATATTGGAAAGACCCATGCAGCAGCTGCAATTGCTCGCTTTCTCCATTCTCGTCAAATTGATGATAATTTGATTGAGTGTGTAAATCGTACTGGAACTGTTCTTGGATTGGTTTCTTTCCTGGAAGCTGCTGACATTGAGTCTGTAACGACCTCAGAGGCATTAGATGCACTTGCTTTTCTCTCAAGGTCGGCTGGAGTCGTTGGGCACATGAAACCTGCTTGGGCAGTTCTTGCTGAACACCCAAGTAGCATTACCCCCATAGTTGCATGTATTGCTGATGTCCCTCCGTTGTTGCAGGACAAGGCTATAGAAATTTTATCTCGGCTCTGTCGAGCTCAGCCCCTGTTTCTTGGGAGCACAATTGCGTGTTCCACAGGATGCATTTCATCCATTGTGAGAAGGGTAATTGATTCCTCAATTTCAGGTGTTAAAATTGGTGGAGCTGCACTCCTTGTTTGCACTGCAAAAGTGAATCATCAAAGAGTAGTTGAAGACTTTAACGGATCTAATTTATGTGATTCACTCATCAGTTCTCTTGTTGAAATGGTAGAATCTACAGAGTCTTCTGTTGGAGATCAGGGCACTAAGGATATCATAAGCATCTCCAGGATAACTGCTGAAGTAGAAAGTAAAGATGAGTCCGAGAGAAGTACTTCAGTCATCAGTGGCTCCAACATATCTGTGTGGCTTCTTTCAATACTAGCTTGTTATGATGATAAAAGTAAACTCAAGATCATGGAGTCAGGTGCTCTTGAAGTTCTCACTGAGAAAATTTCTCAGTTCTTTTCACAGTATTCACAGGTATGTAGCAGAATCTTTGATTTGTAACAAGTTCTATATGAATTCCCCGTACCATGCAACTCGTGGCAACAGCAATTCCCAAATTGTGGAAATAGTCGTTCCTCCGGATTTGATTGGCTTTACTTATTCTCACTCCATCAGTTAATTTTTATTTTAATAATAAATAATGTATCATTTACTAATAATAAATAAAAATATAATTATAATTATGTCACTTAATAATTGTATTAATCTAATAATAATAACAATAATAAATGATAAAAATAATGCAATAAAAACAATATAGTAATAATGAAATAAATATTAATAATAATGATCATAATAATAACTAAAATAATATATAGTATAATAATGATAATTATCATTATTTAGTAATATTAATAATAAATTTTTTGAATAATAATTATTTAATTTTTTTTAGTGAAAGGTGATTTAGTCGTCAAAATAATTTAATTTTATTTCACACTATTTATTTTAAATTACTAATAATACGTTTTAAATTAAGTAAGGAAAATGTATTCCATTACTTCACCATATCTTGCGAATTAGGATACCAATTATAGGAAATTATATATATCCATCATTCTACTGAGTATTGGCACTCATTCCAATCCGTTCTAGAGCTGATTCCATTCTCACCTTATTCCCTTTCCTGCATACCAATCTAGACCTTAGTATTTTGAAATTTTAAAAAAGTTTCATATGCACATTCTGTTACCCTTTTTTATCCACTTGATATTCCAGTGTTGATATTGATCATGATATTTGTTGGCATGTTCTTTATCAATTATTGCCTCAAATTTGCAGGCTGATTTTAAAGAGGATGACAGTATATGGATTTGTGCCTTGTTGTTAGCAGTATTATTTCAAGATAGAGATGTCATACGCTCTAATGCAACCATGAAAACAATTCCAGTGTTAGCTAATATGTTGAGGTCTGAGGAACCAGCAAACAGGTATTTTGCCGCCCAAGCAGTGGCTAGTCTTGTTTGTAATGGTAGCAGGGGAACTCTTCTATCAGTTGCAAATTCAGGGGTGGCAGCAGGACTCATATCCTTTCTTGGTTGTGCTGATGTTGATATTTACGATCTTCTAGAATTGTCTGAGGAGTTTGCTTTGATTCGTTATCCAGACCAAGTTGCTCTTGAAAGATTGTTTAGGATTGATGACATCAGGGTTGGTGCAACTTCGAGGAAAGCTATACCAGCCCTTGTTGATTTGCTCAAACCTATTCCAGACCGCCCAGGAGCACCATTTCTCGCGCTTGGTATTCTAATCCAGCTTGCTAAAGATTGTACTCCTAATCAAATTGTTATGGTGGAGTCGGGGGCTTTGGAAGGGTTGACAAAATATCTTTCTCTCGGACCACAAGATACATACGAGGCTGCTGCTGCTGATCTACTTGGTATTCTTTTTAGCACAGCTGAAATAAGGAGACATGAATCTGCATTTGGTGCTGTCAGTCAACTTGTAGCAGTTTTGCGTTTAGGTGGAAGAGCAGCGAGATACAGTGCAGCTAAAGCTTTAGAGAACTTATTTTCTGCTGATCATGTAAGGAATGCAGATTCTGCCAGGCATGCTGTTCGACCTCTGGTGGAAATTCTTAATACAGGTTTGGAGAAGGAGCAACATGCTGCTATTGCGGCTTTGGTTAGACTTCTGAGAGAGAATCCATCAAAAGCCCTTGCAGTTGCCGATGTTGAGATGAATGCTGTTGATGTACTATGCAGGATTCTTTCATCGAATTATTCAATGCAGCTGAAGGGGGATGCTGCTGAGTTATGTTGTGTACTTTTTTGCAATACAAGAATAAGATCTACTGTGGCCGCAGCCCGCTGTGTTGAACCTTTAGTATCTCTCCTTGTTACTGAGTATAGTCCTGCTCACCTGTCAGTTGTCCATGCATTAGATAAACTCTTAGATGATGAGCAGCTGGCAGAGCTTGTCGCTGCACATGGTGCAGTTATTCCTCTTGTTAGCCTTCTCTATGGTCAGAACTTTTCTCTTCACGAAGCTGTTTCTAGAGCTCTTGTGAAGTTAGGAAAAGATAGGCCTGCGAGTAAGATGGAAATGATGAAAGCTGGAGTCATCGAGAGCTTGCTTGATATACTTCATGAAGCTCCAGATTTCCTCTGTGCTGCATTTGTTGAACTGCTTAGAATACTCACAAATAATGCTACCATCGCAAAAGGTCCATCAGCATCGAAAGTGGTTGAGCCCCTCTTTCAGTTGCTGACAAGAACAGAGTTCGGACCAGACGGACAACATAGTGCGTTGCAGGTTCTTGTTAATATCTTAGAGCATCCACAGTGTCGTGCTGATTACACTCTCACAGGTCAGCAAGCTCTAGAACCTTTACTACCTTTACTTGACTCTCCTGCATCAGCAGTGCAACAGTTGGCAGCAGAGCTTCTGTCCCATCTGCTTTTGGAAGAGCATCTTCAGAGGGATCCTCTAACACAGCAGGTGATTGGTCCTCTGGTACGGATTCTTGGTTCTGGCGTACCTGTTTTGCAACAAAGAGCTGTGAGAGCTCTTGTCAGCGTTGCTGTAACATGGCCTAATGAAATCGCAAAAGAGGGTGGCGTAGCTGAGCTGTCCAAAGTCATCCTTCAAGCCGATCCTTTTCTACCTCATGCCTTGTGGGAGTCTGCTGCATCTGTGTTATCCATTATTCTGCAGTTCAGTTCTGAGTTCTATTTAGAAGTACCTGTAGCTGTTTTGGTCAGATTGCTTCGTTCAGGCTTGGAGAGCACAATTATTGGTGCACTGAATGCTCTTTTGGTATTGGAGAGTGATGACTCTACCAGTGCGCAGGCAATGGCTGAAAGTGGGGCAGTTGAGGCGCTTCTTGACCTTCTTAGTAGCCATCAATGTGAGGAAACTGCTGCCAGACTACTTGAAGTGTTGTTGAACAATGTGAAGATCAGGGAATCTAAAGTTACCAAATCTGCAATATTGCCATTGTCCCAGTACCTTTTGGATCCTCAAACCCAAGGTCAGCAAGCGAGGCTTCTTGCAACTCTAGCTCTTGGTGACCTATTCCAGAATGAAGCTCTCGCTAGAACAGCAGACGCTGTTTCAGCCTGCCGAGCCTTAGTGAATATACTGGAGGATCAACCCACAGAAGAAATGAAAGTAGTTGCTATGTGTGCTTTGCAGAACCTTGTTATGTACAGTAGATCAAATAAAAGGGCAGTTGCTGAAGCTGGTGGTGTTCAGGTTGTACTCGATCTGATTGGTTCTAGTGACCCTGAGACATCAGTACAGGCTGCATTGTTTATTAAACTTCTTTTCTCAAACAACACCATTCAAGAATATGCTTCAAGCGAAACTGTCAGAGCTATAACAGGTAAATTTCTTCATTTCTTGGTACGCTCGATTAATTTTGGGTTGTTGGTGATGATAATTATATTAGTCCGGCTAATGTCTTTCTAGTTGTAACTTCTTATAACATGTTGCCTTTGCATGTGATGTATTGCCTTCCATTCTGTCATTTTCTTTCGGATGATTGAGAAAAATAGTCGTTGGTATCATCCGCTCTTTACACCATCTCTGTAGTTAAGCTTCATTTGTTTGAACTTTCAATTGCTGCCTTTTCAAACTCAAATTTTGCCTGAATTTTAGCAAATTTTAGTTTCAATCTTTTATAAGATTTATTTTAAAAGTAAAATAATTTGCAAGAGTTGAGTATTAGTTTAGTTGATCCAACAGATCGAACAGCCCTTATTTTGGCTTCTGATTGCGTTCTATTCAAAGTAAGTTGAAGAAATTTTCAAGATAATTTCGAAAGGTCGTGGAATTTTAAAATTAAAAGTTGTCGAACTCATTGAGTTGATGTGCAATAATTGTATAAAACCATGAAAGAGAATAATGATTGTTTAGAAAAAAACCATTAAAAAATATAATTGCGTAATTTTGTTGTTAATAGTTCATTTGAAATGTCAAGTAACAGAAAGTTGAGATGTTATGACTTTGAGCTAAATGTAGCGCACTGTTTTTTTAGTGGTGCTTATATTTGAAAGCTTCACTTGGTTAATATTCTTCCGAATACACCATTGGACTTTATGCATTAGAAGATTATATTGTTTCTGTCAAGTAATGCAAATGTATATTAAAATGAAATCTGTCGCTAAAACATGTATGGATTGCTTATAATTCAAAATATACAACTCGTACGTATTAGAAAGAAAGATTTTAGGTAATTAATTCCGTTGAAATGAAAATTGTTGTAGAAGCGTGTGAATTTTTTACCTACATCGACTTTCAAAAACGTAATTCTGGAACCGGCCTGCAGTGAAGCACATACATCTCAGCTTTCCAAACGCTCTAGAAAACGTACTTCTGATTTTTTTTCTATGGTCAAAAACTAAAATGTCCAAGCAGGCAACTCTTATCATCATTCATCTGTTTTGTTAAAATTCATAGTTTTTTACCTGCAACTCATCCCTTCTCGAGCTCTCACAGGTCATATTGAAATAAACCTTTTTATTATGAACCTTCTCATATCTCACCTACTGTATTTCAGCTTCTGAAGATGTTTTTACATCTAGTTACAGCTTGATAGTTTTGCGAGAATTAATGGATTGATAATCTGCTTTTCTTGCAGCTGCAATTGAGAAAGACTTGTGGGCCACCGGTGCAGTAAATGATGAGTATCTAAAAGCACTGAATGCACTATTTGGGAACTTTCCCCGTCTGAGAGCCACAGAACCTGCAACGTTAAGCATCCCTCATCTGGTTGCATCTCTTAAGACTGGATCAGAAGCTACTCAAGAAGCTTCCTTAGATGCTCTATTTCTTCTAAGGCAAGCTTGGTCAGCATGTCCAGCAGAAGTGTCTAGAGCGCAATCTATTGCTGCTGCAGATGGAATCCCCTTATTACAATATTTGATACAATCAGGCCCACCACGATTTCAGGAGAAGGCTGAATTTTTACTGCAGTGTTTGCCAGGGACACTAACTGTAATCATCAAGAGAGGAAACAATATGAGACAATCAGTTGGGAGCCCGAGTGTATACTGCAAGCTAACCCTTGGAAACACTGCCCCTCGCCAAACCAAGGTACAGAGTTGACCTTTTTTGGCTCAAAATTGTTCACTTTAGAATGCTGTTCATTTCTTTTGGCTCGTGAAATTAGTCTTCTGAATGCTACAGAAAATATAGAAGTTGGAATCTAAGGATTCTTAAATGAGGAAATATAGCTTGTATAGTTTGTGGAGGGTTCTGCAAATCATGCCAGCATCTCTTGCTCACTTCACCACCTTTGCACCCTACATGGAGTTCCCTGACATAAACTTACAGATTTGCACAACACGATCTTTCAATTTCTAGAAACTTCACAAAAACACAATTTTTTTTTTAATTATTACGAGTCTTTTACACATACATGTATTTGAGAAGGCGTTTTTCTCCGTGTTCTCTATCAGTTTCTTGAGTAGAAAATTATTCATCTAAAAGCCAAGCCAGAAAAGTAGGTTATTGATCCAAAAAACAATGTCAAATTTGTTTGATAGTGACAAATGTTTCTAACAACGTTACTATGGTGCAAATGCTGTGCGTAGATAACCATTTATAATTAATAAATCTATATACAAAGTAATGTGGTTTTGGTTCTTGGGGAATGTTGCATCACTTGGCTGGGAATCTTCACAATAAATGCTAAATGGATCACGCCATTTGTGCTGCCATTCTGTGTACAATTGTAACTAATGAAAAATGTCGTCACTCTCAGGTTGTATCAACAGGCCCCAATCCAGAGTGGGATGAAACATTTGCTTGGTCCTTTGAAAGCCCTCCTAAAGGCCAGAAGCTTCATATTTCATGCAAGAACAAAAGTAAAATGGGGAAGGTAAACGAGTCAGAAAAAACAAGATTTAGATGAATTTCTGCTTCTTCTGATACAATTTATTGTTGCTTCGTTGCATTAATGGTGTTGTTGCTATGTATGGCAGAGCTCATTCGGAAAGGTAACTATTCAAATCGACCGTGTAGTGATGTTAGGTGCCGTATCTGGGGAGTACACTCTACTGCCTGAAAGCAAAAGCGGGCCTTCAAGAAATCTGGAAATAGAGTTCCAGTGGTCTAACAAGTAAAAAGTCCTGCTAAGGTCTGATGAATTCAACTGCAAAGTGAAATTATTCTTGATTCTCCAGTTATATGTACATTTCCATAGGATCTGGTTGTGTTATAGTGTGCATATTTTTTGCAAAGTTTTGTAATATTCCTCTTGATCTGAAATTACTGTTTCTTTTCTCTTGTTTTTGTTTTTCATCCTCCCACATCTTACTCGAATCCGGGACAGAAAACATCATATTTATTTACGTGTTCTTCTGTAATTTTGATTTATTTTATTCTTGGAGAAATCGAACCAATCATTTTATGCGCAATTTTTTTGCATGTTGTTACAAGTTCTAAACGAAGATTTGGACCAAAAAACCAAAAGATAAAAAAGAAGTTGCTTTTAAATTTGTTGATCGAAGAGTAGATTGTGATTATGATTTTTAGAAGGGGCAATTTGTAATTACACTAAACAAAGGGGAATGCATTATGAATCAACAAGGACTACAAAGGTGAGGAGGATGAAATCTTTTGCTACAGCCTACAAAATATGCTATACTTTGTTTTATATTTACTAAAATTAATTAACGAAGCAAAACTTTAGGATTGTTAGATTGAGTAATAAGGCAAGAACACATCTCGTTATTGAAAGCAAAAATTTGCATTTAAAAAGATTCCTCCTTAAAAAAATCTAATAATATCATATATCTATAATATTCAGTTAATTTGGTGGCTTTGGGGGAAAAATATTTCCAATTTGGTGGTTTTAGAAAACCTTTGTCGATTGTTCAAAAAAACACACACATACGACAACGGTTTTCACTAAAACAGTTGTTAAAAAGTATACGACGTAGGTGCGTTATTGTTTTGGTTTTTTCTTATAATGTTATTAGATTAAAACGTAGGTGCGTTGTTGTTTTGGTTTTTTCTTATAATGTTATTAGATTAAAACCAACAAAAAATTTCTAAGTTGTTAGATGAAAGTCAACTTTATGACTAAAATCTAAAACAAGTCAATTTACATGACAAAAATTGCAATTTTTCATATTTTAAAGTATAATTATTGAACAATTAGTTTAATTTCTCTTCATATTATATATTTAATTTTCTTTTACTATTAAAGTTTGAAAAAATAAATTTTATTATAGTAACAGAAATGGTTAGGAACCGGAAATCCGGAACCATATCCTAGTGGTTTGATTCTGGTTCTATCTTTCGTCGGAACGGGAATAATACGGTTCATTTCACCCTACTTTGTGAGGCACTGCCCCCATGAGGTGATCAAAGGCCCAGATTTACACACAGATACACCCCATGAAGTGATCAAAGGCCTAAATTTAATCACCATGTAAAATCAATGGCTGAGATCCTGTGAGGGCACTGCCCTACAAGTAGCATCTACATTACCGAATAATACTTTTAGAACCCGTAAGATCTAATAGAAGATATTTATAAATCTCAAATTTTCACAAATTTTAAAAATAAAGATTTTAATTTCATATAAGTATGATATTCATATACATCAACAAACCATACACTCATACGACACCCATAATTTACTTTTCTATATGGCTTCGCATGCATTTCTCCATGACGACTATATATCAAGATGACGTTCAAGTGTGTCTACTTTGGTTCCTCCCTCGGTACCAATTATTTAGCACGGTCTATGCTATATGGAAAACTCGGAACGCCCTGGTTTTTCTGGGGCGGGTTACGTCGGAGATCAAGGTCGATGTCTGTAAATGTTCATACTGTATATTCCCACACAGTTCCTTCCATGTTACTTTGATTTAGATCCTTCTTGTATAGGATTCTGACCTACTTTTTGAGGCTTTATTGCATGCTATATAGCCTGGTTGTGTCCGATATACTCATTCTGTCTCATATATTTTGACTGAAATTTCTTTTCTTTTTTTTCAATCTTAAATTTATAGTCTAGTTTTTATATTTATTACTAATTTATTATCTATTCTTGTACCAATCTACTCCTTCTTTAATTTGTTTTTTTTATTACTAATTTGTTTATTTTTAAGTACTAAAACATTCATTAAATAAAGGATAAAATGGAGAATTTTTTTGTAAATTTTTTTTTTCCAATAAATTTTTTAATCTGTGTGAAAATACATACAAACTTAAATATGTGAGATGAATGAAATATGTGTTTTGTAATCAATATACTTTTTTATCAATAAAATTCACATTTACTGATAAAATTACTTTCCTACTTGCAACTTCAATCTTTTTACCAATAATTCGTCTGATTTAAATCGTTGTAATGAACGACTGACTACATTTCAATCTTTTCTCTTTGTACATAAATTTGAAATACTTATTTTTATGGGCCAAGTTTAATTAAGATTATATCTCCTAGACGTATGGTGAATTATTTTCATCACGTTAAATGTTTTCATAATCAGACCGGTGATCGAATCGGTCTACTTTAAAATAGCAGTTCAATCGGTTGGACTGGTTCAATAAGTGGTGATTAAATTACATTCACAATATTTCTCTTGGTCCAAAAACATAAAGTACTATTGATTCTGAGCATACGATAGATTAATTGTTAGGAGACAATAATTGTCTTGTTAGACTAACTATCAAAACATGACGTATAGGCTGTTATATAATTTTAAAATATTAGAGCTGCACAATAATCACTGGCTATAGTTTTGTATAAAGCGACAAACAATTTATTATACAATTGGTAACACTGTCAAGATCATATGATCGATTCTCATGGATTGCAAAGAGTACAGTTATTTGAGAACCGATGAGGATGATAGGAAGCATTGACTTCCTCTAGCTAGGAGAGCCATCGAAAATCTGTGCTTAAGCTCCGATACAATATAAAAATATTTGACTTGCATCATCAGTTATAATTTTTTGTAAAATGACAAATATTATCTCTTGTACTAATGTGACATGCTCTCTACATAGGAATAGATAGTTTTCCAAACCATTAATTTTTTATTTTTTTGAATCATTTTGCAAAAATAAAAACATTACTCGATCGTGACATTTTATATATGTGACTCGAATAATCAAAATAATAACAATATAATAACACTTAAAACCATGAATGAAAATTTTGTAACTAACATATAATAATGAACAAAAAACATATAAATTGATATAGCAGTTATTTAATTACTTCTCCTTTTCTTCGTTCTTTTAGCAGAACGCTCCTTCAATCTGTTGAGTTGCCTCTCCCACGCCTCTCCACAAATACTCGAATTACGTTTGATCTCCTCACATGGGCCATGGCCCCAAAGAATTCTTCACACCCAACTCGAGATCGTATATTCTCCGCAAGTTCGGATCAGAAAGTGCTCCTATGCATTCCTTAACTCGACAAAAAGTTTCCTGGATTCCTCCTTTGTTAGAGGTGCAGAACAAACAACCGGATGGTATCGAAGAGCCATATTTTTGTAAGCTTTCTTGATCTCATCAAAACCTACATTTTGAGAAGTGAGCAAGAGAGTTTGATAAAAGTTGGATTTTTCCTGCATGGATAAAATGACCAAAGATGATAGGTTTTTGAGTTTTGGTTTTGTGGTACTTCGATGGGTTTTGAGGAATCACGTTTCCTATTTTGTAGTTTGTTTGCATGGAGAATTTCATAGTGCCTGCGTGTGTAGTGAGAGAAGTGTAGCTCTTAGCTCAAGGAGAAGATTGTAATGAAGTCATGCATGCATATATAATATATCTATATCTATATAAAGATGTCTGAGTGCAAATGAATCGAGTCGGCCAACAAAATTATGGCTCGCGGGGTTTGATATATTTGTTTTATGTTTGAAAATGGTGAATTCCAGTAAAGCACAAACATGTTCATATATAGTTTAAGCCACCTTCTAAAATATTTTTTTGTACAATAGTCCTTGCATGTGCATCTCACAATTTATTATTATTATTATTATTATTATTATTATTATTATTATTATTATTATTATTATATTTAAATAATTTTATCTTTTTCATCATACTAAGAAGCTTCTTAATTACCTTGTAAAGGACATTGAATTAACTATAAGATAAATGAAAATGGAGTTTGTCTTATAATAATAAAAAAAAATCATGAAATTTTGATAGGTTCATGAATAAATTATTTTTTATGATTAAAGTAACTTGAATAGTTAATTAATTTATATTATTTCATATTAAGTATAAATTATTGAATTTGATAAAATACATAATTACAGATATACCTTATATATATGATGTTATTTTCTACTTAATGTCCAATTCATTGAATGTTCCATAAAGGATTTCATGTATGTATGTGTGTGTGTGTGTCTATATATATATATAGCCCTGCAATTTTTATAAATTGTTGACAATTTTATTATTTTTCATTGTATATAAATTAACACACGGTACCCAATTATATGTGTCATGTCGAGCAACATAGGCTCCGTGAAACGTCATATTTGCAAGGCCCGTGAAAAGTTGGACCGAGTTTGTACTGACTTTCGAAAATTTCACTTACCGAAACTTCTAAATCTGCTAACTCGGCGACAAGATTTCGAAATTTTAGTAAAATTTGGGACTGGAACTATGGAAAAGAATTTTGTTAATCATGAAATGATTTGCACGAGATTAGGGTAACACCTCTTTAAATTAATAAAATTCCATGGTCCCAACATTATTAATTTATTGAAGTTTTACTGTATTAAAAAGTTTGATTTTTTAGGTTGAATAAAATCATCTTACCCGAGGGCGGAGGCCCTGTCTCGATAGGTAAACCTCTCGAGAATTCTGGAATTAAAAGTTGTAATGAATACTTCTTTCTATTCTGGATACTTTGACTGCTGGACGTTCAATGTGATCAATAATGAAACTAAATGCAAATATACCCTACAAGTTTGGTTGAAGCCATTAAATAAGTTTCAGTCATAATGGAAATCTCAATAATAACCTCCAAACGTACGATCACATACAGACATGCCATAGAATTTAAGTACTCCTCCTTAAAATGCTACCAAGAAAACTCAGAAAATAAATAATGTAGGGTTTTATTATTCCATTCATTTTCTGACATACACTGTGGTCTAATTAAAGAATCCTTTGACTTACTCACTACATATATATATATATATATATATATATATATATATATATATATATATATATATATATATGTATATATATGTATATATGTATATGTATATATATGTATATGTATATATATGTATATACACCATACAAATATTTAATGTGTGTGTACCATATCAAAAAATGCTGATAGATGTATATATATAGTTAACATGAATTAACTTTTTCATTGCAAATGCTGACATACAATTGTTCTTAAAAATTTTCAAGAAAATTACTTTTTTAGTTTTCAAGTTTAACTTACGTGATTTTGATCTGTTATATTGTCAAATTGAGATTTGGTCCTATATTTTTTTTTTAATTTTAGAAATTTGTATCACAATTTTAGTTATTTTTCAACACAAGTGTTTTTATGATTAGGACTAAGCAAATTGTTCTGGCAACTCAAGCCTGGAGGACCATAAAATGAAAGGTACCAGTCAATTGTGTCCGAAATCACTGGAATTTGATCGATGTTGCCTTTTGTCACATCACCTAGTTATAACCAGTGATATTTGAGATAAACTTTATGATTATATTCTTATAAAAAGTGATTATTATTGGAGGATAATAATCAAAATACGTGAGATCATATGCTAAATACACAATGTTTTTACTCTTATATTCATTTTAGCATTAACGATTATTATTTTTAGGTCTCGTAGTTCACTCATACATCTTTATTCTTATTTTACTTTTAATAAATATATTTTCAAAATACGTGAGATCATATGCTAAATACACAACGTTTTTACTCTTATATTCATTTTAGCATTAACGATTATTATTTTTAGGTCTCGTAGTTCACTCATACATCTTTATTCTTATTTTACTTTTAATAAATATATTTTCAATTTTATTTATATAATTTAAATGACTATTATTTAAAATATATTAATATTTTTTTATTATTTAAACTTATTTCATCCTATTTTACGAGTACAATTTATTTAAAATAAAATTTTATTATAAATTTAAAATGAAGGAGCATAGGAAAAATCACATTTGCATACAATAAAAAACAATATATAAATTACTAATTCACGGATTTTTGTTGTATGGTGTCTAAATATGCTCAAATAAGTCGACACGAATTTGGTGATGCATTTGACTGTCACGTAATTTTGAATTTGTCCAGAGATAATTATAAAATCTTCGATTTGAGCCCTACACTGGTTGTATGAGTTCATCACCTTCATCGTTGTACCAATTTGTCACATATTCGCTTTCATCTTAAAAAAGCATGTGGTAAAGGACATATTGGTTGCTTGTAGCTTAGAAAATCTGTAAAAAGAAGGCGGCATGAAATATATTGGAACAAACAAAAAATTTGGAAAATTAGGTGGATATCGCGTATAAAAACTAATTTGAGAATATTGATAATTTGCTGGAATTGGGAATTTTGGGAAAAACATTTTCTTTCGTCGTGTTTAGAGAATTCGCAAAATTTCTAAAAAAATCCTCTTTTATTTTCATTCATTTCGGGTAAAAAAAATATGATTATAACATAAATATTAAAAAGAAATTGTGATGATGAAGTTAATATAGAAAATATTTTGTGATCATAATAATGTGTTTGGATTAATAAAATAATTTGTGAAAATTAATGAGTATTTATAGGTGAATTTTTAATTTTTTTTAAAATAACTAGCCGTTGAAAATTTTAATATTTTATAAAATTAAGATTTTTATCATTTTTTTAATTATTTTTATCGTTTAACCGTAGGTACATTTTTTTAAAAAAAATATTTTTTTTAAAAATAAAATGGAACCGTTTGTCAATTTTTTTTTATTTTTTATTTATAAAAATGGGGGATGGGACGCGCCCGACACAATTGAAAGGGTTTGAAAAAAAATTAAATTGGGCGTTTAAACTTTTGACCGGCCAACTGATGTGGAAAGTGGATAGATGTTTTAGCAATCACCTCCATTGATGTTCAAACATTTTGATTTAAGAATAGGTCTCTTGTAAAATGTTATCACGAATCTTTATCTGTGAGACGAGTCAATCATACCGATATTCACAATAAAAAGTAATACTCTTAACATAAAAATTAATATTTTTTCATGGATGACCTAAATAAAATATTCGTCTCACAAAATACGATCGATATAGATGCTCTAATCTCCAAAGTAGGTTTGGTAAGTTTGGCTTGACACATTCGAATATGTTTACGAACTATTCGAACTACTAATCGAAAATAAATTCTGGAATGTTCAATATATATTTATTTATTATATCATAAAAAATTAAAGTTCGCAAACTATCGAATAAAATTATTTGGACTCGAATTCGATTAAAAAAAAATGAAAATATGTTTGAGTTCAACTCGAATTTCGAATACAAAGCAAATATTTTTCGAATTGACTCGATTATTTTACCTCAACTACTTTATGATGTATGTTATTATTTCGAAATTTATTAAAATATCTAATAAAAAATAATAAGAAAATGGCAATTGTCGCGATATAATCGATGTCAAACTTAATATCTGATAGCAAAATAAAGAGGGAAAATGAAAGGCAAATATAAGATGGATACAAATAGAGTACTAAAGGCAATGGTCCCTGCGAGCAAAACAACATTTGAAGCCTCACAGTTCTTATCCTCGCCGTGGTTCCGTGAATGAAGTTAATTCTCTTCATTATGCCGCCATTTTTGGTTTTTACCAATAATTATTCCAACATATAAGTGGTTCCGTGAATGAAGTTTGCAAAAAGTTTAAAACAAAAATGGCGACATAATGAAGAGAATTAACTTCATTTATTAAACCGAACACGCTGAAAATATACTAGTAATTTACGCGCACGATGAACAAATATATAAATAATAATTGTTAAAACTTTAACAATTTTGAGAATGTGAGATAGTTGAATTTAGTGAAATATATATATTTTTATGATAATTTTATAGGGATACTATCTGTCTATTTCGGAGTTATTTATTTAAAGAAACCGGCCGATGCTTAAAAATATACTGTTGATAGTCTGGTAAAATTGAAATTAGATATATGAAATTGTAATCTTGGTAATTATGCACGAAATAAATATAATATGGATATTATGGAGTGAATTATATGATAACCTGAGTTTGTCATTTCCATAAAATGAGTCTATTGTACAATGATATTTATATGGAGCTTAAGCTCGCAATGTCACAAAAATGTTATCAGAGATGTTCAGTGACAAAAATGTCAGTAATAAGACACATTTTGAACCTAGGGTACATCAATAAAAGCGGTAAAGTAAATAATCCAAAAAAAGGTAAAGAAAACACAATCATTGATTCATTATAAAAAGACTCGATCATCAGCTCAATCTTGCACGTTCAATTGTTTTCTTGGCGGGAATATTTATTGATTTTCAAACATTTTCATATCAATAATTGTACTACTTGTAATCTATATCAATCAAACACGTGACATTAACAAAGTTACATTTATATACTGCATCGTATACATAATGTCGAGCTCGAAAATTCAATATGGTGTATTTGATTAAACACGTTGTGGAGGCGGATGCATAACACTACTTGCACGATTTCTGCTCTGGAAATTGCAATATTGTTTGAGTTTGTTCTTGACTTTGTTTTCTCAGCACACTTTTACAGCATAATTCCAACATCAATAATTCATCGAAATAGCGACATGTCATGCTACGTAAATCATCTATGCTATGCTGGATTCGTTTGTTTGATATGAACATGTGGTATAGTTATTTCTTTACGCAGCGTTTGGTTGGGCGGATTAGGTGTAATAGATTATTTTATCACACTTAATCATGCGTTTGGTACGATTTTTATTTAACCAGCTTAATTCTTCCTATGAATGATTAGGTGGTATTACGTGTGATAAAATAATACCTCATTCCTCCGTAGGATTATTAATCCCCCCTCTATCCCTACTCTCTTTCCAATTTTACCCTTATTCCTTCACCGCTATTGAACCACCTCGGCTGCCGGACCCGCCGCTGCCGCCCTCGCCGAACCGCCTCCAGATTTCCGCCGCCGGACATACGCCGGACCGCACCGCACAGCCGTCGCCGGACCTTCGTCGGAACGCCATCGCCGTCGTCGGACCGCCGTCGTCGCCCCGACGCCGTCGCCGCCACGCGGCTGCCGGATCCACCGCCAGACCACCGCCGGAGTTGAAGAAGAAAAAAAAAGAGAAAGGGAAATTTTGTCCTTTCATAAAAAATTTCAAAATTATCCTACACTTAAAAATCTTACCAAACATACTACCATATATTACATATCTACGACGATCATTTTCTTTATTATTTACATCTGCAACCAAACGCAGCCTTATAGTTTACATAACATTTTTAGTGAATTTCTAAAAAACATGAAAATTTATTTATTTAATCTTAAATTGATGATGTTTTTATCGAGATTTATTTTTTGGCTTAAAATAAATAAAATCGTAATAAAATTTTAACGCTTCTTACGTTTAAACTTTTTAAATTTTGTAAATTTTGGAACTTGATTATACTGTTTCATCACGCTTCACACTTTTTATAACTTTAGTAAAATACATATAAATTCTAATTTGATTCAATAGATATTTAATAAATGATGTATTCAATCTATCATACAAGAAAATAATTAACGTATCAATTAATTAGTATCTTTTGCAAAAAAAAATCAGAGACTACGTACAATGATAATAATGTGTAGGGATTAACTAAAAAAATATCTTCCACTGATATTTTCCAAAGCATCTTTTTGTAAAAGATATCATTTCGTAAGGGGATTTTATATTGAATCGAATAAGTTGAATCTATGGCCAAAAATATAAGTAATAATGAAAAAGAGAACAAAAGAGAAGGAAAAGAAAAAAGAGATCGGTTCATAAAGTTTACAGAGATATTTCACCATGAAGATCTTTTTTTGTCTCTAGGGCATGATGCTTTCTAACTTGAGTAGATCTCATTTGAGACGGCCTCGCAAATATATATGTGTTAGATGGACCGAGTCAGTCATATCTACGATGAAAATAATATTTGTTAAAATTCGGGTCAAGTCGAAGATCAATATCACAAAGGGATGATAAGAATGATTGTATTGTAATTAGATTAGGATTAGAAAGAATGAGGTGTTTTGAATTTGTTCGAAATTTTATTTACTAGATTAGAAATAACTGAAACGATAAAAATAATAATAGATATCGACCAAAAGGATAAGTGTGAGTTCAAACTCATCTTAAAACAAAAAATATCTATACCCTTAAGGGTATCGGAGATGTTCGGTGTAGTTTATTTCACTAACGTGATTTACATATTATTACGTTCATACGAAAGTTTATCCAATACAGACCGAAATATAGTATCTGCGACTTGTGGATTACCACATTGTAAAAAATATTTTGTTACCAGTGATGAGTCGGTATCAAAACTCAAACCTAGTTAGTTATATACATATTATTACTATATTATAAAATTCTTACATATTTTGTTACCACTAACTTATACATCTTACTCATGTAACATGTATTCTGCTCCTCATGTGGCTTTGCCAAATAAATTTCATCTTAATCCTAATGTACAAAATATGAATGCCCTTTGCATTTGCTCATCATGATATCAAACTTTAATATAAAATATTAAAAAAAAGCAATTTATTTGAATATATAGGATTAGAATCTTAGAGGCCTTATAGCTAGGCGAATGAACCAACAATTACTTAAAAACAAAATTTCCTTTTATAATTGAACATTTCTCCTCAAATCCCTCAATCACAAAAATTTATGTGAGACGGTCTTACGAGTTGTATTTTGTGAGACAAATCTCTTATTTGACTTATCCATGAAAAAATATTACTTTTTATGCTAAGAATATTACTTATTGTGAATATCGGTATAGTTGACTCATCTCACATATAAAGATTCGTGAGATCGTCTCACAAAAGACCTACTCTCCTCTATTTTACGTTTTTCTTTCATAAAATAAGGCTCGGTCCCATTGAATTTGTGACCCCGATGCCCATCTTTTCGTCCCTCGCCCACTCTACAAAGTACGAAATCCCTAATCTATTTTCTTTTAGGGTTTGAGCTTTCAATCTTCCTGTTTTATGTCATAACCCATCAAATTTTCGGGAAATTGGTCTTCAGTCCCTAATCGTCGATTTTTTTTGTGTTCGGTCCCTGAGTACTTTTTTAGTACCACATTTCCACATAGAGTGTACTACGTTTCCATATAAAGTGTACAAAAATTCGTGTGAGACGATCTCACGGGTCGTATTTGTGAGACGGATATCTTATTTGGGTCATCCATAAAAAAATATTACTTTTTATGCTAAGAGTATTACTTTTTATTGTGAATATGGGTAGGGTTGACCCGTCTCACAGATTAAGATCCGTGAAACAGTTTCACATGAGACCCACTCAATATCAATTTAAGTGTATATAAGTACATCAAGCATTTTTCATTAACTATATATTAATTATTAACTCGAGATTTATATATATGTGTAGAAGTATAAAACAATATATATATATATATATATATATATATATATATATATATATATATATATATATATATATATATATATATATATATATATATATGAGCATCCATTATCAACACAGAAAAATACACGTGAGAACGCCGACCCACACGTGTCTATCCCTCGTGTCACTATATATATATATAGTTTTGATATCCTGCATACTTACCGTGCACACCTTTGTAGGCACCGATGATGTTTCACTCATCCATTGGATGCACAATTTTTCTATATTTCATCACATCCAATAGGTGAGTGCCACCTCATCGGTGCTGTGCAGGATATCAAAATTATATATATATATATATATATATATATATATATATATATATATATATATGAGCATCCATTATCAACACAGAAAAATACACGTGAGAACGCCGACCCCACACGTGTCTATCACTCGTGTCCCTCTCATCTCGCTCGTGTCAATTCAGGCCCTTCTACTCCTTTAGTCCTTTATGTGGATCTCTCGTCCTTGGCTTCTCCATTTGCCTCTTCTTGTCCCTATCTCACAAAATACTAGACAACGAAATACAAACCACTACATAAAATATATTTTTTTATTTTAAATTATTCATTACATTTATGGAATTAATTACGTTGGTGTAATAAATTATGACCTTTTAAAATAATATATATTAGTATACTTGTCATTTTTAAAATAATATAATACAGTGGTTATTTCAAGCATCACTTTCGATTATTCTTCTATTGTTCTTAGAGAATTTCTCTATATATAATTGTACTTCTTACGATCCATAAAATTCAAACTCATGATCTTGATTCTTACACCCATGGTGGAATAAAAATAAAAGAAATATTAGAATCGAAACTAAATCAACAATAGAGTTCCTCATATATCATACATGGAATCCAGTCTTTCTTTCTCTTGGATTTCATTATCGTTCTCCCATTCAATGCCGTTTTCAGTTAGGTAAGAGAGTGATATGTTTATGACTCAACAAACTAGGAGAAAAATACTCAGTTTAACTCTAGATTGATCCAGTTCGAAAAAATTCTTAACTAGATTTAGAGTATAATTTTCGTTAACAATTATCTTAATCTCTACAGTTCTTTCCTTATTAATATGATAGGTTAATTGTAACTACTAACTAGTATAGGCTAAAATGTATAGGTTTTTGTGTATATTTATTGTGTGCCACTCATATGTAGATAATCACACCAAAGTTCTATCATAAAATAATCTTACCGAAAAACCAAAATTTCTATTAATATATTCATTATATTACATCATAATAATTTATTTTTTATTTAATTTCGTGGGAACTTTTTATATTTTTTCTGAAAATATTTTTTTTTTTTGGGATTTTCTCTCCTTCCCCAAACTAGGGGTGCAAACAACGAACCGAATCGAGCCGAATAATAGTAAAAAATTCAGGCTCGAATTCGGCTCGAAATAGGTATATTCGAGTTCGAGCTCGATTCGAAGTTCGATAATTTCAAATATTTGGGCTCGAGCTCGGCTCGAAATGAAGTTCGAGTTCGAGTTCGGCTCGAAATATTCGAATATATTCGTGAACTATTCGAATTATTGCTCGGATATTAAGGTTTGAAAGCTCGAAATGCTCGAAATATATATATATATATATATATATATATATATATAATTACATTATATTAATAAAATATTAAGGCTCGCGAACTATTCGCGAGCTATCGAACAAAATAATTTGGGCTCGAGTTCGGCTCGAAAAAAAGTTCGAACGTGTTCGAGTTCGGCTCAAATTCGATAAGTTCGAATACGAATCGAATATTTATCGAGCCGGCTCGAAAAACTCGCGAACATGTTCGGTTCGTTTGCAGCCCTACCCCAAACAATGATAATCACTTGATTATAATTTTGGTATATTTGCATGGTCAAGGTTCACATATTGTGTGTGGCCAGATCAGTTATACAATGCCACTTGTCCACCCAATCCGCCTATATATGCCAGGTACAGTCCGTCACCCGATGGCACATACACCGCTCACGCACTAAAAGGTGTAGGGGTCCTTGCGCCTTCGATTTCTTGGTTTCTCGGCGCTCCTTCGTTGAATCCTCCGCCGATTTTCAACGAAGAAAAAGATGTTTATCGAGAGTTTTCAGGTTGACAGCCCGAATGTCAAGTATTCTGATGGTGAGATTCAGTCCGTGTACAATTATGAGACAACGGAGCTTGTTCACGAGAACAGAAATGGCACCTATCAATGGATTGTGAAGCCGAAGACCGTGAAATACGAGTTTAAGACCGATGCCCGTGTGCCTAAACTGGGGTAATTTGGTTGATTATGGAGTTAATGTGTGGCTGTTGCGAGATTATGGCCCATGCATTTCAATTATTGTGTTTCATTTCGTGTTTTCTGATTTTTTGTTTTCTTGTCGTGGGTTTTGTAGGGTTATGCTTGTTGGATGGGGAGGCAACAATGGTTCGACCCTTACTGCTGGTGTCATTGCGAATCGAGAGTGAGTTTTTTTTTTAAATATAAATTTGGATATGGTTATTTTTTTTGTTTTTGAAAAATGGAATAGAATCAAACGTTTGTGGGATTTTGTTGGTGAATCTCAGGAGGAAATCTGTGAATTTGTGACTGTTGGTAAAATATTTTCAAGACAAGATTCTACGGAATAAGGAAACCACTTTTTGGAATTTATATCCGTATTCCTTGTAAAACAAAAAGATTCAATTTTTCATGTTTTTTCCTTGGTTCTCTGTCATTTTGTGGAAGCGTGACAAAATTTTTGAGACATGGGTTGAATGATTTTCAGAGGGATTTCATGGGCAACAAAAGACAAGGTTCAACAAGCCAATTATTTTGGGTCACTCACCCAGGCATCCTCAATCAGAGTTGGTTCTTTCAATGGGGAAGAAATCTATGCCCCATTCAAGAGCTTGCTCCCCATGGTATAGTACCCCTATGTTTCCTCTGAATCTCTGATGTATATTTTAATATAATTTACATAAAGTATAAATGATTTTTGTTTTTGAACATGAATAGGTGAACCCAGATGATATTATATTTGGGGGATGGGATATCAGTAACATGAACTTGGCCGATTCAATGGGAAGGGCTAAAGTATTAGATATTGATCTTCAGAAGCAGCTTAGGTCCTACATGGAACACATGGTTCCACTCCCAGGAATCTACGACCCAGATTTCATTGCTGCAAATCAAGAGTCACGTGCGGACAACGTGATCAAAGGAACCAAGAAACAACAAGTTGAGCAAGTTATAAAAGACATTAGGTACGTAGTTTTAATTTTTTTTTATTTCTTCATGTCAATATATTATGGTATTCATGTCACTTGATTCAGGTTGGTGTCTTCTGCTATATAAGTCTGAACTTTACTTGGGCTTTAGGACGATTTTTCTACTGATTTTGGATCTCTGTGTATTCTGTGGGGCATGCTGAAATATGTAGAATTGTTCCTTGGCTAATGGCGTTGAATTTGTTGATTTTTTGAAATTGGATTTTTTGCTGTGATCAAGTGATGGTGGAGTTCACAAAGTGCCACGCATAATCTACTTGTTGAAATTAAATTAAGAAAATACATATGTTGTGTAGAAGAGATGAGGAACATCATAAGTTCACTTTTTTCAGCTGGGGCAGCAGGCAATGCCAGAACTAAGAGTTCAAGTAGAATGAAACAACTTATATATACATCACACCCCAATTAATTTTTGCTTAATACATTGATTGATATATGTAAGTTTTTTTTAAAGAAATCAGTTGGTGTGGTGGTGATTTTATCTGTCCTTTTGCAAAAAGTTTAAATTATGAAAAGAAGTGGGACAGGGGAAAGAGAGAATGTAATTTGACGGCTTATGCCTCGAACTACTTTGGTCCCCATCTTAAATTATTTGAACTCAGCCACTTTTTGGACAACTAGGCAACTATCATAACCCTTTGAACATATTCCAGATTTTTTTTAAAATATTTGTTTTTTTTTTTTGAAAAAATAACGTCAAGATGAGTTTCTGAGTTTTGTATTAACTTGGAGAGCTCTATGATTTTGTTAGGGAGTTTAAGGAGAAAAATAAGGTGGACAAGATAGTGGTGTTGTGGACAGCCAACACCGAAAGATACAGTAATGTTGTGGTCGGTCTCAATGATACAGTAGAAAGCCTTATGGCCTCGCTTGAGAGAAACGAGGCCGAAATATCTCCTTCAACCTTGTTTGCCATTGCTTGTATTCTTGAAAATGTGCCCTTCATCAATGGCAGCCCCCAAAACACTTTCGTTCCAGGTAAATTTAATCATCTTATAACCAAAATTTTCATGTCGAAAGTGGTAATTAATCATAGTCATCTCGATTGTCCAGGGCTGATTGATTTGGCGATTCAAAGGAACAGTTTGATAGGCGGAGATGATTTTAAGAGTGGCCAAACCAAGATGAAGTCAGTGCTTGTTGATTTTCTTGTTGGAGCTGGTATCAAGGTTCATCACATTCTTTTGATAAACTATGCGTCGTGTTCAAGATTGTTTTGTATATTTTTTTGGTGTGTTAATTTAATTTTGTTTACTGCTACAGCCAACATCAATAGTGAGCTATAATCATTTGGGAAACAATGATGGGATGAATCTGTCGGCGCCTCAAACTTTCCGGTCTAAGGAGATTTCTAAAAGCAATGTTGTTGACGACATGGTTGCTAGCAATGGCATCCTTTATGAACCTGGAGAGCACCCTGACCATGTGGTGGTTATCAAGGTATGACCACCATCAATTTTGATTTGCATATACATACTCAATACATATATATTGGTAATTTGCATTCTGGTAATAGAAAATTTTGTTAAATCTTGATTAATAACCTCATTTCCTGTGGGGTGGATGAACGTATAGTATGTGCCATACGTGGGAGATAGCAAGAGAGCTATGGATGAGTACATTTCGGAGATATTTATGGGAGGGAGAAGTACCATTGTGTTGCACAACACTTGTGAGGACTCTCTTCTTGCAGCTCCAATAATCTTGGATTTGGTCCTCATAGCGGAACTCAGCACTCGAATTCAGCTCAAAGCTGAGGAAGAGGTATTTCTTGCAATATCAGCATTCGAATGTATAGTATTACTACTGAGTACTGACATTAAAGCCCGTTTCGATTTTGTGCTCATAGAGTTTTATATATTCTTTTCATCTCCAATTTTACAGGGAAAATTCCACTCTTTCCACCCTGTGGCCACCATTCTCAGCTACCTTACCAAAGCTCCTCTGGTAAGTGAACTCCAAGGAATTTTTTGTTTTTTTTAATAAAATGGGAATCAAAATTTATTTTTCTTGATAAAATAAATCGACATCAAGTCTAGTCCATTTCATTTACAATTTTTTAATGAAGATTCTGACTTTGGTCCCCCGGTCCAATATGGACCAGCAGCTGATAAAGTCGATGTGATCCTTTGATGTTGCAAACACCGTTGATAGCAAAACGTGTGGCTCATTATTTCTGACTTATTTATTCTTGTGAACATGAACGCTAAATCTTGAGGACCACTTAAATGATCGAGGCAACGCTTCATCTCATGTTGGTTTTATTTTGGGTACTTTTTTTGGGAATAGTTATTATAAAACTTTCAAATATATCTATCATATAGGGTTATAAGTTTGGAAGCAAGCTCACATGTTCGCCCTGGACTTGGGTCTCTGTTATTCTATAAAAATGGTGGACCTAGTTGATATAGATGTCCACTGCATTCTTTTCAAACATATATTTTAAGCCGATACGAAAAGGGTATAGTAATAGTAATAATAATAGAGTTGTTGTTTTGTGTTGGAAAACAGGTCCCTCCTGGTACTCCAGTGGTAAATGCACTTTCAAAGCAAAGGGCAATGCTTGAGAACATTCTCAGGGCTTGTGTTGGATTAGCTCCAGAGAACAACATGATTTTAGAATACAAGTGAAGAAAAATTGCGGAAATATTTTCGCGATATAAATATTTCCCGTTCTTGTTTATTTTCGGCTTTAATTTAGTACTCTCTAAGACAAGTATTTGTGTCTTTTGGTGTGTAGTATTTTTTAGTTTCTTGTAGTTATGAAATGACAGAAAACCATGCATTTTCGACTTTGCTCGTCTCGGTTAATCTATGGCGAAACGAAAGCGGTGTCACATGGAGTTCTAGTTGTGAAGTGTTGTTTAATCGCTCTCTATATATACATGTCTATCTATCTGATTTTCGTTTTGCCAAGATGTCTTTGGGCTGTAACATCTATTTGATTTCGAATTTGATCTATTACTATTTAGGATCGTGCCTGTAGAAATGATTTTCTATCATGTAAATTTATTTAGTTAAGAAACGTACTGGGTTTAACTCTTGGTACACCAAAGGTTGATTGTTTGGCTAAATTTTGAATGCCTTGACCAATGTAATGTCACTTGTACAGGTGGAACTGAATTTAAGTATTGAAACACTTTTGTTTGGGCTCTTAAATTGAATCAGAACCAATAATATTCAAGTTGTTGCAGTGTCAAAAAATGTCATGTGGTTGTTTCATATACATGTGTATAAAGTCGAGCTTCTTAACGTTCGTTAGGCCGGGTATAGGGATGTGATGTATTAAGTCGCTTGTGAGCTACTCATAGCTCGGTCCGATAAAAAATTCATCCAATATCGTTTGTTAAATATATCAAGTTGAGATCGAGCTAAAGAATATTCAGTTCACGAACTCAAACTCGACTAGCTTCTTTTTTTTTTTGACATAAAGACAAGTTTATAATATCAAACCGACTAGTTTGTTTGGTTTTGAGTGTAGAATAATAATTTGCACGGTCTCACATCGAAATTTGAGTGTAAGATAAGTTATTAAAATGCTATAAGATGAGAAGCCGAATCCTTAAACTCTGATATCTTAGTTGACCTTTTCATTAAGAATACTCATGGAACTCGAAAATGATCTTGTTTAACGAGCTCGAAAACGAGATCGCTTAACGAGCCGATATCGAGCTATTCACGAGCTTAATAATTTTAAAATGAATCGAGCTTAAAGCTTATGATAAAAGCTCAAATCGAGCTCGAGCATATATATACTTTAAACGATATGAGCTCGAGCCTGATATTGTTTTGTTCAGCTCGTTTACACCGAGATTGAGCCTATATATATTTTAAACGAGTCGAGCTCAAGCCTAATGCTATTCAACGGCTCGTTTACATCTCTAGTCAGATTCAATTACACTGAGTTGAAATTCACCCAGTTATCTCAAATCAGCTAATATTTTCAATTACACGACTGTTGATATTAGCTCGTGTATATTGAGAAAATATGAGGTTGATCATATATACTTATTAGAGAATTAGATCAAATTGTTGGTGCAAACTTAAAATCATTAGAACAATATTAATCAAATTTAGAAAAAATTATGATTTTGGTTTGTATATTTACTTATTTGATTTTGGTCATTCATATTGGTTGATTCCAGTTTTAGCCTTGTTACAACTTTTTGGTAATTTTAGATTTTTCCAGAGGAGTGCTGATATATCATTAGAAACATCAATATCATGTCGATGTATCGTCATTATCACATCAACGTCATGATGGAAAATGACTAAAACTGGAAAAAAGACAACAAATTGAAATTGAAATTGACAACAAAGATGCCAAATCGCAAATAGGTAAATGTATATGACAAAAACTATAATTTTTTCCTAAAATTTGATATGATGTAGTTAATGGTGTATCATCATAACTTATTTTTGTAAGATTATATTTTAGAAGATAAAAACATATTTATTATTGTAATGCTTCTCAAATTCAAATGACATGAATTCCATGACATGTCCAAAGTTACTCATTGATATTCTTTTCAAAATATAAAGTTTTTTTGGTAAGGATTATATAAAAATCTTATTATATTATTAAAAAATCAGAATATTTATTCAAATATATAATTTTTTAAAATAAGATTTGATACAACTTGGGGGCTTGCACCCCAAATTCGTAGGATAAATTTCATAAGCAATTTCAAATATGATCTGCGGGACCTGTTAAATCAAACAGATTCACAAGTTGACGTCGACTGACGATGGGATTTAGGTTGGGTACGTAGGATCATTGGTTACATTTCATAACTTGATTCATGATGCGGCGGCGCCACCCTCTCCGCCCGAATTTCCCTTCATCCCGGTGATCACATCGATTTGATCGCAATTTCTAATGTTATTTTAATTCGGTAGCCTTTCTTTTCACTGCTGATCCGCCTATTTTATACTTGTCTTCTGTTTGTTTAATTGTTTTGGCTTAGGAAAGGTTGTTAATCATCCACTGTCCACCGTATGTAATCCTGTTTATAATGACTACATAATTGATGCACAAGTATTCAAGAAAATGATCCACCTATTATGTCGTCATCGGTGATTTTACATGAATGATGCAGAAGTATTCAAGAAAATGATCCGTCTTTCTGTCTTGATTGATATTTAATCTGAACATTTTTTTTTTATTTTAAGGTACATTTGAGGTATATTATAAGAATGAATAGTCCTGCTCTTCCTCAAATCTTAAATGCTGGTTGGATAGTTGCAAGTGGCGGTGAACTGTATTCTAGTGAGAGATTTCAATGCTTCTTTATTGGATGCAAGAAGCATCAAAAGAGTTACAACTCCAGCTGCTTCAGAATGTGCATAGATGATGCATCTGTATCTCGTTCAGCATATGTACATCCCATATTGTCTTCCTCCCACACTCCCCATGATGCCAATGCTTCTCAGACGAAAAATAGTAACTACACTCAGAATCATTTTTCAAAGTTTGTGCAGTGTTCTTCAATTTATCATGCATAATGCCTACCTACACATCAACATACATTTGCAGATGAATCTACTTTGATTCTGTTAAGACATGGACAATCAATGTGGAATGAGAAGAACCTGTTCACTGGTTGTGTAGATGTGCCATTAACAAGTAAAGGAGTAGAAGAAGCAATTGAAGCTGGGAAAAGAATTAGCACCTTACCTTTGGATATCATCTATACATCGACACTGATACGTTCTCAGATGACAGCCATGCTTGCTTTGACCCAACACTGCTGCATGAAGGTTCTTCGAATTTGGATTATTTTGTTTACATAATGTTGCAGCGTCTTAAGAATTTTACCGCTGCGTGGACATGAATTATTTGAAATTTGTGTTAGTGCTGATTGTCAAATATATGTACCTCCTGTGAAAGATCTTAGAAATTTAAATTGAACACTACCATTGGGCCTTGGGTCAGAAAAGCTTAAAAAATATTTATCCAGGGATACTCTATTGAGCATACGTAATTAATTACTCTTTCAGCATATTGAACAAGTTAATCACAATTTATTTTTTTGACATAGAAATCCTTAAATAGGTCAAACTACCATATCGCTCAAACGTAACGTTGCAGTTGCTCTACATGTACAATGGGAACAATAACCATTTTTTTTAAATGGGAACAGAACCATTTTCATTAAAGACGTATGTATTATCGTGGTGAACCTATTCAAAATTTTGAGGTGCCTATAGTTATGCATTGTGAAATAGACCTGTGTATTATTAAGGTGAACCTACTCAAAATGATTCAGGTGCCAATAGTGATGCATTGTGAAACTGAACAAGCAAGGACATGGACTCAAATTTACAGTGAAGGCACCAAGAAGCAATCTATTCCTGTGGTTAAGGCATGGCAACTAAATGAAAGAATGTAATTTCATTCCGAAATTTGGTTATGCTTCATGTCATTCAATTTTTTCGCTTTTAATTTTAGCAGAGCAGAGCATAACAATATTGATTATGTTTATAGGTACGGAGATCTACAGGGTTTTAATAAGCAGGAAACAGCTCAAAGATATGGTAGTGAGCAGGTTCATAAATGGCGTAGAAGTTATCATGTCCGTCCTCCAAATGGTGAGAGCTTGGAAATGTGCTTAGGAAGAGCAGTTTCCTTTTTCAAAGAGCATGTAAGTGTGATGCCTATAATTCTTTTGCTATGACTGTTCTCATCATATGGGGATTTGAGTTGATAACAATTTAACAGATTGAGCCTCAGCTTTTGAGTGGAAGGCATGTGATGGTTGTAGCTCATGCAAATTCACTGAGGTCCATAATCATGTATCTGGATAAATTGACTTCCGAAGAGGTAACTATCAATTTTGTACTTGGGTATTTGATGTCATTTGATGGGTTTATTTCTCCGACTGTTCTCATTGACAGGTTATTAATTTAGAGCTCTCAACTGGTATACCTATGCTCTACATGTATGAGGAAGGAAACTTCATTCGGAGAGGAAGCCTCATTGGATCTAACGAGGCTGGTGTTTATGCTTATTCAGAGGTATTACCTTTTTCTGATTGCAGATCTAACACATGTAATTGTCATGCTACATTACATATTAACAATTATTCCAATGCCTATCTTGATTTGATCGCATATTAGTGTTAAAATAGAATGAAGGACTACTGACTATATAAATCCAGTATAAACTCAATTTGGTAGCATGGAGACTATATAAATTCTATCAACTAAAAGATGTATCATGGAATCTGTAAAATAATTTATTATATAACGGATTGAATGCACAATTCTATAAAATGTATATATAATTCATTAAACTTAATATGTATTCTACTAATCAGATCAATTAACATAAACAATCACTAAAATGTTATATAATTATGAGAAATAATTGTAAATAAGCCAAAATTATAGATAGAATTCGACATTGCAAAGTTCGTTCTATGGAAAAGATTACTTCAAATAACTTAAATGGCTCTCTAGCAACGGTTTTGACTAAACCGTCGCTGAGACTAGCTATAGTTTATACAGAACCGTCGTACTACACCGTCGCTGAGACTAGCTATGGTCTATACAGAACTGTCATTGCTATCAGTGATAGTTTACTCTTAAACCTTAGTTGAATTCAAAGCCGTCGCTAACCCTCCATGTAAATTTTTATGTCGCTGCGACCAGCGACGGTTTTGCTCATCGCTAAACTCAGCATTTTTTCGTAGTGTCTAGATGGGGAAGTTATTTAAGAACTTGAGACAATAAATCTAGATTCAGGTTATGGTGACAAAATGGATATTAAAGACTCTTTGGATTGTCCTGGTGAAATAAATGCTAGTTAATTGGTTTTAAATTTAGAAGAAATGGTTGCCAACATCACAGATAATCCTACTGACGATGCAACTAAGGACGACACCGTACTTTTATGTCTGTTATTCTCAAGAAAGCAATCAAAACATCAACAACACTTCATATTTTCTTATTACAATTTTATAAATCAACTCTCGAACTTCTGGAAACAATAAGAAAAACCAAAGATGAGATTGAATGACATAATTTTTTTTAAGAAAAATAAAAAATATATTCATATTTGAATAAAATATGTTATGCAACAAATTAATAATTTTAGCAAATTATTAATTTGTTATATGAATGGTACCATAGAGTTGCATAATGCTTTTAGGAAAACAGTATCAAACCATCCAGATGTAAATTGGCAGAATAGAATCGAAATAGTGAAACTTTGCTAGAGTATATTTCACTCCTGGTTCTGTAAGAGCTTTTGATCATATATACAAAATTCAATACGCGTATCAGTCAATATTCATACAGATGAGTTGGCATCGATCAAATTTATTTATTTTGCTGCAGAGCCTGGCAATTTATAAGCAAAAGTTAGGTGAAACAACACAACGAGGAGTGGAAGTTTGAAATTTTTCGCTCGAGTAAATCTCAAATTGCATAACCAGATGATGCCTACACATATGCTCAGCCTGATGCGTTTGGTGCAACTTGTTCAAACACGAGATGAACGATATGATAACTCTTTAGGCCAGTTTGAAGACATAAATGCACAAAGCTTGTTACTGTAGAATTAGTCTGATAATATGAAATCAGTTAGGATCTAAAGAGTAAACTATGTCCTCCCTATTCTGTCAGAAGTTTCATTTTTTCCATAGATGGAATTATGTTTAATCTAGCGTGATTATTCACTTCAGTTGTTGATTTGATATTGGATTTGAGAAATTGAACTACAACAATTTGCTTAGGTTGAAATATTAGTTGTCAAATTTTCTATTTGTAGTGCATCGTGTTTGGATAAGTATATTCCTGGACTTGGTAACCATGTGAACGACAAGGGTGTAAGTTGAGTTTCTCCACTTGCCTCTAGCTTGCGAATTTAAACTAAACTTCGGTTTTTCAAAAGCTTTTAAGGTATCTCAAGGATGTTTACATGCTACTCATTAGCTCACCCCCAGTGGGGATGTACATGTTTAAACACTAGGATGCGGTACAGTGAGTTTGACAGGATGACACGGAGAAGGTGGAAGGCATTGTAGGTGAGCCATAGTTCAGTTTAATCACATGCAACAATCTTCCTTGACCAACCAAAAGTTAGCTGCTTATTTTCGTGGAAAAATTTGTATTTGTACATACCAAAGGTGGCAACAATCAATAGGCGTCTCAATGCTTCATGTTGTCCATCCCAACTCAAGAGAGCAAAATAAATATTATATATGAGTGTTGAGAGTAATTGTGATGTCTTCTTGCGAGAGCTTGATAATTGATTTATCCTGGTCATACTCAAGGTCGAGATTGTGACATGGATGTGCTATATTGGACGAATCACTTAATTTTTTCGTGTTTTTGTTGATGATTTTATTCCACTTTCTTGGTGTCTTGTTCTCTTCACTACTCAATCTCTTTGTTTAATTCATAACAACTGGTACCAGTTCCTACGGTATTTGAAAGTTTGATGGGATTTCTAAGGAAATGATGTCTGGTGATGCTGGGTTTTAAAAGAGACCAGTAATACACCTCCAGTTTTTCCTGGGAATTTTCCTTGTGATCGAAATCAAGCTTGAGATGCAAATTGATGGCCGGAGAAAACAGATCGGGACATTGAATCAACAAGTTCGACTGAAGAAATTTTACAATCTAGCAATTTTTGATTAAATATTAGCTGTAAAACAAGAACTTCCATCAACCTGTAACAAGAAAGAAGCCGAAGAAGATGGAGGCTTATGAGTGGGAACTACTTGACTTTTAGTTGTTAGGTGTAATTCAACTAATACTAATGAAAAATGAGACACATTATCTGGCGGAGGCAAAAACCGTTGTAAAAAATAAAGTCCATCCTATTAAAGTCTCAGACATGTATGGAAAGCCGTTAGCAAACAACCAGGTGCATCTCATGAAAATATTGTCTAACTTGAAGATTGATGAAGCTGATTCGGTGGCGGCACATATCAATGACTTCAACATGATTGTTTATCAGTTAATATCGGTTGAAATAAATTTGATGATGAGATTCATGCAATTGCTCTTTTGGCTTCTCTACATGTTTTCACTATCAAAATTGATTTGCTGGTGTGCTGACTACAAAATATACCAATTTAAATATGAAAAACTAAATCTAACTTCTAAAAAATCAATTAAACGATGTGAGTTTTTTATTCGGCCATCAGTTATAATCTCCTAAGTTAGACGCAATGGACGAAGGATTGACTAAATTAAGGAAGGATAAATGAAGGAAAAAAATTTGCAAATGGCATTAATCATCTTTATATAGCATCAAATACTAAACGACATTTGTTTATAACAGATAGAAATATAGAGTTTCTGGTAATGGAAACAAAAGGAAAGACAAAGCTAATAATTACACAAATTATTAAAATAATGATATATAATAAATCTTGAATCATCTCATGTGATCTGTGTATATATGGTGGTCGTACGGTGTGTAGGCTACATGGCTTACTGGTGTCCAGGAATTCGGATTGCTTCGAGTGATCTAGAGCAGTTGGGAAGTCAGCATGTGTGTGTTATGTATTGTGGCATAATGTGCACTCGGCATTCTGAGGCAATTGCCTCAGGCGATGCTCCAATCGCATCAAGCAGGGTGGATCCATGATTTTAGGTTTGAAGTCACATACTAAGAGACAGCAGTGTGCGACATTGTCAGAACTACCAATTTCCAATGTGGCTTGCTGATTTCACTCTTCAGACTTGTGGTATGTGTGTTAATTTCCTAAAACTTTCTATCTTGGGTGTAATAAATATAGAAAGGAAAAATATCAAGTATTAGAAAAAAGAAACTTGAAAATGAAAATGGAGGTTATCAAAGAATCAAACCAAGCACTTCCTAGAAGCAAAATAAACACTCCACTAGCTTTAGGATTTCAATTAAATTAAGAAAAAGAAATCACTTAATAAACACACAAAAATGAATTTTTAAAAGTCAAAAGCTAAGAATCAATTTTTTTAGTGATTGCACATTCTCTAAGTAGAGCTGTTATAATGAGCTGATGGGACGAGTCAGCCCGCAATCCACCATTTGGCAAGTTGGGTCGGGCTACCATCTGGATGGGTTAAAAAATTACCGAACCAACCCACCTATTTGGCGGGGTGAGGCATACTAACTCGCCGATTTTTGGTTATATTAGGCGAACCGAGGCGGGCTGACCCACAACCCATCATTTGGAGGGGTAAGATGGCTTGTCATTTAGTTGGGTTGGAAAATTGCAACCCAACCCACCTATTTTGTGGGGCAGATAGGGTAAGCCAATCCGACGAACCCAGTCTATTTCGACAACTATATACCAAAGTGAAATTTTTTTGAGTAAAACACGATAATATAATTAAACAAGGTCATAGACAATTACATTGGAAATTAAAAAAAGTGCGGGAAAGATTTTTTTTTTTTTTACCAAACAAAGAAACAACTCCTTTAAATAACGTATGAATAATCTGATTCGTTGATCGTTTAACAAAAAAAAAAAAACAAATATTGAATATCCAATGCTACGATATTACAATCTTCAACTTATTTTAATCTAATTGGGGAAGAGTCTTGTGATGCAGCATCTATGGAGTCAATAATCACTAGAGAATCTGATTTAAGGATTATGTCTGCAAATTGCAAATTTTTTATCCAACGTAACTGAGAGCCTCTTGAATCCCTAAAGCTCCTCCTTTGGTTCATTACGACATATTTAGCCAATTATTTATAAAACTAACCGAAATCAAACCAAATAAATTGCTACAAATGGTTTTTAAAAATTTAAATAGAATTTTGAATTATCCAATCTAATTTCTGAATTAAATCGATTTAGCAGGCTATTCTATTTAACCAAAATTTTACTTATCGATCTGCTCTTTCAATGATTATTATAAAAAAATAATACAGATAGATAAAATTGTTTTTTTCCATCTTTTATATTTGGCTCTTTCCCATTTTAGTCCGCTTTATTATCTAAATTAAGTTCTAGTACTCTATCTTATTTTTTTTTTTTTGGCAATTTTGATGATATGTTTTTCAATTTTAGTCAATATTATAGAAGTATTTAAGTGATATTGAACATATAAATGTCAATCTTATATCAATGTCACGTAGAAAAAAGATTAACATGGCAATATATATGAGTAATGAATTAAAACTAAAATTTGATAAAATAGAAAACTAAAATAGCCAAAATACAAATTTTAATAACCAATTTTTTTAGTTTTTCATGCATATATACAATATATGAACAATATAAGAATCTAACGTACGTTTTATGGCAAAAAAATTTAATATGTTGGAAAAAGAAGTATGGCCACAATACATAACATGGCCACTGGACAGCCAATGGTAAGAGTGTTTAACCACTTAAATTCTCCATTCCCCGAAAGACTTGGCGGCAATTTCTGATCACATTCAGCCAAAAAATAACGAAAATTTCCGCAAAAAATTATTTCGTGAATGGGATAATCCATGTTTTTTCACAAAGAAAACAAAAAGTCAACACAAAAATCGATAAAAGAACACAAAAATTCATAACATTTATATTCACAATCTTGATTAATTAAATAATTAAGGCACAATCTCTTTTCTTGACAATTAATACGATTCACTAGAATTTTACATTGGAAATCCACAAAGGAAATACATTAATTATGAGTTGTCACATTATTATATTATATATTAAATTATATTTTAATTAATATTTTTAATTAATATTGTGAAAATTAAATATGCAAATTTAGATAAAAGATTGTTTTTCAATGAATCCTGCAAATTGTTAGAAGTCTGGTTTCATGGCTACGGCCACCTGCAGCTGTTCCAGCAATCCCACGACCACCCCAGAAAATTCTGTCAAATGCGATAAGAAAAAGAAGGTAATTATTATTTTTTCCTCCTTGATTTATTGAAAATATAATTTTTTTTTAATTATATTTGATATCGCTTCTTCATAATATCAATAATTTTTGGATAAAGTCTATCATTCCAAAGATTTTTGGTTCAAAGAGAGATAGCAGAGAGGGTTCAGAAGAGGACGTTGTTCCATCGGATGGAAATGAAACTGGTTAGCTCTTTCATTTCTTTCCCAGAAAATTTATGATGATGATGATGATCTATATATATATATATATATTACATAAACAAATTTCAATCATTTTTATATTTTTTTAGATTGTTTGGGGGATATAGATTTGGATAAAAAGATCATCACATCAAGAAAGAAAACTTTCTTGGAGACGTCAAGTTCCGCAAGGCAAGGTTTTCAAGGTAAGAATTAATCGTTAGCATTACGGCCAAAGAATCATGTATTTGACGTACTGACGATATTAAATCAAATCAAATTAGTAGTTTCATGTTTTCTCGAAAACAAATGTTATGATCATCTTATTAATCTGTGTGTTCAGATTTGTATTATTATTCCTTTTATAAGTATTGATAAGTCATCAGCATATCAGTAATCGTGAACTTTGATTTTTGTATTTTCCTTTGGAAAAATCATATTTTATATGCTATTTATTAAAGAACAAAATAACTTAAGTCAATCTTTATATATATATATATGTATATATATATATGTATGTATGTATGTATGTGTGTGTCTGTGTGCATTTTTGTTTGGTCACCTAACAAAAGACTAAAAATTGAGTGAATTGAGTTTGATATATTATGCATAGATATTGATAGAACATTCTATTAATTGCAAACAGTTCTATTCCAGATAATTTACACTATTACACTGAAGCATGCGTTGTTTTATTACATTCATAGTATGTTTTTTGTATACAACAAATACTCATCCAAATTAAATATAATTTCAATAGTTTTTGAACAGTTTGTTTTGTGTGTGTATGTATATGTGTGCACTCTCAGGAAGGCACGGTGCCGGGATCGAAGGCCTGAAGCCTGTCGTGTTATGATGATCTAACAATGGAAGAACCTACTGTAATTCAAGACATTCGGTATAAATTATTGCAAGTGATACAATATTGTTTTCAGAAATTTTTTGATTCTGTCTGCTATATATATCGAAGAACTGTAGGGTTTTCGCAGCAACATGGAATGTTGGGGGGACGACTCCTAACCCCGAACTCAATCTTGAGGATTTCTTGCAGTTGGAGGGTTCTTCAGACATTTACGTGCTCGGGTACGCCCACAAATTGCGCTTTTATATACTCAACTCAACTCATGTACTAGAATAACTTGTAAAGAAGAACATGAGCGTATGAAAAATCTTGCATGTCTCTGGAGAGAAAGATATATATTACTTTGTATAAGGATAAATAGTTTCCATTTGCCTATCTTGAAATGAATAGTTTATTAAAATTAATACTGAACAAATATGAGAAAAACTAGCTATTTAATTTTTTTTTGTTTAACTGGCAATTTGATATATGATTCAGTGTCTTAAATATTGTTCTATGCTTAGAACTGTGTTTGTATGAAATACTCGATTTTTATGCGTCGTCCTTGGGTAAGACCTGTGGTTTTAGCTAATGAGAAGGAAATAGAAAAAAAGGTCAAAGATTAGAATTAAAAAAGATTGCTTAACCTGCGAGTTATATTTCTAACCCACCCAACCAACTTTGTTTTTTCAAGAAAATAGTTACATTTTAAGAAAAATAGTTTTTTGGCCCTACTTAAGTTGTTCAATTTTGATATTGATTCCTCATATTTATCATAGTTTGGTTTCGGTACACTTCAAATTTAATTTTCGGCTATTTCAGTCAAATTATTAACGTTACACAGGAAAATGCCTGACGTAACATCGAAAATTGTTAACTTATCATATAGCATGCTAGCAAAATAACCGAATAAAAGTTAGTGTGTCGAAACCAAACTTTTACTATGCAAGTTAATTAATCAAAACCCAAAATTTTACAAGTTAATAGAACAAACAGATCATTATCCATAAATTTTATGTATCCCTTACTCATATCTGCCCCTAGCTAGCTAGCCATCTTTATTTTATGGAACTGTTGAGGAGTGAGTTTTCTACTGTTGATGTATTTTCAGGTTTCAAGAAATTGTTCCATTAAGCCCTGGAAATGTACTAGTAATAGAAGACAATGAGCCAGCATCAAAATGGCTTGCACTTATAAGCCATGCACTCAATAAACAATACCATGAATCAGCCTACTCTTCAGATTCAAGCACAAATTCAATACATTCGAATTACACGAAAACCGAATCAAAATCTAATCTCTTTAGCAAGCCATCTTTGAAAGCGCTCAACAAGAATCTGAGGGCAGATAATAATTTCGTAAAGAGGTGCAACTGTTCATGGGATCCCACAGTTTCGAATCGAAGGCGAGCAATAAAGCTTAGTGATCCAGCTTGTGCATCGGAACCTAATGTTCCTGATCCGAATGTAGACGACTTCCTTTCAACAGCTGAAAGTTGTATGCTTAAAAAATTCAAGTATCAAGTGGTGGCTAGCAAGCAAATGGTGGGGCTCTTCGTTTCGATATGGGCTCGAAAACAACTATTGAAAGATATTGGTCATGTAAGAATTTCCTGTGTTGGAAGAGGAATCATGGGCTATCTGGGCAATAAGGTGATATAAATATAACATCCATATCCCGTTAATTCATTGACCTGTATATATTATGCTAAAAAAAATACTCAATTGGCTTGTGTTTGAAGGGTTTCAACTTATATATATATCTTCTTTGCAGGGCTGTATATCTATAAGCATGACATTGCACCAAACAAGCTTTTGCTTCGTGTGCAGTCATCTGGCTTCCGGAGAGAAGGAAGGAGACGAGTTGAGAAGAAACGCCGATGTAGCTGAGATCATGAAGTCCACACAATTTTCTAGGATTTGCAAATCCCCTATTGGCCGAATGCCTCAAAGAATCATCGGTCACGAGTAAGCACTACATCATGCATGATATCGTTTCGAGAACTCGAGTATACAATCGAATATCTATATTTCGACGAGCAAATAGGACGTAATTTTACATAAAAACCCAACTGACGAATGGTAATCTGTCTCCATTTTTCAGCCGTATGATCTGGCTAGGGGACTTGAATTATAGAGTGGGTTTGAGCTATGAAGAGACGAGGCTCCTGTTAGAGGACAATGATTGGGACTCACTCCTGGAGAAAGATCAGGTGGTTTATCACTGTTCTTGTTTACTTTAAACTAAACCAAATTATTTAAAAGGTTTTCATGACTCATCAGTTACATATACGTCCGACTAACTGAATGGATGATACACAGCTGAATACGGAGAGAGAAAGCGGAAGAGTGTTCAGTGGATGGAATGAGGGTAAAATTTCATTCGCACCTACTTATAAATACTCCCATAACTCAGATTCATACACAGGAGAGACTGTCAAATCCAAGAAGAAACGAAGAACCCCGGCATGGTATGAATATACATTCCGAAACCCTTCATTTATTACGATCAATCATCCAGGATTTGGGTCATTACGTAAGAGTGTCATGCGAATGCTATCCGTATATCATTCTGAATTCTTGATGTATGTTCATGAATTCCAGGTGTGACAGAATTTTATGGCGTGGAAGTGGCATAGAACAACTGTCTTATGTACGAGGAGAATCGAGATTTTCCGATCATAGGCCAGTTTGTGCTGTGTTTGCTGTGGAAGTGGAGACCAAGATTAACAGAAACAGTATTTCGAAATTATTGAGAAAAGGTTATTCCTGCACAGCCACAAATTTAGAATACGAAGACTGCATACCCCAAAGGCACAGCTTTTATGAGCTTTAGTTGCATTATTCTTATTTATAACAATTATCATAAATATAGTACCTTCAGACCTAGCAACTAGCATGAGAAACAGCCGAGACTTCTGTATCGAACTTCTAGTAACTTCTTGCCGTAATGGAAAATTGTTCATGGTTCCAGATTTCGGCTTCTGATTTCAGTTTCAGTTCATGATTCGAACAGTCATTGTCAGGTCTATGTATATCAGAACATGGAATTGTTGCCCCTCATTTCGAAAAATAAGTGTTTCAACTAGTTTTTTATAGATAGAAGTGTCCTGGGCATTCTCATCACAAGAATGTTAGAATTGTTGCAACATTTTTTTAGAAACAGTGGCAAATACGATTAACATTAAGCAATAAAATTTAATATTTATTAGAGTAGAATGAAGAATCTGCTAAGTATTCATTTACAAGGGTTTATTAAAGTACAATAATTGAACAAAAATAGTGGAAAATGCCCCTTGTTAATGGCCAGATCAAGTATATGTCCCATTTCAACATATAATTAGTTACATACATTTCGATTATTATACCCCTCTTTTTGTCTAAATTGAAGCATACTGTTCTAGTTTTCGAATCCGGCGAACTGCGTATATTGAGAATAGGCTTCTTCAGTAGCCTGCATTCCAATCGGCGCCCGCGTCACATAATCTGGAATATCAAATGCATCCACAAGTTCCTTTGCAACATTCTTTACTTGGAAGCTTAGGTATTCGCTCAACTTGTGTATTGCCTGGAAATATAGAAATGCCAACAAATGATAATCCTATATTCAAAACTCAAAATACCAACTTTCAGCAAACAAAACCATAAGATTATATTGGCTGTGACCAACATCTATACTGCCGTTACACATCACGTGATAGAGTCATTTAGGTTCATTTGGTGGACAGATTTTAGTGGATTTAATTACAAATCTACATCTCAAATCAATTGCATGTGTTAATTTGGCTAAAAACTAAAACGAAAGATTTGAGATCCTTAATGCTGCTCAATTATGTTTTTTCCCCTAAAATTTCAAATCAAGTCTCCAAACCTAGTGATTTTAAATCTACGAATCTCAAATCCTTTTATTTGAATTCCTACAAGAAATCCAAATCCTTCCATCAAAACACAACCTTAAATCTTGAAATCTACCCATGAAGAATCTAGAGTTTGATTTTTCACAAGAATATAAACATATATACCTTAGCTTTGTTAGGAGCAACATAATCTACGTTGCGGTAAGTTCCAATGTCATTCCAGATCCGATCCAAAGCATATAAATCGCAGACTAATTTTAGAGCCGCCCGGGAACTTGGATCAGGACAACTGGAGGATAAGAATATGTTATGATTTATACATCCAAATTTTTTTGCCACTAGGAGAAAAAGGTGTAGAGTTAGGATATACCTTTGTACAGCGTCGATAAATTTTTCTAGGATTACGGATTCTATGTGAGACTCGGCAAGCGTCAAAAGGTGGTTCAAACATCTATTCCAAGCCCCAAAGTTCCCAAGAGTTTTAGAATGTTTCCGAAGTCGAACAGCAACGCTTTGAAGTAACCGGGAAGTACGGTACTGGACCAAGAAAAAATAAATTGAATGGCAAGATATTTAATGGTTTTCTCATTTATATAATCATCCGGATAATAATTACCCTAAAGGCGTCCAGCTGAAACTTAGGATCCCTTAGGTGATCTTTGCCTTCCCATCTAGCAGTCACGGGATTGGGCTGAGAGAGATAGGAGTTCATGGAGACTCTCAAGTAGTTCCATGTGACTGTTAGTGTTCCGCCTTGGAATTTCTCTTGGTACTGTTTCAAAAGATAACCTGCTACCTGGATCACAAAGAAAAATTGAAAAGAAAAGAGAATCTATTATTCTTGTATCCATATTATCGGAGGCAAAAAAAGTTTGGTGCTGGTTCAGGTAACTTCAATGCAATTTTGTTGTTCATAATCCAAGACTAGTTAGAAAGAATGCCCCTTTTACCCTTGTATGACAAGACCAGTGAAGCTAACTCAATCTACGATTAAGATATCAGGGCAGACTAGGTTCATCAAGAATCTATAAAGTAGCCCACATCCCACTCATTTCCATTCTTAGAGAGAACAGTGAAAAATTCTGGTGTTACTCCTGCCTCAAGAGCTCAAGACAACACATCTGCTACTATTGTATCTCCAATGTCACATAATTCCGCAAAATTATGAGCCCACTTGCTATTGTTATAATAATTCATTCATCAAATATATGTTCTTTTTGTTAAAAGAATAACAAAAATAAATCTATTACTGACTAATTTACAAAAACCTGTTGCAAAAGCACGGTATTGTCTCCTTCAAATGTCTGAAAGATGTCATGGTCATTCCTCAAGCTGCCAAATCTGTTGACAGCAGCATATCCATGACCTCCACAGGCTTCTCTACAAATGCTCAATGACTTTGCTGTATATGACGTAACATAGGCCTTCAGCCCTGCTGAAAGTGTATGGACATCCCCTATCAACTGCTCGTCGTGAGTCTTCTTCATCTCGGAATATTTATCTATCAAGTGCAATGTGGCAAAATGGTAAGCATAAGCTGAAGCCAACATTGGCATCAGCTTATGCTGCTGAGATTGGTAATCAAGTATGCTGATTTCAGGTTGCTTTGGAGGGCCAAATTGCTGTCGTAGTAGAGAAAATCTGACTGCTATTATGACCGCAATCTTCAGGACACCAACTGAAGAATACGCAAGACCAACTCTCCCTCCTACAAGCTCACCTAGTGTAGCAGCAAATCTTTTGCTGATAGAAGGCAAACTGCTAGTGTATTTTCCATCTCTGGAGACATCTCCAAATCGATTTAGAAGATTATCTCGAGGAATTCTTACCGATCTAAATCTCAATGCGCCATTATCTACTCCATTTAGTCCGACTTTATGACCACAATCATGTATTTCAACTCCAGGAAGGGTCTTATGGGTCTTCATATCTCTAATCGGAACAATAAATGCATGAACACCCATATCAGAAGTGCCTTCTGCATCATGAGTAGGCAAGATTAACTTTGCAAAAACTGTTGCAAACTTTCCATGGACAGCAGCGTTACCAATCCACCATTTAATGGCCCCATCATTGGGCGTGTCGATGATGAACTCGTCTGTGAGTGGATCAAAAGTTGCTACTGTTTGGAGGCCTTGAACATTTGAGCCTTAAAAGGGAACATTCAAAGGAGCAATAAGAAAAGCATAAAACAAAATCTTGACAGTTCAAATTATAAAATCATATAGCATTTTCTTAATCTTTTGCATATCTATATTTCTTGAATGTCATATACACGCCATGCTGGTGATCACTAAAAGGCGAGGGCTAAAAGAAAATATGAATGTATTATTGTCAACGACCATGATTTAAGTGCATAGGTTGAGAATATGGGGAACAGATGGTACCAATGACATTCAAGCAATCTTAACAAATATTGACCCATAGAGAATTGTTGATAAATGGCCATAGGTCTCAAGTCCAAGCAGGAGAAACTACCATGATGAAGCTCTGTCATTGCAAAACACCCTGGATACTCCAGGTTGTCAATTCCTTCAAAGAACTTGTCTCGATGCTTTTGGGTCCCCAAGTTAAGTACAGAGCCTCCCCAAAGGCTGAGGAATCCATAGAAATTCAAGGTCATGATTAGGATCATTTATGTGGAGAGTTAAATAGTAGAAAAACTAGAAAGCAAAGCACCAGATAGTTTTATTTTTATAATATCCCACAATCATAATACAATCAAGGAAAGAAAACATCAATAGCAGAATCGTATTTGATATTCCTAATGTCTATAAATTCTACCGTGCAAAGGATAAAAGGATATAAAAATCATAACAAATTTCAGGATCCTTCTATTTCTCTTCTACCTTTCCTTCTACTCTGTTCTATGCTCTAATTTTCTTTCTATTTCTGAGATTGAGCAAAGCTCAAGGTCATCAGGTATCCTTATCCAATTGACGCAGAATAGTGAACGATGGTCATTACTAGGAGGCCACCACCGGGAATCAATTTGTCGAGGGTAAGGGCACCAAATCCCAAATGGCGATCAGAGTCATTCACATCTATTGGCAATGCCACCACCCTCGATCAATTTCGCAGAACATTAAGCAAGTATGATGATAAACTTGAGAGACTTTTCTCCGAAACAGATTAAACTTTTGGTTTGTCGCTAGCATAATATGTTCCTCCAGAAACCAACCATAAAACATCAATAAATGATTATGTTCTACAAATCACACATCCATCAAGCCATTCACTCTTCTTACTCACACAAATCACTTAGAAAAGAACCTCAAATTTTAAACTTTAGCTAAACAATAGCCGTTAATAAACGACACAAACACAATTTCCCAAGAACAAATATCCAATTTTATATATAAAAGAGGTCTGAAGTAGCAACAATAACCTGTATTGCACCCCCATCTTGATCCCCAAAGACATGTCCACGCCTCCCACAGCCTCAATAACAGCAAAATACTTCCCCGGGTCTTCCAAAGCATACCCGAATGGCCTGATTCCAGCCTCTCTGACCAACCCCATCAGCTGCCTCATACAAAGCTCCCGATGTTCGTCCTTCGATATCTCAAGCGGCGTCTGCAGCTCAGGCCTCGAATTGAAGTAATCATAAACCCTTTGTTGTATGTCCCTATGCTTCCCCCTCATGTACTCAGACAACCGATCCCTGTTCACTACAATCTTCTCACGGCCAGCGCACTCCAGCACCTCCACGTCACCGGAGGACGCCGATTCCGGCGTGGGTTGTAGGTGAAAAAACAATCTTTTGATGCGTCGAGTGACGATTGATTGATCCTGAAACCCATCTTGCGGCATTGAGATTGAGGTGTTTTCGTCTTGGGATTCCATTCCTTCGATCGATAGAATTGACGTGCAAAATTCTTCGGGCAATTTATTGGTTTTTTGTAGATAGGTGAGTAGGTTCACAGAAAGAAAGATTTGCACGGGAAGAAAGGTGACGTAATTCCATGGAAGAGAACCACGTGGACGGATTTGATTGGCTTATGAAAGCATGGGAAGTACATAATTTTGGCGCGCCTTCCAAGGTTATGGTGATATAGATGGGATTTGTAGAAAAATATTTTTTAATTTATTTGATATTTTTTAAAATTAATTATTTTATATGGTAACGTCGTAATTGTTGACTATATAATTATTTATAGGATCGTGCGAAACTCCTCATCCTTATCCATATATTAAAACTAAAACCTTATAAACCATAAATTAATCATTTAATAAATTGTATATATTTTTGTGATATTTATTCGTGATACAAATAAACTTTTTATATCTTTATAATAAATAATAATAATTTTGACAAAAAAATTAATATATTTTTCATTGATAACTTAAATAAAATATATTTCTCGTAAAATTGACTCGTGTGATCGTCTCATATAAGTTTTTATGTTTAATAAATGACAATAAATTGGTGAATTATTTAATAATAGGTTTCTAGTTAGACGGTCTAATAAATCATTATATTTGAAATGAGTCAACCATGACCATATTTACAATAATAAGTAATACTTTTGCTATAAAAATTAATATTTTTCATGGATGACTCAAATAGAATATCTTTATCATAAAATTGATTCTTGAGATAGTCTCAAATTTTTTTTGTGATTATTTAAAAGGTTTATTGTAGCCCATACAAAAAAATTTGAAGGTCAATGATTGTACTTTATTGAATATCTAAAACGTCATTAGTTACAAGACGAATTAACCAAATAGGAAAATCTCCGATCTCCCACACAAAATGAGAGGAGGAAAAAATAGCAAAAGAAGCGATCGAATGTGCAACTGCATTCGCCGATCGTCGAATATGGCTAAGTGAAGTGTTACTTAAGGAGTCCGGGAGAATTCTGATATCTGTAGCAATTGACCCTACGTAACTGAGATTCTGTTCCAACCTTGTGACTGCTTGCACGGCTAGTAGAGAATCTGAGGTGACTTGATGAAGCGATAGGTTTCTCATTTGAGAGATCTTTAAACCGTTTTCAATAGCAAGAAGTTCAGCATATGTGATAGATTGAGGTTTGTTAATTTTCTTTCCAAACGCAAAAACTGGTTGCCCTTCATGGTTTCTGACCACCCCTCCAATTTCATAACAATTTGAATCTTCATTATAGGCTGCATCAACATTCAATCTGAGTTTGTCTTTTGGTGGAACAACCCATTTCCCAGGTGAAGTACACTGGCGAGTTCTCAACAGAGGAGAGAGAGCTAGTCTCGAATGTTGAAAATCATGTAATAGAATCTCACTCCAATCAATACTAATACCGCCAGAACATTCTTTTTTCTTGTGAATCAAACTCGGTCGTTCCGTCCAGGTTTCCTAAGCTCGCATTGCAAACAATTCAAATTCTATTTTACTAATCTTCTCTTTTATCCACAGAAAAATATCAAACAAATTCAAATGCCTAACTTGTTTCAGGAACGACCAAAAGTAAGTCCTTTTCCAGCAGGATTTGATTACAGGACACGCGATTGAGGCATGGCTTGTCGAATCATACATGGATTGACACAACGAGCACATACCAGAGACTGGGACATGGTGAGTTAATAAATTTTGTTCTGTAGGTATTATGTCAAGCACTGCTCTCCAACAAAATATCCGGATTTCGGAGGGACTGAGAGAGCCCAAAGGTATTGCCACCAACTTTTCAGGCGAGAACTCGAGGTAGATACCGGAGAGTCATAAAAGCCCATAGCTACCTTTTACCCATCTCGAACCGTGTATTTTCCTTTCGGATCAAAGATCCAATGCCGGTAGTCCTCATGATGTGTCGAAGAGATAGGAATGGCTAGGATCTTTGCAACCAGGTAGTTCGAGAAGTGCTGGCGAACCACTGATTCATTCCATTTTCGATTTTCACTAAGATCTTTAACCAACATATTATTATTCTGCATCACTGTAGGAATAGCACAACCCCAAGAGCTTGGTATCCATCTATCTCTATTCAATGCAATCCTGGCTCCATCTCCCACATGCCAACAAAGTACCTTCTCTAGTAAGGGTCTGCTCCACATAATGGAGAGCCAGAGGTACGAAGGGTCATTACCAAGGCCAGCAGCCATGATGTCTTAATGCTTGAAATAACGTGCTTTAAGAACACGAGCTACCAGAGAGTCTGGATCCACAATGATACGCCATATCTGCTTAGCCAAAAGAGCCTTATTAAAGGTTTCCAGATGGCGGAAACCCAAACCGCCCATGCATTTAGGCAGACAAAGAGATTTCCAAGATTTCCAATGCATCCGATTCTTCCCTGCATCAACACCCCACCAGAAATTTGAGCATTCACGCTCAATCTCTGCACAAACTGATTTAGGGATACGAAAACAAGACATAGCATATGTAGGGATAGCCTGTACCACCGATTTTATCAAAGTCTCTTTTTCCACCTGCTGAGAATACTTTGTTGCCCCAACCTTGTATCCTCTGTACACCTCTTTCCACTAAATATCTAAATTGTATCTTCTTGTTTTTAGTGGAGAACACCGGGAGTTTCAGATAGATATCATGACCTTGCACCATTGAAATAGTCAGGTGTGCTTTAATGTTCTCAACTAGTTGAGCGTCTGTGTTCGTGTAACCCATAAAATTTTATTTACAAAATGGGAGTATAAATACCAATATAAAAACCCAATATTTTAATAATCAACGGGTCTTTTATGTTTATTTTTCAAAATCTCTCTCTATTTATTAATTAATCCGTGTGAGAGGTGTGTTATATTATTAAATGTTTCTTGAAATTATTTGAAAATTTGACAAGAAGTATATATTTTACGATGCAAATATATATTTAATCAAACTTGATTTATTTGCGTGACACCTACTTTTATACAACTTTTTTTTATAGTCTACATGTGAGCGACCTATTAATTTAGCCAACCACACTGATAACAAAACTCATGCATTTATTTTCTCTACATAATTGATTATTTATGCGCTTGAATTAAAAATTTCGAAATCGCAAAATTTCAAATATAATGTATAAATTCATTTCATATGACAATATTTATTTAACTAACTCACCACGATGAACTTTTTTGTTGCGAAGAATATGAGGAGTGGGTCTCATGCAGGGGCGGAGTCAGGATTCAAAATTACCTGGGGCTGGCTCCATCCCATATGATATTTAATAAAACAAATAATTAAATAAAAAATATGTAAACATTGAACAATAGTATTTAATATTTAATACCTTCAAAAACATGGAGCTAAAATACTATTGAAGTTGTGCTCTTCGATTCTTCTTAGAATAAAACTCATCAATTATTAAATCGTTATCAATTTTTTCAACCAAATCTCGTTCGATGTAGATTACCATAGAATCTCCTAAAAACTCTTTTTCATTTATCGAAATTAAAAAAAAAAACAAAATACCCAAATTTCGAAACACTAAAATCTGAAATTACCTTTAAAATTCGAAATCTAACTAAAAACAACAAGAACGAATTGTAGAAAGTCTAACAGTAAGATTTCCTTATGATTTTCGGTGAAAACGATGATCGATGGGCGACGGCTGATTTCAAGACGACAAAAAAACTTCGAAATTTTGGTATTAAAAGAAAGCTTATGCAGTTGGTTTTTCGAATCTACAATCGATTTTGAAAAATGGCGATCGATGATGAAGTTACGACCATTTGAAGTAATGAAAATTGTGATAGTTTGAGAGAAAATAATAAAGATGAGGTATCAGACAAGTGAAAAAAAAGAGAAAAAATAGATTAGATTTTGGGGCTAATTAATAAAATTTTTACAATAAACCATATTTAATTTTTTAAAAAAAATTAGGTGGGGCTGGAGCCCAACCCAGCCCCACATATCCCTCCGCCCCATGAGACCGTCTCACGGATCCTAATCTGTGATACGAGTCAACCCTACTCATATTCACAATAAAAAATAATACTCTTAGCATAAAAAATAATATTTTTTTATAGATGACCTAAATAAGAGATCCGTCTCACAAACACAACCCGTGAGACCATCTCACATAAGTTTTTGTCGAATATGAGAGGGATTAGAAAATTCTAACTTGGATGAAATAAAAAATTCTAGCTGGCTCCGCCATTGATGATGATTCATAATTGATTGATTTTGTTGAAAGGAAAAAGGTTGAAATTAAGGATATCATCAGCAGAAGGCAGAAAGTTTCATGAACAAAAAAAATTTGTCGCTCAAAAGATCATCCAAAAATATAAACTAGTACTGTTGTAATTTTTAAATCAATAATTTTGGTGTAATTTTTCTTTTAAATTAGTTGGAGTTGCGACATGATTACATGTTAACATTTTAAATTTGTTTCCTTATTATGATAAAATTATCTAAATTATTGTTCAATCTAGGGGTGGGCGTCGGTCGGTTCGATCCGATTTTTCTCTATAATGGTTCGGTTTTTCGGTTTTCGATTTTGAATATATCTGGTCCAAAACCAAATATTTTATTACGGTTCGATCCCGTTTTTTTGTAAAATGGTTCAGTTATATGGTCGGTTATATGATCGGTTTTATAATATTTTGTTAAGAAATAAAATTATACATCACTTGATGCTTAATTGATGCAACACATATAAAAGAAAAAATGATAGTAGATGAATAGAACATATACGATTACAATACACTTATTGCTTAACAATCTAAGATTCAAAAACAATTTGAAATACAATTTCAAAAAGTAGCTCTTCAATAAAAGGATATACAATCATTAAATTCCAATTTTCAACTCCAAAATGCACATAGATTTTGCATCTCAAATCTCAATACATTTAACAATATGAGTTTCAATAAAAATTTGAAATTTCAATTGTCAATATTGGACTTGTCACATGACTAAGACACATTTATTAGTCAATAATACAAAAAGCTCTATGGTTAAATATAATATGGTCGATTCGGTTATTTCGGTTTTCTGAGGATCAAAACCGTAAATCGAACCGAAAAACCGAATTTCTTTAATTTTGAAACCATAACCGGCCGAAAAACCGATAAAACCGAACTATTTAAACCGAATTTTTCGGTTCGGTCGGTTATTTCGGTTTTAACCAAACTATGCCCACCCCTAGTTCAATCTGATAATGAAATTAATAAATTTGTTTTTAATCGACAACTAACGATAATTCTACACAAATTTAGTAAAAAAAATGTATTCAAAGCGAAGAAATTCTAGATTTCACCTAAAACCACACTGTTAAATCCAATATCATTTGTAGTTCAATTAACATCGTATTGATTAGTGGTTGAAGCTAATTTTAAACCCTCTATTTTCAAGTTTAAAATATCAAACAACATATATACAAATGTTATACGATTTTTATATATATGTAAAAATAGTATATATGAAATTATTCACATGCATTTTTGGGGAGCCCATGGGCGGCCGTGGCCCATTATTAGAAGGGAGAAGAGGTAAATTTTTGTTTAATATTTTCACGGATCTATTCCCGATTTGTAGAAAAAAAATTATTATTTTTAATATAAAAAATAATAATTTTCATTTAAATCAACATTTATTATACAATAATTTTTAGCGAAACTAATAAAAATTGATACTTTTCCATTGAACAAATAATAAATTGAACATAAAAAAGTAATATTTTTTATAGATAAGTTTATGTTTCACAAAATTGAATTATGAAATTTTCACTAAGGTTTTCGTGCAAATCGGTTATCTTTTGATTTGTATTTATTGAATAAATGTGAAATTTATAAATTGAAATGATTTTTATAATCCCGCAGAGTCAAAATAGTCCAGAGTCAAAATAGTCCAAACAAACTCTCAATATATAATAAACCAATATAATAATAAATGAGATGAAATTTGAATAAAATATGTTTCAAAGCCAATATTTTATGTACAAAATTAGTTCAGCCACGTGCATCAAGTAATTTACAGCTATATATATAGAACAAATACATAGATTCCATATAATTTAATCTTTTTTTTAAAAAAAAATTATGTACAAAATTAGTTCATCCACGGGTTAATTATACCGCTTCATTTGCATCATAAAACGTAGTAAATAATATTAATATGCTCCAATATTATTCATTTTTAAAAATCAAACACATTTAACCCCTATGTTATGAAAACTATGACACATTTACCTATCTGATAGAGGATTGGATTTTATGTCTGATTTTTAAAAACGAGATCTAAAATAATATTATTTTATGAGTGAGTCTCATGTGAGACCGTCTCACGGATCATAATCTGTGAGACGGGTCAACAATACCCATATTCACAATAAAAAATAGTACTCTTAGCATAAAAAGTAATACTCTTTTATGGATGACCCAAATAAGAGATCCGTCTCACAAATAATACCCGTGAGACCGTCTCACATAAGTTTTTGCCTTATTTTATATATGATGTCAAAGGAAATCAAGACACAATTTATCTCATAAATTATTTTTTTAAGAATTTGCATAAAAGTTTTATCTTTCGGAAATATTGAGTTTCTTAAACTCTATATTTGATCTATAATTTAAAACAATTTGTTTCATATGAAAGACTATTTTTCATATCTTGTATGTGTTGAGTGCGATTATTGTTTTTGTTAGAATAACGATCGAATCGTGGTGGTTAAGATGTTGAGCAGTTACAAATATTTGAGCTACACAATTATCACCAACTATAGCTCTTGGTAAATAGACAAGCGCTCGATTCTATAATTAGTATGAGAGCCAAGGTCATGGATTTGATTCTCATTGATTAAAAATAGTGTAATAATTAGAAGGGACGTTGTTGGGTAGAATAATTGTCTTTGTTGGAAGAACCATCGAACCATGATGATTGAGATGTTGTGCGGTTTAAAAGATTTGAGTTACACCATTACCATAAAATATTGTTTTTGGTAAATACGCAAACATTTGATCCTACGATAGGAATCTATTCAAAAAAATCCTATCAAGATTAACACAATTCTATACATATTGAAGAATAATTATTGCAACACAATGAAACAAGATACAAGAGAACAAAGAGAAAATTTTCTGAAAAACTTGCAAAGACGAAGTATCTCTATTTCATTATGTTGACATGACGTGTTGGAAATATTTGAAGACAACAATCGTATAAAGTGTTGAATGAAGAATTGTTTTGTTGCTCTAAATTTTGGATACATAGAATTGCATTCTCGTGTTTTTCATTTATTCACTAATATTAGTTATGTAAACTCGATTTTTTTAATAATTATTTTATCATGAGACATCGCACAAATATATACTATTTATGTGTTACTTTTAATTAAAATTATTTATTTATGTGTTATATTATTACATTGTATGTTATCACAAAATATTATAACATTCAAGACAACAATTATATTTGATATATACAAAGCTTACCCTTATGTTAATCAAAATACTCTCACGAGATTTTTACTAGGGGTGTCAATCGGGTCGGGTTTCGGGTCAACCCGCGAATTTTTATATTTTTTTTCAACCCGAACCCAAAGCAATCCGAAAACCCCCAACCCGAATACGAACCCGTCTAACCTGATTCAACACGTCTAACCCGCCTAATCCGAATTTTATTTATTTATTTTAAAAAAATTAGTGAAAAAACTCGAAAAAATTTAAAAAAATAATAAAAATAATAATATTTTAATTTAAACACATAATAACAAAATTTTCGATTTAAATTTGAAAGTTTAATCGTAGAAAATTAAAGTATATTTACTAAATCAAATAAACAATTATTAAAAAAATAAAAAATATACAAAATAAATATTAAATGATGAAAATTTATCATATAAATATATAATAAATTTTGTTCAAACATACAATATATAAAAATATAGGTAATAGTTTCAAAAAAAAAATTTCAGGGTCAACTCGCGACCCAACCCGAAATTGGTTTAACCCGACACGAACCCGAACCTGAACCCAAAAACACCAATCGGAACCTGATTTTTTTCGTGTTGAGTCGTGTCGTGTTATATTTTGACACCCATAATTTTTACTTATTATTATTTTTTACAGAGACGATGTAATTATATTATCCCGTTCAGTCACCAACTTCACTGCTAGGAAATATCTTTGAAATTGTTAAGCACCCTGCAGGTTTGAAAAGGCCAAAAGCTATAAACGCGGTCTACGGCTGGTCAAGACTTGTGCTGCACTCTTCTTTCTGGAAAACGTTTCCATGTTGAAAAGTAAAAATATGAAGAGAAAAAAAGTAATTTAGAGATTTGAATTGTCTACATTATTTTATTTTTCAAGAATTCTCTCAAAATTTATATCGGTTTAAGATGAACGAATCCACCAGATGTGTGTTCAAGCTCGAACTCGAGCTTTTACATGGGTTGTTCGAGGGCTTGTGAGCGTAAAGTGATTTTCCTTCTGAACACGGTTTATTTATCTATTGAACACAAAAATTGTCAAATATCTATAATATGTATATAGTTTTAAGGTATTTAAAGATCCGACTATGTCTATGTGCACACCAATTTAGATTTAGACTTTAAAATGTATATTTTCTCATTTAGTAACAAACATATATATATATATATATATATATATATATATATATATATATATTAATTAAATAGTTAAGTCAATTTAGCAATTACGAACATAACTTATTTAGTAAAACAGTGAGATAATATTTTTTTTAGTTAAGATTATATTTTTTTTATACATTATTTTGGATCGAATTAATTGCAGCGACTACGTGGGGGTTGACCCGAAAAACTCAAATACTCGCAAGTGCGCCTATAAAATTGTGTACGTGAATATCAGTTCAAATCCTGAAATATAAACGAAATTTGTTCCTCTTTGATTTCTTGCGTAGAACAAATTAAGATGGCTTTGTCGGAATCCAATTTAGCTACCGCCAAGACCATCCTCACCACCGTCGGATCCATCGCCGCCGCCACGGTGGTGGTGCGCGGCGTTATGCAAGAGTTCCTCCCTTACGAATTCCAGGACTATGTGTTCTCCGGCATTCGGAATTTCTTCGGCAGATTCTCGAACCAGTTGACTCTGGTGATCGAGGAGTTCGACGGATTGGAAAGCAACGAAATCTACGAGGCTGCAGAAACCTATCTGGGTTCGAAAGACAGCCCGAACACCCGTCGACTCAAAGTCAGCAAGCCCGAAAAAGAAAAGAGTTTCAATATCACAGTGGAGAGTGACGAAGAAGTAATAGATTTTTACAAAGGAGAGAAATTCAAGTGGGTTTGGATCTGCAGAAAGACTGAAAGAAAGGACTTCTACAATCCCAGAGACAGGAATTCAACTTTGAAATCCGAAATCAGGTCATTCCAGCTCACATTCCACAGGAAAAATAAAGATCTGGCGATCGAGTCTTACTTGAGATACATCATAAACGAGGCAGAAAACAAGAAACAGGAGAAGAAAACAATCAAGATTTTCACAGTTGATTACGAGAATATGTACGACATAAACGACATGTGGACTCCTGTAAATCTCGATCACCCATCTACATTTGAGACTTTGGCCATGGATTCAGATCAAAAGGAGATGATCTTGAATGATCTTGAACTGTTTGTCAAGAGGAGAGAATATTATAGAAAAGTGGGCAAGGCTTGGAAAAGAGGGTACTTGCTGTATGGTCCTCCGGGGACAGGAAAATCGAGCTTGATTGCAGCAATTGCGAATTATTTGCACTACGACGTGTATGATTTGGAGTTGACTGATTTAAGGAGGAATTCCGAGTTGAGAAGATTGCTGCTTGGTACTGCAAATAGATCTATATTAGTGGTGGAGGATATTGATTGCACCATTGACTTGAAAGTTAGGTCGTCCACTTCAGAGGATTCTTCTTCTCGGGAGGAAGAAAGCAAGGTGACACTGTCTGGTTTGTTGAACTTTGTTGATGGTTTATGGTCGAGTTGTGGAGACGAAAGGATCATAATTTTCACGACAAATCACATCGAGAAGCTGGATCCAGCGTTGCTACGACCTGGCCGTATGGACGTGCATATAAACATGTCATATTGCACTCCCTGTGGCTTCAAACTCATGGCGAGTAATTATCTTGGTATCCAGGACCATGTTCTGTTCAAGAAAATCGAGGATCTGGTCGCTATTGCTAAAGTCACTCCGGCCGAAATAGCCGAGCAGCTTCTCAAGACTGATAATCCTGATCTTTCCCTTCAAGGATTAGTTGATTTCCTACATTCCAAGATTAAGGAAAATGAGGAGCCTGAAGCTAAAAAGCCAAAGGAAGAATCAGCTGATCTTGAACAAGAAAAGTTGTGAGACATTGTGTCAAAGGGATTCGAAAATTCCAGGTAATGGTGAGATATCTAGGTTGTCCGCATGAACTGAAAATATCAAGAATTTTTTTTTTTTTTTGAGGTAGAAAATTTATAAGAGGGACAAGTCATAGGGAATTCATAAAAAAAAATATTGAGAATATATATGCATACAATCTTAATTTTTTGAGTTGAATATAACGTTGAATAATGATGAAAAATTTATATGTATTGACTAATAAATTCTTCTTATCTATACATTTTGTCCGATTGACGTAATAATGTTAACTAAATTATATAGTGCAGACAATTGATTATTTTCACTTTTGGATAAAAATTTAATCACAGAATTCAATTAAATCAATTCCCAAATGAATTATTTTTTTAATGATGAAAAAAAAATGTTCCACTTTGTGAATAATGACTCGGACAATCTATTCTATCTGTAAAAGTGTGAATATGATGACAAAGTTTTTGCATTTTAAATTATTACTTTGCGCTTAAATTGCGTGTTGTTTAAGTTAATCGCACATTTTCCATGGAAAATGAGTGCCAAAAATTAGTTTTCTTTGAAAGAAATATATATTTTCTGAATTATTGATGTATCACAAACAATACAAATAAAACATATATGAGACGATACTTCGATCAAATTTGTGAGACATATATTTTATTTGGTAACATATGAAAAAATATTATTTTTTATGTCAAAATAATATAAATATGAGTAAGGTTGACTCGTCTCACGGATAAAGATATATGATATCGCCTCACAAGAAACCTACTATAGACAATATATATTTCATGTTCCGCTCTCAAGAATATGATGATATTATACCAATAGTTTGAGCAATGAAACAAATTATGACGATGGTTGTAATAATTCAATTTTTTTGTTTTCCTCAAAAAAGAGTAAAATATATAGTTATAAGTAAAAGTGATTCATCACGTTGAAATTAAATAATCCTACATACGTTAATGAAAACCAAATCCTATTACCTAGAATTGTTAGTTGACATGGAGAATATTGTTCTTTGATTTTGGTTGTTTCTATAATTCCAATTGCATTGCTATCGTATTTAATAAATGATTCTTGAACTTTGAGCTCTAATTTTTCTAAATTAGATTGTTTGTGTTATGATTATTTATTTATTTTATTTTGGTTAGTGTTGGTGGTAATTGGTTTCCCGAAATTTTATGGTTTGCCTTGTTTTTTTTAATTTTTAGAGAGAAGGTAATAAAAGTTTTTGTGAATTATATAATTTTCGGGTTTTTAATACGTATAGTGTAAAAAGCACATCTCATTTTGAACTTGAAGGTCGAGGCAAACAAAGTGGTTGGAAAAATATCGACATGTTAAATGAAAATTAACATTCTGATATATTATTAGGACCTAAATCCGCATTTGTGTATAATATAATTTAGGTACAATCTTTACGAATCTTTGAAGTTAAATCTAATAAAGTTTTGAGTGTGTATCATGTGAGACCGTCTCACGGATCTTAATTTGTGAGACGGGTCAATCCTATCTATATCCACAATAAAAAGTAATATTCTTAGCATAAAAAGTAATATTTTGTCATGAATGACCCAAATAAGAGATCCGTCTCACAAATATAACCCGCGAGACCGTCTTACACAAATTTTTGCCTAAATTTTTTAAAAAACATAGATATGATATTAAAAAATAGTAAGATTAAGAATGATCCAGATTTAATTTAAAAGAAACCCAATGAAGAGAAATTGTCGTGTAGACCTTTACAAGTTAAATAGTGATTATGACGTTACTTCTAGTCATTTTTCTAGTCAATTAAAATATACCTATAATATATAAGATAATTTTTTTTTAAAAATATCTTATATTTTTTTTTACCCAAATACCCTTTTTGACACGTGTTATTCCGCATCCAATTTGAAAACTATATTAATTATACATTAATTAACTTTAAAAACACCAATTTGTACATAAATATTTATTTATACATACTTACAAACACGTGCTGGAGCTAAGCGGTGAAGAAGCATCATCTAACATGTTCTTATCGATATTATATGGACACTTGTTCTAAGCTACCATTGCCATGCTAAACTCTCACAGCCTAACGTGTCGATTTCAAGCCATATTCTGCTCTTCTATACATTATGTATGTATCTATCGGTCTATCTATATATAACATAGGTCCCAATTAACATGCAAAGAGTGTCCGAATATATTTATGCACAGCTGAAGCCTAGAGATACAGTTCAAGAATCAAGATTTATTTGAGAACTATGGCACAGTACGGCGATCAACACGGGAGACGGACGGACGAGTACGGCGATCCCGTCAGGAAGACTGATGAATACGGAGACCCCGTTCACCGCCCTACAGGAGTGGACTACGGCACCACTGGCGCCGGAGGAACGTATGGCACCACCGGTGCACATCAAACGGATCCTTACGGAACCACCGGGACGCAGCAATTGGGCCCGCAGGTAACCAGCCCGCATGTGACCAGCGCCACGATCGGGGCAATACGAGCGGAGCCTTATGCCGCCACAGGGGTGCATCCAACGGGTGCTCAGGGAACCACCGGCTCCACAGGGGCGTATCAGACTGACCCTGACAAAGCCACGGGCACCACCGGGGCGTGTGAAACGGATCCTGATCACAGAGCCACTGGGACCGCCGCCAGTCCGCAGGGAGGGCACCATGAGAAGAAGGGGATGATGGAGAAGATTAAAGAGAAGTTGCCAGGCCACCAGCACAACAAATCAACTTGAAAAAGCTTGCTACGATGCTATAGCGCATGTCGATGTATTCTTGTTCTTGTTTAAATATACTATAATACCTCGATCTGACTTTTGAAAAAAAAAATGTGATAATTAGTTTGCTCGAAATAAAAATGAGGCATTCTCGGAAGTGGGATTGCTCGAGGAAGTCGAAATATGTGTGTGATTTGTGTTTGGAAAAGATGTGTGGTTTTGGTAATTGGGTGAATAGAGGGGGACTTGTGTTTCTAATCTCGTGTGTAATAAAACATTTTGTGTTGGTTTACAACGTTGTAATTATATTTTCTGTTAATTAATAATAGTCAAATGGAACACGTTAGTAGGGAAATCTTTTCTTTATACTTGCCACGAGAGTGATGAATAATAAAGTAGTTCTTTTTTGTTCGCTTTTTTGTGTATTTTTTGTTCGCTTCTTTGTGTACGTATTTGAATCAGTTATATTGTCAATATAAATAGTTCTTTTTTGTTCTTTTTTTTTTGTGTATTTGGTCATTTATATTATCAAATTTATATCTTAATAATGTATTTTTTGCTTTTTTATTTATTAATCCTTTTCTTTTATTAGGATTCTATATCTTTGGAGTTATTTTTGCGATCCGATTCTAGATTCAATAATACTGTAATGAAAAGGTTTTTGTTGGAAAACACTAGTCGTGGGAAACATAAGTCGAGTTGTAGTGATGCTTGAATATATTTAGAACATGTTTAGGTAAAAATCTCGAGAAAAACAACTTAAAGATCGTATCATGAAATCGATGAAAAATGTGCGCGCCCATATTTAAGAGTATATCTGTGAATACAAATGAGAGTGATTTTTAGCATTCATCTATTACTATCTATTAAGAATCTCCCTAATATATTAGGAAAAAACAAAAATTTATGTTAGACAGTCACGGATCGTATTTTGTGAGACGGATCTTTTATTTGGATATCAATGAAAAAGTACTACTTTTTATGTTAAGAATATTACTTTTTATTATGAATATTGGTAGGGTTGACCCGTCTCACATATAAAGATTCGTGAGACCGTCTCACAAGAAACCTACTCGAGGAAAAAATTGGTCTGTTTTTTTATTTCTCAATTTTACTCTTATTTTATATCAAAATTACTTTTTTGTTTTTATTTTTTTAAATCTCAAAAAACAGTTTTTTTATTTTTTTTAAATTACAATTATTCAAATAGAACTTTAGTCCCTCGATAATTTGTCAAATTTCACTTTAGTCTATAAATAATTATAAATAAAACTGTAAATATACGTACCACGTGTGCAAGTTAGCTAATCTCCATTATATTTTAGCGTGTGCAAGTTAGCTAGTCTCCATTATATTTTATGCATCTGACACTTATTTTTTTAAATCAAATATAAAATATTATAATATATCAAAAAAGATTAGTGTCAAAGACATAAAATACACGAGAGATGAATGCAAATAAATAAAGAATATGTTTTTTGTGAGACGATCACACGAAGTTTTATCTGTGAGACAGATCAATCCTATCGATATTCAAAATAAAAAATAATACTCTTAGTACAAAAAGTAATTATTTTTCATGAATGATCCAAATAAAAAATCCATCTCATAAAATACGACAAGTTTTTGCTATAGATAGAAGTACATTACAAATCCCAGCTGTTTCAAATTTACCCCGATTTTCCTACCTATAATTCCATAATTCTCAAATATCTTCTCTCTCATCCGTGACACTATATTTAATTCATTTCTTCCAATATTTGAGGTGATAATGTTTTAAAATTTTATAATATTTCAGATCACCTATTTTTGAAATTAATCTTATTTAAAAGTATTTAATTACTAATATACATTGAGAAAGAGATTGATTAAACTTTCAGTATTGAAGAAGGCAAAAACTTGTGTGAGACGGTCTCACGGGTCGTATCTGTGAGACGGATCTCTTATTTGGGTCACCCATGCAAAAGTATTACTTTTTATGCTAAAAATATTATTTTTTATTGTGAATATGGGTAGGGTTGACCCGTCTCACAGATTATGATCCGTGAGACGGACTCACATAAGACCTACTCATTGAAGAAACATTTGTGAGAGCTTTAATAAGGTCGATATTATAATAAGTTAATAAATTATTATTTTTTATATATATTTTGTTACTCTAATTTTTATATTACTAATTGGATTATAATGATAGAAATATTATTGTTTTGTACTTTACAATCATATTTATATATGGATCATTGAATAAATTGTAAATTGTTGCTCCTAATTTTAGGTTATCTATTTGAAAATCACGGTTTATATATATATATATATATATATATATATATATATATATATATATATATATATATATATATATATATATTTTATTATTATTTTTTTTGAAGGTAAAACTCGTAACTTTATTGAATAAAATCATCCATTACAAGCTTGACCAACCACGATGGAAATTCACCATTCACCCAAACAAATGGTGAATGGGAAGAAAAAGCAAAATGAGCAATATTATGAGCAACTATATTCGAAGAACGACGAACATGAATGCACTCAGAAATCACAGGTTTCTTCAACCGCTCTTTAATATCTGTTGCACAAATACCAGTGTACCCAAGATCATCTTGGTTGGTAGTGACTGCCTGCACTGTCAATAAGGAATCCGAAGCTACTTGAACATCAGTAAAGCCTTTATCGTACAAAAGAATAATTCCTTCCCGGATCGCCAATAATTCCCCATGAACTACTGATAAAGGCTGATTGATCTGTTTTCCAAAAGCCAGCAACAAGCGACCTTGACTGTCTCGAACTACACCCCCAATGCTAAATTGGTTTTTCTCATAATTCACCGCTGCATCTACATCGAGCTTGAGCGAACATGGACTGGGAGGCGTCCAACTCTTCTCCAGATTAACCCTTGGATCTGCAACAACTATTTTCTCTTTGACTCGAGCTTTGCGGAAGTCTGGTAATATCGCTGAGCTCCAGGAAACGGTCGTTGCTAATGGGTTCTTCTTATCACTATGCAAGAAATTTTGCTTCTCCCGCCAAACTGCCCATGTGAGGATAGCAAACTCCTCAAAATCCGGTTTGGGTAATTGCTTCTTCAACCACAGACATAGCTCCAGAGTGCAAGATTGCGCGGCTCTACGCTAGACAATAGCAAAAGAAGTGTTCTTCCACAAATGCTTGATTGCAGCACAGAAAAATAGAGCATGACAAGTAGAGTCCCTCGGGAAGTTGCACAGACTACAAGATTCATTGACCGGAACATGCTGGCGAGATAGGTTTAGATTAGTCGGAATACAATCATGTGATATACTCCACCAGAATAACCGGATTTTCGGCGGGACAGATAAGCTCCATATAAAAGACCACCAATCCTCATTAGGATGAGCCGACTGATGTTCCGGAGGTGAGAATAATCCACGCTGAAGGCGGCATCCATCTCTCACTGTATAATGACCTTTAGCGTCATACCTCCAGAATAGGGTGTCACAAACCCCAGTAACAGGAAGTGGGATCTTGAGGATTTCACTAGCCACATGAGGGTCAAAGCTAGAAATGATTAGATCAGTATCCCACCCACCATTCCTGATTAGAGTACTTACCGTTCTGCATTGATCCCGAGAGTCTAGAGATCCATGCAGGTTAGAATGTATGCTTGGTATCCATCTGTCCTCGAAGATATTAATTTTTGTTCCATCTCCAACTCGCCAAAGCAGACCTTTCACAATGATTTCTCTACTCCATAAGATCGATCTCCAGATGTAAGAGGGGTTACTACCCAATCCCGCTTGCAGCACCGACCCATGTCTAAAGTATCTTCCTTTCAGAATTCGACCAGCTAGAGAATCAGGATTACGGATAAGGCGCCATAATTGTTTAGCTAGCAGAGCTCTATTGAATTCCGCTAGTTTCCTGAACCCAAGGCCGCCCCTTCCTTTAGACTGGCAAAGACAATCCCAGGTTCGCCAATGCATCTTCCTCTTACCATTATCAACACCCCACCAAAAATTCGCACATTCCCGTTCAATATCTTCACAGACCATGGTGGGTAGCTTGAAGCAAGACATAGCAAAGGTAGGAATAGCTTGGAGAATCGATTTAATGAGCACCTCCTTCCCCCCTGTGGAAAACCACTTGTTACTCCATCCTTGAATTCTCTGTACCACTCTGTCTACCAGATATTTAAATTGGAGTCTTTTGCTTATCAAAGAAACTGTAGGAAGGCCCAAATATAATTCATGCTGGTGTACTACAGGAATAGTGAAAATATTTTTTATCGTATCCATAAGCAACGGATGAGTATTGGGACTCAAGGAAAGAGCTGACTTATCATAGTTGATGAGTTGTCCCGATATATATTTTATTTTTATTATCTAAATTAAGAATGGTTTTTTTTATAACCATATCTTGTTAGAATAAATATACAAATGTAATAATGATTAATATTATATATATATGTGTTATATTTTATTTCATTAATTATTTATTTAAAAAAATTATTTTCGCCCCTCTAATTTAAATTTCTGGCTCCGTCTCTGCTCCGAGTCTGAGTTGCCCAACGTGGGAACTGAATTTGAAAATTTGAAAAAAAAAAATATCTGACCACATAAGAGTTATTTAGCTAATTACACTATCAGAAACTTCGGACCATCACAACTTGTGACCTATGAAAATTAAATTAGGATGTTTATGTTTGGGAAACTGTAGTGACAACCGACAAAATGTGGTATCCCTCGTTATTTACAAAATGACTTTTAAAATGTGTTATAATATTGTACAAAAATCACCAACCTCAAGACTAGGTCTGCTCCTTCTCCTCGATCTCATTCTCATCTGAAACTGTTGCAAAGAATGAGTAATGGGAAATGAATCAGCTAGGGGGAGGTATATCTGTTAGTTGTCTCATATCGGTTATATAAAATTCCTGAGAGTTGTATATATGATCTTGGATAATCTCCCTTAAGCTAGTTTTTGGGGTTGAGTTAGCTCCAAGTTCCAATCTTAACAATATCAAGTGTATAAAACCATATCTTTGAATAGAGGAAAAACATAAGCAGCAAAGGTCGAGGAAACACAGAGACATCCTAGAAAACTATTAAGATTGAGACTTGAACTTAATTCAACCTCAAAAAATATAACTAAAGGGAAGGAGATTGTCCAAATCTATATATGCAACTTTCAAGAACTCTAACCTTCAAGTCATAATGGTCGTCTAAATGTGAAACCGATCTTACAACATTTCACTTTCCATATTCAATTCACTCATATATTTATGTACAGCCGAACTGAAATTTTGGATTCGGAATAAGATGGTAATCAGTAATTTGCACACGTACCCTTGAATCCACAAGCGCCGGCCAAGGATTTTGTCAGCTGAAGCTTAAAGCTTGTTAATCATATATAGGCTGGAGGGAGACTGAACCAACAAAACTTACACCGATTAGTCTTACTTATCAAGTGAGAAGATATAAACAATACAAACTATTATAAATACCTCTTCTCTCAGATGGGCTTTTTTGAGCTCTTGTCTCATGTATATAGAGTCTTCAATTGAATCCAACAACTTGAAATAAGCGGATCTTGCTGACTTGTTGAGGAGAATTACTCCGAAGATCCCCCAAAATCCAAAAACAAAACCGAATGCCATACAGATATAAAATCCATTGGTAATCAACTCATCTTCGTCGAGCTTCAAGTTGTCCGTTACACTGGCATCTGATTTATGTGTGTTTTCATTGTCGTTGGGGCAAGATTTATTGAGTACAGGAATCCCACAAAGGCCAGGATTCCCAGCAAAGGTAGATTCATCAAAGCTCAGAGGTGGAATTCTACCCGACAAGTTGTTGTATGACAAGTCTAAGTTTCCAAGAAAGCTCAATTCGGAAAGGCTGGCCGGAATACCCCCAGAGAGGTGGTTTCTTGAAATATCTAGGGAATCCAAGTCTTTCAAGAGACCAATGTTTACAGGAATTTGTCCACTTAAACTGTTTCTTGAAAGATTCAACGAATTTAGGCCAAGAAGTTTTGTGATTTCAGATGGGATATCACCAATCAAGGCATTGCTCGACAAATCAATGAGTTCGACCAATATATTATGATTTACGTAGTTGATCGCCTTTCCTTTCCACGTGAAATATGCAGCATCTAGTAAGGTATAGTATAGTGCGGGTGTACCCAATAAATCAGAAATTTTCTGCTCGGATCCTGCTCTATCGGTCATGGCAGTAAGATTATCCAAGCATTTTGGTATGACTCCAGATATCTTGTTGAAAGAAAGGTCTAGCACTAGGAGATTTTGTAGGTTGCAAATGCTGGAAGGTATTATACCACGAAACTCGTTGAAACGTAGGCTTAGAACAATCAGTGAAAGCAGCTCATCTCCTATCCAGGTAGGTATGATGCCTGTTAGCCTATTTTCTCCGAGATCGATCATTTTTAAACCAGTGCAGTTTCTCAAAGATGTTGGGATTCCCCCTGAGAAATTGTTGTTTCTCAAATTCAACAAAGATAGCAATGGTAACGAGCCAAATGAGCTTGGGATTTCCCCATAGAAATTATTGTTGGCCAAATTAATAAATCTTAACCGAGTAGAGTTGGCGAAACAATTCGGTAGATTACCGAAAAATAGGTTACTTGAGAGGTCAATCAGTACCCACTCTTCACTTTGGCACAAAAAAGTTGCTTGACCTGTAATTTTATTTCTTGACAGATCTAATACCATTCCATATACACTATCGTGTACAAGAGACCGTGAATAGCCTGTAAGGTTGAAAGAAAAGAATCCAATCTTCGGAAAGACGCCATGGATTTGGTTATTTGACATATTCAGATTTATTGGCCCGGAAGTTAAATCACCAATCCAACTAGGAATGGTGTCTGTAATTTGAGAAAACGAGATATCAAGAAACTTTAAATTTTTCTGGTATTGAAGCCATTGCGGAAAATGTGGTCCTACTTTACATTTGGAGAGTTTTATTGCTTTTAGTTGAAATGGAGGAATCCAATCTGAGCTACAATTTACTGCCAGCAGTGGGTTAGAAGAAAAGTCAAGTATCGTTAGACGAGATAGATTGTACAAATGGGACTCGGTAACGATGCCTTCGAAGTTATTTGAAGCCAGAACTAAAACCTCCATCTTTGAAAGGGATCCAATGCTTTCTCTCAAAGGTCCATTGAACATGTTGTTGTTGAGATACAATTTTTCGAGGAGCGGATAAATTGTAAGATCGGGCAGTTCACCTGTAAAACTATTTGATGACAAATCTAGGTGAATAAGACTTGGGATATTTGGGTAATCCTTGGTAATGGATCCATTCAACTTATTCCCCCCTAGTACTAGCACATTCAAGGATGAGAACTTTGAAAAATCAGGCAATGAACCAGTTATCATATTATCACTCAAATCCAGATACTTCAAATTCTTTTCTACGGACCCCGAAAAGTTGATCATAATTTCAGAAAGTGGCACCATAAAACTGTTATGGGACAAATCCAAGTGTATTAAACTGCTCATATTTCCGAAGAATCTAGGAATCCCACCTTCAAGGTTATTATTAGAGAGATCAAGATATTCAAGAAATATCTGGTTGTCTAAAGCATAAGCAGGAGTGAGAATTGTCATATTGTTAGATGAGAAATCAATGGAGGTTAGGCTTTTACTGAAGTTCAAGAAAAACAAAAACGTGGAAGATGAGATGCCGGGATTCATCGACAAGTCGAGGGTAGAAAGAGGAGCAGGAGCATTGATAGAGGGAAGAGAAGAAGGGAGGATGCCTTGAAGTCCACAGTTTACCAAGTGTAATTCTTTTATAGATGTTAAGTTGCTAATTGCATGTAACCAAATGTTGGATGCTTTGCCCAGCTCGACAAAACTGAGGTCAAGATATTCCAGTGAACCAAGATGAGCGACCCAACCAAGATTTTCGCTAAAGAGCCCGGAATTCGAACTAAAATCAAGATATATCAACTCGGAAAGGTTTCCAACACTCGGCGGAATGGATCCATGGAAATTAGCAAAGGAAAGATTGAGATACTGTAATTTCTCTAATGAACCAATGAACTCCGGGATATTTGAATACCCAAAATCATTTAAACTCAGATCGAGGTAAGTCAAGTGCCTCAATTCCAGCAACGAAGAGCTAATCTTACCTTTGAGAGGAGCAACACTGGGTCCATCACTATTGAATCCTGGCGGAGCCCTCAAGTTCAATTGTGTGACGTGATTAGTTATGTTATCACACTGAACACCAATCCACTTACAGCACTCCATTTGATTTCCTCCTACAGCCCAAGAAGAGAGTCTGCCATTTTCATCAACAACCTCGTCTTTCAACTCGAGAAGAGCTTGTCTCTCCCTCTCGAAGCATCTGATGTTACCAGAAGAATTTTGTCCGAAAACACTTCCCAAACACTCCAAAACCAGAAGAATTAATACAAGAAAATTAGTTGAGATTCTATTTCGAGTAGCCATGATGTTTTTTAAGTGCATGCATGAGATCATAAAATCAACACCATTATTTAATATCATTTTGTTTGCAGAATATCGAAGAGAGAAAACCGTGCATATCACCATCAAATGTCCTTTTCTTTTCACGTTGGAAAAATGGTGCACATCGCCTTCAATAATTAATATTGGTAGATGGTATATATATATGTTATAGCTATAATTAATAATTTTCTAAATTTCAAGGCCAAATATTTCCGGCAATATTAACCATTCAAACACATTCATTTTATTTTAAAAAAACATAATTTAAATATTTCTTTAGATATTTCATCAAATAGTTGGCGTATATATGATTGTTTAATTATATAAAGAAAAAAATAAGAAAAATGTCTGGTCGATAATAAATAAATTTCAAAATATGTGCATGGATGAAATTATGATTTTGAATTAGATGGACAGAAAATAAATAATGTTTTTTGACGGACAAAATTATATATATATATATATATATATATATATATATATATATATATATTTTATTGTTGTCGATTTTTTTAAAAAAATTATAGGTCGTATTTCCCATTGCGTTAACGCGTCCCTGGTTAGAGTCAAAGTCTTCTAATAATGATGAGAAGACTTGAGATATATATATGGTAGGAATGGACTCTGCCTGGAAGACTTTTATCCTTGTAATGAACGGTAGAGAATACTTGAGCGTGAAATTAAAATGTGTGGTATATAAATCGGCATCTTTGTGTATGTGTAACAGTACAATTGATAATGTAGGAGTGGCAAAAATTTGTTTGAAACGGTCTCACGAGTCATATTTTGTGACACGGATATCTTATTTGGGTCATTCATAAAAAAATATTATTTTTTATGCTAAGGGTATTCTTTTTTATTGTGAATATCGGTAGGGTTGATCTGTCTCACAGATAAAGATTCGTGAGACCGTCTCACAAGGGATATACTCTTTAGAAGTACTGGTTTTATATTTTAGGATTAGTTTTTAAAAATATTTTTATTAAACATTTTCATCTCAGATCAGATAAACAAACCGCTCTTAGAAGTTAAAATAATAGAACCGTTTTGGACTAAACTATATATTTGCATTGCCTTAACTTTTAGAAGCAATTTTAAAACCGATCCCATTGAAAGGTGTCGTCGAATGATGATATATACCACTTCTATAGCTTTAACTTCTCAGAATATGATATTTTTTTTAAAGATATTAAGCATAAAAAATTTGGTTCTTTTTCAATATTATAAATGTTTGTGTTTGATTTGATTTATCAATGAAAAATCACAAGAAGTGAATTGTCCTTGAGCACATAAAATTCAAAATTTTGATTTATCCCACCTTTATACCATTTTAACTATATCAAATACATATTCATATCATATATGGATGAGAAAAAACATATACTACAACAAAAATTGTTTTTCGCAGCGCGCAAATTATCTTTCCGCGGCGCACATTGCATGTTGCGTAGTTGCAAGCAGTTGAAAGTTCAAGATTATCCGCGGCGTACATGTGCACGATGTTAATACTAGCCGTTACTATAAGTATACAACTATCCGCAGCGTGCAATGTACGCCGTTAATATTAATAGAACATCTAAAACTTAACGACGGTTTTTGACAAAACTGTTGCTAATCGTCGACGGTTCAAAACCAAAAACTTAGCGACGGTTCAAAACCATACATATCATATATGGATGAGAAAAATCAATAAGAGATCTCTAGAGAAGGGAGAAGACACATGGAGGAAGAGGAAATAATTTTGAGAGGAACGTAAAGATGGAAAGGAGAGCCACACGAGAAGAGAAGAAAGAATCCAATTGGCAAGCCATGCCTTATTTGGTGATGGAAATGTGTCTCAGTGTTTAAAACAAAGTGTCGTATGGGCAGGCTGCAGGCCCAATTAATAGGTAAAAAAAATTGAATTGAAAAGAGAAAAAGGAGAAGCTTTCACGAGGGAGAACAACTAACTCTACACACACAAGGAAGAAGAGGAAGGAGGGCTGCTTTGTAGAATTTGTGTGCAGAAAAATGAAAGAAAATCCAGGAGAAAGCAAGGGATCAGCCAACAAAAAAGATTCCAAGCAACTATCTTTACTTTAAATTGTTTATCTATTTTGGTTGAATCTGAAAGGAATTTTATTCCTTGATTTATTCCTTGATATATTTTCCTTATCAATTACTTTCCTTTTGATAATATCCTTAGTATTTTTGTCTTTCTGGAGTATGCTTTCGCGTGGACTCAAAAGACTCAAGATATTATCTATAAGATATATTATCCTTATTTTCAATAGAGTTTGTTTCCTAATGAAATTGGTTTCCATGTTTAATAGGAAAAAGGATGAAGTGGGTATAAATAAGAGGAGAAGATATTGAACTCGGTGCTTTTGCTTTTTCCGAGAGGCTGGAAGAGACGAATTGATACGCAGAGACGTTTTCCGAGAATAGAAAATCTCGTGTCGTTGAAAGCTTGTTGCTGTGAAGTGCTGACAACATCTGAAGACAACATCTAATCACTGTTTTGATTAGAGTGTTGAGTTTTGAAGATTTTTCACTTCTCAGTTGATGCATCCCATATTGTTTTGATTATACGGTTTGTTAGAGGTTTAGGATGCAATTTGTTAATCACCTTTTTAAGGGAGTTGTTTTATTCTTTCACTAGTATTGGTTTTTGTAAACTTACAAGTTTTTCTAGTGAATTATTTTGCCCTAAGGCACCGCACAAGTATTTTATACTTGTGCATAATTAACTGACTCGTCTCTCGTATTACTATTGTTCCAGTTACATGTTAGTGTGTTAAAAGTATAATTTCTGCTGCATGTTGTCGTGGGTGTTACAACACCTACGCACAACACCTACATTCTGATACACACAACATTCACCCTCGTCACGTTCACACTGTGGAAACTCAACTTTCAATTGGTATCAGAGCCTCCACTTGACGTTACTAAGTGAGATCCTGTTTTGTTTTGTTTTCAGAGTGAAAAGGAATTATGGAATGATCAACAAATACTGTTTTTAGGCCTCCCGTGTTGGATGGATCAAACTATGCACTGTGGAAAGTTAAGATGAGGGTTTTTATTAAATCCATTGATGAAAGAGCTTGGCAACGTGTACTTGATGGTTGGAGTCCACCAAAACTCGAGGATGCTGATGGAGACACACGGCTCAAACCTGAAAGTGCATGGACTGTCGATGAAGTGCAATCTTCAAACTACAATTCCAAGGCTCTCAATGCTATATTTTCATCTGTTGACACAAGGATGTTTAATTTAATCACCACCAGTGTATGCGCCAAAGATGCTTGGGAGATACTCCAGAAACACTGTGAAGGATCTGCAAGTGTGCGAAAAACTAGGCTAAGAATGGTGACATCAAAGTTCGAAAGTTTGAGAATGGAGGACAAGGAGTCCATCCTTGAGTATGACTGCCGGTTGAGACAACTCTCAAATGAATCACATAGCCTAGGAGATCCCATACCAAACGAAAGATTGGTAAACAAGGTTCTGAGATCTCTTCCTGAGAGATTCAATGTCAAAGTTTGCGCCATTGAGGAATCTAAAGACACTTCAAACATCAACCTGGATGAACTCATGAGTTCTCTAAGAACTTTTGAAATGAATCTTGATCTGCAGAAAAAGGATAAAGGGAAGACAATAGCCTTTGAAGCCTTAACCGAATCATATGATGAAATTCTTCAACTATCTAAAGAAGTGGATAAGTCTGATTTAGGTGAAGAATCGATCTCTCTGTTTACTAAGAAATTTGGTGATTACTTGAAGACTATGAGAGAAAAGAAGAGAATTGTGCAAAAATCTGAGCTGCCCAATAACACCACTTTTACAAAAGCTCAAAAGTTTACTCCTATGAAAGGACAGGTTCGACCAAAAACCGAAGTGCAAATTCAATCTAATGTCAGAAACCTGGACTCAATGCAATGTAGAGAGTGTTCGGGATATGAACACTATGCCAATGAGTGTGCCAATCGTCTTAGGAAAAACAAAGGCATGACTGTCACCCTGAGTGATGAAGAATCTGAAGATGATCAAGGATCAAATGAATCTGAAAATCACACATCATTATCTACTGTGATCAAGGAGAAACGCTCAATGCAAATCAATCATTTGGGTGTTGCCACAGGTGTTGCAATACCTGGTCGCAACACCGCTTCGAATCCTGTATGCCTTAATTCGACAGTCCTTGGGGAGTCAAGTCAGTCCGAAACACAAGAGGTTGATGATGATGAAGTCACCCTAGAAAGTGTGCAGTCAATGTACGAAGAACTGTATGAAGACTGGATCAAAAGAACAAAAGGAAATGCAATTCTCTCCAAAGAGAACGTTGAGCTGAAGTCACAAATATCACGAATTGAAGTAATCTTGAGCAAGAAAGATCTGGAATTATGCAAAGTCAAGGAAGAACTTAAAGAAGCAACTCAGGTACTTGCCAAGATGAATTCAAGTTCATCCAAACTTGACTCACTCTTGATGATTGGACAGAATGATAAGGCTGGACTTGGTTATTCGAATAGTCTGTTCGAAACTGGAGAATCTTCCAATGCAAAGGAAAAACCAACTGTTTTTGTGAAAGAAAGTGTTGAAACCCCCAATACCACACATACTGAAAAGAGTGCTCCATCAAAAGTGCGAATGCCTATCAAGAAGTCTAAATCCAGAAAACGCCACTTTATCTGCCACTACTGTTTCAGACCTGGACACATCAAACCCTACTGTTTTAAACTGAGAGAGGATTACAAGAGATGGGAATCTGAACAGGTGTCGTCACAGGTGTTGTACAACACCCGGCGCAACACTGCCAACAGAAAACCGATGGTAAAAAGGGTTTGGGTACCAAAGGCACAGATTCAATGTTCTCTTATTTATACTTCATTAAAGACTAACATTGCAGGAATATGGTACTTTGACAGTTGCTGCTCGTGCCACATGACATGTTCTAAAGACCATTTGATTGACTTTGTTGAACTAAAGAGTGGTCATGTGACATATGGTGGTGGTGCTAAAGGAAGAATTGCTGGGAAAGGAACCTTGAATGTTGATGGATTGCCTAATCTACACAATGTGCTCTATGTAGAAGGGCTTAACTCAAACTTAATAAGCATAAGTCAACTTTGTGACGACGGTTTGCATGTTAAGTTTGATAAAGACAATTGTGAAGTGTTTGATAAGACTAATACTCGCATTTTGACAGGTACTAGGTCTACTGATAATTGCTATCAACTTGGAGAAGACGTAGTGAGCAATCATTCAAAGGTGAGCGAATTAAACTTGTGGCATCAAAAATTGGGACATGCAAACTTCAAGACATTAAAGAATCTTGGTAAGTACGATGCTGTGAGAGGTATGCCTAATTTATCCTCTGGAATTCCGTATGTTTGTGGTGCATGTCAAAAAGGTAAGCAAACGCGTGTTCCTCATCAAGTGTTGCAACACTTTGGGACAACACGGTGCCTTGAACTCTTGCACATGGATCTTATGGGTCAAATGGAAGTGGAAAGTCTTGGAGGTAAGAAGTATTCATGTGTTTGTGTGGATGATTTCTCTCGCTTTGCTTGGGTAAGATTTCTTAGAGAAAAATCCGATACATTTGATGCTTTCAAGAAATTACATGCTAAGATTACTAATCTACATAATCTGAGGGTTGGTAAGATAAGGACCGATCATGGTAAAGAATTTGAAAACTCACACTTTGTATCATTTTGTGAAAAGACAGGGATAACTCATGAATTTTCGGCCCCTAAGACTCCTCAACAGAATGGAATAGCCGAAAGGAAGAATAGAACACTGCAAGAAATGGCTAGGGTCATGTTAAGCTCTAAGAATATTTCAAAGAGATTTTGGGCCGAGGCCTTGAACACAGCATGTCATATTTCAAATCGTGTGTACTTAAGGAGTGGTTCTACTATGACATCCTATGAAATCATCATGGGAAAGAGGCCGAACCTCAAGTATTTTCATGTCTTTGGGTGTGTATGTTATGTTTTGAATGATCGAGAACATCTTGCAAAATTTGACTCTAAAAGTGACAAATGTTTATTTCTTGGTTATTCATCCAATAGTCGTGCATATCGCATGTATAATCTGAGAACAAGAACGACTATGGAATCTATTAACGTTGTGTTTGACAATCTTGCAGATCTAACAGGAAAAACAATCGAGGATGAAGTTGATGGGCTCCTGAATACAAGTGAGACACTGCCTAACACAGATGTTGGACCCGGTGCTGTAACACCTGAGACAACACCTGTATTGGCAGATTCAAATGATGAACCAGAAGAGAATACTGAAAACGATGATGGTGTAACCGATGATGGGATTGACATTCCCAGCAAGATTCAGAAAAATCATCCATCATCTCAGATCATTGGAGAAACATTTGAAGGAATGCAAACTAGAAGAAAGGAGAAGGTAGACTATCGGAAAATGATGGGACTAGTATGCATGACTTCCGTGTACTCTCAAGTAAGTCACTCTTGTTTTGTTTCACTCGTTGAACCCAAAAATATAAGTGAAGCCTTAAAAGATGAATTTTGGGTTGATGCGATGCATGAGGAACTTGAACAATTTGTTAGGAATGATGTGTGGGATTTGGTTCCCAGACCTAATAATGTGAATGTTATTGGAACCAAATGGATTTTTAAAAACAAAACTGATGAATCTGGAATTGTTGTGAGAAACAAAGCAAGGCTAGTTGCTCAAGGGTATACTCATATTGAAGGAATTGATTTTGATGAAACGTTTGCCCCTGTTGCTCGGATTGAATCGGTTAGACTTTTGCTTGCTATTGCGTGTCACATGGACATAAAATTGTATCAAATGGATGTGAAAAGTGCCTTTTTGAATGACATCTTGAAAGAAGAAGCCTATGTGAGCCAACCGAAAGGATTTGAAGATCCACACCACCCTAACCATGTCTACAAGTTGAAGAAGGCATTGTACGGGCTTAAACAAGCTCCACGAGCATGCTATGGCAAGCTTACTGAATTTCTGCTTGACTTAGGCTTCAAACGAGGTGAAGTTGATAAAACTCTATTTATTAAAAAATCTAAGCATGATATACTTGTGTGTCAAGTCTATGCGGATGACATCATATTTGGTGTTTCTTCTCAAAAGCATGTTGATGATTTTGTTGAGTGCATGTCTACCACATTTGAAATGAGCATGGTAGGAGAATTAAGTTTCTTTCTTGGATTGCAAATCAAACAAATGCACGATGGTATCTTTCTATGTCAATCCAAGTATGCTAAAAACTTGTTAAAGAAATTCTCTGCCGAAAACACTAAACACATGAAAACTCCAATGGGGTCGACTGAAAAATTGTCCAAAGACGATGTTGTTGCAGGTGTTGACAACACTCAGTATCGCAGCATCATAGGCAGTCTTCTTTACTTAAGTGCTAGTCGTCCCGACATCATGTTTAGTGTATGTTTGTGTGCTAGGTACCAGGCTGATCCTAAAGTCACTCATCTAAAGGCTGTCAAAAGAATTTTGCGATATATATCTGGAACAGTTGACTTAGGTTTATGGTACACCAAAGAAACAAACACCAATTTAGTGGGCTTTAGTGATGTTGACTGGGCTGGAAATTTAGATGATAGGAAAAGTACCACGGGTGGGTGTTTTTATCTTGGCAACAACTTGGTGTCATGGTATAGCAGAAAGCAAAATTGTGTGTCTTTGTCCACTGCTGAATCCGAATATGTTGCAGCTGCTAGCTGTTGTTCACAACTTTTGTGGATGAATCAAATGATTAAAGATTATGGATTCAACAGTGATACCTTAATTGTATATTGTGATAATTCGAGTGCAATTAACATTTCAAAAAATCCAGTGCAACACTCTCGAACTAAACACATTGACATTAGACATCATTTTATTCGAGATTTGGTTGAGAAGGGTATGATTCGAATGGAATTTGTTGGAACTGAGAACCAACTGGCTGATATCTTTACAAAACCATTGAATTTTGAGAGATTCTCCAATCTAAGGAAGTCTCTCAGCCTGTGTGCACAATGATCACTCACAGATGTTGTCCTGGGTGTTACAACACCTATGGACAACACCCAGCATGCATGTGCATTTTATTTTTAGGATGCTAGGCATATTTCATTCATTCTGTTTTGTGTGAAGTCTGTACAAAGTGTCGGTTACTGAATGGTATATAATTTTGTCCTGCTCTCATTACTCATTTGTTGCGAAAAGTTATCTCTGTCTTCGAATTTTCTTGGGTCCCTTCGCTCCACACTATTTCTTGTGTTCTTTATTCTACAGATGGCTGGCGTCGATCGTCACGATATCAGAAATGAAATGGCTGCAAGTTTGGGGGAAAAATCACCTGACTCAACACCCTCAGCCGAAACCAATGTGGAAGAGATGGCAATGGTCAGTGTACCAGAAGAACCAGTGTCGCTGGAAATTATTGCTCCTGGTGAACCAGGGAATGCAATCGACATTGAAAATCCACCAGATTTTGAGGCGGTGAATAAAGCTTTCCCCCCTGTCCCTATGCGTCGAACGTCAAAGAGACAAGCAGGGTTTGACCCTGACTTTGTTCCTACGAAGAAACCAAGGGCATCCACCGTCCCATTTATTCTGGACCCTGATTTCTCTTCTGGAGACGACTCCAATGATGAGGATTTTGAGTTGGTGGCTCGCCCCAAACCAACTGTTACTGCAAAGGAGAGTGGCTCTTCTTCTGGTGCCCACAAGCAACACCCAGTCACGGACACTCAAGATGTTGCTGAAGAAAGAGTTCCTTGTGAGCCTGAAGAAGATGAGCAATCCCTGGCCGAATTTCTGGCACAACTCAAAGAAGATAAGGCGGCCAAGAAACAAATGGCTCAGGAGGAAGAACCTGATTCAGAAATGATGAAGGAATTTGAACAAAACCAGCCTGGCGCTTCTGACGAGTCCTCCTCCTCATCTGTCTCTGACTTTGAATCAGAGGAACAAGGTAATGATGCATCTGATGAGACTGACTCTGAAGCCAGCGAATCCTCTGAGAATGTTGCTGCTGCTGCACCCGATGTTGAGGAGGATGTTGACAACACCTCCCACAACACTGACTCTGCTGATTATGATCTCAGTAAGTCCTTCTCTCCGAAGTTTTACTCAGAAGAGGCCTTGGCATTGTGGCCCATATTTATTCATCGAGAGTTGATTGAAGAGAAAAACATTGACTTTGATGCGTATGGAAAGCATAATCTGATTGAATTTTTGAAGAGCCGAAGGCTGCTCTCAACTGTCACTGCAGTCATGCCCTACTGTCGCAGAGTGGTATTGGAGTTTTATTGCAATCTTTTGAGGAGTGTGGCCGATGAGGACTCGGTGAAATACGACAGAGTGTTCGTTCGGGATCGTATTTACAATTTCTCACCAACTGTGATCAATGCCTTCTATGACACCCCAGATATTGAAGAAGCTGAAGAGGACTTAGATATTCATGCTGTCACCACTGTGCTTACTGGAGGTGTGGTCAATATTTTCCCTGATCATCCCAAGAAATTGAGTGCTGCAAATCTCACCTCCTTCTTTTCTGTTCTACATAAAACTGCTATTTGGAACTGGACTCCATCGAGCAACACTACCACTGTGACTCGCTCACAGGCCATCATGCTATTTGCTATTGGAACCGGGCGTGCCTTTAACTTTGGGAAGCTGGTTTTTCAGAATACAGTGCAATACGCTCAAGGGGATTTCAAGAAAACCAAGCTCCCTTACCCTTCGCTCATCTATGGCATCCTGGAATCTCAAGGGTTCATTCCGGATATTGATGAAGAGCTCTGCCCTGTTGGCGATTCCCTGAAGATTTCCCCAGCTTACTTCAAAGGCAACAGAAAAGTCGATCTGCCTTGGATGGGTTCGAGTGTTGCTGCAGATGTTGGCCACACTGGCGAAACAACATCTGACCCTCTGCCTGACATTTCGAGTCTGCCCCCGACACCTCCTGCTGGCTATGTTACATTGTCCCTCTCCTACATTCGTGCTCAAATCGCCTATGGTCGACGACAGATTGATAGTGCTAGGGCGACCATCGAGCATTATGAAAATCAAGTGGCTGATTATGAGCTTTTGCTAGCGGCAAGTCTCCATTCTGGACAAAAAAGGGAGTAGACACTGCTGCTGGGACCAGTGGGACAAAAATGGCTGATGATGACGCGGACAGGAGTGAAGGAAACTGACTGATGTTTTTGACTGACTGATGTTTTTGGGGTTGTAGTTCATAAAATTCTGACATTGGTGTGCCTTAACTGCTTCTGTTATGTTCTTAGTTTCCCCTTGATATTGAACTAATCGATGTTATAATCTGAGTGTTGCAACATCTAACCTACAACATCTAACTTGCAAATTTTACCGGGTTTGTTTTTCAGGGGGAGTCAACAACTGGTTGACTAATCCAGGGGGAGTTACCATTTTTACTGGTTTTGTCCAGAAATGCAAAAAAAGGGGAGATTGAAAGGAATTTTATTCCTTGATTTATTCCTTGATATATTTTCCTTATCAATTACTTTCCTTTTGATAATATCCTTATTATTTTTGCCTTTCTGGAGTATGATTTCGTGTGGACTCAAAAGACTCAAGATATTATCTATAAGATATATTATCCTTATTTTCAATAGAGTTTGTTTCCTAATGAAATTGGTTTCCATGTTTAATAGGAAAAAGGATGAAGTGGGTATAAATAAGAGGAGAAGATATTGAACTCGGTGCTTTTGCTTTTTCCGAGAGGCTGGAAGAGACGAATTGATACGCAGAGACGTTTTCCGAGAATAGAAAATCTCGTGTCGTTGAAAGCTTGTTGCTGTGAAGTGCTGACAACATCTGAAGACAACACCTAATCACTGTTTTGATTAGAGTGTTGAGTTTTGAAGATTTTTCACTTCTCAGTTGATGCATCTCATATTGTTTTGATTATACGGTTTGTTAGAGGTTTAGGATGCAATTTGTTACTCACCTTTTTAAGGGAGTTGTTTTATTCTTTTACTAGTATTGGTTTTTGTAAACTTACAAGTTTTTCTAGTGAATTATTTTGCCCTAAGGCACCGCACAAGTATTTTATACTTGTGCAAAATACTTGTGCATAATTAACTGACTCGTCTCTCGTATTACTATTGTTCCAGTTACATGTTAGTGTGTTAAAAGTATAATTTCCGCTGCATGTTGTCGTGGGTGTTACAACACCTACGCACAACACCTACATTCTGATACACACAACATTCACCCTCGTCACGTTCACACTGTGGAAACTCAACTTTCAGAATCAATAAACGTTATACTTTTGACATCATTTGCTATCTTACTTGCGTGGTGTGGTAATTTTGTTATTTAAATTTATTTTAGTTAATGTAATTACTCGCTCTTTTACCGTAGTTTAACTATAGTTTATAACTAATTTTATTTAGTAATTGTTAATTAGTCCAGTGAAACTACAATTTTTTTTCCATCATTATATTAAAATTTGACACCATACGTATGCTTGATTTCTAAATCGTGTCTTTATATTTAATTGGAGAATCTATATTTATATTATTTCAAAGTTTAAAGTAAGAATGTTTGTATCAAAATTTCAACGTACAATATTATTTTTTTAGTGCAAACCTCAAATTGTATCTTGTTTTGGGTCTTATTCATATTTCATTGAATAATGCATCTTATCAAAATATTGTGATAAAATATTAGTTATCATCTAATTCGAATGACGTGATGACAAAATTTGCATAATATATAAACGATAAATCAATATAATACGAATAATATAATTATAAATCCAAACCTTAAAGAATTTGAGTAAATTTTGAATAAAATTAGGATAGATTCGCACCAGACGCGACACGAATGTCAAATATCCATTCAATATGATATAATTGACATAGAATGAGATGTAATAGTAAATTTGAAAAGTATATTTTCATTGAATCCAAGGCAACTTGGCATGCCGACCTGCTTGACTCATTGACCCAACCACAGCAACCCCATTTACAGCTGCTACCAGGCCACCCCTACTGTCAGGACTCACACCGTTTGCTGAGAAAATAATCCATAAGTAATAAAATTGAGAAAATTAAATTAATGATATTTTATGACATATATCTATATAGTTGTGAGCAAAGAATTTGACATGTGCTTTTCATTTTGTGAGGCCCATTTACTCTAACGACAATTAATGATCAAAAAATAATGGTTTAATTTAAAACTGCAGCGAAAAAAGGTTTAAAATAATTTAAAACGGACCTCAGGGCCTAGAAAAATTTCGGCATGACCTCCCCGTAAATAGGACATCCCGAAAACTCAAACAGCAGTTTATATCAAAATATACTCCAACTAGAGTCAACAACCTATAGCCGCACTGGCCAGGACTAAACAGAATTTAAAACGTATCAAATACTCACCGGATAAAGAAAATCACAGAGTCGCCTCAGCACATAACAAGAACAACCAAATACTAATACAAATACACGAGGCATCTCCCCGGCAAATAAACTACAATACAAGACTGAGACAACTCAAGACATACATATAGAATAACTGGGAGACTCCACTGAACAGAACCAAGCAATCCAACCTCAATCCTGAGCTCCACTGGCGGAACCTCGGCCTGATGCTGCAAAATGACTCGGGAGATCTACCATGGTGCCCAAAAGCAACCACAGCAGCCCCCCCAATAAACAACTGAGGTTAGGATTTTGGTATGAAACAGTTCAACAATAACAACAATAACATAAATCATGCATAATCATATAATGAAATGTAATATGTAATGCATGAAAGGCTCAACGAATAATCGGGATAACAGGAGCCAACAAACGGTACGATAACAACTGGAATAATGCTCGAGCAACAACACAGGGGAGCTACATCGTCATGCAGCTAAACCGCCCTGCCAAGTATGCGAGGTATGCCAAGCTGTGCTGAAAAACACCCCTGACTCGGCCTCCATACAGCTGATACGCTATAACAGGATGGCACAACAGAACGAACTAGATGACACAATCCCAGCGCTCACCTCAAAAGGCTGCACTAACCACGGGATTGTTCGATCACATCTTAGGTCTCATGTGTATAGGCCTATCAGCCACACAATGATCCCGAGATAAACAACAGTGCCAGATAACAACAGATATCAACAATGGGCTAACAAAAACGATAGGGCTCAACATGAATGTCATAACTGTATGCCTAATGCTAAATGCCAATAATATGTCATAATAATAAACATAGATCATAATAAAGGCATTTAACAATTTATAACAGTCAACAATTCATAACACGATCAATGTAACACAGAATATCAATTTAACATAATTTATGTTTTACCGTCGTATGTTAGCGAGCTGTAACATACCTAAACCGACTCTAAAATCACAACAAGCTCAACTTTAATCTCCTCGACCTAAAGATGATAAAATAGGTCGAATAATTCACAATTCGCCAAAACACTAAATTAATCCAACTTATTGATTTTTAATTATCAAAACTTAATTCCCAAATCAATTTCAACAATTCTGAAATTTCAACTAAATAACCGTAATTCTCCAAAATAATCAAACGATTAACTCGATACTAATTCCCAAACTCCTCGATTTATACCTCAAAGCTCTCCAACGATCGAACCTACAATATAAACCCAATATATACGTCAATATAATGCATTAAAATCGACAAAGCGAAATTAAATCGAAGCGAGTAACATTACACTTCGGGGCAGCCTACTTATGCACCGAAAAATCTGGAATTGGATCCAAAAATTACCAAGATCGAAGTATAAACTAATCGCTAGCGGTCCAATGTTGCTACTCGCCGGAAAAGACGCCGGAAAACACTATTCACGGCCAAAACCGTACTGAAAACTAGCTGGAAAAATGCAGGAACAGCAAGGTAAGATTTAAGCTTCAAATCCTTGCTCAATATACTCCAAAGAACCAAGAAAACCAAGCAATAGCTCACCTAAAATCGAACAAGAAAATCGAAAAGGAGCAGTCCCGAAACAGAGCTCGATTGGGGCTGAAACGAGCATCAAAATTAGCGATTCATGGTTCAAAATGAAGCTATGGATGTAAGGAAGACAACCCCTCAAACCGTTCGTGATTTGGACGCCGGACGGAGGAGATATCGTAACTTTCCTACAGCTGCTACATGAGTTACGAAAATGGGGTTGAGGGAAATGGGTTTTCTTCTTCTCTCTCTTCTTTTTCCTTCTTTTGAAAGTAAGTTGTGTGTGTATGTATATGTATATATGTATTGTATATTTGATTACAAAACTAGTAACTCAAGTCCATTAATTCCGGTCTGTAATTATTTTGCTCTCATGTGTTATTTAAACTCTATATGTATTTTATATCGTTAAATTCTCCGATATCCTCAAAATACATATTTTTAACACACTTCTTGAATTTATTTGACATAAATAATTATTTTAATTTACAACTCAATAATTATTCTAATTATGCCAAAATTACCGGATAATTAATTACAGGGCCTTACACATTTTGTTAAAAAAATTGGGAAAAAATAATAAAATCGATCCTATTAACTTATATATTTTTTAAAGAAATTATTTTAAGTGTTTATTAACTTCTACATATAATTTTTAAACATTTAATTGTCTAGAAATTTAAAATCACTTAAAATAAATTCTTATTAACACTTCATTCCCTGTAATTTGTATGAATTAATTGACAGTAAGAAACAAATGAGAGGTTAATTGATGATGGACTGGCTGGCATACACGTGAATGCTTTCGTTCCATTTTTTATTATTTATATAATATATTTAATATACTAATCTATCAATTACTTTTAAAATTATATTCATATAATTTTGCGATCTATGAAAATTTACTAGAACCAAAATTATCCACAATGACATATAATTTTTTAAACAACTTTTCCTTTTGAAAAAAAATATACCCGTGGGAACAAAAATGGCTTGGCTTATTATATTTTTGGCAAATTGGATGGATTTTCCTATTTCTTTGTAATGTTTATTTTACTATTTTTTTTGGTATAGTTAGGAAAATGAGGGGTCAGCATTCACGAATACGATATTTGGTCTCTGCTGGAGTTTGGTTTTCGTCAACACTCATTTATGGTATTATTTTGACTGTCCACCAAAAAACATTGTAAATTTATTATATTCACTTACAAATTCAAGATTCAATTCTTTATTTATCATCATCCAGATTATATTTAATTTTTATTTTATAGATATAAAAGATAATATTACTAAAATTTATATCTTAGTAATTTCATAAAATATCATAAATAAAACAAAAGATCTAAAAATATAAATCTATTAATAAATTTTTTATGATTTTTGATCGCATTATTCATAAATTCTATATGGATGCTAAAACTATTTTTCCAACACGACATCTTATTATTTAACCTAATTAAAAACTACTACGCATTACATTCATTAATCTTTACAAGTTGTTGATTTTTCCGAAGAAAGTACCAAGAAGTTCGCTTTAGAAAGAATCGTATACAAATTTTCTTATTTATCTACTAGTATTTTACACACACAACGTATTATACAGTGGGTGTAACATAAATAAATTCATGTTTCATTTTTTACTATCTAAAATAAATTGGAAAAAAAGACACAACCATATATATATTAGAGATAACTAAATGAAATACAATTGATACCCCATGGAAGACAGGCCCATCTTACGGCCCCATTATGGAAGACAGACCCATCAAAGGTCCTATTATCCCTGGCTCATCCCTAGCCCAAGTGAAATAAGCCCATCAAGGACCCAGGTATTCTCTTATAAATACCAGGTTTGAGCGTATGATTTTTCATTCACTATATTGTTTTCAGCAGCACCCTTAGCTGCTCCCCCCATATATTTTAGTCACTTACTTGAGCGTCGGAGGAGCTACGCCAGGACACCCTCCTAGCCCCCTCTTAACGGTCTTTTTCGTGATTTCAGGCTCAGGACCATTTCAAAACCCTGCGTCTGTACTAGTGACACTTGCTGGGAGCGGACCCTAAATTTCCCGTGAATATCAACAATAATAAATTATAAGGATTATCTTGAAATTTTTTAAAATAATTATTAATTTTTACTCATTTAAAATAAGAGAGGAAGTTTAATACTCTCGCTCACCGGATACTAATAGATAATAGTTGAGTCTAATATATATCAAATAACATAAATGAATAGCCGCCCGTCCCCGGCCCCAAGGGGGTGTCCGAGTTGGTGTAGGTCATGAGCACTGGAACAATTAATGATATGAGTTCGATTCCTCTACTAACACTTTTTTGGGCAGGTCTGTCGTACAAAGCTTGTTCAGTGTAGTTTACATGGTTATCGTGATTTGCAGACTATTGTGTTATCTCGATGATTTACTCAGTTCACTGTGAAAAAAATAGTAGGTGTGAATTCTCACTTCATAAAAAATATGAACACAAAAGTAATATCGAATCTTACATGCTGGCGGCGTGCACCAAGGCGAAGTGAACAATTTGTGGAGTTGTACGTTATTTTCGTTAATTAAACGAAATTAGAAGTATACAAAGCTAATTAAAGACATCTTCCCAACAGTCAAATAAACAAGGGCCATATCAAAAATTTGAATCTATATATATAAATCAGAGGCTTGAATATATATGCCTACATTAATATCAAACCGAATATGTGGTTGAAGGGACTTCTATCTCTTGGCATTTTAATTGCCACATTTCTTCTCTTTTCCTCCGAAGTAGCTGCTGCAAGGGAATTGACTGAGACTCCCGTTAACTATGTCGGTAAGAATATTTACTTTGAATGTGTGTACTATTTGGTTGATGAGATGCTAGCATAAGGGTAGTACCCTCACACTACATCTAAGGGTTTAATTTTGATTTGGACATGTGGGGTCTACATAAATTTATGGACCCCACATATCCAAATCAATTTTGGGCCGTTGGATCTAGCATTAGGGTACTACCCTTATGCTAGCATGAAATAATCCGTACTATTTTGTTAGTATATTTGACAACTTACACTATTTTATATAACCATTTCGGTAAGTTCTACAATTAAATTATTTTTTGGAAGACTCAATCATTTGGCACCTTTTTATTATTATTATTTTCAATTGAAATCTTTCCCCAAATTATCAAAACCAAACGGCCAATATTTTCCATAAAAATAAGCCATTAAACGAATTAATAAAATGGATTTTCATTGTCTAAAGTATAACCTATTTGTGATCAATTATTAAAAAATTGAAAGGATAATCAGTTTGTATATAAACGAAAATGATAAAAACAAATATTTGATAATATATCGTCAAAAGAAATGGTGTGATTTTTTTAATTTTTTTAAAAATTGACAATGACGAGAGACAATTGCTATGAACTTGAGAATAAAAATAAATTAATATCAAAATTTAGAATTATTTCTCGAGTCTAATTATTCATATAATATTTAATATATAAATTAAATTTATGTATTAATATATATCTATAGATAATAATATAATAGTAAACACATGTGAAAAATCAAATTAAAATGTTTTTTCCCCTTGAAGCACTTATTTAAAAAAAAAAACTCATTAATAATGTTTAGACTGAGTTAATAAAAGTCATATTTAAAAAATATGGTTTTTGGACTTAATATATCGTCAACACTCATTTATTGAATTTGGTATTATTTTGACTGTCCAACAAAAAACATTGTATATTTATTATCTTCACTTACAATTCTTTACAATTCAAAGATATTTTATGCGGAATTATACTCATTATTCTAAAAAAAATCTATATTGTCAGATTAATATATAATCTTTTTTCGTTTTTAATAATTGATCACTAATAAATTATATGTTAGTATCTGAAAATAATTTATTTACTAATAGATTCTTTTAATTTATTTTTAAATTATTTTATTGATATCACGTTTTTATTTTCCAGTGCAATATCTTCATTCCGATGAAACAAGACTAAAAATAAAGATACGCAAAGTTCAAGGATTAAAACACAACTTTGGCGAGTTAGAAGATCAAAAAACAAACATGACAACGTAGACGACTAAATTAGCTATTTTTTCTTTTTTATTTTAAAAATTTGTTGGCCAGTTCCAAACTTTCGAATAAAATATAAAGACTGATATTATTTTTCTCAGTTAATTATTGGATTGATACGACAGTTTGCCAAGTAATCGGATCAATATCACAATTAGATTTACTCCACGATCAATTTTGTTATTTTTCCCTATTTTTAAAAACGAAAAATACATGTCATTTTACAAAAAAAATTATTAACAAACTATGCTCACAACTAATTTTTTTTCCTTACAAATGCGCACGTGCTGTTCATAGATCAGTTTGGAGGAGGAGGAGGAAGAGGTGGGTTTGATGGTGGCTGTACGTATGGCTGCTGTAATTTTTATCATAGCAATTACGGATGCCGGTGCTGTTCCCATGCCGGCCAAGAAGGTCGGCAGGCCAAGCCTTGAAATCAATGAAAATCTACACTTCATGAATCTAACTATTGAATGGATAATTCACATATGTAATACACATTAAGTATATGTTTATCACATATCTTTTGATAAGATACATGAAAGATTCAGAACAAGATATATTCGAGGTTCGCATAAAAAAAATAAAGAGGTTCAAGTTTCTGTAATACTTGACAATTTATCTTGAGTCTGCCCTCATCTACTGTGGATGAACACAAATTGATTCTTAAAAATATATTCTTATTGTTATTATTTTTGTTTTAATAATTATGAATGACACACATGTTGTTATTATTCTATTATTATTATTATTATTATTGTTATTATTGTTGTTGTTGTTGTTGTTAGCATTAGGGTATTATCTTAAGATTTATTCAATGATTATTATTTTCACATGCACAAAAAAACAATGAAACTCGCATATATAAGAATAAATATGGCGAAACCATTTTAAACCACATACTGCACATGGAGAACGCTGTTGCAGATTCAATGACGTCTTTTTCTATTTCTCACCCAACTTCATTTGTTCGGAAGCCCGAGAATTTTCCTTATTGGTTTGTAAATCTTATAACCAAGGATATTTCTTAATCTCAATAATATTATAAGTTTTGCGATAAAAAAGAAAGAATAAATGTGAATTGCTAGATAAACAAAATGACTTAGGGGTAGTTGAACTCAACTTGAAATCCAAAACATTTATCATGTTTGTATTGTCATTGAATTTTCCGAAATCCTAAAATTTGAAGAATACTTACCGATATTTCATTCTTATTTTGAAAATTTTATATAGCTAGCATTTGATCATCCTCATTAAAACCATTTCCCTTATTCGTTAAAAAAAACTATTCAATTTCAGCAGGAAAAAAGAACTGTTCACATTCAACAAAAGAAAAAAGAATTTATTCGATTGCCCTTGCTTGATCCACGTATGCTCTTCTAATTAAGGCTTAGCTGCCCTTTGTTGCTCCAAAATTTGAAAATTTAACTATATATATATATATATATATATATATATATATATATATATATAGTAATGATATTATTTTAAAAATTTTCTGCGGACAAAGCTTGGTTTTTCCATAGCATTAATAATGTTTAGAGTTTAGACCGAGTTAAAAAAGATCAATAAGCTAGGTCAGTACAGCATTGCCTACATAAACTTTGTGTGACATAATGGGTTCTTATCCTTACCTATGTGAGACGAGAAACGAATTCTTGTTTCAATTTATAAACAACAACATAAATAATAATAATAACATTGTCGTATCAATATTTTCCTGTGTCATATTTTCATTCCGGTGAAATAGGACTACAAAAAACGCAAAGTTGATTAAAACACAACTTTGGCGAGTTAGAAGATAAAAAAAAGAAACATGATAACAAAGATGGCTAAGTTAGCTATTTTTTCTTTTTTATTTTAAAATTTTGTTGGCCAGTCCCAAACTTTCGAATAAAGTATATATAAAGTCTGATATTGTTTTTCTTAGCTAATTATTGGATTGATACGACAGTTTTCCAAGTAATCGGATCAATATCACAATTAGATTTACTCCAGGATCAATTTTGTTATTTTTCTCTATTTTTAAAAACAAAAATACACATCATTTAAAAAAAAATTGTTCCTAACAAAAAAAAAACATGTCAAATTCTATGCTCACAACTAATTTTTTTCCCTTACAAATGCACGTGCTGTTCATAGTTCAATTTGGAGGAGGAGGAAGACGAGGATATGGGTTTGTTAATGGCTGTCCATATAGCTGCTGTGGTTTTTATCATAGCTTATTACAGATGCTGGTGCTGTTCCCATGCCGGCCAAGAAGATCGGCAGACCAAGTCTTGAAATCAATGAAAATCTACATTTCATGAATCTAACTATTGAATGGGTAATTCACATATGTAATACACATTAAATATATGTTTATCACGTATGTTTTGATAATATACATGCAAGATTCAGAACAAGATATATTCGAGGTTCGCATAGAAAAAAATAAGGAGGTTCAAGTTTATGTAATACTTGACAGTTTATCTTGAGTCTGCCTTCATCTACTGTGGTTGAACACAATTGATTCTTAAAAAATATATTCTTATTGTTATTATTTTTGTTATAATAATTATGAACAATACACAGTTGTTATTACTCCTATCGTTATCATTACTATTACTATTATTATGATGTTGTTAGCATTAGGGTATTATATTAATATTTATCCAACGATCATTATTTTTGTATGCACGGAAAAAACATTGAAACTCACATATATAAGAATAAATGTGGTGAAACCACTTTAAACCACATTATGCGCATGGTGAACGATGTTGCAGGTTCACTGGCGTCTTTTGCTATTTAATTTTCAGAAAACTTCCGTTATTTGGAAGCTGGAGATTTTACTTATTGATTTGTAGATCTTGTGACCAATGATATTTTTTAATCTCAATAATATTACAAGTTTTGCTATCAAAAAAGAATAAATGCGATGCCTTAAGGGTAGCTGAACTCAACATACCATTGTTTGGATGTATATAAATATAAATGGGGGTAAATAGACCATTTCAAACTTTTTCTCCATCATTTGATTTATTTTATACTTAATTTTTAGTTAATATAATTACTCGCTCTTTTACCGTAGGTTAACTATAGTTTAAATAATTTTATTTAGTAATTGTTAATTAGTCCAATGAAACTACAATTTTTTTTCATCATTATATTAAAATTTGACACCATACGCATGCTTGATTTCTAAATTGTTCCTTTATATTTAATTGGAGCATCTATATTTATATTATTTTAGATTTTAAAATAAGAACATTCGTACCAAAATTTCAACGTACAATATTATTTTTTTAGTCCAAACCTCGAATCGTATCTTGTTCTGGGTCTTATACATATTTCATTGAAAGAATTCTTCTATCATGTATTGTATCATAATATTGTGATAAAATATATGAGTTATCATTTGGTTTCGAATGATGTGATGACAAAAAATGCATAACATATTGATGATAAATCAATATAATATAAATAATATATTAATTTGTAACTTCAAATCTTTTTAAAATTTGAGTCAAATATTAAATATATTCTCATTAGAATGTCAAATCTCCATTCAGTAAGATATAATTTGACATACAACGAGATATAATAGTAGAATTGAAGCGTAGATTTTAAGCATAAAAAATTTGGTTCTTTTTCAATATTATAAATGTATGTGTTCGATTTGATTTATCAACGAAAAAAATCACAAGAAGTGAATTATCCTTGAGCAAATAAAATTCAAAATTTTGATTTATCCCACCTTAATTTATACTATTTTAACTATATCTCAAATACATATTGAAAGGAATTTTATTCCTTGAAATATTTCCTTCTTTTAATACTTTCCTTGTTTAAAAAGATCTTTGTGTTTTGTCTTTCTAGACATATTATATGATCTCTTATAAGATTTAATATAGTCGTCGATAATATAGAAAAGATATGTTATGATCTTTAAGATATGTTATCCTTAATTCAAAAGAGTTTGTTTCCTTATAAAATTGGTTTTTCATATTTTATAGGACTCTAAAGACAAGTTAGTATAAATAGGAGAAGAAGGTACAGAACTAAGGTGACTGGAAAGAGACGATTTGCAGAGACGTTTACCGAAGCATAGCATTCTCGTGTGATTGATAACTTGTTGCTGTGAAGTGTTGCCAACATCTGAAGACAACACCTAATCACGGCTGTGATTAGTGTGTTCAGTTTCGAAGAGTTTTTCACTTCTCGGTTGATGCATCCGATATAGTTTTGTCATACGGTTTGTTAGAAGTATAGGATGCAATTTGTCACTCGCCTGTACAAGGGAGTTGTTTTGTTTTCTCACTAGTATTGGTTTTTGTAAACTTACAAGTTTTTCTAGTGAAGTATTTTGCCCTGAGGCACTGCACAAGTATTTTATACTTGTGCATAATTAACTATCTCATATCCTGTTTTGTTATTATTTCAATTCCGTGTTGATGTGTTAAATATATAATTTCCGCTGTATGTTGTCGTGAGTGTTACAACACCTACGTACAACACCTACTTTCTTACTCACACAACACTCACCCTCATAACACTCACACTGTGGGAACAGAACTTTCATTTGGTATCAGAGCTTCCACTTGACGCTACTAAGTGAGATCCTGTTTTGTTTTGTTTTCACAGAGAAAAAAATGGAAGCATCAACAAACACTGTGTTTAGACCTCTCGTGTTAGACGGATCTAATTACGGCTTGTGGAAAGTAAAGATGAGGGTCTTTATAAAATCTATTGAAGAAAGAGCTTGGCTACGTGTACTTGATGGTTGGAGCCCTCCAAAAATCGAGGATACTGATGGCGACACTCGACTCAAACCTGAAAGTACCTGGACAATCGATGAAGTGCAGACTTCAAATTTTAATTCCAAGGCTCTCAATGCTATATTTTCATCTGTTGACACAAGGATGTTTAACTTAATCACCAATTGTGTCTGTGCAAAAGAAGCTTGGGATATACTGCAGAAACATTGTGAAGGATCCGAGAGTGTGCGCAAAACCAGGCTAAGGATGGTGACATCAAAATTTGAAAGCTTAAGGATGGATGACAAGGAGTCTATTCTTGAGTATGATGGTCGTTTGAGACAACTCTCTAATGAAGCTCACAGTCTTGGAGATCCCATACCCAATGAAAGATTGGTGAACAAAGTCTTAAGATCTCTCCCTGAGAGATTTAATGTCAAAGTGTGTGCAATTGAAGAATCTAAAGACACTTCAAAAATCAATCTGGATGAATTAATGAGCTCCCTCAGAACCTTTGAGATGAACCTTGATTTGCAAAGGAAGGATAAAGGGAAAACAATAGCCCTAGAAGCCTCAACCGAATCTTATGATGAAATCCTTCTACTATCAAAAGAGGTGGAAAATTCTGATCTAGGTGAAGAATCAATCTCTCTGTTTACTAAGAAATTCGGTGATTACTTGAAGACCATGAAAGAGAAGAAGAAAAGTGGGCAGAAATTTGTGTTGCCCAACATCACCACTTCTGCAAAAGCTCAAAAGTATACTCCTATGAAAGGACAATTTCGACCTAAAACCGAAGTGCAAATCCAATCAAACGTCAGAAACCTAGATTCAGTGCAATGTAGAGAGTGTTCGGGATATGGACACTATGCTAATGAGTGTGCTAATCGACTTCGAAGAAACAAAGGCATGACTGTTACCCTGAGTGATGAAGAGTCTGAAGATGATCAAGGATCAAATGAATCTGAAAATCACACATCCTTATCTACTGTGATCAAGGAGAAACGCTCAATGCAAATCAATCCTTTGGGTGTTGCCATAGGTGTTGCAATACCTGGTCGCAACACCTCTTCGAATCCAGTATGCCTTAATTCGACAATCCTTGGGGAGTCAAGTCAGTCTGAAACCCAAGAGGTAGATGATGATGAAGTAACTCTAGAAAGTATGCAGACAATGTACGAAGAATTGTATGAAGATTGGATCAAAAGAACTAAAGGAAATGTAATTCTCTCTAAAGAGAACGTTGAGCTGAAGTCACAAATATCACGACTTGAAGTGATCTTAAGCAAGAAAGATCTGGAATTATGCAAAGTCAAGGAAGAACTTAAAGAAGCAACTCAGATTCTTGCCAAGATGAATTCAAGTTCATCCAAACTTGACTCACTTTTGATGATTGGACATAATGACAAAGCTGGACTTGGTTATCCGAATAGTCTATTCGAAATTGGAGAATCTTCCAATACTAAGGGAAAACCAACTGTTTTTGTCAAGGGAAGTGTCGAAACCTCGAATGCCACACACACTGAAAATGGTGCTCCATCAAAAGGGCGAATGTCTACCAAGAAGTCTAAATCCAGAAAGCGCCACTTTATCTGCCACTACTGTTTCAGACCTGGTCATATCAAACCTTAATGTTTTAAACTAAGAGATGACTACAAAAGATGGGAATCTGAACGGGTGTTGCCGCAGGTGTGGTACAACACCCAGCGCAACACTGTCAACAGAAAACAGACGGTAAAAAGGATTTGGGTACCAAAGGCTAAGATTCAATGTGCTGTTATTTATACGTCATTAAAGACTGACATTGCAGGAATATAGTACTTTGACAGTGGCTGTTCACGCCATATGACAGGTTCTAGAGACCACTTGATTGACTATGTTGAACTGAGGAGTAGTCATGTGACATATGGTGGAGGTGCTAAAGGAAGAATAGCTGGCAAAGGGACGTTGAACGTTGATGGTCTACCCACGTTACATAATGTGCTATATGTCGAAGGACTTAACTCGAACTTAATAAGCATAAGTAAACTTATGTGGATTACATCATTTTTGGAGCATCGTCTCAAAAGCACGTTGATGATTTTGTTAACTGCATGTCTACCACATTTGAAATGAGCATGGTAGGGGAATTAAGTTTCTTTCTTGGACTACAAATTAAACAAATGCATGATGGTATTTTTCTGTGTCAGTCTAAGTATGCCAAGAATTTGGTAACGAAATTTTCTGCTGAAAGCACTAAACATATGAAAACACCAATGGGGTCGACTGAAAAACTATCTAAGGACGATGTTGCCGCAGGTGTTGACAACACTCAGTATCGCCGCATCATAGGCAGTCTCCTTTATTTAAGCGCAATTCGTCTCGATATCATGTTTAGTGTATGTTTGTGTGCCAGATACCAGGCTGATCCTAAAGTAACTCATTTAAAGGCAGTCAAAAGAATTTTGAGATATATAGCTGGGACGGTTGACTTAGGACTGTGGTACACCAAAGAAACAAACACCAATTTAGTGGGCTTTAGTGATGCTGACTGGGCTGGAAACTTAGATGATAGGAAAAGTACCACTGGTGGATGTTTTTATCTTGGTAACAATTTGGTGTCATGGTATAGCAGAAAGCAAAATTGTGTGTCTTTGTCCACTGCTGAATCCGAATATGTTGCAGCTGCTAGCTGTTGTTCACAACTTTTGTGGATGAATCAAATGATTAACGATTATGGATTCAGCAGTGACACCTTAATTGTATATTGTGACAATTCAAGTGCAATCGATATCTCAAAAAATCCAGTACAACACTCTCGAACTAAACACATTGACATTAGACATCATTTTATTCGAGATTTAGTTGAAAAGGGAATAATTCGAATGGAATTTGTTGGAACTGAAAACCAACTGACTGATATTTTTACAAAACCATTGGATTTTGAGAGATTTTCCAATCTTAGGAAGTCTCTCAGCTTGTGTGCACAATGATCACTTACGGATGTTGTCCTGGGTGTTCCAACACTGGCGGACAACACTCAGCATGCATGTGCATTTTATTTGTAGGATGCTAGACATAGTGCATACATCTTGTTTTGTGTGAAGCCTGTAACAAGTGAAGGACACTAAATGGTGCACTCTCAGGTGTGATTCAAACTTTCTATCAAAATTCTCTAAAAGGTATGGAGTGTGCTCAATTTAAGTCATAAAGCTGTTGCGGATGTTTGTGTTCCACATGATCTTATCCTATGCAGATAATGACTTGAAAAACTGCTGAGCAATAAGGTGAAAAATAGAAAAGAGGAGAATAATTGAACAAAAAATTGTTTAGAAGAAACTGGAAAAAGCTACCTAGAAGAGTCCCATGAAGACCGTTCTTCTAGTGTGGGAGCTACAACTTCTAAGTCAAAATACAGATGGAAAAAGCTACCTAGAGGAGTCCTATGAAGACCGTTCCTCTGGAGTGGGAGCTACCATGTCTGAATTAAAAGGTTCAAGAAAGTTTTAGTCTCACGAGTGAGTGTTGCCAAGAGGTTCTGCCAACACCCAAGTACAGGCTGATCACAGGTTGATCACATGCGTGTATATTTCATTTTTGATCATATTTTAGGCATAAATTTTAAGTTATTCATACTGCTGTTATGTAAATTCATCATGTCCAGTGGGCTATCAGTTCTTGACTAATGAAATACGAAGAAAAACCCCATCCAACCCAATCTTGAAATACATTGATATCTAACGGTTAGTGGAGTGAATTCGATGTGGCGTTTCATTCTGCCTGATTTTTTTAATGATTACACTGACTCTGAAAGTTACCGTTGGATGAGAGTAAAACTTGATTTGGAAAGAGGCTGCAGTTACGGGTCGAGAGAATGTTACCGTTGGAGGGGTATGCTTAAATACTTGGGAATGGATGATGCACAACTTTACTGTCTGTTAGTTTCTCGCACATTATAAAAATATTGTCCTGCTCTCACTGTTCATTTGTTGCGAAAAATTATCTCTGTCTTCGCATTTTCTTGTGTCCCTTCAATCCACACTATTTCTTGTGTTCTTTATTCTACAGATGGCTGGCTTCGATCGTCACGACATCAGGAATGAAACGGCTGCGAATCTGGGGGAAAAATCACCTGACCCAACACCCTCAGCCGAAACCAATGTTGAAGGGATGGCAATGGTCAGTGTACCAGAAGAACCAGTGCCGCTGGAAATTATTGCTCTTGGTGAACCCGGGAACGCAATCGACATTGAAAATCCACCAGATTTTGAGACCGTGAATAGAGCCTTTCCCCCTGTCCCTATGCGCCGTACGTCAAAGAGAAAAGCAGGGTTCGACCCTGACTTTGTCCCTACAAAGAAACAAGGGCATCCACCGTCCCATTTATTCTAGACCCTGACTTCTCATCAGGAGACGACTCCAATGATGAGGACTTTGAATTGGTGGCTCGCCCTAAACCAACTGCTGCTGCAAAGGAAAGTGACTCGTCTTCTGGTGTCCAAAAGCAACACCCAGTCATGGACAACCAAGATGCTTCTGAAGAAAGGGTTCTTGATGAGCCCGAAGACGATGAACAATCACTGGCCGAGTTTCTTGCACAGCTTAAAGAAGATAAGGCGGCCAAGAAACAAATGGCTCAGGAGGAAGAACCTGATTCAGAAATGATGAAGGAATTTGAACAAAACCGGCCTGGCGCTTCTGACGATTCCTCCTCATCGTCTGTATCTGACTTTGAATCAGAGGAACAAGGTGATGATGCATATGAGGACATTGACTCTGAGGCTAGCGAGTTTTCTGAGAATGCTGCTGCTGCTGCACCCGGTGTTGAGGAGGATGTTGACAACACCTCCCACAACACTGACTCTGCTGATTATGATCTCAGTAAGTCCTTCTCTCCGAAGTTTTACTCAGAAGAGGCCTTGGCATTGTGGCCCATATTTATTCATCGAGAGTTGATTGAAGAGAAAAACATTGACTTTGATGCGTATGGAAAGCACAATCTGATTGAATTTTTGAAGAGACGAAGGCTGCTCTCAACTGTCACCGCAGTCATGCCCTACTGTCGCCGAGTGGTATCGGAGTTTTATTGCAATCTTTTGAGGAGTGTGGCCGATGAGGACTCAGTGAAATACGGCAGAGTGTTCGTTCGGGATCGAATTTACAATTTCTCACCGACTCTGATCAATTCATTTTATGACACCCCAGATATTGAAGAGGCTGAAGAGGATTTAGACATTCATGTTGTCACCACTGTGCTTACTGGAGGAGTGGTCCGAATTTTCCCTGATCATCCCAAGAAATTGAGTGCTGCCAATCTCACCTCCTTCTTTTCTGTCCTACACAAAACCGCTATTTGGAACTGGACACCGTCGACCAACACCACCACAGTGACTCGATCACAGGCCATGATGCTATTTGCTATTGGAACCGGGCGGGCTTTTAACTTTGGGAAGCTGGTTTTCCAGAATGCACTGCAATACGCTCAAGGAGACTTCAAGAAAACCAAGCTCCCTTACCCTTCGCTCATCTATGGAATCCTGGAATCTCAAGGTTTCATTCCGGATATTGATGAAGAGCTCTGCCCTGTTGGCGATTCCCTGAAGATTTCACCAGCTTACTTCAAAGGCAACAGAAAAATTGATCTGCCTTGGCTAGGTTCGAGTGCTGCTGCAGATGTTGGCCACACTGGTGAAACAACATCTGACCCTCTGCCTGACATTTCTAGTCTGCCCCAGACACCGCCTGCTGGCTATGTTACATTGTCCCTCTCCTACATTCGTGCTCAAATCGCCTATGGTCGACAACAGATTGTTAATGCGAAGGCAACCATCGAGCATTATGAAAATCAAGTGGCTGATTATGAGCTTCTGCTAGCTGCGAGTATCCATTCTGGACAAAAAGAGGGGAGTAGACACTGCTGGAACAAGTGGGACAAAAATGGCTGATGAAGATGATGACGCGGACAGGAGTGAAGGAAACTGACTGTTGGTTTTGTGGTTGTTGGATTGCCTCTAATTCTGACTTTAATTTGCTTTATAAAATTCTGACTTTGGTGCTTTAACTGCTTCTGTTCTGTTCTTAGTTTCTCCTTGTTATTGAACTAATCGATGTTATAATCTGAGTGTTACAACATCTAACCTACAACATCTAACTTGCAAAATTTTACTGGGTTTGTATTTCAGGGGGAGTCAATAACTGGTTGACCAATCCATGGGGAGTTACCATTTTTACTGGTTTTGTCCAGAAAGGCAAAAAGGGGGAGATTGAAAGGAATTTTATTCCTTGAAATATTTCCTTCTTTTAATACTTTCCTTGTTTAAAAAGATCTTTGTGTTTTGCCTTTCTAGACATATTATATGATCTCTTATAAGATTTAATATAGTCGTCGATAATATAGAAAATATATGTTATGATCTTTAAGATATGTTATCCTTAATTCAAAAGAGTTTGTTTCCTTATAAAATTGGTTTTTCATATTTTATAGGACTCTAAAGACAAGTTAGTATAAATAGGAGAAGAAGGTACAGAACTAAGGTGACGGGAAGAGACGATTTGCAGAGACGTTTACCGAAGCATAGCATTCTCGTGTGATTGATAACTTGTTGCCGTGAAGTGTTGCCAACATCTGAAGACAACACCTAATCACGGCTGTGATTAGTGTGTTCAGTTTCGAAGAGTTTTTCACTTCTCGGTTGATGCATCCGATATAGTTTTGTCATACGGTTTGTTAGAAGTATAGGATGCAATTTGTCACTCGCCTGTACAAGAGAGTTGTTTTGTTTTCTCACTAGTATTGGTTTTTGTAAACTTACAAGTTTTTCTAGTGAAGTATTTTGCCCTGAGTCACTGCACAAGTATTTTATACTTGTGCATAATTAACTATCTCATCTCCTGTTTTGTTATTATTTCAATTCCGTGTTGATGTGTTAAATATATAGTTTCCGCTGCATGTTGTCGTGAGTGTTACAACACCTACGTACAACACCTACTTTCTTACTCACACAACACTCACCCTCATAACAGTCACACTGTGGGAACAGAACTTTCACATATTCATATCATATATTATGGATGAGAAAAAACGAGAGAAGACACATGGAGGAAGAAAAAATAATTTTGAGAGGAACGTAAAGATGGAAAGGAGAGCCACACGAGAAGAGAAGAAAGAATCCAATTTGGCTTGCCATGCCATATTTGGTGATGGAAATGTGTCTCAATGTTTAAAACAAAGTGGTATGAGCAGGCCCAATTAATAGGGGAAAAAAAATTGAATTGAAAAGGAAAAAGGAGAAGCTTTCACGGGGGAGAATAACTAACTCTACACACACAAGGAAGAAGAGTGAGGATCGGAGGGCTGCTTTGAAGAATTTTTGTGCAGAAAAATGAAAGAAAGTCCAGGAGAAAGCAAAGGGATTAGCCAACAAAAACGATTCCAAGCAACTATATTTCTTTACTTTAAATTGTTTATCTATTTGGGTTGAATCAATAAATGTTATACTTTTAACATCATTTGCTATCTTACTTGCGTGGTGTGGAAATTTATTTATTTAAATTTATTTTACTTAAAATAATTTCTTTAAAAATAAGAATGTTTGTATCAAAACTTCAATGTACAATATTATTTTTTTGTGCAAACCTCGAATTGTATCTTGATCAGGGTCTTATTCATATTTCATTGAATGACTTCTTCTCTCATGTATCTTATCAAAATATTGTGATAAAATATCAGTTATCATCTAAATTCGAATGACGTGATGACGAAATTTGCATAATATATAGACGATAAATCAATATAATATGAAAAATATAATCTTATAAATCCAAAGCTTATAGAATTTGAGTAAATGTTGAATAAAATTAGGATAGATTCGCACCAACGTGACACGAATGTCAAATATCCTTTCAATATGATATAATTGACATAGAAATGAGATGTAATACTAGTAAATTTGAAAAGTATATTTTCATTGAATCCAAGGCAACTTGGCATGCCGACCTGCTTGACTGAAATAGGAAAAACACATGCATCCGTCACTGACCCAACCACAGCATCCCCATTTACAGCTGCTACCAGGCCACCTACCATTTGCTGAGAAAAGAATCCACAAGTAATAAAATTGAGAAAATTAAATTTAGGGATATTTTATGACATATATCTATTTAGTTGTCAGCAAAGAATTTGACATGTGCTTTTCATTTTGTTAAAAAATTGGGAAAAAATAATAAAATGGATCCTATTAACTTATATAGTTTTTTAAAGAAATTATTTTAAGTGTTTCCTAACTTCTACATTCAATTTTTAAACATTTAATTGTCTAGAAAATTAAAATCACTTGCAATAAATTCTTATTAGCACTTCATTCCCTGTAATTTGTGTGAATTACGTGACAGTAAAAAACAAATGAGTGGTTAATTGATGATGGAGTGGCTGGCATACACGTGCATGCTTTCGTTCCATTTTTTTTAAATTATTTATGTAATATATAAATTTATCAATTATTTTTAAAATTATATTCATATAAATTTGCGATATATGAAAATTTACTAGAACCAAAATTAGTCATAATAAAATATAATTTTTTAAACAACTTTTCCCTTTGAAAAAAATATATATATACCTGTGGGAACAAAAATGGCTTGGCTTATTATATTTTGGCAAATTGGTTGGATTTTGCTATTTATTTACAATTTTTGTGTGTGGTGTAGTTAGCAAAATGAGGGGTCAGCATTCACGATCTTAAACGATATTTGGTCTCTGCAGGAGTTTGGTTTTCGTCAACACTCATTTATTGAATTTGGTATTATTTTGACTGTCCAACAAAAAACATTGTATATTTATTATCTTCACTTACAATTCTTTATTTATCATCATCAGATTATATTCAATGTTTATTTTATAGATATAAAAGATAATATTATTAAAATTTATATCTTATTAATTTCATAAAATATCATAAATAAAACAAAATATCTAAAAATATATATCTATTGCATATATTGAACTCACAGGGAGTGTTTTCTATTTATAATAAAATTTTATGATTTTTGTTCGCATTATATATTCATAAATTCAATAATGGATACTAAAAATATTTTTCCAACACGACATCTTAGTATTTAACCTAATTAAAGACTACTACGCGTTACATTCAAGAATGTTTACAAGTTGATGATTTTTTTCGAAGAAAGTACCAAGAAGTTCGCTTTAGAAGGAATCAAATAACAAATTTTCTTATTTATCTACTAGTATTTTACACACACAACATATTATACAGTGGGTGCAACATAAATAAATTCATGTTTCATTTTTTACTATCTAAAATAAATCGGAAAAAAAGACACAACCATATATATATTAGAAATAAACTAAATGAAATACAATAATAAATTATAAGCATTATCTTGAATTTTTTTTATTGATTTTTACTCATTTAAAATAAGAGAGGAATTTTAAATAACAATAATATTTATCATCCACACCAAAATTAACTTATCTGTAAAGTTCGATCTCACTATATAGTAATAGATAATAGTTGAGTCTTATATCCATCGAATAACATAAATGAATAGCCGCGGTCCCCGGCCCCAAGGGGGGTGTCCAAGTTGGTGTAGGTCATGAGCACTTGAATAATAATATGAGCTTGATTTCCCTACGATATATATATATATATATATATATATATATATATATATATATATATATATATATATATATATATATATATATATATATATATATATATATATATATATATATCAGAGGCTTGAATATGCCTACATTAATTCTTATTCAAAATCAAACCTAATATGTGGTTGAAGGGACTGCTATCTCTTAGCATTTTAATTGCCACATTTCTTCTCATTTCCTCCGAAGTAGCTGCAAGGGAATTGACTGAGAATAGAGGTAAGAATATTTAATTTGAATGTGTATACTATTTTGTTAGGATATTTGACAACTTGCACTATTTGATATAACCATTTCGGTACTTCTACAATTAAATTATTTTTTGGCAGACTCCACCCTCAAATCAAATTAAAACAATCATGTTGAACCTTTTTTATTATTATTTTCAATTGAAATCTTTCCCTAAATTATAAAAATTAAACCGCCAATTTTGTCAAATAAAATAAACCATTAAACGAATTATGTAATAAAATGGATTTTCATTGTCTAAAGTATAGCTTATTTGTGATCAATTATTTAAAAATTGAAAGGATAATCAGTTTGTATTATATGAAAACGATATAAAACAAATTGAAAGGATAATCAGTTTGTATAAAAAACTCACAGATATTTTATGTGGAATTATACTTGTTATTCTAAAAAAAATCTATATTATCAGATTAATATTTTATCCTTTTCAATTTTTAATAATTGATCACAAAAAAATTATATTTTAGTATCTAATTACTAATCGATTCTTTTAATTTACTTTTAAATTATTTTATTGATGCTGTGTCTGTATTTTCTAATATCACATCAATATTTTTCGGTGTCATACCTTCATTATGGTGAAATAGGACTAAAAAAAAATGCAAAGTTCAAGGATTAAAACACAACTTTGGCGAGTGAGAAGATCAAAAAGCAATCATGACATCGTAGATGACTAAATTAGCTATTTTTTCTTTTAAAAATTTGTTGGCCAATTCCCAAACTTTCGAATAAAATATAAAGACTGATATTATTTTTCTCAGCTAATTATTGGATTGATACGACAGTTTGCCAAGTAATTGGATCAATATCACAATTAGATTAACTCCATGATCAATTTTGTTATTTTTCCCTATTTTAAAAAACAAAAATACATGTCATTTTTTTTAAAAGAAAATTGTTCCTAACAAAAAAACATGTCAAATTCTATGCTCACAAATAATTTTTTTCCCCTTACAAATGCACGTGTTGTTCATATGTCGAATTGGAGGTGTTTGGTTTGCTGGCTGTATGTATGGATGCTGTGGTTATGGCTGTTACGGCGGATGCTGCTGCTGTTCCTATGCCGGTCAACAAGGTTGGCAGGCCAAGCCTTGAAATCAATGAAAATCTACAATTCAATCCAACTACTGAATGGATAATTCACATATCTATTGCGCATCAAGTATATTTTATCACATATCTTTTGATAAGATACATGATAGAATTAATTCAATGAAATATGTAAAAGATTCGGAACAAGATACATTCGAGGTTCGCACAGGAAAAAAATAAGGAGGTTCAAGTTTCTGTAATATTTTGACAGTTTATCTTCAGTCTGCCCTCATCAACTGTGGATGAACACAAATTGATTCTTAAAAAAAATATTCTTATTGTTGTTATTTTTGTTATAATAATTATGAACAACACAAAATTGTTATTACTCTTTATCGTTATCCTTACTATTACTATTATTATGATTGTTGTTAGCATTAGGGTATTATCTTAAGATTTATCCAATGATCATTACTTTCGTATGCACAGAAAAAACAATGAAACTCACGTATATAAGAATAAATGTGGCGAAACCACTTTAAACATATTATGCGCATGACAAACGTTGTTGCAGATTCATTGGTGTCTTTTGCTATTTCTCACCCAACTTCTTTTGTTTGGAAACCCGGAGAGTTTCCTTATTAGTTTGTAGATCTTGTAACCAATGATATTTCTTAATCTCAATAATATAAGTTTTGCGATAAAAAAAATAATAAATGTGAATTGCTGGATAAACGCAATGCCTTAAGTGTTGCTGAACTCAACTTACCATTGTTTGGATGTAAATAAATATAAATGGAGGTAAATAGACCATTTTAAACTTTTTCTCATCACTTGATTTATTTAATCCTTAAATTTTGCATGTACTTGTGTGTTCTTATCTTGAAATATAAAACATTTATCATGTTTGTATTTTCATTGAATTTTCCGAAATCCTAAAATTTGAAGAATACTTACGGATATTTCATTCTTATTTTGAAAATTTTAAATAGCATTTGATCATCCTCATTAAAACCATTTCCCTTATTCGTTAAAAAAAAACTATTCAATTTCAGCAAGAAAAAATAACTTTTCACATTCAACAAAAGAAAAATAAAAGAATTTATTCGATTGCTAGCTCTTGCTTGATCCACAAGCTGAACAAGTATAACTGATATGATTGCAAGTGTTGAGAATATATATATATATATATATATATATATATATATATATATTGTTAATTGTATATGGTTTCACGTTTCTTACTAACTGAATCATTAGGAACACGCTTCTTAGTAGTCTTGATCAGATTGTGTATAAAGGAACACGATATAACGGTTTTGCAATGCAACATAAATAATTTTCCTTAGCTCAGTGATCTTGCTCTCACTTCTTGACATGATATCAGAGCCTTGGGGATCGATTCTAGAGCTCAATTTTTCATTTCAATTGTTCGATTGAGCAGCTCTCAAAGCGATTCTTACCTGATAGCTTTTAGCGATCTGATGGTAACCAATTCCAATTTCAATGATCCGTTATATATTCTTCCGTCCGACACTCCATGGACAAATCTGGTGAATGAGCAATTAATTGGTGTGGAGAATTATGGCGTTTGGAGCAGAGCTATTTTGATTGCACTGCAAGCCAAGAACAAGATCGATTTAATCGATGGTAGCTGTCGACGACCACCAGCAGGTAGTCAGAACTTACTTCAATGGGAAAGATGCAATGCACTTGTGCTCTCGTGGATCATGAACGCAGTCTCGAAGGAAATTTTTGGTGGAATAATCTATGCATCAGATGCTTCTGGAGTGTGGACAGATCTGAAGGAGCAGTTCAATAAGATCAATGGATCAAGAATTTTTTCATTACACAGAGAGATTGGGCGACACACACAAGGTAACAGTACTATCTCCACTTATTTCTGCAAACTTAAGCAGCTCTGGGATGAATACTCAGCTCTTGTGTTTCTGCCTTCGTGTGAATGTGATGCCGCTAGGAAATATCTAGATCATGATCAACAACAGAAAGTTCTTCAATTCCTAATGGGGCTCAATGACAGCTACATGAATATAAGGAGTCAGATTTTAATGATGAGTCCATTCCCTACGGTTGGACAAGCTTTTTCATTATTATCTCAAGAGGAATCCCACCAAACGTTGTTTTCGGTTGAAGCTCCTATAGCAGCCTTCTACACCAATCAGACTAGAGAAGGCACTACAATGAGAGAAAGGACATACCTGAGTTGTGATCATTGTAGCAGGAGCGGGCATACCAAAGAAAATTGCTACAAACTTGTAGGTTATCCCTCATGGCACAAATTGTACAAAGCTCCAAATAAATAACTGAACAAGCCAGGGTACATGGATAATTGGAAATGCAGGAAGATATCAGGAGATGCCAATCTTGTAGAAGAATAAACCATTGCTACTCAAGCTAAACCAACGACTGGGACTCCATCTCTTTTCACTCCTGACCTATATGCTGAAATCTTGAAACTTTTGGCCAGCAGCAATGTACAAGATGAATGTGCACCAGCTGTCAATATGGCAGGTACCTTCTTAAACAATATCAGTTCAGGATGGATAATTGACACAAGAGCTAATGAGCACATGATTGGTGATTTCTCTCTATTGACATGCTCAAAATCTGTGGTAGGCTCCACTGGCACAGTAAGACTGCCAAATGGTGATAGAACTAGTGTTGACAAAATTGGTTCGTTCTCCCTGACCAGTTCCATTGTGCTGGAACATGTCCTATACGTCCCCCACTTTCGATTCAATCTTCTGTCAGTCTCCAAGTTGACAAGAACTCATAGTTGTTTTGTTGCGTTTTACCCTCATTTTTGCATATTTCAGGACCTCAGGACTGGGAGAATAATGGGGATTGGTAGAGAGAGGCATGGACTTTATCACTTCATCTCTGAATCAGCGCCCAAATCAACTCATAAGGATAGTTTCACTTTTCCTTCTTTTACACCTGGATCTGGTGAACTGTATTCATGTTCAGCTACTGAATCTTGTAAACATGTGAATATTGATACTTGGCATAAGAGATTAGGACATATGTCTATATCAAGAATGCAATTGTTGCCTTTTATACAGAAAAGTGATTCCCTATCTCATTGCTCTGTGTGCCCTGTTTCAAAACAAAGTAGATTAAAGTTTCCACGAGTTAGTTCGTCCCAATCTTCATCAGCATTTCAATTGATTCATATGGACATTTGGGGTCCATTTCACACCCCTACCTACAATGGTGAGAAATATTTTCTTACCATTGTTGATGAATTCACTCGGGGAACATGGGTTTATCTCATACAATCTAAGATGGATGTGCTTAGAATGATTAGGTTGTTCTTGGCCATGGTAGACAATCAGTTTTCAAGAAAAATCCGAGCCATTAGAACGGATAATGCAACTGACTTCTTCAAGAGTGAATGCCAACTGTTTTTTCTTCTTTGGGAGTGATGCACAACAGCTCATGCCCTTATACACCACATCAAAATGGCACAGTGGAAAGGAGGCATAGACATATTCTTGATGTAGCACGAGCACTTCGATTTCAATCTTCCTTACCACTCAAATATTGGGGAGATTGTGTATTAACAGCTGTACATCTGGTTAATAGAGCTCCTACACCACTGCTGAAAAACAAATCTCCTTTTGAAATGCTATTTCAGAAGGTTCCTTCATTGACTGATCTAAGAGTCTTTGGTTGTTTATGTTATGCTTCAGCTCTACCAATAGGCCACAAGTTCTCACCGCGTGCTGTGCCATGTTTCTTTATTGGATACTCCAATGTTCAGAAAGGATACAAGCTTCTCAATCTCCAGTCACAAAAAACCTTGATCTCCAGAGATGTGGTGTTTCATGAACACATATTTCCATTTGATGTAACTGATCAATCTATTCCCATTTTTAATCCACCACCTCCTATGGTGGACACCTCACCTAATGATGAAAGGCCATCTACTGTCCTACCTACAGATGGACCATCAACTTCTGGTGTTATTAATGAAAGGCCATCTACTGTCCTACCTACAGATGGACCATCAACTTCTGGTGATGCATCCTCTGCTATTCCATTGCGAAAATTCACTAGAACTAAGATTCCTCCAGTTTGGGCAAAAGATTCTTGCTCATTTACCCATAATCATGGTCTTACCACTTGCCTTTATCCTATGACCAATTATCTTACCCATGATCATTTTTCCAAATCACACCAGAATTTTTTGGCAACCATGTCCTCAGTAAGAGAGCCACATATCTACCATGAGGCAGTCACTGATGATAAATGGTGTGCTGCCATTAATGACGAACTTGCAGCTCTTGAGATGAATCACACATGGGACATTGTGGTTTTGCCACCACGAGTCAAACCCATTGGATGCAGGTGGGTATACAAAGTTAAGCTTAAACCCGATGGTGGTGTTCAAAGGTTTAAGGCACGTTTAGTAGCCAAAGGGTACACACAATAGACATGTATTGATTTCTATGACACTTTTTCTCCCACCGCAAAGATTGTGACCATTAGATGTCTCCTCACTGTGGCTGTAAATTGTAATTGACCCTTTTTTCAAATGGATGTCACCAATGTGTTTTTTCAAGGAGATTTGGATGAGGGCATTTATATGGATCTCCCACAAGGCTACAAAGTTCAAGGGGAAAACAAAGTTTGTAAGCTGAGAAAGTCATTGTATGGCTTAAAGCAGGCTTCTCGCCAATGGAACATGAAGTTTTCGAATGTTATGATAGAGGGTGGTTATTGTCAGTCCCAACATGATCATTCCTTGTTCTTCAAGCGTGATGATACTTCACTTACTTTGCTTGTAGTATATGTTGATGACATTGTCTTTACTAGGAGCTGTACAACGGCAATCACAAATTTGAAAAAGTTTCTTCACTCCAAACTTCAGCTTAAAGATCTTGGGCACCTCAAATACTTCCTAGGCATTGAAGTAGCACGTTCCAAGAAGGGTATCTATCTTGGTCAAAGAAAATATGCATTAGAGCTCATTGTTGACACAGGGGTGGCGGGTGCCAAGCCATTTGATACACCAATGGAGCAGAACAAGAAGCTCACTAGCCATGAGCTTGATTCTGTTGTGTAGCAAAGTCAGAGCAATGTTTCAGTTGATGCTTTGCTGGTAGATCCAAGTGAATATCAGCGTTTAGTTGGTCGGTTGATATACCTGACCATAACTTGACCTGACATATGTTATGCAGTTCAATCTTTGAGTCAATTCATGCATGCCCCAAAGACGTTTCACTTTGATGCAGCCATTCGAGTTGTGAAGTACATTAAAAGAAATCCTGGTCAAGGCTTTCAGTTGACACCTTCTACTTCTCTGTCTCTTTCAGCATATTGTGATTCGGATTGGGCTGCTTGTTCCATGACTCGTCGCTCTGTCACTGGTTATTGTATCAAGCTAAGGACTTCGCTCCTATCCTGGAAATCCAAGAAGCAGAACAAAATTTCACGATCATCTGCGGAAGCTGAATATCAAGCCATGGCGACCACCACATGCGAAATTGTTTGGATTGTTGGTCTTTTACGTGACATGGGAGTTCACATTCGTGGTCCTACGACACTATTTTGTGATAATATGGCTGCCATACACATTGGTGCTAATCCAGTGTATAATGAACAGACGAAACACATATAAATAGATTGTCATCTAGTTCGTGAGAAGATCAAGGAGGGCCTCATATGCACTCAATACATCCCTACTCATCAAAAACTTGGAGACATTTTCACTAAAAGTTTGGGAAAGACCCAGCATGCTTACTAGCTTGAGCTTCTGGGAGTTTGTGATTTGCATCAGCCTTAAAGAGGGATCTCATCTTGTCGCACAAATCAAAACGTTCAAGCTTGTTGTTCACTCCTACATCAAGCTTGAGGGGGGAGTGTTAATTGTATATGGTTTCACGTTTCTTACTAACTGAATCATTAGGAACACGCTTCTTAGTAGTCTTGATCAGATTGTGTATAAAGGAACACGATATAACGGTTTTGCAATGCAACCGAAATAATTTTCCTTAGCTCAGTGATCTTGCTCTCACTTCTTGACACACACACACACACACACACACACACACACACACACACACACATATATATATAGACATTTGACATATATTGATTGTGATCTTGATATTATTTATATTGGTTGATAATAATTATTGTAACATTATCATACACAGAGAGCGGGACAATATTTCTCAAAGGAGAGACTCTTGCAATTGTCATTGCATTATTGATTTCAATAAGTGAAAATTTGCATTTGTGTCAAGTGGACGTAACTCTCGGTGAAATACTATCAAAGCTTGTGTATTCTTGTGTTTATTTTATTTTTACAAATTTTTATCTATTTAGATAATTAAAATACAGACTTTATTCAAACGACTAGTATCATAGCGATAGGTTGAATTTGAAAGTGATGATAAGAAAGAAGGTTTGACACATGAAATTGTGAAATTTGATGGCAAAAATTTCTCTTTCCAGATGATACAGATCGACAACTATATCTACGATTAAAAGTTGCATCTACCACTTGAGTGGAAGAAACCAGAGGATATGTCGGTGTCGATTGAAATATCTTTGATAGACAAGTGGTTATTCGAGTTACAACGTTGAAGAATGTGGCTCATAACATTGGAAAGAAGAAATTGACTGTGGAAATATAAAGGACGTTCTGCCAAATATATATGAAACGTACAACTTATTCTCCAAAATGAGTGATCATATATAATATGAACAACAACTATAAACTATCCCAAATAATTACCAATATTTTCAACGTGATTTTTTTATAGCTTTATATAAAAATGAAATTTTTTGTGTGTATACTTAAAGTTATACTCAGACTTATATTTTGCATAAATTACAAAAGTAACGTAAATATATTCAGTTAAATCTCTTTTATTTTGTTATTTTATATTACCCTTGAGAAAAAAAGTAACGTAAATTCATTCTTATTTTACTCTTTTAAATTACAAAAGTAACGTAAATTCATTCTTATTTTGAAAATTTTTATATAGCATTTGATCATCCTCATTAAAACCATTTCCCTTATTCGTTAAAAAAAACTGTTCAATTTCAGCAGGAAAAAATAACTATTCACATTCAACAAAAGAAAAAAGAATTTATTGGATTGCTCTTGCTTGATCCACGTATGCTCTTCTAATTAAGGCTTAGCTGCCCTTTGTTGCTTCAACCCTGTCTCGATTGCTCTTGCTTGATCCTCAAGTTCAACAAGTATCACTGACATGATTGCAAGTGTTGAATGATATTATTTTCAAAAAATTTTGCGGGCAAAGCTTGGTTTTTCCATAGCATTAATAATGTTTAGATCGAGTTAAAAAAAATCATATTTTAAAAAATATGGTTTTTGGATTTAATTGTGGTATTTCTTTCTTTGTTTTTATTTTAAAAAGAAATTTAATTTTCAATATTGTGTCCAAAAATAAAAAATATTATATGCGGAATTATAGTCATTATTCTAAAAAAAATCTATATTATCAGACTAATATATTATCCTTTTCAGTTTTTAATAATTGATCACAAATAAATTATATGTTAGTATCTGAAAATGATTTAATTACTAATCAATTCTTTTAATTTACTTTTAAATTATTTTATTGATGCCACGTCTGTAATTTTCAGTGTCGCATCAACATTTTCCTGTGTCATATCTTCATTCCGGTGAAATAGGACTAAAAAAAACGCAAAGTTGGATTAAAACACAACTTTGGCGAGTTAGAAGATAAAAAAAAACACGATAACATAGATGACTAAGTTAGCTATTTTTTCTTTTTTATTTTAAAAATTTGTTTGCCAGTCCCAAACCTTCGAATAAAGTACAAAGTCTGATATTATTTTTCTCAGCTAATTATTGGATTGATACGACAATTTTCCAAGTAATCGGATCAATATCACAATTACATTTACTCCAGGATCAATTTTGTTATTTTTCCCTATTTTTAAAAACGAAAATACACGTCATTTTAAAAAAAAAATTGTTCCTAACAAAAAAAACATTTCAAATTCTAAGCTCACAACTAATTTTTTTCCTTTACAAATGCACGTGCTGTTCATAGTTCAATTTGGAGGAGGAGGAAGACGAGGATATGGGTTTGTTAATGGCTGTCCATATAGCTGCTGTGGTTTTTATCATAGCTTATTACAGATGCTAGTGTTGTTCCCAGGCCAAGCCTTGAAATCAATGAAAATCTACACTTCAATCCAACTACAGATCTGGATAATTCACTATATGTAGCCTTGAAATTCTAGAATGGATAATTCACATATGTAGTATGCATTAACTATATGTTTACCACATATCTTTTAGTAAGATACATGACAGAATTCATTCAATGAAATATGTAAAAGATTCAGAACAAGATATATTCCAGGTTCGCATAGAAAAAAATAAGAAGGTTCAAGTTTATGTCATACTTGACAGTTTATCTTGAGTATGACTTCATTTATTGTGGTTGAACACAAATTGATTCTTAAAAAATATATTCTTATTGTTATTATTTTTGTCATAATAATTATGAACAACACACAGTTGTTATTACTGCTATCGTTATCATTACTATTACTATTATTATGATGTTGTTAGCATTAGGGTATTATATTAAGATTTATCCAACGATCATTATTTTCATATGCACGGAAAAAACATTGAAACTGACATATATAAGAATAAATGTGGTGAAACCACTTTAAACCACATTATGCGCATGGAGAACGTTGTTGCAAGTTCACTGGCGTCTTTTGCTATTTAATTTCTCACAAAACTTCCTTTGTTTGGAAGCCGTAGATTTTACTTATTGGTTTGTAGATCTTGTGACCAATGATATTTTTTAATCTCAATAATATTACAAGTTTTGCTATCAAAAAAGAATAAATGTGATGCCTTAAGGGTAGCTGAACTCAACATACCAATGTTTGGATGTATATAAATATAAATGGGGGTAAATAAACCATTTCAAACTTTTTCTCCATCATTTGATTTATTTTATACTTAATTTTTAGTTAATGTAATTACTCGCTCTTTTACCATAGGTTAACTACAGTTTAAATAATTTTATTTAGTAATTGTTAATCAGTCCAGTAAAACTACATTTTTTTTCATCATTATGTTAAAATTTGACACCATACGTATGCTTGATTTCTAAATTGTTCCTTTATACTTAATTGGAGCATCTATATTTATAGTATTTCAGAATTTAAAATAAGAACATTAGTACCAAATTTTCAACGTACAATATTATTTTTTTTAGTGCAAACCTCTAATCTATCTTATTATGGGTCCTATACATATTTCAATGAAATAATTTTTCTATCATGTATCGTATCATAATATTGTGGTAAAATATATGAGTTATCATTTGGTTCGAATGATGTGATGACAAAAAATGCATAATATATTGATGATAAATCAATATAATATAAATAATATATTAATTTGTAACTTCAAATCTTTTTAAAATTTGAGTCAAATATTAAATATGTTCTCATTAGAATGTCAAATCTCCATTCAGTAAGATATAATTTGACATACAACGGATATAATCGTAGAATTGAAGCGTAGATTTTCATTGAATTCAAGGCAGCTTGGCATGCCGACCTGCTTGATTGAAATAGTAACAGCACGTGCATCCGTCATTGACCCAACCACAGCAACCCCATTTACAGCTACTACCAGTCGACCTACTATCAGGCCTCACACCGTTTGCTGAGAAAAAGAATCCATAAGTAAATTAATTTTAACACAAATATGTGTAACAATATTAATTCATAAGAGTAATAATACATATAACAATAACGGTTTGATTTCATAAATATCTGCAATTTTTAGTTTCGATGACAAACTAACATATTTTAAGTTTATTGTTTATAGAAGATGGTTTGAAACTTCAAAGTTTTGTAAACTTTATTTGATAGATCTGTTACTATATATAAATTATAATACAATAGCATCTTATACTAACTATATGGAATTATGATGTCATTTTGGATTTATCCTCTTCATCTTTTACTATATATACATGACTTTACCATATTATAATACAAAAACTTTTATAAGACCAAATCATGAATTAATTTCATCATACAAATCTTCTATCTGTGAAAAAATATTATATTTTATGTATATAAAAAAAAATTAGTTTTCACTCTATATATGCACCATTTCACGATCAAACTGTCTTACGATATACCAACTCATATTATAATAGTTCTTTACTTGGTTGTATAATTTTGGACTTACTTAGAATACCCTTAAGTATATTGCATTTGATTAATTAAATGAGTACTTTTTTCATTAATGAAATTAATAACTGATAATATAATGTCACACAATTAGTGGTAAAATTATAATATTTTGGTCTTTTTCTTTAATATTAAACATCATAAAGACTTTAAAAATATAAATATATTACGTACATATCATACATAATATTTGTATATTATGCGCTTGTGCATCAACGACTAGAAATCATAATTGCTCGGACAAGAAAAAACAACTAAGACACTTCCCGCGGGTAGAAATATATAGATCCAGTAGATGATAGGTATTTTCATAGAGATAAAACAAGAATTTTTTTTTAAAAAAAAAGTTAAGGGAAACGAACTTATGAAAAAGATATATTAAGAGAAGATTTTAAGGGAATATGGGAAAAAAGTTTTCATGGTATTTATTGGACAAAAATAGAGATTTGTTTTTAAAAAATCAGATGCTGCTTTAATAAATGCCCTTCCGTTTTCTTTAATAATTGAAGAAAGAAACAAGAAAAATGCAGTCTCCACCTGTCGGCGATATATTGTCCACCAAAATTTTTTAAATTAAATAAAGAAAATCCGTCGAATCTATTGGCGTGACTATTTTGATGTAGAATGTCATTTCTTCAAATTAAAGTCTTTGTATTGAGTTTTTTAAAATTATTTTGATCAATATATAATCTTTATAGATCAATATAAATTAAAAAAAAAAAATTCTCTGGAGTAATATTAAAACAGCATATACATTTTAAGTAAACATTCTTACCTGTATCCTTGGTAATGGAAGTTTCAGCCAATTCCATAGCAGCTACCTCGGAGGAAATGAGAAGAAATGTGGCAATTAAAATGCCAAGAGATAGAAGTCCCTTCAACCCCATATCCGGTTTGATTTTCAATAAGAATTAATGTAGGCGTATTCAAGTCTCAGATTTATAGATACAAAATTTCGCTGTCATGCGTAGGCCCTTGTTTAGTTGGCTGTTGGGATAATTTCTTATTTATTAATATTATTTTCAGAATATGATGTCTTGGGTGCTTGGTAAAATTATCGAACCGTGGTGCTTGAGCTGCTGTGCAGTTTAAAAGATTTGAGTTGCACGGTTACCACCAGTTATACCTTTTCGTAAAACGATAAGTACTCGGTCCTACATTATGTCTTTTTAATTAGCTTGCCATAGTCCGAGTATGTTTTACGTTTTATTTTATACATTCATTTAAATAACAAAAAAATACATAAATAGTAACGTCTCACTATCCCGGAACCGATGACACAGATGTTGCTTACAAATAAGAATTAGAAAACAACAAACCTCGTAAAACAAAAATCACTTAAACTAGTATGCTATGAATAATAGATGTGTTCTAATCATATGACTGAATGGAAACCTTAAAAATGATTCGAAAACGTAATAGACATGTACAAGCATATTTGAAAATACTCTGATTTTCTCATGTCTACTAATATAAGTTCTTTACAGTTGACCTTCATAGAGATAAGGTCGGAACATCAGTTGGCACCCCGAATAGAGGGTCTGAAAATCAGAACAATGTTTCCCACCATATTAGGATCAGAACAATGGTTATCATGTCACGTCTCGAGACCGGGGTTAGTCGACACCGGCGTTGCTCAACAATCACATTATCGTCAAACAATAAGCCTCGTAGTACAGTATACACCAAAACCAGTTTATTATTCATAAAACTATAAAAGCGTCGTCTTTACAACTTAAAAAAATATGCGGAAGCAATAAACATAAAGGAAGCTTCAAAACTTTTGGAATAACTCGGGATCTTCTACCATCCCCAAAATTTCTCTTGCTCATCTTCATCCATTTGTTCTTCATTCTTATCTGGGTAGGGAGGAATTAAGGGGTGACCATTTTGGGAAATATTCAGCAAGTGGGGACCGTTCGAGACATATATCAACAGATACATATATTTGAATTAAAATTGTACATAGCATAACATAACTTGAATCATAACGGATATTCATACTTCATAATCGTAACATATCATGCTCGTTTAACATACTCATATAACACTGAAAGTCATTTTATTTCCATGGTTTCCTGATATCAGTCTCTTATATGTTAATCCACTAAGGAGTGAGACCATGTCCAATATGTTAATTTTCTATGGAGTGAGGCCGTACAATGGTTAACATCCCACCGTATAAGGGTCATAGTTCGGAAATCTTTTCCTGATATTAGTCTCCTATATGTTAATCCTCTAAGGAGTGATGCAATGTCTAATATGTTAATCCTCTATGGAGTGAGGCCGTACAACGGTTAACATCCCACCGTATAAGGGTCATAGTTCGGAAATCTTTTCCTATATCCAATCGAATCCTAACAGTGCTTTGAACATATAATTTGGCAAATCTTGAAGAAAATATATCATGAACAAAGAATTATGCTCGAACGAACTTTCAAAAACGAAATAATTCATACGCAATATATTTTAAAACTATCCCACTTACGAAGAACAAGTGTGTCAAACAAAAACTCATTTACGAAAGAATATATATACATAACAAAAGCCCAATTACAAAGAACAAGTGTGCAACTTATAATATAGCAAAAACCCACTTACCCTCGGTTCAAATGTACGATTCGAACTTAACCGATACTTGGGTAAAATTTGGGTTGAACACGAGCAGAATTTCGGTAGCACCTCAGTCACGATTTGGGCAACACTTTGACATCACTACAATGGCCGAATGTAGTCTCTTCTCTTTGCTTGAAGTGGTTGAGACTTATGAGTGATTTGAGAGGATATTTTTGGTGCCATTTTACACTAAATCAAAGCTTCTATTTATAGATCTCCAAGGGTAAGGTAAATGATCACCATATTCAATGTCATTTATTTCATCTTAAATGTCATAATTCATTGTCATTAACATCCTCTTAATGACCATTAACCTCATATTTAAACACCTATTCATGGTCATTAACCTCCTCTTGATGGCACCTATTCATGACCATTAACCTTATATTAATTATCATTATTTTGCTATTAATATAGGTAGTTTAATGGCTGATTTATTGTGGTTCAAATTAGTCATTAAAATGATGATAAATGGTCGATAATGAGAGGAAAATGATTATTCAAATTTTCATAGATTATGATTGCATGGAACTCGAAAACGTTGTGCCAAAGTGAGCTGAAATTTCTTATGACATATAAAGGTCTTTTCGTTGCAAAATTTCGGGTCTTCATATATCAGCCCATGGCATCAAGGTCAGGACATATTTCATATATTTATTTTGCACTTAGATTTCGAATCATAACAATTCTCAAGTTCACACTCTTATTCTAGAAAACAGTTATACCAAATATGCTGAATGACAACATGCACAATCGTTTTTTCAAAACAATAAGCTCAGTACCGATTGTTTTAACGTATATTATGAAGGGTTTGAAAGTTGAAACTTACATGAAAACTTCTCGAGGGTCGCCTCGTTTGCTGTCAATAAGTTGCTTATAAGAAATTTTACAAACTTTTTGGGTATGATTAACCATGAGTTTCAAACTAGAAGAATTCCGGGAGTAACTGCATGCCCCATTATTGACCCTCATAAAAATTCATAATCCTCCATTATTTGACTATTACAAGTCCATAATCAGTCGTAAACCTCCATTAATCACCATTACGCGGTGGTACAAGCTTGGGAGATGATGGTTTCACATACTTCACAAAAACTTGTTTTCCCCCCTACGCTGTGTTATTTTATTATATTCGATATTACTCTCCTTTGTTTTAGAGGTATTCCATATAATTTCCCCTTTCTTGCTTATCACATCAACCAAAAATTATGTCAGTTTGCAACATATTCTTATCTTTAATGCTAGAGAACAGTGAATATGATCAGGTTTGCAGCAACTTTTACAATTCGAAGGGAATAATTAGAAACAATCTATATATCTGCATCCGATCAAAGTCAACAAAGTTAGTCATTATTTGTAACAATATGATCATTGTTCAGGAAAAAATTGACCAACTCACGTGACTGCTAAAGTCCAAGATGTGTTGTATTAGTGCTATGGAAAAACCAAGCTTTGCTTGCAGAAAATTTTGAAAATAATATCGTTACTTATATATATATATATATATATATATATATATATATATATATATATATATATAATGATACCATGCACACCTCTTTCCTGCACACCTGTGGACGCCTGCCTACGTGGCACGCTCACAACCACACAAAATTTTTTGTTTTGTTTTTTTAAAAAATGACTGACCAATCATGCACCGTCACGTAGGCGTTGCACATGATACAGTGTGCAGGGTAAAAATTAGTGTGTGTGTGTATATATATATATTCAAAGTCTTCTGTATTATTGTATGCCTACTTGGGCCATGAATAGTAATGGAGAAAACTTGAGCACAAAAATTGACTTGGTCTAGGGTGCATTTGAATTTTAGCATTTTTATTGTTTAGATAACTTAAATAAATTTTTTTCAAATTTATGTCCTACTTATTTACACTATAATTGTATTAATCATAATGGATTTCAAATTTTCTTTATTTTTAAATCATGACAAGTTGCATTTCAAATGCATGCGCAACTTTAGTTTTCCACACAAGGACTTTCATCTACTTTTTTTAAAAATTGGAGGGCTTAATAGCTTACTAATTTTTCTTAGGAGGTTTTATGCAACTTTGTAAATTCAGTGGGGGTTGAATGCAATTAACCAACCCATCAACAAATAATTTATATTCAAGAGCTTGACAACATTTTCGTCAATTTAGATAATAAAAAAATGGTTCAAAAATCATGAAAAGTTGCATCTCAAGTTCATTTTACTACAATTTTCACGTAGGGGGTTAAAAAAGAAGGTTAAAAAATCATGGCAAACTGCATCTCAAGAGCAGAACCAGGATTTTAGAATCAGATGAGTAGAAAAATCAATAAATAATTTTTTTCGATGGAAAAATTATCATATTTTTTTGTTTTTTTAATGAATGATTTAAAAAATTATATTTAAATGATTTTTAATTTTCTGTGGGGGCAAATTAAAGGTCGCTTGCATTATGTATGTCAAAGTCTTCTTTGTATACAGTTGCATGCCTTCTTGGGAGTTGGGACCAAGAATAATAATACATGATATAGAAGACTTGTATTGTATAGAAGACTTGAGATATGTACAAATAAGCTTTCACTAGATTCGTGGAATGAAAATGGGTGGTACCTCAATTCAGCATTTATTAATTTAGGTAAACAAACAAATAAAAAACACATGTAACTGAGAATAATTCAGTTTAAAACAAAAAAATATAGATTGTAAATTAGCTTCTTCTTTAAAAAAAAAAAGAAGAAGATGTAAATTAGCTTTTATGTTCAATATTTCTGATACATTTATTTAATTTATTTGTTCTTGATTAGGTTGAATTTTAATGGTTAAATTAATATTTATAGCTCCTAATTATTATGATTTTGTATGGTGTATAAGTGAAACCAAGGAATCGAGATAAAATGACGGAAAAAGAGAAGAAATATCCTGCACAAATTCCCCAAATCTCGGCCTCTTTTAGTTTGCATTTGGTTTGAAGAATTTGAGTGGATTTGATTTCAAATCCATACCTCAAATCCATTATATTCATTTTGTTCAAAATTAGAACATATGATTTAAAATATCTTTTGTTAGCTAAATACAATATTTTTGCTTCAATTTCAAATCTACTCATCAACCTCATAATTTCATATGTAAAGATTTCAAATATTTTTGAAATCATCTCATACGAAAAAATCTATCAATCCAAACCAATCTAAGGAATTTCAGTACAAAGTTTGCACCGATATTTTATGAAGCAATCTTTCAATTCACTCTCGGGCCGTGGGTTTCAATTTTTCAGCCCCGGAAAAAATAAATTAGAGCCTTGTACATAGAGGAAAGGGGGGTTTCGAGTAGCCAATACATGTTTGGGAGTAGAAGAACACGAAGGAACCAAGGGTCAATACACGGGATTAAGAAAAAATAATTGACAACTGGTGCAACTTCGGAGTTTTTAGAGGTAAGTTAAACTAGTATATATGATAAAAAAAAAAAAATATGAGTCATATATTTGTATAAAGTAACGCCAGATGTATATTTAGATTAACGCACAAAAAGACATTTTTCTTTTTTTCTTTTTCAAGGGTAATATAAAATAACAAAAATAAAAGAGGTTTGATTGAATTTAACGTTACTTTTGTAATTTATTATGCAAAATATAAGTCTGAGTATAACTTTAAGTATATACACAAAATTTTAAAACTATAAAAAATTATGGTAATTATTTGGGGAGTGGGTCTCATGTAAGACCGTCTCACGGATCTTATCCTGTGAGACGGGTCAACCCTACCCATTTTCACAATAAAAACTAATACTTTTAGCATAAAAAATAATATTTTTTCATGGATGACCCAAATAAGAGATCCGTCTCACAAATACGACCCGTGAGACCGTCTCACACAAGTTTTTGCCTTATTTGGGATAGTTTATAGCTGTTGTTCAGATTATATTTGATCACTCATTTTAGAGAATTAGTTGTACGTTCAAGACTTTTCATATAACCTGTACATTCACATTTATTCTTTTTTGATCGCAAAACATGTAATATTATTGAGATTAAAAAATATCATTAGTTACAAGATCTACAAACCAATAAGGAAAATCTCCGGCTTCCAAACGAAGGAAGTTTAGTGAGAAATAGCAAAAGACGCCAGTGAATCTGCAACAACGTCCTTCATGTGCATAATGTGGTTTAAAGTGGTTTCGTCACATTTATTTTTATATATGTGAGTTTTATTGTTTTTCCGTGCATATGAAAATAATGATCGTTGGATAAATCTTAAGATAATACCCTAATGATAACAACATCGTAATAATAGTAATAGCAATGATGACAATAAGAGTAATAACAACCGTGTGATGATCATAATTATTATAATAAAAATAATAACAATAAGAATATATTTTTGAAGAATCAATTTGTGCTCATCCACGGTAGATGAGGGCAGACTCAAGATAAACTGTCAAGTATTATAGAAACTTGAACTTCCTTATTTTTTTTATGCGAACCCCGAATTTATCTTGTTCTGAATCTTTTACATGTTTTATTGAATGAATTATGTCATTTATCTTATCAAAAGATATGTTATAACATATGTGAATTATCCATTCAGTAGTTGGATTGAAGTGTAGATTTTTATTGATTTCAAGGCTTGGCCTGCCGACCTTCTTGGCCGGCATAGGAACAGCAACAGCACGATCCGTAATAGCAGCATTCGTAATATTCATCACAAAAACCACAGCAGCCATATATACAGCCACTAACAGGTCCATATCCTGCTCCTTGTTCTCCTCCAATTCGACATATGAACAGCACAGTTGTTAGGAACAAATTTTTTTTGTAAGGAACACATTTTTTTGTTTTAAATGACATGTATTTTCGTTTTTAAAAATAGGGAAAAATAAAAAAATTGATCCTGAAGTAAATCTAATTGTGATATTGATCCGATTACTTGGCAAACTGTCGTATCAATCCAATAATTAATTTTTTTTTTATTCTCAAGTTCATAGCAATTGTCTCTCGTCATTGTCAATTTTTTAAAAAACTAAAATTTCACACAATTTCTTTTGACGATATATTATCAAATATTTGTTTTATATCGTTTTCATATATATACAAACTGATTATACTTTCAATTTGTAAATAATTGATCACAAATAAGTTTTACTTTATACAATGAAAATCCATTTTATTAAATAATTCGTTTAATGGCTTATTTTAATTGACAAAATTGGCGATTTAATTTTGATAATTTGGGGAAATATTTCAATTGAAAATAATAAAAAAAAGGTGAAAAATGATTGTTTTAGTTTGATTTGGGGGTGGAGTCTTCCAAAAAATTAATTTAATTGTCGAACTTACCGAAATGGTTATATAAAATGAGTGAGTCTTATGTGAGACCGTCTCACGGATCATAATCTGTGAGACGGGTCAACCCTACCCATATTCACAATAAAGTAATACTCTTAGCATCAAAAGTAATACATTTTCATGGGTGACCCAAATAAGAGATCCGTCTCACGAATGCGACCCGTGAGACCGTCTCACACAAGTTTTTGCCATATAAAATAGTGCTAAGTTGTCAAATATCCTAACAGAATAGTATACACATTCAAAGTAAATATTCTTACCATAATCCTTGGTAATGGGAGTCTTAGTCAATTCCCTTGCTGCTACCTCGGAGGAAATGAGAAGAAATGTGGCAATTAAAATGCCAAGAGATAGAAGTCCCTTCAACCCCATATTCGGTTTGATTTTCAATAAGAATTAATGTAGGCATATATATTCAAGCCTCTGATTTATATTTATAGATACAAAATTTTGATATGGCCCTTGTTTATTTGGCTGCTTGGAAAATGTCTTTAATTAGCTTTGTATACTTCTAATTTCATTTAATTAACGAAAATAACGTACAACTCTGCAAATTGTTCACTTCGTCTTGGTGCACGTCAGCATGTAATATTCAATATTACTTTCGTTCATTTTTTTATGACGTGGAAATTAACACCTACTTTTTTTCACTGTTGATTGAATAAACCATCGAGATAACACAATAGTCTGTAAATCACGATAATCATGTAAACTACACTGGACAAACTTTGTACGACAAACTCGCTCAAAAAAATGTTCGTAGGGGAATCGAACTCATATCATTGTTCAAGTGCTCATGACCTACACCAACTTGGACACTCCCTTGGTGCCTGGGACCGTGGGATTTTAATTTAAAAATGTGTGATAAGACATTTCGCAAGATGTTCAATGTCCGTAAAGTACCTAACAAGAGACGTCTAAAATATCATACCTTATATTTATGGTACACCCACGGTATAATATGTTGTGTGTGTAAAATACTAGTAGATAAATTAAATAAGAAAATTTGTTATTCGATTCCTTCTAAAGTTCTTGGCACTTTCTTCGAAAAAAATCAACAACTTGTAAACATTCTTGAATGTAATACGTAGTAGTCTTTAATTAGGTTAAATACTAAGATGTCGTGTTGGAAAAATAGTTTTAGTATCCATATAGAATTTATGAATAATCCGAACAAAAATCATAAAATTTTATTATAAATATTTATTGGACAAATGGAATCGATGCCGCAAATAGAATTTCGTAATGTAATTCTTTTCCCATTACCAATTAAAGTGAACAAGAATTAATCATGTTTATGAATTATTTCTATTTTATTTGATTATATTTAAATTTTTTATTCTTTTACGCTTAAAATCCACACTTGGTTTTATTTTGAATAAGAATTAATATAGACACATGCGAATCTTAATTCAAAGATTTAAAATTGGGATGGTATGACTAGGCTATTATTTAACAGGGGAAAATAAATTTTTTTGGTCAATTAACTTTTTTTAGTTTGAGTTTTAGTCCGCTAAGTTTTCGAAATTTATTTTGGTACACTAACTTTTAGTTTTTTTGTTTTTCAGTCATAGTTGATCGGAATGATGACTTATCACTGGAACATATTAATGTGAGTGACATCGTACATAAGTCATCAATTGGACAAAAAATAACCAAAAAATTAAATTCGAGTAAATTTTTTTTTTTAAAGAATCTTAAAGGACCAAAACAAAAAAATTAGATAAGTTAATAAAAGGAAAAAAAATCCCTATTCAGCTGGCTATTGAGAAAATGTCTTTAAATAGTTTGCCTGAGTCAAGCGTTTATTTTACTTCAAAATTCATTTAATGAAATAGAAAACACTCCCCGTGAGTTCAATATATGCAATAGATTTATATTTTTAGATATTTTGTTTTATTTATTATATTTTATGAAATTAATAAGATATAAATTTTAGTAATATTATCTTTTATATCTATAAAATAAAAATTAAATATAATCTGGATGATGATAAATAAAGAATTGAATCTTGAATTTGTAAGTGAATATAATAAATTTACAATGTTTTTTGTTGGACAGTCAAAATAATACCAAATTCAATAAATGAGTGTTGACGAAAACAAAACTCCAGCAGAGACCAACTATCTTACAAGATCGTGAATGCAGAGCCCTCATTTTCCTAACTACACCACACAAAAAAATAGTAAAATAAACATTACAAAGAAATAGGAAAATCCATCCAATTTGCCAAAAATTCAAAATATATTAAGCCAAGCCATTTTTGTTCCCACAGGTATATATTTTTTTTCAAAAGGAAAGTTGTTTAAAAAATTATATTTTATTATGGCTAATTTTGGTTCTAGTAAATTTTCATATATCCCAAATTTATATGAATATATTTTAAAAGTAATTGATAATATATTATATATATTACATAAATGATAAAAAAAATGGAACGAAAGCATGCACGTGTATGCCAGCCAGTCCATCATCAATTAACCTCTCATTTGTTTTTTTTTTACCATCACGTAATTCACACAAAATTAAATGGGGCTGATGTGGTTGGGTCGGTAGGTTCGATCTTGGGTGTGGGGGCAGTGTCCACACCCCATATATGTGGTTGAGATTCTACTTTATGGGGAAAAAAAAATTTAAAAAAAAATTGAGCCAGAAAAAATTCTGGCCCTTGGATGCTCCTGCAGGCACTGTCTGCAGGGGTAGGATCGAATTATCCGGTTGGGTCAATGACGGATGCAGGTGTTCCTATTTCAGTGAAGCAGGTCGGCATGCCAAGTTGCCTTGGGTTCAATGAATATTATACTTTTCAAATCTACTGTTACATCTCATTGTATGTCATTTATATCATATTGAATGGATATTTGACATTCGTGTCGCATCTTCTGATGCGAATGTATCCGTATTTTATTCAACATTTATTCAAATTCTATGAGACTGAGTATAGACACCTTAATTTTTTGAGGTGTTTATCCAAGTTTTTGTGCAATATATGATAAATTTTGTTTATACTTTAAAGATGATAAATATGTGTTTATATTTGTATATGTTTAATTTTATGGTTTCTTTTTTAATGCAGTACAATTAAATAGATATAAACTAAACTAAAGCATTAATTGTAGATTTTTTGGGTAAAACAATATATACTGTGATTTTTTAAAACAATAACTGAGTTCGATTTATACATGTAAAAAAACCTAAAGTTGCTAAATATGAGGAGGAAAAAGTTAGTATTGTAGAGACCAAAAACTATAGTGAAATAGTTTATGCATATCTGGTATATATGAGTGTAAACTGTATATATTAGATGTAGGAATATATATGTTTGAAAATGTCTAATTGTGTGTGTTAGTAGTCAAATTAAAATCCAGAAGTTGCTTTGACTAAGGAATTATATATTCTACCTTATTTATCTTATACTTTCGATCAATATTGTTATTGTGAAACTATGGTTAAGGCATATGTGATATTTTTGTCTAGCTATTGGATAAGAATAAAACACACAAAATATTTTATACACGTTGGCGATAGGTACTATTTTTAAAATTTTAGTAATGAATATGTTTTATACATGCATGCTATTTTCTTTTGTATTTAAATGTTATTTTTTGAAAAAATTTAATGCATTATATTGTTTGAATAATGGCGTTTATAAAAATTAAGATATAAAATATGTTTAAAAATATAAATATTACAAACAAAATCTATTGTTAAGCCTGTGTGAAGTTAAGTTGTAGGGGTTTAAACATGACATATATGATTCAGCAAATTGACACAAATTAGGGAATGAGTATTCTATATATACCCCTTTGAATACAACATTTTTTAATCTTAAAAAAAAATTCAGAGGGTTAGCAATAAGTAGATTTTACATATACATTCGATTTTTAAAAATTGATTATGATATTTATATTTCTAAAAAAATAGAGGTTTTTGAGTTGTTTAGATAATGAAGTGGCAAAAAGTATGTAGAGGCTGAGTGAATTTTTTATGCATTTATAAACCAAAATGATCAGATTCTTGGTTTGGTGAATATTGGCATTTTTGTTAAAACTAAGAAACAAACTATTGGTTGGCTAAATTTTGCTATCAAATATTAACAAAATCTAGACATAATAGCAACATGATAATTTACATATATTCTATGTAATATTTTCAGACAGTACATACTTAGAAAGTACAAAAATCTTAGCTATATTCTCATTATTACAAATTATCCCTCGAACTGAAAAAAAATTTAAACTTTTTTTAATTTAGTTCTTGAGGAGGAGTTTTTAATTCTTTAAAAATTTTATCCCTCGAAATAAAATTTTCTTTTTTTTCGTTCAAATGTTTTAAATATTTTTTATTATCACAAAAAGGATAATTATTAAATGTTTAAAGGTTTTATTTTTAAATCGTTTTAATTGCTCAAATTTTGTGATCATAAAAAAGAGAGAAATTGTTGTAACATTTTATGTTTGCAATCATGATTTTGATGTTAACAAAACTTGTTATTTTGTTTCGAACAAGATTACCTAAGTGCGCAGAAAGTTGAAACTGATCAGGCTTCGAACTGATCAGTTACTGAGCTATAACTGAAGCTATCGAGACGCAAACTAATGTTGCAATCCTGATTTTGATGTTAGCAAAACTTGTTATTTTGTTTCTAACAAGATTAGCTAAGTGCGCAGAAAACTGAAACTGATCAGGTTTCGAACTGATCAGTTACTGAGCCATAACTAAAGCTATCGAGACGCAAACAGAATGTACTAACTGATTTTCCGAACTGAAGTAGCCCAACTGATTATATCAAAGACCGGTTCAACTAATTGTTCAGCTGATAGGTGGCTCGGCAGAATATCTTCAGAAGCCTGGCCAGCTGATGAAGAGTTCAACTGATGATAAGCTCAGCTGATCAGTTCAACTTAATCAGTGAAATCAGTTCAGCTGAGGAGCCACCTGATTTCACCACACCAGCTCAAGACCAGTTCAGAGCATCAGTTAGAAGCCGGCCATTTTGCAGAACACGACAAGCTTATCTACGTGGAATCCAGTTGTGCACAAATGCGCAGAAAGCTGAAATTGACCAGGCTTTGAACTGATCAGTTACCGAGCCATAACTGAAGCTATCGAGACGCAAACTGAAAATACCAACTGATTGTCCGAACTCAACCAGTCCAACTGATATATCAAATACCAGTTCAACTGATTTTTCAGCTGATAGGTGGCTCAACAAAAGATCTTCAGAAGCCTGACCAGCTAATGAAGAGTTCAACTGATGAAGAGCCTAGCTGATCAGTTCAACTGAATCAGTGAAATCAGTTCAGCTGACGAGCCAACTGATCTCACCACACCAGCTCAAAACCAGTTCAACTGAACTGTTCAGAGCATCAGTTAGGAGCCGACCAATTTGCAGAACGCGACAAGCTTATTTACATGGAATCCAGCTGTGCACAAGGGTATAAAAGAAACTGTACGATCAAACTGATACAAGCAAGAACTGATCTCCCTTATTTCAGTTAATCAGTTTACACAAGTTAAAAGATTTAAACCGATCATGGTTTCTCTTGGTTATATGGTTTATCCGATCAGTTCATCGATGGTCGGCAAGTATGATGGTCGACGTCAAAATAAAGCGGACCGGCTGACACTTTCCAAAACGGTTAATATAGCTGCAAGGGGGGAAAAACACAAGCTGAACAGCATTGTCGAAGAAAACGAAGGGTCGACGCTTTTTGGGGCGAAGGAGATCGAACAACGCACAAAACTTTTGAGAGAAAGTGATGACAAGCAGATGGGGGCTCGAAAGAGATCGAACAACGAACACAACAATTGAGGAAAAAGGATAGCAAACAGATGGGTTGAAGAAGAACGAAGAGGAGGAGAGAACCGATTGCTATAACCCCTACACAAGCGCCCTCCTCTTGATAGCACTAACTCTTGATTTGTTGGAGAAAGCACAACAGAACACTTGTTTTTTGTTTGACCGAAAACCGTACCGAAACTGGCCCTATACAACTTATTCATGCTTTCATATAAGTGGATTTGGAGTTATAAGTTATTATACTATACATATTAATTGATTTATCGTCTATATATTATGTATATTTCGCCATCACATCATTCTAATCAGATGATAACTCATATAAATATCACAATATTTTGAGTAGATACATGATAGAAGAAGCCATTCAATGAAATATGAATAAGGCCTAGAACAAGATATGATTCGAGGTTTGCACTAAAAAGTAATATTGTACGTACGTTGAAGTTTTGGTACAAACGTTCTTACTTTAAACTCGGAAATAATATAAATATAGATGCTCCAATTAAATATAAAGACACGATTTAGAAATCAAACATACGTATGGTGTCAAATTTTAATATAATGATGAAAAAAAATTGTAATTTCACTTGACTAATTAACAATTATTAAATAAATAAAATTAGTTATAAAATATAGTCAACCTACGGTAAAAGAGCGAGCAATTACATTAACTAAAATAAATTTAAATAACAAAATTATCACACCACGCAAGTAAGATAGCAAATGATGTTAAAAGTATAACATTTATTGATTCAACCCAAATAGATAAACAATATAAAGAAATATAGTTGCTTGGAATCGTTTTTGTTGGCTGATCCCTTGCTTTCTCCTGGACTTTCTTTCATTTTTCTGCACAAAAAACCAGAATATTATACCTGCAGGGTGGGATAAATAAAAAATTTGAATTTTCTTTGCTCAAGGATAATTCACTTCTTGTGATTATTTTCATTGGTAAATCAAATTAAACACAAGCACGACACTATGTGACATCAGAATCCTAATTACATTTATAATATTGAAATAGAACCAAATTTTTTATGCATTTTTTAAGATATCATATTCTGAGAAGTTACAGCTATAGAAGTGGTTTATAGCATCATTTGACATATATCTCAGGTCTTCTCTATCATTATTAGAAGACCTTGACTCTAACCATATCAATGAGCTTCTCTCCACACATCACTCAACTCTAGTTTATTGGCATCCGACTTACGATAATTTCATTTCACTGTTACTAAACCCAACCGAAATATCGTCGTAATTTGTTGAGATTGTTTATCCACCTTCTCTAAATCAATCATACTAACAAATCAGACGGACATGCATAAAATACATAATATTTTCTGGTGGAAAAAATTGTCATATTTTTTTCTTGTTGATTTTTTTAAAATGAAGAATTTAAAAGTTTTGTTGGACAAATTGAAGGTCGCTTTTCCCATCGATTACGTGTCCCTGGGGTTAATTAGTGTACGTGGGATCACAAAAAATGATGTTTGTGGATTTATACAAAATATCTTATGTCGCCTACCTCCTCCACCACTGGTCGGAGTCAAAGTCTTGTATATAAATCTACGCCTATTAATTGCGTTCTTGGTGCCGTAGAATGGACCTGAGAAGATGAATGGTATGAAAATGTACATGTGGCACCTGAATTCAGAATTGAGGTAAAAGTTCAAGCATCGTTAATATATATAAAATCGGCATTTCATTTATTATAATTATTGTTAGTCAAATATATTTCAGAAATTGGATATAAATCCCCATATCAAAATAAAAGTTGTCGTTTACTCCTGTGCTTTAAAAACTTGGCAAAAACTTGTGTGAGACCGTCTCACGGATCTTATTTGTGAGACGAATCTTTTATTTGGGTCACCCATGAAAAAGTATTACTTTTTATGCTAAGAGTATTATTTTTTATTGTGAATATGGGTAGGGTTGACCCGTCTTACAGATTATGATCCGTGAGACGGTCTCACATGAGACTCATTCTAAAAACTTTGTTTAAACTCCATAATTATTTTAAAAATAATAAAAATATCCTTACATTTTAAAACAGGGTTAGAAATGATATCATAGCTTAAATTAAATTATTTCAAACATACAATAATAGTAAATGTTGGAAGATGATATTATCCCAAAAATCATGGATCCTAACATAGGTTTCTAGAATAAATGTTGTATTCTTCTGAATTTTTTGGAGATTTTAGAGAGATCCAAAAGATAGTGCAAAAAATATGGCAATCAGCTACACTATGAACCACAAAAAAATGAAGAAATCCCTGAAGAGAAAGAAGAAATATTTGGAATATTAAAGGATATTCAAACAATAATTCAAACTCTAAAAAAACCAAGTTTTAGCCCAGTTGTTATAATTACAATTAATTATCAAATAATATTGATTCAAATTAAATCTGCAGCCCAAAAATGATTTAAAATACTTAAAAATGGATCTCGGGGCCTAGAAAAATTTCTTCATGACCTCCCTGTCAATAAGACATAGCAAATTTTTTAAAATACATGTAAAGAGAAAATGATTCAAGGACGACCCTACGGTATTCATAAACAATCACATACAAGTGTCGACCAAACACAAATCAACAATCCACATGCAGCAGATCAAATATAGTCGTCAAGAATCATGACAATATAAACTAACTCACAATCCACTTTAACAACTAAAGAACACCAAACAAATACACAGGCATGTCCCAGGTCAATAGAATCCGACATAAAACTGACACGACTCCATATAATATAAATGGACTAACTGGGAGACTTCAACTCTGACCACGGATAAATACTATCTCAGTCATGAGCTCCACGGCTAGAACCTCCTCTTGGTGCTGCAAAACTACTCGAGTGACTTACCATGATGCCCAAGAGCAACCACAGTAGTCCCCATTATGAAATAGTGAAGTTAAGATTCTTGTATAAAACATATAGAAAATAACAACAATAAACATAAATCATGCACAAACATATAAAAGAATGAAATATGCAATGCATGAACATGACTAAATAACAACAGGAGAACAAAAGTCAATAAACAGTACGATAAAAACATGAATAATGCTCGAGCAATAACACACGTGGGAGCTACATCTTAATGCAGCTAAACCACCCTGCCAAGCATGCGAGTATGTCGTGATGTGTGCAATAAACACCCATGAATCGGCTTCCATGCATCTGATACGATAAAAATACAACAGGTAGAAACAATAACGAATAAAGTATGATGTCAATATTGTAAGTGCAATATTACAAAGAAAATACATCAAAAATAGACAATCATAATTTCAGTATCAAGGATAACTCGACTCGTAAGCCACCTGCTAATTCTGAAATAGCCACGTGTGCCAATAATACAATATAACAAGAGGAACGTTCACAAGAATGATAGTGCTCAATATGAATACCATAATATCATGCTTATACTAAGTGCCACAAAATATTTCAAATAATAAACGTATAACCAACGAGGCATTGCAACAAATCATACAACCACATAATCACATTAACACCCATTACGATACATAAATATGTTTAAAACATAATTTATATGTTACTGTCGTATGTTATCGAACTATAACATACCTAAACCAACTTTGAACGACTCAAAAGCTCAACTTTGATCTCTTCGACCTAACAAATAGTTAATATGCTGAATAATTTCACAATTCACCAATAAAACTAAAGTAATCCAGCTTATTTCCAAAAGAACTTTACTAAAGTTGAATTTATTTGTTAAAATGCAACTTTAACGATTTAACTATCAAAACTTAACCCCAATATTCTCAATAATTCACCAATACACATATTATCTCCAATAAATCTTCATTTCACAATTTAAATCCCAAATTCGACTAAAAATATCGAATTATTCAACAATTCGTTTTAAAATTACAACTTTCAAACAATGAGTTTGATTGTGAATTTATTACCATTTTTTTCACTATTACTTAATTAATGTTTTATTTATTTATATAGTTTTTTTTCCCACTATTACTTAATAATTGATATATTTTTTAATTTAATTTAATCAATTAATTATTAATTTAATTGGTACATAACTATAAATTCTTTCAAATAAAAAAGTCAAATACTATTAATATTTTTTTTACTATACATTCTTTCACATAAAAAATTTGACTACTATTAATATTTTTTAAACCTAAATAATTCTTTTCCACTTTTTATAACAAACAATGGTTCAAACTTTATTTTTTAAAATTTCAAATTAAATGAACATATAAATTTGTAGTTAGCGGTTCGGACTTAACTTTTTAAACTTCAAGTTAAATAAATATATACGTTTTATAACCAAAAATTATTCAAACTTTATATTAAACTTTAAGTTAAATGAACATATAAATTTCTGGTTAATGATTCGAACTTAATATTTTTAAGATTCAAGTTAAATGAACATATTGAATTTTTTGTTAGTACGTATTTTTTAAACCTACAATACATTTTCTATTTTTATAACCAAAAAGAGTTTGCACTTAATATTTTTAACTTAAAGTTAAATAAAAATATAAATATGTCGTTATCCCATTAATATTTATCTATAATACTCATCCATACATGTTTATGCTGATAACACTATAAAGTGTTCCTTCAAATCTGAGTTGATTGTTTCTTGTAAGCTGATATATATTTTAAACGTGCCCTCTGTGTATATCTTTGTATCTTTTATGATTGCTGACACACACACACACACACACTTGTTTTTCCTACACTATTGTTGATGGTCTTGATCATGTATATATAGGGACAATGTGACCGTACATCAAGACTGATCAATTATGTTCGTTGCAGTTTGAATCTGTTCCTCGAAATTTGTGTCTGTACTTTTTGACAGCCATTATGGAAAGTATTGGCTTTAAGCTCTGCTGCAACACTCATTATTGTCCTTTTATCGGACATTTGTTGTTACCCTTGTGCAAACCTGGAATCATGCTACGATCTGCGAACTGGTATGCTCCAAACTGATGCTCTGAACTGATCAGCTGAACTAGTATTCGAATTGGGCTTTGACTGGTCTTAAACTGGTATGGTGAAATCTGTTGTCTAATCAGCTGGACTGATTTCACTGATTCAGTGGAGCTGGTCGTCAATATATCAGTTGGATTGGTTCAGTTTTGGAGAAGCAATTGGCACTTTCAGTTTGCGTCTCGATAGCTTCAGTTTTGGCTCGGGAACTGATAAGTTCGAATTCATATCAGTTTCAGCTTTCTGCGCGCTTAAGTAAACTTGTTAGAGACAAAATAACAAGTTTTGTTAACAACAAAATCAAGACTGCGAACATGAAAATTATTAAATAACAAAAGACACTTTGTTATTGCAAGTTGTTGAATTAGTTCAATAAAACTCGACATTGTATATTGATAAAATAATGAATTCTTTCAAAAGTATTGTTTAAGAATTTAAATTCAATCATTATAGAAGACTAAAGGGTATGTGCATGAACTGAGATTCTAACAATTGTTTATTTATTATTTTAATTTAAATTATTTATATTGCTTTTGTTTCATTCTTTTATTTTAATTTCAATTTATTTTATTAATTTATTCAAAATTTTGTTAAAGTTAACTAAAGAATTGTTCTTGAGGTAGATTTATGATATATCAACTTATGTTGTACGATATCTGTACTTGTAATTAAAACTTGACATGTACACTTGCAATGATATTTTGTTTAAAGATATTCAATTGTTATAAAATATTATGATGAAAAAGCTCGATCAGCTAGATGTAACAGAAAATCGTTATTGTCATATATAATGTATTAGAATTTCAAGATATGCATAAATATATTATCAACATTTCATTTACGATCAAAAAAGTACACCATTGATATTAAATATAATGAGAAAATATTTGTATTTACAAAAAACTTAAAGATAAGGAGACAAATAACAAACAAAAATTAATTATTTAAAATAAATACACGAAAACATGCCAACTTTATATCTGTTATTAATTAAAAAATATAATTTTCATTTTTATTTATTATATTAAATAATTTTATCTAGAATAAAATCGTGCCTTCCACGTGCAACTATATATATATATATATTTATTGAATTGAGTAGTACGACCATTAAGAAAAAACACCATGGGTACTCTAAATAGAATCTTAACTCATTTTCTTGTATTAACTATTCTTATCTTAGCATGCTTGGGAAGTGTTTTCGGGCAGCATTCGTCTGGAAACATCAGATGCTTTGAGAGGGAGAGACAAGTTCTTCTCAAGTTGAAAGACGAGCTTGTTGATGAAAGTGGCAGACTCTCTTCCTGGGGTGTCGGAAGAAATCGAATGGAGTGCTGCAAATGGAGAGGTGTTCGGTGTGATAACGTAACTAAACATGTCACACAATTGAGTCTGAGGACTCCACCAGGAATCAATCAACATGATGGACAGAGTGTTACCCCTCTCAGAGGTAAGATCAGCTCTTCGTTACTAGAATTGAAGCACTTGACTTACCTTGATCTGAGTTTCAATGATTTTGAGTATTCAAACATCCCGGAGTTCATTGGTTCATTTGAGAAATTACAGTATCTTAATCTTTCGTATGCTAATTTAAGCAGACAAATCCCACAAAGTATTGGAAACCTTTCCCAGTTGATATATCTTGATTTTAGTTCAAATTCGGGGCTCTTTAGTGAAAATCTTGGTTGGGTCGCTCATCTTGGTTCACTGGAATATCTCGACCTCAGTGTGGTCGAGCTCGGCAAAGCATCCAATTGGTTACATGCAATTAGCAACTTAACATCTATAAAAGAATTACACTTGGTAAACTGTGGACTTCAAGGCATCCTCCCTTCTTCTCTTCCCTCTATCAATGCTTCTGCTTCTCTTTCTACCCTCGACTTGTCGATGAATCCCGGCATCTCATCTTCCACGTTTTTGTTTTTCTTAAACTTCAGTAAAAGCCTGACCTCCATTGATTTCTCATCTAACAATATGACAATTCTCACTCCTGCTTATGCTTTAGACAACCAGATATTTCTTGAACATCTTGATCTCTCTAATAATAACCTTGAAGGTGGGATTCCTAAATTCTTCGGAAATATGAGCAGTTTAATACACTTGGATTTGTCCCGGAACAGTTTTATGATGCCACTTTCTGAAATTATGATTAACTTTTCGGGGTCCGTAGAAAAGAATTTGAAGTATCTGGATTTGAGTGATACTATGATAACTGGTTCATTGCCTGATTTTTCAAAGTTCTCATCCTTGAATGTGCTAGTACTCAGGGGGAATAAGTTGAATGGATCCATTACCAAGGACTACCCAAATATCCCAAGTCTTACTCGTCTAGATTTGTCATCAAACAGTTTCACAGGTGAGCTACCCGATCTTACAATTTATCCGCTCCTCGAAAGATTGTTTCTCTCAGACAATATGTTCAATGGAGCTTTGAATGAAAACATTGGATCCCTTTCAGAGATGAAGGTTTTAGATCTGAGTTCAAATAACTTCGAAGGCATAGTTACAGAGTCCCATTTGTTCAATCTATCTCGTCTACGAATGCTTGACTTGTCTTTTAACCCACTGTTGACAGTAAATTGTAGCTCACATTGGATTCCTCCGTTTCAACTAATACTCATAAGGCTCTCCAACTGTAAAGTAGGGCCACGATTTCCGCAATGGCTTCGAAACCAGAACATTTTGGATTACATTGATTTCTCATCTTCTCAAATTGTTGACACGATTCCTAATTGGATTGGTGATTTAGCTTCCAGGCCGATACGTCTGAATTTATCGAATAATCAAATTCATGGCGTCTTCCCTAAGATTGGATTCTCTATTTTCAACCTTTCAAGTTATATGTCGTCTCCTATACATGATAGAGTATCTGGAATGATATTAGATCTGTCAAGAAATAAAATTACGGGTGAAGCAACATTTTTGTGCCAAAGTGAAGAGTGGGTACTGATCGACCTCTCAAATAATCTATTTTTCGGTCATCTGCCGAACTGTTTCGCCAACTCTACTCGGATAATGTTTCTTAATTTGGCCAACAACAATTTCTCTGGAACAATCCCAAGCTCATTTGGCTCGTTACCATTGCTATCTTTGTTGAATTTGAGAAATAACAGTTTCTCAGGGGAAATCCCTACATCTTTGAGAAGCTGCACTGGGTTACAATTCGTCGATCTTGGAGAAAATAGGCTAACAGGTATCATACCTACCTGGATAGGAGATGAGTTGCTTTCACTGATTGTTCTAAGCCTACGTTTCAACGAGTTTCGTGGGATAATACCTTCCAGCATTTGCAACCTACAAATTATCCAAGTTCTAGACCTCTCTTTGAACAAGATATCCGGAGTTATACCAAAATGCTTGGATAATCTTACTGCCATGACCGCTGGACCCGGATCCGAGCAGAAGTTTTCAAATATAGTGGGTACTCCCTCACTGTACTATACCTTACAAGATGCTGCCTTTTTCATGTGGAAAGGACAGACGATCATCTACTTAATTCATAATATATTTGTCCAACTCATTGATTTGTCGAGCAATGCCTTAATTGGTGATATCCCATCTGAAATCACAAAACTTCTTGGCCTAAATTCGTTGAATCTTTCAAGAAACAGTTTAAGTGGACAAATTCCTGTAAACATTGGTCTCTTGAAAAACTTGGATTCCCTAGATCTTTCAAGAAACTACCTCTTTGGGGATATTCCGGCCAGCCTTTCCGAATTGAGCTTTCTTGGAAAGTTGGACTTGTCATACAACAACTTGTCGGGTAGAATTCCACCTCTGAGATTTGATGAATCTGCCTTTGCTGGGAATCCTGGCCTTTGTGGACGTCTTGAACTCAATAAATCATGCCCCAACGAAAATGAAAACACACATCAAGATGCAAACTTTAATGGAGATGCCGGTGTAACGTACAATTTGAAGAACGAAGAAGATGAGTTGATCACCGTTGGATTTTATATCTGTATGGGATTTGGTTTTGTCTTTGGATTTTGTGGGATCTTCGGAGTAATACTACTCAATAAGTCAGCAAGATCTGCATATTTCAAGTTGCTGGACGCAATTGAAGACTTTGTATACATGAGATGAGAGCTCAAAAGCTGCCTATCTAAGAGGAGGTATTCAAAAATAGTTTGTATTTTTTATATTTCACTCAATACTAATGATGTAAGACTAAATTGGTGTAAGTTTTGTCGTTGGTGCATTATTCTGTAGGCTATGATTAACAAGTTTTATGCTCCAAATGACAAAATTCTTGGCCTGCTCTGCACTTGTTGATTCAAGGGTACTTGTCAAAATACTAATTAATTAGCATGCATGTTTGAACTGAAATTTTGGGTCCGGAAAAACATGCATGTTAATTAATTAGTATTTTCACAAGTACCCTTGAATCCACAAGTGCAGAGCAGGCCAAGAATTTTGTTTACCTCTTTACGATTTTTGGTTCATTATCTTGTCAAATTTCAATTTCAGTACGCGATTTGGGAAAGAATATAAAGATTTTTTTGTCTAAATTTTCCATTTTCGTATTGAATATATCTTGGAAGAATTTTTCATTTAAACCAGCAAGCAATGTAGTGGGGGCAATAATTCTTTACTGTTGTATAAAGGGAAAATCTCATGAGAAAAATTTAGTAGCTAAAAAAAATTAAAAAATAATACAAGAAGATGATGCACATGACAAGAAGAAAATAAGATGGAAACATTGCAAAAGGTTTAAATTAAATGTGGTTATTTTCTAATTTTGGGATGAAAAATATTACACATTTCTCAATTCCAGCCTAATAGGGAAAATAATTTTTTTTTTCTGTTATCTTATCAATTTTGGGTTTTGATCAATTACATTTTTAAAGATTGTTTTTGGTCCACAAATTTTTTATTTTTGTCTATTTTGTTCTAATTGATGACATGCACCGATGCTATATTAGTATTTTTTCTAATGATACTTCAGCAGTCCGGTGAAATAGGACTTAAAACCAAAAAAATCAAAGTTAGTATATTTTTTTGAAAATATCTAACTTGAAATTTTATTGCATATTTTTTTAAATTCTCACTATGTCATCCACAAATTTTGATAAATTATTAACTTAAAATATTCTTTTTTAATTAAATTTACTCTAACAAATTAAGATAATATCACTTTTTTTAAAAAAATTTGTTCCAAAGAACATCAATTTTTTTCTAAATTATAATTATAAAATAATATTATACCATTTTAGTAATTTTGACGATAAAAAAATCTTATAATATCAAACAGATTACTATCTTTAAGTTGTTTAAAGTAAGTTTCTCTAAACACATTAAAAACTTGTTTTTAAAATAAGATTATATAACTTATAAGTTCATAAAACAGCTTATAAAGCATAGAAGCTTATAAAATATTTTAAATAAGTTTTGTCAACACATTCTAAATAAGAGCCTACTTATAGCATTAGGCCAATTTTAAATGTTCAAATAAAGATACGAATGTGCCTATATTAATTCTTACTCAAAATAAAACCAAATTTGGATTTATAGCATAAAAGTATCAAAAAATTTAAATATAATTTGTTCACTTTAATTGGTAACCGCAAAAAAATTACAATACGAAATTCTATTTGCGACATCGATTTCTTTTGTCCAATAAATATTGTTAGGAATATATTCTTATTGCAGAAGATTATCTTATTTAGTTAGATTTAAAATATTTGTAATCAAGATAAATGTGGCAAGATAATATCTATAAAGATTTGTATGTTTTAATCTTAATCTATAAATAGGATAATTGTGTTCAATGAAAATTGCACCCGAGTATTGACTCATATACAGTAATAGATAATAGTTGAGTCTAATATTGTTAACACAAAATTTATATATAAGTTTTGATGAATCACAAACTAAACTGATCTTCAAGCTATTCAATTATTTCGATCTGATAGAGTTCTTTCATCAACACGACTTGAACCAAGTTGTTCGAAAAGAACATATCAACTCGAAGACCAGTCTGTCAACATTCTCTAAACTCAAACGGTCTATCTATGAGTTTATAGTAAAGTTGTCAGCAAAGATAAAATAAAAGAAAGAAATTATGTTGGTTACCTCTTTCAGCTAGTGTCCAATGAATTTGAATTGACAGATATTACATTTTGACAAAACAACAAGGACAAGTGACAATATCTGCATAAATATCGACTATCCAGTACATCTATGAGTACCGTATATATTTATTGACGTTGAGGACCAACATCTATAAATAGGAATGCATCAAGACTGAATATCTTTATTCCTCTAAATCATGTTCATAAAACATTGGCTGCAAACTTTCCACTGAAATCCTAACGTCTGATTGATAGATTTTGATTTAAGGGATGATTTCAAAATCAAAGTATTTGAATTTATAGATTTGAAATGATTAGGTTGATGAGTAGATTTGAAAGTAAAGAAAAAAATATAAGTTAACATAAGAGATTTTAAATTATTTATTCTAATATTAAACAAAATGGTTAACAATAGATTTGAGGTGTGGATTTGAAATCAAATCTACTCAAATCTTTCAATCCAATTACAAAGATTTGGTTATTTGGCCTAATTTGTGCTGGGTGTTATTTTTGTAGGAGTCGTGCATCTCAAATTAATTTTTTTAAAATAAAAATTAAAAGATAATTTACATTTTTTAAAAAAAAGAAGAAGCTAATTTACAATCTATTTTTTATTTAAACTGAACTATTCACAGTTACGTGTGTTTTTTATTTGTTTGTTTACCTAAATTTATAAATGCTTAATTGAGGTACAACCCATTTTCATTCCACTCGTCATACTCAAGAATCTAGTCGAATCTTATTTTATTTGTACATATCTCAATTCTTCTATATAAGACAAGTCTTCTCGATCATGTATTATTTATTACATAGAAAAACTTTATTCAACTCCAGGACACATAATGCAATGGGACAATTGACCTTTAATTTTCATTATTCTCTTCTTTAAAGTTCATGTACACGTGCATCCACACGCTACACCCAACACTCACACATTCGCACAATTCAAGTTGATGAAAACATACTCTTATATATACATATAAAAATAAATAAGGACCATTAGGGTTGATTTCATCCTACATGTAGGAGCACTATCCCATGATAGAATCAAGGGCTCAAATTTAGCCACACATACATGTGATCCACTAATTTTTCATATGTGTGTGAATCTTGTCCATCTAAAACATTTGAGGGCAGTACCCCACATGTACGTAGCATCGAAAGAACCGACCATTAGATGCATCTTAAGGTAATATCCTCATGCAGTCATGCTAACATCTCACTAGAGTAAGATTAACAACCATCGTAATAGTAGTAATGATAATGATATTAGTACTAACAATTGTGTGTTGTTAACATAAATTTACCCGTGCAATGAACGTAATGTTATTTTATGTAATAAATTATTAAAATTATTAAATATTAACATTTGAAAATCTATTAAAATTATTGATTTAATATAATGAATATATTTAAATTTAAAATATTATTATAAAAAATTATTATATCAAAAATATTTATATACATTTAAATGAGGATAGCAATTTTCTACCGTTAAATTAATTTATTTATCTTGATTGTGTGTAACTGTTACTAACAAAAATAAATCTAAAAAATCATATATTATTTTGTTTATCTAGAGTTTAAAGCGAGAGAGGTTAATAGTAACTACTTTTGGTGAGGTTTTTTTTATATTCCGAAATTGCCCTTAATGTTTTTTTATATTATAAAGTATCAGACGTTTAATGAAAGATAAATGTACGTAGTTTAGTAAATAAAGTGTTGATTTCCTAAGTCCAAGTATGAGTTCAATCCCTATTTGGTTCATTTTATTGAACAACTCTCATTTTATTTTTTTTTCATTTGTTTAAAAAAAATTAATATTTCAAATTACAGTTTAGTCGGTCACTATTTTTTTCACAATTATGGTAGGACCTCATTTAAAAATAAAACAAATTAATTATAAACAAAATGTAGAACGTGCTAAATGTGACTAGGATATATATTATAACTGCATGTAGTTAATTTATATAACACAATCAGATTCACAATCACTATTCACTATGCATGCATCAACTTGTGTTCATATACATGCAGTAGACGAGTTAGCGCACGCAAAACTCGAGTATATATTACAGAAAGTTGAACAACATTATTTTATTTGCCCGAACCTCGGAATTGTATCTTGTTGATCTGAATCTTAACATTTTTCATTGAATGAATTCTCTCCAAAGATATATGTGATGTAGTAGTAGAATTCAAATGTAGATCGATGTTTCATTGATTTCAAGGCTTGGCATGCCGACCTTCTTGACCGGCATAGTTGTGACGACAACAGCAATATGGACCAACGTAAACCCGACAGCATAACAGGTTACAGGGAGGTCCAATATTACCACCTGCGAGCATAGAATTTGACATGTTTTTTGTGTTCGGTATTTCCGGGTTTTTATACCAGTACTGAAAATAATAAAAATGATTCCGTAAGTTGATCTAATTATGATTTTGATCCAATAACTTATCAAACTTTCGTATCAGCCCAATAATTTTATATTTTATTCGAAAGTTTGGGATTGGGCCAACAAATTTTTGAAATAAAATAGTTATTATGTAGAGTCTGTGGACAACGATGAATTAATTTTCTTTTTAAAAAAAAAAATAGCCTTATTATTACTCTATCAAAACGCCCACAATCAAACTCAAATATTTCAAGTCATAAACATAGTCTCCTCATTTTTTTCTCAGTACATTTCACTTAAAATCTCCCACATAATTCCAATTATTCAATAAGTTTTTCCTCTAAACCCCTGTTACTTTAAATTTTTCCTCGTTTCTATAGCTATAGCTTCAACTATCATCTAGCCATTGTTAAATTGAAGCAACTATTTCAATTGAAATTAATAATAATAAAGATGCAAAATGATTGTTTTAAGTTTGATTCGAGGATGGAGTCTTCCAAATTAAAAAATAAGAATAATATAATGATGGAGTATGCTGATCGAAATGGTTATATCAGAAAGTGCAAGTTGTCAAATACCTTGATAAAGTAACATACACATTTAAAGTAACTATTCTTACCTGAATCCTTAGTAATGGAAGTCTCAGCCAATTCCATTGCAACTACCTCGGAGGAAATGAGAAGAAATGTGGCAATTAAAATGCCAAGAAATAGAAGTCCCTTGAGCCCCATGTTCGGTTTGGTTTTGAATAAGAATTAATGTAGGCACATTCGAATCTTAATTTAAAGAATCAAAATTGGGATGCTATGAGTAGGCCCTTATCTAGCCGGGGAAAATAATTTTGTTGGTCATTAATTTTTTATTTTATTTTGAGTTTTGGTTCAATAAATTCTTAAAGTTTATTTTGATTCAATAACTTTGATATTTTTTTTTTGTTTTTAGTAATGTTTCATTGAAATATTAACGTGACATTGCAAAATACTAATTTGAAATTGTAAAATATTAACATAATATTAGAAATTACTAATGTACCATAGAAAATTGTTGATGTGGTCGAAGTCATGTTAACAATTGGACAAAAATAACAAGACGAGAATTGCTTTACGTATTAAGCTGGCTATTGAGAAAATGTCTTTGAAATAGCTTGCGAGGGTCGGGCGTATGTCTTACTTCAAAATTCATTTAATTCCGAAAATGACACACTTGTCTTCTTCCCCTTATAAGTGTGCCACGATATCACTCAAGTATTATGGTTAACTAGAGTACCACGTATACGCATTACATTTATAAATAGTGATTGCGCTCATATAAGACAAGAGTGACCACATAAACACAAACTATTTTAATTGTGCTTTATATATATATATATATATATATATATATATATATATATATATATATATATATATATATATATATAAAACTATATATATAGATTTACAATATAAGGATATGATATGTGAAGATCTGAAATCTTGTAACGAGAAAACCTGTATATGTCATAAGAAATTTCAGCTCATTTTGGCACAACAATTTTTAGTTTCATGCAATCATAATCTTGAAAATTTGAATAATTATTTTCCCTTCATTATTTACCATTTATCACCATTTTAATGACTAATTTAAACCACAATGAATCAGCCATTAAACTATCTATATTAAAAGAAAATAATGATAATTAAGAAGAGGTTAATGATCATGAATAAATGTTTTTAATATGAGGTTAATAGTCATGAATAAGTGTCATTAAGAGGAGGTTCATAACCATGAATAATGACATTTACGGGAGATAAATGACAATGAATGGAGTGACCATTCACGTTACCTTTGGAGGCTTATAAATAGAGGCTTTGGTTTAGTGTAAAATCGCACCAAAATCCTATATATATTCGATACAGTTTTGCACACTTATTTTGTTCGATAAGTGAGCTTTTGCTATATATATTTTTTCGTAAATGGGTTTTTGATGTACTTTTATGTACACTTGTCTTTCATAAGTGTACAATTTGATATATATTGACATACTTGTTCTTCATAAGTGTGTCCACGTTTACACAAAAATAAATTATGTATGATTCTTGAAATTCGATCGACATATGTTATTTCTTCGATTTGCTAAATGATATTTGAAAGCATGTTTGAGAAAAATATTTTTGAAGGCACTGTTATGATTCGCATGTGAAGTGGTCAGAAAATTCTGACATTTGATTTGATTTGGCCCTGATGCGGTGGGATATAATAACCGATAATATGGCATCGCCCCTTTAGAAGATATAACTTAGGAAACTGATCAGTTAGCCATGTAAAATAAGATGATTTTCAGTGTCATTTGTTTGATTTAATATGATATGATATGATTTGAACATGCTGTCTATATTCAAATGTTATATGTATATGTATTTTTTATCAACTATGATCGATCGACCCCTACTAGCTGAGTGTTTCCCCAAACACTGACCCCTTACTCTAAACTCTCCAGATAAGAACGAAGGTCAAATAGACGAGGATGAATAAAGTGTTGATTTCCTAAGTCCAAGTATGAGTTCAATCCCTATCTGGTTCATTTTATTGAACAACTCCCATTTTATTTATTTTTCATTTTTTTAAAAAAATTAATATTTCAAAATTACAGTTTATTCGGTCACTATTTTTCACAATTATAGTATGACCTCATTTAAAAATAAACCAAATTAATTAAAAAAAAATGCGTGCTAAATGTGACCAGGATAATATAATATATTATAATTGCATGTAGTTACATTTATATAACACAATCAGATTCACAATAACTATTCACTATGTATGTATCAATTTGTGTTCATACACATGCAGTAGACGAGGTAGCGCACGCAGACTCGAGTATATATTACAGAAAGTTGAACAACATTATTTTTTTTTGGCCAACCTCGGAATTTTATCTTGTTGATCTGAATATTAACATTTTTATTGAATGAATTCTCTCAAAAGATATATGTGATGTAGTAGTAGAATTCAAGTGTAGATTGATGTTTCATTGATTTCAAGGCTTGGCATGCCAACCTTCTTGACCGGCATAGTTGTGAGGACAACAACATGGAACACCCCGTCTCCGTCTCCGACAGCAAGCCAAATAACAGTGAGGTCCAAAATAAGCACCTGTGAGCATAAAATTTGACATGTTTTTTGTTCGGTATTTCCGGGTTTTTATACCAGTACTGAAGATAATAAAATTGATTCTGTAAGTTGATCTAATTATGATTTTGATCCAATAACTTATCAAACTTTCGTATGAGACCAATAATTTTATATTTTATTCAAAAGTTTAGGATTGGCCCACCAAATTTTTGAGATAAAATAATAATTATGTAGAGTCTGTGGACAACTATGAATTAATTTTCTTTAAAAAAAAAGAAAAACTGTAAAAACATCCACAATCAAACTCAAATATTTCAGTTCCTAAACATAGTCTCCTCATATTTTTCTCACATTTCACTTAAAATCTCCCACATAATTCCAATTATTCAATAAATTTTTCCTCTAAATCCCTGCTACTTTAAAATTTTCCTTGTTTCTATATATAGCTTCAACTATCATCTAGCCATTGTGAAATTGAAGCAGGTAATATTTCAATTGAAATTAATAATAATAAAAAAGATGCAAAATGATTGTTTTAAGTTTGATTCGAAGATGGAGTCTTCCAAATTAAAATAATAATAATAATGATGACGCCGACGTGTGTATTTTTCGTTATATCAGAAAGTGCAAGTTGTCAAATATATATCCTAACAAAATAGTATAAACATTCAAAGCAAATATTCTTACGATCAGTCTTGGCAATGGGAGTCTCAGTCAATTCCCTTGCAGCTACCTCGGAGGAAATGAGAAGAAATGTGGCAATTAAAATGCCAAGAAATAGAAGTCCCTTGAGCCCCATGCTCGGTTTGGTTTTGAATAAGAGTTAATGTAGGCGTATTCAACTCTCTATTTATAGAAGCATACGTTTGGTATGGGAGGTTGAAGCAATATATATATATATATATATATATATATATATATATATATATATATATATATATATATATATATATATATATATATATATATATATGAATTTGATTATTTTTAAATTTAAAATTTCATTTTTTGTTATATATATATATTATCGGGATTATTTTGTTAAAAAATAATTATTTTAGTAGTATTACAACTTATTTGATTTATTTTTTATTTTTTATTTTTTATATATTTATAATATAATAATGTTATAATATAACAATCTTCCGGTCTGATCATTCAATTGAATCGATTCGTCTTGCTAAAATATTATTTTAATATATATCGATTCTATCACTAATCCAATTATCAAAACATGGTTTCATTTAATGAACAAAAATAACTTAGATCTCAACAAATTGTTCACTTCTCTTTGGTGGGGGACTGGGATAGGGCTGTAAATGAATCTCGAAATTTTCGAACCGATTAGATAAATAATTGATTTGTATTTGAATTAATCGAACTCGAGCAGAACTCGAACATGTTCGCATTTAAGTCATATATCATCTTAAATTCATCTCAAGTTTCACTAATTAATTTGAAACATAATGAAGCATATTAAATATGTCCTAATTATGGCTTCCACTAATTTGTTTGATTGAACTATGAAATATAGGACTATTACAAAATGTTTATCTCAATGATCCGCTCACTTATTGTTGTGAATACTACCAGAACTTAGACTCTATATTACTGTTGGATCTCGATTTTCTCGTGCCCAAAATACAGCATAAATTTTAAAATTTTTAGATCTTGACATTCAAAATGTATTTGGACACTCGTATGGTTTTATAATTAAACATTCATAGAGAGTTTAAACTTTTATACATTTGGTGAAACATTCACACGGCTCCAACTATTCCGGGGTTAGCGGAGACAGCTCTTGATGAATTCCCTACGAAATTTCTTCAAATCTCCTTTCTTTAAGCCTCCTATCAAGTCCACGACTAGATCGTTTGTTCCTCTTCCAAATAACACTATAATATTTGAAAGAAGTTTCAACGTTGAGATAAAAAATCGAGAGACGACTCAATCTCTTTTTGAAAGGAGGGTGGACGAAAATTTTGAGGCTTTGGGAGAGGGGATTTTCGAAAATTGGAGTCCCTTGGAGGCCAGGGTTATGGCTTGCTTACTCTCTTTTATAATTAAGTCATGACCTAATATACATAATTAACATTAATGAGCTTAATTAATTAATTGGGCTAGTGCAACTAGTTTAGTTAATTAATCAAAATCCATTAAGAATTTTATTATTTAGTATGTTGGACTTGTACTCCTACAAGCCCATTATATTTAATTTAATATTTAATAAACTCAACTTTTGAGTTTAATAAATTAAATCCTCATATTTTATAAATTCAACTACTTGAATTTATTTTCTCCGAATTTCATAAATCGAACTTCTTGAATTTACTATCTCTTAAATTCAACTCCTTGTATTTATTTTCTCAAATTTTAATTATCATAAATTCAATTCCTTGAATTTATTATATCATAATATAAATTTAACTCCTTGAATTTATTTTCTCTAAACGAGAACAAATGATACAGTGCTTGTGTGACCTTCAATGGTCCAGTGATACAGATAGTCGTGGGTTCACAACTCATCGTGATTCAGGACTTTATTCGGGCTTACCCTAATTTGTCTCATTCTATGTATCAATAATTGATCATTAGAATGTCAGAAATCATATTTCTGATTAAACTCATCGGATCATGGTAAGAGCGTCTAGTAGCATCGCCCCATTATTCTCTAGGTATCACTGATAGTGCCTGCAAGAACCAGTCGATTATGATTAACGTACAGTACGGTCCCTTCATCTCATATATCCCGATCGAATCTGCAACTATTGGTTCATCGAGAATTGCATAATAATTCGATAACTATGTGACATATATAAATAGTGACATCGCATGTACCATTTGGAGAACTCCTTCACCAACGTACATCTCATATTCTGGCCAGAAATTCCATGCACTATTATTTCATCAAATCACATAGGATATCCACACCCGTAGGTGAGCGGTGAATTCCCGACTACAATGCACTGGCTCTTACATGTATCACAATTTTACCTAATCTCGCCACCTGATGACTCTCATGGAGTCGGTAAACAAGTCAAAGCACAACCCTAGCGTATAGAGCTTCAGTGTTGTCCCGGGTCATAAGGACTAATAGTGTACAATCATAACCACTGACTTATCCTCTCGATGAATGATAACCACTTGAAAATTCCGAGGAAAGGTTGTTCAGTATAATCATCATATGACTGACTACCTATCTATATATTTGGACATCTCTATGCCCTTACCAAGATATGTGGTACACAACATCACATATGTTAATCTCGAGCTCAAGCGACCTTTATCCATGTTTTAGACAGCTGAATCGACTAGGAACGAATTTAGATCATACAGTGTTTACAAATGAGTTTCAACATCGAATTACGATTTATTTGTATTAAAATATAATCAAGATCTTTATCTATGTTATTCACATGGGTATAAAGATAAAGAAATAACAAACCATGAAATAATGAATTATATTAAAATAAATATTGTTTATTACAACTGAGTCAATAAAATCTCCAACCAACAGTGGGCTTACAGGACATCTACTCTAACAATCTCTCATTTGCCCTAGAGCCAACTACCCATAAAATTTAATCACATTGCTTCGAGATGTTTCTCAAACAATGGTCCTGGCAAGGGCTTTGTAAGTGGATCAGCAACATTATCTGCAGAGGGGACTCTTTCGACTGATATATCTCATCTTCCCACAATCTCCCGGATGATGTGGAATTTTCTCAATACATGTTTGGATCGCTGATGAGACAGTGGTTCTTTTGCTTGCGCAACGGCACAAGTGTTGTCGCAGTACACCGGGACTGGATCAAATCCATTAGGAATAACGCCCAACTCTTGGACAAAATTTCTCATCCAAACTGCCTCTTTGGCTGCAGCAGATGCACCAATGTATTCAACTTCAATTGTGGAATCCATAACGGTGTTTGCTTGGAACTTTTCCAAGAGATAGCCACACCATTAAACATGAATACAAAGCCAGAGGTCGATTTCGAATCATCTACGTCACATTGGACTCTTCCATAGAGAATCTCTTCAGAATAATATTCGATATAAGTGGCTTGGATTAGTCCAGCATCCTCTTTGATCTATCTTTATAGATTTGTATTCCCAATACATAGGATACTTTACCCATGTCTTTCATGGAGAATTTACTTGTTAACCATACTTTAGTTGACTGCAGTAATCCTACATCATTCCCAATGAGTAGGATGTTATCAGCATAAAGTACTAGGAATGTCACTGCACTCCCACTGACTTTCTTGTACATGCATGGTTTCTCAGGATTCTTAGGAAAACCAAATTCTTTGATAGTGCTATCAAATTTGAGGTTATAACTCCTTAACGCCTGCTTGAGACCATATATTGATCTCTGAAGTTTGCATACCTTATGCTCACTTCCTACTGAAGTCTATCCATCAGGTTGAGACATATAAATTTCTTCTTTGATGTCTCCATTGAGGAATGCAGTCTTTACATTCATTTGTCATATCTCATAGTCATAACATGCCGCTATGGCTAGTAGTATTCTGATGGATTTAAACATAGCGACTCGTGAAAAAGTTTCCTCACAGTCAGTTCATTTTCTTTGAGTATAACCTTTTGCAACCACTCTTGCTTTGAAGGCCAACACCTTCCCATTCGTCCCAAGCTTTCTTTTGTAGATCCATTTGCATCCTATGGGAACGATTCCCTCAGGTGGATCCACCAATGTCCAGATTTGGTTTGAATACATATAGTCCATTTCAGACTGCATGGCTTCAAGCCATTTGGTTTAATAAGTATTAGATTCCATATCAAGCATAGAAATAGAAATAATGTTTTTAACAAATTCAGGAACAAATAAAACGTCTATAAAAAATAACTTAAAATCATTGTCCAAAATTAAAGTAACGTCTCCAACGACAGTGGCAGCAACTCTTGCTCCATTTCCTAGTCTTAGAAAGGTCTCTCACCATCTCTAAGCTTCTTGCTTCTTCCCATCACATGCAAATCATTGCATAGATAATAACCACATCCGGTATTCAATACCCAAGAAGATGTTTTAATAGAAACATTAACTTCAATATAAAACATACCATGGTCAGAACGCTTCTGGGCAAGATACTCCGTACAATTACGTCTCCAATGTTCATGCTTGTTGCAGTGGAAACAGACTTGTTCTGACTTGTTAGGATTTGTGGGCCCCGGAGTTGGTTTCTTGTATGGCCTCTTGTTGGGTTTGTTCTTCTTCAGAGGGACAAAACGCTTCTTGCCTTTATTTGGGTTGAATGCAATCCAACCCATTGCATTCAACCCATCAACAATTTTTCTTTGGTAGATTTATGCAACTTTGTAAATTCAATGGGGGTTGAATGCAATCCAACCCATTAACAAATAATTTATTCAAGAGCTTGACAATATTTTCGTCAATTTAGATGATAAAAAAAATTTGTTCAAATATCATGACAAGTTGCATCTCAACTTCATTTTACTACAATTTTCCACGTAGGGGTTTTTTATATAAAAAAAATACATAATAGAAGGTTAAAAAAATCATGGCAAACTGCATCTCAAGAGCAGAACCAGGATTTTAGAATCAGATGAGTAGAAAAAATAAATAAATAATTATTTTCCGGTGGAAAAAGTTATCATATATTTTATTTTTTTAATGAATGATTGTAACATTTATATTTAAAATGATATTATTTTTAATTTTCTGTGGGGGCAAATTAAAGGTCGCTTTTCTGATTGCATTATGTATGTCAAAGTCTTGTTTCTATACAGATGCATGCCTTCTTGGGACCAATTAAGGATAATAACACATGATATAGAAGACTTGTATTGTATAGAAGACTTGAGATATGTACAAATAACATTTCACTATATTCGTGGAATGAAAATGGGTGGTACCTCAATTAAGCATAATTTAGGTAAACAAACAAATAAAAAATTAAACACATGCATGTAACTGAGAATAATTCAGTTTAAAAACAAAAAAATATAGATTGTAAATTAGCTTCTTCTTTAAAAAAAAAAGAAGAAGAAGATGTAAATTAGCTTTTATGTTCAATATTTCTGATACATTTATTTAATTTATTTGTTCTTGATTAGGTGGAATTTTAATGGTTAAATTAATATTTATAGCTCCTAATTATGATTTTGTATGGTGTATAAGTGAAACCAAGGAATCGAGAAAAAATGCCGGAAAAAGAGAAGAAATAACCTGCACAAATTCCCCAAATCTCGGTCTATTTTAGTTTACGTTTGGTTTGAAGAATTTGAGTGGATTTGATTTCGAATCCATACCTCAAATCCATTATATTCCTTTTGTTCAAAATTAGAATATATGATTTAAATTATCTTTTGTTAGCTAAGTACAATATTTTTGCTTCAATTTCAAATCTACTCATCAACCTCATAATTTCATATCTATAGATTTCAAAATCCTTGATTTGAAATCATCTCATACGTAAAAATTTATCAACCCAAACGCAACCTAGGAACAGTTTGCGGCCAATATTTTACGAACATGATTTAGAGGAAAATATCTATTTTATTTTGCAAGGAGACTTGTGCAATCTGTAGGACGGAGCGCTTGCCGCTTTACCAAAAGATATAGCTGGTGTTAATAGTGCAACTCAAATCTTTTAAACCGTACAGCAGCTCAAGCACCATGGTTCGATCACTCTACCAAACAGGGACAATTATTGCACCTAACACAATCTTTCAATTCACTCCTGGGCAGTGGGTTTCAACTTTTTTAGTTAAGGGGAAAAAAATAGAGCCTTGTACATTGAGGAAAAGGATACGAAGGGATCAAGGGTGAAGACACGGGAGAGAAAAAATAATTGACAACGGAGGCGACTTCGGAATTTTTAGAGGTAATTTAAACTATATGATAAAAAATATTAGGGTGACATTTTTCTTTTTCAAGGGTAATATAAAATTAAAAAAAATAAAATAGATTTAATTGAATTTAATGTTATTTTTGTAATTTATTATGCAAAATAAGAGTCTGAGTATAACTTTAAGTATACACACAAAATTTTTCATTTTTATATAAAGCTATAAAATATTATGTCGAAAATATTTGCAATTATTTGGGATAGTTTATAGTTGTTGTTCAGATTATATATGATCACTCATTTTGGAGAATAAGTTGTACGTGGAAGACTTTCTTATAAATTTGAGTCTCTCCTTTGAAAAATATTTTCGTGTGTATGATAATGATACAGTAATTGTTATCAACCAATATAAATAATATCAAGGATCACAATCAATATATGTCAAATGCCTAAAATTTCCTTGATAAAATAATTAGGCTCCATATATATCATATATGTTGTTGAGTTTGTGGATCAAGCAAGAGCAATCGGGACAGGGTTGAAGCAGCAAAGGGCAGCTAAGCCATAGAGGAGCATACGTGGATCAAGCTAGAGCAATCGAATAAATTCTTTTTTCTTTTATTGAATGTGAATAGTTCTTTTTTTCAGCTGAAATTGAATAGTTTTTTTAAAACGAATAAGGGAAATGGTTTTAATGAGGACGATCAAATGCTATATAAAATTTTCAAAATAAGAATGAAATATCAGTAAGTATTCTTCAAATTTTAGGATTTCGGAAAATTCAATGAAAATACAAACATGATAAATGTTTTGGATTTCAAGTTGAGTTCAGCTACGTACCCTTGAGGTATTTCGTTTATCTAGCCATTCACACTTATTCTTTTATTATTATTATTATTGCAAAACTTGTAATATTATTGAAATTAAGAAATATCATTGGTTATAAGATTTACAAGTCAATAAAGAAAATATCGGGGCTTCCAAACAAAAGAAATTGGGTGAAAAATAACAAAAGATGTCACTGAATCAGTAACAGTATTCACCCGCATTTTTGAGATAGAATTAAAATAGTATAAAGGTGGGATAAATCAAAATTTTGAATTTTATTTGCTCAAGGATAATTCACTTCTTGTGATTTTTTCATTGATAAATCAAATTAAACAAAAACATTTATAATATTGAAATAGAACCAAATTTTTTATGCATTTTTTAAGATATCATATTCTGATAAGTTAAAGCTATAGAAGTGGTTTATAGCATCACTTGACATATATCTCAGGTCTTCTCTATCATTATCAGAAGACTTTGACTCTAACCTCCTTTCTGTGCAGCACTCAACTATAATTTATTGATATTCACTGTTACTAAATCCAACCGAAATATCTTCATAATTTGTTGAGTTTGATTATCCATCTTCTCTAAATCAATCTACGATACTAACAAATCAGATGGACATAAAAAAAAAAAAACATAATATATTCTGGTGGAAAAAATTATCATATTTTTTTTATTGTTGATTTTTTTTTAATGAAGAATTTAAAAGTTTTATAGGTAAAATGATATATATTATTCAAACTTTTGTTGGACAAATTAAAGGTCGCTTTTCCCATCGCATTACGTGTCCCTGGGCTTTAGTGTACGTGGGATCACAAAAAATGATGCTTGGGGACTTGTACAAAATATCTAATGTTATAGAATCAAACGTTTATTAATGTGTCAAAACTTATATTTATTAATCAAGATACAATTTTATTTTTTTATATTTGTGGTATCGTAAAGTACACCTATTTAGGTTTTAATGGATCGAACTGTTAGACATATGAGTCCGAGGAGGTGCGTGTCTATCTGCTAGTGATGTCTCATATCCCTTAGAGATCAGTCGTATCATTTCTCTTCCGTCGGTGATGTCCCCAGCAGAGACAATATTATCCGTTAAGATCTGGTGTCATCCACTTAGCCAACCAGATCAAACGGCACAACGTTAACAGCTTGGTGCATAAGAACTTTCCAAAAGATCACGTATCTCAATAATACTCTCACTCATACACACTTAACCAAACATTATGTTGCCTACCTCCTCCATCACTCGTCGGAGTCAAAGTCTTGTATATAATTCTACGCCTATTAATTGCGTTCTTGGTGCCGTAGAATGGACCTGAGAAGATGAGTGGTATGAAAATGTACATGTGGCACCTGAATTCAGAATTGAGGTAAAAGTTCAAGCATTGCTAAGATATAAAATCGGAATTTCATTTACTATAATTATATTATTGTTAGTCAGATATATTTTAGAAATTGGATATAAATCCCCAGATTAAAATAAAAGTTGCCGTTTACTCAATTTACTTTTAAAACTTTGTTTAAATTCCATAACTATGTCAAAAATAACAAACTATCCTTACATTTTAAAACTGGGCTTGAAATGATATCATAACTTAAAAGTAAATTATTTCAAACATATAATAATAGTAAATGTTGGAGTAGGATATTATCCCAAAAATCATGGATCCTAACAGGTTCCTAGAATTAATCTTGTATTTCTTTAAGCTTTTTGGAGATCTTAAAGATAACCAAAAGATAATACAAAACTATGGCAATCAGCTACACTATATACCACAAAAAATTGAAGAAATTTCTGAAAAACAAAAAGAAATATTTGGAATATTAAAAAATATTCAAACAATAATCCAAACTCTAAAAAAACCAAGTGTGAGCCCAATTATTATAATTACAATTAATTATCAAACAATGTTGATTTAAATAAATCTGTAGCTGAAAAATAGTTTAAAATACTTAAAAATGGACTTCAGGACTTAGAAAAATTTCTTCATAACCTCCCCGTCAATAGAACATACAAAAATTTTAAAATATCTGTAAAGAGAAAATGACTCAAGGACGACGTTGTGGTATTCGTAAACAATCACACACAAGTGCTGACCAGACACAAATCAACAATCCACATGCACCTGTTCAAATATAATTACCAAGAGTCACAACAACATAAACTAACTCACAATTCACCATAACAACTAGATAACACCAAACAAATACAGGGCATCTCTCAGATCAATAGAATCCGACATAAAACTGACACGATTGCATATAATATAAATGAACTAACTTCGAGACTTCAACTCTGACCACCGATAAATGCTATCTCAGTCATGAGCTCCACAGTTAGAACCTTCGCCCGATGCTGCAAAACTACTCGGGTGACTTACCATGGTGCCTAACAGCAACCACAATAACCTCCTGTATAAAATATTGAAGTTATGATTCTTGTATGAAACATTTCAAAAATAACAACAATAAACATAAATCATGCATAAACATATAAAAGAATGAAATACGCAATGCATGAACATTAATAACAACTAGAGAATGAGAGTCAATAAGAAGTACGATAACAACATGAATAATGCTCGAGCAAAAACACATGGGGGAGCTATATCTTAATTCAGATAAACCGCCCTGCCAAGTATACGAGTATGTCATGATGTTTTCAATAAACACCCACGACTCGGTCTCCATACATCTGATACATAACAATACAACATGAAGACACAATAACGAATAAAGTATGATGTCGATATTTCAATTGCAATATTACACAAAAAATGCATCAAGAAATATACAATCATAATTTCAGTATCAGAGATAACTCGACTTGTAAGCCACCAACTGATTCCTAAATAACCACGTGTGCTAAGAATACAACATAACAAGAGGAACAGTCACAAAAATGATAGCTAGCGCTCAACATAAATACCATAATATCATGCTTATACTAAATGCCCCAAATATTTCAAATAATAAACATATAACCAACGAGGCATTTCAACAAATAATTAACACCCCATAATGATACATAAATATGCTTAAAGCATAATTTATACGTTATTGTCGAATGTTATCGAACGGTAACTTACCTAAATCAACTTTGAACGACTCACAAGCTCAACTTTAATCTATTCGGCCTAACAAATAAGATAATATGCTGAATAATTCAACAATTCACCAAAAAATAAAGTAATCCAGCTTATTTCCAAATTTTTTTTACTAAAGTTGAATTTATTTGTTAAAATTCAACTTTAACGATTTATTTATCAAAGCTTAACCTCAATATTCTCAATAGTTCACCAATACACATATTATCTCCAATAAATCTTCATTTCACAATTTAAATCCCAAATTCGACTAAAAATATCGAATTATTCAACAATTCGTTTTAAATTTCCAACTTTCAAAAAATGAGTTTGATTTGTGAGTTTACTTATGTACCATTTTTTTCGTTATTACTTAATTAATGTTTTATTTATTTATATGGTTTCTTTTTCCCACTATTACTTAATAATTTATAGATTTTTTTAATTTAATTTAATTAATTAATTATTAATTTAATTGATACATAACTATACATTCTTTCACATGAAAAAGCGAACTACTATTAATATTTTATTAAACCTAAAAATTGTTTTTCTAATTTTTATAACAAAAAATGATTCAAACTTAATTTTTTAAACTTCAAATTAAATGAACATATAAATTTGTGGTTGCTGGTTCGGACTTAATTTTTTAAACTTCAAGTTAAATAAACATATACGTTTTATAACAAAAAATGGCTGAAACTTATTTTAAACTTTAAGTTAAATGAACATATAAATTTGTGGTTATTGATTCGAATTTAATTTTTTTAAGTTCAAGTTAAATGAACATGTAGATTTATTTTTAGTATTTTTTAAACCTATAATACATTTTCTATTTTTATAATAAAAAATAATTCGTACTTAATATTTTAAACTTAAAGTTAAATGAAAATATAAATATGTCGTTATCCATTTATATTTATCTATAATACTCATCCATACATTGTTAGTTATCTAATATTTGATTTCCACATGGTTTCAATCTATAAATTTAGTTTAAATAAATATTTGTGGATGTTGATGCTTTGTTGTATTTGAAATAATTTTGAGGTCATGACGATGTGAATAATTTTAATTTGATTTATTTATATATGATTAATGATATGTTCGGTTTTAACACCAACAAAGGTATTCAAACACAATATTCTCAATAAGTTGCAATAGCTCGTGTTCTGATAGGACTCGTTTTTACGTGTTTTTAGTGTTAGTTTTGAGTCGCATTCATGCATCATATTAGTTTGTTTTAGTTTAATTTAGCATTCATTTAGCATTATTTAGCATTTGGCTGATCTCGTGTATTTTGTGGTTGTTTTGTAGGAATTGGACCAAAAAGGGGGATTTTATATGCAGAGCAGCGAGAATGCCTCGCTAGGGCGGTCAAAAGTGACCGCCCCAGCGAGCATTTTAATCCAGCCGAGGAGTATTTGCGCGAACCTCTCGCTAGGGCGGTCAAAAGTGACCGCCCCAGCGAGAGCAAAGACGCGGCCAAGGATTTTTATTCGAGAACCACTCGCCCCAGCGGTCAAAAGTGGCCGCCCTAGCGAGCGACGAAATCCGAGAAGATTTGTTTCCAAATTTTATGGACTCTATAAAACCACCTAACCTAATACACGAGAAGAGGCGCCGCGATTTGGAAGGGAGAGGCGCCGCGATTTGGAAGGGAGAGCACTGTAGCAGGCGATAGCTCAACGGAACCGGAACAAGAACTCAACAGCGTTTTCTCTTTACTCTTTTATTGTAGTTAGGATTTAGGGGATCCGACCCCGAACCGTTGTTTGATTATTTAATTCTCGACTTTTGATTCATTCTTGATTGTGCTATTATTTTACATTGAATTGTTAAAGCCTAGCTAACTTTAATAATATCTAATATTGTGGGTGAGTTCGAGAGAATAACTTGCGATAGGAACAAGTAGCATAATCCGTGGATCTACAATTTACATAGAGATATGAAGTTGGATACACGTTGGTAGTCATAGTCCAGTAGAGCGAAAACTAAGGGATTTCATAGATCGACATGCAATTCACCGTTAGTAAATAATAAAAGAGATTTTATTATTCTTTCGTGTAGAATTAGTTTAGCATAGCTCGAGAGAGTATGTTAATTGCTTAGGAAATCCTGTCAAAAGCGTAAATCAGTGTCGATATTAATTAATTAAATTAACGACGGGTAGGTGAACCGAGATCCTAACACTCGCTTATTTATTATTTTAGTTTATATTATTTTTAATGTGTTTGTTTCAATTTAGTGTTTTAGTATTAATTTAGTTAATAAGTAATTCAATTGTCGTTTTAATTAATTAAAGAATTTAATTTAAAGTAAATTTGTCTAATCAATCTCTGTGGGATCGATACTCGTACTCTTAGACGTTTTACTATAACTTGACATCGTGCACTTGCGATTATTTCGAGCCTGAATTTTTATTTATTTTTATTGGAGATTTTACTGTGCATGTTTTGCTCGATCAAGTTTTTGGCGCCGTTGCCGGGGATTGAAATTGACAAATTTTTCTTTTTGTTATTTTCTTTAGTTAATTTAATTTTTTTAGTTATTTATTTTATTTTATTCCTGCGTGATCTACCGTTTTCTATTTTCTTTTTGCAGGAAATTTTCTTGTGCAATACTTTGAGATGTTTCATCGAAAAGTATTCACAAGATTTGCCCAACAACGCGGAGAGCCTTTTTACGCAGCATGGGAGAGATTCGATTATTTAGCAAACAATTTCCTGTATCATGATTTTTCTAACTATTCTCTTCTTAAATTTTTCCTTAATGGTTTGGATGCACTAACACGAAGATGGGTGATCGACGGAGCACTAACAACAGGCAGTCCACTATTTTGCCGAGATGATGAGAAAATGATACTTTTGTTGGGTGATATGGCGGACTTTGACTACCATAGATATTGGGATCTTTCACCACAGTGTTGGAGTCATCAATACACACAAGATCAGTACCCAGAGTTTATAGACCAACCATTTGAGTTTCAAAATGATGAGAGAGATAGCCATGAACTGATCACGACTCAACTAGAAGATACCGTGGATAGGTATGTGGCACTAACTGAGGCAGCTATAGAAAATCAAATTAATTCTCTGCGCAACCTTGAGGAGCAAATAGAGAATATCAAGAAATCCATCTTTCAGAGTCGCCGAGAACATGAAGTGAAGCGAGATACTCAACCGGTGATCGATCCGGTTTGGTTTGATGATGATGACTCAAACAACCAAGATAGTGAGAATGAGTTGGATAAGACTGAAAATCTAGAGTTGTTTGATCCTTCGCTGGTAAATGAGCCTCAGTCGGAAGAGATTTTTGAAGAATTTTCTGATAAAGGAGTGCCGACACTATTTTTCTCATCTCATGCCGATTATTCAGAGTTGTGTGTTGTTGAGGTGACGAGCTTAATGTGCCTATATCTAGCCAGACTTGAGGGCATTTGGAATCCAGACCCAGATGTGGTGTCATATGACACTTACTTTGGGCATCAGCCGCTCTTTGATAAGGACTTCGGAGGGTCAAGCCGACGACTAGAAATCAGGCGCTACTTGGGAGGCAACCCAAGCGTTTTATATTTTAGTTATTTATTTTAATTTTAGTTGTTGCATTGAGTCCCGGTTTCGTGGTTATTTGATTTTGCTCAATTTCTTTTGTGCCAGGTGAGCATACTGGAGGACGTGGGAGATTGATGGCCTTAGGAGCTCGTACAATAGGAGATGATTGATGTCTACAACTACTACAATATAATCAACCAGGGGAGTTTTTATTTTATTTTTATTAAATTATTAATTATTAATAATTTTTTTTATGCATGCATTTAGTTGTTTGGTTTTATCTATCTATTTAATTTTTCTATGTCGTCTAGTGCAATGGGGACATTGCACGACTTTAGTATGAGGGGGTGGGGTAGGTATTTTCTTTTAGTTATTTGGTATCATTTAAAAAAAAAATAAAAAATAAAAAAAAATTGGATGATGAAATTTGGCCAATGATGAATGCGAATTGATGATAAACATGCTCATTGATCTTGTTTCTTCATTAAGTTTTAGACACCCCTGTTGTTGAAGCATGAAATTTTTGCTTGAATGTTGAATATTTTTAAACACATGTTGTAACTAGTGAATTTTGTGAATAGTAGTGCAATTTTGAATTTTTGTGGGGAATTTGAGAAGCATGAGGTGTGAGTTGAACTTGAGTGCATGTCTATGAAATGAGTTACTAACCAGTGGCACAATAATGAATTAGACAATTTTTTTTTATGGATTTGAATATGGAGTACATAGTGAAAATTGTGCACTTAAAAAAAAAAAAAAAAGGGAGATGTAAGTTGAGGGGGAGCCAAATAAAGGAATGAAATCCTATTCCTAGGCTAAAAAGTTGGAGATGTAAGGAGACGAGGAATGTCGGATAAAAAAAAATCTGACAAGTGCATAATGAAAATGAGCTGTGTATTCCCGTCTTTTAATCAATTGACTATACTCTGATAATAAGTGAATCCTAATGTGCAAATATGAAGTCCTAATTAGTTGTACTTACTGGTTAGCAATGAGTGGAGACTGGAGCATGAAAGTGAACTTGCATTTAACATGTAAATCGAGTTATCTTGCAAATTTCAGGAATGAATCTACTTGAAAGACACGATACTGGAAACAACATTGCACTCACACACATTCACGTTCAACGCATAAAAATTAGTGTGGAAATTTCAAGGGGTGTGCGATGTCGTGTGTTGTACATTGATCAATGGAAAATATACTTAAGATTTGTTGATGCATGAGTTGAGCCATTACATATCATTGAATTAGTTTTCATTTTATTTTATTTATTTGATTTTTGTTTTTGTTTTTAGTTTTTGTTGTGTCTTGTCACCTATTTTGCTCGAGGGCGAGCAAAAGGTTAGTATGAGGGGGTTGATAGGACTCGTTTTTACGTGTTTTTAGTGTTAGTTTTGAGTCGCATTCATGCATCATATTAGTTTGTTTTAGTTTAATTTAGCATTCATTTAGCATTATTTAGCATTTGGCTGATCTCGTGTATTTTGTGGTTGTTTTGTAGGAATTGGACCAAAAAGGGGGATTTTATATGCAGAGCAGCGAGAATGCCTCGCTAGGGCGGTCAAAAGTGACCGCCCCAGCGAGCATTTTAATCCAGCCGAGGAGTATTTGCGCGAACCTCTCGCTAGGGCGGTCAAAAGTGACCGCCCCAGCGAGACCAAAGACGCGGCCAAGGATTTTTATTCGAGAACCACTCGCCCCAGCGGTCAAAAGTGGCCGCCCTAGCGAGCGACGAAATCCGAGAAGATTTGTTTCCAAATTTTATGGACTCTATAAAACCACCTAACCTAATACACGAGAAGATGCGTCGCGATTTGGAAGGGAGAGGCGCCGCGATTTGGAAGGGAGAGCACTGTAGCAGGCGATAGCTCAACGGAACCGAAACAAGAACTCAACAGCGTTTTCTCTTTACTCTTTTATTGTAGTTAGGATTTAGGGGATCCGACCCCGAACCGTTGTTTGATTATTTAATTCTCGACTTTTGATTCATTCTTGATTGTGCTATTATTTTACATTGAATTGTTAAAGCCTAGCTAACTTTAATAATATCTAATATTGTGGGTGAGTTCGAGAGAATAACTTGCGATAGGAACAAGTAGCATAATCCGTGGATCTACAATTTACATAGAGATATGAAGTTGGATACACGTTGGTAGTCATAGTCCAGTAGAGCGAAAACTAAGGGATTTCATAGATCGACATGCAATTCACCGTTAGTAAATAATAAAAGAGATTTTATTATTCTTTCGTGTAGAATTAGTTTAGCATAGCTCGAGAGAGTATGTTAATTGCTTAGGAAATCCTGTCAAAAGCGTAAATCAGTGTCGATATTAATTAATTAAATTAACGACGGGTAGGTGAACCGAGATCCTAACACTCGCTTATTTATTATTTTAGTTTATATTATTTTTAATGTGTTTGTTTCAATTTAGTGTTTTAGTATTAATTTAGTTAATAAGTAATTCAATTGTCGTTTTAATTAATTAAAGAATTTAATTTAAAGTAAATTTGTCTAATCAATCTCTGTGGGATCGATACTCGTACTCTTAGACGTTTTACTATAACTTGACATCGTGCACTTGCGATTATTTCGAGCCTGAATTTTTATTTATTTTTATTGGAGATTTTACTGTGCAAGTTTTGCTCGATCATGTTCTAAGAATGTAAACACCGATGAATTAAATCTATTTTGTTTGTTTTTTTTTCATCAAGCGGAAAATATTCGAAATAATCCTTCGTGAAGAAAACTGAAAATATTAAGTGAGGACCAGTTACAGCTTGTATCCGTTCAGTTGTGGGGCGAACAAAACTGATATCAGCTGAACTGATCAGTTGAGTTTTGAAAATTTGTAAACAAGTAAATACACATGGGTTTGTTTATGTTTGTTCGGAGACTTCAATTGCTCTTATGTCACCTCTTCTATCTTTCGGATAGGATCTACTAACAAACTGAAGGCCCCACTCTCAGACATCACTTGTTTAATGTCTTTGCGAAAATACTACATACACAAGTTTTACGTCTATGTACAAGACTCACTCAACTGAATTTATCTCTCTATATATGTGAGTGATTCTGTGTGAGAGAACTGATCTATCAAACAACACTGAGGTGTTCTCACACACTGAGAGAATTGTGCTTCTAATCTAAGCTGATAACACTATAAAGTGTTCCTTCTGGGCTGATTGCTTCTTGTAAGTTGATATATTTTTTAAGCGCGCCCTCTATGTATATCTTTGTACCTTTTATGATTGCTGATACACACACACACACACTTGTTTTCCCCCACTGTTGTTGATGATCTTGATCTTGTATATATAGTGGCAATGTGACCGTACATCAAGACTCATCAATTATGTTCCTTGCAGTTTGAATCTGTTCCTCAAAAATTTGTGTATGTACTTTTTACAGTCATTCTGGAAAGTATTGACTTTAAAATCTACTGCAACATTCGTTATTGTTCTTTTATCGGACAATTGTTGTTACTCTTGTGCAAAGCTGGAATCTTGCTACGATATGTGAACTGGTCTGCTCCAAACTAACGCTCTGAACTGCTCTGCTGAACTAGTCTTTGAATTGGTCTTCGACAGGTCTTGAACTGGTCTGCTGAACTAGTCTTTGAATTGGTCTTCGACTGGTCTTGAACTGGTCTGATTAAAATCAGGTGGCTCGTCAGCTGGATTGTTTTCACTGATTCAGTTGAACTGGTCTTCAATATATCAGTTGGATTGGTTTAGTTTTGGGCAAACAATTGACACTTTCAGTTTGCTTCTCGATATCTTCAGTTTTGTTTCGGGAACTGATCAGTTGAAAGCCAGATCCATTTCAGCTTTTTGCGAGCTTAGGTAAACTTGTTAGAGACAAAATAAAAAGTTCTGTAAACATCAAAATCAAGATTGAGAACATGAAAATTATTAAATAACAAAAGGACACTTGATTATTACATGTTATTGAATTAATTCAATAAAACTCGACATAGTATATTGATAAAATAATGAATTCCTTCAAAAGTATTGCTTAAGAATTGAAATTCAATCATTATAGAAGATTAAATGGTATGTGCATTAACCGAAATTCTAACAATTGTTTATTTATTATTTTAATTTAAATTATTTATATTGCATTTGTTTCATCCTTTTATTTTAATTTTAATTTATTTTATTAAATCTATTTAAATTTTTGTTAAAGTTAACTAAAGAATTGTTCTTGAGGTAGATTTGCAATATATCAACTTTTGTTGTACGATATCAGTACGTGTTATTAAAAATTGACATGTACACTTGCAAAAATATTTTGTCTAAAGATATTCAATTGTTGTAAATTATATATTGTGATGAAAAAACTCGATCAAACAGAAATCGTTATTGTCATATATAATATATTAGAAGTTCAAGATATCTATAAATATATTATCAACATTTCATTTACGACCAAAATAGTACACCATTAATACTAAATATAATGAGAAAATATTTGTATTTAGTAAAAATTTAACGATAAAAAGATAAATAACAAACAAAATGATATAACGAAAAATAAATTATTTAAAATAAACACATGAAAACATGTCAACTTTATATATGTGATTAATATAAATTTATTAAAAATTATAATTTTCATTTTTATTTATTATATTAAATAATTTTATCCAAAATAAAATCGCGTCTTCCACGTGCAACTATATATACATATTTATTGAATTGAGTAGGAACGACCATTAAGAAAAAACACCATGGGTACTCTAAATAAAATCTTAACTCATTTTCTTGTATTAACTATTATTGTCTTAGCGTGCTTGGGAAGTGTTTTCGGGCAGCATTCGTCTGGAAACATCAGATGCTTTGAGAGGGAGAGACAAGTTCTTCTCAAGTTGAAAGACGAGCTTGTTGATGGAAGTGGCAGACTCTCTTCCTGGGGTGCCGGAAGAAATCGAATGGAGTGCTGCAAATGGAGAGGTGTTCAGTGTGATAACGTAACTAAACATGTCACACAATTGAGTCTGAGGACTCCACCAGGAATCAATCAACATGATGGACAGAGTGTTACCCCTCTCAGAGGTAAGATCAGCTCTTCGTTACTAGAATTGAAGCACTTAACTTACCTTGATCTGAGTTTCAATGATTTTGAGTATTCAAACATCCCGGAGTTCATCGGTTCATTTGAGAAATTACAGTATCTTAATCTTTCGGATGCTAATTTAAGCAAACAAATCCCACAAAGTATTGGAAACCTTTCCCAGTTGATATATCTTGATTTTAGTTCAAATTCGGGGCTCTTTAGTGAAAATCTTGGTTGGGTCGCTCATCTTGGTTCACTGGAATATCTCGACCTCAGTGTTGTCGAGCTCGGCAAAGCATCCAATTGGTTACATGCAATTAGCAACTTAACATCTATAAAAGAATTACACTTGGCAAACTGTGGACTTCAAGGCATCCTCCCTTCTTCTCTTCCCTCTATCAATGCTTCTGCTTCTCTTTCTACCCTCGACTTGTCGATGAATCCCGGCATCTCATCTTCCACGTTTTTGTTTTTCTTAAACTTCAGTAAAAGCCTAACCTCCATTGATTTCTCATCTAACAATATGACAATTCTCACTCCTGCTTATGCTTTAGACAACCAGATATTTCTTGAACATCTTGATCTCTCTAATAATAACCTTGAAGGTGGGATTCCTAAATTCTTCGGAAATATGAGCAGTTTAATACACTTGGATTTGTCCCGGAACAGTTTTATGATGCCACTTTCTGAAATTATGATTAACTTTTCGGGGTCCGTAGAAAAGAATTTGAAGTATCTGGATTTGAGTGATACTATGATAACTGGTTCATTGCCTGATTTTTCAAAGTTCTCATCCTTGAATGTGCTAGTACTCAGGGGGAATAAGTTGAATGGATCCATTACCAAGGACTACCCAAATATCCCAAGTCTTACTCGTCTAGATTTGTCATCAAACAGTTTCACAGGTGAGCTACCCGATCTTACAATTTATCCGCTCCTCGAAAGATTGTTTCTCTCAGACAATATGTTCAATGGAGCTTTGAATGAAAACATTGGATCCCTTTCAGAGATGAAGGTTTTAGATCTGAGTTCAAATAACTTCGAAGGCATAGTTACAGAGTCCCATTTGTTCAATCTATCTCGTCTACGAATGCTTGACTTGTCTTTTAACCCACTGTTGACAGTAAATTGTAGCTCACATTGGATTCCTCCGTTTCAACTAATACTCATAAGGCTCTCCAACTGTAAAGTAGGGCCACGATTTCCGCAATGGCTTCGAAACCAGAACATTTTGGATTACATTGATTTCTCATTTTCTCAAATTGTTGACACGATTCCTAATTGGATTGGTGATTTAGCTTCCAGGCCGATACGTCTGAATTTATCGAATAATCAAATTCATGGCGTCTTCCCTAAGATTGGATTCTCTATTTTCAACCTTTCAAGTTATATGTCGTCTCCTATACATGATAGAGTATCTGGAATGATATTAGATCTGTCAAGAAATAAAATTACGGGTGAAGCAACATTTTTGTGCCAAAGTGAAGAGTGGGTACTGATCGACCTCTCAAATAATCTATTTTTCGGTCATCTGCCGAACTGTTTCGCCAACTCTACTCGGATAATGTTTCTTAATTTGGCCAACAACAATTTCTCTGGAACAATCCCAAGCTCATTTGGCTCGTTACCATTGCTATCTTTGTTGAATTTGAGAAATAACAGTTTCTCAGGGGAAATCCCTACATCTTTGAGAAGCTGCACTGGGTTACAATTCGTCGATCTTGGAGAAAATAGGCTAACAGGTATCATACCTACCTGGATAGGAGATGAGTTGCTTTCACTGATTGTTCTAAGCCTACGTTTCAACGAGTTTCGTGGGATAATACCTTCCAGCATTTGCTGTCACGCCCCGAAACTCGGGATTTGACACCGGCGTCGTTAACAATCACACAATTAAAAACGACAAGCCTTTCGTACCACAGCTTAAACCGAAACCAGTTTAATATCATAATCTCTAATTAAATAACCGTTGTCTTTACAATTGCCAAAATAAATAAACGACAGAGTTTTCAAATGCGGAAACGTAATACTGAAATAAACTAACTTAAACTAATCAGTTTCTCGATCGTTCACCATCCCCAAAACTGTTCGTTTTCTTCCTCTTCTATCTGTTCTTCGGGCTTATCTGGGGAGGGTCGTAAGGGGAGTGAGTATTTGGGAATACTCAGTAAATGGGGGAAAATCGAGTACAAAATAAAACAACATGCATAATTTCGAAACATAATCATGACTCGCATACATATTTCATAACATGCATAACATTGACACGGCACTGCGACTCATCTACTTTCTACGGTTTACTGACGTCAGTCCCTAATTTTTACTCCTCTAAGGGGGCGAGGCCGTATAGCGGTTATGTCCCCCACCGCGTAAGGGTACGTCGTGGTTGGGATTCCCACCCGTATACAGTCGACTCCTCACAGTGCATTTAAAATCGTATGACGATACAAGAAAGGTAGAAAGAAGATTGTACTCGACTGTTTATTTTTCATTTAAAAAAAAATCGAAACATGCATACTAAATTCCGAAATTTTAAAGTTTGAAAATAAGCCCACTTACAGTATATTTGATGACAAAAACGTTGGTGCTTGTCTTGGAAATAGGATCGCTCCTTGCTCTTACTCCGGACAGAACTTCGCCTTAGTTCTTGGACGACTTTGGGACGATAAATGGGGCAGGGTTTTGCTAGGGAGTGGCTGCTGAATTCGAACTTGCAGCAAGGGAATTTTCGAGATTTTGAGTAGAGGAATGGCTAGGTTTAAAGTAGTATTTATAGTGGAGGATGGTGGGTCTAAACATGGCATGAAGATCCCATAGTCTTGCACTCAATATTCACCCAATTTGCCAAAGAACATCTATTCCAAAATGAGTTTATTTGCTACCAATCTGTGAGATTCATTCCTTTATCCTTTGCCCCTAATATTTTCGAAAATATATGCTAGCTAAGTCAAGGATTTTGTGCACAATTTGATGCTTTGCTTCCTTCTTCCTTGCAAATTTTCCATGCATCCATGCATCTAAATATCTAGACATATATTTCTAGGAGCATTTCGAAAATATTCCCCCAATATTCATGCCCCAAATTCTTTTAATTGCACGATATGCGATCTTGTAAGATTTAACTTCCCAAATTTTCTAAATTGCATGCCTTGGTATAGAATATTATTGACTTGGTCTTGCATTTCCAATTTATTCTCAAAAGCATATCTTATTCAATAAAATCCCAAAAATTTCTATACAATACTTAATTATAAAAATTCTCGGTTCTTACATCCCTCCCTCCTTATGAAAAGTTTCGTCCTCGAAACTTGGGTTGGCTTGGTCTCCAAACAGGTAGGGATATTCCTTTCGCATCCTTCCTTCGACTTCCCAAGTCGCTTCTCGCTCAGTGTGGTTAGACCATTGTACCTTGACGTAGGGAATAATACGTCGCCTAAGGACCTGCTCTTTGGTGTCCACGATTCTGATAGGAACTTCCTCGTATTTCAGTTCTTCTCCCAAGTTTCCTTCCATTATGAGTGGTTCTACTTCCAGAACGTGGCTTGGGTCTGGAACGTACCTCCTTAGTTGAGAAACGTGGAACACGTTGTGGATCCTTGACATGTTTGGTGGCAGTGCCAGCCTGCATGCTAGCGTGCCCACTTTTTCCAAGATTTCAAAGGGTCCAACATAGCGAGGGTTCAGTTTTCCGGCCTTACTGAATCGGACAACTCCTCTCATAGGCGAGACTTTCACATATGCCTTCTCGCCCACGTTGAACTCTACCGGCCTTCTTTTCAGATCTGCCCAGCTCTTTTGTCGGTCCTGAGCTGCTTTGAGTTTCTCTCGGACAATTTTAACCTTGTCTACTGTCATCTGTACTAGCTCGGGTCCCACTATAGCTTTCTCTCCCACTTCATCCCAGTAAAGTGGTGATCGACATTTTCTGCCATACAGGGCTTCGTATGGAGCCATTCCGATGCTGCTGTGATAGCTGTTGTTGTAAGCAAACTCAATTAGGGGTAAATGAGTGCTCCAGTTGCTATTGAATTCCAGAGCGCATGCTCGCAGCATATCCTCTAAAGTTTGTATGGTCCTCTCCGTTTGCCCATCGGTTTGGGGGTGATAGGCAGTACTTAGGGTTACTTTCGTCCCCATGGCCTCTTGAAAGCTCTTCCAAAAGCGCGAGACGAACCTCGGATCTCTATCAGATAAGATGCTCACTGGTACTCCATGAAGTCTGACAATGTTGTCCATGTACAGTGAAGCCAACTTGTCGAGATTGTAATTCATGCGGACGGGTAGGAAGTGTGCAGTCTTGGTGAGTCTGTCCACGATTACCCATATACCGTCGTGGCTTTGCCTAGACTTTGGCAATCCTACCACGAAATCCATGGAGATATGCTCCCATTTCCACTCGGGGATTTCCAAAGGTTGCAGTAATCCTCCAGGTCGCTGATGTTCTGCTTTGACCTGCTGGCATACCTGACATCTAGAGACGAATTCAGCTACATCTCTCTTCATGCCATTCCACCAGAAGCTATTTTTGAGATCCCTGTACATCTTCGTACTGCCTGGATGGACTGAGAATTTTGACTTGTGCGCTTCTGTCATTATCTCTCGGCGAAGGTTATCACTGTCTGGCACACATAGTCTTCCTTTCATCCATAAGATTCCCTTGTCATCAATTTGATGATCCTGAGACTTCCCTTCTCTGACCTGCTCCTTAATTTTAGTCAGTACCGGGTCTTGATCTTGGTTTAACTTGACGGTCTCCTGCAGACATGGCCGGGCCGAGAGGGAAGCTAGAGTCATTCTTCCTGGGCCCTTCCGACTTAGGGCATCAGCCACTTTGTTTGCTTTACCCGGGTGGTAACTTATAGTCAAGTCATAATCTTTCAGAAGTTCGATCCATCGTCTTTGCCTCATATTAAGTTTCTTTTGGGTGAACAAGTACTTGAGGCTCTGATGATCTGTGAAGATTTCACATTTGGCACCATAGAGGTAGTGCCTCCAAATTTTTAAGGCGAAGACAACCGCTGCTAGTTCCAGGTCATGAGTAGGATAATTCTGCTCGTGCGGTTTCAACTGTCTAGACGCATAGGCGATCACTCTTCCTTCTTGCATTAGTACGCATCCTAGACCGTCCTTAGAGGCGTCACTGTAAATCGTGAAATCCTTATTCTCTGCGGGCAAGATCAGCACTGTGTGGATGCGAGTTTCTCTTTCAGCGTCTGGAAACTTTTCTCGCAATCCTCACTCCAGGTGAATTTTGAATTTTTCTGTGTGAGCTTCGTCAGTGGCACGGCTATCGAGGAGAACCCTTCGACGAATTTTCGGTAATATCCTGCCAATCCAAGAAAGCTTCTGATATCAGTGGCGTTCTTCGGTCTCGGCCACTCTGTAATTGCCTCTACTTTCCTTGGATCCACTGACACTCCTGTTCTCGAGATCACGTGTCCTAGAAATGACACACTTATTAGCCAGAATTCACACTTGCTAAACTTAGCATAGAGCTTATTCTCTCTTAAGATTTGCAGAGCAAGGTGAAGGTGCTCTTCGTGGCTTGCCTCGTCAGGAGAATAGACGAGAATGTCGTCGATGAATACCACTATGAACTGATCCAGAAATGGCTTGAATACTCTGTTCATAAGGTCCATGAATGCTGCTGGTGCGTTGGTCAGACCAAAGGGCATCACTGTGAATTCGTAGTGCCCGTATCTGGTTCGAAAGGCTGTCTTGGGAATATCTTCAGCCCTGACCTTTAACTGATGATAACCTGTCCTCAGGTCCAGTTTAGAAAAGACGGCGGCTCCTTTAAGCTGATCGAACAGATCGTCTATCCGAGGTAGAGGGTACCTGTTCTTGATTGTGATCTTGTTCAATTCTCTGTAGTCGATGCATAATCTCATACTTCCGTCTTTCTTCTTTACGAAGAGTACTGGAGCTCCCCACGGGGACACACTTGGTCGAATCTGCCTTTTATCTAGTAATTCTTGGAGTTGTTCCTTTAACTCCTTGAGTTCGGCTGGTGCCATTCTGTACGGTGCCTTAGAGATTGGTGCCGCACCGGGAACCAGGTTGATCTCGAACTCCACCTCGCGGTCCGGGACTGTCCCTGAGAGTTCTTCTGGAAAAACATCGGGGAACTCTCTCACTATCGGGATGTCTTCCAGTTTCAGCTCGACTTCTTCTGTTACCTCACTGACCATTGCTAGGTAGATATCTTCTCCGGATTTCATGGCTTTCCAAGCTTGAGATGCGGACAATAGTGATTTCCGCCCCTTGGATTTACCGTGAAACACGACTTCTTCCTGATTCGGGGTTCGGAGTTTGACTTCCTTTCCCTTACAATCTACTACTGCATTGTTTCTCGCTAACCAATCCATCCCTAAGATGATGTCGAAATCGACCATGATCAACTGTATCAAGTCGGCGCTAAAAGTCTGATTATTAATACTGATCTCACAATCTCTGTAAATCTCCTCAGTTTCTATAGCTCTACTCGTAGGTGTGGCTATTCGGAATGGTTCGGTTAGCTTATCAGGCCTACGTCCTAACTTCTTAGCAAATCTCTTAGACATAAAGGAATGGGTAGCACCGCAGTCAAATAATGCATAGGCAGGTACTGATTGAATTAGAATGGTACCTGACACGACTTCAGTTGCGTCATCAGCCTCTTCCTGCGTCATGGCAAAGATCCTAGCATTGGGTTTGTCCTCCTTTGGTTTACTAGGGCCTGCTCCCGCGTTTGGTCCAGTTCCTCTGTTTGGCCCTGCTGGTCGGTTGGCAGCTGTAGGACATTCTGCAATTCGGTGTCCCGCTTTCCCACATCCGAAGCATACACCGCTGGCCCTTCGGCATTCCCCAGAGTGTTTGAAGCCACATGTTGAGCATGGCTTGAGTCCTTGATAGTTATTGGCGGGGAATTTACCTGAGGGAGGTCCATTCGACTGATTGGGCTTCTTGAACACTGGTCTGCCCTGAGAAGGCTGGTTGATAGGGGGTCGCTTATTCCTGTTTTCCCCTTCTCTCCGACGAATATCAGCTTCGGCTCGGATAGCCGCCCCCATCAAGTCTGAAAAGTTGGTAGGTTGGTAGACTGCCAGAGCGGATTGGATTCTGCTGTTCAACCCCTTCTTAAATCGGTGCAATTTCAGAACTTCATCTGCCATAATTGCAGGAGCATAAGAACCAAGGGCATTGAATTGAGAGGTATATTCCACCACTGACATGTCTGGAGCCTGACTGAAATTCTCAAATTCACTTAGCTTCTGCAGTCTGACTTCTGCCGGGTAGTACTGTTTCAGAAATGTTTCCCGGAAGATTCGCCATGTGATTGGTCCAGCAGCGGTCATGGCTGGCGAGACTGCTTCCCACCATTTAGCTGCCTTGTCTTCCAAGAAGGGCACTACCACGTCCACTTTTAGTGCATCCGGGACTTCCAACAGTCTTAACTGAGTTTCCACACTCTTTAGCCAACTCTGGCTAATTTCCGGGTCAGCAGCGCCACTGAAGGTTGGGCACCTGTTCTTGCGCAGAGACTCGTAATGAAACTTGACCCCATGCTGTGGTGGAGGTGGGGGCTGCTGGTTAGCATTGGGGTTCACTAACCCCTGAAGTGTAGTTGCCACGATCGTGGCTATAGCCATTAGGTCTGCCTGGTTGAGGTTGAACTGGGGTGGAGGCCCGTTGCCTTCTCCATTAGTATTGTCGTTGTTGTTGTTGTTGTTGTTGTTGTTAGCATAACGGGGGTTGCGGTTCTGTCTCGGTGGTCTACCGGCCATTTCCTACAAGTTAAACGCTTCTAAGAATTGGTTGTACAAATCGACAAGATTGAATAGATAAGTTATGCTGGAACAACTGAGTAAATAAACAAACATAACTTGAATGTAGATGCACGACTGAGATAAATAATAATCATACTTTATTAATTTTCGAATTCAAAGAAACAACTGACTGAACAAATTGTACCGAATGGAAATAAGTAATGCTGACTGAAAATAAAATAGCAACAATGGAAGGATAAACTCCTAGTAATAAAGAAAGGTAACTAAGATGATCTAATCGTCTATCTCTCCATCCCCTACTGCAGCTATCGGCTCATCTATCTCAATAGGCTCCTCTTCTTCTGGCTCTTCCTCCGGCTCTTCCTCCTGCAGTGCCTCAACCATGAGAGTAAGATTGGCATTCTCTGTACTGAGCTGTGCGTTTGCTGCGTTAAGCTGGGCCACCTGCATCTTCCACTCATGAGCATTTGCCTCTGCCTCGTCCAACAGGTCTACAGTACTCTGGTAGCGTAGCTCGTAACTCTCCTTATTTTCTTTGATCTTATCCCTTAGGGCTTCAGCTTGCTGGACCAGGCGTTGGTTCACATATGCTAGACTGTTCATGGCCTCACAAGAATTCTCTAGCCTTCGCTTACCTCTGGCATTCTGCTGCTTCTCCTCTTCAAGTTCCTTGCGATAGCGATCCGCATCCTCTTGTAGCTTCCCATTTTGATACTTACACTGTTCTATGACATCCCGTAGGTCCATGTTATCTCCCCTAACTAGTTCCCCCTGATAGATAGACTGATTAAGGCGGACCTGAATCTCTTCTTTCTCTGCTGTTAAGGCTTGGACCTCACTCCTCCTCTCGCTTAATCGGGCTCTAAGTCGTCGAATCTGACGTGACTGGTAGTGAAGGGCAAGCTCCTTCAGACGAAGGGCAGCTTGGAAACGAGTACGGGGTCGCAGGGGAGTAGATGGAGCCATTTCCTGAAATCAAAAACGGAAATGCTCAGAATCCGAAATAGACAGTATATAACAAGTGAAAATATGCAATACATATGAAATTTTCGAAATTTAAATGAATATATAAAAAAATTTTTTTTTTTTTTTTTTTTCCAAAAATGGAAAGTTTGGAATTAGACATATGGGTTCGAAGCATATGTCGAGAGGATTCCAGAACAGTTGACGGAATCGAATTTGGAGTTTCCTACGAAAAGTCCTAGGGGTTACAAAACTTTCCTAAAACGGCAAAATCGAGGTTTCGGAGGCCTAAACGAAGGAATTTCGCGATTTTTCGCTGGGGCTCCCGATTACAGTTGGGAGTCTTGATCGTTGGGCCGTTTCGGAGGGGGTAGCATTGGCCTTTCATTAAAATTCCACCGAAAATTTTTGAGGGTTTTTTTTTTTTTTTTTTTTGAAAAAAAAAATCGAATTTTCTTCCCGCTCGGATTATGAACCTGGCGGCTCTGATACCACTTAAATGTCACGCCCCGAAACTCGGGATTTGACACCGGCGTCGTTAACAATCACACAATTAAAAACGACAAGCCTTTCGTACCACTGAAACCAGTTTAATATCATAATCTCTAATTAAATAACCGTTGTCTTTACAATTGCCAAAATAAATAAACGACAGAGTTTTCAAATGCGGAAACGTAATACTGAAATAAACTAACTTAAACTAATCAGTTTCTCGATCGTTCACCATCCCCAAAACTGTTCGTTTTCTTCCTCTTCTATCTGTTCTTCGGGCTTATCTGGGGAGGGTCGTAAGGGGAGTGAGTATTTGGGAATACTCAGTAAATGGGGGAAAATCGAGTACAAAATAAAACAACATGCATAATTTCGAAACATAATCATGACTCGCATACATATTTCATAACATGCATAACATTGACACGGCACTGCGACTCATCTACTTTCTACGGTTTACTGACGTCAGTCCCTAATTTTTACTCCTCTAAGGGGGCGAGGCCGTATAGCGGTTATGTCCCCCACCGCGTAAGGGTACGTCGTGGTTGGGATTCCCACCCGTATACAGTCGACTCCTCACAGTGCATTTAAAATCGTATGACGATACAAGAAAGGTAGAAAGAAGATTGTACTCGACTGTTTATTTTTCATTTAAAAAAAAATCGAAACATGCATACTAAATTCCGAAATTTTAAAGTTTGAAAATAAGCCCACTTACAGTATATTTGATGATAAAAACGTTGGTGCTTGTCTTGGAAATAGGATCGCTCCTTGCTCTTACTCCGGACAGAACTTCGCCTTAGTTCTTGGACGACTTTGGGACGATAAATGGGGCAGGGTTTTGCTAGGGAGTGGCTGCTGAATTCGAACTTGCAGCAAGGGAATTTTCGAGATTTTGAGTAGAGGAATGGCTAGGTTTAAAGTATTATTTATAGTGGAGGATGGTGGGTCTAAACATGGCATGAAGATCCCATAGTCTTGCACTCAATATTCACCCAATTGCCAAAGAACATCTATTCCAAAATGAGTTTATTTGCTACCAATCTGTGAGATTCATTCCTTTATCCTTTGCCCCTAATATTTTCGAAAATATATGCTAGCTAAGTCAAGGATTTTGTGCACAATTTGATGCTTTGCTTCCTTCTTCCTTGCAAATTTTCCATGCATCCATGCATCTAAATATCTAGACATATATTTCTAGGAGCATTTCGAAAATATTCCCCCAATATTCATGCCCCAAATTCTTTTAATTGCACGATATGCGATCTTGTCAGATTTAACTTCCCAAATTTTCTAAATTGCATGCCTTGGTATAGAATATTATTGACTTGGTCTTGCATTTCCAATTTATTCTCAAAAGCATATCTTATTCAATAAAATCCCAAAAATTTCTATACAATACTTAATTATAAAAATTCTCGGTTCTTACATTTGCAACCTACAAATTATCCAAGTTCTAGACCTCTCTTTGAACAAGATATCCGGAGTTATACCAAAATGCTTGGATAATCTTACTGCCATGACCGCTGGACCCGGATCCGAGCAGAATTTTTCAAATATAGTGGGTACTCCCTCACTGTACTATACCTTACAAGATGCTGCCTTTTTCATGTGGAAAGGACAGACGATCATCTACTTAATTCATAATATATTTGTCCAACTCATTGATTTGTCGAGCAATGCCTTAATTGGTGATATCCCATCTGAAATCACAAAACTTCTTGGCCTAAATTCGTTGAATCTTTCAAGAAACAGTTTAAGTGGACAAATTCCTGTAAACATTGGTCTCTTGAAATACTTGGATTCCCTAGATCTTTCAAGAAACTACCTCTTTGGGGATATTCCGGCCAGCCTTTCCGAATTGAGCTTTGGAAAGTTAGACTTGTCATACAACAACTTGTCGGGTAGAATTCCACCTCTGAGCTTTGATGAATCTGCCTTTGCTGGGAATCCTGGCCTTTGTGGGCTTCCTGTACTCAATAAATCTTGCCCCAACGACAATGAAAACAGAAATAAATCAGATGCCAGTGTAACGGACAACTTGAAGCTCGACGAAGATGAGTTGATTACCAATGGATTTTATATCTGTATGGCATTCGGTTTTGTTTTTGGAGTTTGGGGGATATTCGGATTAATACTACTCAACAAGTCAGCAAGATCCGCTTATTTCAAGTTGCTGGACGCAATTGAAGACTTTGTATACATGAGAGGAGAGCTCAAAAGCGGCCTATCTAACAGGAGGTATTCAAAAATAGTTTGTATTTTTTATATTTCACTCGATACTAATCATGTAAGACTAAATTGGTGTAAGTTTTGTTGGTGCATTATTCTGCAGGCTATGATTAACAAGTTTTATGCTCCAAATGACAAAATTCTTGGCCTGCACTGCAATTGTGGATTCAAGGGTATTTTAGGACGTCGTTGCTGATTCTATTTGTCACGCCCCGGGACAGGGGTTGGTTGACACCGGCGTTGCTCTCAAATATTACATTCGAAAACAACAAGCCTCAGAAGTACAGAATCTCATAAACCAGTCTTTTATTCATAATACGAAATAAATCAATTGTCTGTTACAACTCGAATACTGATGTTTTACAGCGGAAATGTAAAACCAAATATTACAGTATCTTAACAGATGCAGCGGAATGAAAATAAACATAAAATGAGAACAACAGTCTTCTTCACCAGCCCCAGAACTGGATCTGTTCCTCTTCTTCTAACATTTCTTCAGTACTCTTATCTGAGATGGGTTTGGTGGGTGAGTGATATGATTGTCACTCAGTAAGCAGGGGCGGGAATAACTACCAGTTTTCGAAATCGTTTTCAACAGAAACAGTAATACAATAATATACAGAAAACTCATATTTTCATAACAGAAATCAGAATTCAGAATTTACATGTTTCAGAACAGAAATCAGAATTATTAAGCACTGAGCACGTTAGTGAATTTCATGGCTAAATTGATATCAGTCCCCTATATGTTCTCTCCTCTAAGGGGTGAGGTCAGAATCAGAATCAGAATTCAGAAATGTTCAGAATATATATTCCTACCATTAGTTCACTAGGGAGTTTCAGTGCTTCAAAACATATACCAGAATTAACATACAGAAACAGACTTTAAAACAGAATTATCAAACGGATTTCAAGTTATTTATATATAGGCCCACTTACCGTGAATTGCTAGAGTTTCGGTTGAAGTCTACTGAAATCTACTTGCCTCGCTACTGGATTTTACAGCTTCGAAAATGCACTCTCTTAGCTCTAATATTTCAAGTGACAACTCAAGATTTTGGTAAACCAATTCAGGTGTTTGACGGTGATATTTATAGGCAATGTTTCTGACTGTTAGGCTCCCAATTAATGGCCATAATCTGCCATTAACCGCCTTTATTCCAGGTTAATGCTTCAGTTACAAGTCTAAGCTGAATCAGTAACTGTCTGCTGGAATCTTGCGCTGCTGAATTCTTCTTCTGCTGGATTCTATATGCTGGAATTATGTCTGCTGGAATTGTGTCGGCTGGAAATATCATCTTCTGAATTATTGACTGCTGCTGGAAATTTCAGGTTCTCACACTATTCCTAATAACCGGTTTCAGATATTGAGAATGAGATCGAGGAGAGAAAGCAAACATAGTCTTGAGGTTGATATTTTTGGCAAAGACGTATAGATACTTTGTTTCGTAATATTTTTGTTTTGCTGGTATTTTTACTTTCCGTTGTTTTTGTGTTTATTTAACTCTTTGCGGTTCTATTTTACTGTCCAATGGAGACAAGAATTTACTTTCTTTTCAGTCTGATGATAAGCTGTTGCAGCATGTAATCTATATCTGTACATGTATATATTATCTATCTATCTATCTATATATAAAAGTGGGGAAAACTACATTTTTTGTCCAATTTGTTTACTTTTTTGCGATTTTTGGTTCATTATGTTGTCTGATTTCAGTTTCAGTACGCGATTTGGGAAGGAATATATAGATTTTTTTGTCTAAATTTTCCATTTTCGTATTGAATATATCTTGGATGAATTTTTCATTTAAACCAGCAAGCAATGTAGTGGGGGCAATAATTCTTTCCTGTTGTATAAAGGGAAAATCTCAGTGTCTAAATTTTCCATTTTCGTATTGAATATATCTTTTTGAATTTTTCTAATTGATGACATGCTCCGATGCTATATTAGTATTTTATTTTTCCAATGATACATCAGTAGTCCGGTGAAATAGGACTGAAAACCAAAAAAAATCAAAGTTAGTATTTTTTTTTTTAAATATCTAACTTTAAATTTTATTTATCCTAAATATCCTTGCATATTTTTTAAAATTCTCAATATGTCATCCACAAATTTTGATAAATTATTAACTTAAAAAGTTCTTTTTTAATTAAATTTACTTGAACAAATTAAGAAAATATCAAATTTTTATTTTTAAAAATTGTTCCAAAGAACATCAATTTTTTTCTAAATTATAATTATAAAATAATATTATACCATTTTAGTAATTTTGACAACAAAAAAATCTTATAATATCAAACAGATTACCATCTTTTTTAAGTAGTTTAAATAAGTTTATCTAAACACACATTAAAAACTTGTTTTTAAAATAAGATTATATAACTTATAAGTTCATAAAACAGCTTGTAAGACATAGAAGCTTATAAAATATTTTAAATAAGTTTAGTCAAACACACTCTAAATAAGAGCCTACTTATAGCATTAGGCCAATTTTAAATGTTCAAATAAAGATACGAATGTTCCTATATTAATTCTTACTCAAAATAAAACCAAATTTGGATTTTTAGCATAGAAGTTTCAAAAATTTAAATAGAATTTGTTCACTTTAATTGGTAACCGCAAAAAAATTACAATACGAAATTCTATTTGCGACATCGATTTCTTTTGTCCAATAAATATTTATAGTTGTTATGAATATATTCTTATTACAGAAGATTATCTTATTTAGTCAGATTTAAAATATTTGTAATCAAGATAAATGTGGCAAGATAATATCTATAAAGATTTGTATGTTTTAATCTTAATCTATAAATAGGATAATTGTGTCCAATGAAAATTGCATCCAAGTATTGACTCATATGCAGTAATAGATAATAGTTGAGTCTAATATTGTTAACACAAAATTTATATATAAGTTTTGATGAATCACAAACTAAACTGATCTTCAAGCTATTCAACTATTTCGATCTGATAGAGTTCTTTCATCAACACGACTTGAACCAAGTTGTTCGAAAAGAACATATCAACTCGAAGCCCAGTCTGTCAACATTCTCTAAACTCAAAAGGTCTATCTATGAGTTTATAGTAAAGTTGTCAGCAAAGATAAAATAAAAGAAAGAAATTATGTCGGTTATCTCTTTCAGCTAGTGTCCAATGAATTTGAATTGACAGATATTACATTTTGACAAAACAACAAGGACAAGTGACAATATCTGCATAAATGTCGACTATCCAGTACATCTATGAGTACCGTATATATTTATTGACGTTGAGGACCAACATCTATAAATAGGAATGCATCAAGACTGAATATCTTTATTCCTCTAAATCATGTTCATAAAATATTGGCTGCAAACTTTCCACTGAAATCCCAGCGTCTGATTGATAGATTTTGATTTAAGGGATGATTTCAAATCAAAGTATTTGAAATTTATAGATTTGAAATGATTAGGTTGATGAGTAGATTTGAAAGTAAAGAAAAAAATATAAGTTAACATAAGAGATTTTAAATTATTTATTCTAATATTAAACAAAATGGATACAATAGATTTGAGGTGTGGATTTGAAATCAAATCTACTCAAATCTTTGAATCCAAATACAAAGTTTTGGTGATTTGGCTTAATTTGTGTTGGGTGTGATTTTTGTAGGAGTCGTGCATCTCAAATTAATTTTTTTTTAAAAAAATTAAAAGATGGTTTACATTTTTTATATAAAAAAGAAGAAGCTAATTTACAATCTATTTTTTATTTAAACTGAACTATTCCCAATTATGTGTGTTTTTTATTTGTTTGTTTACCTAAATTCATAAATGCTTAATTGAGGTACAACCCATTTTCATTCCACTCGTCATACTCAAGAATCTAGTCGAATCTTATTTTATTTGTACATATCTCAAGTCTTCTATATAAGACAAGTCTTCTCGATCATGTATTATTTATTACATAGAAAAACTTTATTCAACTCCAGGGACACATAATGCAATGGGACAAGCGACCTTTAATTTTCTCAACACCTCAACTCATTTAATATACACAACACATAAACAATTAACATTTTCCTCGAAATTTCAAATTCTTTTGCAAAACGTAGCTCATAACTTTTTCATCAAGGTCATAAATCTTCCGGCTTAACTCCACGGAATTGTTCCTCATTTTTCTGGCTTAATTTCCCAGAATTGATCCTCATCTTTGACGGGACACTCCGACCCGAAGGCCGATATCCACACGCTCGTAAAAATCAGTCATAAATTTGCCAAGTATAATTTTAAAAAAATCTTTAAAATTTTCCTCATCCTTGCGTAAGCCTCAAAATAAATTTATTTTTTTTATTATGATAACATCTTACTCACCCATTTAAATCACCTTTAAAAATATTCTTTTCTATTTTATAAAAACTTATGCACTATTCTCTTCTTTAAAATTCATGTACATGTGTGACCAGGCTTCTAGCCCAATGGTCTCACCCGTCGGATTAGCTGGCCTCCCACCTCGGGTTCGATTTCCCTCCCCTACGTGAGTTGTAATAAAAAAAAAAATTAATGTACATGTGAGATCGAGCTTGTAGCTCAATGGTCTCACCCCTACCGGATTAGCCGGCTCTCGGTTCGATTTCTCTTTTCGCGCGTGTTGTAATAAAAAAAATATATCATGTACACGTGCATCCACACGGTACACCCAACACGCATACATTCACAGATTGCAAGTTGATGTAAATATACTATTATATGTGGGTTCCATGAATTTTTTTTTGTAAAAAAAAAAATTACAAAATTATATTTTTTTATTACAATAATAATATACATAAACGAAAACATTTTTATTAGCGAACAAAAAGTAGTTGCAGTAATAACAATAACAACGACAACAAGAATGCCAACAATTATTTTAATGCCGCTCAAATTTCATCAATGACTACCTTATTTAAAAAACTAGGTACACATCCATTTCAAAGTTGGATCAAAGTATTTTTTTTTTGTACTCGTATTTTACCCGCGCAATTAACGTAATGTTATTTTATGTAATAAATTATTAAAATTATTAAGTATTAACATTTGAAATCTATTAAAATTATTGATTTAATATAATGAATATATTTAAATTTAAAATATTATTATAAAAAATTATTATATAAAAAATGTTTATATACATTTAAATGAGGATAACAATTTTCTACCGTTAAATTAATTTATTTATCTTGATTGAGTGTAAATGTTACTAACAAAAATAAATCTAAAAAATCATATATTATTTTGTTTATCAAGAGTTTAAAAAATTAATAAATATTTTTCAAAAATTCAAAATTTTTGTCTTTTATTAGATGAATAAATTTTTGATTAAAAATATTAATTATTTTTTAGAACATGTTAAAAATATTTTTATTGAAATAATAATAATAATAATAATAATAATAATAATAATAATAATAATAATAATAATAATAATAATATCAATTAACGCACATTAAATATACCGAAATTCATGACGACGATCTTTTAAAAGTTGGAAAACATGATATTATAAAATTTATATTTTATTTAATATGATAGAGAATTGTGATAACTAAATATATAAAAGTGACTCAAAACCACAACTACTGTTAAATGAAATGATATAAGTAATGTAGACACTTAAATGTAGTTTCTATTTTCAAGAGACATCAAATTAAAATTTGAATTTTAAAAAAAAAAATTAAAATGCTTCACATTTATTCATTTAATTACACATTTATTTTCTATTTATTTTCAAATATTTAATTAGTTAGATGAATACATTAATACTAATTAGTTTTTTTATGGTATTTTTTTTATGGGCACTTTGTAAATATGACAAAAACTTTATATATATATATATATATATATATATATATATATATATATATATATATATATATGTATGTATAATATATTCTATTTTATTAAAGTTGAGGACATGATAATAACCACATAAGGACACCAAATTTTTCTTCCAACTTTACTCTTATATGATACTAATATTACACTTTTGTTTGTTTTTGTTTTTTTTTTTAAATTTCAACACACACTTTTATTTTTATTTTTTTATTTCAACAATTCAAATATCAGTTTTGTCCCTCCATAATTTGTCAAATTTCACCTTAATCAATCGATAATGATAAAAAAACTGTACACACACGCATCGTGTATGCAGAATAACTAGTATTAATAAAGCGAGAGAGGTTAATAGTAACTACTTTTGGTGAGGTTTTTTCTAATATTCCAAAATTGCCCTTAATGTTTTTTTTATATTAATAAAGTATTAAACGTTTAATGAAAGATAAATGTTGTTTAGTGAATAAAGTGTTGATTTCCTAAGTTCAAGTATGAGTTCAATCCCTATTTGGTTCATTTTATTGAACAACTCCCATTTTATTTATTTTTCATTTTTTTAAAAAAAATTTAATATTTCAAAATTGCAGTTTAGTCAGTCACTATTATGGTATGACCTCATTTAAAAATAAACCAAATTAATTATAAAAAAAATGTATAACGTGCTAAATGTGACTAGGATATATTATAATTGCATGTAGTTACATTTATAACACATACAAATTCACAATAACTATTCATTATGTATGTACCGATTTGTGTTCATCCAGACTAGACGAGTTAACGCACGCAGACTAAGTTTATATTACAGAAAGTTGAACAACATTATTTTTTTTGCCCAAACCTCGAATTGTTTCTTGTTGATCTGAATCTTAACGTATTTCATTGAATGAATTCTCTCAAAAGATATATGTGATGTAGTAGTAGAATTCAAGTGTAGATCGATGTTTCATTGATTTCAAGGCTTGGCATGCCGACCTTCTCGACCGGCATAGTCGGGATGACAACAGCAATTTGGACCACCGTAATATGGACCACCGTAAAATCCTCTACGACAGCATAACAGGTCACAGGGTCGAGGTCCAATAGTACCACCTGTGAGCATAGAATTTGACGTGTTTTTTTTGTTCGGTATTTCCGGGTTTTTATACCAGTGAAAATAATAAATTGATTCCGTCAGTTGATCTAATTATGATTTTGATCCAATTAACTTATCAAACTTTCGTATCAGTCCAATAATTTTATATTTTATTCAAAAGCTTGGGATTGGGCCAACACATTTTGGAAATAAAATAATAATTATGTAGAGTCTGTGGACAACGATGAATTAATTTTCTTTTTTTTAATTAAAAAAATAGCCTTATTATTACTCTATAAAAACACCTCATAAACATAGCCTCCTCATATTTTTCTCACATTTCACTTAAAATCTCCATCATCAAATCATTAACTATTTCAATTGAAAATGATAATAAAGAAAAAAAAGATGCAAAATGATTGTTTTAAGTTTGATTCGAGGATGAAGTCTTCCAAATTAAAAATAATAATAATTTAATGATGGAGTATGCTGAAATGGTTATATCAGAAAGTGCAAGTTGTCAAATATCCTAACAAAATAGTATACACATTCAAAGCAAATATTCTTACCATCATTCTTTGCAATGGGAGTCTCAGTCAATTCCCTTGCAGCTACCTCGGAGGAAATGAGAAGAAATGTGGCAATTAAAATGCCAAGAAATAGAAGTCCCTTGAGCCCCATGTTCGGTTTGGTTTTGAATAAGAATTAATGTAGGCACATTCGAATCTTAATTTAAAGAATCAAAATTGGGATGCTATGAGTAGGCCCTTATCTAGCCGGGGAAAATAATTTTGTTGGTCATTAATTTTTTATTTTATTTTGAGTTTTGGTTCAATAAATTCTTGAAGTTTATTTTGATTCAATAACTTTGATATTTTTTTTTTGTTTTCAGTCATGTTTCATTGAAATATTAACGTGACATTGCAAAATACTAATTTGACATTGTAAAATATTAACATAATATTAGAAATTACTAATGTACCATAGAAAATTGTTGATGTGGTCGAAGTCATGTTAACAATTCGACAAAAATAACAATGACGAAAATTGCTTTACGTATTAAGCTGGCTATTGAGGAAATGTCTTTGAAATAGCTTGCGAGGGTCGGGCGTATGTCTTACTTCAAAATTCATTTAATTCCGAAAATGACACACTTGTCTTCTTCCCCTTATAAGTGTGCCACGATATCACTCAAGTATTGTGGTTAACTAGAGTACCACGTATACGCATTACATTTATAAATAGTGATTGCGCTCATATAAGACAAGTGACCACATAAACACAAACTATTTTAATTGTGCTGTAATATTTTCATATAAAAATAAAACATTTAAGTGCGATTATTATCCTACAGCATTTAGAAATGACTAAATATATATCATATATTTAATATGAGGTTAATAGTCATAAACAAGTGTCATTAAGAGGAGGTTCATAACCATGAATAATGACATTTACGGAAGATAAATGACAATGAATGGAGTGACCATTCACCTTACCTTTGGAGGCATATGAATAGAGGCTTTGGTTTAGTGTAAAATCGCACCAAAAATCCTCCCAAATCACTCATAAGTCTCGACCACTTCAAGCAAAGAGGAGAGGCTGCATTCGGCCATTGTAGTGCTATCAAAGTGCTGCCCAAATCGTGACTGAGGTGCTACCCAAGTGATGCTCGTGTTCGACCCAAGTTTTACCCAATTATCGGTTAAGTTTAAATCGTACATTTGAACCAAAAGTAAGTGGGCTTTTGATATATATATAAACAATATATATATATATATATATATATATATATATATATATATATATATATATATATTCGTTTATATATATACGAATTTGTTACCCCCGCACACCAGGTGTGTAGGGTATCATGAGCACCGCCTACGTGGCGGTGCATGATTGGTCAGCCTTTTTAAAAAAAAACAAAACAAAAAATTTTGTGTGGCTGTGGGCGTGCCACGTAGGCAGGCGCCCACAGGTGTGCAGGAAAAGAGTGTGCAGGGTATCATTGCTCTATATATATATATATATATATATATATATATATATATATATATATATATATATATATATATAAAGTTTGGCACACTTGTTCATTGTAAGTGTTTTTATATAATATATATATATATATATATGTATATATATATATATATATGTATATATATATATATATATGTATATTCGATACAGTTTTGCACACTTATTTTGTTCGATAAGTGGGTTTTTGCTATATATATTTCTTCGTAAGTGAGTTTTTGATGTACTTTTATGTACACTTACAATTTGATATATATTGACATACTTGTTCTTCATAAGTGTGTCCACGTTTGCACAAAAATAAATTATGTATGATTCTTGAAATTCGATCGATATATGTTATTCCTTCGATTTGCTAAATGATATTTGAAAGCATGTTTGAGAAAAATATTTTTGAAGGCACTGTTATGATTCGCATTTGAAATGGTCAGAAAATTCCGACATTTGATTTTGCCCTGATGTAGTGAGATATAATAACCGATGATATGACATCCCCCCTTAGAAGATATAACTTAGGGAACTGATCAGTTAGCCATGTAAAATAAGATGATTTTCAGTGTCATTTGTTTGATTTAATATGATATGATATGATTTGAACATGTTGTCTGTATTCAAATGTTATATGTATATATATGTATATGTAGTTGTTATCAACTATGATCGATCGACCCCTACTAGCTGAGTGTTTCCCCAAACACTCACCCCTTACTCTAAACTCTCCAGAGAAGAACAAAGTTCAAGTAGACGAGGATGAATATGACATGCTTTGGTGTTGAAGTTTCGAGATATGAAGATTTCTCGCTTATGTTCTTCTTAAGTTTTGATTCAAGTTGTACAACGCTTCCACACATTTGATTTCGTTTTGGAATTTATCGCTGTAAGACAAGATTATTTTGAGTTATTTATGAAATAGACTGGTTTTAGTTTATACTAACCCCGGTCTCGAGGCGTGACATTTTAGTGGTATCAGAGACGCCATGTTCATAATCCGGCTAAAGATTTTGATAGACAAAATTTGATGAAATTAATTTTTTGCAAAAACTTAGTCATTCATATTTACCCCAATCTTAGATTTGGAACTTGTGAATTCCCATAGGAAACTCAAGAATTCGATTCCATTACTTATTCCGAACTGCTCTCGGTGTATTGTCTTCAAACCATATGTCAATTCTCGAATTTTCCATCTTTGAGAAAATATTCAGAAAAACCCTTTCTGAAGCAATTCTCGATTGAGATGACTCTGAAATTTACTGTTTGATGTTTATTCACGACCTTATCATTTTGTAAGCCTTCCATTGTTTTTCAGGAAATGACTTTGTACGTCCTTCATAACCACGCTCAATTTTTGCTATTTTTGGAAATTTTCATAGAACTTATAACTTCACGTAGGAAACTCGTAATCCAATTCTGTCAATTGTTTCTTAATCCTCATGAATTATTTTTAATACACATGAAAATATTTTGACGTTTTTTTTACTATTCCATTGATTCAGCACCGAAAATTTGTTATCCATACGAATATGCATGTTAAAAAAAATCTCATAATCTTTGATGGGGAAGTAGAATTTAATTTGAGAAAATAAAAAATTTAGGAATTATTGTTTATGTGAATCGGACGATTGAAATTTCAACCTTCTAGGATATTATTTTTGAGATTTAAGTTAGTTTGACAATATTGTGTCGTAGTTTGACTTTTAAAAATTTTATATTAGTGAAAATGTCTAAATACAAAATAATAATAATGATGATTGACAACTAGTGTTTACATCACATGGTAAAAAATATAAAATATGATTTTTGGGATTTATATGAAATCGATTTTGAGACTAGTCTTTATATTAAAAGGTCAAGAGAAAATTTGAGATTTTTATTGTTCAGATTTAAGTTAGACTGATTTTAGGATTAGTGTCTATATTAAATCATCGTTAGAAAGTATTAAGTCATGATTTTTCGGGTTTAATTTAGATTGAAATTTAAGTGAGAAGGTGATACTCATGAATAAATTTTCAATAGAATTAACAAATTATATTTAGAATTTTCAATAGAGTCATGTGATTAAATGCTTCTTATTTTAGAAATGTAAAAACATTCATTGATCCAAAATTTAGCACTCAATTAATTACTAATTATAACAAATAAAATTGAATTAATGGCCTTAAAAAGGTTACCATATATCTTTTCTAAAGTCTCTATATAAATACCTTATCTTGAATGAAGAAGTCACACCAAGATTCACAATCATCTTATATTTTTGAGTCATCGCTCAAGCTAGTCTCGAACAAAAGATTGCTCAACTTCGTGATCGAAAATGATGACCCAAGCCAAGACCTTTAGCAACCTCGAGCACGAAATCAAGCATGTACAAATAATGATATTTAAATGAGTTGAGGATATTATTTAAAAATATGTACAAATAATTATTTAAATTTTTTTTATCTTGGGCGATTTTAATTTCACTTTAGATAAATTTTTTATCGGCATCAATCTAATTCCGACCAAAGACTTTGCTAATTTCTTGGATACGACTTCGATGATAATGCGAAGTAAAATGGTTATCTATTACTTCACGTGCGTGTAATTATCTACTTATGACTTCATTGAATATGCGAAGTAAATCATTGAAATTCTACTAGTGGGTGCATTTGAATTTAAGCATTTTTATTGTTTAGATAACTTAAATAAAAACTTTTAAAATTTATGTCCTATTTATTTACACTATAATTGTGTTAATCACAATCAATTTCAAATTTTCTTTATTTTTAAATCATGACAAGTTGCATTTCAAATGCATGTAACTGTAATTTTCCACACAAGGATTTTCAGCTACTTTTTAAAAATTGGAGGGCTTAATAGCTTACTAAATTTTCTTGGAAGGTTTTATGCAACTTTGTAAATTCAATGGGGGTTGAATGCAATCCAACCCATCAACAAATAATTTATTCAAGAGCTTGACATAATTTTCGTCAATTTAGATAATAAAAAAATGGTTCAAAAATCATGACAAGTTGCATCTCAAGTTCGTTTTACTACAATTTTCACGTAGGGGGTTTTCTTAACATAAAAGAAGGTTAAAAAATCATGGCAAACTGCATCTCAAGAGCAGAACCAGGATTTTAGAATAGATGAGTAGAAAAAATAAATAAATAATTATTTTTCGGTGGAAAAAGTTAGCATATATTTTGATTTTTTTAATGAATGATTATAAAATTTATATTTAAAATGATATTATTTTAATTTTCTGTGGGGGCAAATTAAAGGTCGGTTTTCTGATTGCATTATGTATGTCAAAGTCTTGTTTCTATACAGTTGCATGCCTTTTTGGGACCAAGGATAATGACACATGATAGAGAAGACTTGTATTGTATAGAAGACTTGAGATATGTGCAAATAACATTTCACTATATTCGTGGAATAAAAATGGGTGGTACCTCAATTAAGCATTTATGAATTGAGATAAACAAACAAATTAAAAAAAAAGTAACTGAGAATAATTCAGTTTAAAACAGAAATAGATTGTAAATTAGCTTCTTCTTTTTTAAAAAAGAAAAAAAACAATGGAAATTAGCTTTTATGTTCAATATTTCTGATACATTTATTTAATTTATTTGTTCTTGATTAGGTTGAATTTTAATGGTTAAATTAATATTTATAGCTCCTAATTATTATGATTTTGTATGGTGTATAAGTGAAACCAAGGAATCGAATCCATACCTCAAATCCATTATATTCATTTTGTTCAAAATTAGAATATATGATTTAAATTATCTTTTGTTAGCTAAGTACAATATTTTTGCTTCAATTTCAAACCTACTCATCAACCTCATAATTTCATATGTATAGATTTCAAATATTTTGATTTGAAATCATCTCATACGTAAAAATCTATCAATCCAAACCAATATAAGGAATTTCGTACAAAGTTTGCACCGATATTTTATGAAGCAATCTTTCAATTCACTCTCGGGCCGTGGGTTTCAATTTTTCAGCTCGGGAAAAAATAAATTAGAGCCTTGTACATATAACATGTACGTTCGCATTTATTCTTTTTTTTATCGCAAAACATGTAATATTATTGAAATTAAAAAATATCATTTGTTACAAGATCTACAAACCAATAAGAAAATCTTTGGCTTCCAAACAAAGGAAGTTTGGTGAGAAATAGCAAAATGCGCCAGTGAATCTGCAACAACGTCCTCCATGTGCATAATGTGGTTTAAAGTGATTTCGTCACATATATTCTTATATATGTGAGTTTCATTGTTTTTTCCATGCATACGAAAATAATGATCGTGTGATAAATCTTAATATAATACCCTAATGCTAACAACATCATAATAATAGTAATAACATTGATAACGATATGAGTAATAACAACTGTGTGTTGTTCATAATTATTATAATAAAAATAATAACAATAAGAATATATTTTTGAAGAATCAATTTGTGTTCATCCACGGTAGATGATGGCAGACTCAAGATAAACTGTCAAGTATTCTAGAAACTTGAACCTCCTTATTTTTTTTTATACGAACCTCGAATATATCTTGTTCTGAATCTTTTACATATTTTATTGAATGAACTCGGTCATGTATCTTATCAAAAGATATGTGATAACATATGTGAATTATCCCTTCGGTAGTTGGATTGAAGTGTAGATTTTCATTGATTTCAAGGCTTGGCCTGCCGACCTTCTTGGCCGGCATAGGAACAGCACCAGCATCCGTAATTGCCATAATAAAAACTACAGCAGCCATATGGACAGCCAGTAACAGGTCCATATCCTGCTACTCTTTTTCCTCCAATTTGACATATGAACATCACACAGTTGTTAGGAAAAAAAAATTTTGTTAGGAACAATTTTTTTTTAAATGACATGTATTTTCGTTTTTAAAAATAGGGAAAAATAACAAAATTGATCCTGGAGTACATCTAATTGTGATATTGATCCGATTACTTGGAAAACTGTCGTATCAATCCAATAATTAGCTGAGAAAAATAATATCAGTCTTTATATTTTATTCGAAAGTTTGGTTGTGGCCAACAAATTTTTAAATAAAAAAGAAAAAATAGCTAATTTATTCATCTACGTTATCATGTTTATTTTTTTTATCTTTTAACTCGCCAAAGGTGTGTTTTAATCCTTGAATTTGCGTATTTTTTTTATTTTTAGTCTTATTTCATCGGAATTAATATATTGCATGATGCAACACTGTAAAATAAAGACCAGATATCAATAAAATAATTTAAAAGTAAATTATAAGAATCAAGTAGTATTAAATTATTTTCAGATACTAACATATAATTTATTAGTGATCAATTATTAAAAACGGAAAAGGATAATATATTAATCTGATAATATAATTTTTTTTTAGAATAATGAGTATGATTCCGCATAAAATATCTTTGAGTTTTGGATACAATATTGAAAATTAAATTTCCTTTTAAAATAAAAACAAAGAAAGAAATACCACAATTAAGTCCAAAAACCATATTTTTTAAATATGACTTTTTTTTAACTCGGTCTAAACATTATTAATGAGTTTTTTTTAATGAGTTGGTCTCATGTGAGACAGTCTCACGGATCTTAATCTGTGAGACGGGTCAACACTACACATATTCACAATAAAAAGTAATACTCTTAGCATAAAAAATAATACATTTCCATGAATAACTCAAATAAGAGATCTGTCTCACAAATACGACCCGTGAGACCGTCTCACACAAGTTTTTGAGCTATTTGAAGCTCGATTCGATAAAAGCTCGTTTAATGAGGCTCGTTAAGTTAAACAAACCAAACTCATGCTTTACAGTATTCGGCTCGTTAGTTCGTGAACATGTTCGTTGGTAAGTTCATGATTAATCTTTTAGATGAAAAAATAATAGTTTTGATATTTGATTTATTGATTTTGCATATTATTTATGAAATATAGAAAAATCTATTAAATTTATTTATTAGAATGAATTTACAAATTTTAATAAGAATAATATATTTTTCTTTAAATATATAATTTATTTTTAATTAATTTAATGAAAATTTAAATGTATAATTCATATTTATTAAGTTTGTTTAGGCTCGATAAAGGCTTGAATATGCTCGTGAGTCATGCATATATTCGTTAAATAAAACTCGAGCTCGACTCGATTATAAACGAGCCAATCTCAAACATTCAAGTGTTTGGCTCGGCTCGACTTGATTACATCCCTAGAAATGGTTATATAAAATAGTGCAAGTTGTCCTAACATAATAATATACACATTCAAAGTAAATATTCTTACCATAATCCTTGGTAATGGGAGTCTTAGTCAATTCCCTTGCAGCTACCTCGGAGGAAATGAGAAGAAATGTGGCAACTAAAATGCCAAGAGATAGAAGTCCCTTCAACAACATATATATTCGGTTTGATTTTGAATAAGAACTAATGTAGGCATATTCAAGCCTCTGATTTATATTTATAGATACAAAATTTTGATATGGCCCTTGTTTATTTGGCTGTTGGGAAAATGTCTTTAATTAGCTTTGTATACTTCTAATTTAGTTTAATTAACGACAATAACGTTTATCTAATTTGTAAACATAATCAGGAAATATGTGGTTAACAAAGCCAGGTGGTTGTTCTACATAAACTTCCTCATTTAACATACCATTCAGAAAGGCAGATTTAACATTCATTTGATATACTTTGAAGTTTTTAAATGCTGCAAACGCTAGAAATATTCTAATGGTTTCTAATCTAGCAACCGGGGCGAAAGATTCATCAAAGTCTATTCCTTCCTCCTGTCTATATCCTTGAGCCACTAGACGGGCCTTATTCCTTATGATTAAGCCACTTTCATTCATTTTGTTTCTATAAACCCATCTAGTTCCAATTATATTGGCATCATTAGGTCAAGATACTAAGTGCCATACTCTGTTTCTTTCAAACTGATTAAGTTCTTCTTGCATGGCTTCTATCTAGTTTGTATCTAGAAGAGCATCATCAATTTTCTTAGGTTCAATTTGAGAAACGAAAGCAACCTGCAAAAATTCACTTATCATTTGATTTCTAGTTCTAAGAGGAGCAGTAGGGTTACCGATGACCAGCTCGAGTGGATGATCCTTTTTCCACCGGAGACATGGTCCATATTGATCTTCCTCGGTTGGTTGAATGATGTCATTTTCTTGTTCTGTTGCCTCTTCTTCCAGTGGTGTATTCTGCGGTTGATAGTTGTTCTCTGGATCATTTGTTTGTTGACAATTTTCTTGACCGGTTGGATTTTCTTTGGAGAGTGTTTCACCTGTTCTTCGTATGTTTATTTCATCCTCATCGTTGCTAGCTTCAAGGTCAGCAGCTTCAAAATTATTTATCAGATCATGCATGTTGCTATTGCTATTGTCATGACATATGGATGATTCATCGAATACAACATGTATGGATTCTTCGACAGTGAGAGATTTTTGATTATATACTCTATATGCTTTACTTACTGCTGAGTATCCCAGAAAGATGCCGTTTTCAGCCTTTACATCAAATGCAGTGAGATGTATTTTGCCATTTATGTGAATAAAGCACTTACAGCCAAAGATGCGAAAATACCCCACTTCTGGCACTTTGCCGGTCCATATTTCATATGGAGTCTTTTCATGATTTTTATTAATCATAGATCGATTCTGAGTAAAACAAGCTGTGTTAATGGCTTCAGCCCAAAATCTTTGCGAGATACCGGATTCAGCCAGCATGGTTCTAGCTGCTTCTTTCAATGTGCGGTTTCTTCTTTCTGCTACTCCATTTTGTTTGGGGGGATCTTGCAGCTGATAGCTCGTGTTTAATCCCATGATCTTCAAGATAGGATGATAGATATTTGTTCAGAAATTCAGTTCCTCTATCACTTCTGATTCTGTTGATATTTTCCCTTTTCTCATTGTGAAGTCTCTTGAGCAGCTTGATTAGATGATCAGCAGTTTGATCTTTGGATCCAAGAAATAGTACCCATGTAAATCTAGAATAATCATCAATGACGACCAGAGTGTATTTCTTTCCCCCTAAGCTCATTACCGGGATTGGTCCAAATAGATCCATGTGAAGAAGGTCTAGACATCTGGTTGAAGAGTTTCTACCTTTGCCTTTGAAGGTTGATCGAACCTGTTTTCCAAGCTGACAAGCATTGCATACTTTATCTTTGGCAAAGTCAACGTTAGGCAGTCCAGATACTAGTTTAAGCTTACTAATGGTAGCAATTGATTTGAAATTTAGATGATTCAGTCTTTTATGCCATAGCCAATTTTTATTTCCATTTAAAGCAACGAAACAGATAGATGCATTTAAATTTTGATCATTCCATTCTACCCTATAGGTATTTTGACTTCGATAACCAGTCAACACAGTATAACCTGTATTGGTTTTAACCATGCATTTTTCTTTATGAAATTCAACCGTGTACCCATTGTCACAAAGTTGACTTATACTGATCAGATTGTAGCATAAGTTTTCTACTAAAAGAATATCTTTGATAATAATTTTGCCATTAGTAATCTTACCCTTACCCATAGCTTTACCTTTAGAGTTGTCACCGAAAGTGATTGTTGGTCCTTTGAGATCTACAATTTCTGATAAGAGATCTTTATTTCCAGTCATATGTCTTGAGCATCCACTGTCTAGGAACCATGATGACTTTTCTATGTTTTTCTTCTTTAGTTCCTGACAATGAAAGATTGGTACCCCTTTTATTTGGGTCCAGGGTTAATTAGACCCTTAGGAACCCACACTTGAATTATCCTTGCGGATTTTTTGTGATGTGTTCCAGGGTAATCATGATCGAAAGCATACTCTGGTGAATGCAGTATATGTTGTTTGGGCCTTTGATTATCATCATTCAATCTATACCTCTTTTGAACTGGTCGGCAATTGTAGTAATTGTAAGGTCTGATTCTTGAGTGATATCTGGTTGACCCTTCGTATCCAGTTGGATTTGGCCTGGGTTTGCGCCAATATTGTTTGGATTCATCACTCTGAACATAACCCAAACCACATCGCCTCCCATTGTTCTTAAGATTTATGTTTTGAATGCCTTGTACCATAGGCTCATTATGTTCATATACCGAGCTAGATCTGACAAATTTAATTGATCTTAAACTGTCTTTTTCTAGCAACGGTTGAGTTGAAGCTTCTGAGGAATTACAATCATTTATGCCGTAACCAAGTCCAGTTCTATCTCCGGCTGGTTTCTGCATTTCATGTATCTTATCAAGAGAAGCAGAGGACTTGTTCCACATGTTGATGGTGCTTAATAAACGTTTGTTTTCTTTTAAAGTAGCATGAAACAATTTTCGTAAATCATCATTCTCAGCTGCTATCAGACTTAGCTTGACTTTTAAACTTTCAACCTCTTTGTGCTGCGAACAGCTGGAGAGAGTTAGTTTATTTTTCAAGTCTTTCTTTTCTGCATCAGCTTCATTGAATTTCATATATAGTCCTTTGAACTCATTTACCATGTCGTTAAGTGCTGTAACAAGATCTTCACGTGTAAATTCTTCAGAATTAAAATCAAATACCATTTCATCAGTAGCTTCTTGATCTTCCTTGGCCATAAGACATTCGACTCTTTCGTCTTCACTTTCACTCGAATATTCTTCAGAAGAAGACTTTTCTGATTCTGTTTCAGCCCATTTGCCTTTGTCTTCTTCTGCAACCAAAACTTTCTGATTCCTTTTCTTGATGAATTTCTTGTCGTTTTTGAATCGTCTTCTATTCTCCGGTTTCTTTTCGTCCTTCTTTGGCTTATTGCATTCTGCAATAAAATGTCCCTTCTTTCCACAGTTAAAACACCCTTGACCATCCTCAGTATAGTCCTTTTTAAAATAAGGTTTATTCATTTGAGATTGATTTTTGCGCATAAATTTACCAAATTTTTTAACAAACAGAGACATGGCTTCATTGCTTAGTTGCTCAGCCGATTCCTTACTTGTGGACTCTTCGACCGGAAGAGTCACTGTAGCTGCTGCCAAGACTTTTGTTTGTTGGGTTATGGACGACTCTTCTTCAGTTCGTATCCCTAGCTCAAATTCATATGCCTTGAGATCAGCAAATAGATCATGTAGTTCCAGTTTGTTTAGATCTTTGGATTCTCGCATAGCTATTGTTTTCACATCCCATTCTCTGGGAAGAGCTCTCATGACTTTTAAAGCAATTTCTCTGTTGGAGTACTCTTTTCCAAGTGAGGTGAGTTCGATGATAATGCTGCTGAATCGCTCATCAAATTCTGCAAGAGTTTCTCCTGGCTTCATCTTTGCATTGTCGAATTTCTGAATAGCCACTGTCAGTTTGTTCTCTTTGGTCTGATCATTTCCTTCGCACAGTTGAGTGAGTTTTTCCCATATTTCTTTTGCAGTGGTGCAGGTCTTGATTTTGGCGAACATGTTCTTTTTGCTACGTTGCCTAAGTTTGCTTTCTTTTTATCTTCAGCGGTTCATTCAGATCTGTGCTTCTCTATCATTTGAAGAGCACCTTCAGTTACACCAAAAGCTGTGTTTGCCTTCATTATCTTCATTGGTCCATCAGTAATTACAAACCACATATCGTCATCCTGTGCTGCTAAATGTGCCTGCATGCGAATTTTCCAATCATCATAGTCTTCTTTGGAGAACATAGGGATTTTATTAAAAGATGCCATATTGCTCAAGAAATATCAATGCTTGAGAAGAACCCGCTCTGATACCAATTGTTAGGATCGAGAAAGAGTTAAGAGGGGGGGGTTGAATGAACTCTTTCACAATTTCTTTTCTAAAATGTATTTTCAACCGTTTTTAGGTGGTTCGAAAAACTCCTTTCTCAAACGGTCGAAAGAGGTGAACCACAAAAATGTGCGAAAGATGGTTCACTTCCTTTTGACAGATATTTCTTAAATATTTAACAATCTAAACAACAAGGATATGAATAAAAGATTGCATAAGGTAAGAGGCACAGTATTTTATGGATGTTCGGAGATTGAATACTCCTACGTCACCCTTTCTTTCTTTGGTAGGAAGGAATGCACTAAAAGACTTTGACTTTACAAATCGTTTGTAACAGCCCAATCCAATCAGGACTTATCCCATTGCCTGTTTTGGAACTCCTAGTGATCACTTTACACTTCTGGATATTTAAGAACCCTTGGTTCACCAGACTTCAAAACTTCAATCAAGTAACCATAGATTATTGATAGAACAGTAGTTTGTTTTTGGTAGCACGAAAGGATCCTTAAATGATCAAATGTGTTTTTGTTGAGCTACGTGCAGAAGAGCGATAAAAGTGTAGACTGTGAAGGCGCTCAAAAATCTTTTTGAAGGCAAGCTGAAAGACTTCTTTCAATCAGTGTTAGAGTTGTGTAGCTTGCCCGCCGATAGCTTGCATTCTTCTTAGATGATATAGCCGAACAATGTAACGGTCAGAAAGTACAGTTACCGTAAACCTGAGCTCCTGAATCAGATGAGTCACTTTCTCATTTATGAGCAATAAATGCTCGCATTTAAACTTCCTTTTTCTTATCATAAATTTGAAGCTCTTTACTTGAGGTTTACTCCTTTGAGCGACTGTACATACAGCAGTAGGTTATGAAAACTGTCTCTGAACATCTTTTCTAGGAAAGAGATATAAATGCACATCTTCCTTGGAATTGATGTGAGATCGTTGACTTCGAGAATTTGAATGCTTTCAACCGGTCAGGGAATGTTGGAAAGCAATAAGTAGATCTCTTAAATGAAACGGCTGAACCATAAAGAGTAGGCGGTTGAAAACTAGCGGTTGAGAATTTCTAACCGCGGTTGATTTCTAATTTATCATATACCAAAATTCCTGAAATTTCATTTCTTAACAGCAGGTAAATTTTTTAGATATAAATTTAAAGTTGGAAAGATTTTTACCAGATAAAGATATAAGATTTGATACGATAATTATCAGAGATTTAAAATTTGATTCAAAAATTCAAACGCGAGAAGATAATACACGATCTCGATAGCAGTCACCCCTCTATAAATAGGAGAAGCTCCCATTCAGAATTTGCACATCAAATTTTGAGTTTTTCTCTCCAATTTTCGAAATTCCTCTCCAAAATTCTGCACGAGTTATCAAAATTTAGTTGAAGTTCAGAAATTCGTTTCTCTTACTCGGGTACTCGGAATCCAATCTCTACCGTTCATATTGTGCTTCCATATGTTTCAAATAACATATCCAAATTTTGGCCAAATCCAACGGTTACTATTTAAGAAAATTGCTCCGATTCTAGGTGGGAAACAATATACCTATGATTTTTCATCCATAAACATGTTAAAACGACTCGAACCCGATCTTCACCGTTCATAATTTATTCGACCAATGTTTGAACGTACTGTGAAATTTTGAGCCTGATCCAACGTCTCAATAAGGCGCAAAGAATTTTTCAAGACGGCTGATTTTCCGGGCGATGTGCTGCTGCGTTTTCGAAGAGTCGGTTGCATGATTCTTTTATGATTTTCGAATTCTTCGTGATTTTCTTCAAGAATTAAAGTAAGTGGGTTTGTTTTAAATGTGTAAATTTAGGTTATGCATTTCGTTTGTTTTAAAATTCGGTCGAGTACAAATTTTTCTACTCTTTCTGGTTAAGATTTTTGGCATGAGTAATGTTTTGACACTGTGAGAATTCAACTTGATATGGGTGAGGATCCCAACCATGACGTACCCTTATGCGGTGGGGGATATAACCGTTATACGGCCTCGCCCCCTTAGAGGAGTAAAAATTAGGGATTGATATTAGTAAACCATTGAAAGTAGATGAATCTCAGTGTCTGGTTAATGATGTGCACGTGGTATGAGTCATGTTATGAAAGTTGTATGTTTCGATTTTTTTTTTTTTGCATTTTGTTATGTTGTACTCGAACAACCCCCACTTGCTGAGTATTTCCCAAAATACTCACTCCTTACCATATCCTCCCAGATAAATCAAAAGAAGAAATAGAGAGAAGAATCAAACACCAGTTTTTGAACTGAAAGTGGACGAATGAAGAATTTTAATTAGGAATATGTTCTTGTAAGTTTTAATTCAAGTTGTAAACGCTTTCGTAGATTTTTTATCGTTTTCAGAGTTACTACTGTAAAGACGATTACATTTTTATGGTATTTATGATATATAATCTGGTTTTGGTTTATAATGTACTACGAGGCTTGTTGTTTAGTAATTATATGATTGTTGAATAACGCAGGTGTCGACTAACCCCGGTCTCGGAACGTGACAAAACAAACAAATAAAAAACACATGTAACTAAGAATAATTCAGTTTAAAACAAAAATAGATTGTAAATTATCTTTTTTAAAAAAAAAAAACAATGTAAATTAGCTTTTATGTTCAATATTTCTGATACATTTATTTAATTTATTTGTTCTTGATTAGGTTGAATTTTAATGGTTATTAAATTAATATTTATAGCTCCTAATTATTATGATTTTGTATGGTGTATAAGTGAAACCAAGGAATCGAGATAAAGTGCCGGAAAAAGAGAAGAAATATCCTGCACAAATTCCCCAAATCTCGGTCTCTTTTAGTTTGCATTTGGTTTGAAGAATTTGAGTGTATTTGATTTCAAATCCATACCTCAAATCCATTATATTCATTTTGTTCAAAATTAGAATATATGATTTAAAATATCTTTTGTTAGCTAAATACAATATTTTTGCTTCAATTTCAAATCTACTCATCAACCTCATAATTTCATATGTATAGGTTTCAAATACTTTGATTTGAAATCATTTCATGCGTCAAAATTTATCAACCCAAACACAACCTAGGAACAATTTGCGGCCAATATTGTGAAGACCTGGGAGAGAAAAAATAATTGACAACGGGGGCATAAGTTGTACGTTGAAGACTTTGCATATAAATTTGACAGAACCTTTATATTTCCACAATCAATTTCTTCTCTCCAATGTTATGAGCCACATTCTTCCACATTGTAACTCGAATAACCACTAATACTTGTCTATGAAAGAGATTTCAATCGACATCTGACATATCCTCCCGTTTCTTCCACTCAAGTGGTAGATACAACTTTTAATCGTACACATAGTTGTCGATCAGTATTATCTTGAAAGAGAAATTTTTTCCATCATATTTCACAATTTCATGTATCAGTTTTAAATTCAACCTATCGCTATGATACTAGTTGTTTGAATAAAGTCTCGATTTTAATTATCTAAATAGATAAAAATTAGTAAAAATAAAATAAGCACAAGAATACACCAGATTTGATAGTATTTCACCGAGGGTTACGTCCACTTGACACAAATGCAAATTTTCACTATATTGAAATCAATAATGCAATGAGAATTGCAAGAGTCTCTCCTCTGAGAAATATTTTTCTGCTCTATCTGAGTACGATAATGATACAATAATTGTTATCAACCAATATAAATAATAGTTTTCAAAAGGGAAATGGTTTTAATGAGGAAGATCAAATGCTACATAAAATTTTCAAAATAAGAATGAAATATCGGTAAGTAATTCAATGAAAATACAAACATGATAAATGTATTGGATTTCAAGATAAGAACACACAAGTACAGGCAAAAATTAAATATAAAATAAACCAAGCGATGAGAAAAAGTTTGAAATGGTCTATTTACCTCCACTTATATTTATATATATGCATCCAAAACGTTGGTAAGTTGAGTTCAACTACCCTTAAGGCATTGCATTTATCCAGCGATTCACATTTATTTTTTTTATCGCAAAACTTATAATATTATTGAGATTAAAAAATATCATTGGTTACAAAATTTATAAACCAATAAGAAAAATCTCCGGGCTTCCAAACAAATGAAGTAGAGTGAGAAATAGCAAAAGACGCTAGTGAATTTGCAACAGTGTTCGCCGTGCGTCGAATGTGGTTTAAAGTGGTTTCGCCACATTTATTCTTATATGTATGAGTTTTATTGTTTTTCTCCGTACATACGAAAATAATGATAGTTGGGATAAATCTTAAGATAATACCCTAATGCTAACAACAATCATAATAATTGTAATAGTAATGTTAACGATAAGAGTAATAACAATTTTGTGATGTTCATAATTATTATAACAAAAATAATAACAATAAGAATATATTTTTTAAGAATCAATTTGTGTTCATCGACAGTAAATATTACAGAAACTTGAACCTCCTTATTTTTTTCTGAGCGAACTTCGAATATATCTTGTTCTGAATCTTTTACGTATTTCGTTGAATGAATTATGTATATCTTATCAAAAGATATGTGAAACATATACTTAATGCGTAATACATATATGAATTTATCTATTCAGTAGTTGGATTGAAGTGTAGATTTTCATTGATTTCAAGGCTTGGTCTGCCGAGCTTCCTGGCCGGCATGGGAACAGCACCAGCATCCGTAATAGCCATAACCACAGCAGCCATAACCACAGCCACCAAACCAACCACCTCCAATTCGACATATGAACAGCACGTTCATTTGTAAAAAAAAAGAAAATTAGTTGTGAGCATAGAATTTGACGTGTTTTTAGAACAATTTTTTATTTTTTTTTAAAAAAAATGACATGTATTTTTGTTTTTTAAAATAGGGAAAAATAACTAAATTGATCCTGGAGTAAATCTAATTGTGATATTGATCCGATTACTTGGCAAACTGTCGTATTAATCCAATAATTAGCCGATAAAAATAATATCAGTCTTTATATTTTGGCCAACAAATTTGTAAAATAAAAAAGAAAAAATAGCTAATTTAATCATCTACGGTGTCATGTTTGTTTTTTGATCTTCTAACTCGCCAAAATTGTGTATTAATCCCTGAACTTTGTGTATTTTTTATTTTTATTAATGAAAATGTGACATCGAAAAATGTTGATGTGACAATAGAAAATACAGACATAATATCAATAAAATAATTTAAAAGTAAATTAAAAGAATAGATTAGTAATTAAATTATTTTCAGATACTAACATATAATTTATTTGTGATCAATTATTAAAAACTGAAAAAGATAATATATTAATTTGGCAAAAACTTGAGTGAGACGGTCTCACGGGTCGTATTTGTGAGACGGATCTTTTATTTGGGTCACCCATGAAAAAGTATTACTTTTTATGCTAAGAGTATTAATTTTTATTGTGAATATGGGTAGGGTTGACCCTTCTCACAGATTATGATCCGTGAGACGGTCTCACATGAGACCCACTTATTAATTTGATAGTATAGATTTTTTTAGAATAATGACTATAATTCCGCGTAAAATATTTTTGATTTTTGGATACAATATTGAAAATTAAATTTCTTTTTTAAAATAAAAACAAAGAAAGAATTATCAAAATTAAGTCCAAAACCATATTTTTTAAATATGACTTCTTTTTTTAACTCGGTCTAAACAATACTAATGATTTTTTTAAAATAAGTGCTTCTAGGGAAAAAAAAAATTTACTTTGATTTTTCACATGTGTTTTCTATTATATTATTATCTATTGATATCTATTAATACATAAATTTCATTATATATATTAAATATTACATGAATTATTAGATTCGAGAAATAATTCAAATTTTTGATATTCAATTTTTTTATTCTGAGTTCATAGTAGTTGTCTCTCGTCATCGTCAATATTTAACAATTTTAAATTTCACAATATTTCTTTTGACGATATATTATCAAATATTTGTTTTATATCGTTTTCATATATATATATATATACACATACACACACACAAACTGATTATCCTTTTAATTTTAAAATAATTGATCACAAATAAGTTATGCTTTAATAAGAATTAATGTAGGCATATTCAAGCCTCTTATTTATATATATAGATACAAAATTTTGATATGGCCCTTGTTTATTTGGCTGTGTATGCTTCTATTTTCGTTTAATTAACGAAAATAACGTGTACCTACACAAATTGTTCACTTCACCTTGGTGCACGCCAGCCTGTAATTTTCGATGTTACTTTTGTCCGGTTTTTTTATGACATGAGAATTTGTAGCTACTATTTTTCGATGTACACTAGGTAAACTCTCGAGATAACACAACAGTATGTAAATTATGCTAACTACGTAAACTACATTGGACAGACCTTGTGCGACAGACTCGTCCGAGAAAATGTTAATAAGGAGACTATTCATTTATGTTATTTGATGGATACAAGACTCGACCATTATCTGTTACTATTTAATGAGTGAGACAAAGTTTTACTGAGTAATTAATTTTGATGTGGATGGTAAATCTATCGTTATTTAAACTTCCTACCTTATTTTAAATGAGTAAAAATTAATAATTATTTTAAAATTATTCAAGATAATCCATATATTTTATTATTTTATTTCACTTTTATTTATAATATATATGTTTTTGTGTCTTTTTTTCCAATTTATTTTAGATAGTAAAAAATGAAACGTGAATTTATTTATGTTATACCCACAATATATGTTGTGTGTAAAATACTAGTAAACTACGAAATTGGTTATACGATTCCCACGAAAGCGAACTTCTTGGTACTTTCTTCGTAAAAAGCATCAATTTGTAAACATTCAAGAATGTAACACGTAGTAGTCTTTAATTTGGTTGAATATTAAGATATGTTGGAAATATGGTCTTTCCTCTTGTCATGTCATTTGAAAAACAGTATACCTCTAGAGCTGAATCTATGAATATTGGCAAAAATTTGTGCGAGACGGTCTCACGGGTCGTATTTGTGAGACGGATCTCTTATTTGGGTCATCAATGAAAAAATATTACTTTTTATGCTAAGAGTATTACTTTTTCTTGTGAATATGGTAGGGTTTACCCGTCTCACATATTAAGATCCGTGAGATGGTCTCACATGAGATCCACTCATGAATATTTCTACATGGCGTTTGAGGTATTTGAAATAATTTCAAATCCATTTGATTTTTTGGATAAATTTATATTGAGTGAATATCAAAATCTATCCTTTTTAAAAAAAAAAATTGAATAGTTTTGATAAATATAATAGTCATTGATATGATTTTGAATATATATAAAAAAATTGTCATTTCAAATTCATTCTTCGTATCGTTTTTTATGTCAATCAAACACATGCATTTGGAGATAATGATATATAAGATTTAAATTAAAGCAGGTCACTTGTCTCATTGCATTATGTATGTCAAAGTCTTCTTTCTGTACAGTTGCATGCCTTTTTGGGACCAAGAATAATAATACATGATAGAGAAGACTTGTATTGCATGGAAGACTTGAGATATGTACAAATAAGGTTTCACTAGATTCGTGGAATGAAAATGGGTGGTACCTCAATTCAGCATTTATTAATTGAGGTAAACAAACAAATTAAAAACACACGTAACTGGAAATAATTCGGTTTAAATCAGAAATAGATTTAGAGGTAAGTTTATAAACTAGTATGATAAAAAAAATTTATTGTCATATATTTTTATAAAGTAATGTTAGATGTATATTTAGATTAACACACAAGATGACCTTTTTCTTTTTCATGGGTAATATAAAATAACAAAAATAAAAGATATTTAATTGAATTTAACTTTACTTTTGTAATTTATTACGCAAAATATTAGTCTGTGTATAACTTTAAGTTATACACACAAAAATTTCATTTTTATACAAAACTATAAAAAATTATGTTGAACATATTTGTAATTATTTGGGATAGTTTATAGTTGTGGTTCAGATTATATATGATCACTCATTTTGGAGAATAAGTTGTACGTTGAAGAATTTTCATATAAATTTGACAGAACCTTTATATTTCCACAATTAATTTCTTATTTTCAATGTTTTGTAACTCGAATAACCACTAATACTTGTCTATCAAACATATTTCAATCGACATCTGCATATCCTCTGGTTTCTTCCACGCAAGTGGTAAATGCAACTTTTAATTGTACATATAGTTGTCTATCTGTATTATCTGTGATGGGTAATGAGACATCAAATTAAGTATAAAAGCCCAAGCCCAAAATTATTATTAATTATAAAAGCTCAAGCCCACTATATACTCTCCAAAAAAAAATCTATAAATAGGAGAGTATTCTCATTATTTAGGGGGAGGAAGACTTTTGGATAGGAAAACCTTTTAGCTCTCAATTACTTGTTGAGCGTCGAAGTATCCACCCCGACGCCTCTGACGTTTCGTTTTTGACGCAGGTGATAGCCCACAAAAATTCTCTCCACCAGCTACTTGGACTCGTTTACGAACCATCAGAATAGTTTGGATAATCATCATTTTTGGCTACATCAATCTGGAATGAGAAATTTTTGCCATCAAATTTCACAATTTCATGTGTCAAACTTTGTTTGCTAGTCATCACTTTCAAATTCAACTTATCGTTATGATACTAGTTGTTTGAATAAAGTATTGATTTTAATTAATAAAATATATTAAAATTTGTAAAAATAAAATAAGTACAAGAATACACAAGATTAGATAGTATTTCACCCAGAGTTACGTTCATTTGACATCAATGCAAATTTTCACTATATTCAAATCAATAATACAATAAGAATTGCAAGAGTATCTATGAGAATTATTTTTCTGCTTTTTCTGTGTATGAGCAATCGAATAAATTCTTTTTTTTTGGTGAATGCGAATAGTTATTTTTTGAATATTTTTTTAATAGGGAAATGATTTTAACGAGGATGATCAAATGCTATATAAAATTTTCAAAATAAAAATGAAATAACGGTAAGTATTCTTCAAATTTTTCGATTTCGAAAAATTTGAAGAATATATACATCGAAAAATTTGAAGAATATACAAACATTATAAATCTTTTGGATTTCAAGATAAGAACACACAAGTACAGGAAAAAATTAAATATAAAATAAATCAAGTGATGAGAAAAACTTTGAAATGGTCTATTTACCTCCATTTATATTTATATATATGCATCCAAACATTGGTAAGTTGAGTTCAACTACCCTCACGGCATTGCGTTTATCCAATGATTCAAAATATTTTTTATCGCAAAACTTGTAATATTATTGAGATTAAGAAATATAATTGGTTACAAAATTTACAAACCAATAAAAAAAATCTCCGGACTTCCAAACAAAGGAAGTTGGGTGAGAAATAGCCAAAGATGCCAGTGAACCTGCAACAGCATTCGCCGCGTATCGAATGTGGTTTAAAAGTGGTTTTGCCACATTTATTCTTATATATGCGAGTTTCATTGTTTTTTACGTGCATACGAAAATAGCGATAGTTGGATAAATCTTAAGATAATACCCTAATGCTAAAAACAATCATACTAATAGTAATAGTAATGATAACGATAGGAGTAATAACAACTGTGTGGTGTTTATAATTATTAGAAGAAAATAATACCAATAAGAATATATTTTTTAAGAATCAATTTGTGGTCATCCACAGTAGATGAGGGCAGACTCAAGATAAATTGTTAAGTATTACAGAAACTTGAACCTCCTTATTTTTTCTATGCGAACCTCGAATATATCTTGTTCTGAATTTTTCACATATTTCATTGAATGAATTCTGTCATGTATCTTATCAAAAGATATATGATAAACATATACTTAATGCGTAGTACATATGTGAATTTATCCATTCAATAGTTGGACTGAAGTGTAGATTTTCATTGATTTCAAGGCTTGGCCTGCCGACCTTCTTGGCCGGCATGGGAACAACACCAGCATCCGTAATAGCCATAACCACAGCAGCCATAACCACAGCCACCAAACCAACCACCTCCAATTAGACATATGAACAGCACGTGCATTTGTTAAAAAAAAAAAAAAAAATTAGTTGTGAGCATAGAATTTGATGTGTTTTTTAGTTAGGAACAATTTTTTGTGAAAAAATATGACATGTATTTTTGTTTTTTTAAATAGGGAAAAATAACAAAATTGATCCTGGAGTAAATCTAATTGTTATATTGATCCGATTACTTGGCAAACTGTCGTATCAATCCAATAATTAGTCGATAAAAATAATATCATTCTTTATATATTTGGCCAACAAATTTTTAAAGTAAAAAAGAAAAAAATAGCTAATTCAATCATCTACGGTGTCATGCTTGTTTTTTGATCTTCTAACTCGCCAAAGTTGTGTATTAATCCCAAAACTTTGTGTATTTTTTATTTTTATTCTTATTTCGTGAAAAATGTTGATGTGACACTAGAAAATACTGACATAACGTCAATAAAAAAAATTAAAAGTAAATAAAAGAATAGATTAGTAATTAAACTATTTTCAGATACTAACATATAATTTATTTGTGATCAATCATTAAAAACTGAAAATGATAATATATTAGTCTGATAATATAGATTTTTTTAAAATAATGACTATAATTCCGCAAATAATATTTTTGATTTTTGGGCACAATATTGAAAATTAAATTTCTTTTTAAAATAAAAACAAAGAAAAAAAATACTACAATTAAGTCCAAAAACCATATTTTTTTAAATATAATTTTTTAACTCGGTCTAAACATTATTAATGAGTTTTTTTTTTTAAATAAATAAGTGCTTCTAAGGAAAAAAAACATTTTAATTTGATTTTTCACACGAGTTTACTATTATATTATTATCTATAGATATCTATCAATACATAAATTTCATTTATATATAATATTATTTGAATCATTAGATTCGAGAAATAATTCAAAATTTTGATATTCAATTTTTTTATTCTAAGTTCATAGCAGTTGTCTCTCGTCATCGTCAATTTTTAACAATTTTTTAAAATTTCACACCATTTATTTTGACGATATATTATCAAATATTTGTTTTATATCGTTTTCATATATATACAAACTGATTATCCTTTCAATTTTTTTATAATTGATCACAAATCAGTTATACTTTATACATTGAAAATCCATTTTATTACATAATTCGTTTAATGTCTTATTTTAATTGACAAAATTGGCCGTTTGATTTTGATAATTTGCGGAAAGATTTCAATTGAAAATAATAAATAAATAAATAAAAAGGTGAAACATGATTGTTTTAGTTTGATTTGAGGGTGCAGTCTTCCAAAAAAATAATTTAATTGTAGAACTTACCGAAATGGTTCTATAATATAGTGCAAGTTGTCAAATATATATCCTAACAAAGAGTCGATCTTATGTGAGACCGTCTCACGGATCTTAATATGTGAAACAGGTCAATCCTACACATATTCACAATAAAAAGTAATACTCTTAGCATAAAAAGTAATAATTTTTCATGGATGACCAAAATAAAAGATCCGTCTCATAAATACGACCCGTGAGACCGTCTCATACAAGTTTTTATCCCTAACAAAATAGTATACACATTCAAAGTAAATATTCTTACCTTTATCCTTGGTAATGGGAGTCTCAGCCAATTCCCTTGCAGCTACTTTGGAGGAAAAGAGAAGAAATGTGGCAATAAAAATGCCAAGAGATAGAAGTCCCTTCAACCACATATTCGGTTTGATTTTGAATAAGAATTAATGTAGGCATATTCAAGCCTCTGATTTATATTTATAGATACAAAATTTTGATATGGCCCTTGTTTATTTGGCTGTTGGGAATATGTCTTTAATTAGCTTTGTATGCTTCTAATTTCGTTTAATTAACGAAAATAACGTTCACCTACACAAATTGTTCACTTCACCTTGGTGCACACCAACATGTAATATTCGATATTATTTTGTTCGTTATTTTTATGACATGAGAATTTGTAACTACTATTTTTCGATGTATACTAGGTAAACTCTCGAGATAACACAACAATTTGCAAATTATGCTAACCATGTAAACTATACTGGACAAGCTTTGTGCGACAGACTTGTCCGAGAAAATATTAGTAGGAGAATCGAACTTCTATCATTGTTCAAGTGCTCATAACCTACACCAACTTGGACACCTCTTTGGAGCCGGGGACCTGCGGCCAATCATTTATGTCATTTGATGGATACAAGACTCAACCATTATCTTTTACTATTTAATGAGTGAGACCGAGTTTTACGGAGCAATTAATTTTGATGTGGATGGTAAATCTATCGGTATTTAAACTTCTTCTCTTATTTTAAATGAGTAAAAATTAATAATTATTTTAAAATTATTCAAGATATTCCATATATTTTATTATTGTACTTCATTTAATTTATTTATAATATATATGTTTATGTGTATTTTTTTCCAATTTATTTTAGATAGTAAAAAATGAAACATGAATTTATTTATGTTATACCCACAATATATGCTAGTAGATGACTACGAAAATTGGTTATACGATTCCTACGAAAGCGAACTTCTTGGTACTTTCTTCGGAAAAAGCATCCATTTGTAAACATTCAAGAATGTAACACGTAGTAGTCTTTGTAGAAGTTCGTACTTGAAGCAACCGGAAGAACTTTGTTTATTGATTCAGAAGAAAAAACCGTTCTGTGGATACAAAGCTTACACCTATATATGTCGTAAGACTAAGAAGCGCTAACACGCTTATTCATTCTAATATACTCAACATCCTCCCCTCAAGGTTGCAACTAAACTAACAGAGCAACCTTGATAGAAAAGAAGAGACATAGACTCAAACAAACAACACATTAACTATCGTGTATAGACTGATGAAGATCACGTACACCAACTTTGGAAACCAAATAAGAATGTTGTGGATATCCAAGCGCTTTAGTAAAGATATCACCCAGTTGCTCGGTGGTAGGAATGTGTGCAGTGGCTATGGTCCCGTCCTTAACTCTTTCACGCACTAAATGACAATCAATTTCAATGTGCTTTGTGCGTTCGTGATACATAGGGTTGCCTGCAATGTGTATGGCAGCCGTATTGTCACAATAAAGAGTAGTTGGAGCTGATAATTTCAGACCCATATCTGCTAATAATGCTGAAATCCACACAACTTCACAGGTAGTTGAGGCCATTGCACGATATTCGGCTTCTGCTGAAGACCTGGAAACTGTGTGTTGTTTCTTGGTCTTCCAAGACAATAAAGAATCCCCTAACTTGACACAATAACCTGTGAGGGAACGACGTGTCATCGGGCATGAGGCCCAATCTGAATCACAATAAGCAGAAAGAGAGAAAGATGTGTTTACAGATAACATGACACCTAAACCAGGGGATTTCTTAATGTATCTGACTACGCGAATGGCTGCATCCATATGTGATTGCTTTGGTGCATGCATAAATTGAGTTAAGTGTTGCACCGCATAGCAGATATCGGGTCTTGTAATTGTGAGATACAACAATCTGCCCACTAATCTTTTATACATGCTTGCATCCTTTAGCAAGATATCCTCAGCATTGCCATGGCCAGATTTACCCATGATAACATCCAATTCATGACTTGTAAACTTCTTATTCTGTTCCATCGGTGTATCATACGGCCGAGCACCTGCAACTCCTGTTTCTGCAATTAGTTCAAGTGCATACTTGCGTTGATTCAAATAAATTCCTTCCTTGGATCGGGCAACTTCAATCCCCAAAAAATACCTCAGATTGCCAAGATCCTTAATCTGCAGCTTGGAGTGCAAAAAACATTGAAGCTCTTGAATCGCCTTCGAACTACTTCCAGTGATGATGATATCATCTACATAGACAAGGAGAAGAGTGATACAGCTCGATTCTTGTTTGACAAACAATGAATAATCCTGTTGCGATTGACGAAAGCCTGCTTCAGACATAATAGCCCCAAACTTGGTATTCCATTGTCGAGAAGCTTGTCGTAATCCATACAAGGACTTCTTTAACTTGCAAACTTTGTGTTTTCCTTGCACTTTGTATCCTTCTGGAAGAGACATATATATATCTTCATCCAAGTCCCCTTGCAAAAAAGCATTGGTGACATCCATTTGTAAAAGCGGCCAACGATTGACGGCTGCCACCTTCAAGAAACATCTAATAGTCACAATCTTTGCCGTTGGCGAATATGTGTCATGAAAATCGATTCCTTGTTGCTGCGTATAACCCTTAGCCACAAGTCTCGCTTTGTATCGATCCACCGTCCCATCAGTCTTAAACTTAACTTTATAAACCCATCTACATCCAATAGGTTTAATATCCGAAGACAAATCAACCACATCCCAAGTACAATTCTTTTCCAATGCTGCCAATTCTAAGTCCATAGCATCTCGCCATTTAGAATCTGTGATAGCCTCATGATAAGAATTTGGTTCCGTAACTGAAGACATAGCAGCAAGATAGTCTTGGTAGGAAGAAGAAAAATTAGAGTATGTCAAGTACTTAGATATGGGATAAGGACAAACAGCTGAATTGACTTTGGAATGTTGAGAACAAGAAAAATCTTTTAACCAAATAGGAGGGACAGTGGTTCTTGAAGACCTTCGTAATGGTTGATCAGTGGGGGGGTCAGAATGAATTATAGGATCTGATGTAACAGCTTCAGGATTGACAGAAGTAGAGCCATCTTCCATGAAAGAAGTAGTACTCGGAAAAAATGGAGTTTGTGAATGTTCATTCTCAAAAGGGAATATAGTCTCATGGAATGTTACATCCTTAGAAACAAATACACGTTTGGTACGTAAATCTAGAACTTTATATCCTTTTTGCACAGTTGAATAACCCAAGAAAACACACCGACTAGCTCTAGGATCAAACTTGTGTCCTACTGGCAGAACGGACACATAACATAAGCATCCAAAAACCCGCAGATGCCCAAATGCAGGTGGCTTATGAAAAAGTAGCTCAAAAGGTGTTTTATGGTTCAAAATAGGAGTGGGTGTTCGGTTGATAAGATAAACCGCCGTCAACACACAATCTCCCCAGTATTTTAATGGAATGGAGGATTGAAATCTCAATGATCTAGCCACATTAAGAATGTGTCTATGCTTTCTCTCTACCAACCCATTTTGTTGAGGAGTGTATGGACAAGAGCTTTGGTGCATTATCCCAAGAGACTGAAAAAGGCTTTTGCAATCAGAATTAAAGAAATCTGTTGCATTATCAGTCCTAATGACCCTAACCTTGGTCAAGAATTGAGTATCAACCATAGCAAGAAAGAAACGTATCATCCCAAATGTATCTAGCTTAGAATGCATGAGGAACACCCATGTTCCTCTAGAAAATTCATCCACAATTGTCAAGAAATATTTTTCCCCATTATATGTGGGAGTGTTAAATGGACCCCATATGTCCATATGTATTAACTCAAACACCCGAGAGGTTTTAGTGTAACTTTCAGATGGTAAACTTAGTCTAGATTGCTTTGACATGGGACAAACAGAACAATGTGGCAATGTATCAATATTGGATATAAATGGCAGTAGTTTCATTCTAAGAAAAGACATATGACCCAATCGTTTGTGCCAATCATGAATACTAACAGAAGATTGTGCAATAAAAGGCTTCTCTACTGTCAAAGTGTTACATCTTGTTTCAAAAGGGAAAAAACCTATTTTCTGTGTTGAATTTGGAACAAAATGATATAGTCCACCCTCTTCTCTAGCAATCCCCATTATCTTCCCAGTCTTGAGGTCCTGAAACAAGCAAAAACACGGATAAAAGGTAACAAAGCAGTGATGGTTCTTGGTGAATTTGGAAATGGACAGGAGATTGAATCTGAAATTGGGAATATAAAGCACATTTTCGAGTGTGAGGTTATTGGTTATTGGTACTGTTCCTATCTTGCTTATGCATGCTTGATTACCATTTGGCATTCTCACAGACTTAGTGGAATCTGCCATGGACTTTGAATTATGCAACAAAGAGACATCTCCAACCATGTGCTCATTTGCTCCTGTATCTACTATCCAAGCATGTGAAACAAGATGTAAATGCGAGTTGTTACCTGCCATATTCACCACTGGCTGTGTGTTCGAACTCTGAAGGTTCGAATGGCCAAGCAACTTCAGAATTTCTGCATATTGTGCAGCTGTAAAAACTTGGGCACCAACTGGTGTATTTGACTGTGGTCGTATTTCAGCAGCAAATCCTTCCTCTACCAAATTGACTTCTCTGTGCACTTTTTTTGGTTTCGGCATGTCTTTGCCAAATTTCTTAGGATAAAACTTTCCTTGTTGAGGTCCTTGTTGAGGTTTATACAACTTATGCCCCGGTGGATAACCATTGAGACGAAAGCAGTAATCTATTGTGTGTCCAGTCCAATGACAATAATCACATTTCATTTCTCGTTTTTGTTCTGTGTTCTTTTCTTTGCTTTGCATAGAGTAAAAAACTGATGTCTGAGTATCATTCGAAGTAAGTGATCGATGTGATTCTTCTTGTGACATCATGGAAAATGCCTGCCCAACAGATGGTAAAGGAGTCATCATCAGTACTTGACTCTTAATGTGAGCATAACTTTCATTCAATCCCATCAAGAACTGGAGTAAACGTTGTTGCTGATCATGCTCTACATATTGTCTCGCCGTAGCACACTCACAAGATGGCAAGGTGACCAGCGAAGCATACTCATCCCATAAATGCTTCAATTTACAGTAGTAAGTTGAGACAGTGTTACTACCTTGCACTAACTAACCTATATCACGATGTAGTGCAAAAATTCTGGAACCATTCACCTTATCAAATTGTTCTTTAAGATCTGCCCATACAACTGAAGCCTCGGTGGAATACACTATCCCGCCAAAAATCTCCTTCGATACTGAATTCATAATCCATGACAACACTAATGCATTGCATCGTTCCCATTGTTGCAACATGAGATTCCCTGTAACCGGTCGCTTACATGTACCATCGATGAACGCAACTTTGTTCTTCGCACGCAACGCAATCAGCATCGCCCTACTCCAAATACTGTAATTATCAACTCCAGTTAACTGCTCATTAATCAAATTCAAACCTGGAGTATCCGAAGCATGAATTGTCATCGGATCGTTGAAATTGTTTGCAGTTGCCATGTCTGTACGAGCAGAGCAGAAATGTAGATTGAATCCCCAATTGCAGCTAGCTCAGAAAATGAACGGGAAAAAAACGAGTGATTCCTCAAGACGAATCCTCAATTGCAGCTCAGAAATGAACGCGATCTATGGTAATCACCAGTCACGCGTAATTCAGCTGGATCTTTAGTTCAAACTCCTTTGCTCTGATACCATGTAGAAGTTCGTACTTGAAGCAACCGGAAGAACTTTGTTTATTGATTCAGAAGAAAAAACCGTTCTGTGGATACAAAGCTTACACCTATATATGTCGTAAGACTAAGAAGCGCTAACACGCTTATTCATTCTAATATACTCAACAGTCTTTGATTTGGTTGAATATTAAGATATGTTGGAAATATGGTCTTTCCTCTTTTCATGTCATTTGAAAAACAGTATACCTCTAAAGTTGAATCTATGAATATTTCTACATGGCGTTTGAGGTATTTGAAATAATTCAAATCCATTTGATTTTTTGGATAAATTTATATTGAGTGAATATCAAAATCTACCTTCTTTTTTTTTTTTGAATAATTTTGATAAATATAATAGTCATTGATACGATTTTGAATATATATAAAACAGTTGTCATTTCAAATGCATTCTTTAAATCGTTTTTTATGTTCATCGAACACATACATTTGGTGATGTACATGATACTTCGAGTGCTTTGGTGTATGAATTGTCCTACTTTGTTTTTTTTAGGTTTCGAGTATTAACTTTATTGATTATTGGCCAACATTGAGACAAGTGTATAAAGAGGCCATCAAGATTGAGTCATAATAAATAAATGAATCATATTAAATGTGTCCTAATTATGGCTTCCACTAATTTATTTGATTGAACTATGAAATATAGGACTGTTACAAAATGTTTTATCTCAATGATCCGCTCACTTATTGTTGTGAATACTACCACAACTTAGACTCTTTATTACCACAAAATTGAGCGCAAAAAGTGCAGTGGGATTATAAACTAGTTGGATTATCACAAATTCAAGAAATGCGAAATCAAATAACATGCATCACAAGATAACATCATAAGGAATTATGTGGTTCGATCTATTTTTCCTGTGGATTGATTCTTTCTTGATGAGCCTGATGAGAAATAATCTTGTCTTTAACTGCTCAGCTCAGTCGATTACATACATGCATGCTTTTTCTTGTTTTGTTCTTTGCACTCTCTGATGAGTCAGCCGGAAAATGCCTAACATATATTGGTGCTGACTGGACTTTATGCCACTTCAGCACACTGTATTTATTAACACCTCACAAATCTCCACCTTGTTATCAATCCTCATTCTACCCTAGCACATTGCTCCTCCCTCATGGCCTCATCTTCAAGGCTCTACTTCTGCCTCAGCTTTTAAATTGGTTATGTTCAAGCAGTGTTGCAACTTGTTAATCGGGAGCACCTTTGTGAACATGTCCGCTGGATTATCAAGTCTGCTAATCTTCATCACTTGTATCCTTCCGGTCTCAGTTACTTCTCGAACAAAGTGTAGCTTAACATCTATGTGTTTCGATCGTTCATGAAAAACTTGATATTTAGACAGGTGCACTGCACTTTGACCGTCACAATGGATGAAAACTGAGTCTTGAATAATTCCTAGCTCATTCAAGAATCCTTGAAACCATATCCCTTCCTTTACTCCTTCAGTGACTGCAATGTATTCAGCTTCCATTGTGGATAGTGCAATGGTTGAAGCATGATTTCTAGCATACTGTAGTAAAATCTGAATTTACATATCCAATCACTGTCTCCTCGTCTTCACTACATCTGGAGTAATATAAACCAAGACCTATAGATCTTTTTACATACATTAATATCCACTTGAGTGCCATCCAATGTTCTTTGCCACGATTGGACATGAATCTGATCACTAGGCTAATGGCATGTGTAAGGTCTGGCCTGGTACAATTCATGGCATACATTAAGCTGCCCACAACCCTAGCATATGGTATGAATTCCATATAATTCTTTTCATCTTCAGTTTGAGGGATCTGAGAGGCAGAGAGTTTGAAATGATTTGCCAAAGGGCTTTTTACTGATTTTGAGTCATACATGTTAAAATTGTGCAAGACCTTCTGTATGTAACCTGTTTGTGTGGTAACAAGTGACCTTCTTGCTCTTTTTCTGTGAATTTCCATTCCAAGGATCTTCTTGGCCGAAACAAGATCATATCATCAACATACAGTAGCAAATAGATATTATCTCCATTTGACAGCTTCTTGTGATGGACACACCAGTCATATTCACTTCTTTTGAAGCTATGTTTTATCATAAATTCATCAAATTTCATATACCACTGTCCAGGGGATTGTTTTAAGCTATATATCAATTTTTTGAGTTCACAAACCAATGGTTCAGTAGCTTTTACCTCAAACATTTCAGATTGGGCCATGTAAATGACCTCCTCCAGATTGGCATGTAAAAAGGCCTTTTTAACATCCAACTGTTTGAGTTCCAAGTCCTCCTTTGCTACAATGGATAGTATGCTCCTTATTGACATATGCTTGACAACAAGTGAGAAGATTTCATGTAAATCAAACCCTTCAACTTGTGAGTAACCCTTTGCTACAAGTCTTGCCTTGTATCTAGGCTTCTCCATTCCTGGTATTCCCTCTTTCTGTTTGAAGATCCAATTGGAACCAATCACTCTGTGAGTTTTTGGAGTCGGAACAATTGACCAAGTGTGATTCTTTTCGAGATATTCAGCTTCATCTCTCATAGCTTCTAACCAGTACCTTTTATCAATAGATTATATGGCTTCTTTTAGTGATGTAGGCTCACTGTCATCAATTTCAGAGGCTATTGTTAATGAAATGAAACCTTATCGGCATATCCATATTTTTGAGGTGGTTTGATGGTCCTCTTCTGTCTATCTCTAACCAGTTGATATTCATGAATATTAGGGACTTGATCGATATTGGGTGTCTTGATCTACAACTTGTTCATTTTCAAGTATCGGGGAGAACGAGGGTAGCTCCACCTCAACTTGAGTCTGGGAAGGTTCTAAAGTTGTGTGATCGGTTTGTGGAAGAGTGACTGATTGGACTTTCATTGGAAATTCCTTTTCCTTAAATGTAACATCTCTGGAGATGAAGGTTTTTCTTTTCCAGCTTCTATACACACCTTAACTTGTATCCCTTTACCCCTTCTGGATAACCAAGAAAGATGCACTTAATTGCATGGGGTTCCAACTTCCCTTGTTTAATGTGAGCATATGCAGTAATCCAAAAGACCTTAGGTAGTCAAGTGAAGGTGCTTTACTTGACCATTTTTCCATTGGGGGTGATAAAGCTCAAGGGAACAGATGGTGATATGTTGATTAAATGGGTTGTGGTGGCATTTGCTTCAGCCCAATATGAGTTTGCTAGTCTTGAGCTTATCAGCATACAACTTACACGTTCTAGCAGTGTCCAGTGCATACAAATTATTGTATGCCTACTTGGGCCATGAATAGTAATGGAGAAAACTTGAGCACAAAGATTGACTTGGTCAAGGCATTTGAATTTAATCATTTGATAATTTCAAATGCATTTTTATTGTTTAGATAACTTAAATAAAAAATTTTCCAATTTATGTCCTACTTATTTACACTATAATTGTATTAATCACAATGGATTTCAAATTTTCTTTATTTTTAAATCATGCCAAGTTGCATTTCAAATGCATGTAACTGTAATTTTCCACACAAGGATTTTCAGCTACTTTTTTTTAAAATTGGAGGGCTTAATAGCTTACTAATATTTCTTAGGAGGTTTTATGCAACTTTGTAAATTCAATGCGGGTTGAATGCAATCCAATCCATCAACAAATATTTTATTCAAGAGCTTGACAATATTTTCGTCAATTTAGATAATAATAAAAAAAAAAGGTTCAAAAATCATGACAAGTTGCATCTCAAGTTCATTTTTCCACAATTTTCCACGCAGGGGGTTTTCTTTATAAAAAAAAAAACTTACATAAAAGAAGGTTAAAAAATCATGGCAAACTGCATCTCAAGAGCAGAACCAGAATTTTAGAATCAGATGACACTACAAGAAAAAAGCTATACGACAACGGATTTAATCCGTTGTCGTAGCCTTTTTAAAACTGTTGTTGAAGCCAGTGTTGTTAAATGTCCGCTCAAAGACAACGGTTAAAAACTATTGTTGTAGCTACAATTTGCGACGGTTTTCAAAACCGTCGCAAAACAAAACTGTTGTCGTAGCTGCTCTTTGCGACAGTTTTAAAAACCGTCGCAAATGATATTTGCGACGGTTTTCTAATCCGTCGCAACATATAGTGACGACGGAAACCTATGTAAACCGTCGCTATATTTAGCGACAGTATTCATGTGGAACAAACGTCGCTATGTAGCGACGGTGTTTAAGTCCGTCGCTAATATTTTAGGTAAAATAAAAAAAAAATAGAATTTAATAAATCTGTGTTGTAAATTACAACAATCTTGTAAAAGATAAAATGTTTAAGTGTCGTGAATTAATAAAATCGTGTAACACATAAAAATTTTAGTTGTTTTGATGTGGTAAAAAAATCGTGTAAAAGATAAAAATTTTAAGTTTTGTGAAGTGGTAAAATCATGTGAGAGATAAAAAATTTAAGTGTTGTGAAGTTGTAAAATCGTGTAAGTGAGAAAAAATTTAATTTTTGTGAAGTGAAGTGGTAGAAATTGAATGAAATTTGCATGTATTTATAGAGAGTGATGGAAAAAATGGAGGGAAGTTTTGGGGAGAACGAATTTTTTTGAAAATAGTGACGGTGTTAACTTAACCCGTCGCTAATTTTTAAATCGGCGACGGTTTAAACTTATTTGTCGCTATATGTTGCGACGGTTTTGATAAAAGCGTCGCCCAATATAGCGACGGTATGAATAAAACTGTCGCTGATGTTAACCATGCGACGGTGTTTTTTCAACCGTCGCTAAATTTAGCGACGCATGAGATTTCCGCGTCGCCGATTTATATCTTGGCGACAGTTTAATTAATACCGTCGCTAAAAGTAGCGACGGTTAAAGGAAAATCCGTCGCTAAATATGCCACAAAAAACTATTTTTTACAAAACCGTTGTTGAATGTACCAAGAAAAGCGCTAATAGACAACGGTTCCGTAAACCGTTGTCTTTTATCCCTAAAAAATGCTCAAAGACAACGTTTTATAAAACTGTTGTCTTTGACCCGAAAAACCGTTGTCTTTTGCACGCAAAAGACAACGGTTTTTATAAAATTGTTGTGGTTTGCCCCAAAAAGACAACGGTTTTTTAAAAACCGTTGTCTTTTTCTTAAAAAGCACACTTTTAACAACGGTTTTCGTAAAAACCGTTGTTAAATGTTTTTTAACAACGGTTTTCACGAAAACCGTTGTTAAAAGTGTGTTGTTGTTTGTGTTTTTTCTTGTAGTGTGAGTAGAAAAAATAAATAAATAATTATTTTTCGGTGGAAAAAGTTATCATATATTTTAATTTTTTTAATGAATGATTTAAAAAAAGTATATTAAAAATGATATTATTTAAAATTTCTGTGGGGGCAAATTAAATGTCGCTTGTCTCATTGCATTATGTATGTCAAAGTCTTCTTTCTATACAGTTGCCTTCTTGGGACCGAGAATAATAACACATGATAGAGAAGACTTGTATTGTATAGAAGACTTGAGATATGTACGTACAAATAAGATTTCACTAGATTCGTGGAATGAAAATGGGTGGTACCTCAATTAAGCATTTATGAATTGAGATAAACAAACAAATAAAAAAAAACAAGTAACTGAGAATAATTCAGTTTAAAACAGAAATAGATTGTAATTAGAGGTAAGTTAAACACAAGATGACATTTTTCTTTTTCAATGGTAATATAAAATAACAAAAATAAAAGAGATTTAATTGAATTTAACGTTACTTTTTGTAATTTATTAAGCAAAATATTAGTCTGTGTATAACTTTAAGTATACACAAAATTTTTCATTATTATATAAAGCTATAAAAAATTATGGTGAAAACATTTGTAATTATTTGGGATAGTTTATAGTTGTTGTTCAGATTATATATGATCACTCATTTTGGAGAATATCTTGTATGTTGAAGACTTTTCATATAAATTTGACATAACCTTTATATTTCCACAATCAATTTCTTCTTTCCAAGGTTATGAGCCACATTCTTCAACATTGTAACTCGAATAACCACTAATACTTGTCTATCAAAGATATTTCAGTCGACATCTGACATATCATCTGGTTTCTTCCAATCAAGTGGTAGATAAAACTTTTAATCGTACATATAATTTTCGATCTGTATTATCTAGAAAGAGAAATTTTTGCCATCAAATTTTACAATTTCACGTGGCAAACCTTTTTGTCTAGTCATCAATTTCAAATTCAACATATCGCTATGATACAAGTTGTTTGAATATACTCTCAATTTTAATTATCTAAATAGATAAAAATTTGTAAAAATAAAATAAGCACAAGAATACACCAGATTCAATAGTATTTATTTGAGAGTTACGTCCACTTGAAACCAATGCAAATTTTTAGTATATTGAAATTGTTGTGAAAAAGTAAAAATTTATGGTAAAAAGTAAAAATCTCAAACTCTCAAAATTTACCAAACTACACACTTTATAATATTTTTCTCTCTACTCAATTGTGATTTTCTTCACAAATGAGAGATCTATTTATAGAGTTTCATTACACATAATCCAAAAAATAAAATACATCATTACCTACATCATCACACACAAATTTCAAATTTTACAACTCATATTTTCAACATTCAAATATTCAACATTCAAATATTCAACTCACACATTTTAAATATATTTTCAACACTCCCCTTTGTGATGATGATCATGATACGATGATGTCTTCATTACGTGTGTTTTTGTACTGCCTCGTTAAAAACCTTACTTGGAAAAACCCATTGGGATAAAAACCATAGTAAGGGAAAAAGAGTGCAGTCACGTAAACTCCCCCTGATGTTGACATGAACAATTCTTCACAAATTTCGTAGATTGCGCATCCCAATATTATAGATGTGCTTTCTGAATATTGACGTAGGAAGTGCCTTTGTGAAGAGATCTGATGAGTTTTCACTTGATTGAATGTGACGAACATCAATATATTTATTCTTCTCAAGCTCCTTGGTGAATGCAAAGAACTTAGGAGGAATATGTTTAGTTCTGTCGCTTTTTATGTATCCTTCTTTCATTTGAGCAACACATGCAGCATTATCTTCATATAGTATCACAAGCTTCTCGTCAAATGATAATCCGCATGAGGTTTGGATATGTTGGGTCATTGATTTTAACCACACACATTCACGACTTGCTTCATGTAGTGCAATAATCTCGGCATGATTTGATGAAGTTGTTACAAGCGTTTGTTTCTGTGAACGCCAAGAAATTGCAGTGCCTCCACGAGTAAATACATATCCAGTTTGGGAACGTGCCTTGTGTGGATCAGATAAGTATCCAGCATCAGCATAACCAATTATACTTGGATTAGCATCTTTTGAATACAAAAGTCCCAAGTCTGTCGTTCCTCGTAGATAACGGAATATATGTTTAATTCCGTTCCAGTGTCTCTTTGTTGGATATGTGCTAAATCTTGCCAACAGATTCACGGCAAAAGATATATCAGGCCTTGTACAATTTGTAAGGTACATAAAGGCATCGATGTCACTTAGATATGGTACTTCTGGACCAAGAATATCTTCATCATCTTCACATGGACGGAATGGATCCTTTTCTATGTTTAATGATCTAACAACCATTGGAGTACTTAAAGGATTTGATTTATCCATATTAAAACATTTAAGGATCTTTTCTGTATAATTTGTCTGGTGAACAAACATTCCGCATTCTTTTTGTTCAATTTGTAAACCCAAACAATACTTGGTTTTTCCAAGATCCTTCATTTCAAATTCTTCCTTCAAGTATGACACAACTTCTTGAATTTCCTTATTCGTTCCAATGATGTTTAAATCATCAACATATACAGCAATAATTACGCATCCGGATGTTGTTTTCTTAATGAAAACACAAGGGCATATTGAATTATTTACATATCCCTTTTTCATCAAGTGATCACTTAGTCGATTATAACACATTCGACCTGATTGCTTTAATCCATATAATGATCTTTGTAATTTCACAGAATAACATTCTCTGGGTTTTGAACTTTGTGCTTCAGGCATCTTAAATCCTTAAGGGATTTTCATATATATATTACTATCAAGTTATCCATATAAGTAAGCTGTAACAACATCCATAAGGCGCATTTCTAAATTTTCAGATACCTCCAAGCTAATCAAATACCGAAACGTAATTGCATCCATCGCGGGAGAATACATTTCTTCATAATCTATTCCAGGTCTTTGAGAAAAACCTTGTGCAACAAGTCGAGCTTTATATCTTACTATTTCATTTTTCTCATTTCGCTTTCGAATAAAAACCCATTTTTATCCAACAAGTTTTACACCTTCAGGTGTAAGGACTATAGGTCCAAAAACATTACGCTTATTTAGCGAATCCAATTCAACCTGGATGGCTTCTTTCCATTTTATCCAATCCTGCCGATTTTTACATTCACCAAAAGATTTTGGTTCATGATCTTCATTATCATTTATGATATCAATTGCCACATTATAAGAAAATATATCATCAATTTCTTCTATATCTTTTCGGTTCCATATTTTTCCAGTATTAATGTAATTGATAGAGATTTCATGATTCTCGTCAGTTTGTGGTTCTGACAGAACATTTTCATCATCATGTGTTTCTTCAGGAACACCATTCTCTATTTTGTGATCATCATGTGTTTCTTCAGAAACATCATTCTTTATTTTGTGATCATCGTGTTTCTCTATGAATTTTCTTTTTCGAGGATTTTTATCCTTAGAACCGACTGGCCTTCCACGCTTCAGCGTTTAATGACATCATGAGTATCTTCCATTTGTTTCTTTGGAATTTCAATTCGAACAGAGGCATTTGCAGCATGTATATATGATTTAGTTACCCCTTTTGTGTCTGCAAATGTATCTGGTATTTGATTTGCTATTCTTTGCAAGTGTACAATTTGTTGTACATCTTTTTCACATTGTTTTGTTCTTGGATCCAGATGTAACAATGATGATACATACCATGTAATTTCCTTTTCGGTATGTTTCTTTTCTCCCCCTAACATTGGGAATATTTCCTCATTAAAATGACAATCAGCAAAACGTGCTGTGAACACGTCGCCTGTCTGAGGTTCAAGATATCGAATGATTGATGGACTATCATAACCGATATAAATTCCAACCTTTCTTTGAGGTACCATTTTATTTCGTTGCGGTGGTGCAATAGGCACATACACCATGCATCCAAAAATTCTCAGATGAGAAATGTCTGGTACTTTACCAAATACAAGCTGCAATGGGGAGTATTTATGATATGCACTTGGTCTGATGCGAATTAATGAAGCAGCATGTAAAATTGCATGTCCCATATAAAAATAGGGAGCTTTGTTTTCATAATCATTGGTCTAGCAATCATTTGCAGACTTTTAATCAATGATTCAGCCAATCCATTCTGTGTATGTATATGAGCAACAGGATGCTCAACAATGATTCCCATAGACATACAATAATCATTGAAAATCTGGGAAGTAAATTCACCAGCATTATCAAGTCTAATTTTCTTGATTGTATAATCGGGAAATTGATTCCTCAATTTTATTATTTGAGCAAGTAATCTTGCAAATACAACATTTCGAGTTGACAATAAACATACATGTGACCATCTGCTGGAGGCATCAATCAATACCATAAAGTATCTGAATGGTCCACATGGTGGATGGATTGGTCCACAAATATCACCCTGAATACGTTCAAGAAACATTGGTGATTCAGTTTGAATTTTGACTGGTGATGGTCTTATAATAAGTTTTCCAAGAGAACATGATTTACATTGAAACTTATTATTCTGAAAAATCTTCTGGTCTTTCAATGGATGACCATGTGTATTTTCTATAATTCTTCGCATCATTGTTGAACCAGGATGTCCCAATCGATCATGCCAATTGGTTAATATCGAAGAATTATCAACTACCATGTTTGATTCAATGGGACTTATATGTGTATAATGCAATCCAGTAGGGAGCATTGGTAGTTTTTCAATCACATATTTCTTTCCTGATTTATATGTGATAAGACACATATATTTCTCATTCTCTTCATTCATTGTTTGAGTATCATACCCATGAGAATATATGTCGTTAAAACTCAACAAATTTCTTTTCGATTGTGGTGAATATAAAGCATCATTGATCAAAAATTTTGTACCATTAGGTAACAAAAATTGTGCTTTACCACATCCTTTAATCAAGTCTACAGGACCTGATATTGTATTCCCCGTTGTTTTTGTTGGTTTTAGTTCCAAGAAATATCTTTTATCTCGGAGGATAGTGTGCGTTGTACCACTATCGGGTATGCAAACTTCAGCTTTGCTTATAGCATTTTCCATATTTGAACTTCAAAAAAATATGCATTGAAATAAATTACTGGCAATATATATTTAAATATAACACATGTCATAATTATACAATAAAACATTATTCTATGAATACATGAAAAATAAATTATTGTACATTTATATTCTACCATTATATTGTTCATTTTCAGAGAAATCGTTGAGAAAATCTGCAGCATCAATATTGTTCATTTCTATCCCACCAACATATTGATCATTCCCAGAGAAATCATTCATAAAATCACCAGCATCAAGATGAGTTGAATGACTCAATCGGTCACTGCGTTCAGTGAAGTTGGTCTCCTTTTCTTTCCCCTTTAATGATTCTTTATAAAGTTTACAAAGGTGCTCAGGGGCTCGACAAACTTTGGACCAATGTCCTGGAGTACCACATCTGTAACAAGAACTTTCATATCTTTTTGAGTGATTCTCATTATCATTTGTATTCTCATGATGCCTTTTCAGTGGATGGTTTGGGACGCTCTTTTGAGATGAGTTATAAAAATAACTATCTCTATTATTTTCGAAACCACGGCCGCGTCCACGACCACGACCAATTCCACGTCCACATCCACGACCTCGACCTCGACCTCGACCAAAACCTTGTCTTTGAAATTGATTTTGGTTTCCAGGTTTAAAATCATTTTTACTTACAGCATTTACTTCTGGAAATGCTGTTGATCCAGTGGGTCGGGACTGATGATTTCTCATTAATAACTCGTTGTTTTTCTCCGCCACAAGAAGACAGGCGATGAGTTCAGAATATCTGGCAAATCCACGTACTCTATATTGTTGCTGTAGAGTAATATTTGATGCATGAAATGTGGAAAATGTTTTTTCAAGCATCTCAGATTCAGTAATCTCATGGCCACAAAATTTCAATTGCGAGATTATTCTATACATCGCCGAATTGTAATCACTGACTTTTTTAAAGTCTTGGAATCTCAACGTATTCCATTAATCCCGGGCGGTCGGAAGTATAACTTCCCTTATATATTCAAATCTCTCTTTTAATCCCTTCCACAAAGTCATTGGATTTTTTTCAGTCAGATATTCACATTTCAATCCATCGTCGAGATGTCGACGCAAAAATATCATGGCTCTTGCCTTTTCTTGTGACGTGCATATGCCATTTTCTTTAATGGTCTCGTTTAGACCCAATGACTCAAGATGCATTTCTACATCTAGAGTCCATGGCATATAATTTTTTTTTCCCGTGATGTCGAGCGCAACAAATTCGAGCTTTGTTAAATTTGACATGGTGGTACTAAAAAAAATTACGATGCATTTTATTAGTTAATAAATATTGCAATACAAAGTAACGGATAAACAACAAGTACAAGCATTTGTAAAAATAAAGAAAACACACGAGGAGGATATTCTCCGACAAATACAAGACTCGTGAGTATGATAACCAAAATAATTAAAAATACCCTTGAGAAAGCCATCTTCTTTTTTCTTCGAAAAATTTGATGAAGAATAATTTTTAGAGAAGAAGAGAAAGTTGGAGTGATTGTATGTGTTTGTGAGATGATATTTATAGGGCAAAAACTAGCCGTTTTGTTACCGCTTATGACCATTGGTGTACAAAAAAATAAAGGTATGCATTTGTATAATTTTATGGTAATAATATGGTGTATATAATATTAGACATGTTTAAATAATTATGTATATCATATCATAATATTATAATGAGTGTCATAATTTATTTTGTTTAAAAATCTTATAGGCTTTTATACTTGTCGTATCCCTTGCCGGGAGTGTGGGATGTCGTCTTAACATCCTCCCAGGATTTATAACAAGTTTATGAAAAATTTATTTTTATTATTTCTAATAATAACATTATATTGTATATTAAATAAATACACAATAAATAAATAACAGTAAAATAAATATTATTACTTTTGTTACCTTTTTCTTCTGTTTGGAGCTTGGAAAAGTATGTAGGACTTTTTAGAGCTTCGTGCTGATAACGTGTTGTGAAAAAGTAAAAATTTATGGTAAAAAGTAAAAATCTCAAACTCTCAAAATTTACCAAACTACACACTTTATAATATTTTTCTCTCTACTCAATTGTGATTTTCTTCACAAATGAGAGATCTATTTATAAAGTTTCTGTGGGGACCCGGACGCTAATCCATTCCTTAATCATCTTTAGGAATATTTAATCATTCATAATAAACAGGGTCTAATTTTTTTTTTTTTTTTTCTAAAATACACAGCGGAAACATAATGTAATTAAATTCAAATTACATAACATACATAATATACAATTATTGTAGGATCTACCATAATTCAACTAGGTTCAACTACATATCAGTACTGAATCCTAAGTTGCTTCTGAAGCCCGGATCTCCACGCTATCTAGTCCAGCCTCATTCTCTTCACGACCCTGATTCTAGCCCACCTGTTGCCATGCACACATACAAACAAGACAACAGCCGGATAACTCCGGTGAGATATAAATATCCCAGTATAAATCATGTATACATGCAATCATATAAATCATATAAGAGCATATAACAAAAATCATATCCTATCTCAACATCATGATATAAATCAATAACAAGAATAAATCATATTCTAAACATGTACCCTAACCAGGAACATAATTCAATATCTAGAATAAATCCTATTCTCGGCATGTACCAATATCAGGAACATAAATCAATATCAAGAATAATTCCTATTCTAAACATGTACCAATATCAGGAACATAATCAATCTCAAGAATAACTTCTATTCTAAATATGTACCAATATCAGGAACATAAAAGGACATGAACCATATTCAGGAACATAATCAACATCAATCAATATCAATCAATATAACTGTCACTCAAGCTCGTGACTCTACGTTTTAGACTAGACTCAATCCTAGTCTAGGGATCCCGGTTTCCAGATGTGGTATTCCTATATCGAATTCCGTAAGGGATGGAACCATAATCTCTATTACTCGATATAACCAGTGCCCTGGTATTCCTATATCGAATTCCGTAATAGAAGAATTCCAATACCCTTTACTCGATATAACCAAATATGGTGTTCCTATATCGAATTCCGTAATAGATTCCATTACTCGATATAACCAAACATCCAGTGTCCTGACTTAACCGTCAAGGACTGTAGCTCTATCGCTAATATCCTATCTTGAGACATCGTGCAATGTGCCGTGGCGATACCACCACTATCCGGCACTTCTGTCACAAGATAACTCGTCTAATACCTGTCATCTAATAGCAAGAGAACAAGTACATCAATCAACTTAATACAAATATCAATGCAATAAGGTAAAGTATGTGATTTAGGGAAACTCGAGTCAAACCTCCCTCGAGTTGTGCAATCCCAACTCCACATTAATTTATACCTTTATCTTCTCGGTCTGACGAAGAAGAAGAAGAAATCCCGACTCTATCTCGGTCCATTTCCAATATGGTAATAACAGTTGAATAGGTATAATATCAATACACAATTCAATTCAATACCTGTTCTGATTAATACTCAAATCAAAACACATAATCTGATTAATGTCAATCGACATACGGTATCACAATCCAATCTAAATCAATACCGAATCTGATCAATATCAACCAACTGATGTTTCGACGGCATAACAATACTGTCTGGATAACCCCGTCAGTCCAAACATCACAGATATAATATCAGAACTCATAATCAATATCGATACCAGTCATAATCTCAATAACAATACATATCTGATATGAATTCTCAGTCACATCGACTCCGAAAATCATAACAATTACATAACCAATCCGTTCTTTAATCTGACTTCAATTCTATGATGTCTAACATGACCAGAACATCATATATGAATCCAATTCAATTCTGACAATAGTCTAATTTCAAAACATGTCAAAACGTAGCAAAACTTACGTCCAGTCGTAGCCTACGTTGATAGGAACTCGGTACTGAAGTCGGATTTAAAATCAGACGGACGGATTTCTCACAAAAGGCGTAAGGATTTTCCACTCCTTTCCCAAACCCTTTCCTCGATTTCTTCTGTTCCTTTCCTTCTGATTATTACGTTTGTATGTATATATATATATATACACGTCGCACGATGAGGCCAAATGGCACCACCCCGTTTTGCATGCCGGCGCATATGCGCGCATTGTCTCGGCGCATATGCGCCCAAGGTTCTGGTATCGCCGCGCATATGCGCGTTACTCTCCCGCGCATATGCGCCCGAGCCACTGTACGTGCCGCGCATATGCGCGCAGTAAAGTCGCGCATATGCGCGAAGGGTTCGGTCTTGCTCGCGCACAGCTCGCACACCTCCACGCGCATGTGCGCCCTTCTTTCTTTGCACACACACTCTACACCTTTCTTATGTGTTTTGGTCCGATCCGTTCCTTCTATATTTACCGTAATTAATTAATAAATCATTTCCAGATTACTTCCAAATTACGGTAATCATACCCAAAATCATTTCAGATTACGGTACTCAAATTCTCGGGCCTTACAGTTTCATTACACATAATCCAAAAAATAAAATACATCATTACCTACATCATCACACACAAATTTCAAATTTTACAACTCATATTTTCAACATTCAAATATTCAACATTCAAATATTCAACTCACACATTTTAAATATATTTTCAACAGAAATCAATAATACAATGAGAGTCTCTCATTTGAGAAATATTTTTCTGCTCTCTCTGTGTATGATAATGATACAATAATTGTTATCAACCAATATAAATAATATCAAGATCACAATCAATATATGTCAAATGTCTAAAATTTCCTTGATAAAATAATTAGGCTTTATATGTATATATATATATATATATATATATATATATATATATATATATATATACATATATATATATACGTGTATATATATATATATATATATATATCTCAGTGATACTTGTTGAGCTTGTGGATCAAGCAAGAGCAATCGAGACAGGGTTGAAGCAGAAAAGAGCAGCTAAGCCATAGAAGAGCATACGTGGATCAAGAAAGAGCAATAGAAATTTTTTTGTTGAATGCGAATAGTTATTTTTTCCTGCTGAAATTGAATTATAACGGCCCGAAAATCCTTACTTGAAAATTTACGGGAAATTTAAAATTTTTCTTTTAAAATAAATGGAGTGCCTCATTCATACCAATATCTAAAAAAAATGTTTACGTTCAAAAATAGCAGCGGAAGAAATGAATACTTGCCAAAAGAACCAGTTAAAGTATTCCAACGACTGATAAAATATTTGAGCAATAAAAATAAAATGGCAAGTGCTGAAACTGAGGTCCTCGGGTTCCACTACTGCCGACCCAAGCTAGCTCACTGGTCCTCGCCCTCGGTCCTGACACCATCAGTACCTACAACAATCAAGTCTAGTGAGTCTAAAGACTCAGCATGCATATATCGTAAATAACGAGTAAATAGTATAGTAAAATTTGCATGGGAGTAAAATTTGCATGTCATGAGGCATAATCGTGAAAATAATTTATCATGAGCAATTATAATACGTGCATAACTGAACTGAAAATCATAGTAAAATGTTTGCTCCTTGGAGCCCTGTACTGAAATAGCTTGCAATAAATTTTCTGGTGAGATTATGGTCTATACAAGTGGTCCCTGAACTGAACTGAACTGAACTGAACTGAGCTGACCGATACTGAGGACCGGACCGATACTGGGGATCGGATTTACGTCTGATCAGACTACTGCCACAGTACTGGGTGAAACAACTGAACTGACCGGTAACTGGTGACCGGGCCGATACTGGGGACCGGACTTAAGCATGATAGTAAAGTGACCACAAGCAATATCGCATAAATCTCAAAATTTGTATTTACACGTAATATAATTAAATAACATAATTAAATATGAACAATTTCGATCTTCTTGCATTAAAATCATGTACTTGCGATATTTAAAAATACCTATATGACTTGATTGAAGAGTGAAAGAAGATATAAACATGCATTGGTTTGTTTTGACAGAAAACAAACAAAATAACGACGCGGCGCGGCGGAGACGGAGTGCTCTTCACTTTCTCACTTTATTCCTTTAAATTAAGCATGCACCATAATTATTATAATAGCGTAAAAATCGTAAACGTGATGCATGAACATTTAAAAATATCATGATTTGTGCTCAGGGCGCTGCTAGGACTAAAATCTCACCCCGGGTGCAAAATGACCATTTTGCCCTTGGGAACCCAAAAATTATCGTTTCAACCCTGGACCTCTAAAATTAACCCGAAGCTTACCAAACTCCTTAATATGTCCCAAAACATTTTTAAAAATATTCATAGACGTAAATTCAAGCCAAATTCACAACTTAACCAATTTATTTTAAAACTTAGACCGGTTCACGATTTTAGCCCGAATCGACCCGAAACACACTCGATTTTTCTCCAACTTGCACCATAATTTAAACCACTCATCCTAAGCCATTTGCTACATAATTTAAGTCCTCAAATTATCGGCCAACACATACCCCACTACATCAACTCTCGGCCACCCCCAATAATTTCAAAACCAAACACATGTCCTACACCACTACAACTCCTCTCCAACATCTCGGTCCACTCCTCCAATACCACTTGTCCTATATTTAATTCCCATTCTTAAAGCCATAAGGAAACACTTAAACTAGGGGAAACGAAGCTGCTGTGCGAATCATGCACAAGGAAGAAGAGAACCGAACAAGCTATCGCACCTCTCCTCTATCGAGCTACATCTCCAAGATCCGATCTTGTCCCCCGTCCAAGCGCCTAAGGTACACTCTTAGCATCCTACCAGACATAACAAAGGCTGAGACATGGCTAGGTTCGAGCCCATGCACTGCCGCAACCCTTGCTCGACAGCCTTCGGCCTATGCATCGAACACGAGTCTCACCCGATTAAACCATTACTCCAGCTTATTTTCCCTTAATATTTGACGTGCCTCAGCCCCTAAATAACAGCAGCCTACAGCCCCTTGCACAACCTCAAGAAAAACGTGAGTACAAATGAGAAGGTAGCATGAACGTGTGAAAAACCGAACCCATCTGTCAAGAAAAGGACTGGATCGAAACTCTTTTGCATGCGCCAGCACATTCAGCAGTATATAAACGTGTGTGATGAGAAACAATGAATACCTCGCGTGCCTGTGAATAAATCTTGGACAAATGATTGAGAGCCAACAACCGAAGGGGAAAAAAATTCTATGCTTGGAGGAGAAAATGGTTTCACCGACACCTAGCAGCAGCCATTCACGAGGATGGATTGTGAGTGGAGGAGGTGTCGGCTAGATGCTTTAGGTTTAGGTTAAAAAATGATTTAGGTGCTTAATTATATAATAAATTAGTAGTTAATGGGCCCTAAATTTGATTAATCAAAAGCTTAAAAGAGTTTTAGCCCGACGAGCTTAAAAATAGGCCCACTAAATTCAAACATACTTTCGAAAAATATTTCGAGTTGGAAAGATTTTGAAAATAATAGCCGAACCATTAAAAAGTCCCCCGACTCGATAAAATTAGCGTACCGTTAAAAAAAAAATCTCACGGGTAAAAAATACCCTAATAAAATCCTATTTTAGAAAAATACACTTAAAATGCTCTAAATTAATTTATAAAAATTAATCGTGTAATTAAAATAATTTTCTGAAAATTCCCCGGTCTCCGATCCTCGTTCGAACGTGAAATGCAACTTAAAAATCTTAATGCACGAACTTTTAAAATTTCATGAAACAAATCATATCATGCATGAATTATGCCTAGAATGCATAAAAATAATTAAACATAAATTAATGAAATAAACATGCTAAATTACCACTTCTTAAATAAATCTTTATTAGCTTATCTCAATACTCCATCTCCAGTCCGGCCTCACTTATTTAATTGAAAAGGTAACAATTAAACTATTGCGTAAAATAAATAAATTTAAAGAAAAGAATTTAAATACTCATACAATAAAATTCATTTTAATTTTAAACACTAGAATTATGCATGGCTTATACGGAGTCCAATTTACGGGTTCTACAATCCTTCCCCCCTTAAAAGAAATTTTGTCCTCGAAATTCGCTTATCCTTGATAAACAAAAAGTTTAGACTCTTGATTCTAGAATCCTAATAATCCACATTTCCGATGCGCTACTCTGATAAGATAAGTATTAAGCTGTCCTTACGTCTCCTCAATCCTAAATAAATTTTTCTATCGAAATCCTCGTTTGTGACTCGCAACTTAAAACAACTTATGATGACTTAGTTCTATTCAACTATAGCCCCGAATTATGACTTATCCCACAGTTTCTCATACTAGAGATGGATGTCTAAACTTATCGCACCTTACTTTTCTTATATTATACTCGTAACATTCATCGAACTATTACATTAGCATTGATGCGGTTCAACTTAAGAAACCTTAGCACCAAAAGTTATGATCGACTTCTATCCTCGGTAAAACAATTAAATGTTAAACCTTATCTCAACCTCATAATAAGATTAGCCCAAGATCCTTGAATCGTATCTTTATTTTATGGCACCAAACTTACATAACTTAATTATTTACAAGTACGTCACAAATATTAAATTGTCGCAAATCTTAAATTTTGAGTAGTGATAATTCATAAAACCCATTTATACAATATCAAACTTCTACCTATATTTTAAAGCCCTTCAAGTCCCAATTACATGCTTAAATTATTTTCTTCCCGATTACAATATAGTTGAGGTCTAAGGTCCTTGGACTTTCCTCATTGAAACGAATGTCGAATTATTACGTATCCTCAATGCTTACTTAATTCTATCATATAAACTTAATAAGTTAGCCCATGGTAGCATTAGACTAACTTTAATAAATCAATTTCACTTATAAACCATAGAACTCTAGAATCCCCATATCAAGCTTTTAGATTACTTACTTGGTAAAAATCTTAATATTCATCAATTGATAACTTATATTGAACACAACTAATTCCCTTTTGTTTTTATTTCACCCAAAATTTCCGTATGAGCAAATATCTAATAAATTTTAAATTCAAACTTACCTAATCCAAATAGCTTTGAATAAAATAACCCCAATACACATATCCGTTTAGTCCCAAGTTTCTTAATGAGTTCCAAAATTTCTCAAGACAGGGTGTCTACCTCACCTCTTACGTGCGTCTCCCAATTAAACTAACCATCATCGTACCCAACTTTCCTAAAAATTTTAAATTCTCACAAAGTATAATCTTAACTGTTAAGATCATGACTAAAACTTGTGACACATCAAACTTATGTTCCCAAAAATTTACTAACTCAATTTTTATCCTTATAACTTAACTAACCGATCAAATTTAACTTAAATCGTCATCACTTTAAATTCTTAATTTGCCACAACATTATTTCACTAACGCTTAAATTTTCACGCCTAAGATTGATTCCTCCTACAATGTCTTTGGTTACCATTCATTATAACATTATAACCCAAATATATAAATATTCTATATTTCCTTCGAGCCTAAATAACCGAAAATTCATGTCATTTGAACCGTTAAATTCTCATTTACTACTAAATAGGTCCTCAAATTTCTTAAAATTGTAAAATTAATTCTTACTTTCCTCGAATATCGTCCAATTTTTCCCTAAATCTCGAAATTCCACAATTATCCATTAGTCCTCAGTATTTCCAATTTCATTTTATTGAGATTTCCCGCATCATAAGGTTCATCAGTCTTAAGTTTACTAAACCCAAAATTAATTCCCATAACACGTCTTACATTTCTATAAATACTTAAAATCCCAAGTGTTCCTCAAAAGTTCGCAATTACGTCCTTAAAATTTTTGAAACTTGCAATCTAGCCCTTACAGTTCTCCAAATTTACATTTTGGCCCTACAACTCTTCGAAATTTGCATCATTGTCCCCATAAAATTTTCCATCTTTACCTCATTAAAATTTTAAATTCTCGAACTCAAAATTAAATCCTAAAATTTGGTAAATTCGAAAATAGTCCATTAGAATTTTATTTTTGAACCTAGGTCCTCAAATAATTGGTTATTACAATTGTGTCCTTAAAATTCTCAATTCCTGCAATTCCATCCCTAATTCCAACTATGTAGAGCATGCATCCTAAATAAATTCCCATAATTAATCTTACATTTCCATAGATACTTAAAATCCTCAAATTATACATTTATAATCCTAAATATTGTCGTAGTCTTCGAATCGCTATTGCTTATATGAAATCCTCAAAAATTTACTCGACTAACAACCAAGAACTATCAATAATTTCTTAGAAATTCTACAAGTCTCAAAAGCATTCATAATTTTCCAGATTAACTTATAACCCATAAGAAGAACATCAAAACTACTGACCTAAAAATTAATATAGTCAAATCATTTACGACCTCTCATAATGCCCAATAGCAAAATTCTTATTTATGTCCGGTGGGGGTGGAGGTGCATTTCCCTCCTACCTCTGATGCTCACCGTCCTCATGACAGCGCTCATCATCCCTCGCGCGCTAAACACGGCGTCTAGGAGGCGTATTGTTCCATACATAACCCATACGTGACCAACATGCATAATTCCATAATTTATTTAAATTTAAATACTGAACAATAAAATAAATCTGGACATAAAATATTTCATGAAAACATGCTGTTAAATAATTTATGCTTTAAATAAAATGCGTAAATGTAAAACTTACAGACCGAAGGCGTGACTTCATGAACTTCTCGAGGTCAGTAGTAGTGCAACCCTATACAGAATCATTGCTCTGATACCAACTATAACGGCCCGAAAATCCTTACTTGAAAATTTACTGGAAATTTAAAATTTTTCTTTTAAAATAAATGGAGTGCCTCATTCATACCAATATCTAAAAAAAATGTTTACGTTCAAAAATAGCAGCGGAAGAAATGAATACTTGCCAAAAGAACCAGTTAAAGTATTCCAACGACTGATAAAATATTTGAGCAATAAAAATAAAATGGCAAGTGCTGAAACTGAGGTCCTCGGGTTCCACTACTGCCGACCCAAGCTAGCTCAATGGTCCCCGCCCTCGGTCCTGACACCATCAGTACCTACAACAATCAAGTCTAGTGAGTCTAAAGACTCAGCATGCATATATCGTAAATAACGAGTAAATAGTATAGTAAAATTTGCATGGGAGTAAAATTTGCATGTCATGAGGCATAATCGTGAAAATAATTTATCATGAGCAATTATAATACGTGCATAACTGAACTGAAAATCATAGTAAAATGTTTGCTCCTCGGATCCCTGTACTGAAATAGCTTGCAATAAATTTTCTGGTGAGATTATGGTCTATGCAAGTGGTCCCTGAACTGAACTGAACTGAGCTGACCGATACTGAGGACCGGACCGATACTGGGGATCGGATTTACGTCTGATCAGACTACTGCCACAGTACTGGGTGAAACAACTGAACTGACCGGTAACTGGAGACCGGGCCGATACTGGGGACCGGACTTAAGCATGATAGTAAAGTGACCACAAGCAATATCGCATAAATCTCAAAATTTGTATTTGCACGTAATATAATTAAATAACATAATTAAATATGAACAATTTCGATCTTCTTGCATTAAAATCATGTACTTGCGATATTTAAAAATACCTATATGACTTGATTGAAGAGTGAAAGAAGATATAAACATGCATTGGTTTGTTTTGACAGAAAACAAACAAAATAACGACGCGGCGCGGCGGAGACGGAGTGCTCTTCACTTTCTCACTTTATTCCTTTAAATTAAGCATGCACCATAATTATTATAATAGCGTAAAAATCGTAAACGTGATGCATGAACATTTAAAAATATCATGATTTGTGCTCAGGGCGCTGCTAGGACTAAAATCTCACCCCGGGTGCAAAATGACCATTTTGCCCTTGGGAACCCAAAAATTATCGTTTCAACCCTGGACCTCTAAAATTAACCCGAAGCTTACCAAACTCCTTAATATGTCCCAAAACATTTTTAAAAATATTCATAGACGTAAATTCGAGCCAAATTCACAACTTAACCAATTTATTTTAAAACTTAGACCGGTTCACGATTTTAGCCCGAATCGACCCGAAACACACTCGATTTTTCTCCAACTTGCACCATAATTTAAACCACTCATCCTAAGCCATTTGCTACATAATTTAAGTCCTCAAATTATCGGCCAACACATACCCCACTACATCAACTCTCGGCCACCCCCAATAATTTCAAAACCAAACACATGTCCTACACCACTACAACTCCTCTCCAACATCTCGGTCCACTCCTCCAATACCACTTGTCCTATATTTAATTCCCATTCTTAAAGCCATAAGGAAACACTTAAACTAGGGGAAACGAAGCTGCTGTGCGAATCATGCACAAGGAAGAAGAGAACCGAACAAGCTATCGCACCTCTCCTCTATCGAGCTACATCTCCAAGATCCGATCTTGTCCCCCGTCCAAGCGCCTAAGGTACACTCTTAGCATCCTACCAGACATAACAAAGGCTGAGACATGGCTAGGTTCGAGCCCATGCACTGCCGCAACCCTTGCTCGACAGCCTTCGGCCTATGCATCGAACACGAGTCTCACCCGATTAAACCATTACTCCAGCTTATTTTCCCTTAATATTTGACGTGCCTCAGCCCCTAAATAACAGCAGCCTACAGCCCCTTGCACAACCTCAAGAAAAACGTGAGTACAAATGAGAAGGTAGCATGAACGTGTGAAAAACCGAACCCATCTGTCAAGAAAAGGACTGGATCGAAACTCTTTTGCATGCGCCAGCACATTCAGCAGTATATAAACGTGTGTGATGAGAAACAATGAATACCTCGCGTGCCTGTGAATAAATCTTGGACAAATGATTGAGAGCCAACAACCGAAGGGGAAAAAAATTCTATGCTTGGAGGAGAAAATGGTTTCACCGACACCTAGCAGCAGCCATTCACGAGGATGGATTGTGAGTGGAGGAGGTGTCGGCTAGATGCTTTAGGTTTAGGTTAAAAAATGATTTAGGTGCTTAATTATATAATAAATTAGTAGTTAATGGGCCCTAAATTTGATTAATCAATAGCTTAAAAGAGTTTTAGCCCGACGAGCTTAAAAATAGGCCCATTAAATTCAAACATACTTTCGAAAAATATTTCGAGTTGGAAAGATTTTGAAAATAATAGCCGAACCATTAAAAAGTCCCCCGACTCGATAAAATTAGCGTACCGTTAAAAAAAAATCTCACGGGTAAAAAATACCCTAATAAAATCCTATTTTAGAAAAATACACTTAAAATGCTCTAAATTAATTTATAAAAATTAATCGTGTAATTAAAATAATTTTCTGAAAATTCCCCGGTCTCCGATCCTCGTTCGAACGTGAAATGCAACTTAAAAATCTTAATGCACGAACTTTTAAAATTTCATGAAACAAATCATATCATGCATGAATTATGCCTAGAATGCATAAAAATAATTAAACATAAATTAATGAAATAAACATGCTAAATTACCACTTCTTAAATAAATCTTTATTAGCTTATCTCAATACTCCATCTCCAGTCCGGCCTCACTTATTTAATTGAAAAGGTAACAATTAAACTACTGCGTAAAATAAATAAATTTAAAGAAAAGAATTTAAATACTCATACAATAAAATTCATTTTAATTTTAAACACTAGAATTATGCATGGCTTATACGGAGTTCAATTTACGGGTTCTACATGAATAGTTTTTTTTGGCGAATAAGGGAAATGGTTTTAATTAGGATGATCAAATGCTATTTTCCAAAATAAGAATGAAATATCAGCAAGTATTCTTCAAATTTTAGGATTTCTGAAAATTCAATGTGTGAAGACCGTGCAAATGGAAGGCACCAATTTTGGGAGAAATTCTTGCAACCGTTACCTTGCAATTTAAGGAAATCAAAAATCACTCCATTGCAAGCACAAGTCTGGGACGTAAACTTGAACCAAGAAAAGGGCCACATTCAACTTGGAAGAGGGAAGTGTAATCACCGTTGACTAAGCTATCAGCAGAAATCTTGGAGTGATAGGAGCTTGCCTTGGAGCTGATCATTCAAGCCTATAAATATAGGTGAACCGAAGGGATACTACATACTGTAAGCTCCATCCCCGTACCTACAGAATTCGGTAATATAGCTGCTGGAAAAATAGCTTTCTCGAGTCAATTTCTTGGCCAAATTCGAAGTCTTGTATTAGTGTTTCGATGCCCAGTTGCTATCTTTGTTAATACCCCAGCCGTAACCGAGTTCCTGCTCATTCTTTCGAGCCAAGTTGCTGCCCGAAGTTGGTCCAGAAATAGCCGAGGATTTTGATCAAACAAGCCATCCAAAATCTCGAGAATTCCGCAACGGTTCGAAGCAAAGTTGCTGCCCTTCTTCCAGACTTAGTTTCGGTCCATTTCCAAAGGTGATAACAACCTATCTCGATCAAGATTCAAGCCGGAATTCAGCCCCAAGTTCGAAGCTTTGCCGCAGCGGTTTGAATTATTGATTTTCCCCACTTCCGAAGCCTTCCACAGCAAGTGTTTGTCCCTGGTCCAGTAGCCATTTGGAGCCACAAAATCTTCCCCACAAGCTCATCATTTCTCGGTCATCTTAATTGGAGTGGAGCCAACCGAGAGTGAGACTAGGAGCCAACCATATTTCTCGGTCATCTTATTGATTTCCTACACCCTCTATCACGTTTTAAGCCAAACAAAATCGGTAAGTGGGTTTCTTTTATTTGTTTTATAAAAATTTGCACAAATATGATTATTTTAAGCAATTATTAGTATTGATAAATATGATTCATTATTTAATTGTTTTAAGGTAGATTTTTGAAAATATATAGTATTATATAAAAGATTTGGGCACAATAAACCCTTTTATTTTTGTGAGCATGATATATGTAGGAAATAATTTAAATACAACTTTAAAAATTCGATCGGCATAATTTATTCATTTCCACTCGGTATAAAATCCCTTGAACTATTCGTTATCGGTTATAATATTTGAAAGCATGTTGAATTATTTAAATGCACTGAAATGATTTGATTTAGAAATGGTAAAGGAAATTCCGAACTTTGATATGCTTTGTTTAGGCCCTGATGCGGTGGGTTATAATAACCGTTCCTTTGGCCTCGCCCCTTAGAGGAGTAACATATAGGGGACTGATCAGTAAAAACCATAGAAAATGAGATGATTTTCAGTGCTATATTCGTATTTTTGGTTATTATTTGATTCAACATGCTTCATAATCAAATTACGATAATTTAATTGTATGTATATCCTCGATATTTGTTATGCACGATCGGCCCCCATTTACTGAGTATTTCCCCAAAATACTCACCCCTTACATTCCCACCCAGATAAGAACGAGGAACAAATCGAGGGTGAAGAGCAAGATTACTTTTGGGGATGGTGATGAAGCAGATCCCATTTGAGACTAGTCGAATTTATTCTGTCTTTAATTTTATTATCATGTATTCCGCTTCCGCATTTTATTTCTATCGCATTGTAAAGACGATTATTTGTTATGAAAAAGACTGGTTATTTTGATTTACTACGAGGCTTGTTGTTTTGCAATTATGTGATTGTGAGACAACGCCGGTGTCAACTAACCCCGGTCTCGGGGCGTGACATTTAAGTGGTATCAGAGCACACCAGGTTCATAATCCGGATGGGAGATTGCCATAGGAAATTTGACGAAGTCAAATTTTGGCAAAAGCTTAATCATTTTCCTAACCAACTTTGTCATCAATATCCTTATGACTCATTCTTTAGAACCCTTGGAAAATATTCCTTGTTTTGTATCATGTTCCTTGACCGCTTTTCCGATACTTGTTAAACATTTCCTCTCGTTATTTCAGGAAATGGCTCGCATATGTTTAACTGCCCGTAAGAGTGTAGCTTTGATTCCTCCTAGAGAGACGTTTCAACTAGACAGTCCCCTACCTCGCACGCGCGCTCAGTCTCTTATGCGTTTAGATGATTTAGCTCTAGCACGCCACGATAGGACGGCTAGGAGACTAAGAGCTAGCAACCTGGAGAGGAGGAAGCAAGTGGAGGATCTGACTGCCAAGCTATTGGCAGCAGAAAAGAGGATCGATCAGGTATATGAGATGTTCCAACTCGTTAATGAAGATAACGGCGAACTGCGAGAGTCGTTACAACTGACGAGGGGCCAGACCAAACGAACTATGGACGAATTGGACCGACGTACCGTAGAATTGGCTGAAGCTCGTCACGCACGGGTAAGAGATAAGGAGAGAATGGAAGAGTCGTGGAAGGTGGTCATGCAATTGTCAGAAAATAACCAAAGGCTATCAAGGGAGATAGACGAAAGGAAGGCAAGGGAGAAGGCACTCATCCAGAAGGATCAAGCAAACTGCGCACGTGCAAAGAATGAGTTGGACGATGCGATAGGGAAGATTCTGACTCATAGGGAACAGATTGCTGAATTAGAATCGGAGAATCAAAGTCTGCAGATGCAGCTGGCCGAGTTTTTAGACCCGGAGATGCCGGAGGAGGATTCCGACGAGGAAGAAGCCCCACCTGACGTAGCTGTGGGGAATGGAGAGATATCAGATTAGAATATTTTAGTGAACCATTTTTAGTTTATTTCCGTTGTCGCCATTTTCCATTCCAATAAATTCTCATTCAGTTGTTTATGTTTATTTGAGAAATCAATAAAAGTTGTTATTTCGATTACTTGTTGGCATCAATTTATTTTCGCACAAATTATTCAATGCATTCTATCAAATTTGTGCAACAAATATCTTAGAAACTTGTATACTTGTAGGAAATGGCCGGAAGACCTCCACGAGCCAATCGCAACCCACGGTACGCCAACAACCACAATGACAATAATGAGAATCCGAATCCTGACGGAAATCCACCGCCACCACCTCCCAGAGTGGGCCTGAGCCAAGCAGATTTGATGGCTATAGCCACCATAGTGGCAACAACTATCCAGGGTTTGGGAAACCCCAATGGTAATCAGCAGCCACAACCACCACCGGCACAGAATGGGATCAAGTATCATTATGAATCCCTTCGTAAGAACCGTTGCCCAGTGTTCAAGGGAGACGCAGACCCTGAGAGTAGCCAGAGTTGGTTGAAAAGCGTGGAAACCCAACTGCGACTGCTAGAAATACCTGAGGCACTTAAAGTAGAGGTGATAGTGCCATTCCTGGAGGATAAGGCAAGCAAGTGGTGGGAAACAGTCTCACCTGCCCTGACAGCCGCCGGAGTAATCACCTGGCAACAATTCAGAGATGTCTTTCTCAAACAGTATTTCCCAACAGAAGTCAGACTACAGAAATTGAGCGAGTTTGAGAACTTCTCGCAAACTCCAGACATGTCAGTGGTAGATTACACCTCCCGATTCAATGACCTTGGAACTTATGCCCCGACAATCATGGCAGATGGAGTTCTGAAAATGCACAGATACAAAAAGGGATTGAGCAGCCGCATTCAGTCATCCTTAGCAGTTTATCAACCTACAAACTTTGCTGATTTAATGGGAGCAGCAATAAGAGCTGAGACAGACATCAAGCGTCGTGGGGACGAGAACAAGAATAAGCGGCACCTTACTGGACAATCATCTCAAGGGAAACAACCATTCAAGAGACCCAATCAGTCCAATGGGCCGTTCAAAGGCGCTTCGTCCCACCCAACCTACCAAGAACTAAAGACGTGCCCCAAATGTAATAATCGTCATTCTGGAGAATGCCACCGACAGACGGGAGCATGTTTCAATTGTGGGAAATTAGGGCATCGAATTGCTAATTGCCCCGAGCCATTGAAAAGAGGTACCAAGCCTAATGCTGATGCTAACCCCAACAAGCCGAGGGAGAATAAGCCCAACGCTCGTGTGTTTGCAATAACCCAAGAAGAAGCAGATGAGGCAAACGATGTCGTGGCAGGTACTATTTTTGTCAATGAAATGCCAGCTTATGTGTTGTTTGACAGTGGTGCTACTCATTCATTTATATCTAAAAGGTTCACTAAGAAACTAGGGCTTACACCTGAAATACTAGTCGAACCATTTAGAGTAGCAACTCCTACTAGTAAGACAATCGAAACACATAGAGTGCACCGACAGTGTAAAATCTGTATCCATGAGCACCTATTCCAAGCAGAATTGATACAACTGAACATGGTAGAATTCGACATCATCTTAGGAATGGATTGGTTAGCAAGAAACAATGCGATGGTAGATTGCAAGGAAAAGAGTGTTAGGCTCCGAACCCCGAGCCAAAAAGAAGTCGTGTATCATGGCAAATCCAAGGAACGGAAGTCACTTCTTTCCGCATCCCAAGCATGGAAAGCCATGAAATCTGGAGAAGATATCTATCTAGCAATGGTTAATGTAGTGAAGGAGGAGATTGAACTTAAACCAGAGGACATCCCTATCGTGCGAGAATTCCAAGACGTCTTTCCAGAGGAACTACCAGGGACAATCCCGGATCGTGAAATTGAGTTCGAAATCAACTTAGTGCCGGAAGCGGCACCCATCTCCAAGGCACCGTACAGAATGGCACCAGCTGAACTTAAGGAGCTAAAGGAGCAACTTCAAGAATTGCTAGACAAAAAGCAGATTCGACCAAGTGCGTCTCCATGGGGAGCTCCAGTACTTTTTGTCAAGAAGAAAGATGGGAGCATGAGGCTGTGCATTGACTATAGAGAATTGAATAAGATCACTATCAAGAACAAATACCCTCTTCCGAGAATAGACGACCTGTTTGATCAGCTTAAGGGAGCCACAGTGTTTTCCAAATTGGATTTGAGAACGGGCTACCACCAATTGAAGGTCAGGACTGGAGACATCCCAAAGACGGCCTTTCGGACAAGGTATGGACACTACGAATTCACAGTGATGCCCTTTGGTCTGACAAACGCACCAGCAGCCTTTATGGACCTAATGAACAGAGTATTCAAGCCGTTCCTGGATCGTTTCATAGTGGTATTCATTGATGACATCCTTGTCTACTCTCCTAGCAAAGAAGATCACGAAGAGCATCTCCGCCTCACTCTACAAACTTTAAGGGAGAAAGAACTCTACGCCAAGTTCAAGAAATGCGAATTCTGGCTGAACAGTGTGTCCTTTTTAGGGCATGTGATATCGGAAGCAGGAGTATCAGTAGATCCAAAGAAAGTGGAGTCAATTCTAGATTGGCCGAAACCGGGAAACGCCACAGACATTAGAAGCTTTCTCGGACTGGCAGGCTATTACAGGAAATTCGTCGAAGGATTCTCTTCCATAGCCGTGCCATTAACAAGACTCACTCAAAAGAATTCTAAATTCATTTGGGATGGCAACTGCGAGAAAAGTTTTCAGACATTGAAAGAAAAGCTCGCGTCTACACCAGTGTTAGTCTTGCCCACTGAAGATAAGGATTTCACCATCTACAGTGACGCATCGAAGGAAGGGTTGGGATGTGTACTCATGCAAGAAGGAAGAGTGATTGCCTATGCATCAAGGCAGTTGAAGCCGTATGAACGAAATTATCCCACTCACGACCTCGAACTGGCAGCAGTCGTCTTTGCTTTGAAGATATGGAGACATTATCTCTATGGCTCCAAGTGCGAAATCTTCACAGATCACCAGAGCCTCAAATACTTGTTCACCCAAAAGGAATTAAATATGAGGCAAAGACGATGGATTGAGCTGTTGAAGGATTACGACTTGACTATAAGCTACCATCCAGGTAAGGCAAACAAGGTGGCTGATGCTTTGAGTCGGAGGAATATGAGTAAGGTTACCTTAGCTGCACTCTCCGCTCAACCATGTCTGCGAGAAATCGTCAAGTTGAACCAGGATCGAGACCCAGTTCTAGTAAAACTTAAGGAACATGAACAAGCTAGAGAAGCAAAGTCTCAAGATACTCAGATCGACGACAAAGGAGTCCTTTGGATGAAAGGACGATTGTGCGTACCGGACATCGATCACCTTCGACAAGAAGTAATGTCAGAAAGCACATAAGTCGAAATTTTCAGTCCATCCTGGCAGTACCAAGATGTACAGAGACCTAAAGAAGAATTTCTGGTGGAGCGGAATGAAAAAAGATGTTGCGATATTTGTTTCCAAATGTCTTGTGTGCCAACAGGTCAAAGCAGAGCACCAAAGACCTGGAGGACTTCTTCAACCTCTAGAGATTCCAGAATGGAAATGGGAACATATCTCCATGGACTTTGTGGTCGGGTTACCAAAGTCTAGACAAAGCCATGATGGCATCTGGGTAATCGTAGATAGACTCACAAAATCTGCGCATTTCTTACCAGTCCGCATGAACTACAATTTGGACAAGCTAGCCACATTGTACATGAACAATATCGTACGATTACATGGAGTTCCAGCCAGCATATTGTCAGACAGAGACCCGAGGTTTGTATCTCGTTTTTGGAAGAGTTTTCAACAAGCCATGGGAACTAAGGTCACCCTCAGTACGGCCTATCATCCTCAGACCGATGGCCAAACAGAGAGGACAATTCAAACTTTAGAAGACATGCTGAGAGCATGTGCTCTAGACTTTAGCGGTAATTGGAGTGAACATTTGCCTTTGATTGAGTTTGCTTACAACAATAGTTATCATAGCAGCATCGGAATGGCGCCGTATGAAGCTCTGTATGGGCGAAAATGCCGGTCACCACTATATTGGGATGAAGTAGGAGAAAAGGCCATCACTGGACCCGAATTGATCCAAGAAACAGTGGATAAAATCGCTATAATCAAGGAGAGACTTAAAGTGGCACAAGATCGACAGAAAAGTTGGGCTGATTTGAAAAGAAGACAAGTGGAATTCATAGCGGGAGATAAAGCATACTTGAAAGTATCACCAATGAAAGGTGTGGTTCGATTCAACAAACCCGGGAAACTGAACCCTAGATATGTTGGACCTTTTGAAATCCTGGAGAAAGTGGGAACACTCGCTTACAGACTGGCACTCCCACCGAGTATGTCTAGAATCCATAATGTCTTCCATGTTTCACAACTAAGAAGATATGTTTCAGACCCAAGCCACATCCTTGAAGCTGAACCACTCTTAGTCGAGGGAAACTTGAATGAAGGCCTTACATATAAAGAAGTCCCGATCAGAATCGTGGATGCAAAGGACCAAGTACTAAGGAGACGAACTATTCCCTACGTCAAGGTACAATGGTCTAATCATACCGAAAGAGAGGCCACTTGGGAACTCGAAGAGAAAATAAAAGATCTATATCCCTACCTATTTGAAGGGCAAGTTAGTCTAAGTTTCGAGGACGAAACTTAAAATAAGGAGGGGAGAATGTGAAGACCGTGCAAATGGAAGGCACCAATTTTGGGAGAAATTCTTGCAACCGTTACCTTGCAATTTAAGGAAATCAAAAATCACTCCATTGCAAGCACAAGTCTGGGACGTAAACTTGAACCAAGAAAAGGGCCACATTCAACTTGGAAGAGGGAAGTGTAATCACCGTTGACTAAGCTATCAGCAGAAATCTTGGAGTGATAGGAGCTTGCCTTGGAGCTGATCATTCAAGCCTATAAATATAGGTGAACCGAAGGGATACTACATACTGTAAGCTCCATCCCCGTACCTACAGAATTCGGTAATATAGCTGCTGGAAAAATAGCTTTCTCGAGTCAATTTCTTGGCCAAATTCGAAGTCTTGTATTAGTGTTTCGATGCCCAGTTGCTATCTTTGTTAATACCCCAGCCGTAACCGAGTTCCTGCTCATTCTTTCGAGCCAAGTTGCTGCCCGAAGTTGGTCCAGAAATAGCCGAGGATTTTGATCAAACAAGCCATCCAAAATCTCGAGAATTCCGCAACGGTTCGAAGCAAAGTTGCTGCCCTTCTTCCAGACTTAGTTTCGGTCCATTTCCAAAGGTGATAACAACCTATCTCGATCAAGATTCAAGCCGGAATTCAGCCCCAAGTTCGAAGCTTTGCCGCAGCGGTTTGAATTATTGATTTTCCCCACTTCCGAAGCCTTCCACAGCAAGTGTTTGTCCCTGGTCCAGTAGCCATTTGGAGCCACAAAATCTTCCCCACAAGCTCATCATTTCTCGGTCATCTTAATTGGAGTGGAGCCAACCGAGAGTGAGACTAGGAGCCAACCATATTTCTCGGTCATCTTATTGATTTCCTACACCCTCTATCACGTTTTAAGCCAAACAAAATCGGTAAGTGGGTTTCTTTTATTTGTTTTATAAAAATTTGCACAAATATGATTATTTTAAGCAATTATTAGTATTGATAAATATGATTCATTATTTAATTGTTTTAAGGTAGATTTTTGAAAATATATAGTATTATATAAAAGATTTGGGCACAATAAACCCTTTTATTTTTGTGAGCATGATATATGTAGGAAATAATTTAAATACAACTTTAAAAATTCGATCGGCATAATTTATTCATTTCCACTCGGTATAAAATCCCTTGAACTATTCGTTATCGGTTATAATATTTGAAAGCATGTTGAATTATTTAAATGCACTGAAATGATTTGATTTAGAAATGGTAAAGGAAATTCCGAACTTTGATATGCTTTGTTTAGGCCCTGATGCGGTGGGTTATAATAACCGTTCCTTTGGCCTCGCCCCTTAGAGGAGTAACATATAGGGGACTGATCAGTAAAAACCATAGAAAATGAGATGATTTTCAGTGCTATATTCGTATTTTTGGTTATTATTTGATTCAACATGCTTCATAATCAAATTACGATAATTTAATTGTATGTATATCCTCGATATTTGTTATGCACGATCGGCCCCCATTTACTGAGTATTTCCCCAAAATACTCACCCCTTACATTCCCACCCAGATAAGAACGAGGAACAAATCGAGGGTGAAGAGCAAGATTACTTTTGGGGATGGTGATGAAGCAGATCCCATTTGAGACTAGTCGAATTTATTCTGTCTTTAATTTTATTATCATGTATTCCGCTTCCGCATTTTATTTCTATCGCATTGTAAAGACGATTATTTGTTATGAAAAAGACTGGTTATTTTGATTTACTACGAGGCTTGTTGTTTTGCAATTATGTGATTGTGAGACAACGCCGGTGTCAACTAACCCCGGTCTCGGGGCGTGACACAATGAAAATACAAGCATGATAAATGTTTTGGATTTCAAGATACGAACACACAAGTACAGGCTTAAGTATAAAATAAATCAAATGATGAGAAAAGTTTGAAATGGTCTATTTAAATTTATAGTTATATACATCCAAACAAGGTTAGTTGAGTTCAGCTACCTTAAGGCATTTCGTTTATCTAGTAATTCACATTTATTCTTTTTTCGATCGCAAAACTTTTAATATTATTGAGATTAAGAAATATCTTTGGTTATAAAATCTAAAAACCAAAAAGAAAAATCCTCGAGATTCCAAACAAAAGAAGTTAGGTGAGAAATAGCAAAAGATGCCACTGAATCTGCAATAGTTTTCGTCTTGCGCAGAATGTGGTTTAAAATGATTTCGCCACATTTATTCTTATATATGTGAGTTTCATTGTTTTATGTGCGTATGAAAATAATGATAATTGGATAAATCTTAAGATAATACCCTAATTGTAACAAAAATCATAATAAAAATAATAATAATAATAATAATAGTAATGATAAATATTGGAGTAATAACAACACGTGTGTTGTTCATAATTATTATAACAAAAATAATAACAATAAGAATATATTTTTTAAGAATCAATTTTTGTTCATCCACGTGCAGTAGATGAGGGCAGACTGAAGATAAACTGTCGAGTATTACAGAAACTTGAACCTCTTTATTTTTTTCTGTGCGAACCTCGAATATATCTTGTTCTGAATCTTTTACATATTTCATTGAATAAATTTATCTTATCAAAATATATGTGATAAACATATACTTATTGCGTAATACATAGGTGAATTTTATCTATTCAGTAGTTGGATTGAAGTGTAGATTTTCATTGATTTCAAGGCTTGGCCTGCCGAACTTCTTGGCCGGCATAGGAACAGCACCAGCATCCGTAATAGCCATAATAAAGACCACAGCAGCCATACACGCAACCATTAAAAAACCCAGCTCCTTCAATTCGACATATGAACAACACGTGCATTTGTAAGGGAAAAAAATTAGTTGTGAGCATATAATTTGACATGTTTTTTTGTTAGGAACAATTTTTTTTTTAATGACATGTATTTTCGTTTTTAAAGATAGGGAAAAATGACAAAATTGATCCTAGAGTAAATCTAATTGTGATATTGATCCGATTACTTGGCAAACTATCGTATCAATCCAATAATTAGCTGAGAAAACTAATATCAGTGTTTATATTTTATTCGAAAGTTTGGGATTGGCCAACAAATTTTTAAAATAAAAAAAGAAAAAATAGCTAATTTAGTAATCTACTTTGTCATGTTTGTTTTTGATCTTCTAACTCGCCAAAGTTGTGTTTACAAGCTTGAACTTTGCGTATTTTTTATATTTAGTCTTATTTCATCGGAATGAAGATATTGCACTGGAAAATGATGTGACACTGAAAAATAAAGATGTGATAACAATAAAATAATTTAAAGTAAATTAAAAGTATCGAGTAGTAGCTAAATTATTTTCAGATACTAACATATAATTTATTGGTGATCAATTATTAAAAACGGAAAAAGGATAATATATTAATCTGATAATATAGATTTTTTTAGAATAATGAGTATAATTCCGCATAAAATGTATTTAAGTTTTGGATACAATATTGAAAATTAAATTTCCTTTTTAAAATAAAAACAAAGAAAGAAATACCACAATTAAGTCCAAAAACCATATTTTTTAAATATGACATTTTTTTTAACTCGGTCAAAACATTAGTAATGATTTTTTAAAATAAGTGCTTCTAGGGGAAAAAACATTTTAATTTGATTTTTCACATGTGTTTTCTATTATATTATTATCTATAGATATCTATTAATACATAAATATTATTTATATATTAAAAATTGTATGAGTCTTTAGATTCGAGAAATAATTCAAAATTTTGATATTCAATTTTTTTATTCTAAGTTCATAGCAGTTGTCTCTCGTCATCGTCAATTTTTAACAATTTTAAAATTTCACAATATTTCTTTTGACGATATATTATCAACTATTTGTTTTATATCGTTTTCATACACACACACGCACGCACGCACGCACGCACGCACACACACAAAACTGATTATCCTTTTAATTCTTAATAATTGATCATAAATAAGTTATACTTTAGACAATGAAAATCCATTTTATTACATAATTCGTTTAATGGCTTATTTTAATTGACAAAATTGGCCGTTTGATTTTGATAATTTGAGGAAAGATTCAACTGAAAATAATAATAAAAAAAGGTGAAATTAAAATGATTGTTTTAGTTTGATTTGAGGGTGGAGTTTGCCCAAAAAATAATTTAATTGTAGAACGTACCGAAATGATTATATCAAATAGTTGGAGTTGTCAAATATCCTAACAAAATAGTATACACATTCAAAGTAAATATTCTTACGTTCATCCTTGGTAATGGGAGTCTCAGCCAATTCCCTTGCAGCTACTTCGGAGGAAAAGAGAAGAAATCTGGCAATTAAAATGCCAAGAGGTAGAAGTGCCTTCAACCACATATTCGGTTTGATTTTGAATAAGAATTGATGTAGGCATATTCAAGCCTCTGATTTATATACATAGATAACAAAATTTTGATATTATGCGTAGGCCCTTGTTTATTTGGCTGTTGGGATAATGTCTTTAATTAGCTTTGTATGCTTCTAATTTCGTTTGATTAACGAAAATAACTTGCACCTACACAAATTGTTCACTTCGCCAATTGGTGCACGCCAGCCTGTAATATTCGATATTATTTTGTTCGTTTTTTTATGACATGAGAATTTGTAGCTACTATTAATCTATTCTTATTTAATCCACTCAACCAAACGAAGCTTAAGTAAACTCTTAGTCACTCTATAGTTTTCAATCCATTTGGTGGCCCTCTAACACCACTTCTTGCAGCAGAAACTTCTAAACCTAGTACCAGAAACAAGATCAAAACTACGGAACGAAGAAATCAGATTTTTTTTTACCAATTTCAGGTTTTAAACAACGTCATTATTGATTGAAAATGGTGGTGCTATATACGATACTTCGAGTGCTTTGGTGTATGAATTGTCCTACTTTGTTTTTTTTAGGTTTCGAGTATTAACTTTATTGATTATTGGCCAACATTGAGACAAGTGTATAAAGAGGCCATCAAGATTGAGTCATAATAAATAAATGAATCATATTAAACGTGTCCTGATTATGGCTTCCACTAATTTATTTGATTGAACTATGAAATATAGGACTGTTACAAAATGTTGTATCTCAATGATCCGCTCACTTATTGTTGTGAATACTACCACAACTTAGACTCTTTATTACCACAAAATTGATCGCAAAATGTGCAGTGGGATTATAAACTAGTTGGATTATCACAAATTCAAGAAATGCGAAATCAAATAACATGCATCACAAGATAACATCATAAGGAATTATGTGGTTCGATCTATTTTTCCTGTGGATTGATTCTTTCTTGATGAGCCTGATGAGAAATAATCTTGTCTTTAACTGCCCAGCTCAGTCGGTTATATACATGCATGCTTTTTCTTGTTTTGTTCTTTGCACTCTCTGATGAGTCAGCCGGAAAATGCCTAACATATATTGGTGCTGACTGGACTTTATGCCACTTCAGCACACTGTATTGATTAACACCTCACAAATCTCCACCTTGTTATCAATCCTCATTCTACCCTAGCACATTGCTCCTCCCTCATGGCCTCATCTTCGAGGCTCTACTTATGCCTCAGCTTTTAAATTGGTTATGTTCAAGCAGTGTTGCAACTTGTCAATCGGGAGCACCTTTGTGAACATGTCCGCTGGATTATCAAGTCTGCTAATCTTCATCACTTGTATCCTTCCGGTCTCAGTTACTTCTCGAACAAAGAGTGTAGCTTAACATCTATGTGTTTTGATCGTTCAAGAAAAACTTGATATTTAGACAAGTGCACATATTCCCATCTTATATATATAAGATTATAGGTATTCCATATAATTTCCCCTTTCTTGCTTATCACATCAACCAAAAATTATGTCAGTTTGCAACACATTCTTATCATTAATGCTAGAGAATAATGTAAATGATGAGGTTTGCAACAACTTTTACAATTCAATCAGAAAATGAAGGGCATAATTAGAAGCGATCTATATATCTGCATCCGATCCAAGTCAACAAAGTTAGTCATTGTTTGTAACAATATGATCGTCGTTCCAGAAAAAATTGACCCACTCACGCAGGGACGGATCCAGGAATAGAAGTTGGGGGGCTTGAACTCAATATGATAAGTTATATATTATTAAAAAAAATTTACATTATATCGTTCAACGAAGTTGTGCTCTACGAGATTTTAAAACATAAAATTCATCAGAATTTACATCAATATGTTTAGGTAAATCTCGTTCAATATAGAGTGTCAAACAATCGGCAAGAAAGTCATCCTCCATTTTATTGCGAAGTACCGTCTTCACATGCTTCATTGCTGAAAAAGCCCGCTCAGTAGTGGCAGTAAACACAGGTAATGTCAAAACAAGATTAATGTTCCATTTTGAAATAGTTCAAGTTATAATCCTAAACAAGAATAAAATAATTATTAAACAAATAAACAAGTAATAGTCAATCAACAACTCAACAACAAAATTTCAAGAAACCACAAATCACGCACAGAGAAGCTATAAAAAACAAAATAAAAAATGTATAGCCGATTCTTACCTGGATTGTTGCCTTGCCGATGAGCAATTCGATTTCTTCGGGAGTCCGCAATTCTATTTTTGTCGCTAAAGGGCTTGGGACTAAGGAGAGAAATTTTGTAGAATTGAGGTGGGGCGGATCAGAGGATATAGGATGAATTTGGTCTCATCCTTGTAAATGGACGGGACTTGATTGGACTAAGACATTGATGTACGACGGTTTTTGAAACAACCGTCGCTATTAACAACGGTTTTTCAAAAAACAGTCGCTAATAGCGACTGTTTCAATTCAAACCGTCGCCGATCCACATCGGCGACGGCTTTATTAAAACCGTCGCAAATATTAGCGACGGTTTCTAAAAAACCGTCGCTAAAAAAAAGTGGGCGTCTCTGCACTCACGTGGCTGCTAATGTCTAGGATGGGTTGTATTAATGTTATGGAAAAAACAAGCTTTGCCCACAGAAATTTAATTTTGAAAATAATATCATTACACACACACTAACATATATATATATATATATATATATATAGTCAAAATGCAACATCTACTCGTTTTAAAATGCGGAACTATTTTTTTTAAAAGCTCTCATTGTGAAAACAAACATTTAAATAAATTGCAAACATGCAGTCCCACTTAAAAACATATTTTAAAAATCATCATAAGAAGATACCAAAAAAATATATAACGGAGTAAAAGAAAAGAGTAAAATCCTATTATCCAACAGTAAAATAGAACAGTGTATAAAATACTCGTATCCTCTCAATACATGAAATCATAAAAGTGCGGAAAATCGTAAGGTCTTTGGGTCGTGTCGCTCACAGGCCCGCTGACTCAGAGTCCAGCACCTCCAGTCTCTTCGACGTCGAACTCACCTGCACCACACACGCCTAGTGAGTCTAAAGACTCAACACACTTGTACCATAAATAACAAATACTTATACATAGCACACAACAGTGAAAAATATTATATTCAAATAACTTTCATAAACTTTAAAAGCTTAACATAAACGTGATAGAGAAGACTTCTATTGTATAGAAGACTTGAGATATGTACAAATAAGCTTTCACTAGATTCGGGAATGAAAATGGGTGGTACCTCAATTAAGCATCTATGAATTGAGGTAAACAAATAAATAAAAAACACATGTAACTGGGAATAATTCGGTTTAAAACAGAAATAGATTGTAAATTAGAGGTAAGTTAAACTAGTATGTTAAAAAAAAAAATTATTGTTATATATTTTTATAAAGTAATGTTAGATGTATATCTAAATTAACACACAAGATGACATTTTTCTTTTTCAAGGGTAATATAAAATAACAAAAATAAAATAGATTTAATTGAATTTAATGTTATTTTTGTAATTTATTATGCAAAATATAAGTCTGAGTATAACTTTAAGTATACACACACAATTTTTCATTTTCATATAAAGCTATAAAAATTATGTTGAAAATATTTGTAATTATTTGGGATAGTTTATAGTTGTTGTTCAGATTATATATGATCACTCATTTTGGAGAATAAGTTGTACGTCGAAGTCTTTTCATATAAATTTGACAGAACCTTTATATTTCCACAATTAATTTCTTCTTTTCAAATGTTTTGTAACTCGTTAACCACTGATACTTGTCTATCAAGCATATCCTCTGGTTTCTTCCACTCAAGTGGTAGATGCAACTTTTAATTGTACATATAGTTGTCGATCTGTATTATCTGGAATGAAAAATTCTGCCATCAAATTTCACAATTTCATGTGTCGAACCTTCTTTGCTAGTCATCACTTTCAAATTCAACTTATCGTTATGACACTAGTTGTTTGAATAAATTATCGATTTTAATTAAGAAAATATATTAAAATTTGTAAAAATAAAATAAGTACAAGAATACAAAAGATTCGATAGTATTTCACCCAAAGTTACGTTCACTTGACACCAATGCAAATTTTCACTATATTCAAATCAATAATACAATAAGAATTGCAAGAGTATCAAATATATGAGAATTATTTTTCTGCTCTATCTGTGTATGACCAATCGAATAAATTCTTTTTTTTTTTGAATGCGAATAGTTATTTTTTCCGGCTGAAATTGAATATTTTTTAAATAGGGAACTGATTTTAATAAGGATGATCAAATGCTATATAAAATTTTCAAAATAAGAATGAAATAACGGTAAGTATTCTTCAGATTTTTCGATTTCGAAAAATTCAATGAAAATACAAACATGATAAATGTTTTGGATTTCAAGATAAGAACACACAAGTACAGGCAAAAATTAAATATAAAATAAATCAAGTGATGAGAAAAACTTTGAAATGGTCTATTTACCTCCATTTATATTTATATAGCAAAAATTAAATATAAAATAAATCAAGTGATGAGAAAAACTTTGAAATGGTCTATTTACCTCCATTTATATTTATATATAAGCATCCAAACATTGGTAAGTTGAGTTCAACTACCCTTAAGGCATTGCGTTTATCCAACGATTCAATTTTTTTTTTACGCAAAACTTGTAATATTATTGAGATTAAGAAATATAATTGGTTACAAGATTTACAAACCAATAAAAAAAAATCTCCGGGCTTCCAAACAAAAGAAGTTGAGTGAGAAAAAGCAAAAGATGTCAGTGAATCTGCAACAGCGTTTGCCGTACGTCGAATGTGGTTTAAAGTGGTTTCACCACATTTATTCTTATATATATGAGTTTCATTGTTTTTCCGTGCATACGAAAATAATGATAGTTGGTTAAATCTTAAGATAATACCCTAATGCCAACAACAATCATAATAATAGTAATAGTAATGATAACGGTATGAGTAATGATAACTGTGTGATGTTTATAATTATTATAAGAAAAATAATACAAATAAGAATATATTTTTTAAGAATCAATTTGTGGCCATCCATAATAGATGAGGGTAAACTCAAGATAAATTGTTAAGTATTACAGAAACTTGAACCTCCTTATTTTTTTTCTATGCGAACCTCGAATATATCTTGTTCTGAATCTTTTACATATTTCATTGAATGAATTCTGTCATGTATCTTATCAAAAGATATGTGATAAACATATACTTAATGCGTACGTAGTACATATGTGAATTTATCCATTCAATAGTCGGATTGAAGTGTAGATTTTCATTGATTTCAAGGCTGGGCCTGCCGACCTTCTTGGCCGGCATAGGAACAGCACCAGCATCCGTAATAGCCATAACCACAGCGACCAAACCAACCACCTCCAATTCGACATATGAACAGCACGTGCATTTGTTAAAAAAAAAAAATAGTTGTGAGCATAAGATTTGACGTGTTTTTTTGTTAGGAACAATTTTTTGTTAAAAAAAATTGACATGTATTTTTTTTTAAATAGGGAAAAATAACAAAATTGATTCTGGAGTAAATCTAATTGTTATATTGATCCGATTACTTGGCAAACTGCCGTATCAATCCAATAATTAGCCAATAAAAATAATATCATTCTTTATATTTTGGCCAACAAATTTTTAAAATAAAAAAGAAAAAATAGCTAATTTAATCATCTATGGTGTCATGCTTATTTTTTGATCTTCTAACTCGCCAAAGTTGTGTATTAATCCCTGAACTTTGTGTATTTTTTATTTTTATTCTTATTTCACCGGAATGAAGATATGACATCGGAAAATGTTGATGTGACACTAGAAAATACAGACATAACATCAATAAAAAAATTTAAAAGTAAATAAAATAATAGATTAGTAATTAAATTATTTTCAGATACTAACATATAATTTATTTGTTATCAATTATTAAAAACTGAAAAAGATAATATATTAATTTGGTAATATAGATTTTTTTAGAATAATGACTATAATTCAGCATAAAATATTTTTTATTTTTGGATACGATATTGAAAATTAAATTTCTTTTTAAAATAAAAACAAAGAAATAAATACCACAATTAAGTCCAAAAACCATATTTTTAAAATATGATTTTTTTTTTTAACTCGGTCTAAACCTTATTAATGATTTTTTAAACTAAGTGCTTCTAGGGAAAAAAAACATTTTAATTTGATTTTTCACATGTGTTTCTATTATATTATTATCTATTGATATCTATTAATAGATAAATTTCATTTATATATTAAATATTATATGAATCATTAGATTCGAGAAATAATTCAAAATTTTGATATTCAATTTTTTTATTCTAAGTTCATAGCAATTGTCTCTCGTCATCGTCAATATTTAACAATTTTAAAATTTCACAATATTTCTTTTGACGATATATTATCAAAATCAAAACGGCCAATTTTGTCAATTAAAATAAACCATTAAACGAATTATGAATTTTCATTGTATAAACTATAAAGAATAACTTATTTGTGATCAATTATTTAAAAATTAAAAGGATAATCAGTTTGTGTGAGTTCAAGATACAAGATACACCAACCGCAACACACACCCTCACAAGAACATATTGTTCACTCTTGAAGAATCACTTGTTGATTGTAAAACCCTGGATTTTGTCGTATCGTGATCTCATCATATTAATATTAGATTAAAATTTGATTATACTAAGATGATATAATCTTGGATGTTAATATTTAAATCATTCAGAATATAAGATATTTTTGGGTATCAATCTAATGATTTATTAAGGAATTTCGAAAATTCCTGTGCAAGCAATCCTAGCTATTCGCGTTTTTTTTTCTTCAAGAATTCAAGGTAAGTGGGCTGTTTTAAATGTGAAATTTTCGGTTTTTTTCGGTCAAGCACCGTCGTTTGTCTATGCGTTTTTATGAAAAGTTGGTACGTTTAAAAAATTTATGCTCTGTGAGGATTCCTTGAAAATGGGTGGAATTCCAACATATGGCCCTTGGCGGTGGGATAGAACCGTTTTATGGCCCTGCCCCCTTAGAGGATTAAAACTTAGGGACTGACGTCAGTAAACCGTTGAAAGGTGAAAAATCGCAGTGTTATCACGTTATGAAATTGATTATGAAAAGCATGCTATGTTGTGATTCGAAATTGTTATAAAATTTTATGTGGTATTCAAATTTCCCCCACTTGCTGAGTATTCCCAAAATACTCACCCCTTACACCCTTCCCCAGATAAATCCGAAGAACAGGTAGAGGAAGAAGAATCTGAGCAATTTTGGAGCTGGTGATTTATTTAATTTTCGGCATTGGTAGAAAAGGGATTTTTTTGAATTTTAGTGTTCTAAATTTTATGTAAGACGTTTCCGCAAATTTATTTTATTTCAGTTGTAAAGACAGTTGTTTTTTTGAGAAATTATGAATAATAAACTGGTTTTCGGTTTATACTATGCTACGAGGCTGGTTGTTTAAATTGTGTGATTGTTAAACAACGTCGGTGTCAAATCCCGAGTTTCGGGGCGTGACATTGATAGTCGGGTATTTTTCCAGTGGATTGATTCTTTCTTGGTGAGCCTAATGAGAGATAATCTTTTTATGTCTTTAACTACTCAGCTCAGTAGGTTATATACATGCATATGTTTTTTTTGTTTTGATCTTTACAGTCAACCAGAAAACGCCTCACATATTATAGAGTGAGTCTCATGTGAGACCGTCTCATGGGTCATAATCCGTGAGACAGGTCAACCCTATCCATATTCACAATAAAAAGTAATACTCTTAGCATAAAAAGTAATACTTTTTCATGGGTGACCCAAATAAGAGAACCGTCCCACAAATTTGACCCGTGAGACTGTCTCACACAAGTTTTTGCCCATATTATATTGGTGCTGACTGGTTTTGATGTCACTCTACCACACTGGATTGATTAACACCTCACACTTATAATTATGTTCGTTGTTGCAAGAAACATTATAGGTGGAATTTGAGATTATACGGGAGGAAAATACTTTAATCAAGGTGTAATACTCTTGTCCTATATTAAAAAAAAAAAAAAAAAGTTTATAATGAGATAAAATTGACTCATAAATCAATTTAGACTAACTATTTTCGTAAAATAATGACGGATTCGAAGTAGTTGTTATAAGGGTTCACGTGTTTGTGTGGGTCTGGGCCCGGAGCGTTATAGAAGGTGTTACGAAGTAATGAATTAACTAAATTAAATTGAGATTTCAAACATAATATCTAGATGCAATAGAGACATCATGTCATCTCAATTAATCACGCGATTCACATCAAAGCTCCAGTAAAGAATTAGTTTTAATGGATTTATCTAGTTTTTTCTCTCGTGAAAAGCGAAATCAATCTTTTTATTTGAGAGAGGGAATGAATATAAAACTGATGATGCTAAAAAATTCTCGTATCTAAGGTTCGGTCTGGCGAGCTAAATTCACCAAATGATAGTATCCGACCGTGTAGAAATCCCCTTGTCGGGATGTAGCAGAACTGAATCCTGCGTAGATGAACAAACGTTAGATGGCGTCGGAAGTGTTTACGACGTGGCTTCTCCAATGCTTAAGTCAGTCCAAAAAGCAAACTTAAGTAATGAAAATATATTAGTGTTTGTGTAAAACAATGAGTGAATGAAATGAAGGGTGGTACTTGGTATGTCTAGAGCAGGGAAAGGCAAGTGGGGAAAACTCTAAGTAGAGTAAATTAACTTAAATAAGGGATTTGGTCTGATCTTATCTCATCTTTGGTAATTTGTAGTTTGAATGATATAACTCTATTTTTTTGGGATTATGGCAGAGGACTTTGCCCACCGCCTTATGGCCATGAGTTTAAATCCGGATCCACTTAGGTCAGCTGTTCGGACATGCCGTGTTGAACTCCTCCACAATCGCCATACTGAGGAGTGATTCTCGAGCCAAGGAGAATTGAGCTCAGGTTGGGTACAAGTCGATTTTACCATTTTCAAGTCAGGTAGGATTTCCGGAGGTTTCAAAAACCATGAAAAAATTATCAAATTTAGAAGAGCATAAAACATGAAATGTGTTAAAATATGAGTTAAGAGACCAAGTAAAAATTAATAACCTTTGGCCAAAATCGGAGTAGTTCTCCTACTCGACTTCACATTATTTATCATCTTCAAAGATTGACCTAATTTTGTCACACTTTCGGCGGTCAATTCCAATAATTAATTCGTTGATGATTTATATAAATTTATTGAGTGAAAATAAAACTATACTTTTTATTTAGATTGCGTAAAAGGATATATATATATTGGAAAATATTTAATTCGTAGATGATTTATATAAATTTATTGTGTTGAAAAAAAAACTATACTTATTATTTAGATTGCTTAAAAGTACCGAAAACAGCTTACTTTCCGGGCAGACCGGGACGATTGATGGTTTGTTCTCAACTTAAAATAATTTAAAAATTAATGTTTCACTAGACGGAGCGTTCTAAAAAGGCAGAAAGTGATATCGGTTTATTTGGTGGGAACGAATGATTTTCGAAATATTTAATATTATAATATCTGAAAGTGAATTATGCTTTAATTTGGATATTGGGGGTTTTATAATTTGAATTTCTGGCCCTACCCGAGCCGACTCGACCGAGCCGGCTGAGCCGAGCCGAATATGCCATTTTTCATACCCAAAGGATTGCCAGTAAACAAAAATGGACTAAAAATTATTACGTGCCATTGGTTGTCAAGTTCACATTTAGTTTGCAACCTAAACTTTGGATGGGTTAAGGTATCCCATTCGGATCAAGTAGTTTCTTGATGACACATATTAGGCGAGCCCCTAGCCGAGCTGGCTGAGCCTACCGAAGATGGCTTTTTTCATATTAGTCAGCAAAAATTTTGGTAAAGTGTACACACCAGATCTTGATTAAAAATAATCTTACATGCCGTCATGTAACACGGATTCCGGAAGAACTTTGTATGGGTTAAGTATCCCATTCGGATCAAGTAGTTTCTTGATGGCACACATTAACTGCACCTGCAGATGGGAAAAATCATTTCAAATATCACTAGGGGGTTAAAAATCGAGCAGACAGAAATTTAAAACTCGCACTAATGAAACCAATATAAATAAACCGATGCAACAAATGAGGAGGAGAGATATATGCTTACAGTTTCAGCAGACTTGCTGTAATGAATTTTACTCGCTTTCATCAATCCAAGGCCATGTTCAGCACTTATGCTACCATGGTGCTTAGATGTCCATTCGTACACAAAGGGTTCGATTTTTGATAATATCTGTAATAACTGCCCATTAAAGCGAGTTATTTCAAATGGCAAAATGTACCAGGGAAAAGGTCATTACAGTCTCAGTGTATTGTTCGGCTGAAATATTAAGATGTAAGTTGCCATCCCCAAGGTGGCCATAAGCTACAACATTTGCTGCAGAACCTGGAAAACAGAACACGCGACTTGGTGAAAGCACAAAGATTATTTTAAGATTCTCCAACTGACAGCTGCTACGATAGTGTATTTTTGTGTTCATCATCACAAAAAGGTATTTCAGTCCAGTTTGCGAGAAATGCGTGAAAAATTCTGAATGATTTAAGATCGTGTGATTACCAAGACGCACCCGCATTTCCTCAACAAGAGCGTACATTTTTTCTGGAGGCAGAGACAAATCATATTTATATACAGCCCCAGCCTTCATCAAAGCTTCGGGTACTCCCTGTAAACTTAAAGGATTTAATGTGATTATTCTTTAAGAAAAGAAATAATATGGTTATTTGGTGCTGCTTTTAAACTGATCGCTACTGACTTTAGATATTTATTTCAGATATTAGGCCTATGTTCAGTGACACCACAAAAGGGAAAGAAAAAGAAATACCTCACGAATAGCCCAAAATGACGATGTTTGATTTATATCTTGTGCTAGAGCGCCATCTATTATCAATTCACTTTCCATGGAATGAAGAAGGAATGCTTCTAGCTTCTCTCTGATCATGCAGGGAAAAATGGTAAAAATACAAGAAAGAGTGGTTCATCGACAGAAAAAAAAAAAACCGAGTAGTATCACAATAGAAAGTGGCACAAGTATATGATGGTGGTACCTTAAAGCTGACAATGAGCTTCACTATCTTTTACAATTACCAGCGATCAAGGGCGTGTGTTATAAAATCAGATCTAATATTATGAAGACTATGGTATATCTTTGATATGATTTGACTGTTATAGAAGTGTTTCCACTATATTTACTTATTATATTTCGTCTGTATAATATGTTATGGATTGAAATCTACCATGAACCCTTTCTTGTTTTGCAGCAGTCTTCACTATTTTTTCTATATTCAAACTGATATAGGATGAATTATTTCATGCCCAAGCACTAATACTGTTGGGCCAGAAATGGAAACCCAAGAGAAGAGGCCCACATTTTTTACTAAGTTTATCAAAGAAGAGCCAAGAAACACGCGAGGCAGGGGAGTAATTCATTATGGATGGGAGTAGGAATAAAAGGAGGGGAAGATGTGGGTAGAGGGATATATCAGAATCTTGTTGAGTGTTTTTCTAGCTTTGCTAAGGGGGCAAGGAGGATCTTCCTTCTAGAGTGAGAGAGGAGAGTATATTCTTTTTCTTATTTCAGAAAACTATCAATACTCTTACAGCTTATATTCTTGCTGTGTTTGATTCATATCTTTTATTGTTCTTGATTGCTATATTTTTTGTCGCTTCACAAACATTCTAAATGGTTGTTTAAAATCTATGGGGACAAAAAATAAAAAGCACGGTTACTGTTCATGTTACTATTCACAGGAACAGTAACCACGATAATATCTACCTATGGGAAAATTTGCATAACTAAAAAAGAAATCAAGCTAATGGTTCCCAAGGGCCCATCTATGGTAATCAAGATTTGATTTTGTAATAAAAAAATTATATTATGTCACAACATGAAAGATTGATACTTGCAAGTACATAGAAGTTACTTGTCATGAGATTCCGTGCTGCCTGTGGTTTCAATCAGAATATAAAAGTTGTGAGCTGAGGAAGGCAGTGGGTCACGTAGACCGTCTAAATGCTTCAAAACCTGTCAGCCAGAGCCCCAGTGTAAGCTATGCAACATTAGGAACTACCGCTTTCACCAAAACAAATTTGTTGGTAGCCAGGAATAAAGTCAACGATGACACCAAGCAAAACTTACAAACATCATCACAACCATTAGAGCTGTAAACTAACAAAATTGAATTTTGTAACCAATTAGAGCTGTCTACTCGGTTCATAATCTTTCTTGTGTGCTTCATTTAATTTTGACAAAAAAAATGTTCACATGTTTCAACTGAAGAACATTTAAATTCACGACCAACAATATTTATTCTTAATAAGCTTAAAAATGATTAGCCACTGATCCATGTCGAACGGCCTGAAGATATGCCACTCTTCCATTAAAATAGGATCTTCTCATGGTTTATCACTATCTAATTCATTCTTCCAGTATTGATTGTTTCTTCCGGCATATCCTCATCACTCGTGCGGTAACAAGTTGTTTTTCCACTATGGATTGGTGTTGTGTGCACTTTGTAATGCATGAGGAGACGAGATGGAAGGGAAAAGAGCCAGTTGATCAACATAGGGCTTCTAAGAACTTATACAGAGTTTTTCTTTGCAAAAAAAGGTCTATTTATTATGAATTTTTTTTATCCAATCAACCAAGTGCAAAGCCGGTTTAACTACAGTCTGACAACAAAACACATAATATCCACAAACTTAAATTAAATTGAAATATATTAGTCTACGCAAAAAGGAGCCTTACGCCCTTACCAGATTCATAGCATTTATATCCAAAAATTCAAATGCAGATAGAATTTCCCCAAGCTTCCTCTTGGCTTCGGACAAAAGGATCTGAAGGAACAGAAAATAACCAAACCAGTCGGTGTAAACTCCTCACAATATCATCACAAATAAGGATTTGCTAAAATGCCACATGTGTTAGAGGATAATAGTGGAGAAAAATAGCCAAAATGGTCATGTAATTGTTCATTTTGTGTTTTGGTCCTGTAAGTATTCAATTTTGCATTTTGGTCCGGTAATTAGATTGTGTTTTAGTTTTATCAATTTTTTATGGAATGCTGATTTGGTGCCGGACACGTCTCTCATTTCTCGGTGACATGTCAGCATTTTCTAGTGTCATTTCAGCATTACCCGGCTTCGCGTCAGCACTCCGACAAAAAAAGACTATAAACCAAAACATACCTAAATCAAGGACCAAATCCAAATACTCGGAGGACCAAAACACAAATTGGGAAAAAATTATAATTTGAGAAACCAATCATCTAAAAGTGGATGAAGGTGTGGATAAAAATGCTGATTTAAAATGAACAAACACGAAGTAAATGTACATGGCAATCAACATATATATGAAATCACAAATCACCGAGAAGAAAACAAGTATGCAAAGAAATTTCTATCGAATTTATGGAAGCTTAGAGACCTCAGATTAGTAAGGTTCCAAAGCAAACAGAATTTACCAGACAGCTAGCGTAATCTTTGCAAGCAAGGAATGCAACATTTACTGATGACAACTTTGCTGGGGTAAGTATAGAAACCTTTGTTACAATTCCCAAAGACCCCTCACACCCTATGAAAAACAGGTAGCAGCCACAGTTAGCCAAAAATAGTTCATGCATGTCACCATGACATAAAAAAAAAACAACTCTTTCAGAGTGCATTCACCGATGAATAAATGCTTCAAGTCATAGCCAGTGTTGTCTTTGCGTAAAGTTCCAAGCATATCGAGCACAGTACCATTTGCTAAAACAGCTTCAAGGCCTGTAAATCAGCAAAATGTAGAGTTCATGACTGCAGAAAAACAGAAATAGATCTATACAAGCTCCAAACCGGACAAGAAGTCTCTACATAGCAGCAACTTTGAATGTAAACAGGCTTAAAAATAAATATAGAAGCAGTTTTGAGCACAATCCAAAAGGTGAAGAAAAGAGTAAGTCAATAAAAGATGGCCAAGAAGAAGATGACGAAATTAAAGTTGTGGCAAACCAACTTCTTTGATGTGAGGCAGTCGGTTTTCTGTAATTTCAGTGTTAGGCTTGAGTCGTACCAGATGCATGTGCATGGAGATGAAAAAGACTAGGCAGCATACTCACCAGCTAGAATTGTACAACACGGCTAAAAGGCTTCAAAAGTCGCAATGGGGGATTCGGCGGAATTTGGCAGGTTTTTCAATGAATAAATTAGAAAAAATGGATTAGGCCAGGATTTAATATTAAGTGTTGAATATTGATTGTATTATCTTATTAGTAGTTACAATAGGAATATTTATCTTTATCTCTTGTCTTTTAAAATTTAATTAGAATAGATTACATCACTTTATTTAGGAAGGTTTGGTAGGATAATTTTATATATCTTTGCATTGTATATTCTTCATTTGATAAGGAATAAGATTTGTGTTTCCTTCTCCTTTTTTTGCCATATTTCTCTATTAACCACATGGTATCATACTCATCAGAGATGAAAGTTTCTTTAAAGTCCCGGCCTCTTAGAATGACAGTTGGATGTGAGGCTAAAGTAGTTGAAGTACATTGTCAAATCTACAACTTGAAGAATAATAAGAAAAATAACTAGCAATGCACTAACTGACTAATAATAAGAAAACCAAGAGTTAAGTCAAGTTCACAGGACTCATCTATTCTCTTAACAACATTCATTTCAATAGGTTATATATAAAAGAAAGAAGAAATGAACATGGAAAGAGGGAGATAATAACCAATAGTTCCTCCACGGCTCCACCTCCGACATACCTAGAACTCATTTCTTGAACACCCAAATAATGCCTTTATTCGATAAATATTCAATCATGGATGCAACTGGAGGGCATCCCGTTCAATTTACTCTTCCACGGGAAGGCATCCCTTTCCATTTAAGTGCCTAGCGTTATTTTGGCACCGTTATTCTTCTCTTTAAAAAAATCCCTTCATTACTATTGCAACCCAAGACGACTGAGGTGAGTGGAGTGGAGAAGGAACAACAAAATGGATCTTGTTTGAGCTTGAACATTTAAAAGCAAAACGAATAAATTATGATGTCAAATTCCTGAAAATCTAATGGGGTTAAATGTTGTTTAAATTAAACCAGTCCAAGTTCATTGCCTTTCCAATTCAAAAGATCCAGTTCGTCAAGTCCAAATCCAGTGCATAATTAATTACTCTTTGTAAATTTATTCAACTGAGTAGTTGTCTCGAATTGGTTCTTAGAAGAATTTATATGGAAGCACCATCCCTAATTTCAGAATTTCTTCTTGTAAATAGAAACTACGAAAGTTGACTGTAAAAATCCATTTGGAATTAAAGAAACATAACTCGACCCAGTTCATGTCTTATCTCAGAAGATTCTACAGTTATCAAAATACCAAACCACCCATCCACAAACAATTATTATTAAACAGAGGATATTGACAAAAAAGATGGAAAAAACTCACCAAGAACACTTCCATGAAGTGAACCAAACCGGATAAGCCTCAGTCCTCCAGCATTCGTTGCAATATTCCCTCCAATTTGGCAGCTTCCTTTGGCACCTAAATCCAGTGGCATAATAAATCTGAAACAAAAGCATAAATTATAGGAAATTAGGAATTGCAATCGAGCGTAAAAAAACTCATATGTATGAGTTTAACGTTTTCAAAGAAATTAGGAAGAATGATATATGCTTCGGTCATTCTCTATTTCTCTAGTAAGAACAGGCCCACAAGATGCTACATTACTTCTAAGCCACTTCCAGCCCAAGAATATTGAAATTCACCACATAATTATATTTTGCCGTATTATGCTTAAAAATATTAACCAGTGCTCCTTGCTGCTCAATACTGAAAAGACAACACTATCCACTGGAGATTGGTCCTTTGTGCTATTCATCATATATTAGTAATTGAACTATGAATCAGTATTATATGTTGCTCATCTACTTTGAAAGTAATTACTATTTACTATACACCGTGTACTGCAACTTGGTATTGCTCATCTTCAACGTTGCTGCAACTTCGTATTGCTCATCCTGTACGTTGAGATGCATATGAGAGTAAAAGAATTGTGACACGAAACATTGGAGAAAGGAGAACCGAAAATAGGAGTTAAGAAGATGCAAGGTGGTCAAGTGTCCCAACTATCCTACCAAAAAAACAAGAATTTTTAAAAGACAAATTTGACGTGTCAACTATGGATCATTGATTGGACAATACAACCACAGGACCAACATGTAGATATGGTTAATCAACTGCAATCAACGTTTTCTACTCTTTTCCCTGGAGGTAACAATGGCCCACAACAAATACAAAGGCAAATTTGCTGCATCTCCGAGCATTTTCCCAACTATATTGTAAACATGTTTAGCCTTTATGATAGGAAGTCCTCCTCGGAGACTATATATTAAAGTTTCTGTCACTCCACAGATCTGAGCAGCAGTGAACTTCAGATCTGGCTTAAGCTATGTTCAAGACAATCCGGACACTGCAACATTGCATGGTAAAAACACCACTTCAATTTTGAATTAGAACATCACTATCAAATGATGATTTCAAACCTGTTACTGGGTTACCAACACAGTTTCTTTCATATTTTTTGGAAATACTAAATGAAGGCTAGATGGTTAGCGCAACACATAAATCTAAAAAACACGAACTTTTTTTGGTGGCCACTGCTGAAACTTAAGGAGGTGGTGCAGCATCTTAAGGATCATCTCTATTTTTTTTCTCTCATCAATACCCTAAAGCTTTGATACCATGTAGAAAAATATATTAGTATAAAAACAAGTGTTTATTATCACTTCGAACTTGATACGTAAATGATAAACATGTGTCTTCTATCTTAGATATATGTGTCTTCTATCTTAAATTATCTAACTAAATCAAAATATTATATATTCCACATTAGAATGATATAATCCCTCAACACTTATCAAAAAGTGATAGTAAATAGTAATGAGCGGATTTTGATATATTATTAGTTAGCGTGTTTTTGATAGGTTGCGAGAATAGTTAGTTCTTCAAAGTCGACTAATCAGTCAAGAAATTAAAAGGTAGATTTAATTAACTTGTAACTATTGTATTAACAAGGCGTCTGAACTCATGGGGGGAGATTACGTTGAAATCTATGGGAGTATGTAGGTTGCAAGTATATTGAGTTTGTTGTTTTATCGGGAGGCTCATTTTCAGGGAGATTAAATTTATTTTTTTATCAAATATGATGACATTAATGCATAAATATGTCCATTAAGAGTTGGGAGTGTTACATTTTGAGAAGTAGAACAAAGAACAGAAAAGTACCCTTGATTATCCAGAAAAGATATCAGGTTTTCCAGAATGCATCCAGCTTCACAAACCAGTATACCACTAGTCTTCAGCATTAATGAAACCGAGTCAAAACTTCATAAGCAATTTACTGAATATAAAAAATGTACTATGAAAGTAACCAAAGTTTCTTTAAATTTTATCATTTCAAGAAGAAGGGGCACCGATTAAAATTTTCCAAACAAAAAGATGGGGCGATGATGATAGGACTGACTACGCACAAAGGATAAAGCAATCCTCGGGATCATTAAATTTATAAAAATTAGGAGCTTTGTTGTCAAATGCACTAAAAGTGCTAAGCATAAATGCCTACTCATCTAGGAATGTGATAGGCACAACAATGTATTAACCAAAAACTCGATGGTTCTTTTATTTTCGAAAGGAATAATCTCTTAGCCGTGGCAACCATTACCTTGTCAAATGAAAGGATATTATTCATGAAACCGACATTGACAATCACCTGAGCATAAATAGGATACACAATTAAATAAAGTCATTACAGCATAGAAATAATTCTAACAACAAAAATGCTAACAATAAAACTTCACACCAACACACATTAGCCAAAGATAGCAGATTTTGTACCCAACATGTCACTTTGGAATGTTGTACAGACTACAGTTTAAAAAGCTTGACTCAACTATTGTCTCAAAGCAATAATTGCCCTGCTAAAAACATTTATCTTTGGACTGTTGTACGGTTTAAAAAATTGGGGATGGGGTCACGTATCCGATTCGCGTGATTGCATGGAGTGCAATTATTGGAAATAGATTTTTGGAAGCAATAATTACCCTTAGTAGGAGAACGATCAAAACATGGTGTTTGATCATGTATGTTTAAAATATTGGAATTGCGTTGTTACAACTAGCTATTACTTTTGCAAAAGTGACAAGAGTTCGATCCTACACTCTGAATAAAATTATGGATGAGATATTGACTTCTATTCTGATCTTGTTTTTGGTTGGTTTCTTCGATGTTTCTTTTCACAAATTGAATTTCCAACCATTTTTGCTGAGTCATGTTAGCTTCTAATTTTGCAAACATTAGTTTGATCAATTTATCTACTACTAATATGTCTAATCCTCGCTACATGTCAATATCTTCCCCCTAACATTCATCATCCCTTGGGCTGATAATCTTAATAATAAGCAATTGGTTTGATTTCTTTGAGAGTGACTAAAGCTTCGACCTATAAAAGAAAGATAACAGTCCACTCGAATGGTCTTTTATCAAAAGGAGAAAAAGTAATATGCTAATACCTCATCAAAAACAGGTACACTTCCTCCCACTAGACCTGTATTTCCTCCTTGTGGTACAACAGCCAAGCATCTGGAATTACAGTATTTAAGAATCTGAGAAACCTATACAGAGGAAGATGGACAACAATCACTGGAAGAGGAGAACATCCTCAAGAAAGTAAACCAATTTCGCAAACTACATAGATATTCAGTAAATTCACAAGAAATAAATAAGTAGAAAAAAGAAAAATAATTCATCAGAGATATGTATAAGAAAGTGACTCATCAAAGCGCAAGGAATTGCTTATATCACATTCAGCATCGGAGGAAAATACTTCATCTTTAATTAAAGAGTTATTCTTCCTCCTTCCTCAACAAGGAATAGAATATCGTCAAACTGTAGTTTGAAACCAAGAAAAAATGACAAAAAGAGAATTTATTCATAAATTATGACAATATAAGTATATCAACAATCCATAAACCAAAGTACCCACACAGTGGCTCTAGCACCTAATTTCCCAGAAAAAACAATTAATCAATAATCCACGCTTCTCTAATACAAATTAAAACTACACACATTTAACTGTGACCTATCATGTGTGCTGTAGTTTCAACTAATAACATAATCAGTCTTTGTCATACAATGAAACTTAAATCATGAATTCAAATTACACAGAAATAATAAGCAGATAATCCAGGAGGGTGAAGCAAAACTCAAAAAATTCAGGCTCAGAACTTTTGAACTGAATATAATAAGGAATATCACTTGATTGAAGAATTGACAACAACCTCCTCCGCGCTTTTAGGTTTGAGCATTAGCTTACTTGAGCCTTTGTATTTCCGCATCCAATCTGTGTTTGCCTCATCCAACTTCTCCTCTTCCTGAACCACACCTCTATCCCCTACTATCTTCTTGAAATAATTTATATCGTCACTATTAATAACTGAAAAGGACTTGTTTCTTTGAGGTATCGAGACCTTGGAAGAAAACTTGCGATTTTCAATTCTGCAACCAGTACCATTAGATCTTTGCAAATGTATTGGAACATCATTAACAGAAACTCCGAAGATGCTATGACCCATCAAAAAATACGGTTTGTGATTGCAAGCATCTCGCTTGAACACGTGATAGGCGCTGGTCCAAGTCAAATTACTAACAAGACCTGCAATCAATCAAGGCGTAATCGGCCTAACAAAAATGAATCAGAAATACCTTTTTTTCAAAAACCATGCTAATGATAGCATACTCTGGTTTTGTATGTTTCTACACAGGGCAGTAGGAAACCATCTGAACTGCTGATCACCTTAGGCAACCCCACAGGTTATAAATCTAGGCAAACCCTTTTAACTATGTCACAATTCTAGAAATAAATTTGAGCACAAACACAACGCAGACGCAAGAAAACCAACTATAACTTACTGTGGATGGGTGGAAAAACAGTGAATCGACCCGACATGTTTAAAGCTATTATATCACAATAATGTAAAAAAAAAATCTAATTTTATTGATGAAACCATTGTCGCCCTAGGCAATCATGCAAGAAATACGAGTAACAATGAGATGAGAATTTGGCACTTGAGTAGGATGAATGAATCGAATAGAAGAATTTACGGTTCGTTCGACGATCAAACAAGTTGGCTGAAGAGTGCCTGAGAAAACGGTAACTCGATCTCCACTTCTCCATTGCCAAAAATTCCTCACTGGCTCAGTGGTCGGGGACGGGAGTTGGCGATTTAATAAGCAATATCCCGGTGATTCAGTCAGTACACCATAATCATTGTCGGAGATTACCAACATTTTATATTTGTAATTATTTTGTTAATATTTGTAACATTATTGGGTATTACCTGTTAATCATGAAAATGATTATGTAATTATAAAAAAATATTTATGATTTTTTTAGATAAGTTTGTAAATTTCTGAATTTTGTATAATAATTTAGCAATTATATTAAATATATATGTTTGTAATTTATTTATAGGACGATGGTAGTATTGGTCTTGTTTTAGTTAGAAATTTGATTATTGTACTCAAAATAATTAATCACGTTCTTAACTCATATTGATGTCAATATTTAGATTGTACATTTATCGATGAATCGAATCCAGTCAAAGCTCGTCTCAAATATTTTTTAAGAGTCGAAAAACTCGAAATATATAGATAATATTTTTTCAAAAAACTCTTATTTAAATCTATGATTCGTCGATATCATAAATTAATACTTCTATTAAAGTACAAGCGTAACAAAGTCAATTTAGTTAATATAATAAATATTATTTAATCACAAAAATTCACGTGAGATGGTCTCATGGGTCTATTTTTTTAAACGGATATTCTATATGGATTATCCATGAAAAAATAATATTTTTTATGTCAAGTATATTAATTTTTATGGTAAATATTAACAGTTATTTTTATTATAATATAAATATGTAATTTATTTAATTTAAAGAATATGATGCAACATCCAGGCGGAGTGGATTCATTCAAGAACACAGCCGCGGCGCCCGTTTCCTATTCGGGCTAAAGCCTAATCCAATCAAGCAACCTTTCAAGATTTCTCCTTTCATTCATGGCGTCTTCTTCTTCCCTAACGTCTACTATGTCTTCGGTTTTGAGTCAACACCACTGTATAAATCTCCAGAAGCGATGCTCAATTATCACCCTCAGGTTTCTCACTTCCTGCCCACGAAGTTGTTCGCCGGTTGTCTCCGCCGACCGGTTTTCCCGTAGACGCCGGGACCCCTGTGCATTATCTATCAGATTCGCCAGAAGTTTCTGGAAGACTACGATACCCGGAGGGCGCAAGCATTCAGAAATTTCAAGTCTGCACCATTTTATGCCAAATGCTGCTGCAGCTGTTGTAGACGTTGGCGCTTCCGATACTCAGCTTGAGTAAGTAAGCGCGAATCTATTTTTATGTGATTTGGCTTGATTTAGCTTAATATAGACGCAAAAAACAATGAAACCGAATTTTGAAATTAAATTAATTTAGTGGCCGTGTGAAACAAGGAGTGCTGAAAATGCAAAGAAACGAACAAAATTGTGTTTTTAGCAAACAATGAAAGGCCAAGGTTGCAGCCAGCATTTCCATCTAAGATACACTCGTATTACTTATTTTGACGTGTAAGAATTTTGATTCACCTGTACATAATAAAAGTCTATTAGATTTCATAACTAAGATGAAGGTTTTTCGTTTCCCCTGGATTGAATTAATGGAAAAAGAATTAGGAAAATGGAAAAAGAAGGATGTGGATCAGCTAAATAATGGTTTGAAATCTTATCTATGGTTGGTGAGATTTACAGATTATCAATAGAATCTGTGTGCCAATTCTAGTGCTTGTCCCTATTTCTTTTAAAAGTTTCTAAGTGGCCATTTTAATTTGAATATTTACGTTACATCTTACACAAGTTTGGTGGTGATATGTCATACAGATAATGGCACTTACAACTTTTGGTTTATCTATGTTTCTCTAGCTCTGAAACTGTGTCTGATGTTCTTCAAAGAGATCGCATATACCATGAAACTTATGGATGCCAAATGAATGTCAATGATATGGAAATTGTCTTATCCATCATGAAGAATGCTGGATACGGTGAAATTGTGGAAGTCCCTGAGAGTGCAGAAATAATATTTATAAATACTTGCGCGATCAGGGATAATGCAGAACAAAAGGTGTGGCAGAGACTTAATTACTTTTGGTTTCTTAAAAGACAATGGAAGAGTAATGTTGCCACTGGGAGGTCAGAGTCCCTGCGTCCTCCAAAGGTGGTTGTGCTAGGATGTATGGCTGAAAGGTTGAAGGATAAAATATTGGATGCAGATAAGATGGTCGATGTTGTCTGCGGGCCTGATGCTTATCGGGACTTGCCACGTCTGTTAGAGGAGGTCGACTCAGGCCAGAAAGGAATAAACACTCTTCTTTCGCTAGAAGAAACTTATGCTGATATCAATCCTGTGCGTATATCAAAGAATGCAATAAGTGCATTTGTCTCTATAATGAGGGGTTGCAATAATGTGTGCTCATTTTGTATTGTTCCTTTCACCAGAGGCAGAGAGCGATCGCGCCCTGTGGAGTCCATTGTTAGAGAGGTGGCAGAGCTTTGGAAGGAAGGTGTGAAAGAAGTAACACTTCTTGGGCAAAATGTGAATAGTTATAATGACACATCTGCTGTTGAAGAGGTTGAATCTGGGATCAACTGGAAGTATAGTGATGGATTTGCTAGCACATGCAAAGTCAAGACTATGGGTTTGCGCTTCGCTGATCTGCTAGAAAGACTTGCTGTAGAATTTCCAGAGATGCGATTCAGATTCACTTCCCCCCACCCCAAAGATTTCCCTGATGAGTTGTTGTATGTTATGCGAGACAGATATAATATCTGCAAAAGCATCCATTTACCTGCACAATCTGGGAGTAGTACTGTATTAGAGAGGATGCGAAGAGGATATACCCAGGAAGCATACATTGATCTGGTAAAAAAGATAAAAACCATAATCCCTGATATTGGGATAAGCAGTGATTTCATATGTGGTAAGTTTCATCACGATCACATTCATTTTGCTCAATCCCTTTGCTGCTTTGTGGAGGATTTTTTGAATACTAAATAACTATTGCCCTTGATGGAGTTATCTGATTGTTGTGCACAATTCGGAAATTTTCCGTGAAACTTTATCTTTTATTTATGGTGGATGTGATCATTGATTTTTGTCAGACTGAGCTTTGTTATTCCCGCTTCAAGTTTTACTCTATTTAAGAATCTGTACTTGTCTGAGTTACCAGTCTTTGTTCTATATTGTTTAGCACAGTAAGTATAGCAGTTTCTGAACATGTCTATTTGCTTTGCAAATTATTCATATATTTGTTTCTAGCCTATTTACTGTCTTTCAACCTACCTGATCCACCTGCTTAGTTAAAACATGTTCTTATCATTGCTTTTGTCCTTTCCCGCTTGAATATCCTATTGCTTCTACGGTTGCATCTCTCAGATTCTGTAATTATGTGTCATTTCATCTATCCTATTTATTTTGCCTCACATTTGAGTTTATTTCATGTTGACTTGTTGATATCCCCTTGAATCGTATCACATGTCTTTGAATTACCATTAGTCTCCCTAAATAATTGAAGGTTGCTCTATGTTTGGATGTGCAATATGTTCTTGTCATTGCTTTTAGCCTTTCCTGTTTGAATTTCTTCTTGCTGCTACTTCTCTATCTCTCAAATCCTGTGATTGGAACACCATATGTCATCTATCCATTTTGTTTTGTTTTATGTTTGAGTTTATTTCTTTTTGACTTGTCATTTGAATTACCACAGGTCACCCTTAAAATTAGAAGGTTGCCTCTGAGTTTGGATGTGTCCAAATGAATCACCACCCTCGTTTATGCTACACATTTTTGTTTGTGGGCTTTTTTTTTTATTTCAAATTTGTTTTGCTGGCAACATCACTCATTATACAAATTACAATCAAATAGAGTTTGATCCTTTTGTTGGTCGTTGGCCTATAATGTTCTGTGAAATTTCCTAATTAAATCCAAGCTATAAAATACTAAATTTTTTTAATCATGTGCTTGTTGCATACCTAGGATAATTCCACTCAAATAAGGTTGCCTTATCAGGATGTGATTTGCTGTCCCCTGCTGCCACCCTCTTTCTAAAAATTTAATCCGAGGAAGGCCCGTTTTTCTTGTCGACGTGCATGCTTAAACTGACATAGTACTTGGAGATATTTAGATCATCCTTGAAATACATGAAGCCATGTTAATTTAGTTTTTACTTTGTTGCAATGCGAAACAAAGTGAGGACTACTCCCTTTTTGGCGGTTGCCATATCTTCTGAAGAATTTGCTCACTTCTGCTTCTAATGATATTACAGGTTTCTGTGGGGAAACAGAGGAGGATCACCAAGATACTCTAAGCTTAGTTCGAAGTGTTGTCTATGACATGGCATACATGTTTGCTTACAGCATGAGGGAAAAGACCCATGCCCACAGGAACTATGTTGATGATATTCCAGATTCTATTAAGCAGAGGAGGCTAACCGAACTTATTGATGCTTTCCGAGAGAGCACAGGTCAACACTACGACTCTAAGATAGGATCCATCCAACTTGTATTAGTCGAAGGGACCAACAAGAGAGCGCCTGATACAGAGCTCATTGGCAAAAGCGACAGAGGCCACAGAGTATCGTTTTCTAATATCCCTATACCAGATATGATCAAGAATGATGGGAAGCGAAATCCTGAAGTTGGTGACTTTGTGGAAGTTCGCATAACGAAATCTACAAGAGCATCTCTTCACGGAGAGGCGCTTGCGATCACTAAATTAAGCTCATTTTATGTCAGCACACATGAAGAATCTGTTGCCTGTGCTGAGAGAACCTGACTGTGGTCTGTGGTAAGAATTTTTTTCAGTTTCTTCTATCAAGTGATTCTGTGGGTAACCCTTTTCTTCAAAGTTATGTGGTCATTCATTCTTTGCATAATCATTATGTATATATTAAGGGCAGTCTGAATTCACAAGGCATAGATCAAAAATTACTTTAATAAACTCAAATTTTTTTAAAAAAAATTGAAAATCAAAATATTTTTAGTATTTGGTTATGTTATTAAAAGGGAAAAAATCAGAAAAATCTTGAACAAAATCCTGTAAGCCGCCGCAATGTTTAATTTTCTTTTGGGATTCTTTGGGGAAAGATTTTGGGAAAATATTTGGTGTAACGATTTGGGGAATATTTTGTTCTGTAACGTGGATACGACATTTTCAGGAAACATTGTTTTTGCACAAAAGCCAAACTCCTTTTCTATCCATCTATTTTAAATTTTACAATTAAATTAACATTTTTTTAAAATATTCACCACTATTTCATTAATGACAAATAGTTTTTTCCTCGAAAATTTCTCGAATTTACATGTACAGATGTATCCAATTTGTATTTAATTAATTTTTATAATATATTTAAATACTTTTTATAGTCTATTAATAATCTATTTATATATTACTTTACACAAAAATAAATTATGTGCACAATTCAACTAAAATTAAATTATGTATCAATGTCATGTATTAAATTAAATTCAGTTTTTTAAGAAAATTTATTATATTATTTTTAAATATTATTAATTTTATTTAAAAATGAAAAACAACAATCAGGTTATCCTCTAAACTAAAGTTCGAAAAAAATACACTTTAAATATTCTTATTATTTTATTTATAACAATTATATTATTCCATAATCTATTAACTTATATTTTTTTTTAATTCAATATAAGAACATCTTACGATTCAATAGGAAAATAATTTTATTCAAGGGTATTTATGAAAATTTCTACTAAAACATAAAATTAATTCTTCCAATAAACATCACACCAATCACAATATATACAATCACACTATTTTAATCACTTACACTAAACAAAATATATATTTTTACATTCCATTAATTATCTCTATATTTCATTTCTATCACACAATAATATATCATCGATTATCTTATCATGCTAACAACTTATCTATGTCATGCTAAGATGATACTTTAATTTTTTTTTTAAACGAGGATCAATCTTAGGTTATTTTCGAAGATTCAAACCTTGCATTTTGCTTTCCACTGTCTCCTTATATATATATATATATATATATATATATATATATATATATATATATATAGTTTCCTCTTGATCATTCCTACCCAAATTAAACCTTCAAACATATGTCGAATGAATAGTTAACTTTTAACGTCTGACGTTATATACAGTTCTATTTATACATATATCATGCATTCAATAAGGAAATAAACTAGTATATATGCAGTATGGATATAGACTTTCCTATTATGCTAAGTTTCTCATGCCAAAAGCACCATCATGCTTTAGGCTCTAATCAATTATAAATTAGTTCTAGTGGTACCATCATATTTTTTGCATTCTATATTGTTTCGATCCCAGTAGTGTTACTCCTTTGATATTGTGTGTAGATTCAAGTACTGACTATTGGGACAAGACAGAGTTGTGACTGGTCCGTCTGGTCGACACACTATATTAGACTGGTGGAGAATTAGTCACTATGGCAGTGTACCCGAGCCTTGTCTTGCTCGAGCCGATATTGTGTTGCATTTATCCATTGTACAGCTTTTATTATGATTACTCTTGCATTTGAATATACCGTAATCATACATTACATCCATATATCATTCGATACAATACATGTTTTTATTTCGATTTTGATCATACTCGGCTATTGTTCACCCCTTGGAGACGGTTATTGTTTTGTGCAGATGATAATCAAGAGAAGGATGCCACTAACAGTGATCATGGAGAACAAGGCAAGGAGACTAGTAATAGCATCTTTTCATATGATTGTTCGGGTCTTGAGGATGGAAATGATCCCAATATATATGGACCCGTACATTTGGGTCCCAACGATGAATCCAGTGCGTTGTTATGTAGTAAGCATTGGAGCACCTTTTTGCAAATGTCAGATTTTGTAGAAAAAAAAAAAAGAAATCAAACTTGATAGATTCATGTGTTAATATTATGAATGAAAAATTCTCGCCGTATTTTTTAAAATCATTAATTAATTATTACATAATAATTAATAGCCAAAAATTAAAGATTGGATTATATGTTGTTGAAGGAAATAAGAACACATCCCCAAACTAATTAGTGGCATGGCTCGACCGAGCTTTGCCTAATGACTTAATAGTTGTGACTGAATCAATATGATTTAAAATTTGGCTAAATGGTGGATTTTAATTTATTTAACCAACACATGGCTCAATGAATCCTTGGCATTTATACTATGATTTGGTCACAACAATATGATAACTAATAAAAATATGAATATGTATCAAGACGTATGGTTCAAAGCATGAAAAACAACTTAGTGATTCAGATTTAGGCTCGAAACCATCAAATTAAAGCAAAAACAAAATAAATTCTAGTGTTTGTTTTAAGTTTACGAATGATTATGAGTAAATCTAGTGCAATCCTCTATCAAAACATCGACTCAAATCTCTCACTACTTGTTAAAATGTTGAAAAGTATGTTGTGATCGAGTGACATAAAACTTATAGGCATAGTTTGGTACACATGATAAGATAAACATGTGATATATAATATAAGGATAAATAAGATGTAGGATATTATATTTAATGTTTGGTATGATTTTAATAAGAGTGATTAAATTTATATATTAGATTGTAATGACAAAATTAACCTTATCATATAAATTTTATAATTTCAAAGTTGTTGCTTTAGTTCATATTTTTTATCTGTTCATGTGCCGATAGTACTTGCATGATTTATTTAATTTTACCTAATTTTATATATTATATAATATGATAATTGAGCCCTTGATTTTGTGAGTCAAGTCAAATATCAATTTTTAAGATTAATCGAGTGATACTAATAATTTTATTGAGATTTATAAAAATTATTTATATAATTATCTCGAATTCATTTATATAATTATCATATTATATAATATATAAAAATAAATAAAATATCTATTTGATTTTAATTTCTACCTACTAGCATAGATTTATAAAAAATCATTTATAAAATTAAGAATAATTAAGTCATTTGTAGTGCATTTTATCATTAAATTAAAATTATCACACCTTCTATTAGGGATATTTTATCCTTCTAAAAAATTATTTATCAAGGGCCATGACATTATCATGAGCTTTTTAAAAATGTACCAAACATGGGATAAGGAAGATTATTTATCAATCCCTTTCTTATCCCATGTACCAAACAATGCCATAGAGTTTGATATGTGCTATGAATTTGATTTACATGACATTTATGTAGAGCATTTGATAAATGTCGATGCATGAGAAAATCCCTTCTGTATTTCCCTTGTTAAACGACAATTTCTAATCTGCATCTTCAATAATTCATGAAATGCATCCGAGACAGATGGTATTGTAAATCCATGTTTAATAATCATTTTCAAATCAGAATTTTCCATTTAAATGAAATTCAACCATCCAAGCACAGCCGAAAAAAACTTAAATAAAAAGATGGAAATTTCAAAAGCCATATATTTGAAGATTTTTCAAACAAGCAGAGTGACTACTACTAGGAGTTTCAAATCCTCTTCCCAGCTTAAAATGTGTAGGAAATTATAGAGATGTATCAAGCAGTTGCAGCTTCCTTCTTTTCCTCTTCAATTCGTTGCAACTCGATCAATCTTTCTGCCCAAGCTCTGTCTCTCGCTACGGCAGCCATCTTCCGCTCCACCCGTTTCATGAGTTTTTTCTTTGTAGCCTCTTGCAACTGAGCTTTGCGTTTCCTTTTTTCAGACTGCATGGGGACAAAATATAGATTTTCATCCGAACTGGGCACAACCAGTCAAGACCACTAGAACAGTGAAGAATTTGGCACACCTTATACCAGAATAGCACAAACCAAAACTAAGGACAGCATTGTAGCTGCAATGAGAATCTCGAAGAATACAAAAACTTCTATAAAATCTAAGGGCAGCATAGCAGCAGCAATTAGAATCTCGAAGAATACAAAAAGTTTTATACAGTCTGATAGTTAATTACTAGTTCCGAAAAAGAGATGGGGAAGTAAAATAAGTTATTGTGCATCCGGAGAAGGACAAGAAATTCAAATGTGCAACTCTCGATAGTATCTCATATATAAGTCAACACTTTGTACTCGAACTCAAGTTAAAATGTTGAAACATGGGGCTTAGTTCATTTGGCTCTTTTACGCCCATTCTCGACTCCAGCTCGATAAGCATACAACAAATTGCACTATGCACACCTACTCGATGAAGGCAAGCCCGAAACATTTTGCATTTTTTTATATAGTATGTGTACTAGAATATATCATACATGTTCAGAATTGTAAATTGATTACACCATCATATTCAGCTCACGTGCTGCTTCGTTTCAAGTCAAACATGCAAAAACTAATGTTCAAGTAAATTCTTACTCGAGGTCAACTTGCAAGGCAGCTCAACTCAACAAGAGACCCTAAATCATGCATAGGTTCAGAGTTGTTTCAAGATGATCGCAAACCAAACTCACATGATTCTTTAATTGCCGAACATAATGCAGACACAAACAAAATTGACATCAGTTCTATATGATATTTTCTAATGAAACAAAAGTTTTCTGTGCTACAGCCGATGTTTGTTGGCAAGCAACAATTGTCTCTAATGTACTATATGACAAGACAATCCAATTCCAACACTTGAACCACTACATAAGAGTCACATTACAATCACCCTGTAACTTTTGTTCCAGGAACACACACTCTTTTGTAGTTGTTATAAGTGCCTGAGCCATGCAATTCGATTTCAATGAGTTCTAAATTAGTTTAACTATTCAAAGGGGTTTAGATAAGACAACAAATCCACCCATTATCTTCTTGATATTGTGTCAACTCCAGAACCTAGATAAGGACATCCCAATACTTTTCAGGATACGATGCAGTGCATTTCGATAGCCAGAAGTTTAATCCTAAACCTACTTAGAAAAATCAACAGAAACGAAATGAAGGAAGAGTAAGAAGAACAAGAATTTATACACAGAAATACCATTATAAATGCACGACGCTGTTTGATTCTCTTCTTCTCGTTCCTTCTCTTCACACTTCCCTGATTCGGTTGGTTGGGAAGTATCGGTTCTCCAGGCACGCATTTCACCCACGCATATGGCCCTAACAAATTTTCCCCAGTAACAAATTATCGATTGCATTTTACTATTAATTCACATTTGTTCCCGTCGTAAAAGACTAAGAACATAAAAGGAGGTTAAAAGCTTCGTTAATTTCGAACCTGGGGGCTTCAAGCTCGCTCTTTTGCGTCGAGGTTTATCCATGGGTCTGCGCTTGGGATACCGGGTATCGGTGAGGCTGTGGAAAGCGGAGGACGGTGGAATCCACGGGAGACTGCGGCGGAGGGGGAAGAATATGAGGCGGAGCTCCGGCGATGAGGTGGTGGAGAAGTTTGATTGGGAGATGCGTGAGGCGGGTGAGAGGATTCGGGTTACGGGTCGGATCATGGCTCTTAGGGCTCCAAAACCCATAGCTCTGAGCTGAATTTCTCGCGCCTGTGAGGAGCTCGACTTCGACGGCTTAAATGAGAATGTTGATGTTAGATGAAGTTCAACGTCGGCGTAGGTGGTGTATTTTTTTTGGCAAATTTTGAACTAAATTTAAATATATTTAAATTTATTTCGAGTACAAATTATTTTATTAAATAGTTTATAAATTTTAATTAATTATTAATATATCATATAATTATATTCTAAGCATTTATTTTTTTACTAATAATTTTTATAATTTGCAATTATGTTAGAATATTTCAGAAAAAGCTTTAATTCGAGCTTGAGTTGGAATGTAAGTCTAGCTTCAAATTTTTCTCCATATTCGATTTTATTTAATTTGTTTATACCTTGAGCCGATGATAGTTGCACTTTTTAATAATTAAAAGTATGATATGTTTATGCAATGCATGGACAAGTAAATCCATTCAAATCTTTCAATCCGAATGCGATCTAAAGTAATATGAAATTAAACAAGGAAACATGAAACGATCTATTCATAGAGATCAATTGCTTCAATCAACAGCTATGAGCTAACAACAGAAAATTAATAAATAAATTCCATCCTGTGCAAACAATAAATTCTCCTAGCAAAATGAGACAACTTTCAATGCTTTAGCACGACAGGAATGTGTTACAATTCGGTTCGTAAAAGGTTCTGGTCAAGCAGCTGCAGCTCCTAATTGGTGCATGTGGATTCAACATCTTCGAGAGTGACTGGTTGATGCAGCTACATTCACGAAGATGACCGTTTTACATCATGACTCAACTAGCAGAAAATTACTGCCCAGAAGAAGAAGAATATCGTCAACAAATCAACAGGGAACTTACCGCTTGTGCAATGGGAAACCAGTGAAGGGCACGCAAAAAAGCGTCTTCTTTTGAGGGAACGGCATCATGATTCCAGATTGTTAAATTTTCAAACGTAGCACATGTCTTCCAGCAGTTTGAACTTGAACTGTTTGCATTTTTATCAGAACTCTTCTTCCCCAAGATAGACCCTAAAAATTGAGTAAATTAAATCAAATCGCATAAAAACAGTACAGTTCAACAGGCTCCGCGCTTAAATATAAAAAAAGTAATATTGCTTTGGTCATCATTGTTTAGTGTCCCTGCAGATGGAGGATCAGCATTTGCTGCTTGAACAAAAAACAATAGAATGAAATCCAAAATGAGTGATTATACAAGTACCAGAATAGCCCTGGGGAAGGGAAATGGTGGTGCCATGCAATTTCCTTCCTCTAAAATAGGCCTCTTCCACTCTTAGACCATCCACCTCCATTTCTGCAAGTCATCCAATCTCAAAATCAGGAAACAAGGCAGGTGTTGTGCGCAGTGCATCAGTGTCAAGATTATACCTCCAGAGGGTTTGGGCTTGAAGTAGTGAGAAACAGATGTGGCGCCATTGTACTTGATGCAGCAGGGCAGCTGATGCATCTTCCCCGTCAGGTCCATCACAATCTTCCCATCCCGTCTCAGATCAATAGTGGACCTCTCATCCCTGCTGTCCATGCGTTCAATGATAGAACTAGGTATTTCTCTAGGAAAATCCCTTTCTCCCCGCACCTTGTGACAAAATAATGATCACAGCACACATGAACTAAATGACAACATCAACACTTAATTTTTCAAGTAAAACAATATAATTAGACTGCGGTATAATGTTTTTGATAAAAAAAAAAAAACCAAATTCGGTCATTCTTATCCTACTTAATGACTTGTGACTAAAAATTATGTCATAATGATGTAAAAGTACTCAAAAAATAATGTATGATTAAAGTTTGTGGGTTTATGTAAAATCCAAGTGACAGGCGAATTTTGTAATCGCAGTTTGATTTGTATTTTTTTTCCAGCTACATCACTATTGGAATATAGTCCAAAAAGTAGCTTATGCAAGTCTGATAATAACAGGACTAAAACATTGAAGAACAGATGTGCTTGAAAACACTAACTGAAGTTAGATATGATACAAAAAGTTCTCGTCACTTGTACTCTTTGAATCAGTTCACAATACTAAAGAAGTAGCCGTAATTTATAGAAATAGAAACAATTCATGAAGTACACATTTGGAAATCAGGCTTTTCATAGCATAGGATCATTCGAAACAATTATAAGAAACTAAGTTAAGATATGATCTTGGATGTTATTAAGCTCATGAATGAAAACCTGGATTTAAGATTATTCTTTTACTTTCCAATATATCCAAAATAGTAGATGTCGCAGCATCCTATTAAGAGGTGAAATCAAAATTGGAGTAAGTTAATAATCCATATAATAAAGTTTAATAAGAATAAAGTCTCAAATTTAAAAAAAAAAAAAAAGAAGAAGAAAGAAAGACATTATTTGGTTCCTAATGATTTTTACGTGAAACATAACAAATAACACAAGATTTAGTAGCATCATCTTTTTTAATATTGAAACAAATAATAGACACTTAAACATGGAACCTGAACATTCATGCAAGAGTAATACCATAACATTTTAAATAATCAATCAAATTCATCAAGCATATCAATGTACCATTTAACCGAAAGGAAGCTAATAATACGACTACGTTGAATAATTGAAATATGCAGAATTTAAAGTAAAACAATGTTACAGAATGATGCAATAGCACATAGAGTAAAATAGTTTTTTTTTAATTACTACTGAAATACACCATGATTTATGCTTTAAACCATCATTCCAAATCATTCTGATACAGAAATAAGGAATTATACTTCAAACAAAAGAATAGTGTCGGAGACAAATAAAAATTTAACCAAGAAGATAAGATCAAGATAGTTACCCTCATAATTATGTTTCCACTTTCCACCAAAACCAATACCCAAAAAATTTAAAATTGAGGAAAAGACAAAACATCGTATAATAATTTAACAATTTCATACTTAGCATCATGTGAGAAAAGAAATGAACCAAAGTATAAATTTAACTCACAATTATAGATGATCAACGTATCTCTCTATAAGGTTCAACTTCATCAGGAAATGCCAAGTCCAGTTTCTGAAATTGATGTCTTTGCAGCCGCATTAGATACGAAGCATTACAAAGTACATAACTTGAGAATGAAACAAAAAGTTATTAAACTAGACTGATGCATAGTTGTATGGAAGAATAAAATTGCAAGTCAAAATCAAGAAAGGGTAGAACGAATTATACTGTATCCATGTTTCTAAGATGTTAGTAAATGAGCAAAACAATACTATTGCAAGATAAATACAATTCAATTGGAAGCTTTCTTTTGTCTAATCACAGCATCCTTATCCTCGTTAATTTAAACCTAATCATAAGACCATGTCATCAGCTTTATTTATCCAAGATACATGATCTATATGAAAATTCACGAAACCCATGAAATTCATGAACCATTCGAATACTAATTCTTGCTAAAAGCAAACCAGTTTACCCAAACATCCATTTGAACAGAAATAAGAAAAATAGCAAAACCGAAACGCGATTCTCGTACCTTGCAAGCTTCGAAATGGAAAATTAGACGGATTAATTCCCCTTAGCTTCCTCCAATTTTCCCTCCAGTGTTGGAACTAGGATGGGTATGGGTATGGGTAGGGTTGAACCTAATTGTACCCATATTCGATTATTTCATTTGGATTTATTCCATTTTGAAAATTATTTAAATTGATAGGTAAAATATAATATATTATTTTTTTAATTAAACTTTAAAATATAAGCTTAAATAACTTAAAAAATAACAATACTAAAACTTAACAAAAATATTCTTAATTCAGTAAATATCATCTCATAAAATATATAATCTAAATAAAATAAAATTATTAATTTAATAAATTTATAGTTTTTTGTCAGTTTGTTTTTTACAAATTTAATTTGAAATCGAACTATATAAAATTCGATCTTAATATTTATATCCGAATTTTAAAATTCGATTTTTGTTTCGGTTTAGTTTTCGGTTTCTTCAGTTTTGATTTACGGTTTTTTTCGTTTTAAAAAAAATTTGAACACCCATAGATCCATCTAATAATTTTAATTTTTTTTACATGTCTAATTTTTACCTTTTAAATAAACTAATACCAAATTTTGAACAAATTAGTTTTGGGCATTGAAGGTTATAAAATTTAGAAATTAGAGAAGAAAAAACATTTGCAAAACACACACGTTCTTTGATCTCTCAAAAAACAAAACATTATTTCTTTGATTCAATGTAATTTGCACTTTGCAGAAATACATAAATGCAATCAAAAACCAAATTTGACTCTCTCTCTTTTTCCACACTTTTTTTCTATTTTTAATCAAAAATATTTTTTACTCCAAAACACACATGTTCTTAGGTTTCTTAACAAATAAAACATTTATTTCTTTTATTCAATGTAATTTACAGAATACATAAATAAAATCAAAAACCAAATTTGATTATTTTTTTCCAAACACACATATTTCTATTTTTTACTCCAAAACACACATGTTCTTTGGTTTCTTAACTAATAAAACATTTATTTATCCAATAAACAGAAGCTAAAATAACATAAACAAAACCAAAAATCATATACACAATATGAATACCAAATCTAATTCTCGATTTAGGAACATGGTTCCAAGAGAATATTACAAGTTTACGATCATATGCGCCACCAAGAGCTATAGACTCATGTTCATGAAAAACAAAAATACATAACCAATTCTTATTAAGCCCATGTTACCTAAATATTACTCCCCCTTGCAGGAAATTTAATGATATTTACAAAGAAACACAATTATTGCAACACTCTTATATGAATTAAACAATAAAAATACTGCATTTCATGGGAGCATGGATCAGATCCCTGCAGGCCATCCACCTTTCCTTGGATCACTGACAGCCGTTAGTACTCCACGAATGACATTGTCGCTTCTCATTTTCCGACCCGAGTTCGCTGTTTTGTTTAGATTTTGAACCACAAGCTGACAGATTGCCCCTCCTGTTTTTGCCTTCAGTTGATGACCTCTGTCTCTCAAGAAATGCTTGTTCTCTTCAGAAAGTTCGATGTGCTCGCCATCCACGACGGTCCAATTCTCGTAAGACACTATGTTTGGAATCAGCTGGATGAAAAATATTTAACTAAATTCTTAATTTGATAAATGCTTCCTAAAATTTAGGATTAAAATTTGGAATACGGCAGTACCCTGTGGTAAACTCTTGCACTCTGCACAGCCGCTAAAGGTTCCATTCCTAAGATAAAATGGTTGATGAAAACCTGCACAACTGCAGGTATTATGTCCAAGCCACCGCTGCCGCCAAGGACCCCTACCAACTGATCATCCTATAAATGTTTACAAATAAATTGCATTAGCACATACAACAGAGTCTCATTACATTAAAGTGCTTCATCTAATTCTACATACAAAATCTACTATGAATTGCCAAAATTTGAAAATTTATTTGGTGAAAGTACTAATTTCAAGCAGCCAAATTACATAAAATCAACCAACAACAAATTTTTGGGTCCACTCCTGATCATGGCTGAAAAATAGTTCGAAAACATGGTCTAATATACCTTACCTTGAGGACAATGATGGGTGTCATGGAAGATAACGGCCTCTTGTTTGGTGCAATAAAATTAGTTGGGGCCGGAGGCAGCTTGTCAGGGGATATGTCAGTCGGTATAGAGAAATCATCCATTTCATTGTTGAAAATGATGCCAGTACGAGGAGAGAGCACACCGCCTCCAAATGCATAATTCACTGTGGTTGTCATGGACACGGCATTTCGATCTGAATCCACCACACAGAAGTGGCTTGTTCCATGATCCCTGAGTTGGCTCCACCTAAAGTAACAAATAATTTTAGAATCATTTTAATATCAAAAAATGATGTCCGATTGAGTGAAGGATGCAAAAAGGAAAAACCTGTGCATATAATACTCAGGAGGGAATGTGGTATTGTCAAATATCTTTTCTTTAATTATCTTTGCGAAAGAAGGAGAAAGCATGTCAGACACGATATCACTGATACTGACAAATTTGGGATCTCCAAGATTCATTCGAATAGCAAACATGTGTTTCAATGCTTCAATAAGACGATGCAAGCCCAGAGCACCCTTCATAGCATCTCGACGAGTTCCATAACTATCTAAGATATTCAGAACCTATAATTCATCAATCATCAAATAGTAATCAAATATAGACATCTTCAGATCCAGTTATAAGGTTCAAATAGAGCATAACACCCACCAAAGAAAGGCCAACTGTTCCACTCGAAGGAGGAGCCATTCCAAATATCTTGTATCCCATAACATTTACAGCCACCGCATCAATGACATTTACTTGGTACTTTCTCAAGTCTTCCATCGTCAATATCCCACCAGCATTCCTCACATCTTCAATCAATTGTTCACCAACCGTTCCGTTATAGAAAACCTTGGGCCCTTGTTTGGCTATTGCCTCTAAGCTGTTACCAAGCTCTACATTGTAGCAGATTTGGCCAACTTTTAATAGTTCACCACGTGGTGCATAGACTTTTCGTAAGCCAGGATCAACCATTATCTTGTCCACATTTTTAGCAATGCTTGCACCAAGGTATGGTCCAACTGTAAACCCATTTCTCGCAAGTTTAATCGCAGGTTCGAACAAAATCCTCCAAGGCAACCGGCCAAATTTCAACCAAGCTACGTGAAGCCCAGCTAACTCGCCGGGAACACCCATGGACAGAGCTCCTTGATACTTTGCTACTGCATTGTTCTCATACATGTCCTATGCAATGTAAATGAAACTCATCAGTATCAAGCTGCCATGGATGAAACCTTACACACTATATACCAATTCACAGTAGTTCCCATTAAAGATGTACTAAAATAACTTTCTTTATAGTCGTCAACTTTTCGTAATGTAGAAAATAAGGAAAAACAGAACCAGTGAAGGGGGAGGGGTTCAAACTAGTCAGAGCTTTAGAAAATTTTCAACGTCATACGTGTGCTAATGAAATTTTGATCTTGAACTTGAGGCACTCATTGTGCTAGTTTATAGTTGATTTGATTGAAAATACTGGAAAAATAATGGCATCACACATTATGTTATGAATAGAACGTTAAATAAAAAAAATTCACAAACGGTGACAAATTTGATTTAATTTTTCATTCTTTTAGCATTTAATTGATATAAAATATACTATATATATTCCATGCATAAAAGATAATAATTACCATTAAAATCTCAATTCATAAGCTTATGAATAATCACGTGCTGGGTCAGCAGCACATTAGACCCCTACCTGTGAGGCAGCTTCTGGAGCAGTTTCTCTCATGTCAATTGCAAGGGCACCAGATGATGACGAGGATCGAACAACCATAAAACCGCCGCCTCCGATTCCACTAGACATTGGACTAACAACTCCAAGGCAGATTGCTGTTGCAACAGCAGCATCGACCGCATGACCACCTTTTTCGAGCATCGACACACCAATTTCCGAGCAACGACCATCATCAGCAGCGACGACTGCTAGCTGAGACTCAAAGACGTCACTTTTGTTGAACTGCAGTCTCCCGTTCAACCTGTGATCATCTTTTCCAGACCAAAGGCTCAACTCTCCTCTAAGAGCAATGCCTGGAATCGAATATACAGCAAATCAACTTGGTAATTCATCTGATTATGATCTAGATTAATGGGCTTCATTTCTCATCCCCCATTTTCCAAATTGCACGTAGAAGAAATAAATACATACAAGAACCAGCATTCAACACAATTTTGCTCATGTAGATCAAATAATAATTGGTCTCAGCTGTAAGACAAAGGATAAATAGCACGCGTTTATCTCATAACTAAAATTCAATTGACTGACGGGTGAAACATTAGAATATTACTCAGTCAACTTATCGTTTATTCAACAAGAATAAGAATTACATCGTATCGATCTAAAAAATCCAGTTATAATATCTAAACAAAAGCAAACTTTTTCAAGGGAAAAAATGAAAAGAAATAAGAACTCACATGATATGGCTAAAAGAACAAGAACGACACATAAAGCTGAGTTGTTCCTATTTCTGTTGTGATTCAGAAGCGAAGCCTGGAAGTCCTGCTGCCCCATGGAATATACTTTTTGCGCCTCTCTTTTCTTCTGTCGTCTGTTTGTGTACAGTTAGGTGAGACAGAGGAAAAGAAAGGCAGAATATTTTGTGATTGCGAGTTATGGAGTGTAGAACAAGAAGTGTGTCTGTCATCTTCCTTTGGGGCCTAGCGTACCGTATTTGGATTCTTTGGCCAAATAATGCATGGGAATAAAAAGTCAAGTAAATTTTTTAAAAAAATATTTTTATTTTTTAAAGATACGGTATTTATAAAGGGTAAAATCAGATATCCAATTGTCAGAAATACTGAAAAAATTCGCTATTGGACAGAAAATTTTGAAAATGTGGTAAATATTCCCGAAAGTTTTATTAGTTGTTCAATCTCCTCTCTGTCTTTCTTTCTTTCTTTTTCTTCCCTCCAATTACGAATTTTTTTCAGTATTTCTGACAATTGGTGTTAAATGTCCCAACTCGATTAGATAATTAACCTTTGAGTGGCATATATTGGCTTGGACAATCCTCCCCCCTTGAGCTAGTTTTTGGGGTTGAGTTAGGTCCAAGTTCCAATCTTTAACATGGTATCAGAGCCCGGGTTTCACCGTTATGTGTTGGATTGCCTATAATTAGGCCACCCGTTCTGCCCATAATTGGGTCATTTGTAAACTCCACGCTCCAGATGTTCATTCCTGGGCGTGAGAGGGGTGTGTTAAATGTCTCACATCAGTTAGATAATTAACCTTTGAGTGACATATATTAGCTTGGACAATCATCCACCCTTAAGCTAACTTTTGGGGTTGAGTTAGGTCCAAATTTCAATCTTAACAATTGAGTATCTGATTTAGCTGTTCAATATTGGGTATCTGATTTAGTTGTTCAATCTCCTCTCTCTCTTTCTTTCTTTTTCTTCCCTCCAAAATAGACGTCGTGGCAAATTACAAATTCTAAGACACACCAGCCACTTGCTTTTTTTTCCTTGGGTAAAGTCAGGGCAGTAACGCAAGTACATTGTACCTGGTCTAGTTTTTCGTAATGGAAACCAAAACGGAAAAGACGACCAAAACTTGCTATTTTAAAAACCATGGTTTAAACTTTAATGAAGTGCTGTTGGTCATATCTAGCATTATCATCATGTGTGGAAATTCTATTTTTAATTAAAAATATGACTTATCTTGACTTTCACTCTCCTATTAATAGGTTACAAAAAAATTAAATTAATAATATTAGGACCATAAAATTTCATTGATTCAGAGAATTATTAATTCTATCAGTTAATCGATAAATTAATAACGTATTATTTTAAAATGTTTTTTATTCAACGAACATAAATTTAATCGCATTAAAATTCATTAAATTTCACCGATACATGCATCATATTCTTTGAATTAATATATAAAAAATTGATCATACATATATATTTACAGAAATAAATAAGTGATATTCATTTTTTAATAATTAAATAATATTCATTGTATTGACAAATCAAATCAAATTCACTGTAAAAACAAAAACAATAATAAATTTAAATTTGATTAAAAAAACAAACAACAATATAATCATATTTTACTAAATTGTCCTAATTGTGTTTATAAAATTATTAATTTATAATATTTATGATACCATAGTTTTATACAAGTGTTTTCTGAAAAATTATTATCTTATTAATTTAGTATTTTGGCCCAAGTCTGGATAAAGAAATCAGAGAGATTATTATTTTATCGAGTATTAAATCATAAAGATTTTACTTTATAATGACTATAGTTAATATTCATTAGTCCATTTTTACCTGGATTCTAGCTAATGCCGTGGATGCCTCAGTTGCTTTCTGTTCCGATTCAAATTCTCTTTCACTAGCAGTCTAAATAATTATTGAAAATAAATATTTCAAAGATAATACAAGGCAACTGATTACTGATATTTGGAAGCAATGAGAAAGAAGTCAGAGCACAAAAATGAATGCAGAAGAAACACATCCAAGGAAGAAGAGCAGATGAATTTCCATGCACTAACCAGCTTGAAAGCGTTATACTCGGCATGCTCTTCTTCAGCTCTCCGTTCAGAGGCAGGCAGTTCCTGACTCAAAGCCTGATGTTGCATGAACCTTAACGCCATTAGAACTCTACTACAACCAGTCTCCTTACACCATTAAATGATCAATAACATCATTTTCAGATACGTGTGAATCTCTAAAACTCACTTTATACCTTACTAATTCATTTATAAAGTATATTGAATCTTGTTTTGTTGCTAAAAATCAGCTCAAGAGGTTCAAAACTAGCTATAATACTAAACAAATTGACATTTTGACATGTGAATTCTATTCAATTTCAGCTTCACTACTCTTCGTTATTTTATGCATAACTCCCTTAATACTCGACCACGATTGGATCATAACACTAACTCAGCGGAGAACATTTTCAACACTTGTAAGTGTTTTGGTCATGTTCCATGCTTAAAATGGGCCGCAGACCTAGTACGTAAAACAGAGCAGCAAAGATCAAAAACTCACAACAAATAGCATATAACTCCAAATCAGTTCCATTTTTTTTCACTTCTTCATATTTCACTAAACTTGAACGCAGTATTCTCCACTGAATTTCTTAAGCTATGACATATTCCAGAACCATCTAAAAGGGCAGCACAAAATTTATGTCAAGAAGCCGAAATCACATTCCATTGCTAAATTCAACTTAAACCTCACCATGTTACCAAAGAATTATCGAGCTGATTTCGTTTCTGGGAACTTATGCCACTTAAATATATATTCAACAGCTCAAACCAAAATGTAATCCATAGAAACAAATACTATCCAAAGTTTCACTGAACTAGCCTCCTAAACCTTCAAATTCTAAATAGCACTAGCACAATCCAGTGAACTATCCATTCTCATCAATCTATTTATTCATGTAATAAAATACATAATCATCATCATCATTACACGCTCAAGAGATGAATATAAATTCGTCAAGTAAATGCAAAATTCGACCCATCCCAGTCAATGAATTCAAATTGGCCAACACAAACATCCCCAAATTTTTATTTTCGCAAATAACGTCGTAATCCATTGAATGAATTCAATTGTGTGTGGTGTGCTGCCCCAATCCACCACTTTAGCCAGAAATTTAAGACCAGGCAGAAATACAATCATTTCTGTAAAACAAATAAAAAAAGGAATAAAACGAAACAACAGCCATCGTTCCTCACCTTGTGTATCCCGAACGGAGATCTGGGCGGATCAAACAAGAAACAACACCACGATTTCAGCCCTTTTTTTCTCGCGCCTCTCTCTTTTCCTTTTTTCGTCTGTTTGAAGAGAAAGAGGGAGAAAGGGACTGGGACGGAGTTATGGCGTGTGGGAGAGCACAAAGAAGAGTGAGCTAACGTCCTACGGAGGATATTAGCGTATGATTTTTAGCCTTTTTTTTCCAAGTCAGCGTAGCATGATTGGTAGTGTAATAAAACGTGCAAGAATTATATATATATATATATATATATACATTATATTTTTTTCCAGTTTTTACCCTTATATCAAAGGCAGAGGTATATGTGGGGTTGGGTTGGGCTCCAGCTCCACCTAAATTTTTTTTTTGAAAATAATTATGTTTTATTTTAAAAAAAAATTTATTAGCCCCATTAATTTTTATTTATTTTTCATTTTTTGCTACATAGTTATCAAAAAAAAAAGAACAAACATGGTAAATGGTTGGAATAATAATAATAATATTACTAATAATAATAATAATAATAATATACAAAATAAAAATATATATCTTATAACCTTACGTCCTAAGACTCCTAACCCCTCAATTCCCAAATCCCATTCTCGGTTCTCCTATTCACTCACGCCTCCAAGCTCCAGTGCCCAGTGGTCTAATAATCCAGTCTCAGGTTCCACTCTCGATTCTCAAGGGCCAACCAACACAAGAAAGGTATTTATCAATTCTCAAATCCAAATTTCCTGTTTTTTTAAATTTGATTGTGAGGTGGGAGTTTTGAAAATATTTAATCTACTGGACGAGCATTTTCAGCAATATAATGAAACTTGTTAAAACAGGAAACTTGTTAAAACAGCTCTCCCTGTTTTAACTCTCCCTGTTTTAATTCTCCCTGTTTCTACATCAACAACGGAACGAGCATTTTCAGCAATGAAACTTGTTAAAACAGCTCTTCGTAACAAGATGGAAGCAGAGTTTTTCGGAGATTCTATGGTAATCTACATCGAACGAGATTTGGTTGAAAAAATTGATAACGATTTAATAATTAATGAGTTTTATTCTAAGAAGAATCGAAGAGCACAACTTCAGTAGCGTTTTAACTCCATATTTTTGAAGGTATTAAATATTAAATACTCTTGTTCTATGTTTTCATTAATTCAATGTTTACATATTTTTATTTGAATTTTTTAGTTAATTATTTATTTTATGAAATGCAGATGGGACGGAGTCAGCCCCATGTAATTTTGAATCCTGACTCCGCCCCTGCCTTATATGATAGTTGGCAAGAACTTGTGTAAAATGATCTCACGGGTCGTATTTGTGAGACGGATCTTTTATTTGGGTAATCAATGAAAAATATTATTTTTATGCTAAGAATATTACTTTTTGTTGTGAATATCGAATATGGGTTGGGTTGACCCGTCTCACAGATTAAGATCCGTGAGACGGTCTCGCATGAGACTCACTCATTATACTAATATTACACTTTTTTTTTATTTTTTTAAATTTCAACATACACTTTTATTTTAATTTTTTTTATTTCAATCATTCAAATTTTAATTTAGTCCCTCCATAATTTGTCAAATTTCACTTTAGTCCATCGATAATGATAAAAAAGATTGTGCACACGCGTTACATGTGCAGAGTAACTAGTATATAATATATATATATATATATATATAAAAGCACGAATAAATTTTTTTGGGCAAATTTCGGTCGGTCCCGGTCAAAAAAAATAAAAACACGCGTCTTACGTTGCTTTCTCCAACAAATCAAGCGATTGTGCTGTCAAGAGGAGGGCGCTTGTATAGGGGTTATTGCAACCGGTTTTCTTTTTCTCTTCGTTCTTCTTCGACTCCATCTGGGTGACATTGTTTTCTGCCAATCGTACTCTACTCGCATGGGCATTAGTTATAGCCGAGACGAACTCTTTAATGTCTGAGCTTGGTTCGTTTAAAATCGAGCCGAGCTCGAGATTTATTTAATGAATATATCCATGGCTCACGAGCTTATTCAAGCCTTTTATCGAGCCTAAACAAACTTAATAAATATGAATTATACATTTAAATTTTCATTAAATTAATCAAAAAATAAATTATATATTTAAAGAAAAATATACTATTCTTGTTAAAATTTGTAAATTTATTATAATAAATATATTTAATAGATTTTTCTATATATTCATAAATAATATGCACAATCAATCAATCAATCAAATATCAAAACTATTATTTTTTTTATCTAAAAGATTACTCATGAACTTACCAATGAACATGTTCACGAGCTAACGAGCCGAATACTATAAAACTTGAATTTTGTTTAATTATCTTAACGAACCTCGTTAAACGAGATCGAACGAACTTTTATCGAACCATGTTTCAAATACTCACAGATGATTTGGATAGTTTACGTCCCTGTACGCAAACTCGTGCAATCAGGAAACCTCAGGTCGCTCATATTCCGCATGCCGCTTGCAACCAACAGCTCCAGATTCAAGATTCTACCCAAGAGCTACAAACAGAGTGTTATACTATTAATCCTCAATTAAAGCTTCACCCACGGTGCGAAGATGCCAACTAATGAGCGAAAAGTAGAGGAGTACGAGGAAGAAGGGTGTGCTTTAGCTTTCATCGGATTCAGAAATCGGGGAGGCGTTTCATTACTTGGATTCGGTAGATGATGCAGAAGGTGGGACGCTCGGCAGTTCGTTCACTCTGCTACATACGAGGCGCCCCAATACTCATGGCGGGCTCCATCCCGGCATAACACCTCCACGCTCCAACCTGTATCAAATAAATTTCCTGAAATTTAGGTGCTTGTTCCTTGGCTTTCTGAATTTCTGGAATGGATTTTGTGGTTTATATGATTATGAGCTATTCTTGAAACATCAAGTGATTGGAATTTTTTATTTTTTAAAATTTGTAGTGATTGAGGGGGAGCTTTAAGGTTCAGTTTTATCTAACAAAAAAATGGTTTACCTCATAATATTTCTCATTTCTTTTTCAGCCCACGTTTTAACTGTTTCTCTAGGATTGTGCTTGCAGTATCCATATCTGAACCTTATGCTAAGCCTCTTGCTTTGTTAGTTTCTACTTTATTGTTGATATCTCTTGGTGGATTAGCGCTTTTTGAAGTTACTGATGACCATTTAGCTGCTTGCCTGCTTCCCTTTGGCTTTCTTGGCCTTATGTAGCTGACTCAGGGAATCATGCAAATTCCAAAGGCAAAGGTTCTCGGCTTGTTTTTGTTTCCATTAGTTTTGGTGGGATGCTTATATTTGCAATGATGCTTGGCCTTGTTTCTGATGCTATTTCTGAGAAGTTTGACTCACTCAGGAAAGGAAAAAGTGAAGCCGTGGAGCAAATTCACACTCTCATCCTTGGGTGGAGTGATAAGTTGGTGTGTATACCCACTCTCTGAAATGTTGTACAACAAAATAATTTTTTTTAATTTTTATAGGCATCCTGTTGTTCAATTTTTGTTATATCTTGTTGCTAGAGTGCCATGAGTGGCAAGCTCTATTGTATTGAAAGAGACCATTGTTAAATCAACTTGTCATAGCCAATGAGAGTTTGGATGGAGGAATAGTGGTTGTTATGGATGAACAAGACAGAGAAGATATGGAGCTTGACATTTGCTAAGATGAAATTTCAGTTTAGAGAACATCAGTGATATGCAGAAGTGGAGGCCCTCTTATGTTAGTTGACTCGAAAAAAGGGTGCTATTTCTTGTTTTTCTTCCATAGCTTACTCATATTTCGCTTATTTTTGGACTCATACTTAATTTGATATCCAAGAATTTACGAATTCAACTGACAATGGCTATTTGAAATCTATGGTTGTATGTACATGTGTGTGTGTGTGTGGCTGTTTTGACTATTGATCATATAATGGTCGAGTTTATTAATCAAGCTAGGTGTAAGAGATTTCCTTGGTATCTGTTTCTAAAGCCGTGCTATAATTGTCCTCGCCGAAGATGTAAATGCTGACCAGGTGAGGGCGATTGAGGATTGAACACACATCGATACTGCTTGTTTAACGTATGATACCTATTTGAAGTTTCTTACTTACGGATGCAGAGTGATGCTCGGGCACTAAGAACAGTATCAAGCCTGACAGGTGTGAAAGAAGTACTGAGGGCACACATAGTGGTAGAACTTAGTGATCTTGATAATGAAGTCTTAGTTAAATTCTTTGGTGGAGATCTTGCTCAAACCATTGTGGCACATGATGTAATTGGTTGGCTGATGATTCAATGTGCTCTACAGTTTGTTGATGTTTTGATGACGAAATCGAGTCGAGATATAGCCCGTTTGTCGTTTGGGAAAAAAATAGCTGATATTCAATAAATTAAAGATATTTTAATGGTAGTTTAAATGTGAGATTAAACCTCCTAGGCCTTAAATCTATTATACACAAACATGTGCAACTTAAATGCATGGCTTAACTATGGATTTTGCCTGTAATGTCTACACTTACAAAAATATTTTCGACCTAATCTCTTATCGAAACACCTATCTACACGTTATAAATTACAGTTGTTCTATTGTTTATCACAAGTTTCATTCCATTGATATAGTTCCTCTATTGTTTATAACAAGTTTCATTCCATTGATATATAGCATAAACAACTGATGATTAAATTTTTTAGGACGTTACATGTGGCAGAAACATACCAAATCATGTGATTACTATGCCTTTTAATTTAAAATAACAAATTGTGATTTGACAGCTATCAATATCTGCAAGTGAATAACCTACTTGTATTGAAGTTAACAACAGTTGTCACAATATTTATCGTAACTTATATATTGTTTTAACTTATTCAGATACTATATAAAAAGTCACTTACCTTCTTCTATTTTACCTTACATATATTTACATGATTGGTAAAAAAAACTTGAAAGTCGGTGTACTTAACGCTTCTAATATAGGTACATGTGGCGTAGGCATAGATCATGTGTATAATATTATTATTGTTTGAACACTTTGGTACACATTATAGGATAAACATGTGATAAATAATATAATGATAAGTTAAGGATAAATAAGATATATGATTTTATATTTAATGTTTGGTATGATTTTAATAAGAGTGATTAAATTTATATATTAGATTGTAATGGCAAAATTAACCTTATCATAATAAATTTTATAATTTCAAAGTTGTTGCTTGAGTTCATATTTTTAATTTGTTCATGCGTCGATAGTGCTTGCATGATTTATTTATTTTTACCTAATTTTATATATTATATAATACGATAATTGAGCCATTGATTTTGTGATTCAAGTCCAACATTAATTTTTAAGGTTAATCGAATGATACTAATAATTTTATTGAGATTTATAAAATTTATTTATATAATTATTTCGAATTCATTTATATAATTATCATATTATATAATATATAAAAATAAATAAAAATATTTATTTGATTTTAATTTCTACCTACTAGCATAGATTTAGAAAAATCATTTATAAATTGTGGGTAATTAAGTCATTTGTAGTGTATTTTATCATTAAATTAAAATTATCACACCTAATAGAAGGGACATTTTATCCTTCTAAAAAATTATTTATCGAGGTCTCGTGATATTATCATGGTCTTTTTAAAAAGGTACCAAAAATGAGATAAGGAGTATTTATCAGTCCCTCCATTATCCCATGTATCAAACTATGCCTTATAGTATACTTACATTGTAGCTCAACTATAAATCTTATATATAATACTATTATTATCTTAACATTGTTATCTATTGAAAAATAATCCTAAAATATTTCTCAAAAGTAATAACAATATAAATAGGTTAAAGAAATATTTAATTGTATTACTTAGATTTAAATTGTAAGTCACTACACATTTAATTAATTAATTAATAAAATCATATATAACATTGTAGTGAAACCATCAACTCTGGAAGCTATCTTAAATAATTACATTTACTGTTGATGATATCTAAGTTTTATCAAGTTTTCTACGATTCTTATTAATTTTTCTAAACATAAAATACCAGTTAATATAACTTAGGCTACAGAATATATTAACCGATATATATAAGGAAATATTAAAGTACACTATTAGATAATATGATTTCAAATTAACATGTTTTTTTCTTCTAAAATACTTTGTTTATCTTATTTACATAACATAAATATCTTTCTTCCCTCTACTCATAACTAATTACTATTGCATTTATTGTATAAACATTTATATAATTTTACTAATTTTAGCTTGATCTAAAATTCGTAAACTGTTATCAATCTTTTTAAAATATCCAATTTTAAAAATGATTATATTCTCACTAGTCTAAAAAAAAGATATGAACAATGTATATGCGGCAAAATCAAATTGTACATCAAGTTAATAATGAAATTGTTATCTTATTTGTGTATTATCCAACATGCTTAACTATTTATTTCACGCTTCTTACTCTTACTTAGCTAAATCAATTTTTCGATAAATTAACAAACTTTTCGCATAATACCGTGTATATATATGTGTGTGTGTGTGTGTGCGCGCGCGCGTGCGTGTAGTTGTGCAACTTTCCCAACTTCAAATATGAGAAGTATACAAATTAAATAACTCTATACATTTCCATATGAGTAATATCATATTAAAATTTTCAGATCAAAAAACTACCTTGGATACTTATATATTATTACTATATATATATATATATATATATATATATATATATATATATAATTCAATTCTTTCAATCGTTCTAATTAATGTTTCTTATCCCATAAGAAGATCGGTTAATATTCTTTAAAATATAGTCCATATTTATCTCTATATATAAGTAAACAAAAACTGATCAACCAGATGATGTAGCTTCATATTTACACTTTTTTTCCCTCTAAAACACTTTGCTTTCCTAAAATACATGACAATAATATCTTATTTCCACTCTATTCATACCTAATTATTGTTGCATTATTTATGTAAATTTTTTATATAGTTCTGTTATTTGTAGCTTCGGAATGTTATACATCATTTTCTTATTAATCATATAGGTATTGTCATTTTTATATAAATGTTCATTTCATTGACATGTGACATTATCACATGATGAGTAGATTTTTTTGGACATCACAGATGGCTAAAATACACCAAATGTTGTGGTGACGAAGGTTTCTAAATATAGATTATAAATTTTAATTTACCACCTATCAACAGGTACATATGACAAACCTACTTTTATTGAAGTCGAAAAGAATGACCACGACATTTATTATAAATTATATATGACTCAACACATTTCATATAAATATATGAAAATTCACTTAGCACCCTCTACCTTACCTTATATATACTGATATTTTTAATTACCCGAGTCTTAACATACTTGTCGTGTTATAATTTCTCAATACTCATCTTTTGCTAATTACAAATCCAGTATATAAACCAAATTCAATGGCAAACAATCTTTATAGTACATGTATCGATTGTAAACAATATCACTATAACTACCTATTTCAGAAAGAAGTTGAAGATCTAATAATAAGATTTACTCCAACCCAGTGTGGGCCATCGTCTTATGAAGAGAGTACATCAATCGCCTCCCTATTAATTTTTTTATTACATATTATTGACATGTGCTTTCTTCTTAATATGATCGTTCCATACAATTTCTATTTATATAATTTAATTTCATTTATTAGTCTCTCATTGTAGTCATCTATTCAAATGTCTTGCGAATTAAATCAACTCTCATGTTTAAATATCTGAAAAACTCGAAATTACAAAATTTATAACTACGTAGACTAAATTATCAGGTAAAAAAAATCTTATATATATTGATATCTTTTTCTATATTAACAAGTTTTCAAATTTCTTTTAGTACACTAAGGTTTTAAGTGCTCTTATCGATTGTTTAGTTACTCATATTACAGTTAATATTTAAGTTAAAGTTATCATATTCGTAAATCTATTAGCGTCGACAATGTCATTAAGTATGAAACCCTTACAACCACTACTATGAATTAAATATGAATACTTTATTTTTGAATTTATAATAACTTATTTATGGAGTAGATACCCGATTAAATTTTAAGTCGAGTCATATACTTTATGTCCAATTTGAGGCATGTTATTAAACTTCTCTCTTTTGAACACCAAATCATGAATCATTTTCCTAACTATTTAACTTTTATAAATTCTATGTACTTTCATTTTTTTAGGCACAATTCCCACTTGAAATAATAATCGTTTGATTACGAATAAAAAAAAAATAAAAAATTACTATACTCATAATACTTATAGCTTTTAAAATTAGATTATTAAATAAAACCTACACAAATATGAATACGTAGTTAGTTCTTATGAAAAAAAATATAAATGATCATATGTTGGACTACAAACCTGGGTAAGACACCTCAAGAATTGAGATGCCCATACCTAATATATATATAAATTATCAAAAATCAAGAAAATCATGACCATGACTGACATAAATGAATGTGATATTATCATTACACACGGTCGGATCATATTTTGTAATAAAAATATAGCAAACTAATACTGAAATTAATAAAAATCAAAAATCAAAATAACAGAAAAATAAAAATATCAAAAATACAATCTTCTGAGAACTTTATTTATGATTTTTATTGTAACGTTCCGAAAATCTGAAAGTCCACGTGAACCACGTGCATGTAAATTATTAATTTTCTTTGGTATTTTATTAAATTCTTTTAAACCATTAAATTCATGTTTATTTTATTAATTTGTGTTTAATTATTTTATGCATTTTATGCATAATTCATGCATGATAGAATATAATTCACGAAATTCTTGCATTAGGATTTTTAGGTGCATTTCACGATCGAAGAGGAACGGAGATCGGAGAATTTTCAGGAAAATTATTTTATTATATAATTAATTTTTATTAATTAAAATAAGGTGTTTTAAAGGTATTTTTCAAAATAGAATTTTTATGGGTATTTTTACCATCATGATTTTAATTTTTATCGGTACGCAAATTTTATCAATTCGGGGGACTTTTTAAGGTTTCGGCTAATATTTTCAAAGACTTACCAACATGCAATATTTTTCGGGAGCATGTTCGAATTTAACGAGCCAACTTTTAAGCCCATCGGGCTTAAATATTCTTTTAAACCTTTAATTGTCAAGATGAGATGACATTAACCTTTTCAATTATTATATCATCAAACCTAATCACCCCTTCACCTCCCGTAACCCCCCACAGCCGACACTCACCCCTTTTCATTCAAAATCCTCTCAGTTTCATCATATTCCAGCTGAAAGCTTCGGTCATCTCCTTTCTTGCAAGAAGATCATTCGGCGTTGCATGGTTGCTTCATTCTTCAACCGTCTTGCGTTTGCACATCATAAGGCACGCTTTGTATTATCTCTTGCTGCATCATAAACGTTTTTATATGCTGGAGAGTGCATTCATGCATGACAATTCCGATCTAGCTTAGTTCATGAAGAAATTTCGGTTTTTACGTACGTTCTTGCACTTTCTTGATTGCTACTCACTAATTCCTTAATTTTGTTGCAAGGGGGCTGTCGTGTGTCATGTTGAGGGGTTCCTTATGCCAAGGTTATGCTGTCATATGGTTGGGTCTGAGTTGTAAGGGAGGTACGCTATGAATGGTTAAGATAGAATGGAGTTTGTATCGGTTTTGGGGTAGAGCGTGTGCCAAGGACAGATCCAGCAACACAAGAACTGATCTGAGCCATGGATTAGATCCTTGAGGATCTGAGACAAGGCCTGAAAGGGGCTCGATACTTGCTGGAAGGTGGGATCGATCGGGTGAAGGGTAGGATCGATAGGTGCTTTTGGGGGCTTCTCGGTTATTTTTTTATTATTGAGGCTAGAGGCGTGCATGGGGGCAGTGGTTTGGTTCTGATAGGGGCTTGGGGTCTGTTCTAGGTCCTCGTTAGGTTGTCTAATGGCTGGTGCAAATGGATAGCTTGAGGCGTGAGTTGGAAGAGGAAATAAATGCATGAGGTGGTGAACTAGGATAGGACCGATTGTTGGGCAAGTTCTGGAAATTCAGCCGTGTGTTTGGGGGGCCTACTATCATTGTTTTAGGACTAAGTGTTTTAAGTTATGACAAAAGGTTGGGAATTTGGTAGAGTTTCGAGTCTGAAAGGAATTTTATTCCTTGATTTATTCCTTGATATATTTTCCTTATCAATTACTTTCTTTTTGATAATATCCTTAGTATTTTTGCCTTTCTGGAGTATGATTTCGTGTGGACTCAAAAGACTCAAGATATTATCTATAAGATATATTATCCTTATTTTCAATAGAGTTTGTTTCCTAATGAAATTGGTTTCCATGTTTAATAGGAAAAAGGATGAAGTGGATATAAATAAGAGGAGAAGATACTGATCTCAGTGCTTTTGTTTTTTGGAGTGAGAGACGAATTGATACGCACAGACGTTTTCCGAGAATAGCAAATCTCGTGTCGTTGAAAGTTTGTTGCTGTGAAGTGCTGACAACATCTGAAGACAACACCTAATCACTGTTTTGATTAGAGTGTTGAGTTTTGAAGATTTTTCACTTCTCAGTTGATGCATCCCATATTGTTTTGATTATACAGTTTGTTAGAGGTTTAGGATGCATGTTGTTACTCACCTTTTTAAGGGAGTTGTTTTATTCTTTCACTAGTATTGGTTTTTGTAAACTTATAAGTTTTTCTAGTGAATTATTTTGCCCTAAGGCACTGCACAAGTATTTTATACTTGTGCATAATTAACTGACTCGTCTCTCGTATTACTATTGTTCCAGTTACATGTTAGTGTGTTAAAAGTATAATTTCCGCTGCATGTTGTCGTGGGTGTTACAACACCTACGCACAACACCTACATTCTGATACACACAACATTCACCCTCATCACGTTCACACTGTGGAAACTAAACTTTCAGAGTCGATTCGGGTTAAAACCGGAACCTCGGCCTAAATTTTAAAACGAATCGGTTAAGTTGTAATATGGGCTCGAGTTTACGTCTAGGAACGCTTATAAATATGTTTTGGAATATTTTAAGGAGTTTGGTAAGCTTCGGGTCAATTTTAGAGGTCCAGGGTTGAAACGATATTTTCGGGTTTCCAGGGGCAAAATGATCATTTTGCACCCAGGGTGAAATTTTGGTCAAGACAGCGCCCTGAGCACAAATATATGATATTTTGAATGATTATGCATCATTTTTACGATTTTTACGCAATTACGATAAATACGTTGCCTGCTTGTTTTAAAGAAAAAGTTACGCATATGCATATTTTTATTAAATGATGATATTTTTGAATGATGGGAATTGGTTGTGACTGACGATATATATGTATACGATGACATGAGATATGATGAGCTGAGGCCCGGGCTCAGTGGGCGGGTAATGCTGTCGCTGATGTCCCCCGCCGCCGGGTACCACGGTTTTTATAGATGGATCCATCGATAGAGCTGATACGATAGAGCTGATACGAAAGTCACAACTAATTAACTGAATTCAATTAAAAGAAAATATTTAAGTTTATGATGACACGATGAGCTGTTTTGACACGTATATGATTATATGAGATGACATGAGTTGACACGACACGTTTACGTTATGCTTTTAAGTTCATGAAAGACATGTTGAGTATGATATTTTTCACTGTCGTGTGTTATGTATATGTACTTGTTATTAACAGTACAGGTGTGTTGAGTCTTTAGACTCACTAGGCGTGTGTGATGCAGGTGAGCTTGTTATTGAGAGGACTGGAGGTGCTGAACACTGAGTCGACAGACCTGGTGGGGTGACACGACCCGAGGACCACATGTTTTCCGCATTTTGTTTTTATGAGATTTGAGATGATATGAACATTTTTATACGCTGGTTTTGATACGCTGATGATTTTCACAATTTTTACTCGTTTATGTTTACGCATTATTTTTATTGTCAAATACTTGATACATTTTTAAATGTTATTTCGAAAATGCGAGCTTTCATTTTTTAAAAAAAAATATTTCCACGCTTTTAAAATTAGTAGATGTTTCATTTATATTCTATTTTTAAGAATACTAAAAAATTATTATTTGATAGATAAAATTTTAAAATAGATAAATATTCATTTCTCCCGAAAAAAGAGGTGAAATTTATTGTTAATTTTTTTTAAAAAAATTCTTTTAATAATTTGTTTTTTTATACATTTTTTTTTTTACAGTTGTTGTGGATCAGGAAATGAATCCTTTTTTCCCACTTCGAATAAGATACTGAGCAAAAACTTATGTGAGACGGTCTCAAGAGTCGTATTTTGTTAGACATATCTCTTATTTGGGTAATCAATTAAAAAAGTATTACTTTTTATTGTAAATATCGTATGGTTGACTCGTTCACAGATAAAAATTTATGAAACCGTCTCATAAAATGCTTAGTCAAGATACGTGGCAAATGACACATTAATGAGACATCATCCACGGACTTACTTTTTTGACTGCTTATATGATTTGGGTTGAATGTCTCTTATCAATGCAATAGTGGGAGTAGTCTTTATTTTATCTACATAAATATTTTTCGAGTGAGTCTCATGTGAGACCGTCTCACGGATCATAATGTGTGAGACGGGTCAACCCTACCCATATTCACAATAAAAAGTAATACTCTTAGCATAAAAAGTAATACTTTTTAATGGGCGACCCAAATAAGATATATGTCTCACAAATACAACCCGTGAGACTGTCTCACACAAGTTTTTGCCATATTTTTCATACGTATTAATATAACATGTCAATTGATAATATAAATTAAAAATACATCTTATATAGTTTTATTTGCCTCAGTGTCTTTTTGGACGAAAATAGAATGTTTAATTGTATCAATTCTTCTTGTGAAAAGTTTAAAGGCATAAAACTCTATAAAAATATTAATCTCTAGAATCCCGTGATTATGAAACCTTTCTGAAAGAAGAAAGAACTACATGAATGCGCATAGTATTAACAATCCTGTCGGGCTGGGGTGAGGGGCGCCTAAGGTGAGCGATTTCACCTTTTGGAACAATAATGGGTGACAGGCTGACAGCTTATTTTGTGTATGCAAATTTAGTTTCTTGATGGATGAAATTTTGTTTGGAAAAAAGAGAAATTGATAGGTCTGCATAATTATATATACATATTTGGCAAAGCCTGTTGGCGATGCCATATACCACAGAACATGCACCTAAAAATACGGTATCGCTCCTTTGATGTTTTCTGGGTCGATCGGGCTGGTCTCCATGTATTGTTCAGGCTTTCATTCTCCTCTGCCAAAATACATAAAAAGTGTTCATTAATTCCTTCCATTTTATCCCGAATATTTGCTTTCTGTATTTGTCTTATGCAAAAATTTATGTGAGACGGTCTCACGGCTCGTATTTGTGAGGACATGTCTCTTATTTGGGTCAATTATGAAAAAGTATTACTTTTTATGCTAAAAATATTACTTTTTTATTGTGAATATGAGTAGAGTTGACTAGTCTCACAGATTAAGATCCGTGAGACGGTCTCATATGAAAACCACTATATGTCTTATATATTGGATGCTGATAAGTACCGTACGTGCATGCATGCATCTATACATAAATTATGTAATAAAAAAAAGATTTTTTTGGAAAATTTGATTTTAATAATATATGTTGGTCACACATATGATGCATATAAGCAGGTTATTAACATTGAAAATATAATATTATAATTTTATCATTACGATGGCTATAATTAATTAAGTTTAATTGTGATAGAGTTTGTCCGGTAAAAAGCTTTCGGGTCAAACCACATTATTATTTTGTTTACTTTGTCTTTTTTCTTATCCTTTATTTTTTTCTGTTGTATCGTTCCATTCATGATTCCAATCATAAATTTGCAGTATTTTTCTCATTTTAATTTATTCTTTTTTTTTTGGAATGAAAACGTGATATCAGAAAGCGTTATTATTTTCTTATGCCACATCATCATATTTTGGTATCACGTCGATATTTTCCGGCGTTATACATCCTTCAATTTTTTAACATCAAAATATAATCTAATAACATTTTAGACGCCATATTTTTAAAAATCATGTATAAAACCTCCTACTAGAAGGTGTCTGAGGCTAATTCATCCTTCAATTTTTTAAAAGTCATATATTTTCACCTCTATGTTATACTGAATCATACACATTAACCCTTATGCTAAGAGGTTTTATACCCGATTTTAAAAACACGATGTCTAATATGCTATTACTTTTAGGTAAATTTTTCTAATATGCTATTACTTTTAGGTAATTTTTTTTTTTTTACCTAAATCTTAGGTAAAAACACGAGCACTATCTTAGAAATTTTTTTTTTCTTATTCCCAATAAATATATATAAAACTCATGTCTAAGTAACTATTGGCAGTCCAACATATCACGGTGGATCTTGACTCTGATGTTGTATTAAGACTAGTATTTAACCCGTGCGATGCACGGGATGATCGCACGGGATGATATTATTAAAAATTAGTGAAAAATGAATATATATTTAAATTGAAAAATAATATAATTATAAAAATAAAAATAAATATTTTTTTTTTTGATAATTTTAAAAAACTTTCTTAAATACAACGCATGTCGATTAATTTTTTTGGCTTATAATCACTATCATATATCAAAATTTTAGATTGTCTTAGCCTAAAGCAATGACGTGATGTTTATCATGTTTAGTGTATTGATGTAGACCACCAACCTTAATACATATTTAATTCTTTAATTTTCGAAAAGTTATATATATTATTATTTTTTAACATGTGATAGAAAATATTTTTAAATCACATTCAATAAAATTAATGAGAAATAATTTTTTTAAAAATTCAGTAATTTCGTCTAAATCCATATTCATAAACAATTTTGTGACATGTCACGTGTTTGACACATTTGAATTATAACAATAATTGTTTCATCAACATCTTTATTCAAATGAGTTGTAATTTTATCTACAAAATATCTTCATAATATACATAACAGCCTATTATTCTTAAATAAAATGAAATATGCGATTATAAATAAATTATGTATAAACAAGAAAAGTTATTTTATTAACATTTACTATGTGTATTCCAAAACAATGCCAATAAATTTTATAATGTGTCTCCTAATAAAATGTGTACGTTCTTTAGAATTGATTTAATCATTTCCATTACCGGACATTTTGTACTATCATGTATCTGTGAACTTTGTATTATAGAAGAAAATTGTCACATTAGTAAATACGTAATAATTAAAATTTTGTACAAATGGAAGAATAATATTTTTACTTCTCGCTCATGAAAGTCATTTTCAAACTTAATGTCTCATTGTTTCCATATGTAGGTATTTCATAACAACGACTAAATTTAAATTTAAACGGACATTACATCTTGGAAGGATTCAACTCAGATATAATGCTGAAAAGATGAGTCATTTCAGAATTCAATTTTGGAGTAGATAAATTTAATAAGATAAATATAATAAAATTGGTTTTTAATATAATATGCAATATTGCATTATTTATAATTTAAAATTCAAATAAGAAATCTCAAGGGAAAAAATTATGCATGGGATGCTTTTGGCAGAAATATATCATATATTAACTATTTGAAATTATGAAAATCTCGAATTACATGCATTGGGTGTCAACATTTCTGATTATTGAGGGTAGTATACATGTTTATTGAGGGTAATTTAATGTCCATTTGAAACTCTTTTGAATCTATCTCTTTAATTTCCTCGGGCTATCTTATTTGAATGTTTAAGAAGACAATTCAAGATATACAATATACATATGGTTTTGGAAGAAAACTACAATACATTAATTCTTTGAAATTAAGGTAATCTCGAAATAATATGCATTTGAGATAAAAAAAAATTTATGATTATTAAATGGTAATTTAATGTCCATTGGAAAACCTTGTTGTAGTGATAACTTTTAATACTCAACCAATTTTATTTTAAAAAAATTAAATTAACTAATTAAATATTGTATTTCTTTTTTAGTAAGTAATTTGGACAGAAAATTACTTAAAATAGCAAAATGTATTTTTGAATGATTTGCCTCATGAGTGATACTGAACATTGCAATAATTTGTATTTTAAATTTATTTATACAATTTTAATTAAATTGATTGATATAATCAATGCAAAAATTTTAATGTAGTTTATGTTTTCAATAGAGATTAGTTTCAATTTAAATAAAAAACATATAATACATAAATTACATTTGAATTTATATAAAAATTAATTAAATTCAAAATTGAATTAAATGAATTGATATAATCGATGCAAACAATAATTGAAATGATCATTTATTGCGGTACACATATTTCAATATGCATAATATATATTTCCTTTTTTAGAATTGACATTTTGACGGTAAAATTATTAGTTTTGACAAAAACTCTACTTTTATATATATATATATATATATATATATATATATATATATATATATATATATATATATATATATATATATATATATATAGATTGGGATTTGAATCTAACTTAACTCCAAAAACTCGCTCGAGGAGATATGATTGTGTCAATCTATATATAGAATTAACTATCAAATATTTTATCTCTCTCATGTATCAGTTTTAAAATTGAGCTTTTTTTATTATACACCATGAGCTTGGAAACGAAACAGGGTTGCGCTAGATGTTGTTGAATTCAAATTTTACATAGCATATCGTCACTTGAATCATAACGAATACTCATACTTCATAATCATAACATTTCATCACATATCATACTCGTATATCATACTTGTTTAACATACTTATATAGCACTGAAAGTCATCTCATTTCCATGGTTTCCTGATATCAGTCTCCTATATGTTAATCCTCTAAGGAGTGAGGCCATGTCCAATATGTTAATCCTCTATGGAGTGAGGCCGTACAACGGTTACCATCCCACCGTATAAGGGTCATAGTTCGGAAATCATTTCCCATATCCAATCGAATCCTAACAGTGCCTTGAACATAATAACTTGACAAATCTTGAAGAAAATATATCATGAACAAGGAATTATGCTCGAACGAATTTCAAAACTGAAGGGAGATTCGTACACAAACTATAATTTCTTTAAACACAAGCCCACTTCAAAGAACAAGTGTGGCGAACAAAATCTCAATTACGAAAGAATATATACATAACAAAAGCCCACTTACGAAGAACAAGTGTGCAAATTATAGTATAACAAAAACCCACTTACCTTGAATCTTGATGAGAAAAATGTGTAAACTCCGGTGGCTAGACTGCAGCAGCGCTTCCCTGTGCTCGAAAATCCTAAGGAACTAGGGGAGGGAAACTCGAAAATATGGAGTAAAAATGGTGTGATTTTCGAGACACTGAGCCCTCTTATTTATAGGAGTTGGCTGCTATCCTGATCGTGTATCAAATCGCGTTTAAAATCAAATCTCCATCTAAATCGTGATCAAATCTACATTTAATCTTTATCCTAAATTTCGAAATCTATGTATAATTTCCAGGGATAATTTTCAAAATTATGCCTTGCCCAGTCTGTGAAATTTCGACTTTTGTGTCTAATTCCCAATATTCGGTAGATTTTTGACTTCCTAAAATAATAAAAATTATATTTCCTAAATCCCACAAATTTACCTACTTAAATCCGAAATTTAGTGGTATTTTTTTCACAAATAAGATTTGGATTATTTTCCTAAAATCTTCGTAGTTGAACTTTTAAATATTTCCCAAGACTGCATTTATCGCGCAGACTGCTCTAAATCTAATGATATTTTCGAAAATCCCTAATAAAATCCTTCCGATATTTCGAAAATCCCATGGTATATTCTCAAGATTTTCAGTTCCAAGATTGGGTTATCTTCTTGCTTAAATCTCTATCCAGGTATTTCTGTACATCTCAAATTCAGAAAAATATACACGATATTATTCAAATTCTTGAGTTTAACATGATATTGTTCAATCTAAAATTTCAAATACTATCACGATCAAGAATTGAAATCTTGGATTTTACAGCAGTGATGGCTCATTTGACGATTCAGAGACCTCTTCAGCTTGAGATGCAAAGGTTTGATCTTGAGACTTATCCTAGAGGTAGAGTTCCCCGTCTATCTACCTTGACCATTCAGTCCTGTCTTCTTGACCGTATTCGCAGCGGTCAGTTAGAAGATGAGCAACTGGAACAGTGGAAGAAGAGAGATGAAGCCAAGGGCAGTGTCTTGTATACAGTCAGCGACGGTATTGTGAGGTACCGAAACAGGATATGGGTTCTTAGCAGTGATTCTATCCGAACAGACATCTTATTAGAGGCCCATATGTCGCCGTACTCTATTCACCCTGGGAGTACAAAGATGTACAAAGATCTGCAGTTGTTGTATTGGTGGCCTGGTATGAAGAAAGACATCAGACGATTTGTATCCGAGTGTCTGACTTGCCAGTTAGTGAAGGCCGAGCATCAGATACCAGCAGGTTTGCTCAAGCCTCTTCCTATTCCCGAGTGGAAGTGGGAGAACATTACCATGGATTTTGTGACTGGATTGCCGAAGTCAGCCAGGGGATCGAATGCTATTTGGGTGATTGTAGATCGTCTTACCAAATCAGCGCACTTCTTGCCTATTAAGACGACTTTCACCATGGTTCAGTATGCAGAGTTGTATAACCGGGAGATAGTCCGACTTCACGGTGTTCCAGTTTCGATCGTATCTGACAGAGATCCTAGATTCACTTCCTCCTTTTGGAAGAGTTTACATTCGACCGTGGGTACGAAGTTGCTGTTTAGCACAGCTTTCCATCCGCAGACAGATGGACAGTCAGAGTGAGTCATTCAGATTTTGGAGGATCTTCTCCGTGCTTGCGTCATTGATTTCTCTGGGAGTTGGGAGTCGAACTTACCATTGGTAGAGTTCACCTATAACAACAGCTTCTAGTCGTCTATTGGTATGGCACCGTATGAAGCACTGTATGGCCGTAAGTGTAGATCTCCTGTTCATTGGGATGAATTAGGAGAGAGAGCAAAATTAGGTCCAGAGATTATTCAGCAGGCTGCCGATGTAGTAGTCAAGATCCGTGATAGGATGAGGACTGCTCAGAGTCGACAGAAAAACTATGCAGATCAGAGAAGGAGAGACCTAGAGTTCGCAATGGGCGACCATGTCTTTGTGAAGATAGCACTTATGAAAGGTGTTATGCGGTTCGGGAAGAAAGGAAAACTTAGTCCGAGATTTATTGGACCATTTGAGATCCTTGACAGAGTTGGGACGCTAGCTTATCGTGTGGCTCTTCCGCCGAATCTGGCCGGAGTACACAATGTGTTCCACGTCTCCATCCTGAGGAAGTATATGGCAAATCATTCGCATGTGCTGAATTTTGAGCTGTTGCAACTTACTCCGAACCTGTCTTATGAGGAGAGACCAGTGCAGATCTTAGACAGACAGGAGAAGAAACTTCGGAACAAGTTGGTTAAGCGAGTCAAAGTCAAATGGCTTAACCATTCAGAGGAGGAAGCTACGTGGGAGTCCGAGCCAGAGATGAGAGATCGTTACCCCGAGTTATTCGGTGAGTTCTAATTTCGAGGACGAAATTTCTTTTAAGGGGGAAAGGATTGTAGAACCCGTAACTCAGTCTACGTTAAGCCATGCATAATTCTAGTATTTTAAATTAAATTGACTTCATTGCAAGAATATTTAAATGCTTTTCTTTGAAGTTAATTATTTTAGCCAGCAGTTTAATTTTATTCTTTCAGTTATTTCAGTGAGGCCGGACTGGAGTTAGAGTTTAGAGATAAATTTAAGATTTAGAAAACATTTCCAGGATTTATTATTTAGCTAGCAAGTAAGTTAATTTAAGTTAAAAAGGAGGTTTGAGGATTTAATTTAATTACTTGAGGTGAATAGGAAATGAGTTCATTTAAGTTCCAATAATTAAGGGTTTAATTCACTAAATTAATTAAAGGATTAGTAAGGCTTTTAAGGGTTATTAATTCACTAGATAATTAATTTTTTCCCTTCCTTTTATTTGGTAAATTATCGGCCCCTTCTTTTATTTTAAAAGATTTTACTAGTTGACGATTCATTTCTTAATTATCCTTTCCTTAAAAATTTCTAGGTAAATATTCTCCTAACTTTTAAATCCCTACCAATTAATTAATTAAGCACTATTTCTCCCTTGCACCTAGACACCATGATCGACCCTATGCACACCAATATCCCCTCAAAATCTTTGATATTATTCTTGTTTCCTATCTAGCAAATAAACTAGGATAGAAAGATTATTCTCCTCCCTTTATCTTGCAATCTTCCCATATATTTTCCCTAGCCTTCCTCCTCATCAGTGGAGTGGAAGTTGATCCGAGTAAGGTAGAGGCAGTGAAAGAGTGGCCAGTGCCGAAGAGTGTCACCGAGATCCGCAGTTTCTTGGGACTAGCTGGCTATTATCGCAAGTTCATTCAGGGGTTCTCATCTATAGCGGTACCCATGACCGCCTTGACAAAGAAGAATGCAAAGTTTGTATGGGGACCCGAGTGTCAAGACAGTTTTGACAAGTTGAAGCAAGCCTTGATATCCGCGCCGGTGTTATCTATGCCATCGGGGCAAGGGGAGTATGTTCTTTACACCGACGCTTCTAAGCTTGGTTTGGGTGCAGTTCTGATGCAAAACGACCGAGTTATTGCCTATGCATCGCGACAGTTGAAGATTCATGAAAAGAACTACCCTACGCATGATCTTGAGCTTGCAGCAGTAGTCTTCGCACTGAAAATTTGGAGACACTACCTTTATGGGGAGAAGTGCAAGATATTCACTGATCATAAGAGTTTGAAGTACTTCTTCACCCAAAAGGAGTTGAACATGAGACAACGCAGATGGCTCGAGTTAGTGAAGGATTATGACTGTGAAATTAGCTACCATCCGGGAAAAGCTAATGTTGTGGCAGATGCGTTGAGTAGAAAAGCTGCAGTTATTACTCAATTATCTCTTCAGAGACCGTTGCAGTCCGAGATACAGCGGTTTGAGCTTACAGTCTATGCCAGGGGCGAGGCCCCTAATCTTGCCACACTCTCAATACAGTCGACTTTGAGGGATAGAATCCGAGAGAGTCAGTCCACTGATGAACAGTTGCAAAAGTGGAGAGCTAGAGATGAGGCCAAGGGCCGGAACTTGTATTCAGTGGTGGATGGTTTAGTTCGCTATCGAGATCGTCTATGGGTTCCTAGCGACAATTCTTTGAGAGAGCTTATTATGAAGGAAGCCCATGACTCGCCATATTCCATTCACCCGGGAACTACGAAAATGTTCAAGGACTTGCAGTTGTTATATTGGTGGCCAGGGATGAAGAGGGACATCTTGAGGTTTGTATCCGAGTGTTTGACTTGTCAGCAAGTCAAGGCAGAGCATCAGCGACCGGCAGGGAAATTGAAACCACTCCCTATTCCCGAGTGGAAATGGGAAAACATCACTATGGACTTTGTAGTGGGACTGCCGAAGACGGTTAAGGGTTTGAATGCCATTTGGGTGATAGTTGATCGTCTTACGAAATCAGCTCATTTTCTGCCTATTAAGACGACATTCACCATGGTTCAGTTTACAGAGTTGTATATTCGAGAGGTAGTTCGCCTGCATGGGATTCCAGTTTCTATTGTTTCTGACAGGGATCCGAGATTCACGTCATCTTTCTGGAAAAGTCTGCATGCAACGATGGGGACCAAGCTACTGTTCAGTACAGCGTTCCACCCTCAAACCGATGGTCAGTCGGAGAGAGTTATTCAGACTTTGGAGGACCTTCTGCGAGCTTGTGTTATCGATTTCCAAGGCAGTTGGGAATCGAGGTTACCTCTAGTGGAGTTCGCCTACAATAACAGCTTCCAATCATCAATTGCGATGGCTCCTTTTGAGGCACTCTATGGAAGGAGATGTAGATCTCCTATTCATTGGGACGAGGTTGGAGAAAGAAGGGTTCTTGGTCCGGATGTTATTGAAGAGACAGCGGAGTTGGTAGTCAAAATTCGTGAGAGAATGAAGACTGCACAAAGCCGACAGAAGAGTTATGCGGACAAAAGGCGAAGGGACTTAGAGTTTGCAGTGGGCGACCACGTATTCGTGAAAATAGCACCTATGAAGGGTGTTATGCGCTTTGGCAGGAAAGGCAAGCTTAGTCCAAGGTTTATAGGTCCGTTTGAGATATTGGAGAGGATTGGGACACTAGCCTATAGAGTGGCGTTGCCACCAGCGCTTTCAGGAGTTCACAACGTGTTCCATGTTTCTATGCTTCGAAAGTACATGTCTAACCCATCACATGTACTTAATTATGAGCCTCTTCAATTAACTCCTCATATGACATACGAGGAAAGACCTGTCCAGATCTTAGCACGTCAAGAGAGAAGACTGCGTAATAAAGTCATTCCAATGGTCAAGGTCAAGTGGCTGAATCACTCGGAAGAGGAAGCTACTTGGGAAACCGAGAGGGACTTGTTGAGTCGCTATCCAGATTTGTTCGGTAAGTTCTAAATTTCGAGGACGAAATTTTATTTAAGGGGGGGAGAATTGTAAGGTCCAAAAATTTAGACGACGTAATCCAACTGCATGCAAATCTAGAAATTTTGAAAAAATGAGTATTTTATTCTAATTACTATTAAATTATGTGACGAACATGCTTATTATGATTTTATTGTCATTGTTGCATGAAAATACATTTTTTTAAAGGTTTATTCAGGTGACGATCGAGGAACGGAGACCGGGGGCTGTATTATGTGGAAAAAATGTTTTAATTAAATAATTAATTTTAATTATTTAATTTAGGGGAGTTGTTTCTTATTCTTTTTAAAATCAAGAATTTTGAGGTGATTTAATACGCCGGGACTAATTTTATCGGTATTAGAATTTTTAACAAAAACTCGATCTTTTAGCAGTCCGGCTATTTAATTCACTAATTTATTTTATTATGAAAACTTTTTTTAAATTTTATTTAGGCCTAGCTTGCACTAGTGGGCTTAATTAAATTTATCTAGCCTTAAGCCTAATTATCTTTGAGCTAGCTTATAAATAAAAGTGAGATTAACCTAAACCTATTCACTCTCACTCACTTTCACGCCGCCGAGAATTAGACAAGAAAGAAAAGAGATTTCTCTCGGCAGCTTCATCTCTCGGCGTGAGTTTGTGGCTTGTTCTTCACGGTTTGTGTGCGTATAGCCTCGGTTCCTCTCCGTTCATCGTCGTCGTCGGTATATCGTGCGTATATTACGCAAAGGCACGCTAACATCTTCCCTTTTCTCATCCAATACATCATATATCGATCGCTGAAATGCATGTGTACAAATTGTGAAGTTTTATTACGGTTTTTACGTATTCGTGTTGCGATCTAACATGTTCTTGTATCGATTCATGTCATGCTTGTTTTAGGGGACTGCCATGGTGTTACTTGTTGTCTAGATAATGTTTTCGGGGCAAGACACAACCTCTTGAACGCACCACAACCAGCAGAAACAGAAAATAACCGAGGGAACCATAGGCAGTGGGTTGCTGTCTTGAGTGTTGGGGTTCGGGTTCCATGAGGGGGTGGCGGGCTTCGCCTAGGCAGGGGCCAGGGCTCGGCCAGGGGCTGTTCTTGGTCCAGGGAGGGTCCTAGCCATGCTAGGATTCAGTCTGAACAGCAGGGAGGAGTCCTTGCAAGCAAGGACTCCCACCCGTGAAGGGCACAAACCTGTGCAGTTTTCGTGAATCAGTCCAGGGGTGAGGGCTCGGTCCAGGGTTCAAGGGCTGGGCTGGGACGAGTCTTTAGGGTCTTAGGAAGGTGTGGGGGTGACTGGTTGGGGGCCTGGGCTCGTGGGCTGGGTCCTGGAAGCAAACCAAAGAAACCTGCCACACTAGAACTCTCGGCCAGCATAGGGTATTGTTGAAGGCTCACGTTTTCTTGGTGTGGGTCAGGGTCTTGGCAATTTTTAGTGACCAGTAGGCTAAACAAACATGTTGGGCACCTTTGGGCTCGGTTTGGTTCGGGGGTAACTCGATAAAATTAAGAGATGGCTCGGGGTTGAAATTCGAGTGTCAAAATGAGTTTTAAAAATAAAGAAAATTGGAAAACGGCTCACGAGGGTCGGGTCGTGGTCCATAAAAGCTAAAATAATATAAAAAGACTAAATTTAGAATTTAGGAATTTTATATTAAAGTTTGGTATTTTTCGGGATTAAAACACCGTTAAAATATCTATTAAAAGATAAATTGAAAAGTCTAAGTTTTAAGCCAAATAAAATTACGAGAAAATTCTTATAAGCTTAAATATTTATTTGGGACATGTTAGAGTCATGAAATCAAGAAAATAGTCGATTTTTGTAAAAAGTCGAGTCCAGGGGTAAAGCGGTCTTTTTACACCTAAAATTAGTAACGGTCATGGCAGTGCCCTAAATGCAGTTTTTATGTTATTATGTGAATTTTTAAATGCTTATGAATTGTTCATGATTTATTTATGATTTATTCATGATTTATTTTAAATGTCCATGAAATTTTATAATTAAAATTGACATTTAAAATACATGGTGCATGCTTGGTTTCAAAGGAAAATATATTCATGCATAATTTTATAAGGTGATGAAAACATGAAAAATATTGAGGAAAGTGAAGTAATTGTGACTATGAGGAATTCAGGATTCAAGTTTATGATCAAGATTAGGCCAAGGCTCAGTTGACGATCTTGTGTCGCTGATGTCCCCGCCGCCCAGTACTGTGGTTTCACGTAGATGGTACCATCGTCATGTCATGTCATGTCATATCACGTCAGGAAAGTCACAATTAACGATCTGAATTCAATCAAGAAAAATATAATGTTATGATCATGAAAAGATTCACGTCATGTTATCACGTCATGTTATTATATCATGTTATCATGTCATGTTAAGCTCAAGGAAAGAGGTAAAGGTTCATGTTCCTGTTATGCATTTCATGAAAATATTTACGAAAATGTTCATGCTCAAGTTTATGCATTTTCATGAAATGCTATTTTAAGTACAAGTAATTTCACTGCTGCATGTGATTTTATACACGTATTACTCGTTACAAAGATTTGGTGTGTTGAGTCTTTAGACTCACTAGGTGTGTTGGATGCAGGTGATGTTGAGGGAGGGCTTGACGTATGAGATGACTGGACTGAAGGTGCACACAACCCGAGGACCAGCGCTTCTATTGTTTTTCCGCACTCATGATATTGATTATGATTTTACGTTAAAGGATTTTTAAACCATTTATTTATGCCTTAGAGTGGTTTTGGAGAGGAAAATACGTTTTCCCGGTTATTGCTTTTTAGGTTCGGTAACTCATGCGATTATTTTGATTTATGACGATTGCAATTGATTTTTAAATGCTAGCTAGCGAATGTTCTAGATCATGGACAAAAATATTTTATTAAAATATTTTACAAGGACGAAAAAAAAAAAAAAAAAAAATTTCTAGTACTTTTTAAACACAAGAGCATGGGACGTTTCAGGGCCTATATCCATGGTTAGATCACTTCCCTAGCATGTCTAAGACGTGATTAAGTCGCCCTTTTGGTGGCTTTGTCCATGGTGCATCGGTTTTTAAATCAAAAGCAAGAACATCCCCCATTTTGAATTAAGTCGCCCTAACATTTTTATCTGTTGTTGAATATTTTCAACTGGTTATTTCTGCAAACAAATATTTACTTCCGCTGCCATTTTGAATATCAAACTTTGTTTATCGGTTTAGTTGTGAATGAGGCATTTTAATTATTTTAAAAAGAAAAATTTTTAATTTTCCGCAAATTTTCAAGTAAGGATTTTCGGGCCGTTATATATATATTATTTATCTTTCATCATCAACTCTTTCAAACCAATCGCAGAATAATACATATATTTCTTGACTCATGAGAGTGATGACGAGAATCTATAAAATGAGATAATAAATTGAATATATATAAGAGTCAAACTCATTTTACTCTTTCGTGAGCATACCTTAGTTTTCCTAGTCGATTAATAAAATTATTTTACTTATTGATATCCGAAGTCAATTTTGTTTAACCTACTGAATCATGATTGGAAACTACAAACATTAGGTCACGATCAAGGAGATACAAACTTATAGTGTTCGCAATAACATCTATAAGTTTAAACTAATATCGATTTGTCTTCTTCTGATCGATGAACTTGCAGACACAATATCACACTCACACACACATGAAACAATATAAAAATATGCAAAAAGATTTATGTTGTTCGACGAATTATGCCTACAGCGACAAGAGGGTAACTAATATTTTTATTGATGAACAAAGATTACAATTACGTAACCGATATCATTCAAGAACAAATAATACAATCTACTCCTTTCCAGGTGCCAACTCGTGAGACATACCTTTACACATCTCACATTGTTTGAGAACTTTCTCGATACATTCTTTCTGAGATAATCCAAGAATACTTCGAGAACCTCGAGAGCGATCTCGATGTATATGGATATGTAGTGCAAAAGATGCATCACCAATATCTTTTATCTCAAAATTATTAGCTAGAAATATTTGAGTGCCGTGTAACAATTCTATATTGTTGCTAACAAATATGATGTCATAACATTTAAAACTAGAAAAATATGCTTACACCCACAAAATTTCACCATCCCCTTACGTGCAGCACGTTGTTGTGAGCATTTGGTGGTTCTCATGCATGGACCACAAGTGTTTAAGGTCGTCGTGTCACAATATAGTCTCGTTCATTCAATGAATGAGACTCTGCGAGGGAGAGGGTCTCGACAATAAATATATGGCTAGCTCAACATGCTTGCATGATAAGCATGTGATTTAAGAATATCGTTCACAACAATCAAAATCATACTTGAATAAAAACGAAATAACATAAAAAAAACCTTAAAAATATATTTTTTTAACGGTTCAGTTCCGCTAAAACCAAGATTTTTTGGTTTAACCGAATTTCTATTTTTAATTATTTTTATTCATTTTATCATAACAAAAAAATAAAAAATTGATTTAATTTCGGTTCAGTTTGGTTAACCGAGCTAAAAAATTGAATAAACCAAAAATCCAAAAAAATAAAATGTAAAAACCGAACCTCAAACGAATTTTTATTTTTTTTTTAGTTCGAACAGTACTTAACCGAGCCGTGAACACCCCCCTACACGAATGTAGGATTAATGAATTTTAAGTACTTCAGTATTATAAAAAAGCCAATTCAACAACAAACTCCTTGGCTTGGACTGTCAAAGATGACAATGTATTATAGAAGAGTTTTAATGAATCACGCAATACTCATCACTCTACCTAGTAGATTTGCAAGGACCAATCGTTTCACCTGGGTTGGGGCATGACATTGTCAGGGTTCTAACTACATTTGCAAGGACCAATCGTTTATTGAAAAATCTAGGACGTGCTTTCTATCTGATATATATCTCTCTCACTCGGTGCTACAGAAAAATTTAACCTCAAATCACCACATAATTTTGCAGTACTGATTCATGAAAAAAAAAATTGAACCATTCATGATATCTCTATTTCAATAAATAAAATGTGTTAAGAGGGTTAGTTCAAGTTCTTGATTAACAAGATGACAAATTAATTCGATGTTACTCCCATTAAATATTATATTTTTAATAAATAACTTAAAAATTGTAAAATTTCCAGTAAATTCATTAATATATTTTAAATTTTATAAATAACAAAAGAGGTTCAGGAAAAAATAAATATATATATGTAAATGTTTGTTCTTTAATTTTATAATTTTTAAAGTAATTGACATTGTTAAGTTTAAGAAATATAATGGTTTAGTATTGCAAAATTTGTAGTTTCTACGTCTTTCTTAATTATGTATCTTTCAATTTTTGATAATTTCAATCTCTTTTCATTGGGATTGCTAATGTATATTGGGGAAAATTTGTAAAATAAACTCGATCGATTATTTTTTTCAAGAAAATGACATCCTCAAATGTATTTGAAAATGTATTTGAAGAGATCATTTTCCTAAAAAAAATAGTTGACAAAAGGTTAAAAAAAATATCTCTGTTATACTTTACACACCAACGCCATGTTGGTTCCAGATAGTTGTCTTATCAGAAAGGACTAAAATTAAAAATAATAATAAAAATTGTGGACTATAACTGAAATTTAATAACATAGAACATCAAAACCGTAAAAGATAAACTGCATGACCAAAATGCAAATTTCAGAAACAATTATAATTGGAACCACGAACGATATGCTCTCGATACCTTGTCCTTGCATGGAACATCCATCTATAAATAGCCCAATGCCTCCTCCTCCTTCGGACACACTTTACCAAAAATAAAGAATAACTAATAATGGAAGTAAAGCAAGTGCTTCACATGAATGGAGGTTTTGGGGACACCAGTTACGCCAGCAACTCCTTGCTTCAGGTATCATGCATTCTTCATCCAAAGCCTGTCAACCCATAATTCGCTTAACTTTTTCTCTGTAAATCTCGAATAAAAACGTGATTTCGTTCTAAATTTGAAGACCCGGCCCATTTTACTCGTTGAAAGCCAATGTTTCGGCGTGTGGACTCAATTTATAGTTTTCAAATAGCTTTGTTATTAATTTAATAATATTGACATGCATGATGAGTGCAGCGAAAGGTTATATCCATGACAAGGCCAATAACAGAGGAGGCCATAACTGAACTTTACATGAGTATGAATGCCCCCAAGAACTTGTGCATGGCTGAATTGGGCTGTTCCAGTGGACCAAATACGATGGTTGTGGCGACGGAGATTGTCAAAATCGTTCGCAAATTATGCTTGGAAATAGGCCAGCTAGCCTCCTGAGTTTCAGATACATTTGAATGATCTGACTGGGAATGATTTCAACTCTATTTTCCGGGACAATTTACCGATGTTTCGACTGGAGTTACAAGACGAAACGAGTCGTGGCCAATTCAGTCCATGCTTTGTGTCTGCGGTTCCTGGATCATTTTATGGCAGGCTTTTTGCTGCAAACACTCTGCATTTTATCCATTCCTCTTATAGTCTTCATTGGATTTCCAAGGTTCGTGGAACACGTTTCGGACCTTCAAACTAGAGCCTGATACTTTAAATATTAACAAGTCTGGACAGAATCCCTTAATATAATTTCCAGTTGTTTCCTTTTTAGCAGATTCCAAAAGAGGTGGAATTGCTGAACAAAGATAACATTTACATGGCAAGCACAAGCCCACAACAGGTGCTCGACGCATACTACAATCAATTTCGAATCGATTTTTCGACTTTCCTCAGGTGCCGTTCGGAGGAAATCGTATCCGGTGGAAGAATGGTGTTAACTATTCTGGGAAGGAAAGGTGAGGATGCTTGTAGAGAGGGATCATGCTGCTATATTTGGGAGAGTTTGGCCCTCGTTCTCAAACAAATGGTAGCTGAGGTATCCTATAAAGACTTACCTTGTGCATAATTTAATGTATTTGTTTGGCATGTATAAATTTATGATCTACTAAGGATTCACAAAAGTGGTAATAAAAATAATGGAAAAAGTATATATTTTTTCTATTGTATTGGTTTTGATACATTGAGTCGAAAAAATTTAGTTTCGGTACATAACTTTTAATTTCCAATTTTTGAGAAAAATAATGTATTTTATTTATATGTTTCTTTAACTCAAAAAATATGGATAAGGATATAGAAATATTCTAGCAATTTCAATAAACCGTAGTCAAAATTTATTCGTAGGGACTGATAGAAGAAGAAAAGCTGCATTCTTTCAACATCCCTAATTACGCACCATCTCCTACAGAAGTGGAGGAGGAGGTCGAAAAGGAAGGTAGCTTCGGCATCAACCACCTCGAGACTTCAGAAATATCTTGGGCCGACTGGAGCAAAGGCTTCCGTTCAGCTGAAGAGCTTGATTGGCACAACGTGAGCCGTGGCATGAGAGCCGTGTCGGAACCACTGTTATCCAAACATTTTGGAGGATTCGTAATGGATCAAATATTTGAAAAGTACAGCGAAATTCTCCGTGATTGCTCGAATAAGGAACCGGAAACGATATTTGTCAATGTCACTGTCTCCGTGACGAGGAACTGATCGAAAGTAATTAAGATGGCCGAGGGCCCATTATATATAATTATCGTAATATATATATGATATGGTTGTGATGCATGCAATATTTCTTTGGTGGCAGTTTCTTTTCTCTTGTGAAATATCATTGAATTGAAACAGGTTAGTTGTGTACCGTTTAATCATGGAATAAGATCGAAATTATATGGAATCTCTAAGCTCGTCTACATGCAAGCTTAGCTTCTTTGATTGTGAAATCTTATGTTTTTATTAAATGAAATTACAAGAGCGAGTTGTAGAGAAATTCATATGCATTTTACTCTATAATTCAACGCTTTGGCTTCGAGTGTCACGATAATACTTGTGTGTCAAGGGCAAAAGAAGGGCTTTGGTTGTGGTTTGAAGAAAGGCTAAATAAATTGACACTAGGCAATCCAAGCTCTGACCCATGGCCAAATCATATAACCATGAATGAGACTAACTATTTTTTTAAAACATTTTAACGGGAAATATAAATATTAAAGCTCGAATTCATTCAAAGGACATTTGCAACTCAGGTGTACGTAGGCTAGGGGCTTGGGCGAGGAAGATAACACGAGTTCGAAGCTGATTGATTCATGACGTCTTTCATAACGAAATTTTCAATTTTTTTCTTCTGAGGTCTTATTTTAACAATAAAATCTAGCAAAATATTTAGTTGCGAATTTTGTATATTGACTATTTATCATACATATATCATTCACATATCAATTATTTATCTAAAATAAGTCAGATCATTAAATTAAAATTACAATATTATATATTTATATTAATTAATTATTGGAAATGATCTATTATATTATACATTTAATAAATATGTCTCTTAAGTTCGAGTGTTGTTGATGACGAATATTTTTTCTAATTTATTTAGAGAGATTTAATTTATTTATTTTTTTTTGTTGTAATTTTAACTCAAAATAAACATATCTTGGGTATATGCTCAAATACAATCCAATCAGCCCAACTAAACCGATACTTAATATAACAAGATAGGTGAGCCGGAAAAGAGTTTTAAGATAAAAAAAAAAACAAAAGAATAATTCCTTACATAATAAAAAGCAGAAAGGGCGCACCAAACATCCCTCGATTTCATGTATTTCGATTCAAAATTCCACAAAATGCTGCCTAGACAGCACAAGCAAATACCGACCGCCGCCGATATAATTGATATCGACAGCAGCGACGATGAGTCCGGCAGTGGCGTAGGCGGCGGACGCGGTGGAGGAGTTTATGCTGGACTAAACGCTGACATTGCTAAACTATCAAACGTAGTAAAATTGCAGACCAACGAACGTTTCAATAATCAGTCTCCACCCGTGATCAATAGCAGCGCCTCTGAAGCCAATTATCGACATCTAGACTCTCGAAGTTTCTGGAAAGCTGGAGATTATGAAGTTGGCCCAACTAAATTTACTTCAGCTCAAGGTCAATTCTGTTTTTTTTTTTGCCTGTATTATTTTTTCGTAACTTCTTGCTTATTTCTGTGATATAAATTTTGGGGCCTTATGGTTTATAATGTGCATTGCAGGTGATCTGGAGCATGCACGTGTGCACCCGAAGTTTCTGCATTCAAACGCTACTTCTCACAAATGGGCATTCGGAGGTAATTGATGAATTGAGGCTTATCTTTTGTTGAAGTTTTACCATTTCTAAGAGTAAACAACTTGCAGTGTGTGTGTATTTCATCTAACGCGAGGCGCACTGTGATTTCCTGTTTTCTCCCCAATTTGTGTACTCTTAGGAGATTTTAATGATCTAGCTCTACTGGAAACAGGCCAATATCTGGCACTCCTATAGAAATAGGAGAAAAAACAAAACACGACAGACTAATTATGAGGGAGATTCTAAAATCTCAATTCTTTGTTGCAGCCATTGCCGAACTCTTGGACAATACAGTTGATGAGGTAACCATATTATCACCCTACTGTTCCAATCAATTTTTGAATGAAATGATATAAATTACATATAATTTATGAGGCATAATGACTAACTTAGCATGAATGCTAATGGGTGGGCCTTAAATGTTTCTTCTTTGGTTATCTTGTCAGGTATAATGATTACTTATATGCCTCTTGTTCTTGTTTTATTTTGTTACGAGACATGTTTTGGTGGTCTTGCTTTGTGCTTATGGAGCTTGTTATGTTGTAATAATCCTCTCTAATTTCATCTCTTATTCCTTATCTGGATGATATCAGTTTTTAAAACTTGTCACTGTGACTAGAATCATCATGCAAGCTTCTAATCTGCAGTGACTAGAATATATACTTTAAATTAGAAATGTGAAACATACAGGTGCATCTTTTAGCACGTGCAAGCATCTTCTTGCTTCCTCGAGTTCAAAGGCTCTTTATAGTGGCCATTATATCATATGGTAGTATTTTCATTTCTTTTTTTCCTCTTAAAATCAATTCACTGATCTTATAGAATGGGCCTTAAATTGTCATCTGTAATATGTATTTTTGCCATTTTGTGATGTTTGGGCTTTATTGAACTTACTGCTTTAACCGAAGCAAGTTTACTCAGTTGGGATTTTTGAATCCCGAAATTGTCATCGGACAGCATGACAATGGCGAGTTTCCATGTAATGAGTAAGTTATGTTCGTGAAGTTTCCTCCTAGTCCTAGTCTGGAAAAAAACGATAGAGTTGTATTGAGTTGATGGCAAAGCATATACTCTCTAGAATTAGAGTCGTAAGCATTAGTTGGAATCTTGAATAAGCTATTGGAGGTAACTCTTATTTCTGTCTTGAACACGTGCTGTGAAATTGGTGTTGGCGTGGGTATGATCATTATAAGGATATCTGTGCGGTGGAATGTTTAGAGCTTCACTAAATAAATTGAGCAACCATATAAGAACTGAATTGAATTAAAAAGTTTTCAATTGGTATTTGGTGGGGTTTGTACGATTTATTTCGTTTCTGTTTGTTATCCAGATAGGCAATGGTGCAACTTTTGTGAAGGTTGACCGGACGTATAATACGAAGGATAATTCTCCTGCCTTACTTTTCCAAGGTACTGATCATTCCGATTTTAACTTCACTATCTATGCGTTTTTTCAAATTTCGGATTTAAAGTAGTCAACATCTTTTGCAGATGACGGGGGTGGAATGGATCCAGAAAGCATGCGTAAGTGCATGAGCTTGGGATATTCTTCAAAGACGTCAAACACCACCATTGGACAATGTAAGTGTTGCTTCTTCTGCAAATCCCTGCTAATTACTACTTTTTCATTGTTATATTTATGTGTGCACCTGTACCAATTTCTCAGCTCTTATTTGTGCAAATGTATGTCGACTAATATTCCTACTAAGGTTTGACTTGGTTCTCCGACACTGTAGGCTTTGTCCCCTTTGTGAATTGTGAGTGTGCATCCTGTTTTTGTGTTTTACACGATCAATATTCGTGAAAGCATTAGTTTATGAACTATCATCTCTGTTCGTGCCATAATCGTTGATTATAGATCAGTTCAGGAATCTTAAATATTTTTAAATTTTGCGTGTGCATAACTAATGATTTTTTTTATGCCCATAATTTATGATGATGTTTATCATAAATATCATAAGTCAGAAACTCAGAACCAAGCATTTGGGACACCCACCTCGCGATAATAAAGAGTCAAATAGAGTTAAAGTGCTTTTCCAAAGGACATTACGCCAAATGAGAAGTGATACCGGCCAAAAGTGGAAAGCCCGCCAATTGAAAAAACGCATATTGCTAAAGGGCAAGCAAAGCACAGTATGAAATGACAAACCACGGTCCATACGTATCCCAATTCCTCACTTTGGTCAATTATCCTACACAGCAAAATCTCTATGAAAAGAAGGCTTAATGGAGCATACTCATATGAATCAATGATGAAACATCGTGTCTGTCATACTCAATTACTTATCAATAGCTAGAAAATTCTCAAGCATCATTATTCAGTATTCACTTAATTTCTGCAACTTCATACTATTCAATCAATGGCACATTCAAATCTCTGTAAATACTTGTTACCTCTCGCATGTTACCAAGCTGTAATGTATCTTGAATGCAATTAGGGTTGCCTAAAAACTCACTCTTCAAGGGGTCTCTTTCTACATCAAATTAGACAAGGCATAATCATCAATCATTCTCATAATGTTATCAAGTATCGACCCACTTCTTAGTGACTAGACGTTAGCACTAAAGTATAGCATTAAACCCCTTGTTATCTTTATTATTATAAGGTTACACAATTTAGTGGCTATTCAAATTACTCATACATTTCAACAACACAATCTCAAGTTTTGATAGCTTTGGAATTTATACAATAAACCAATCTCTCCAGCATATTTAAGCAAAAATCCAACTCAGCAAAACCTTACCAAAATTCCTTTGCTTCTTTTGCTAAACTGGAAATGGTCTTCCAAATCTTGCACAAGTATCAATGCAAGCTCAACATGTCATTACCAACTAACCTTCAAAATGAGACTCTTATGTAAGACATACTTGTGTCAATATGTAACCTATGGGCTATGGCACATAGATCATTGTTCCGAGTTTGGATTGTCAAGGATGTTAAGTGTAGAGGATGATGTGCTAGAGAGGAGGAAATATGCTGGTGTCTATCCCTAAAGCTTTTGGAAGTTGGCTATGGTTGAAAAGTGACACGAAGTACACTTATATTTTTTAAAATCCTGGAAAAATTAGGCTTTTAAAAAGATCTGCAGGCAGGACCACAAAATTAAGCCATTTCCATGGCAGGTCCGTGATAGTTCGAGAAATAAAACCCTAGAGGCAAGGCCCCACAATCACCTTCATATCACTTGCAGCCTATTGGTTTTGATACAAACCTCCCTTACCTTAGTGCATGCACCTCTGTGGTTGGACAAAGTAGACCACCGTGGACCCATGGCACGTCCATACCTGGTCTGTGGCACGACTCTGACACTGATCCATAGACCCATTTCAAATTCATGGCATGTCTGTGGTCGCTCCAGTGGCTAATACATCTGAGATACAACTTTCCACATGCACAAGTGTGTACAGGTCCTGTGTCAGAGACGTGTGAAATATACATGATTGCATGAACTCATGCACACATATGTTGCATTGTGCCTAATGCATTGGAAATTAAATAAGAGCAGATATCACAGAAGTATATGCCTTTGGTCATGAAACTTGTCTAAGCATGTCAATGAGAATAAGCTATCCTGTTTGAATCATCTCATTCTGAACTTCTTTAGTGGATATTACTCTCTGTTAAGAACCTTCTGTTTGGGTTGAGCTATGGCATATTGAACTGAGATTACATAAGTAAATCAAGTGGCTCTAGATTTCAAAGCAAACCCTGTGCCAAACAGTTCTTTTATACTAGGATTTTTGTTTTCATTTGGCGCATATATACTAAAGATTGCAGTTAAGGTTATCTAATCAATGAATTTCAGTATCAACTGAGCTAGTTGGACTAAGAAAGTATTTTGCTGTGAGGTAGATTAGAAATCTCTATAATGTTCCAGGTCTTATAGATTCTAATCTTCACCATGGAAATTGGAATCTCATATGCCTTTTTTTTTCATTCTTTGTATTTGTACTATTTTCTTGTATTGTTTTGTTTCCATTTCTTATGGTCTTTGTAAAACTATCCCAAACAAATTTTTTGGTTATTTTGCAGTTAATGAAGATTCCCAGTTAAATAGTTGAATACAGTTATTAGTTATTACTGATCTGTGATGAGTCTGTCAAAGCAATAATTAAGTGTCATTTGTAAATAATTCGCATGAGTTAGTAGATTGCTAGCGTATTCATCTCTCCTGACGTCGAAAGCCAAATCTTTTCTCATGCTAGATGGTAATGGGTTCAAAACAAGTACTATGCGACTAGGAGCCGATGTCATTGTTTTTAGTCGTGCATCGCGATCGAGGTAATATCTTTCTTTTCAATTAAGTCCTGGAGTTTTCATTATATCTTTGCATAAACAAACATGACAGAGTCACTCTTCGTTCACTTGTTGTGTCCATCGTACTGACATTTATACGTGGAGTTATTATTAGTTTATGTTTTAAGATTTTTCAATTTTATTCCAAAATATCTATATGTTTGTGAATGGCTCGATGACTTGGGATCTGTATGTGTGTAAGAAATAATGGCTTGGCCATCTGTATGTGTGTAAGAAATATGGCAATGTACAATAGAAGTAGGAAAGAAAATATTATCAAGTTCATTTAATTTTGGAGGTAATTTGTTTTCTCATCATGTGCTTGCGCATGTTCTTATTTCCGAGACATAAATCACATCAGTATTTTGTTGTTTCACGTTATAACTCATGTTCGCATGTTGATTCAATCTCTCTGCATTTAACGTGATCTGACTTGAGTTTGCACTTTTATCCTTCAGTCAAGCCACCCAAAGTGTCGGTCTTTTGTCCTACACATTTTTGCGGAGAACAAGACAGGACGATGTAATCGTTCCAATGGTAAACTCTTGATTCTGAATATCTTAAGCTTTTCTTTTGCTGTCATACGCAGTTTTCAATAGCATAACCTTGAATGTTCAATTATTTCTCATACTTTTTGAGATGGAATTATATATTGCAGATTGATTTTGATATCTCAGATAATTGGGCACAACCTATGTTCTATAGTTCCAAGGAGGATTGGTCTATGAACTTGAGAACCATCCTTGAATGGTCTCCATTTGCAACAGAAGATGATCTTATGCTGCAGGTTAACTTTACAATGAAATGCAAGATTCTCTGCGTCATAAATGTTTTGGTTTTTTGTTGTCCGTGCTGTGGAGTTATTGCTTATCCAATGCCACTATGTTTTTGACATATGCTTGGTGCAATTATGTCTGTCTGCATGACAGTCAAATGTTTCTAGCATATAATATAATTTTTTATCTTCCATATAACCTAGCAAATGCTTACTTACTCAGCCTTAATCTAGTATATTGTCAGTTTAGACTTTGTACTGCTACATTTTCTCTATAACTCCCTTCACAACAACCCGATCCCACTTGTTGGGGTTCTGTTGTAGCTCCAGCAGAGGTCAAAAGGCATTTGACTGAAGCAAATGGAAGCACTAATTGTATTATGAAACACCTACCGATAAAGCTGACAAATCCACCCTATGGTCACAGGTACAGTGCTATGGCCTCTTAGGTTTTACGGAAAGCCATCCGCCCCTCTTTTACACCTTTGAAAAGATGTACAGACTCTGAGGTTTCCATATCACCCGGGGTACACTGTTCTCTTACAGCCAATTGGTCATGGCTGTTTTCTGCTCTTCCAGAGAGTATACTGAGCTTCTTCTTTCTGAAGCAACTAGGTTCATGGTCCGCAACGACAAAATGGCTCTGCCACATGTCTACTGGTCCTGCTGTCGCCTTCTGTTTCCTTCTCTGTCACTCCAGTTTCTTTGCCTCTTTTGGACTTCTTTCTACCCCCTTTCTGTTTCATTACTTAGTCAGTTCTTTGTCCGACGATTGTTGCCTAACTGGCTGTTGATCTTTAAATGGCGGAGCGACGTAACGTTGGATATGTTCTAGTTTCTTCGTAATTTGTAGAGAAGATCTGCTTTCTGGTGATGCTTGATACAAGATTTACCTAGGTGCATCGCGCACGGGGTAAACTTTGATTGAGGTTGATCATTTATTGTAGAAGAGATTTCAATGCTGTTTTGATCTCTATGCTTAGACAAGAGGAAAAATTGATCCCTCTTCTACATTCGCTAAGAGGATATGTAGGATTCGGGACGTCAACAATAGATGATTTTTTTAATTATATTTATTATTTTTTCCTCACACCCCCGATCATTCATTGTGGGGAAACAAATACTGTACCATTTGGATTTGTTGGTTACCCATAACCCACCTCCTGAGAAATGAGATTGAGACAGTTACAAATAATGGCATCATTTTCTGAAACTTAGTTGCTTGTATTGAGTTGTGTTTTTCTTTGCATGTGATGTGCCTATTGGATTTTAAGTTAGTCTGAATTTTGTCAGAAATACAAGGTGTTTTTTGTTCTCCATCTTTGATTTTTTCCCTTCATTTCGATTTTTTATTAGGGATATCATTAAAAGTCTTCACCTCCTCTAAATATTCTATTAGTGTTTGTGGGATAGCTCATACACAAACTTTTTGGCACTCAAATATGATGTGATATTCTGGAAATTTCCAAAAGTTCTAATATTTACCCACTGAATTGTGGAGTATTTATATGACAAGAGTGCTGAGAAAGTTGCACATAGTCTTAAACCTTTATTTTCCTAATTGGCTTGTGATTTTGTTGTTGTTTCACATCTATTTTTTCAATTTATTCCAGTTCGACAGTATTGGCTCTCACGGAACAAAGATCATAATATTTAATCTCTGGATGAATGATGAAGGCATTTATGAATTATGTTTTGATGATGATGATGAGGTAAACCAATTTCTTTTTTCAGTTTGATCATAGTGCTTGTCGTTTGCAGTTTGCAACTAGATTTGGTTAATCTATATTGTTCCTTTGTTAATTAATTCAGGATATAAGGCTGAGAGACGAAGCTAATCAGGGAACTATGTCCAAAACGTACAAAAGAGTCCTTGAACTGCAATCCCATATCTCTTACAGGATGCGTTACTCATTAAGGGTGGGCACTTTTATTATGTTTTTCAGTTATCTGTTAAAACTTTTTGTGGTTTCACCTGTTGGATATCATTACAATTTTCTTTTAAGCCTGAATTGTCAAGCCTTTTCAGACTTATATTTGGAAAATATAGCTGTTCTTTAATTAATCTTTTCTGCCAGTTGAAATAACTAGTCCGTAGTCTGTTCCACTTTAGTGTACTTTTTTCAAGTTCCATTGCTTTACATTACCTAAAGGTTTTATTCTCCATTATGTTTGATTTCTAAACCTTCATTTTTCTTGGCAAACTGGAAGTTTTTAACCATTGTACCACATTTTGCAGAGTGTTTCCATACTGTTTGCTAATGTATTGTCCCCATGCGTCAGTATTTATGCATTATATGCATGCTGCTAAACAAATATGGGCGTGTATCTGGAGCTTGTTCTCTTTGTTTACTTGCATTGATTTATTTGCTTAAGTGATATAAACTGTGTTAACATGTACTTTCCCAGGCATATGCATCCATATTGTATCTCAAAAAGTTTATCAACTTCAAAATAATTTTAAGAGGGAAACCCGTCGAGCAGTACATTATTGCAGATGACTTGAAACACTCAAAGGTAGTCACGTACAGGCCAATTTCTGGTGTGACATCAAAAGAGGTATGGCATCCTCATCTTTTACAATGTTGAAGGTATAGTCTCAGTTCTAGAGGACCTGAAAGAGTTTTTATTTCGGCTACCACTTGCTAATTGTGTATTTTAAAATTTGAAGTCTGGAGAGAAAAATGAAGTGTCTATCTTTAGAATGTTATTTCTAAATTTGCAACATCAATTTCTGCTGGAGTTTTGTTTTATTGAGAATTGCCTATTTTCTGTTTCTTCAAGGACTTGCCTAGAAGAACTCATAACGATACAACAATTTATGTAAATTGAGTACATTAAAAATGTTAAACTGGCCTTTTCATATCTTTCTATTTCTATATGAACCATGAGTTCTTTTCAGTCTGCCAATGCACTGGCCACCACGGATGATTCTATGTTAATTTTTATTCCAATTTATAATGTCTGATTGTCTAAACATGCTTTGATGGTGTTTTTGCTGTTGGTGGTTGATGAGTTTTAAGGGGATCATAAATCCCTAGATTCGTGGTGGTGCTGGTGGTGCAGTTATTCTGAACTGGACTGGAATATGCTTATAGCCAAAGGGTAATGGGTATAAATTGGGTGTACAACTTTAAGGTGCTTGTGAAAGGGGGGAAAATTCGAATTACAAGGATGGTGGATTGTCAAATTGTGGGTCTTTTTTTTTCTGTCTGTAGAGTTTGAGAATTGAACTTTCTAATTTACCCCAATGATGTTAATTCTCTATGGCTATACAAGCATTTGTAGATCGTATTTAAAATTACAATTAGTATATGAACCATTTGCAGCAAGTGTTTTTTACATAAAAGATGCAAAAATATGATTTTGTTTTTTCTTGTTGATGGAAATACTTGTTAATTGTTTGTTTAGCTAAATATTTAGAAACTCATGGTACTGAATTATCACATGGATGGTTTAGGTGATTGTGGCGACCACCATTGGTTTCATTAAGGAAGCACCTGGACTTGGAGTTTGTGGATTCAATGTATACCATAAAAATCGTCTCATCAGGGTATGGCATGTTATTAATTGGAAGATTATTCTTATGACTTTTAATCTTGTACATTATGGGTGTGTGTGTATATATATATATTTCACCAAGTATGTCACTGATATAATTTTACTCAGGCTGTGGTGAGAAATAGTATGTGCTGTAAAATAATTCCTTGGTAGAAAGTTTGAACTCTGTGAGCTAACAAGTTGTCTTATTGTAAAATTCCAACTCTGAACATAAAATTTATGGGTGCTATTGAAGTTTGATTGTTTATTATTTAATATTTCTAACTTGTAACAGCCCTACTGGAAAGTGACTGCAGATGGGAGTTCCAAAGGACATGGTGTTGTTGGTAAGCTAGTAGATCTAAAGTTACTCATCACATTTTTTCCATCCCAGTGCTCTGCAACTAACTTTTGGCATCCAGGAGTTCTCGAGGCAAATTTCATAGAACCAGCACATGACAAACAAGATTTTGAGAGATCGTCTCTCTTTCTTAAGCTGGAGTCGAGGTTGAAACAAATGGTTGTGGACTTCTGGTACCCATGTTTTTCCCAATGCTATTCTTTTGATATAATCAGTGGTTCTAATTTTGACAAGATTTCAAACTTTCCTTAGAACCTCGTGATTTGCTTATTTTTTAGTTGAGTTTTTGTAAGTTAACAGTAATGTCTTTTGGTCAGAAGCATTGTACTTTTATTCAAAATAATAATTTTATCTCACAACTTATTTAGTCATTGACAAATTTGTTCGCCTAAGACAGTCCATTTTAGTTAACTAATAAATGTGAATTATGTCCACTCAATGTCCATAAAAACTAATGACATGTTAGCAATCAATGAAATACCACCATATCTCAAATAATTAGTTGTTGTCGATGCTGCATACAACAATGGAGGCATCTTGCCATGTATGCTTTCCTTTACCATGCACAATCACCGTAAATGACAAAGCCATGGCAAGTGCACCTTCTAAGGGACTCTTAACATGTGTTTTGTACTCGATCGATTTCCTCAATCTTCAAGATTTTCCCTCCCCTCTGTGTTGTTGGAATATGTTCGCTTAATTGTCATCATTAGTTTTTAGTGTTCCCGTCTACCTTTCCATATGTTTAGATTATTTCACTTCTTTTTATATTAAATGCTTCAAGCAGTTGTAGTCTATGGTGAACTAATTTGTTATGATGACACAGGAAAGCTCACTGTCACTTGATAGGACACCCTCCTGATGGCACGCAGAGGAGTGACTTCAAAAAACAATCAGACACACAGCATCATGTTGAAGTGGCGGATACTGATCTACATTCTACTGGTTTTGGTGCAAATCTGCAGCGATCCAGCACAGTAAGTGGAAAAATCTATTGTTGTCTTGGTGTTCGAAAGTTTGTATACTCAAGCACATTGTGTAGTGGACTAATGAGTAGTACTCATTGTTTTGCACATGTTCATACACCACTTGACCACAACGGTGGTGATTTGCTCAATTTAGGGATACCTTTTCAGGTGTCTATCACTGTTCAACTCAACTGATTGCAGGGTTCTGTTCTGGAAACGCATATGGATACATCACTTGATCAGATATGTGAAGAGAACATTCAGTTGGTCACGAGGTAACTATGAGGATCATATAGATAGGCTGACTTATTTTTTTATATTAGGGCCATTGAGGTCACCAACACGTGTTTTTGTGTCGTTATAGTTTACCAACTTGGATTCTTTAGGGCCCTAATATCATTCAACCATGAACTTTCCCAACAGGTGTGAGGAGCACATCCAAAAGGAAGCTGAACTGAAAAGGACGGTAATTAATTTAGTTTCCATTATGCATCATCAGTTTATTAGCAGTTAGATAAATATATTAGTTGTGACAGAAAAAGCTAGTACACCTTTTTTTTGTAAAGTCTGAAATGCTGGTGCACTTGAGTTTATTTAGTAACACAGAGACATTTTAGTAAAATTAAATCTGTTGTGGTGATATATAATTAGATTGGGGAACTGGAGAACGAGTTGGAGGAAATCAGAAACAAGTGTGCTAGACTATCGGCTCACTTGGGGCTTCAGAGGCGGCAGATACTTATGTCCAGTAATGGATCGTAGGACGTAATTGCGATTGTTCTCATGGATATATAACATTCTGTAAATGATGCAATTCAAGAATCTGTACATACGCTACGGATATATGAGAATCGATTGAACTTTTGAATTTTCTTTCCGAGTTTCCATTAATTTTGTCAGGATTTCAGATGAGGAGAAATATGAATGGCTGGTATCTTTGCCATTTTCTTAAAATCATTTCGATTGGTGTGCTAAAGAAGCAATAGACAAAGTGCCTGCACTTATTGGAGTTGTGTCAAAGTTGTTCATCAAATGATCAGTAGAGTATTGGAAGACATCAGTCTATTAAAAACTTAGAAACAAAGAAAAATGGCTCCAAATTGTAAATTTTTCTTTGAATATGTACAATAAAAAAAAAATTTAAAAACTTATCCATAGTTTTCGATGGCAATGTCATTCTAAAGAAAGAGGTAGAAAAATAAAACTCAATTTATTAGTGTAATGACTCAATGATTTCAATGCTAGTATAGATACTCCCACATGCTTGGATTTACCCTGTCTAGAGTAGAGGCTAGAGAGAGCTATGTGTAGGATGAACCACCGAGTGATAAAAAAGACAATCAATTCCTATATTCTAAAATTTAGTCTACAATCATAGCCTAAACCAAATTTGCAGTGCTTATTTACATTATTATTTAATTTGGTGAACGCATCAATGATTAATCATGAAGCTAAATAATTGCACAAAAATCCATGTTCTTCCTATATATATATATATATATATATATATATATATATATATATATATATATATATATATCTCTGTGTGTGTGTGTACTCCGGTCTCTCTGTATAGGTAGCTTAGCTTTGTTAGCTTGACATTAATTAATGGAGACAAATATATTCGTAATTAAGAAAATGGCTAATGAGTGGTTTCATTATTTCAAGAAAAGCTGAAATACTTTAATCAACAACTTCACAGAAAATACTTTCTTGGACAAAAAGCATAAAATCCATCAAAGAGAAAAACCTAAAGAAAATGAGACAGCTTAATAATTTGGAGTCTAGATTAATCACTTGATTCATTCTCAAACAAACGGATCCGATCGAGCCTTTGAATTGTAGAGTCTGAAAATTGATCTCGAACGAAAGGATAAAAAAATTTGCACGAATTTGAGATAAGAAATGATTCAAGTAGAACAAGAGCCATCAGATCGACTTTTAAAATTTGGAACAAAGAAAACAAAAAAAAAAAGAAATTTAAACTGCGAATATTATTAGCTCAATTTATTTCATTCACATATGGGATGTCTACAGAATTTTATATTAACCGTGCATTGTCTAATTACATCTATATTTTAGATAAGGTAAAAACTTGTCTGATACGGTCTTACGGGTCGTATTTTGTGAGACAGATATTTTATTTGAGTCATCCATGATAAATTAATATTTTTTATGCTAAAAGTATTACTTTTTACTGTGAATATCGGTAGAGTTAACCACTCTCACAGATAAAAATTCGTGAGACCGTCTCACAAAAGTCCTACTCTTTAGATAATGTGTTCACTTCACTACATATAATAATGTGGAATTTAATCAAAAAAAAGTTGACCAATAATTTAATCATATATATATATATAAATATTTAATCATATTTTTACGAGATATTAATGTTTGGAGATGCAAAAGAATGCTAGGAGGGCTACCTTTTTCTCCTTTTTGTTGCTCGAGGAAAAATCTTGGACATGAAAAAAAGTAGATGCAAGTGTAAAATATGTTATGTTGTTTGTTTCTTTGGCATTGAAATGTGGACTAAAATAAATGGGAAGTTAAAGTTTGTGTTTCCATGGTGCATAGCTAGGTCGTACGGACGGTTTTGTACATTGAGAAACTAAAAAGTTCCTTCCAAATTTTGACCTACTTTCGGCTACATGTTACCACAAGGGGGACTAACATTCATGCAATGCATGTTCTTTAGATTATGTATCGTCCTTTTGTTGTGTTAAAATATTAATAAATCAAATTAATCCACTTTTCAGCATAGTTTCACTTTAAAAATGTTGTCAACGATGATGTTTTGAATAAGATCTCGAATTCGAGACTCAATTATAACTAAATCATGTATTTTTCAACTAAAAAAATAGTTTCGAGTTTTTTTTCCTTTGCAATACCACGCAAGTACCATGATCAAGATTTTACAGACCCCGAAATCAAGATCTTTTAAAGAAATTAATTAGGTAAATTTACATTGATAACATTTTTTTAATCTAGCTAATATGCGAAGTTTGATTATTTGATACTATAGGAATGGAATTATGAGGACTGGGGCTGAAGAGAGGTGGAGAGTGATCGTCGGTGTCATGAGATTGTAATGACAATGAGCGGCTCCTGACAGGCTTCTAGGTAGAGGGAACATGAATGAATCGATCCCACACCAGAATGAGAAGGATTTCGAGATTGTTCAATGTAATGGACTGTACAGTTGAAGAGGGCTTAAAAAATTTGATATGTATTACTCATATCAAGAAGATGCATCTTCTTTTCGGTGGCTCATCACTTAAGAACTCCAAAATTAAGCGTACTTGACTTGGGGCAATTTTGGGATGGGTGACCCTCTGGAAAATTTTCTAAGGTGCGTGTGAGGGAGGACATAAGCACATTGGAAAGATCCGTCTTGATACAATGAGGACAATCGTCGAATCTGGAGCGTTACAGTAATCGTCAATCCTCAAATAACCTAACTCTACTTCCGATAGACCTCGGCTAGTCACCTTTCCCGGATGAACTTAGGCAAACTTGTCTAACGACGCATCTGAAACAGAAATAAATTTCAAGGCAAAGAACGAGTTGCCTACTCAATCGCCATGTTGGTGCTTCATTGGTGGCACGTTAGCAATCCCGATAACACATTCTCATCACACAAAAATAGTGAAAACATAATTCTAATTGTAACTCTAAGATTTACTTATCGAAAAACATATCACAAAGAATACTATTTACAAGATTTTACAGCCAATATTTGATTAAAATAATGGCTACAATGATCACATATACTACTATGAGCTGTTGTGAAATAGGTATCATCGTCCAATTCAAGATATATACCACTTGGGAACTCATTATATATAACAATAAATTACATATTTTCTTTATGCATCAGATAATTAAACATGAAAGAAACATAATCGATATCACAACAACAAATCATTTAATCAATCGTGCTTGGTTACTGCTGCATCGTTTAGGTACTAACTAAATTTAACAATATATCAGATTGTTCATCTTCACATACATTCCTGCTCGATATCGAACATACGTAATCTCATACCTTTCCTTCACAAGGATAAAGAACAACCTCATTCGGCTCACACAATTGCGGATTAATATAGTGTATTATTAAAATTGAGAGGTTTAAAGAAACTAGTTTTGATGTCATTATATATATTTTTACAAACTGAAACTAACTCTCTTCTCAAATTATAAATATTTATTTTTATTTAATAATAATATCATAAAAACATATTTTCATAAATTCATCTAACTTATAACTAACTATATCCTAATAAAATATTTTTTTATCTTTATCTTTTTTAAAAAAATTTGTTAATGATCATTCATATCAATCATAACATAAAAATTGTTAAAAATATATTTGAATTTTTTAATCTTATTATAATCTATAGATTTTTCCAAAAAAATTATTTACTAGAAAAAAACATAAAATGAAAACTTAAGAAAGAAAAATTCATGTGGGAAAACGAAGACTTGAGAGAACAAGGGCATTGCTATTTTTTAAGGGGTTGGGACTTTTTCGAAGGATAAATTGAATCAAATAGATGAAACAATTAAATGGTGAAATAGGAATGAAATGCCATATTTTATTTTGGGATTGGGGATTTTAGGTGAGAATCCCTAGATATAATATATATTATTTTCCTTAAATAATCACATCTCACTCACTATGCCAGATACTTTCTTAAGAAGGAAAAAATTCCATTTGCTTTTGTTTTACTAGGCAGACACCATATGTGCACAAAATTCAGTGACATTTGTTGATGTAAATGCCTCGACGCAATTAATTACACACTCAAACATGTACACCTCTATATATACATAAACAAATACATACATATACATATATATATATATACACACACACATACACACACACACATAATAGTTTTGTTGTGTCTTGCACATTAATTTTTATAAATATTTATTTTATAACGAATATTTATTTATAACGATGCAATAAACAGCTGTTATTTTTTCTATGTGTATTGGATAAAGTCTCAAACTAATGCAAAAGTCTACAAATAATGCTATAAATATGTCCGACAAATTCGTCCGATAAAATATTGGTAAATAGAATTGAGCTCGTAATTAATTTTAATATGCAATGTAGCTTCCACACATGGTGCACTTAAATAATTTGAGAGAGAGAAGGCAAGTGATGGAAAACAAGTCACAAAATTTAATGCACGTATAGAGTATTGTGGCCCTTTTGAAGTCACATTTGAATTGGCAAAACTTACTAAAAATGAATAAATTCTAAAAAAATATTCGATAACATCATGCTGCTCGATTTCTTCTGTTGTTTCTTATGCATAGTTCAAAAAAGTTAAAATATTCGGATATTATTGTCAAAAAATCATTCATAATTGGCTACCTTGATGAGTTGAGATGAATTAATATCCATCATGGATTTTGTAGGGAACTACAAAATGTATAATACCTCCGTCGTCAGACGAAGTTATTATAAGCTATTACGTTATCTCAAAATTTGTTCATTGCAGTTTACCTCACTAGCGTGATTTATAAGCTATTACGTTAGTTCAAAGATTAACCAACTTCATAAAAAAAAAAATGGTTGATCGAGGCTTCTATTGTCATAAAAAATTTAAGTTTTTGTTTAAAATCGGCGGAATTGAGGTTCATCAAGTCAATATCGGCAAATATTACTCATTTCATTCTATCAATTGAATTAAAATATATGCACGAAGAGTTTTAGGGTTTAAGGTTTTTTTTATTAAAAAAACCAGGCTAATCAATTTTTTACAGAAAGTTTCTGTAACAAAAAATCTTATTTTTACTTGTGCTTAAATATGTTATATCAAATATCTACACATTTGGCATTTGGGGCAATTTGGAATATAATCTAGTCAAATAAATTTTTTTATTCATAATATTCTTTGACTATATATATATATATATATATATATATATATATATATATATATATATATATATATATATATATATATATACGACCTTTATATTTGAAAAAACATGCATGGTAATACACGTGGGACAATGCTTAAAAAAAGATATATACCAAAAATTTCCCCTTAAATTATTCACCCAATTTTCTTTTTAAAACCTCGTCATTATATTATGATTTTCTTTTTTCTAATTTACTAATAATTCAAAATACATTCCAAGTGTAACATTTAATTGTATTTAACTTAATACAACTAATTTAAAATAAAGTATATCCGTAATAAATCAAACATTCGTCACCAATCTTGCCAATGAAATCTTTTTCTTGTTGGAAAATTTTCCATGTTATTAATCTAAGATGAAATTTTTTGTTGGAAATTTGAATAAAAATTATATGTCATGAATGTGGGAGTGCCTTTTGGTTCTCCACATTCTTGAGTTGGTTGTGGCTCATTATTGTGGAATGTCTTTTGACTTTCCACATTCTTGAGTTACTTGAAAACTTTTGGCTCTTCATATTCTTGAGTTAATGGGAAGATTAATTGAGTTAATTAATCTTGCATGACTCTTGGTATGCTTTTTGGGAGCTTATAAATAGTGTGCTCATTTCCCCATTTCAAAGTGCATGAAAATCTTTTCTCTCAAGTATTCTCTTGCATTTCATATTGTTAGCTTTTCTTTTGGCCTCCGTTAAATCTCGGTGATAAAGTAAAGGTACGCTTTCAGTTCGTCGTAGTAGTGTCTCGTGCTAAGTCACTGCTGGTTGTTCCGTTGTATCCTAGGAAACAGACGTCCAAGTTCATCCTCGAAGCACATCTCGGAGGGGACGAATCTGTTTTAAAGACACTGTATTTTCATACAGGCCTCGGTTTGCTTTATTTTAAGCATTGTGCTACTGTTTTGTTCATACTACTAGTTCGTTGGTTTTAGTATACCTTTCTGTTTATTCCATACCTTTTGTATAACATTTTTTTCCAAACAAAAGTAAAGAGCCGCTCCTATATATTTAGCTAGAAAATCAGAAGAAATGCATATATTAATTAAATAAACGAAAAACATTTGTCAAATCCAGCAGGCAAACTTCCGGAGAAAATGGGATTTCAAAAGCCACTTTCAAAGTTCAAAATAACCGATCCAGAAATTAAGCGCCTCATACTGTCATACACATGCAGATGAAAAAATTCAACCTTGACTAAAAATTAGTATTAAGTTGAACATATATTTATGAATAAAATATATATTTTATTGTATGATCTCTAAAATCCAATTACGATCTTTTTCTATAAGTAATAATATATTTTTCAATGGTTCAACGTCAATCACGAAATAGAAACAAATCACTTTCACGAACCAAATGTTTCGATAAGGTGATATATTTTCTTGAACACAATTATGATAATCGTTTTCTTAAAAACCTAGTACATATACAAAATTTGCTAATAATAAATTTATTTTATGAAAAAAATAACTTGAAACAAAATATGCATCGAAATCTGAACATTAAATCAATCAGTGTTGGCAAAAAAATCAATCAGTCATCCCCGCATTTCATGCTCTTTTTTTTGTCCTTGTTCTTGATCAGTATTATATTTCATTTCCTACCTCAATGGGGTTTATGACAGTAACAAAACATCCTTTTTCGCATACATAATAATAAATTTAAGTTTTGATTACTGAATTTAACAGAATGCAATTAAATGGGAGTTTCTTCTTCATGGTTTTTTTCTTTTCTTTTTTGGATTAATCTTCTTGGATTTCAAGACCTTGGGGATGGGAAGAATTGCGTACCAGCCATGAAGCTGTTAATGGGAGATGAATACAAAGAAGGGTCAGGATAAGGTGATGCTGTTGATGAGGCCGGGACGCCACCGCCGGAGGATGCGGCGGAGGTGGCAGTTGTTAAGTTAAGTTGCTGAATTCCTACAGCTGCACTGAAAGATCCACCGCCGGAAGAGGCGGTGGTTTCCCCCGCTGCCGTGTAATGGGTTTGATCAACGCCTTGATCATAAAGAATGCCTTTGAATATATGGCCGGAGATGTTGACTTCAGTTTGATAAGCGTACTGATCTTCGCCTTCATCAATGGCGCTCACTCTCACGCACCGGAAAACTGCTTGTGAGCTCACTTCCGCTGGGAAATTCCCTTCCTCCAACCCTAAAAAACACGCGGCATACAAAGTTAACAGTCACGTATAATCTAGTGAGATTTACTTTGAAGTCATTGAATTTAAGTGCTTGAAAAAAGGAATCTTGATCATGTTGAATAGGGTTTTCCTTGCAAAAAGTACAAGGCCATACAATGTCTTGATTGAAGGGGAAAAAAGAGAAGAATAACAAGAAGAACCTTTATGTTATGTGTGGTGAGGATGGCGGATACAAAACAGACAGTAAACCAAAAATCTTTCATACAAAAATGTGAGTTGATGCGATGTGATATGAACCCCGTACCATCTTTCGCCGATTCTTTTCTTTGACGTTCAATACAGAATCCTATACTTGATGGGTGAAGATTGTGCAGAATTTTTCGTCTCTTAAATTATTACCTGAAGCGCTAAAAGGTACAAGTGACATTGAAGCGGTAGGAATTTTGTTGTCTCTTGGCCTTTTCCCAGTTTCTCTGCCACTATTTTGATCTTGCTGCCGCTGTTGCTGATTCTGTGGTTGCGGTTGCTGTTGCTGTTGTCTTTCTCTTCGTTTTGCTGCGGGTACCCAAGTACTCTTAACATGAGTTTGGCATTGAAACCCTCGATTCTTACAGCAAGTTCTGCACCTCATATTAGCGCAATCTTTCTTGGCGTGATTTCCACAATCTTGACAGCTGAATCCCCCACCTGATCCACTACTTTTCATGGTCAAGAATCCCGATCTTGGAGACCCACGATCAGATACATTGAACCCACTTACCCTACTAGGCCCCACGGCAAGCCCCCCCGCGGAGGCGTAAAGATCGTGATGTGGGTTTCCGAGGCCACGCTGCAGCAAGTCCGCCGCTTGCGGCTGTGGCTGTGGTTGCCAGAGTTCAAAACCAGTACCCTTGAACGAAATATCCTCGTTTCTGTACAAAAACCAGCTCTCTGGATTGATTCCAGCCGGTGGGTTGATATTCTGGGCGCTGTTTTCTTGATTATCATCAGGGTTGCTGCTGGTTCCTGCTCCTCCTCTCCGTCCTCCACCGGCTCCTAGTGAGAAAAAACCAGCCATTTCTTATGGATTAATTGCGACTGACAATTGTCCATAGCATAGCACAGCTGAAAAATGCAGACTTAAAAAAGACGATGCGCAAAGAGGCACGCGTTAAATGGTTCTTCCGCCGCAGAGAACCCTTTTCGGGTACCTTGAAAAGTGGGTTTTCAGCTTTCAAACCCAAACAAATTCTGGGATTTGGATGAACAAGAAAAGATCAAGTACCGTACTGCTATTATCATTTATTTCTGCCAAAAATGACATCAGTTTGTGCATGTGAAACGAAGATCGAATTGAATATGAAAATGGGTTAGGGTATTAACAACAATAAATGCAGAATTTTGGGTGTGAGAGAGAGGGAGATTAAAGGGTATTTTGTATGATTTTTGCAGCTTTTTGTTTGCTGAGAAGAGAGCACTTTTGAGACAGTAAATTAAATTTAGGTTCCTTCAATTCTGTGGCTGTGTTTCTTTGTGTGCAGAATTACAGGTCTGCCACGCCGCCATGGCCTCCCCCTTAAAGCAACTCATTCTCTTTCCCTTTTCTCTCTAAGCAACAGCTACACATTTATATTCTCCTTTCATTCTTCACTCACCCAATTGAGTTTGTTGCTCATTTTTCTAAGTAAAAAAATACAAGTTTAATGTGATTAATTATAACATATTTTATATCCATGACCGATAAAAACTAATATTTTTTTATTGACATAGTAATTTTAAATCCACGTTAATCAATTATTACTTACATAAATAAATATCAAGTTAACCGATCAATTATTTTAACAAAATAAATATAAAATCGATTCAGAGTTACGCTGAAAAAAAAAAAAAACTATTCATGCTGGTGAATTCTAGTTCAAGTAATGCATGCGTATTATAAATTGTTTAATTTAATGATAAATCAAGATTGAATTTTTTTTAAAAAAAAATTCCGTCTCTTTCAGTGAATTTGAATCATAATGCGTTGAAATTAAACATACAAAAAATTAAACATACTCTATGTCAATGTTTTTATCACATGATGTCGACTTCTATTTAAATTATATCGATAGAAAAAATAAATATTATGACAAATCTGATAATATAAGCATAAGCAGTAATATGATCGAAATTGACTTTAAAATATTTAAATCATATGAATACTAAATATTTTGTGTAATGACATTATATTACGATAAAATCTTAAAAAAAAAATAATATCAAAGCTAAGCAGGGGCGAAACCAGGATTTTTAATTTGGGCGGGCGAAACTAATTACTATGCATGCATGCATGAATTTTTATACGATAACTTCATTGAAAAAGAAAGTAATGTGTGAACATACATAATAATAGTAAAAAGAAGCCCATAAATTTAAGCAATCTAATAAAAAGAAGATTATTATTTTAATATATCATTTTAATGGATGTCCAAATTTATGCTTACCATTTTCCAATATCTTTTTCATTTATTAATTGATTAAATTTTAGAGATTGATTGAGGTGAATAATGTAGATTATTAACCAATATCATCTTTATTACTAGAACGTTAATGATTCAATTATTATCATTTTAATCTTCTAAAGAGTTTTGAGTGACATTTTTTCCCTTTGTTTAAAATTTAAAGGTAATAAAGATTTATAATGGAGAAAATTTGCCAAATGTTCGAGAGACAGCCTAACGAAGTATAATATATTTGAATCTTTACAAGATTGAATCTTAATTTTATTTAAGCGAAGAAAAAAATATTTTGAACCATAATAAATAAAATAAGATGAATAAGACACAATAATGAAATATGCATCTTTTTGTATAATCACACTTGGAGGGATTTGGATCCTCTACTGTGTTGAAAACACAGCACCAAGTGTTGTGCACTTTTTATACGACATGATCATTTCGTTTAATCTGACAATTTTTTAAATTTATCTCATATGGTGTGATGTCCAGAAGATGATCACGTAATCATCTCGTGTAAAAAATACACAACACCAAATGTTGTGTTTTCAACACAATACCAAATCCCACTTGGAGGGTGTGTTATTTACTTTAATTTTGCATGGAAGAATAATAATGCTGTTGTCCTAGTCTCGTGGATCTTATGCTGACCTTTCTTTTACACTCCTCTCTTACCCACAAAACTAGCCGATCTCTCTCTCAACTTCCATTCATTCATTTGTGTCACCATCTTCCTCTCGTTAATGTCTGTATTCAGTGTCCGTTTTTGTGTATCTTAGAATCTCTCATGGCGACGAGTAAACCTCGTGGGAGTAAGCGATCCTCAGGCACGTCTTATTCGTCCACAGTTACAACGGTAGTCTTTGTAGCATTGTGTGTATTGGGGGTATGGGTTCTAGCATCAAATTCCTTTTCTCCACCAAAATCCACCTATCGAACTGCCGACAAAGTTCCACAGCAAATAACATCCCAAACTCATCACTCGAAGCACAACACGAAGAAAGATGATCATCTGATTACTGAAGACGTACCTGGTGAATTGCCTGATGATGTCGTCAAACCGGTTGAGCCAAGCGAGAAGGATGCATCAACTTCTGATGATGCAGATGCATCGAATAACGAATCCGTTGGAGGAGGAAACGACAAGGAGGAAACGGAGGTTCTAGATGATCAGGGGAAAGAGCATGTAGAAGAACAAGAAAACCAAATAGCCTATGAGACGCAAGTTGCTCAGGAAACAGGCACTCAGAATCAACAAGATGAACGAATGAAAGAAGAAAATCGACAGTTCGAAAGCAAGAAAGATAAAAATGGTGATGATCATGCGAGCATGCAAACGCAAGATTTAGAAGATCCGAGAGTTCAGCACAGATCACATTTCGATGAAACTTCAAAAGTTGGACAAAATCAGTTTTCAGATAAAGGAGACAATCAACAGCAGGTAGATTCACAATTGCCACAAAAGCAACGAGAAAAGCAGTCAAAAAAAGACCCAAATGGGGCGATAAGTGATGATCAAATCCAACATGACGAGGCATCTATAAATTCAGTTGAAGATGGCTCAGATTTGAAAGAATCAAATGAAAGTAATACAAAAGAAACTAATCAGGATATTAATTCACAAGAAAATAATCAAGAACTCACCAAGAAAAATGATGACAATACCTTTTCAAATGGGGAGAACACGGAGATACCAAAAGAATCTGTAGAATCCAAGAAGGCATGGTTTACTCAAGCAGACCAGTCAGTGAACCAGAAGGAGAGACGAAAGACTGGATCAAATGAAAAAGATAGCAGCATCTACGGTTATACATGGCAGCTGTGCAATGTATCAGCAGATGCAGATTACATACCATGTTTGGACAATCTGAAAGCGATAGCAAAAATACACAACATGAAACACTACCAACATCGTGAAAGGCATTGCCCTGAGGAGCCTCCTACTTGCTTGGTTCCACTGCCAAAGGGGTATAAAACGCCAATTATGTGGCCTCAAAGCAGAGATAAGGTGTAGTCACGCAGAGAACATTTACGCCTTTAAATTTAGTCGTATTCATTGCTATTTATTATATATTATTATCAATACTATATTACCGCAACTGCCGATGCTATTATTACCACTACCACACTACTATTAGTTTAATATTGTTATTGTATGTCACTGCTATCATTATCATGATGACTTTTTAGTGCGTGTGCATGTCTGGTGGTGGCAGATATGGTACCATAATGTACCACACACATTGCTGGCAAAAGTGAAGGGGCACCAGAACTGGGTGAAGGTAACTGGAGAATTCCTCACTTTCCCAGGTGGTGGGACACAATTCATTCATGGAGCATTGCATTATATTGATTTCATACAAGAGGTAAGATATTTTACCAATGATGAAAACAAAGTATGTCGCATTTACTAACATGTAAACCACACATTTGATTCGAATAAATTTGAAAAGACAATATACGCGATGAGTCATATGCTCTTGACATAACACAAATAATGCCTATGGTAAACTCCGATGAATGCGTTAATTCTCTAACTGTTATTCTGGACTCCATTGAGTGAGTTGCTTACCTACTGAAAACTTCTTGGCTGATTCTTGAAACTCTAGAGGGTTTTCTTTTGTAGGAAGGGATTTGATCTATGGAGTATTTGAAGAACGTATTATAAATGGCGCCAATTTGGAAATGTTTGATATTCATTACAATAAAACTAAATTGATCGAAGATAATTTAACATCCACTAAAGTGAATTCATCAAGACGTGTCCTAAATATAATTTGTTGTAGGCAGTGCCAAATATTGCTTGGGGAAAACACACTCGAGTTATATTGGATGTTGGCTGTGGAGTGGCCAGCTTTGGAGGTTATCTCTTTGAAAGAGATGTGATTGCAATGTCTTTTGCCCCCAAAGATGAACATGAGGCTCAAGTCCAATTCGCGCTTGAAAGGGGAATACCAGCAATATCTGCTGTGATGGGTTCTCAGAGACTGCCATTTCCTAGTAGTGTATTTGACATTGTGCACTGTGCACGTTGCCGAGTCCCTTGGCATGCAGATGGTTCTCTATTTCATATTATTCTTATGTATCAATATTTTTTCATCTTGTAGCAAAAGTTAGAACAATAAAATCCATTCTAAAAAATTTGATTCTGATGAAGGTGGTACTCTGCTTTTGGAACTAAATCGGGTGCTTAGGCCAGGAGGTTATTTTGTTTGGTCAGCAACTCCTGTGTATCAAACACTTGAGGAAGATGTAATGATATGGAAAGGTGGTTATCTTCAATTTTTTTATCTTATTTTTTTAAAAATAGAGCTAATCTATACCATTACATGTTCTCTTCCTCGTAGCTATGTCCAACCTTACAGCTGCCATGTGTTGGGAGGTAGTCACAATTAGGAAAGATAGACTGAATTCTATTGGTGCTGCTATATTTCAGAAGCCAACCTCAAACAATTGCTATGAGAAAAGAGGGCAAAGTGAACCCCAAATGTGTAAAGATGATGATGATCCGAATGCAGCATGGTATGTCCCCGTGGTTTCCTATGATTTAACACTCCAAAATTTATAATCTTTGTGCAATAGGAAATTTAATCATTTTTTAGCGAGGAACGTATTGGATGTCCTTGTATTAGCAAAAGTATATTTGTGCTTCAAATCATAAGACAAATAATTCAATAAGTTTACATTAGAGTTTATTTGGCTATACGACAGATTAGCGTAAAACCCAGTTAAAGTAGCAGAGTTGGCTTTTAAATTTATGAGTGAATGAACTCGTAAATTAATAAGCTTCGAAATGGTATGATTTCCATTAAGAATTGTTATAAGATAGCAAACATTCATCCATATTTCTACCCAAGGAAAAAACTCCTTAGCACTTACAGGTCTTGGAAGAGGCAAATTAGCAGGAACGTGACAGAGGCCTCTGTTGCTTCAACATATTTACCGTAACTTCTCTTCTGCCCTGCAATTTGCATCCAGATAACAAGTAGGATGATATCTTTCAGGTACGTACCTTTGCAGCCATGCATGCACAGGGTTCCAATGGAAAAGGACAAGAGAGGATCACAATGGCCAAAAGAATGGCCTAAGCGGTTGCAAATACCACCATACTGGCTAAATAAGTCGCAAATGGGAATTTATGGAAAGCCTGCTCCAGACGACTTTGCATCAGACTATGAACACTGGAAGAAGGTGGTCACCAAGTCATATATGAGCGGTTTAGGTATTAGCTGGTCCAATGTGAGAAACGTCATGGACATGAGAGCAGTTTATGGAGGGTAACTAAACACAGTTATCAGCTTGTTTCAATAACTACACTATATATAGTCATTAAAAGGATTCAAAAGCAAAAACTGACACGGAGAAATGCTTACAGGTTTGCCGCAGCACTGAAGGACCTCAAAGTATGGGTTATGAATGTGGTGAACGTAGATTCTCCAGATACACTTCCCATAATCTACGAACGCGGTCTTTTTGGGATATATCATGACTGGTGTGAATCCTTCAGCACATATCCAAGAACATATGATCTCCTACACGCTGATCATCTTTTCACAAAACTGAAAAAGAGGTACTGTTGGTTGATCTTAGAATTCACTCATATTACAATTTATACTTGAAAACTGTAGGTAGGACGACTGATTCAGCTGACACTTACAGGTGTAAACTTGTGGGAGTCATGGCAGAGATTGACAGAATCGTCAGACCAGGTGGCAAACTGATCGTGCGCGATGACTCCAGCACAGTCGGAGAAGTGGAGAATTTGTTGAAGTCTCTGCATTGGGAGGTCCACTTAACCTTCTCAAAAAACCAAGAAGGGATACTTAGTGCGCAGAAATCTGATTGGCGACCAGACTCCTACACAGCTCCATCTTGATTTTAGTGCAAGAATATTATTACCTGGGCAGCATGAAAAGATTTCTACTGAGGCAAGAATTCATCCTTTCGGAAGTTCAAACACCATTTTTATCAGATTATACAGAAGACGAGATTTTTGGGGCTCCCATTTTCTTCTGGTTCTCATTATTATTTTTCGTTCCAAAACACAACGAAGCCATATCTGCCGTATATCTATACCGATCATGACACAGGAGACACAAACTTTGTATTTCATTTTGGTTGCAGGATTTTAAAATTTTTATATGATATAAGTAGGCAGTGACACGGAACTTGACAACGTCGTGCACTCTTTTTAAGGAAAGTCTGAATCGCATTGCCTGAGAACCCTCTAATGTGGTCACCATGGTACTTGCAAAATTTAAATATTATTTGGATCAACACATCCTCCAGTAGATAAAATAACGCACACAGATCATGAAAATCCAATGGTATTCAGAAAATAAGCTGCAAATGAACCAGCCAAAATCTGAGCCTCCGAAATATTTATTGTTAAAGGGACCTAAATAAACACTTCATATTTGTGCATGCAATCGCCTGCGCACATGAACGGCTTTCTTTTCTGAGCTACATAATGAATATCACAAAATCTAACATTGTTAACGAAGACTACAGCCAAGGACAAAATAAAACTTGTGTTCATAAGTTTCTATGAATCTCCACATGATGAGCACTTCAACATTCGTCAAAACCATCAAGGGCAACCAATGTCACTCAAACTTAGAGTGAAGTAAATAGGGTTCCTAGTAAGGGTGTCAAAATCATACACGACTCACCAACCTAACATGGTTCAACTCGAAAAAAATCAGGTTTGAGTTTAGGGTTTTCGGGTTGGACCCGATAGCTGACCCGAAAAAAATTATCATGTAAGGTTAAAGTTTACCCGAAAATTTTAATTTTTTTTTAAAAAATAATTAATAAATATTACTATATTTTATATATTGTATGTTTGAAAAAATATTTATTTTATATTTATATCATAAATTTTCATAATTTATTATTTATTTTGAACATTTTTTATTGTTTAAACAATTGTTTATTTGATTTAATAAATAAACTTTATTTTTCTACAATTAGACTTTCAAATTTAAATCATGTATATGAGGTAGATTTTGTTATTATGTATTTAAATTACGATATTTTTTTTAAATTTTCTTTTAAAAATTTTTTTAAAAAATTCAAAATCGGGTTGATCCGGCTTCGGGCTGAGAGTTTATGGGTTCGGTTTCGGGTTCAGGTTGGGGTTGAACAATTTTTGAATAGTACTATTGCTCAACCTGACCCAACCCACTCAACCCACCCGAATTGACACCCCTGGTCCCTAGAATAAACTCTTACATCATTATGAACATGGAATTGATGCATTCAACAATTTCATTGCCTTGAAAAGATATCATGAAATTCCAGGTTAAAGATCTTTCTATATTTCTAGATCATATTCAGCCTCCCGAAAAGAACAACTTCAAGCTTCATTTATATGAGGTTGGCTCACATGGAGACGTCTCCTCAAGCACTACTCAGAAGGTTTTGCAGTTGACCACTCCGAACTGCTGCTTGGAGATCTAATTTAGAAGATAAAAGAAATACCGATGTCATTCAGTTGCAGCAAAGTATTCTAAAATAAATTTCAGTTCACTTGAATATATATTAAATAGATATTCATATTTTTGGTAAAAGCTTATTTCATAAAAGATATAAAGAAACAATTTTAATTATTTCCTGACTTCACTCGATCAGGAAAAGGATAATATCATTATATTACTTCTTCACAGTATATAGCATTTTTAAAATAAAAATGAATCTACCATCAGAGCCACCAATGTGTTTGCCATTCACAAATACTTGGGGAACGGTTCGTCGGCCAACCAGATCCAAAAGAACGTCCTGAATTACGTACCCATCATCTACATGTCATGATCAAGGAAAAGAATCAGCAACTGCAAGTCCTGTTGTGATGCAACAGAAAAGCCAGATCCCACCTCATGCAAATCTAATTAGTGAACATATGCTAATAGATAAAATGGGTATACATTACTCATACCTCGAAGATCAAGCTCCACGACAAAAGGATGCTCAGCAAGTTCACTGAATATTCGCTTGGCTCGCAAGGAATATCTAGTCTCAGAAAAAAACCGTAAGAGTGAATAAATAGCTTTGGGGCATAAGAATAACTCCTATGCTTGAAATCTGCAGATTGGGAGTAAATTTTCCAAATTTGTGCGCTACAAAATATAAATTTAACATGTAGAAGCTAAAATAGAATTTGTTAAACCAGTTTCAGACACAGTTTTTCTAATTGATGAAGCACCAGATCCACCAGCAATCACACATGTTCAGATGCTCCAAAGCCAATATTGTAAAATGTAACATAAGAACAAGCCATCACTGATGGCACCATATCAAATTTAGGACCAAAACCACTTGAGCTCCGCCTTTTGGTATCTATCACTTTCTGACTTAATTGTCAAGATAACACTGTACTCTCTCAGTTCTCAGCCATTTGTAAGTCTTACCGTGAGTTATTGCAGTTGACATGAAGCTGTGGATCACTAAATTCATTCACTTTCTAATTGAGAGGAAGCTGTGGTTAGGTCATTAAATAACTTAGAAGATATTAGAAGAAGTTATGATTTCATGTTTCTCACGTAATTGGGAACCTTTGCATGATGAAGAGAGGTTGTAAAAAATTGACACTAAACATTCTACCATCGGGTTAATAATTTCTTGCTCGATCACCTTCTTTTACAGCAATTCACAAATGCTCGGTCCGTAACAAAAATGACAAAAAACTGTGATAGGGAGAAGATCAGTTACACTGAACCAAGAAACGAAACACGCTTCTTCATTAATTCTTCAATCTAACAAGTGCACTGAACCAAGAAACGAGACACACGTCTTCCTAAATTTCACCCATACACACTCAATTATACAATCTTAACATGCTGTGAAGATCTAAAAAATAACACTAATTCCCTTCAAATTGTTATTCAACTAGTAGTTGCAGTTCTCAGCACCGCTCCATTTTTAAAAAAGAGGCGAAAAATATCACTCTTAACATCCAATATATGAAATGTATCAAACACCGGTAGCGCGCCAGGGTGACAAGACTTACGGGCAGTAGGATTTGGAGAAAATGGCAATCTTGTTAGAGTATATGACATTCTGAACAAAAGCTGATGCAGAATTGGAACCTAGGGCTTGCGGAAGAGATTTTCCCAGCAGCATTAAACAAGCCAACGCTGTAATTAAAACCGAGCGCCGCTGCAAACCCACTTCCGGCATCCTGAAGACGTAATTGCTCTCTCTTTCGGGTTCGAAGCTATAACAACAACTGAGTTTCACAATATATTTTAGGGGCAAAAAATTTACACCTGCGATAATCAAGATCGCAGCACCCTTACCGTCAATTTGAGACAAAAATTGAATTAAAGAAGCTAATAAATTTTCAAAATGGGAAATTTGAGAAGAAATAGTGTACCCCTGGAGAAATTGGAGCGCGCGAACAGAAGAAAAGATGAAGGCAATGGGCGTAGCTGAAGGGCTCTTGACGATCCGTTCATACTTTCCTTACATTCTCAGAAAAGTTTTCGACTATATATATTATGGCAAAAACTTGTGCCGGTCTCACGGGTTTTATTTGTAAGACGGATCTATTATTTGGTTCACCCATTAAAAAGTATTACTTTATAAGCTAAGAATATTATTTTTTAGGCAAAAACTTGTGTAAGACGGACTCACGGTTCATATTTGTGAGACGGATATCTTATTTGGGTCATCCATGAAAAAGTATTATCTTTTATGCTAAAAATATTATTTTTTATTGTGAATATGGGTAGAGTTGACCCGTCTCACGGATTAAGATCCGTGAGACGGTCTCACATGTAGGGATGTCAATGGGGCGGGTATGGGACGGGTATGGCTAAACCCAAGACCCACCCCATGAAGAAAACTTAGACCCATTACTCACCTCACCCCGGTTAAATATTCTTCCGACCCACCCCACCACAAATACGAAACGGGTCCGGGTAGACCCGTGAGACCCGTGAGACCCGAATTTTTTTAAAATGAAAACAATAATATTTTTTTCACATGACTGAATTATGAAACAAAAAATTTTCTAAATAGAATTCAATAGAAAACTAATTCATATCTTCAACCAAACTTAATAATAAAAAACAAATTATTTTTATGACATAAAAAATTACATAAAAAAGAGATATTAGCATATAGTTAAGAGACGGATCTTACATGGACTTACTCTATTTTTTATTGTAAACATGGGTAGAGTTGACCCGTCTCACAAATATGATCGGTGATACGGTCTCACATGAAACTCACTCACATATTATTACAGTAAAATTCATTTAAAACTTATTTAAAATTTTAAAACTAAAATTTTAGTTTGAAATATGTAATATCATAAACTAAGACTCTAAACGAATCAAATATGTTCTTAAATTTTTTGAGTTTGCTTAAAACATATGTTATTCATATTTGAAATTATTGAATTTCAATCGAATTCGAAATTTTTTTTTAATCGAACTTAAGTTGAAATTATTTTATTCGAGAATTTTTATTTAAATTATTTATATAATAATTATTTCAATTTTAATGCTTCCCAATGCATTGTCTCTCTCATTAACAAATCGAGTTTCGAATATATCTATTTGAATTCGAACACGAACTTGAATACTGAAATATTCTTCGATTACACTCGTTGATCAGACTTTGAAGACACTTATTTATCTAATGCGTGGTAGTACCATATTTCATATGGATATTTCTTACGAAGATTATAGGTCTATTTTGGGGAAAAAAAAATTAGACATTAAAAACATAATTATAACAAAACTAACCATTATACTTACAGTCATAGAAATTAAACTACATTTTACAATTCTTGTCTATACAAAACATAACCTAAAAATAATTAAAATGACAGTATGATTACCGATGAAACATATGTGATGATGGTGTGACTCTATAATAAATTTCGGAAAAGAGACGAGAGAAAGTGAAGTTGAATATTAGAAATTGTATTGTGTTACTCAAATGACTTGAAGAATGTTTATATTACTCAATATTTTTCATATAGACATCACAGTATTTTATAAGGACACCTATACTGAACACCAATGAGATGTTAATATCAATGCGATCCACCCACTTGTGCAACATGATGTGTTTGATACGTTCACATCACTTCATTTTCTTTTTTTTAATATTTTTTTTATTTTAAAAGTGAAAGAGTGATTCTCGTTAATTACATGTATTTATATCTATAATATATATGTATAGTATTTATATTAAATAATAATATTTTAAATTTTGTAAATAATTTGAAATTGAATTTATTTACTTTTAAATAAAAATAAGATGAATGACTGGACAACTGAGACCTAAAAACAATGAGTGTTAATGTTAAAATGACTATGGGAGAATAGATGTGTTAATATAATGCGTATGTGACACGTGGATCCTTACGATTTTTGATGAACTGATGCGTGTTATAACAATAACGAATGCGGATGCCTTAATGCATGAATTCTAAAATTCATGTTCGACTGAATTCATGAATATTATTCATGTGCTCAACTTTATGTCAAAAAAAACTCCTCAAACTTGAACTTTCTCAACTCCCAGCATAAGGCTACCATCTTAAAAAACTGTCAGATTTTAGGGGATTGGTAAATAGAGTTTATTTTGACATATGTAGGCAGTTATAATAAATTGGAAAGCGCCGACTAAAACCAGAAAGTAGGTTTTTTTTAAAAATATTTTTTTTTAGAAAATTCAAAAATTGTCAATTATGAACACACACACATATATGTAATATTTTGTGTTCAATCTAATAATAAAAAAATTTGATCATAAATCATAATTAATCTATAAAACTATAATACTATCATAGAATTAATGAAAAACCAATCTATTATCTCCCCGGTTCAATGAAATGTACATTTGAGTTATGAGTTCGATTGTTAGACAAATCTTTCAACTTATGAGTGTTTATTTAACATTTAATTTTCATTATTTAAATATTTGTATAATTTTATAAATATATTTTTTTAATAATGTCATGTCTAGAAAAAGAAGACTTGAGTTAATTTCTACGTACAATTCTAGATTCTTTGACATGCACAGCACGAAAAGAATAGTTTGCAGTTTCAGGAATCTTTCAGTAAAAATTGTTCGAATCATCATCACATAAAAGTAAAACAAAAACAAAAGTTGACCAGGTATTAGGCTTTTAGTACCTGCAGATTACAAGTACTTTGCCAAACTTAACTCTGTTAATTTTCTAATTAATTACTTTAGCATAGATTTTACTTCAGATGATAAAGTTTCTGCCCTAATATCAAATACATCTATAACTTATTTATCTCAAATTTTACGCTGAAAAAATAATTCTTAAAATATTCTCTAATATTATGTTTAACACAAAATTGAGATTGTTTCACATGTTAATTTTGATCCGACTCAATTGATAAAATAATATCGTTTTTATGTCAAAATTATTATTTTTCACTCGAGTTATATAGATCAATTCGACCTGTCTCATAGATTTACAAGAGATTTTTTGTTCGACTGTACTTTCGGTGCGCTATTCTTGCACAATAGTTGACTCATTCGAAGAATTGGAGATGTCGTTAATAATATCAATTTTTTTTAAAAAAAAAATGTTAAGCTTTAGATATTGAAGTATGCATAGTCCTAGACAAATAAAATTCGTACATAGATACCATGAATAATAGTATATTTTATACATATTAGTAGTTTTAATAATAAACTAATACTAATTTATGCTTCTTTTAGGTGTTTACTAGTTAATATTAGATATATCCATTCAGTGAAAAATAAAGTAATTTATTGAAAGCTTAAAGAAAATTGAAATTCAGATTTGTAGTAATCACTAAAAAAATAGTAGATCTTTTATGAGAAAGATATATGTGAGATGTCAATTATGTTCATATTTATAATAATAAGTAATATTTTTGACATAAAAAGTAATATTTTTTCATAGGTGACCCAAATATGCCGTATGTCTCACAAAATTGACTTTTGAGATCATTTCATAAAAATTTTCGTGGGAAAAAAAGTTTTTGTTGTGACGATTTAATAACCGTTTATGTCGCTACAACTCCTGGTTTCTTCGGCAGATCTCCTTCTCCTCCATTATAATTATTATTGAAACCGTCTAATTTGATACCAAGTGGATTTGAAATTACCTCAATTTTTTCTATCCATGCAAGCTAAGGCATTTGAAATCCAAGATCTCAAATCTATCAATTCCGCGCACTACCTAAAATTTCCGACATTTGATATTCTATATATATTTTGTTGTCCAAGCTGAAAAACCTATAAACATAGGTAACTTTGACGCACAACCTATTACATGTTTTCCATGTTGTCAAATTATAATTTTAATATGCTATATTTTTATTTTTTGGGGGAAATTTTTTTCCGCTTTGACACTAATACGGCGTTAGTAGTGTCACATTAATATTTCTATATGAAAAAATGATTGAAATTATCAAAAAGTTAAAGATGAAAGACTAAAATAAAAATTTGAAAAGTTAGATGACGCAGCGTTTCCCATATAAATATTCATATCATCCGAGTGAAGTAAATTAGATAACTTATCAAGTCAGAAGTAACCAAAAAGATCCCCAAATCACCTAACCATCCTACCTCTTATATATTAAGCTCGTCTTCTTTGTCTATCTTCCTCTATTAGCTTTCCAGTTCTCTTCTCGCTGCCTATATATTTTCCACGATTATAACAATCTCCAATTTCTGTCTAGTTTTCAAAGTTTTTTCCTCAATCTTCTTAACTTATCTCATCAAAATAGATCTCATCAATGGTTGATATATGTGAACTTCCATGGCTAACTACACCAACAAACAGGTGAATTAATGATTAAAATAAATAGTGCAAGACTCATGGCTGGTGAGAAAGGATGGGGAAACTGCTACCTCCCACATGCATTTATAGTTGAATATGCTATTTGAAAAATGCAAGAAGTACATTCCAACTAAAATATTCTCTCATCTTTTTACCATCTCCATGTGAATTTTAGGTACGTCCATCTAAAAATTAAATTAATGGTAATTAAACTAAATGCAATAACTATTAGGTACAACTAAAAATCATGTTTCAAATATAACACAAAAGCTACAAATCTTGTTTTGACGGAGCAAGGGTCAGACAAATCAATCTCCATAACCCATTCATTCACGGGTGTCAGTTTATCAATGAAAGAACTTGGCACAATTTGAAAATCTTCAAGTAATAACAATCTTTTACATTCAAATATTCCATGCCAATTACTTGTCAGCTTCATGCCTACCTAATCACATACACCATAAGCTCACGATGTATCATATCAGGGAAGAAAAGATTAATCTGCAAAACAAACTATGATTACGCCAAAATTCACTTACCTAAAAATGTGATGCGATCCTTGTATTACACACGCGTTATGTGCACTGTACCCGACTGTTAGGGTGTGTTGAGACCGTTAACGACGTATATTCAATGGAATTAAACACGTATCACTGTTTGTTTTTTGGTAGAAGTTGTTGCATTTTCTAAACTCAACTTACATTCTGTGGCATTACGTACAACAACTAGGGTTTATGTGGTAGAGTGGGATTTGATTGTACTTCGTCATGTGTCACACTTGCATCCCCAAAATAGGTAAAGGACCCCACATATATTCGTGTGAGGCTCAGAAGATCCAAGAACTTCCATCGGACTCGGTGTAGTATGGACTTTTCTGATTAGAGTCTATGGTCATATTTGGCTCATTTAGTTTTATTTGTGGACTTTCATGGAACTGTCTTTGACATCATACAAATATTTCACTCACTTGCCACAGCAAAACGAGATATGATACATTATATTGATAACCGTCTTTATGCCTAATTTAGCAAAAATAAGATTGCAATAAGTTTAAAATATAACATTATAAATCTTTTCAAAACTTACTCCGGGTAAAAAAAGGGTGTTGGGTTGCATACAAGTGTTTATATTCACATCAACTCAAATGGAAAGCAACTCTATAAGTAAGCAACAAACTGATCAACAAAGGCCCCCGTTGTGGTTCGTGGGTGGTCCATGTACCCGTAAAAAATTCACATCAACTGATCAAGTAGGAACAGATGCAAGGATATAGGCACGGTTTGAGCCATCTTGATGTTTGTGGTGGTACCTTGAAGATAGCCACTACAACAAAAACGCTAAAAGACAACAGATAAAATCCGTTATCGTAGGTTATTTAAAACTGTTGACTAAGTTGTCGCTAATTAACGACGGTTTAAGATATATCGTTGCTAATTTTAGCGACGATTTTTGACTAAACCGTCTTTAATTAGCGAAGGTTTAGAGAAACACCGTCGCTAATTAGCGAAGGTTTAGACATAATTCGTCGCTAATTTTTTAAGTAAAATAAAATATATATAATTTAATAATTATACCAAAAAAACTTATGATCTGACTAAGCTAATAATATTTGTGATCTTAACTAACACTTAGAAATTTACCAAGAATTGAAGCGAAAAAACTTATTCTAAATCGAAACTAAAATCGTGTAAGAGAGAAAAATTTATCGTGTATAGGAAAATTGACCGAAAATGCGGATATTTATAGACAATTTGTGATGGTTTTTGTATTAGCGATGGTTAAGCAAAAACCGTCAAACCGTCGCTATTAAGCAAAAACCGTTAGATAAAATTGTCGCTATAATAGCGACGATTTTTTATTAAACCGTCGTTCATAGCAACAGTTAAGCAAAAATGGTTGCTATCAACTGTCGCTATTAGCGACGGTTTTTGTTTAAATTGTCACGATTTTTAAAATAGCGACGGTTTATGCAAAACCGTTGCTACATATAGCGACTGTCACGCCCCAGTCCGAGCCCGCGCCTTCGTGACTGCACAATGGGCCCTATAACAACTACTTTGTATTCGTCCTTGCTTTACGAAAATGATTAACTCAAGTTGCTATAGATGCACATTGTAAGCCATTATAAACTCATTTTAAATATTTCATTTTTAAGATGTGGGACATCACAATCACCCCTCTTTCAGAACGCGACGTCCTCGTTGCGGCCTGACTCCTCGATCCACCAGCGCCGAGAATCTAGAGGTGGCTCATACAAGTTCAAGAGGTGGCTCCCGTCATGTAGCACTTTTCCCCGCAGGTTCAAGAAGTGGCTCTCATGCACGTAGCACTTTGCCCCGCATAGCACTTATTTCTCGGTGTTCCATGCCGGTGACCGGCTCTGATACCAATCTGTCACGCCTAGAGTCCGGGCCTGCGCTTGCGTTACTGTGCAATGGGCTCCTATAGCAACTACTTCGTATTCGTCCTTTCTTTACGAAAATGATTAACTCAAGTTGCTATAGAAGTCCATTGTAAGCCATTATAAACTCATTTTAAATATTTCATTTTTAAGATGTGGGACATCACAGCGACGGTTTATTAAAAATGTTGTTATTTGTCCAAAAAACACGCTAATGCACAATGGTTTTCTAAAATTGTTGTCGTTTGTCCAAAAAAACACGCTAATAGACAACGGTTCATAAAATCGTTGTCTTTGACCCTAAAAAACACTAAAAGACAATGGTTTTTAGAAAACCGTTATCTTTGCTTAAAAAATGGTAAAAAACAACGGTTTTCACTAAAACCTTTGTTAAAAAGTAAAAGACAACAATTTTTTGTAAAATCGTTGTCTTTTAAGTGTTGTGTATTCAGTATTTTCTTGTAGTTTGTAAATGAACACCAAAAGTTGAGGCTAGTGTCGAACACTATGTTCTTGCGAAGATTTTGCCCCGCTCTTGTATTGACAATATTCTCCCAAAATACAACTTCTCTTGTAATTATAACAAAGTAAATTACAAGTTTTATAACCAGGAAATGATATAAACTCTCTTGCTTTCAAGATGGAAGAAATGTTGATAAAATTAATGCAAATGTGTCTGCAGAATTTTTTCAAAATTCAAATGCTTTTAAATGTCCTTTGATCATGTACTTAATGTTATAAATCTATAGAGACATGTTTTTTCATCATTGGGATTTCCCTTCATCCAAAATTCAAATGAAAAACATCTGGAGACACCAATTTAAATGATTGGATCACTGTAACCGCCGTCAAACAGCACTTTAAGCGCCTAGACGCCACTTTTTGGGCTCCTCCCTCTCGACTTTACTGTGCATCTTCTCCTGTGCAATAGTAGAAATAGCAGCCTCATCTGCGGCCTGGAATTTTCGATGCTGCTTATCGGGTGCTGAAGCTCCCCTTTTAGACACCTTAGCGTATCCCTTGTTACTTGGGAAATTCCCAAGCAACTTTTAAGGCACAAGTTTCTTTTATTTTTGTTCGATCAAGTTTTCTCATTATTTTCTTTACTTAATTTATATTCATTAGGCTCAAAACATTCCAACAATCTCTCACATGAATGAAATCAAAGTATGAATGCACGTGAAAGTTTACACGAAAAAATATCACATCGCTTTTGGCTTTGAATGTTTCTTAGCATAATATGGTCAGATTTACTAAGTCACAAAGTGAACTAGATGTTTTGAACTTCTTGGTAGTTTGTGTAAAATCGAACCGCAACAATAACTATAGGGTAATTTCCTTACAATTTCTTTTTATTTTTTTCGATGTATGTTTTGGACATAGAATATATCTTGGCTTCATAAATATTTTGTTGAGACGGCTAACTCTCACACTTACATATGTTATCTCTCTTTAAGAATATCCTACTATACTTCATATTTTATATGCAAATGAATCATTAAAAGTATAAACTTATCCTCAATAAATTTTTAGGAAAAACCATTTTTTGTGCTCAGAATGAGAATAAAGTAATTCTCAATTGCTAGCACAAGTCTTCATGATTAAGTTTTTCCATTGATCCAATATCATGAAATCTCCAATCAACAAGGTTGGGTTTTTACTATGAAAATTTTATTTTGTAGGTTGAAACTCATTCCTCTTGACAAACTATACCCTTGATATTTTTTCAAGATTTTCATAAGCGGATCTGTCAAGTTATCCTTAGATTAATATACTCCATAGTGATAACTCCACTTGAGATCAAATGTCACAGGATATTGTGTCGTCGATGAATATGACGAGACTTAGTAATGTACATACTATTTTGTGCCATGCAGTTGTTGGCTGACTGCCAATATATATTATTATTGTAGGCACAAGTTTTTTCCAACAAGGAATATCCTATAGAAAAGTTGTGAAGCCATTATAGTTCATCTGCGGCTTTATCTAATGCTATAAATTGAGATTACATTATGAACCTAGCAATGCATGTTTGTTTGGATGACCTCTAAAAGACTATACCACCACCAATGCTAAAAGCATAGCGGCAAGTGGATTTGGAGTATTTGGTTTTATAAATTCGGTTTGTATCATTTTATCCTTCTAGCACTTCATTATATCTTGTATATTGCAAATCATACTCTAAAGTGTGTCTTAAATATCATGTAACCTTATAAAAGCCTTACAATTAACCTCACTAGGATTGCTTGTGAATGAACTCAATTATTTATCGCACAGATGATGTTCGATCGAATACCCTTAGTGATGTATATAAGACTTTCAATAACTCTAAAATATTCAGATGGGATATTGGTTCTCCATGATTCTTATCCAAAATGGATGCTCATGATCATAGGAGAATTTACTGGAGAAGAGTCATAAACATTAAACTTTTTTCAAGATTGTCTCAATATAATGAGATTGATATATGACATTCGTTTATTAAGTTCTAGATATTTTAATCTCTATTATGACATCATCAATGCCCATAAGCACCTCTCTTGCACACATAAACGCCTCCCTCTCGACTTTAGTACGCATCGGCGCCTCTCTTGCACGCAGGGAGGCGATGAGGCGCCTCTAGGGGCCCCTAAGCGCCCCTCCTATGCTATAGGAGGCGCCTCTTCCAGGCCGCTTGTGGGAGCCGAGATGTCCCTTTAGACGCCTAAACACCTCCTCTACTATTTGAAAAATTCTCAAGCCACTTTTAAGACATGTGTTTCTTTTCTTTTTGTTTGATCGACTTATATTTGTCTTTTGTTTTTTGGCTTAATTTTTATTCATTAAACTCAAAACATTCCAATTCATGCCAAATTTGCATCAATGGATCAAATAAAAGTTGTCGAACTTTATGGAGGATTTATACAGCGATTTGAATAATTCAATCAGGACATCATATGAAAACATACCTACATACTACATAATGTTAATGCAGAAAATTAACGTATAATAATTATTATATGTAAGAATATGATTTATTATTATTAATTATTAGTATTAGTATTATATTTATTAGGTATTATAAAGTGCAAAACATTGAAAAACATGAAGTGCAAAACATTGAAAAAAAACATGAGTGCAAAACATTGAAAAAAAACATGAGTGCAAAACATTGACAAAACATGAGTGCAAAACATTGAAAATCAAATGTGCCAAAATTGACTAAAATAAATAAAATATATTAAAGTATGCATCAAATTGTGGAAATTATTTTAAAATCTTGCCTATAAATAGATGTATTGAGTTTGAGAGAAATCACACCAAAACCTTTCCATCTAGAGCAAGCTTGAAGTTTGAAATCATCAATCTTTCTTGAAGTGAAATTTAGGAGCAATAATTCTGTTATACTTCTGAAAATTCGTTCCATCACTTCCGACCTCAGAATCCGATCTTCACCGTTCATAATACACTTTCATATGTTTTAAACATCATATCAAAATTTCAGCCTCATCCATACGGTCAAATTTTGTGAAACCCTTCGGCAAAAAAACTGCTCGGATTTCAAACGAGTTTAGCTAATTTACGGATTTTCGGACGATAAATTCCAGCTTGTTTCTTCCATAATTTAGGAGCACCTTTCGGTAAGTGGGCTTATGTTTTAAAGTATTTAAGTATGTTTTCGAAAATTCGATCGACATGATATATTCCTTCGATTTGATATATGAATATTTTGTTTCAATATATTGTTAAGCATGTTTAAATCAATTTCAAGTGCATGTTCTTTTCGTTTCAAAATTATGTTGTCTTTGTTTCATGTTATATTCTAATATATATTCTTAAACACCAAATTGGTGTATTCTAAGAATTATGTTTAAAGGCACTGTTATGATTCAAGTTAGAAATGGTAAAAAGGAAAATTTTCCTAAAACATGATAAGATATGACAAGTTTATGGCCCTGATGCGGTGGGTAATAATAACCGATATATGGCCTCACCCCTTAGAGGAATTACATATAGGGGACTGATCAGTAACACCATGGATAATAAGATGAAATAACAGTGCAATACGAATAATTTATGTCTATATGCATATGCTAAGTTATGTTTGCTCATTGTTAATATCATATCTTGATATGAATAATTATTGTGACATGAAATTCATTTAATATTTACATAAATATATATAAGTTATGTCGTATCTATCATTTTATTGTTCCGACGTTTGTTGAGACACGGAAAATTTCGAATGGTTAAAGATCTATATATGTATATCCTTGTGTTATTGTGATCGATCGGCCCCCACTTGCTGAGTATTTCACAAAATACTCACCCTTACACCTCTCACTCCCAGATAAGAATGAAAAACAAGTTGAAGAAGAAGAGCAAATGCATTTCTGGGGATGGTAACGAGGTTTCAGTTGATCAAGACATACTTTGGAATTTGACTATCTTTTATTTCTACGTTGTTCGCTTCCGCACTCATTTATTAAGTTGATTATGTTGTAAAGACAATGTATGTTTTATGAAAAGACTGGTTTGGTTGTATACTGTACTACGAGGCTTGTTGATTTACGATTGAATAATTGTAAAACAACGCCGGATGTCAACTCACCCCGGTATCGGGACGTGACATTTAAGTGGTATCAGAGCCCTCCAGGTTCATAATCCGGCTGGGAAATTGCCATAGGAAATTTGACAAAGTCAGTTTTTGGCAAGACCCTAGCGACTTCCTACCAATGAACAATATTCACTGTTCTTATCGTGACATCTGAAAATCACCATATTCTATTGTTGAAGCATCCAAAATCACGTTTTGCCGTTTTTGGTAATAATCGTGAATATCATAAACTCCTTGTTCTAAGCCTTTCCATTGGTTTTATTTCAGGAAATGGCTTCCCGTACTCGTGCTGAAATACCCAAACGTATGCGTGAACTCGCTCTTAGTAACCACGAGATTGCGATGGCAAACCTTAGAGCTCAACTTTATGAAGAGCAACAAAAACACCAAGAGCAATTGTTGGCCAAAGATTTGGCATATGAAAACTTGAAAAAGGAAAAACAAGAGTTAGAAGAGATCAAAGACCATTTTCAGGCTGACGTACAAAGGTTTGCTTACTATCTCAACTCAGAAGAGAAAAATCACGAAATGACCAAAAATAAACTAGAGGCTTCCCAAACAAAAGTCCTTGAATTGAACAAAGAACACCAACAAATGCTAGAAGAATCCCAAGCACTCCAGTCTCAAATTCAACAAAGTATACTGATGGAAAATCAACGTCGTCAGCAAGATGAGGCCACCATTCAAGAACTACAGAATTCAGTGCACAATTTGACTATGCAAAATGAACAATTACAGAATTATGTTCATCATCTTGAGGATGCCATCATTATGGCATTGGAGCCGGAAGTAGAACCGGTAGAAGAACAGATGGAAGATGAAGTATTAGGAGATGGCGAGGTTTTAGATGATTGAGTATTTAGTGTCGTGACTATTTGTAATAAGGATTGATAATCCATTTCCTTTCTTTTACTTCTTATCATTACACTTCTGAAAACTTTGATTTGTATTGCTTTTCCTTCTCATTGGAATCAATAAAAAGTTTATTTGATCTATTCCTTGATTGATTTCATATTTGAGTTAATCTTCAATATTTTTGTACATAATTATTCAAACATCTTAGAAATTCTCATGCGTGTAGGAAATGACAGAGAGACCCTATCGTAGAACCGCAACCCGCGATATGCCAATCGCAACAATGATTGCAACAACAATAACAACGAAGATACACCACCAGCAGCAAGAGTTGGCCTTAGCAGAGAAGATTTAATGGCCATAGCAACCATTGTGGCAACAACCATCCAAGGAATGAGCCATGTAAATACCAACACTAATCAGCCACCACCACCTCTACCACCGAATGGAATCAAACACCATTATGAATCTCTTCGGAGGAATCGAGTCCCAACGTTTGACGGCAACCCTGACCCAGAAGTTGGTCAAGGCTGGCTCAAGAATATTGAGACACAACTCCAATTGCTTGAAGTGCCAAATGAACTAAAAGTGACTGTGGTGACACCATTCCTAGAAGAAAAGGCGGCCAAATGGTGGGAGACAATCTCAACAAATATGACAGAAGTCGGACCAATCACATGGCAAAGATTTCGAGAAGCATTCTTGAAACAATACTATCCACCAGAGTTGAGATTAAAATTGTTGAGTGAATTTGAGAATTTTACTCAAACCCCGGATATGTCTGTTGTGGAGTACACTTCTAAATTCAACTCCCTTGGAACCTATGCTCCTGCCATCATGGCAGATGATATCCTGAAGATGCATCGTTTCAAACGTGGTCTGAACAGCCGTATCCAATCAGCTCTGGCAGTTTACCAACCCACAGGTTTTGATGATTTAATGGGAGCAGCCATTAGAGCTGAGACTGATATCAAGCGCCGAGAAGATGAAAATAAAAATAAACGACCTCTCACTGGACAATCTTTTCAAGGTAAACAACCAGTTAAAAGGTCAAACCAATCAAGTGGACCATTCAAGGGAACTCCTTCCAATTCAACTACGACATTCTCAAGCATAAAACCGTGTCCATTATGCAACTACCGACACATTGGAGAATGTCGAAGGAACACTGGTGCTTGCTTCAATTGTGGGAAGATGGGACATCGAATTGCTAATTGTCCTGAACCATTAAAGAAAATGACATGGTCAAACACTAATGATACCCCCAACAAGCCAAAGGAGAATAAGACCAATGCTCGTATGTTTGCCATAACTCAAGAAGAGGCAGATGATGCAAACGATGTCGTGGCAGGTACCATTATAATCAATAAAATTTCAGCTTATGTGTTGTTTGACTGTGGTGCCACTCATTCATTTATTTCTAAGAGATTCACTAAGAAGTTAGGGCTTATACCAGAGATACTTGTTGAACCTTTTAGAATTGCTACTCCCACCAGTAAAACAATTGAAACACATAAGATACATCGGAACTGCATAGTATATATCAATGAACACACATTCAACGCTGAATTGATTCAAGTTAACATGGTGGAGTTCGACGTTATTCTGGGAATGGATTGGTTATCCAAGAGTCATGCAATAGTAGATTGTCGGCATAAGATTATCAAACTCCGAACTCCAAGCCAAAAAGAAATCACATACCATGGCAAGGCTAAGAAACGTAAATCCCTCCTTTCTGCATCTCAAACCTGGAAAGCCATGAAGTCTGGAGAAATAGTTTATCTAGCAATGGTAAACGAAGTAAAAGAAGGAGTCGAGCTCAAGATAGAAGATATTCCAGTGGTACAAGAATTTTCGGATGTCTTTCCAGAAGAGCTACCTGGAATGGTTCCGGACCGTGAGATAGAATTCGAGATTAACTTGGTACCAGGTGCCACACCAATATCAAAGGCACCCTATCGAATGGCTCCAGCAGAACTCAATGAACTAAAAGAACAACTTCAAGAGTTGTTAGACAAGAAACAAATCAGACCAAGTGTCTCTCCTTGGGGAGCTCCAGTCTTATTTGTAAAGAAAAAGGATGGAAGTATGAGATTGTGTATCGATTATAGAGAACTCAACAAGATCACAATCAAAAACAGATATCCTCTTCCAAGGATAGATGATCTTTTCGATCAACTCAAAGGAGCCACAATATTTTCCAAGCTTGATTTGAGGACAGGATATCATCAACTGAAGGTCAAACCAGAAGACGTTCCAAAGACAGCTTTCAGAACAAGATATGGTCATTATGAGTTTACGGTAATGCCATTTGGATTGACAAATGCTCCAGCAGCTTTCATGGATCTCATGAACAGAGTATTCAAGCCATATCTCGACAAATTTGTGGTGGTATTTATCGATGACATTCTCGTATATTCCCCAAGTGAAGAGGATCACAAAGAACATCTTCACCTGACTCTTCAGATGTTAAGAGAAAAAGAGTTATACGCGAAATTCAAGAAATGCGAATTCTGGCTAAAAAGTGTGACTTTCTTAGGCCATATCATTTCAAAAGAAGGAGTATCTGTGGACCCTAAAAAAGTGGAAGCAATCACTGGCTGGCCGATACCTAAGACAGTAACTGAAATTCGAAGCTTTCTAGGATTGGCAGGTTACTATCGAAAATTTGTTGAAGGTTTCTCTTCAATAGCTACGCCTCTTACAAAACTTACACAAAAGAACTCAAAATTTAACTGGAGTGAGGAATGTGAAAAGAGCTTCCAAACGCTCAAGGAAAAGCTTGCATCTACACCAGTATTGGTTCTACCCACTGAGGACAAAAGCTTTACCATTTACAGTGACGCATCAAAAGAGGGTTTAGGATGCGTACTCATGCAAGAAGGAAGAGTAATCGCATATGCATCAAGACAATTGAAGCCGTACGAGAAAAATTATCCTACTCACGACCTCGAACTAGCTGCGGTAGTTTTTGCCTTAAAAATTTGGAGGCATTATCTTTACGGCGCCAAATGCGAGATCTTCACAGATCATCAAAGTCTTAAGTATTTGTTCACACAAAAAGAATTGAACATGAGGCAGAGAAGATGGATTGAATTGTTAAAAGATTATGATTTAACAATAAGCTATCATCCGGGCAAGGCAAATAAGGTAGCTGATGCTTTAAGTAGGAAAAACATGGGTAAAGTGATCCTAGCTTCACTTTCTGCACAACCATGCCTTCAAGAAACAATCAAATTAAGACAAAATCAAGATCCTACTTTGACAAAACTTAAAGAACAAGTCAAAGAAAAGAAGTCACAAGATCTTCATATAGACGAGAAGGGAGTTCTGTGGATGAAAGGACGATTGTGTGTACCAAACATCGAGAATCTTCGACAGGAAGTAATGTCTGAAGCACATAAATCAAAATTTTCGGTCCACCCCGGCAGTACAAAAAAGTACAGAGATTTAAAGAAAAATTTCTGGTGGAGCGGAATGAAGAAGGATGTAGCAGAATACATCTCTAGATGCCAGGTCTGTCAACAAGTTAAAGCTGAACATCAACGGCCTGGAGGACTTCTTCAACCCTTGGAAATTCCAGAATGGAAATGAGAACATATTTCTATGGATTTTGTAGTAGGTTTACCCAAGTCTAGGCAAAGTCATAATGGAATATGGGTAATCGTAGATAGACTCACAAAATCTGCACATTTTCTACCTGTCCGCATGAATTATAATCTGGAAAAATTGGCTACCATATACATGGACAATATTGTGCGATTACATGGAGTTCCGGCAAGCATTCTGTCTGATAGAGATCCAAGATTTGTATCTCGGTTCTGGAAAAGTTTTCAACAAGCTATGGGGACTAAGGTTACTCTCAGTACAGCTTATCACCCTCAAACTGATGGCCAAACAGAGAGAACAATACAAACCCTTGAAGATATGCTACGGGCATGTGCTTTAGAATTCAGGGGTAATTGGAGTGAACATCTACCTTTAATTGAGTTCGCTTACAATAACAGTTATCATAGCAGTATTGGAATGGCTCCATACGAAGCTCTATACGGTCGAAAATGTAGATCACCTCTGTACTGGGATGAGGTAGGAGAGAAATCCATAACTGGGCCTGAACTTGTCCAAGAAACCGTGGACAAAGTAACAATCATTAAAGAAAGACTCAAAATTGCTCAAGATCGACAGAAAAGTTGGGCTGATCTAAAGAGGAGACCAGTGGAGTTCACAGTTGGAGAAAAAGCCTACGTAAAAGTTTCTCCCATGAAAGGAGTTGTTCGATTCAATAAAGCTGGGAAATTACATCCTCGATACATAGGACCTTTTGAAATTTTAGAAAGAATCGGAACATTGGCATACAGACTAGCATTGCCACCAGATATGTCAAGAATTCATAATGTATTTCATGTTTCACAATTGAGGAAATACATCCCAGATCCAAGTCATGTTCTTGAAACTGGACCGCTCCTGATGGAAAATAATCTGAATGAAAAACTAAGATATGAAGAAGTTCCAATTCGAATTTTGGACACCAAAGAACAAGTATTAAGGCGACGCAACATTTCCTATGTTAAGATACAGTGGTCTAATCATACCGAAAGAGAAGCTACTTGGGAACTAAAAGAGAAGATGTTCGAGCAATATCCCTATCTGTTCGAAAATCTAGAAAACTCAAGTTTCAGGGACGAAACTTCCAATAAGGAGGGAGGAATGTAAGAATATGATTTATTATTATTAATTATTAGTATTAGTATTATATTTATTAGGTATTATAAAGTGCAAAACATTGAAAAACATGAAGTGCAAAACATTGAAAAACATGAGTGCAAAACATTGAAAAAAAACATGAGTGCAAAACATTGACAAAACATGAGTGCAAAACATTGAAAATCAAATGTGCCAAAATTGACTAAAATAAATAAAATATATTAAAGTATGCATCAAATTGTGGAAATTATTTTAAAATCTTGCCTATAAATAGATGTATTGAGTTTGAGAGAAATCACACCAAAACCTTTCCATCTAGAGCAAGCTTGAAGTTTGAAATCATCAATCTTTCTTGAAGTGAAATTTAGGAGCAATAATTCTGTTATACTTCTGAAAATTCGTTCCATCACTTCCGACCTCAGAATCCGATCTTCACCGTTCATAATACACTTTCATATGTTTTAAACATCATATCAAAATTTCAGCCTCATCCATACGGTCAAATTTTGTGAAACCCTTCGGCAAGAAAACTGCTCGGATTTCAAACGAGTTTAGCTAATTTACGGATTTTCGGACGATAAATTCCAGCTTGTTTCTTCCATAATTTAGGAGCACCTTTCGGTAAGTGGGCTTATGTTTTAAAGTATTTAAGTATGTTTTCGAAAATTCGATCGACATGATATATTCCTTCGATTTGATATATGAATATTTTGTTTCAATATATTGTTAAGCATGTTTAAATCAATTTCAAGTGCATGTTCTTTTCGTTTCAAAATTATGTTGTCTTTGTTTCATGTTATATTCTAATATATATTCTTAAACACCAAATTGGTGTATTCTAAGAATTATGTTTAAAGGCACTGTTATGATTCAAGTTAGAAATGGTAAAAAGGAAAATTTTCCTAAAACATGATAAGATATGACAAGTTTATGGCCCTGATGCGGTGGGTAATAATAACCGATATATGGCCTCACCCCTTAGAGGAATTACATATAGGGGACTGATCAGTAACACCATGGATAATAAGATGAAATAACAGTGCAATACGAATAATTTATGTCTATATGCATATGCTAAGTTATGTTTGCTCATTGTTAATATCATATCTTGATATGAATAATTATTGTGACATGAAATTCATTTAATATTTACATAAATATATATAAGTTATGTCGTATCTATCATTTTATTGTTCCGACGTTTGTTGAGACACGGAAAATTTCGAATGGTTAAAGATCTATATATGTATATCCCTGTGTTATTGTGATCGATCGGCCCCCACTTGCTGAGTATTTCACAAAATACTCACCCTTACACCTCTCACTCCCAGATAAGAATGAAAAACAAGTTGAAGAAGAAGAGCAAATGCATTTCTGGGGATGGTAACGAGGTTTCAGTTGATCAAGACATACTTTGGAATTTGACTATCTTTTATTTCTACGTTGTTCGCTTCCGCACTCATTTATTAAGTTGATTATGTTGTAAAGACAATGTATGTTTTATGAAAAGACTGGTTTGGTTGTATACTGTACTACGAGGCTTGTTGATTTACGATTGAATAATTGTAAAACAACGCCGGATGTCAACTCACCCCGGTATCGGGACGTGACATTATATTTGTAGTTTCATTTTAAATAAAATAAACAGTCATTATTATATTATATATTGTTCTGTCTTCCTTGTCGTAGGAAATCTCGAGAGATATATGTAAGCAAAATTAAAAAGGGTAGAGCGGGAAAGCACAAGAATCCTCGGCAACTTTAAACTTTAAAGAATGTCCACCTATCAATGCGACCAGTTAACTCACACATATTAGTCAAACGAGCGATTCCATTTTTTAAATTCGAATTCAAATTTCAAAATAACAATACTAAAAAATTTAAATATAATTTACCAATTATAAAGTCAATATTTTAACATAAAAAAAGTCGATTTCTTTCAAAGTAAGTACAATTTACCAATTATAAATCAACATTTAATATCGTAATACACAACGATTATCATTCTTTTACATTGCAAAAATCATTAAATGAAGGATTATGCAATTTGATGTCTTGAATCCAAAAGGGCTATAATCTGATTTCGAAACCTCAACCTCCATGCTGATTTTATATTGTCTGTACTATTAATTTGTTATTCGAATAAATTAGACATTTGTTACATTTATTTAAAGAACCCTGTCCTATATAGTTGCTAATATCATATAAATCAATCCAATTCTTGAAATCTCATAAATAAATTACAAAATATTTTATAAATAAATATATATTTGGTAACAAAAACTAGGCGATAGACAAAATAAAAGTAGAATAAAGGAGGAGGGGAAAAGAAATGAAACAGGCACTTTTTTTTTAATAAATTTTTCCTACACTGTAATAATGAAGAAGTAGGATTTATAATCCGTTTTTCCCATTACTTTCTTCTTCTTCTCTACCACAGTACTCCCTTCAAACTCAACAGTTTTTTCCATTCTTCTCTCCTGTCGTTCACCTTTTGCTTCAGGTGTTCCTCCACATAACTATCTCAATTATTCAAAAAAAAAAATTGTTTCTTTACTGTGAATTCTATATGAAGGAGCGATTTCATGTGCATTTTTGTTCTTATCTGCATGTGGGTCTTTGTTTGTAGGAATGGAGTGCGAGCTGGGGGCCTTGAAGAGCGCGTTTGGGCCGGAGGCTGCGGCGGCGGCGAAAGCGACGCCTTTTGGGGATGATGTCTGGGGTGTCCACGGCGTTACAGGGGACGACTTCTTCGTTGACGAGCTTCTGGACTTTTCAAATGGGTCGTTCTCGGAGGGAGAACCGGAGGATAAGGAACAGGACCAGAAGGGAACAACGTCTGCTTCTGAAGAAAAAGTAGCTGCACCTGAGAAGCTTGCTCTCTCCGGCAATGGCGATTTTGGGCCTCTTCCCTGCGCTGAGCCGAGTGTTGCGGTAGTCCCGACGCGAATTTTGTGGATTCCAATGTGAAATGAAACGTTTTTGCGGATGAAAAACTGAAAAGATTGCTTCTTTTTTTTCCTTCCTTTTTTTGTAGGCGGAAGGTTTGGAGAGTTTGGAATGGTTATCCCAATTCATCGAGGACTCGTTTTCCGATTACTCCATCGCCGGAGAATGGCCTCACGGTTCGACTGAGCATCTATCTATGCCGGCGGCGGACGCCCGGAAGGCCAGCTGTTTCACGACACCGGTTCAGACAAAAGCCCGGACGAAGAGGGCCCGGACTGGAGTGCGCGTTTGGCCCATCTTGTCCCCTTCACTGACAGAATCCTCCACCTCATCCTCATCCTCAACCCACTCCACGACGTCGTTTCCACCCCCAAAGCATTCGTTGGGAAAGCTGCTCTCCAAGAAACCTGGAAAAAAACAGGCGGAACCCTGCGGCGCAGGCGGCGTGGTCTCTCAGCCGAGGAGGTGTAGCCACTGTGGGGTGACAAAGACCCCACAGTGGCGGGCCGGCCCTCTGGGTTCGAAGACTCTGTGCAACGCATGTGGGGTGAGGTTCAAGTCGGGCCGGCTCCTGCCCGAGTACCGACCCGCTTGCAGCCCGACCTTCTCCCTGGAGCTGCACTCGAACAACCACCGGAAGGTTTTGGAGATGCGTCGGAAGAAGGAATCGGAGATGGAGGCTGCCGGTCTACCATCGCCGGTTCGAAGTTTTTGAAGAATTATATCCGATTAGCGTTAGTTGAGAAATACATAGAGCATTAGTTGAGAACCGGATGTGACTGTACCCGGTTTAGGTGAGCCGGTTTAGCTATTGTACATTCTTTTTTACGTTGGAAAAAATGGTTTGGTGCAGTAGGTTACTAGCTGGCCTTACTTACCGAGGAGAGATTATAAAGTTTAGAGTATTTGTTTTATTAAATTCTTACTTATCATTTCCTAAAATTTATTTTTTTAATGCTAATGACTTACAGTTGACACTCATTTTTTTTTTAAATATATATAAATTCTATAATAACTCGTAAGCAAATAAATTTTAGATTTAGGTTTATTCTATCAAAATGATATTATTAATTTTATTTTATTTTTTTTAAAAAAAGATAACATAGTTGCAGTGAAATTGTCGGTTGAAAAGAGAAAACGTAAGGAGGGTATTAAGCGGCACGCCACATATCACATTGGTTGGGTGGGAAATAAATGGTGTTGGCGTGAGGTTTAAGCATTTTTAGCTTCCCCACCTTCTCAAATTCAAGCACTAGCTAGCATTTCCAACTCAAAAAACAAAGTTTTCTTTCTTCAAATTCTCATTATATTTAAATAAATAATTTAATCAAGCATCTTAAATTCAGTATGTTTCTTTCAGTCATGATACTTAAATGAGCTAGTAACACTTGTTCAGATAAAAGATAGGTCTCACAACATCGACTCATGAGACCGTCTCACAATAGTTTTTGTGTATTTGAATTTGTATAATATCACATTTATTACTAACACTTTTTATGGTATAATCTTGAATGTTCTCTCTTATTACAAAAGAGTGAGATTTGAATTATTTTTTTTTAATAAAAAAAATCAGTATATCCTTATCTTTGGTAACATTGATAAATTGATTTAAGGATAGATTGACCATAGTAATTAGTGTGACGATGAATTTGTGGATGTTGACATGGACCACGTTGGCTTGACTACAATGCGATGGGTTTCGATATACACGATGTAGAACATCCGTTGCGGTGTACAAACAGCCGAGTTGGACGATGGGATGCACACTTTTGCAAGCCATCAATGAGTAAAACAAAAGAAAAGGCAAGAAAAAAAAAAGAAGAAACAAGGGATAAAAGAGGTGATTTCAAATTATAGTTTTTGAAATGATCCCTCAACTATTTGGCATCACTTGATAATAATTTATTGAATATATATTATCTTTACTTTATTATACACATTGTAATTAAATTAACATTAAAAAAAGGTAAAACCTTTTGTGAAACGATTTCATGAGTCGTAGTTGTGAGACATATATCTTATTCGGATCATCCATGAAAAATATATTACTTTTTATGCTAAGAGTATTACTTTTTATTGTGAGTATCGATAGGGTTGACCCGTCTCACAGATAAATATTCGTGAGACCGTCTCACAAGAGACATGCATACTCTAAAAAAAATCAAGATTTACACCAAAAGTGGAGGGATTGTTACTCTTTTAGAACTTTAAATTGTTCGTCAAACGGCTCTCCACCATTATTTTTTTATATATTAGCATTTGTCCGTTTGAAAAAGACTCGAATAAATGTTACCTAGGCCACGTTTGATAAATATGTTATATTTATTTAAATGGTAAAGTTTTAATTTTTTTGAGTAAGGGACTTATTTTTTTTATTGGCATGCATGATAGAGAGGCATTAAAACATAACATACCATGTCCCAACACATCATGTGATTGTCCCAACAATTAATTGGAGATTGGAGACGATGAAACTTTTCCTTCTTTAAATTTATTTTTTTTAAAAAAAAACTCGTTATTTTACTTTTTTCGTATATTATATCTTTCTTCTTTTTTTCCCCACGTACCAACAATCATATATGTTAGGAATTAGGATGTTTGTACAAATTGATGTGATTTTCTTACAATCTTATCCATTGGAGTTATTTACATGACTGCTTGTGAGTTACAAAGACTTCAGTTTTTATTTTTGTTTCGATCCCGAGACCTCATCTTAAATTAGGTTTCGAACCCAAGTCATCACCAAAACTTTGTGTTTTTATCATAATACTAAAAACTATGAAAAATTAGTAAATTTTGCGAATGATAATGTCGGAATTGGAAAAAAACACCAAAATTTTAAGTTTCTAATATTACATGTTTACTTATTTCTTGTGGTTGTAGGGTTTTCATTGTCTGGTTTGTTCTTCTCGTAGCCAATATTTCTTTGAAATGCTTTATCTCGAGGGAGTTGGACATGCGTGATAAGAAAATTTTAATCTGGTGAGCAAAATTTGTTTTTAAATAAATATTTGAAAAAAAAATATGCAACACATTTTATTATAAACATCTGGGTAAAGTATACATCACATAAAAATCTAAAATAGAAATAGGGATAATCAATTTAGCCAAAAATTGGGCTTTTTATATATATAAAAAAATCATTTAATAGTTAACATGCCAAAAAAACAGATGCTACATATACCAAATATGTTGAAACATTTTTTTTTAAAATAAAACTAAAAAGATAGGTCACTTGTGAGACGGTCTCACGAATCTTTTTTTGTGAGAGGGGTCAACTCTACCGATATTCACAATAAAAAGTAATATTCTTAGCATAAAAAGTAATACTTTTCATGAATGACTCAAATAAGAGATCCGTCTCATAAAATACGACTTCTGAGACCGTCTCACATAAATTTTTGCAAACTAAAAATTGAATTGTTAAACCCTTTGGTCCTCTTTCTTATCAATATGCACAAGGGAGTGATGGTATTGTTGACCCTAGGCCTATCAGGACCAACCCATTAAAATTATTTTGGGCCCACTTCGGTCCCATAATGAATTGGATTGGATTTTATCGATGACTCGAATCAATCCAACCCGGGAAGATAAATCATTTCTAACCCATTCATTTTTGTTTTTGTATTTTTATAATTTGCAATCCGATGGTGCTAGTCGTGATATTGTTGAAAACCAGAAAGACATATCATCAGAGGAGGAGGGATGACAATGAAACGGAACGGAGATAGGTTTGTCATCCACATCTCCGTTTCAAATAATCGGTTCTATTTAATAGGAAAATCTCTATACTCGAATATGTGGAGTTGAATCACTATATCTGTTTTTATCTCCACTTTAAGACACCGTTTGGTTCGTGTGATAGGATAAGTAAATGATATATAATAATAGTGATTATAAAATAAAATGTAAGGATACACAATACATTATGATAAATTATATGATGTTGACATGAGTTTAACTTGCTTGATTATTTTTGTTAATTATTTACTAAAATGTCATCATCATATATTAGTTAGTAATATATTCTTAAAATGATTGAATAAATAAATAAAATATCTAGAATTAATTGATTTAAAAAATTACAAATAAAATTTTAATATTATATTAATTATTAAATTTTCATTAATTTCAATTTTCGAAAAAAAAAACTAAAAAACCGATTAATATTATAAAAAATAATTAAATTTTGATAATAATATAAATATGCATTTATTGTGATAATTAAAATATTAATACAAATTTGAATAATAAAAAATGGTTAATAAAAATTATAATATTACAGTTAAAAATAATGTAATAATAAAAAATATGATCAATAATAATTAAATTATTTATAATATTAGTCAAATTAAAAATTATATTTAAATATTATTAAATTTTTTGAATCTATAATTATTTTAAACTTTAGAATATTAAAAAAAAATTAAATTAATCAAACATAATCCCTTCTCTCCCAAAGGATTATATAATCACCCACATGAGGATAATAATGCATATAGTGCGGGCCGGGTGCGGGCTGAACGAGCCTATCACAATCTTAATCATGCACACCAAACACATGATAAGTGAAGGATTAACAATCAATCCCCCCTTATTATGCACACCAAACAAAATGTCCAAGTAATCAAATCGACATCCATAAAAAGAAAATTAGTGCATTTAATTACCAATGCTTTAACATTGGCCTTCAAATTTTGAATTAATGTTTAAAAATTCATATTCATTCTTCGAAATTATCCCTCACAGATAACGACTCGAGAGACCGTCTCACAAGAAACCTACTCATTGTTAAATATGTTTCGATTTCTCATAGATAGTTCAATTCAAGATTTTCAAATAGAAATTTCCTAAACTAAGTCGAAGGGTTTGGACAGATACCTATCTTTTAAAATAATAAAAGTAACTAACCATTTGTCTACAAACGAGACTTGGCCCGACTTGACTAGCTCATGTACCATATCTATTGCTCTTGGAAAATGATCGCAATCGATCTCTTTGTAGCTCATCGATAGTCTCAAATCAGAGTTATATTTGGACTATGGAAAACATATATGTTGAAAGTTTCAATTTTGCGTATAATTATCCACTTCCATTATTTGATTAAATTTATGTATGTTGAACCGAATAAAAATTAAATGAAGCAAATAAACGAAGTAAAATAGACACAAGGTTTTTTTTTTTTTTTTTAAAGAGGGTAATTGAATCATGGCTCAATAAACGAATAGTTCACTATTCTCAAAAGATTTATACAACCACTCTTGGATACAAACAAAACAACACACCCACTCTCGTAGTTTGTCACCTTAGTAGTTGATCTCCTCGGAGAATTCTTCAGTCTCACAGGGTAGCTAAATAATGATCGCCAAAAACGCGCTCTAGAAATGTGGCACACACAACAATTGACTCGTTTCAAAAGAAGATTATGATAACTTGAAAATTCGCATGTAGACACATTTAATTGCTCAAGATGATGATTCATGATATGTCTGACGAAAAGTCGCGTATATTGAAGAATTAGCTCAATAGACCAAACCATACAAATTAATTTTGGTAACATCGGAATCATATTTTCTATTTAATTATTTTCACTAATAGTTTAACAATTTATTATCCTATTTCAGCTTTCGTTCTGTTGCGTGGCTAACGCTGAGAAAAGAACACTAACAAAAGCTATAAGATGTAATTGGCCACCTCAGTGTTAGCCCAGGATATGTTGGCCCAACAACTTAAAAAGAAATGGACAATTTTAGCGTGTATGTAAATATTATCCAAGATCATATATACAACTCTCAGATATTTTATCAAACTGATGTGAGACAACTAACAAAAACGACCAAACAACTAGGACATTGGACTTTATCTCTAACTATATTCTCGATCGTCGGATTTTGAAAATTAAATCTCATTGAATTTCATCTTACCTAGTACTCTTTACGGAAATGGTGAATGACAAGTCAGTATTCAATTCGGTATTCATAGAAGTGATTAATCATGTATCCATATATAGTATGCCAAACAGATTAACTAAGCATGATTTTTGTATGAAACAAGATTTCGTTAAAGCGACAAAAAAGTAGTTTATTGTAATAAGCAAATAAATGATGGTAAAAAAAGACCTACACTTATTAGTTTCAACATTGACTTTACAAATATTTAATATTTTTTTAACGAGACCGGACCCTAGCTACATGGAGATACACACGGCTCCATGTATGTCAATGGATGTGTCCGCGTGTTCAAGTTTTTGGGTAAGGCATGTAGATTAGGGAGTTCCGACAACGATCGCAGACGGATCGTGCGTGGGTCCGTAGTGTGATGAAGTTGTATACTCACGTATAGTGCATGCATACTATAGAAAAGTACTCCGTATGGTTGGACAATAAGCTAGTGAAGGTGCAGCAGCAGCACCCACGCGAAGTCTTCTGTTCACCAGAGTCTTTTTATCACAAAAATCGTGGCGGGGTCATAATAAATTGCATGCAGCACCTAAATTATAACAACTATCTCAAATATATATTTAAAAATCCATTTCTAAAACTTTAATAGAATCTTGTGAGTTGGGGAAGTTGGTGAAAATTTTGAAAAACAAAAAAGAATCGAGAAAGCTGCAGTAGACATCCATTTCAGAGGTGCTCCATGCTTAAATCAACAAAGGAAGTTGGAGCGCATATTACAGTTAGATATGCCATGTATATGTTGATATGCCCACTTCGCTCCACTTATATTGTAATGATAACGCGCCGTATCCAGACTAAGCAAAATGGAACATGATTTTATTTTATTCTTTTATCTTTTTATGATCTATACACACCTATATTGATCTGCGAGAGTCGAGGTTTACCCAATATGCATTGAAGAACAACGGATACGGAGTATCACACCATAAAAAAATTAGTATTTTGTTATGATTCTTTTTTGTAATATATTTTTTTGAAGCTAAATCGTTTAATGTACAAATTTTTTTCGTAATTTTACAGCATACTCGGAATCACGAAAAACCAACTAGCTAGACTACTGTTCAAGAATTTTATAAAATATTTTTGCATTTTTTATTTTGTTTTCCAAGAATACATCTTGATGGAGCCCTTGCGCGATTTTACCATGCGTTCTTCTAGTGAAGGATGTTTAATTAGTGAAGGTCGAACTGCCCGAGCCTTTTATGCCATCAGTGGCGGAGCCACATGCTAATATACCTGGGATGATCCAATTTTTTTACAAAAAAATTATATATAAATTTTGTTTAATTTTGAAATAATATGATATTAGTCTGGGTAGATCAATTTAAAATATTAAAAGATTTTAGAATTTAAAATTTTAGTCCGGCAGAGCCATATTTCTGGCTCCGCCACTGTATGCCATAGTCAGATTTATCCGCCTATATCCTCATTCCGGTATCGTTTCCATACGGGCGTTGAAAATGAAAACATCTATTTTAAAATTTTATAATTTAGCTAGAGTTTCACTACAATGAGACATTTGCTCGCGACAAGAGAAGTGGAAAATTTACCAGCCATATGAAAAGTTGACGTTGCTGAATGGATATCTGCAATGTTCATGCAAAGTCAAATGTAAGTTCACTATGGAGCAGCTAAACGAGTGCTCTCATGTCTTCAAGGAACAGAGGACTATGGCATGTGGTGCATATCCATGCCTGGGTCAAAATTTCTCTGTCACTGTGAAGCCCCAAGACCCTCTCATCCATCACCAATTAACTTTTTTTCAAGTTTTAAAACATTTCAAACAAAAGTTAAATTGCAAGTTCATGGCTACAATAATTTTTAGTTTATGGTCATTATGCTGAAAATTATGATACATTCACTTATATCGCCTACAACATTTATTACAAAATTCTTCATATAATCACTGATTAACTTGAGCGTCGGAGTGATCACGCCGGAGAATCTTCCGGCGCCCATTAACGTTCTTTGTCCCTTGAAAGTGCAGGTTTAAGTGCCCGAGCAATCATCTCCAGCTCATCAACTCGACCTGGTGCAATCACCTATAAGGCTCTTACCCGATTCACCCGCTCATCATCATTGTAAGTGGTAAACTCATATATCCTGAATTGGATGTCGCAGATGTGATATCAGAACCTTTAAGTTATCATATGTGTATATATATGTGTGTGTTTAATGTTAGTTTGATAATACATTTAAAACTACTCATATTTGTTATTCATATCTTAACAGAGTTCTCATTTCAGGATGACAGAATCTAATAAGATCCCAATATTATTACTGAACAAATTGAAGTAGCCAAGTTAAAGAAAGAAAATAAAGACTTGATATGTCAAGTAGATATGTGCCGAGAGCACTTTGATACCTTTGGGACAGCTGAGATACTTCATGGATTCGTGGAAGAAAGAATGAATGCTGATACCCAAGCATACGAGGGAGAGATTGGACACCTACTATACAAAAAAGTTCATACACTATTGTATATTTGTTGGATATGCATGAGTTCTATGATCGAGGTCTAAGAAGTTTTCTGGGATGAGTATCTCATCCTACGATTCACATTGACCACCTGATTATAAATGGACCTGACCATTCTTATCAGTCGATTCATGGGAGGGATCGAACCCGACGTTATCGGTCCTTCTTACACAGTTAGGGTGTGAGAACCGAAATCTTTTAATAATATAATGAAATAGTTGTAAGGAAAATTTCTGAGATTTTATTACTATATTTTTGGGTACACATATTTTGAGGAGATATATTGGAATGCATTGGAGATTCAATATTAAGTCAAATATACCATGCAATTTAGAAGCAAATCTCCTCACCTAATCCCTATATTTTCGAAATATTGAGGGGCAAGTGATTAAGGAAGGGATCCCACAAAATTGGAAGATAAATCAGCAACAATGGCAAGGATGTTGGAGTCAATATTAGGAGATTTGACACGATTTTTGGTATGATTTTTGTGTCAAATTTAGCTCCACCCTCTTCCCCTATAAATAGTGCACCAACCCTACTCATTCAAAACACAAATTTTCGAAATTCCTTGCTGCAAATTTCGAGAATTCGGCAACTCTCCCTAGCCGAAACTCTGCCCAAATATCGTCTCAAGGTTAGCCTAAAAGTCGAGCCGAAGCACTGTCCGAGCCGAGCATCCACGTTTTTAGCAAGAAAATATACTGTAAATGGGCTGTTTTAAAATTTATAATTTCGGTTTATGCATATGTGAGAAACTTTCGGTGTTTGGTTTAAAAATACGGTCGAGTATCGTCGTTTTGTCTATACGTTTTTACGAACTTTTGGTACGTTTATGTTTGACACTGTGAGGATTCCCTGAAAATGGGTGGAATTCCAACATATGGCCCTTAACATTGGGATAGAACTGTTTTATGGCCTCGCCTCCTTAGAGGATTAAAACTTAGGGACTGACGTCAGTAAACCGTTAAAGGTGAAAAATCGCAGTGTTATTATGTTATGGAATTTACGTTACGATTATGAAAAGCGTGTTGTACGTTTATGATATGTTTCGAAAGTGTTATTAAATTGGTTATGTTATGTTCAAAGTCCCCCATTTACTGAGTATTCCCAAAATACTCATCCCCCTTACTCTCCCCTCCCAGATAAGTCCGAAGAGCAGGTTGAGGACGAAGAGACGGATCAATTTTGGGGTTGGTGATTTGCCAGATTAGTAATAGGCTTTATTTCGAATTTCTGATTTAAAGAATTGTAAGACGCTTCCGCATTATTTAATATTTCGTTGGATTTCGTTATTGTAAAGACAATGTTTATTTCGTGGAAATTATGATATATAAACTGGTTCGGTTTATACTGTGCTACGAAAGGCTTGTTGTTTCGATTGTGTGATTGTTAAACAACGCCGGTGTCAAATCCCGAGTTTCGGGGCGTGACATAGGGGAAGCCATATATACCATAACACCTCATGTCATTAGTAAGTTTGAAACAGGTGAGAGTAGCATGGCCATATATAGCCGAGTACATTCCACAGTATACACATGCTCTCTTTAATTGTAGAACACAACCATGTGGATTACTCTTCTGATATGACTGACATACAGATAGACATAAATGTGATCGAGGGTTACCTGTTAGGATTCACCAGAAATAGAATTCCTCCCTAACACTCTATGGGAGGACCCCATACAAGGATGTGATGACTTAGAGCTTGATTTACCTGCTCCATATCCACCCATGATTCGTGTGCTCGAGGAGCCGGGGTTTGATGGTTTTGTGTATGAGACAGATCCTGAAGAGTTCTTTTCATCAGTTCATGAAGATTGCATGGAGCAAGTAATATTAATATTGTTTGATTGCTGGACTGGTGGTGTGGTACAATATGGCACGTGTTCGAGAAGACATTCACATTGACGTAAATGAAGAAGTAGTTGGTGCCGCATAGACTTCCTTCACCTATGGTGCTAGCTCTTCCAAGACATGGATAATCATGTGTTTTAGATGTATTTGACAGATATAAACTGAACCCACCTTTATTACAGGACGAGGAGCACGACGATTAAGCCGAGGCGTCACCGAGCAGTTATTCCATTCTGCTTCTTGTCGTCCATTTTTTGGATGAGGCTAGCTACTCAAATGATGGCACCAAAAGCGCCATATCGTGGGTAGAGGAACTCCTAGGAAATGTTGACACTTCAAATCCTACTAAATTGGGTGGTTTAATTCGTAGAAAGAAACTAAACACAGAAAGGACACATCTTCAGTAGATGACTATGACCAAATTTATCGCACTTTTTTCTCGTATGTTCCACACATCAGGGAAAAGGAAAGACACTAAGATGTATCATTATCTTGAGGGTTTACGTCCCAAATTATATGATTGGGTGGTCCTTATGATTAATTGTTGGATAATGCCAATCGGACGGCAACGAGCACAATGGGACACAAATCCAATTGTATCTTTTGTCCTGTGTGTGTCTATATATATATATATATATATTATATATATAAATTAGTCTTTAATATTACTGAATTTATGCCACATCACTACCACGTCAGAACATGATTAAAATTTCCAAAAATGATAAAGATAATGAATTAATATTGAAATTTGACAACGTACGAACTAAAATCATAAAGAGACAAACATATTGGACCAACAATACAATTTTTATGATTTTTAATACTAATTAATGATATCATTGACACAACGTTAAAGTTATTTTTTTATGAAATATAACTACACACTTTTCATATTTCCGATTTATTTTGAAAATTAAATTTTTTAAAACCACAATCAAACATCCATGGAGTTCAAAGATTTGAACCACAATTTGTTGTCAAAAACTTGTGTGAGACGGCCTCACGAGTCGTATTTTGTGAGACAGATCTCTTATTAGGTCATTCATAAAAAGTATTACTTTTTATGCTAAGAGTATTACTTCTTATTGATATGGTTGACTCGTCTTACAAATAAAGATTTGTGAGACGGTCTCACAAGAGACCTACTCCAATCTTTTTCTAGCTCATTCCGGTAAGTACTCTTAATTCAGCGGTGGAAACTGTTGGATTTCATAAATTATGTTAAATTTAATATTAGACCAGTAGGTTTCTCGAAGATTAAAGCTTGGCGCTGAAGTAATGTTTTTTTGGAATTTAAATACACTCTAATTTAAGTCTTAAATTCAAAAATTAATTTTTTTTAATGAAAAATCAAAATTAATTTGAATAGAAAATATATCATTTTAAAAATTAATACATGAGATGCAAAAAAATGTTCTAGAGCTTTTTTCCTTTTAAATCCATTGTTTCAACAGTTTCAGATTGGAAAAAAATAATAATAAGACCGTCACTATTGCAAATAAATAATATTCATGTTTTTAAAATATATTATTATTATTATTATTATTATTATTATTATTCAGATTCCATTTTCTCTGGTCATATAAATATTTCACCGGAATATTGACGAGACACTAAAAATCGTTAGTGCGACATCGAGAAATATGACTTGGAACTGAAAAATGATTATGTGTACTTTGCTGAAATAAGATCATAAGCCAAAAAAATACCAACTTAAATTATCCATACCCAGTTTTGACTATCTGGATGAGCAAAACAAAATTTAAAGTCAATTCAGAGGACTAGTTTGGCAATAATAAATTGATAAGAAGACAAATTTGTCAATAAAAAAATAGACTTACATATTTAATTTGTATGTCATGTATTCTCTCGTGCACGAAAATTCGCCAAATGAATTGAAAAATTATAAAAATTTGGTATGTGGTCACTGCTTGGTTCATCATATTATATTTTCATGGACTATATTTCAATTTCTTTGAAACTGTGGCAAATAGAAAGTCACGGCATCGACGCAAAATAGGAAATTTAATTAAAATATTCGGTTAACAGAGGTCATACACAAAAGTTATTTTTTAAAAAAAAATTGTGTGAGTCATAACATATGGTAAGTTTTTGTTTGCTAATTATATATCTTTTAATTTATTATTATGTGGGTGTTTTAAAATTTTAAATGTATTGTTGAATTAAAATATATATGTATTTTAGATGGATGAAAAGGCAAAAAATTATGTGAGACGTTTTAACGAGTCGTATTTTGTGAGACGGATTTCTTATTTGGGTCATACATGAAAAAAATATTACTTTTTGTGCTAATAGTATTACTTTTTATTGTGAATATCGGTAAGGTTGACTCATCTCACAGATAAAGATTCGTGATACCGTTTCACCAGAGACCTACTCCGACGAAAATTTGATTTATTGTTGTTTTTTGTTTCTAAAAGTTAGAAAATAAAATATTCTTAAACTAACAAACCAAAATTCCTCTCGATCGCCATCTAAACACTTTTTTTATTAATCAATTCGAAATTAATTTTCTAACAATCTTATATTATTTTTATTATTTTTTAAAAATAATACCGGGACCATGTTATAAATTAACAATAAAATATATATCATGATTATTGTGATTTTTCTGGTGTTTCATAAATAATATATCGGCCTGCGTTAATCATTAAAAAAATGGATGACGTGTCTATGATGAAATCACACGTAAATTCATTTATATTCTTTTCTTTGATAATAAGTAATCATTTATATTTGGATTAAAATAACATATATCCCACTATTCAAAATTGTTATTTTATATATTTTATTATTTCTGTGTGAAAAGAGCCAAAATCTTCAAAGGTAAAATGATACTATCAATGGTTGGTTGGTTAGTCTAAAGGAAGAAAGAGACTCGAAATTATCGATGAGGTTTAGCATCAAAATCTTTCCTATTTTTCGATGGATCAATTTCTTGCTATGTTACAAAAACTTTTAATAACTTTTAAGAATGATGGGAACTAAATAAAATTAAATCTCACTCTTGATGATTATTTACGATATATAATATTTTCGGCAACATGGAGTTTAATTACTTGTTGAATGTTAGTGCCACGAAATCGAAGACGTCAGCAATCCGATGAAAAAAATACCAAAATTTAAAAAAAAGTTCAATTATATATGTAATTATTTTTCTTTTTGTTTTTTTATAATCAAATTTGAATCAAATGAAATATATAATGGCACAATGAATAGCTCGAATTCGAAATGCTGGGAATAGAGAACATAAATTTTAAAGTTTCAATTAGGTTAGTGATTAATTTTAGGGCCTAATCATATAACCACCCTTACTATATTAATGAATTTTCTAGTATCAGTCATAACTCGCCCATACATATCTTGCGGACTCAAGTCCTAAACCATCTGAGGTCCACGGATTTGGATCTTCTACAGTGTTGAAAACACAGCATTCGGTGGTGTGCACTTTTTACATGAGATGATCAAGTGATCATCTTGTGGATATCACACCATATGAGATAAATTTAACAAGTTGTCAGATTAAATAAGATGATCACATGATCATCTTATGTAAAAAGTGCACTGCAGACGATCCAAATATGAGGTCCACCTAATGGAGTAAATAAACACTTAGGGGGCGTTTGGTTTGGGTGATAAGGTGGGTTTATTTTTTTTAACCCACCTTATCCCTCGTTTGGTACGCGTGATTATTTTTAACCAAGTCAATCCCTCCTATGAATGATTAGGTTATATTAGATAGGTTAAAATAATACATCCTCACCCCCTAGGATTATTTATCCTACTCTTAATTCATCCTATTTTTCCAATTTTACCCTTATCCTAAATTCAAACTCACCACCACTTCCCTCCACCGACCGCCCACCGGCCACCGCCGACCGCCGCCGCCGCCGACCGCCAACTGCCGCGATTCCGCCAATTCCGGCCAGTCACCTCCGGCCACCGCCGGATGCCGCCAGCCGTCGGAGCGCAGCCGGTCGTCGGAGCACCTCCGTTGCCGGAGTAAAGAAAAAAATATATAAAAAAGGACAATTTCGTCATTTCATCAAAAAATTCAAAATTATCCCATACTTTAAAATCATATCAAACATAATACTATTTTACGTCTTATATTATATTTCTATCACAATCATTTGTTTTTGTCATTTACATACTACTCATTAGTTTATCCTATCTTTCCAACCAAACGTAGCCTTACATGAAACACATCCAATCTTGTGGACTGAAGTACTAAATCGACATCTTTGATGACATATTTACCAGGTAAATAGTCAGAAAGCCCAGTATGACCAATCATTGCACCCATCTAAGAGGTAGGCCGAGATACGCCAAGGTCGATATATAATCACCAGAATACGAACGTGATAATAGTAGATCCATAGTCCCATCATCAATCATCGTCGACCTAGCACTCAATAACATGCATAATATCCAAACTACAATAAAATTAGGTGCATATGTCCTAGAGATATATCGAAATCATACATACCTCGAATAGTCTACAATATAGTGAAATACTTAGGGATTTACCCAACAATGTATTTGTGAACACAAAACTCCACAAGTCATCATTCTAATCCAACATCGACAATAAAATCAACTTCTACAATCATGCTAACATCACCATAAATAGGAAATGCGATACTCAACTTGATAAATTTGAAATATTCAATTGTCATAGTCATTTATCCATTACTAATCCCATTAATATACTGGAGCCACGAATATAATTCTCGAACATCAAAATAATTCATTTCTAGGTTCTATTGAACTTCAAACTTTACATCAATTGTACTTTTGAATGTTAATTATGGTTAGAATATGTTTATAGCAAATTTAAATATCATTCTTAACAATGCTCTGGGAGAAAAGTTGTCTCTTTGTTTCTTTGTTTTTTTGTTTTTTTTTTTGAGGGGGGAATGTTACGGATAGAACATGTTTGTTATTTTATTGTTGCGACTCGAATATTTATCAATATCTTCATTCTACTCCGAGTTGATGTTTTGTATAAAAATCATATGATATCTCGATCTTGGGCTTCTTCTGGGATCTTCTCTCGTAAACGGACTTTCTCTGAGGCATTCTATCTCACATGTACCATTATTGATAGCAAATTTACATCTCTTGAAAATGGGTGTTTTCGTCTACTCTAAAACTCAATTGGCACCAATACTCTAAAAATCTAAGTATTTATTCTACAGGGCCTATGTTCAAGTGTCCGAGAATGCGAAAGAAACTCAATTTTCTAGGGATATGGATATACTATGAGTAATGACGCATGGAAAAACTTGTGAGGGATAATGCCCCCATAAGGATTCATTTACGGGAGAAATCCTAGAGGGAGCCCGAAATCAGGATAGCTCATTCTCATTATGTTTTGTGTCGTTAATGATTTCTTTTTTTTTTTTCTAAAGCGCTACAAATACTTTAAACCGGGTCAAAATAATTATCCATAAAATTGGATCTTAAACCGGGTCAAAATGATTATTAAAACATCTTAAAATTTTAACGATAAATATTTGACTATTAATCTATCTTTATTTAATCTACTCAACCAAACACATCTTAATTGTCTCAATAATTACTGATGATATCTAACTAAAATGTTTAACTTATTATTATTATTATTATTATTATTATTATTATTATTATTATTATTATTATTATAAAGTGTGAGACCCTTAAAGTAACTCATGTCTTAGAGGACACTAAAATATTTAATTCCATATTACTCTTCTTACCCTACTAAAACCTTCTCAAGACACTCCATATTTTACATAGAAAAAAATCTAAACAAAACTTCCATTTTAAATCGAAAAAATCTTTTAAATTGAAAATAAATTAATATCTACGTAGATGTCTATTGCAGTAGTATGATTGTAGTATTTAATTCATTAAAATAATTAATTTAAAAAGCTAGACAAATTTATATCAGAAGTAAGTAATTTATGAATCCTACCTTTAACAATACCGGAGGCTTGACATTTCTTCTAGCAACTATTGATTATCTCATCAGATACAAACAGAGAAAAAAAAATTGTGAAAAAACAGTCATACAGAACACAACATATATAGATACATTGAAATTTTCAAACAAAAAATTCTTCTTGAATTTTCAATATCAAAATTTAATAATTAAAATTAAACACAATGCTGAAATTCGAGTACCTAATCGCTTGATTACTGTAAGATCAAATTGAAGAAGACTATAGAACAATAAACATTATTTGCATAGCTGGAAGCCAATATAAACAGGCTTAGAGAAAAGTGATACTCTTTTATCTTTGAAATTGCTGGGCTCGTATAGTAGAATAAAGTTTGTGCTGAACTTTTATTTGAAACTTGTTGCATATAAGTATTGCACTAAATATAAAAATGTGTTGTTGCCCTATAACAGTATGAATCTTAAGGTGGTCGCCTCAAAGCCTCGTCTCATAAATGAACTTACTTTCTTGGATACAATAATTGTCTCTGCTGAGTAGAGCAATCGAAATATTGTGTTTGATATTTTAGTTTCGAAACAGGTGTCTATGCAAGGTTGATCATTTAATTTAATTCATTGATTGTTTGTCCACACCAAAACTTATAACCTATCAGATAGTTTTTTGTTGTTGTTAGAATGGGATATAACATTTGATACATAATAGAAATAATATGTCTTTCATAAGACGGTCTCACGGATCTTTATTCGTGAGACGGATCAATCATGTTTATATTTACAATAAAAATTAATATATTTGACATAAAAAGTAATACTTTTTCGTGGGTCATGACCATATAGAATATCTGTTTCACAAAATTGATATGTGAGACCGTCTCACGGTATTTTTTGTGTAGTAGAAATATGATGCGCTTACTTGTATTTTTTTTTGAACTAGATCAACTGTAGTTTACAGTTGTTTAATCTTGAAACATCACAACTGTCACCATAAGAATAACTAAACTCAATCACTCAGTCTCTTACTCGATCCGTCTCAAATATATTAAGTATTAATTTTATAAAGATATATACTACTTAACTACTAGAAAAATTGGTTAAATAATGTGCAGATTAAGTAAGAAAGGGGACAACAAGACTGTCCAATTTTAATCCATTTTTTTGTATGGCGATACTTACCTCCTACCTTATTTCTAAATAATTTTTTTAAAAAAAAAAAATTAGCTATTTTAGTTTGAGTTGATGGAATTACTGGTCTCAAAACATAAACAAATCCAAAGAATTTTTTTCCCAAATTACTAATAAAATGATAGTAATTAAATATTATATATATATATAATAATATATATATATATATATAAACACTAGAATTCGAAAAATTATTCTGTTTGAATGTTTACTACATCTTCGGGATGAGATAATATATGGTCGTCTTATATGCATTTGCTACACTAATATAATAATATGTATTATAAAAAATTAACCAAACGATATTTAAAAAAATTAATTTTGATTTGTTGTTCAACAGGTAATCAACACTACTTAGCTTGCTTACACCAAACAAGAAAGGACAACTCATTGGTTGAAGAATTTGACAATGATAGAAATCGATTACATTAAAAAATTTAATGTGAATATGAGTATGATTGATCTGTCTCACAGATTATGATCCGTGATATAGTCTCACATGAGACCCACTCATAATAAATATATCTGGAAGATGATCGAACGTTCAACTATTCCAAATCAATCAAAATTAGTCTCTCATGAGACCAATTCAACGATTATAAGTATGATTATTTATTATTATTATTATTATTATTATTATTATTATTATTACATGTGAGTTAAACCTTCTATGTTAATTATGGTATGTTGGTGAAACTCTTTTCAAAATATCAAAATATCTCGTAACTTTTTTATATTTCGGTTTGGAAAAAATATTTCTCCATAAATATCCCTTAAATTTATATCAATTTCAGTATGATTTTGTAAATTAACTTAATTAAACTAAATTATTTAAAAATAATTATTTGCCACAAATATACATTTCATAATATTTAAAATATTATTTCACACGCAACACTACATGCAATTAACGATCCATATTTTAATTATGTCATATTGAAAAATCAATCTTCATCCCAGTAAAGTGTAAACCACAGTGGAAAGAGGAGTGGATCTCATGTGAGACCATCTCACGGATCTTAATATATGAGACGGGTCAACCCTACTCATATTCACACTAAAAAATAATATTTTTAGCATAAAAAATAATATTTTTTCATGGATGACCCAAATAAGATATCTGTCTCACAAATACGACTCGTGAGACCGTCTCACATAAGTTTTTGTCGTGGAAAGAGACTTTTAGATTCATAGGTCTGTTTCATATGTTCATTCCTCCCATCTCCAGAGATCCGAGTTGACCCGGCCCGCTTTCGTAGTTGAGAGTACCAGTAGTGTAGGCTGCTGCACCCATGCTTCCACTATCTATTATCTATTATATAAAGCCCTCATACTAAGTAGCTCCATTAAAATTGCACTTCAATCTTTTTATCCCAAACTCCCAAAAAATATTTGATAATTCAAGAATGGAAAAGAAAATGATTACTATACTCCCAGCTTTAGAGGCTAAGCCTCTGTTCATCTTCTTCATGATCCCTCTCCTTTTCCTGTTCCTGTTCTTATCGAGATTTCGACGTAAACCCTATCCTCCGGGACCTAAGGGATGGCCGGTGATCGGAAACATGGGATTAACGGACCAGTTAACACATCGTGGGCTGGCCAAACTAGCCAAAAAATATGGCGGAATCCTCCACCTCCGCATGGGTATTCTCCACATGGTCGCTATATCGAGCCCGGACGCTGCCCGGCAAGTCCTCCAAGTACAAGATAACATATTCTCCAATCGGCCCGCTACTATCGCCATTAGTTACTTAACCTACGACAGGGCTGACATGGCCTTCGCGCACTACGGGCCCTTCTGGCGCCAAATGCGCAAGCTGTGTGTGATAAAGCTGTTCAGCCGTAAGCGGGCCGAGTCGTGGGACTCGGTCCGGGATGAGGTGGATGACATGATCCGGACTGTGGCGGTCAACAGCGGCAGCGAGGTGAACGTTGGGGAGATGGTGTTTGGTCTCACCAAGAACATAATCTACCGGGCTGCATTCGGGTCGAGCTCGCATGACGGCCAGGATGAGTTCATCAAGATTCTGCAGGAGTTCTCCAAGCTTTTCGGAGCTTTCAATCTTGCGGATTTTATTCCTTATCTGGGGTGGATTGATCCGCAGGGTTTGAACGGCAGGCTGACAAAGGCCCGGGATTCTCTTGATGGATTCATCGACTCCATTATCGATGATCACCTGAATAAAAAGAACTGTTCCGGTGATGATGAAAAGGATATGGTGGATGAACTGTTAGCTTTTTACAGCGATGAAGATGTCAAATTAGTTGCAGAGTCTGAAGATTTGCAGGGTGGAATCAAACTTTCAAGGAATAATATCAAAGCAATCATTATGGTAATTTTCCTTCATTTAGGATATTTCTTCATTATTACTACCTTGGTTTGGTGTTCAGGTCCAGAAAAATTTTGATCCCCTATATTTTTTGATAAATTTTAAACACCGTCAATTGAAAACGTTGGGAAAAAAACACCAATCCCACTGTATTCTTTTCAGGGTTTTTTTATTATATCAATCGTCGCCATCAAAACTTAGTTTTTTGAATTAGTAAATTATTTGAAACAGTTGTTCGAGTTCCTTACGATACATTCTTATGTTTCGTTGCTATCGCGTGCTTTACGAATAAATCCTCTAAAGGTGGCAGAGGTGTTTGTTATTTAACACACACAAAGTTTAAAAAACTCTATTGATTTCATACCCTTGGTTTTCACGAATGTAAATTGTTACTTGTGTGAGACGGTCTCACATGAAACCCACTCAAATTCAATTTTGTATTTCGATTCAATGAAGGTGGGGGATTTTTTATTGAACTAGATAACTCATACAAGTTGGATTAAATCTTGGGTTCTCACCGTATTTTGTGGATAAGAAAAGTTTAGGGTTGTTTTATTTCTCAAAATTATTTAATTCCTCTTCATTTCTCACTTAGTGACAATGACTAGTTGAAAATGTTGAAATAGAAAGACAATTATCACTTGATATTAGTAGGATTACTTGCTTCATTTTAAAATAAAATAACGACTATTTTAATTGTGGTTGGTGTTAGAAACCAAAACAAGAAACCTTCTTGTCTCGTCTATCCAAGGGTGTCTCTTTCCTTACATTTCACTTTATTTTGGGGTACCAAAACCTAATATTTTAATGATGCACGTGTTGTTTTTATTCCAATAATGATATTAACATAGGGTAAAATATGCTCCTATTTTTAACTCTCAAATTGAGTGGATTTTTATCATCTTGAAGCCTCGTCCTACGACTTTTTCTGTTGAATAATTAACTTCTAATCGTAATTACAATGTTTCATGAATAACTGTGTTTTTTTTTAGCTGAGAAAAAAGTTTATTATTAACGAGTCTCGAACACGAAACTCCGTCTCAAATTTAAAACATTAATATAAGATGAATATAAACCATCGGCTGAATAGCTGTCGTTTACAAATAGCAGTATCACCCAATAGAAATCAATATTTATAGCAACAACAAAATCAAATTTTATTTATGCAGTTTTAAAAATTATGTGAACTGCTGATTGATGAATGACGTGTGAATGATGTCAGGACGTCATGTTCGGTGGGACCGAGACAGTAGCATCCGCAATCGAGTGGGCCATGGCGGAGCTAATGAGAAGCCCAGACGACCTAAAAAAGGTCCAACAAGAACTCACCAATGTGGTGGGCGTGGCCCGCAAAGTGGAGGAGCCCGATTTCGAGAAGCTTAACCACCTCCGCTGCTGCCTCAAAGAGGTCCTCCGCCTACACCCGCCCATCCCCCTCCTCCTCCACGAGACCGCCGAGGACGCCGTCGTCTCCGGCTACCACATCCCGGCCAAGTCCCGAGTCATAATCAACGCGTGGGCCATCGGCCGCGACGAGGGCGCGTGGGAGGACGCGGACGAGTTCAGGCCCTCGCGCTTCCTCAGGGAGGGTGTCCCCGATTTCAAAGGGGCAAACTTCGAGTTCATCCCGTTCGGGTCAGGCCGGAGGTCGTGCCCTGGGATGCAGCTCGGCCTGTACGCGCTGGAGATGGCGGTGGTGCACCTCCTCCACTGCTTCACGTGGGAGCTGCCCGACGGGATGAAGCCGAGCGAGATGGACATGGACGATGTGTTCGGGCTCACTGCGCCTCGCGCGACTCGGCTCGTGGCGGTGCCGACGCCGCGGCTGCTCTGCCCTCTTTACTGACCAAGGAATCCGTTGGGCACAGCCTGCCGGTGCTCCTGCCGGTGCCAGGGGATCCGCGCCGAGCAGATATGAAATGTTATTATTACGTTTTTTTTCTTTGGAAGCAAATTATTCCCACCAAAATGTTTTCAGCTATCTATAATTTCATGAATGTAAAGATGCATGCAAAATTTGAAAATTATTGTTTTTCTATGTTTTCTTTTGAAATTTGAGTGCTGAATTTATTTTTATATCACGCAAATTATGATGAATTTCTTTATTCATGATTATTGTTTAATTTTTTATATTATTGTATTGTGTTTTCTCCCAAAAATAATAGTACAAAAAAATATTTTGGGACATAAAATCGGTGTTTTCGATGGCAAAAAAAATAGTATGTACAACACTTAAATATCTAGACTTTATAATATACTAATGCATCCACGTACTTTATAATTTATTTAATTTATATTTAAATGATGAACAAAATATAATTATAAAAAAACCATGAAAAACTACATTACAATTTTGAGATATGAATTAACAAACGAATAAAAAAAAAAGATCAAGCAAGAACTAAACTTGCAACTTGATGATTAAAAAATAATACTCTATCTACTAATCTATATATGACTTGAATTCTAATTTTAATACTTTATTGATATATGTAATTATTATCAGATTAAACTTATTAATAATATAGTATAGATACACGTAACAAATTAACTTATTTACATGTATGTGATGAAAATAGGGATGAATCATCAACCAATTTGGATAACGAGAGAATCAACTTACATTTTAGGACATAAAATAATCTTGGATGGAAGTTGGAAAGAAAGGAATGATCAAAGTTAAAGGATTTGCTGGCTACAGTACTACCACAAAATATTAAGTGATTTAATACTTCCCACCAAGTATACCAATCATTTGTGGTAGGTAATTTGGTAGAAACAATGTCTCACGCAACACATGTCAAAAAAAAGGAGGGCTAAAGAAAAATTGCTGAATATTATCAGAAGAGCCATATATTGCGTATCAAAAGTTGAAATGCTATAATAATTAATTTGTTGTCTGACATTATCCCAAAAAATGCCTAACATTTTTATAAGAAAACGAAAAAAAAAATTGATAAAAACTTAAATAAAAATATTATGTTTCTGCATCATTATATTTTACACAAATAAACATCATTGTGTCGAAGTAGTATTTACCACTCTAGAACTAAGAATTGTTCTTTCATATTCAAGCATACAAAAATAAAATAAAAAGGCTCACATGCCATTCTATGCGTGATGGTGAAAGAACGCAAACTATTGCAGCCTATATAAATTGAAATCTTGGATCATTGAAACATGAATTACATCTATGTTTGATCAGGGTAAAATGTCTGTCTTTCTTTCAATCTTTTAGGCAAGATTGAAGCAGGGGTAGTCAAGGATTTTATAAAAAAAATCAGAATAAAATCCTTTCTTCTTGAAAAGTTGAACTAAGTTGCAATGCAAGCTTACATCAGAATGCGGATCACAGCTAGGCCAACCGCAGATACGGAGGCAAGCGTACCTATGCAGTACTTAATCACATCATATTTTGCTGCTTCTAATTGAGCCCGCAATGCATGAATTTCCTGAGATGAAACAATATAACAGATTGTGATCAAATGGAAACTCTTGAGGTTAAACAAACGACTAGTTAACTGCTGAATTGCTTCACCAGTTATATGTACTCACTCGATCAAGTTTGTTAGTGAGGTTAGTCGTTTCTTGATTTTGATTGTTCAGCTCATCCCGAATTCTCCTGCATAATAGAAAAGATTGAACAAAGCATAAACAAATGGAAAAAAGACACCTGTATGTAGGTGGTATATTCTTCATCATGTGCCGGTAACTACTTCGTGCATAGCGTTAAGGATAACTCACCCCCTCTCTAGATTCAGATCCAATCGCTGCCCAGCAGTAACTTTGTCGACTTCATACCTGAAACAAATCATTCTCAGAATAAACAATCACAAATATAACAGAAAGGTGACGGACATTTTCCAACAGACCTTAGCTCGCTACGCATCTTCTCTATATCACTCTTTAGTTTTTCCGTCTCGTGTTGCAATAGAGAAAAATGGTGGTCCTGCATTCGGTGTCAGACGAACCAAGTATAAAATCCAAACATTATTACAAGAACGAGGCCCAAGTAGATAAACATAACATACATTAGAAATCAAATACAGCAGAGGAAGAAAGAAACACCATCATTCCTTTGCAGTTTTCCAAACATACGTAATCATTTACTCTTTGTGGTACAAGCACAAGCAATATTCATGCTCAATAAAGAGAGAATTATATAACTACTATCATTTTTTTGCTGCTTCTAATTAAAGAGATCTGATTTCAACACTCCATAATCCCACTCCAGTCCATTTCCCCGTGTTCTCCAAGGATTGCCAAGTGTAAGAATTAAGGTAAATCAGTAGCCTAATTAAATGTCAGCTAATTTTCTTTCATACATTTCGCCTCACAAATTCTGATCATCTTTGTCTTTCTAAAACATTCAAAAACTAGTCAGTCATCTAAAAATATTTCTTAGTAATTATCAAAGTTAAACATCATAAAGTTTTCTGTTATTGATCAAAATAAACCCAAAACATAACTTTCAACGTCAAGTGATATAATCATATCAAGTTCATTGCACATTCAGTTCCTATGATATAAGTGTATCCTTTAAAACTTGTGCCAGTAACTCTATAATGTTAGCATGAATCCTTCGTTTTATGAGTAAAACAGAAAGTACCGAGGCATCATATAGCCCAAGTAGGCCTTTTTTTTGGGCAATATTTAAGAAAACATATGAAAAGCTTTAATATATTGTTGTGCACGCGTAAGTTGTATTTTGTTATATTCCCACAATTTAACACAGAAAGAAACACGAGAACAGATCAAGAACACAAAACAGGTGTCCCCCTCTACGCATTTTATTTCCTCTCCTCACCTGGGCCTTTCCTATTTTTTCTAGTGTAAACCAGTTTGATGCCTGGGCTTTTCTTTAATGGGTCTCAATTCATTTGGATCCATAAAATATTTTTTGGGTCAAGAAAATTTCTTCAAAAATAAAGAAGGAAACAATACTACGTTTTCCTTTTTCAAATAAGCACATCATTTAAGTAAAGCACACACGATGCTGTTAAAGGTGCCCGGTGCCCCTAACGTGCGAGGTTCAGCCAGGCCTGGAGACACCCCAGGCTCAATGATATTGAAGAGAGGTGCTGCTCAGGTCAGGCGTGAGAAGCTGCATAAATTTCCTGTTCATTATTTTCTTTTTTTTCAATGTTCAGGATTTGAATAGTAAACTACTTCTCATAGCAGCCCTCCCTTGACCACGACCCTGCAACCAAAATCCATCATCCGGACACTTTGGCAATGGCGATGGCTACTAGCGACTCCAATGAGTTTTAGGCTTTGAAGGATGATTATAGCTCTTTTTTCATTTATTTCATATTCATAGGTAAATTTCTAACTATTGTGTTCACCGAAATTCATTCATTTATCATTTAACTTCACTTTTTTGCAAATTATTTGTGTTTTATTGACTTGAATTATGATTTTCGGGTAAATTCATAGCTATTAATGTTAATTTAGTGGCATGGTTCTTTATTTGGGGTTTTCAAATCCTTGTTTATAACCAATTATTAGTTCATTGCTGAATTTAAATGTTAATGCACTATGTTTGAATATGATTCATAATCTTTCAATATAAAATTTATGTCCTTCCATAAGTCTCATATTTGGAAAGCATGTGCCTCGGGCTCCAAGGCCCTTGAATGCCTTGGTGGGCCCTGCATCCTTAAGGATTATAAGCCCACGCTAAAGAGACTTCAAAGCAAAAGGAGTGAAAATATTTGACCAAAATGCAACCAGTTTCTGCCATTACTCATTCTTCACAAAACATCTGAAACTTTACTCCCAACCATTATGTCTAGAAGGCATGAAGAACAAGTAACTAGAACATGAAAGGTTGGTTATTGTTATGCAATTATGAATGTAACTAAAGTCTAAGACCAAAGTAAGTCGGTCACCAGAAGTATCGTATAGCAGAAAGGATAATAAATATCCTAATCAATGCAAATTTTTTGGATTGGCTATCTGTTATGGGTTAATTTGATCCTGTTGTATCACTTTTTCTTACATTGAGAAAAGAAAGGCAGCTTTGGATCTTCCCAACTCCTAACACGAAGTTGCTATTTATCTGCCAACCTGCTATAATATTTTTTAGTAAAATGGCTGAAAAACCAGAAAATTTGGGAAGTTGCCAACTTAACACAGTAATCAATAGAACCAGCTACTCTCTCTCTCCTTTGGTCCTTCGGACATCAAAAAGAAAATTCAAAGAAGTTCTAGGAGAATATATATAGTCTTGGTGAACAAAGCAAAGCAAGGACCACAAAAAACTGTGGTAGTGTTGGCTGATAAGATGATCGAACCCTGCCCATTTACATAATGCACAAAAAGAGGTCATTATGGAGTTCTTTTTTAGTGTAACAAGGAAAATATTCTGCCTTGAGGGCCTGAGGCAAGGAATTAGTATCTATAATCCAACTTTCTCCCTGCCAAATCTGTATATCTTGTAACTAAGAGAATAGCAACTAAATTACTAAAAAATAACGAGAATTTCAATCAAACAAGTCAAACATAAACGAAGCCATACCTGAGAACTTTTAACTTCAGTCTTGAATTTGGACAAATTGGATTCCTGAGTCATCTCATTCTACAAAAAGAAATTATTGCACTCCTTACAAACACATACGCAGATAATAAATAGTTATTCATCCACAAAAGCAATAAAAGGAAACAGTGAAATTTAAGAGGAACACCAAAATAACAAAGTGTGGGCTCACTTGCTGCATTTGACCTTTGGAGACAAAGGAATGAGAAACATTCTCCAAGCTGTCGTTCAGGACTTCCGTCATAGCCGCGGTTATAGCCTCGGCTTGCTTGGACGGCAAGCCTTGCGCCTCCAATCTCCTCACCTGATCGAATCAAGCAACCAATCAATTAATTAGGTCAAATACATCCAAAATGGAACAAAAATCACACCTCACAGGCAACATATAGAAAAACGTAAAAAAAAAAGAAAAAAGTATGCAAATTACAAGAGCCAAAGTATCCACGAGGAAAAGACGTTTCCCATTGGATTTAAGAAGCTCGGACATCTGCCTTGATTCAAACCGGCGGCTCGAGCAGAACAACTGAATTCTGCTGGTTCCGGCCCCCAACTGCACGGCACGCCTACAAGCCGCCGCCGCCATCAAATAAACAACAAAGCCAAAATCTGAGGCAAAAACGAATCTATTTCCAAAATGGGTCCGCGCAATGAGGCCAAAAAATAAGGCTTAAACAGCTATGAATCGCAGCAAAGAGTTTATTACCGCTCAAATTTGCTGCACAAGCTAAGCTATGGAGAAAGAGGAGAAAACTTGAAGGAGAAGCAGGGGAGAAATGGAGGAGTTGCTGATTCCTAGGAGAACGTGGGGATCGATCGATTGATGATTCAAACGTTGGTTCCACTGTCGGATATTGGAGGCTTATTTATTTATTTATGCTTTCCATGGATAAAAAGAATTATTTAATTTTTTTTATTAAAAAAAAAACTAAAGCGCCTTTTAGAAATGTCGATTGTTTGTTGTTGACATGGAATAGCGCTTTTAAGACAAAATTAGTAAGAGAAAATAAAGTGGCAAAATAGCAACGCCCACCGTGGGGCTCGAACCCACGACCACAAGGTTAAGAGCCTTGCGCTCTACCAACTGAGCTAGACGGGCTTGTTAGAACAATTAATATTTTATTTGTATTTAACGTAATATATATGTTGAATCAAATTCGACGAAAAACTATTTAAACCTAACGACATAAACTAAAATTTACAGTCCAGTCATGTTGTCCTGTAATTGCAATATCATTATCTTTCTTTTAAGTTTGGAATGTGTGTATAATCTTTGACTTTATGAAATATAAAAATACGAATTCAACGGAAAATTCATGATCTTGTCAAACTAATATTTCCATTTTCCTCAATTTTCATCCTATTTAGAGTCCTGAAATATTTATATGTAATTTACAATAATAAAAAAAATAGAGATTAGTTTGTAGGGACTTAGTGAGAATAAAATTGAGCTTATAAATTTATAATAAGTCAAAAGAACATTGATCAATTCAGCATTATCATTATGAAAATATCTTATCAAGTTAAATATAGTAATTGTTCAACACTTAGAATTGAATATCGTGGACTAAAGATATGATTCTCACTCACATTCATTGTAACACTTTTCTCCACATATCAACTAAGATCCGTACAACAATCAATCATTTACGAGCTGATGTGCACTTATATTTCCGGACAAAAGTCGCGTCGCGTTGTCAGATGAATCATATATCATGTTTTAAACATGTTTAATTGGATTCATATTTTCGGCCCAAGTCCCCTTGTCCAATAGACTAGCAATCCGATAACCACTAAAGAACCAATATATCTATAAATTCAATATAAAATACAATATGACTAATAAATTAAGTAATGCATATTATATGAATAATCAATATTTATGAAACTTTACTTCAAATTCTAAGTCATATGTCAAATTCTATTATTGAAAAAAAACACAAATAAAAAAACTCACCTTGATAGGTTACTTTTTCATCTCGATTTCAATTCCGAAACAAGACAATTCTCTATAAATATTGAGTAATTTTATAGTGATTAGGATCTATAATTAACATTCTAACAAAGAGTTTTTTTTAGAAGAGGAACTCTCCAGTCTTTTGAAGAAGCGTGCCCTAAAAAAAACAAAAACAAAAACAAAACCAAAACCTAAAAAGGACTGAAACTTATTTTTATTATTACAAGATTGAATAAGATTCACATCAATGCCAATACATTGAATGTAATACAAGTTGCTCAGGATTAGAGACCAAAAAATTCACAGCTTCAAGTTCTTCCACGAACAAAAAAACACATCCAATTTAACATCCGATTATTAATCATAAATATATATATGTATCCAATAAATTCAGTTGAATTGTAGTACACTACTCATACATGATTAACTCTAGACTGTTAACAATACAGTACAAAATGTTGGGAGAACCAAACCATCATCAGGGGTGTAGATAGTCGCAGAATGCTCCTTTCTTGCAACGACCGCTCTCATAAAATTTACATACCCGCTGCCCTTTTGGTGGTGGCCTGGAATATCCTCCTCCTCCGCCACTACTACCACCATACTGTTGCCTTCCCCACTGAGGCCTGCCTCTACCAAATCCACCTGGTTCACCACCTTGATATCCCCACTCTCGGGGGCTACTGTACATGCGCTGACCATCCCACGGTAGGTTCCCATTAACTGGACTCAGATTTACGCCTGGATTTCCCCAACCTGACCCTGGGTTGGTCCCCCAACTGAGGTTTGTCATCCCCTGAGTTGGTCCTCCCAAGACAAGATTCACATTACCCTGCACTGTTACTAGATTAATGTTACCCTGCACCGTTCCCCAACCAGGTTCGTTGGACTCTGATCCTGTACCAAGAACCATAGTTGCACCAACCATATCTTGACTAGTGTTGACTGAAGCAGGAGGGTGGAATTCTGATCCACCTTCACCGGGGTAAACCGGGGCATTAGTTTCTCCCTCACTGCTTGCTGATGAATGAACACTTGACCTCCGAAAAGAATCTAGACCATCGATAAAAGATGATTCTACAGCTGGTTTGCATGGGAGAGAAGGCTGGCAAGCCAATTGTCTATCTCCTGTGGAGCTCAAGGCATCATTTTTTCCGGGATCATGTAAATGACTGAACTCGATCGAGCTAAAGCAATCATCTTTACAATCTTGAATCAACTCTTTTGCAAACTTCATGGCTGAAGTAGGAGAAGGGAAACCACCTTGTGATTCCATAGCATCAACTTCAGCCAATAAATCTGATACTGATTCCTCACCCAAAGCATCAAACTCAATAGGTTCGTTAAACATTGCAAGCCAATTAGGTACATTTGGCGGAGAAGCATGAGTAATTTGGCCATTATTTGAAGTGGTGGCAGTAACATTATCACTTGTGACCTCCAGCGGTTTCAATGAAGATGGAGAGAGGAGACCAGAGTGCCATTCTTGCCCAGATGGTTTTGCCGATGCAGGGGAATATCCACACCAATCATCAGCTGCTTCAGGAAGCTGCAAATTACCCCCAACTGGACCAGAAGAACTGCTCCAGCTAGGGCCTGCATTTGGCACAATAAAATTTATAAAATCATATTGCTTGGTTCCGGTGGCCTGATCTTCATTGTTAGACCTTGGCGTAGGACTTAATAGCTCAAGGATACTATGGTTTTGCATGGGAACATCTAAATATACAGATTGCTGCACTTCAGCAGTCTCAACTACCCCAAGCTTGTCAATGGTCTTTGGTGCGACACAAGGCAGATTTGGTACATTTGTACTCCGATCCTGTTTGATCGACTCCATTGACTTGGATACAGGTGCAGAAGTGGATTCTAATTCCATTGAGCTCAAATCACCAGGTAGAGTCCCCGTGTTTTCTTCAGAAGACTGACCTGCTTGGCACCTATTGTTATACTGATTTTCAAACTCGAGACCACTAGTTATCTGTTTTTTATTTATCCCACTTGAAGTATTTTCCCCATTGCGTGGATCTTGGCTTCGATCTGGAAGAGCTGCACATGAGGGATGGGAACTGCGTACTTGGACAATATCTGCACTAGAATTATTATCCTTGAGAAAATCCCAGGCTTGTGGATGGGAAGTACCAGAGGCATCTTCCCTTACAGATCCGATGGTGTTTCCAGACAAAACATTTGAATTATCATACAAAGCCATCCCAGTTTGGTTACTATCACTAACGGTCCCATTTACAACTCGGTCACCCCCAGTAGCCCCCAGATCCGGCGACTCTGTCGAAAGGTTGTACGGAAGGTCTGATGCGCCATGGAATTGCCTGTTCAAAGCATCGGTAAGAAGTAACGAGTCGTATTGCTCGTGATTTGTCCATATCCTCATATCATGTGGAAATAGACCAGTTGTATTCCACTTCCGCAGCTGCAACATGGCAAATGGTCCTTGAATTTTACCATTAGGATCACGATAATGCCACAATTTCTCTGTTTCAATATTACTAGCAGGTGGCGAGTTTCCCACGGAGTGGCTGGTAGTAGAAGTATCCAATCCAATGGACCTAAGCATGGCTTGAACATCCATACCGATAGTTGCCTGAATTAGCAACGTTGACTTGATTCATACGTATATCTGAACTATGTGATCCATTTGTATCTACTCTTTCTATCACTTTATCCTGCATCTGGATAGACCCCTCTCTTTTCCCTGGAAAAGACGTACCAAAAAGATTTCAGATTAAATTTACCAGGAATGAGAGTTTTCAGTAACCTATCAATATGTCATCTTTACTCTCACCTTTTTTATCAGGAGAAATAGGATTCCGTCCATTTCCTGTAAATTTAGAGGATTTTGGCCTCAATTCATCTGCATCTGCATGATATGATCAGTGTAATGGAGTACTGAACCTTTTCTAACGAGATAAAATTTTCTGAAGTAAAACTATTGTTGGCCCACCTCCCTTGTATTCAAGAGTTAAAAATAAAATGGTTTCTGGCATGGCAAGCGAAGGAAGGGTCAAAACTTCAAGATCTCCAGCGCTCGAAATAGCATATTTCGAGAAAAATGTTTTCATCGAAATAAAATAACTGTTGGAAAGAAGCAGCAACATAGAGAATTTACCTTTTCTAGAGTTATCAGCACTTCTGACATCTTCCTCTGATTCATATGCTGGACTCATTTTTGGATCATCGTGTACAACTGGAATTTCAGCAATTCTGCGCTGTCGCTCCTCAGGTGACTTTAGCAGCTGTAATTTGTGAACATATTCTCTGAGAGTGAAATTAGTCAAGGGACTCCACGAAAATGCACTAGTTGTCATCATAGTCATGCAAGATATATAGAGAAAAATAAAGAAAATGAACAAATTCCAATCTAATTTTGTTATATAGGTATTGAAAGAACTTGAACCAGGAAACCAAATATGAGATGGACAAATATGTTATAAAACTATGTTAATAAACACACACAAAAAAAGGGAGATCATGCTGCTGAAAACCCCGAGTTCCCAATCAAAATATCTTTATCATAAGTAATGGCCAACAGGGACTATCATAAATAACATTGTCATCACCGACACACAATCTTCAACAATGCAATAAGCCAACGTATCCAGCTCAGCTGAACAATAGACTGACAGAATGTTTCTCAGATAAACCATCTTAAAAATTTTAAATAGTTGGTTCATAGTTGGAATATAGAATACTTATCGGTGAAAATATAGAAACGATTAAAAGACATGTGGCTTAAACAGTCTTTATTTTTCTTAATTCTTGAAATTACATTCTCTAGGGCTACCATATCAGCTAGTTTCAAAAAAAAAAAACACTAGGCATATTCTACACTTTTTCAATGCCGATTCATTTTCACAATTAAGGTTAAATAGAGAATTCAATAATTGGTCCAGATTGTGAAAAGAAAGACTCTCTAATGACTCAACCTGTATGATGGCACTCACTACTTTAGGTTAACCACAAAGTCTAATGACGAAATACTAAAAAAAGGATATTCCTTCTTATGTCCCTTCTCGCTAGCTCGATCTCGAAGATGATTTAGCCGCAATATTTCAGCCTCCAGCAACTACATTTTGATAAAAACCAGAATCATAACTAATGAAACCAAGAAACTCCGGAAAATGGAAATAAAAAAAAGGAAGTTCTTTTCTTTTTTTAAACGCAAGAACTCAAGTATTTCAGGAAAATCACGCAAAGGTCGTGCACCAACTTCAAGTTGGGCAAAATATATCAACAGACTCACGTCATTGAGCCTGACTTGTTGGAGTTCCATTGCTTTCTTTTGCACCTCACCCTACAGTTAATTAAAATTATTGGAAACCAAAGATATAAATTGTTTTAGGACGAACTCTAAAGAACATCAGGAACTACACTTACGACAGTGAACTGTTTCACAAGCCCACATCTAATGCTTTGGCGTAACCGTCTGCATTCATCCTGAAATCCAAAAAAATAAACTATGAAATTGAAACGTAAATGTTTAAAAAAGACAAACATGGAAGGACAGTTCAAAAGTCTCGATGGCTCAAGAAATAAGTCTATTTGGCATTGCCTAGAGGCATACAGGATTAATCAGAAAATATAAGTGTCATCAATATAATCATTGCAAACCCAATTTAAATATGGAATATACTCATACTGGTGACTTTACACAGTATGCTAATTGAGACATGAGTACTGCAGTAGAAATATTGACATTTTCACCAACACTGTGATCTTGAATAAAAGATTGATTCAGATTTCAGTCTTCACAGCAAGATTAAGAGATATCTACTGGACTGATTCATTATGAATGATAACAAACTAAAGCAATTTTGTATCCGCATCATTAACAATGGACGACACCAAGTCCTTTTAGAGATAAATCAGAAATAGGAATCCAGAAACATTATACTCTCTGATTTATCATTTATATATTAAAAAAGATATGGCAAATAAGATTTGTCAGATTTAAGAAGCAGCTACGTAAAAAAGTAACCTAAGATATATTTGAGAAGTTCCTGAATACAGTGTCTCGATTTACCTCAGTGACAGCTGCATTTGAAATAGCATCCAATGATACAACCTCTTTCTTGTTTAAGTTTAAAACTTCAAGCATGGTATCTGTTGTTTTATCACCGATTTTATATGGTTCAGCCACCTTACTAGTACCTGAACTCCAAAGATAAATACAAACAGATTCAGGAAATTTTAATGTGCATCTAAGCAGGTAAAATACGCTCAAACAGAAAACAGACAGGCTAAAGCATGAAATTATAGATTCATTCATACCTACAACTTGAACAAGCCTATAAATATCTTGCTTCTGATCACAAGCCGATATTCTGATTCTCACAATTGAGCCAACGACCTTATCATGGAAGTTGTCCCTATCTTCAATTAGATTCTCCAGTAAATTACGTCGTAAACAGATCAAGTTAATGTTGTGAACGTCAATTGCAGCATATTCATTTAACTTATTTAGCGGTGTTCCATCCTCACTTTTTTCACGGGTTTTTCGCTTTTTATTGTTAGTTGTTATCAACGAACTATAAGTGTTTCCATCAACCTCTAATTCGCTTGCAGTCGAACCAACAAATCCGGCTGGAATAAAAGAACTTGGACAATCCTCCTTTGTAAGAAAGTGATATTCAAGAAGCTGTAGCATTTCGATGTGACCAACACGAGGCTTTCCAAACAGATTTTTTAGCATATGATCGCAAATAATTTGGCCTTTCTGACGAGGATCCCGAAGATTGTTTTTCTTTACATAGTCAAGCAATAGCGTCTGCACATCGAACTGCGACAGAAGAGTTATATCACCGTTTTTCATGTGCCCCACAAACTCCAAGAGCTCTCTAGATGCCCATTCAGTGTTTTTCACAATTTCCGGTAACTCAATATCTTTGTGTCTTTGCTTGTCTGCTTCTTTTCCAATGTCTGGGTTATCTGTATCTCCGCCATTGCCTTGATTGTTTTTATTTTTCTCCATCACCACCTGGTCAAAGGCGTTCTCAGAGCCAGAAACTTCACCAGTACTTGGTCTGTCAGTGTTCTTGTCAAATCCTGTCTTGTTTGTATCTTTGCTCATGTTAAGCTTACCAGTACCTACAACACTTTCCCCTTCGTCACCGTTTAGTTTCTCCACTTGGTTCTGGATACTTGATGCGACCAAGCTTAGCTGATTATTTTGCAACAAACTCATCTCTTCACGGGGTTTACGCAATTCCGAATGTGCGGAACTCATGTAAGATATAGCATTTCCATCATGGGAAGAATGATGCGCGTTAATTAATCGAGGCTTGGAAGCCACTGCATGTGCACCATTCCAAGGGCTTTTAGCTTGTGTGAGTTCGCCCAGTGTTAATGATAACTTGTCTTTCAAGCACGTCCAGTACACCTTGAAGAGATACTCCCAGCTCGTTTTGTCATCAAAATCCACTTGAACCTGTATATATTAATTTCAGAAGGGTAGTTAGCATAAGCTATAACTTCAAATGTGTCCATAGGTATGCTATTTATATTTAATGTCATAGTCAGTAGTCCCAAATCGTTGCAACTGTAACAGAACACGTAATCTTGACAGTATGCTAAAAATCCATTCTCTCATTAATTATAGGGTGTTTTGAATCTAACAAGGTTAAAGTTATACAACTCCAAAACCAGCTCGATCTCTATATTCTAGATATCGAAAAATAAAATAACACAACAGATCCTATTACAACAATTAGTATGTGGCGAATACTTTAAAAAGTATGAATATCTTTAAAGAAAAAAAGTTATTCAAAGATACGCTCTCTTAAATCTACAATAAATGTGAATGATGGCAAATATGGCGCCAACGGTATATCTATGATTTATAAATATTAAATATAACAGAAATGACTATAAACTTGCACAATAGCAGCACGGGGAATTGGGATGCACAATAAAAGCACGTGAATTAGGAGAAGCAATTGTTGAAACTTGATAATGTTTCAAATGAAAAGTGTGCATACCGCATCTTCATTTGCCTGGTCTTTATTCTCAATCAGCATGATTGTCTTCAGGCAAATTGTGCAAAATCCTTTGTTGCCTCTCACAGACAAGTAGTCTGTGTCTCTAGCACATCCCTTGCACAATGAATAGGTGCAAGTGTAGCACATGTAGTGAGAAGGCTTCTGACATGTGCTACATATGTGCCAACCTGAAAATATGAGCACCATAAGAACTTAGCAAGGGCAGAGAAAGAAATCAATGAAATGCATAATCACAGACAATCAAAAACTGTGTCAAGTACAATTAATCCAAATATAAAGCCACAAAACAAGCCAAAAATACAGAATAAACTCCAAAATTGAGAATTCAACAGAAATGTGACATCAACAAGCGATGACATACGAGAACAAAGAAAAAGAGACATACCACAATTCCACTTGGCTTTCGAGCGGAAAAAGGCTTCATCCCTCTTAATGCACGCTGGATGATATGCTTTCGGACAGCCCCTGTGCAGTAAAATAGAGACTCAATGCAATAGACAGCAAAGGTCCCAACTTAACATTCTCAAAGAACTTTTTCACATGATATAAAGATGACAGGAAAGACATTTTCTTCAATCAAGAAAAAATAATATAAAACGACTAAAAAGTATTATTTGAAAAATTGCTAGAATTGTTCAAATACGAATGAAACTCACTTGCGATCGCAAAGCACCAGAGAACCCCCATCGAAACAGATAAAGCAAACATCTTCCTCCTCATCCTCCTGTTTCTTCCGCTTAGGAGGAGGAGGCCTCTCCGCCAGTTGCCCCTTCGGTGGTCGCCCTCTTTTCTTCCTCTTATCCGCGGCACCGATCACCACCACGTTCGTCGGCACAACCGGAATTTCCGACGTAGGTACATGATTCACCACCGTGGGCGGATCCGAACATCCACCCACCGCCGTCGGGACATCAGTCAACTGAGACGCGCCGGAATCTCGCCGAATCTCCGGCAAAGACACCGAAACCTCCACCCCTACCTTACGTCCAAGGGAAACATCATCTTCATCATCGCTGAATCCTTGAGTCTGAGCTACCGCAGCTAACAGGGTCTCTATGTTCTCCATAAAAACCTAACAAAACCCAGAAATCACCACCAAGAAATCCACCTCCAGCTGAACCCACAAAAGATCATCGATCACGGCACCTCTTTTTGGCCAGAATCGAGATACCCAACTCGAGAAACAAAGAAAAAAAGACGGTAGAGATATAAGATTGGCAAAAGGCCAGAAGGGTTAGGGATGTGCTCAGTCCTTTTTCATCTGCAATAATCTGTAACGAAGAAAAAAAAATTAATTTTGCTGTCAAATAAAAAAAACAATAAACAAATAATTTCGGCGACGAGTGGATTTTAGTGTAAAAATGGGGGGCTCCCACTCGCAGCCCATCAAGTGTCGGATGCAATAACATTACATACATGTGGGGCGAATGAGTTGCAGGAGTCAAACACCGAAACGCGGTAAAGAATTGGGGAACACGTGAATCGGGGCTGTGGGGTCCCTGAAATTGCGTTGTGTTGCCTTTTCTTTACTTTTTAGCACTCTTAGAAGGCTGCTGTAGCAGCCAGCCACCATGCGGAGAAGTGGGAACTTGGACCTCTCCAGCCATTTATGGGCTACAACGAGAGCTAAATCCCTTTTCATGTTACTACTATATGATTTGATATAAACGAACCATATTAAAGTTTCAAACTATAACATGATTTGAATTAACCAGATGTGTTGACATGAGTAATAGATGACGTCGAATCGATCGGAGGTTTTTGAAATAGTTATGGTAACAGACAATACATAACATAGAAGGTAAAAACTTGTGTGACACAGTCTCAGATGTCGTATTTTATGAGACAGATCTTTTATTAGGGTCATCCATGAAAAAGTACTTTTTATGCTAAGAATATTATAAATTTTTATTGTGAATATCGATGGGATTGACCTGTCTCACAGATAAATATTCATTAGACCGTCTCACGAGAGAGCTACTCAACATAGAATGATAATTCTGGGATTTACCAAGAAAATTTTATGCGCATAAATCTAGTGTAACCATTTATTTTAAAAATATATATATCAAAATTCAAGCATTCATATACAGTAAACCTTTTCATTTTTATAATATGATATCAATTATTTATATTTGAGATTCTAACTACAATTCGAATCAACCAGATGTGTCAATATAAGTAGTGACTAATGCTGATCAATCGATCGGAGTAACTAGTATAGTCAAGGCAAGGAGTAGATTTTTAAACGTAGTCTATGGTTTTAATAATCCGGATAAATATATGTTTGTTGTGAAATCATTATGTATTAATATTTTGTCGTATTAGATTTTAAATAACGATCGCGACGGATTAAACAGAAAATAACATGATATTTATGATATATATGAAATAGATACATATCACTCTGGTGTAACCTTTTATTTATATGGAAAATTTATCAAATTCCAGCTTTTATTTAAAACTTTTTCATGTAGTAACTAGCTAGCTAGTTTAGTCGAAGCATGGTGTAGAGTTTTTAAACCTAGCATAGGGTTTTAATAAATCCGGATGAACATATATTTATGGCGAAATCATTATGTATTTTTTTTTTCTATTGTTGCAACGTGTTAAACAAAAAGTAGAATGATGTTTATGGGATTTAGGGAGAAAAAACAGACACATGTCACTCTAATATAACATTTCTTTTATATATAAAACGGAAAATTTGTCAAATTTGAGCTTTTATTTCACACATTTTCATGTAGTAACTAGTTTAGTCGAAGTATGTGGAGGATTTTCAAATCTAGCCTAGGGTTTTAATAAATGGAGATAAACTAGTACGATATTCTAGTACATGAAATATTTATGTACAAATCGTAAAAATATATGGCTTATCGTACTAGAATAATCATTCTTGTTTTGAAAACTATTGTGGTTTTGTGTGTGACCATTGCAGGTGATATATACATGCAGGAGGCTCAGATGTACGAGGTGATGCATCAACTAGAAGAGCAGCAAGAGCGGAGTCAGAAATATGGTTCCGCTCAGACTAAAATTTTAAATTTTATAATTTTTTAATATATTAAATTGATCTATCCGAGCCTAATATTATATTATTCCAAAATTATATAAAATTTACACATAATTTTTTTTAAAAAAAATTAGGCCATCCGGGCTTAACCCGAGTACAAGAGCCTTTGGCTCCACCCCTGTAGAGGAGTCGTTTTTGAGTTTGTTATGTTTCGTGTATTTGTAGCCGACTTGAACATTTTGTTGGGAAATGTCTCGTGTATTTGTAGTCAACTTAGAAAGTTTTGCATGTTTCATTTTGTCGCGATGATTTGTTGCACTGTAAAACTGAATAAACATGTTTTTAAGTTGCTATATGTGGTATTATGTATGACATTATATCATGCTATGATATTACTTATTACAATATCATATGTTATAACATCATGTATTGGGTGCTACCGTATTATATATTCGTTTCTCATACGTCTTGGTTATGTCAAAATTTTTATAGGACCAAAATCTAAACATTAATTTTTACACTTTTTTGTTGTTTACTTTAATTTAAACATAATCACATGATAAGTAAACACTATAAAGATGTCTGATGCTCACATTGATAAAAATTAGTGTTTCATTAAACTCTTTTGTTGGTCACTCACACGATTTTTTTTTTTTTACAGTTTTACTTTTACAAAATATTTGTTACGTAAATTTTATTATGGTGCGCGTATTGATAATTTTCGTACATCTCATCATCTTCTTCCATTTTTTCTCTAGCTTCTCGCTACTTTATCACAAAGTCGAAATTCTTTATCTTTTGTAAAATTTTGAATTTTAAAAACTTTGCGTAAAAATCTTATCTCATGCAAAATTACTAGTTTCGCTCGACGTAAAGTTCGGCGCACTAAAACAATTATTAGTCCCACACGATGGAAATACTAAGAAGAAAAGTGGAAATTTTTGGTCAAAGTGTTGAATGTACGGGTAAAGTAAAATAGATTAATTAAGCGGAGATATTGTTTATATTATCGAATTAATTAAGGGATGGTCAATTTGATTATTGACACAATTCATATAGTAATTCACTTGTTAATACTTGGAAACTAAGCTAACATATATAATTTGAAATCGATAGTTTTGACCAAAGTAATGAAGTTTCGGAAATCTTGATAATTAATTTAAAATCATTTTGTCGTTCTACTCTTTTGTAATATATAATTTGTGACCAGATAATCATATTTTTCAAAGTGTAATTTATGTCTTGGTCATTTAAAATGCTTTCACTAATTTTTTTCAATACTATCTTCATGGTTAAGTACAAGTGAAAGAATACAAAAATCACATGAGATTGTCTAACGAGTTAATTTCGTGAGACTAATATCTTATTTGAGCTACATATGAAAATTCATTTTTAATCTCAAAAATATTATTTTTTATTGTGAACATGGATGTGGTTGACCCGTCTAACAAAAAAAAATCCGTGACAAAAAAAAAAATATTAAACGTAAAAACTGTACTATATACTTGGAACAAAGAAAATTGAAAAGAATCTTGTAAATTTAAGACAGATGATATATTATTAGAACATCTATTATATACTAAAATAAAATAGAAAATGGATGATAATAGCTTATTTTTTAAAAAGAAAAAATATATATTTAATTTTCAAACTCTGATGTTGAGTTTTTGGCTTTGGTGGACTAAAAAAAGATGTCCCTTTGTCAAGCTAACAAATAGACATTAATATATATATATTATTAAAAATACGTTAATGAAACCCAATAAGAAATAGTAAAATATGGCTAAAAGGACATTATTGTACTTTAATTAATATACATTTAACAATAAATTGTTGAGGCTAAGGTCAACGAAATCGACCAAAGAAAAATGGTCTACGGATATGTATTTGGATCTTAAATAATTGAGTGACCGACCATTTTACAGATCTTAATCTGTGATATAGGTCAGCCCTATTCATATTCACAATAAAAAGTAATATTCATAGCATAAAAAATAATATTTTTTCATGGATGACCTAAATAAGAGATCCGTCTCACAAATACAACCCGTGAACACTAAATGTGGTAAAATATTAAAGAAAAATTACCAGAACACTACATTTTTTTACCACAAATTGTGTGACAATACATAATAAAATTAATAATTATATCATTTCTATTTAATATAGAGTGCTCCTGTTTTAATATAGTGAAATATTATATTCAAGAACTTGTGTAAGATGGTTTTATGGTCGTATTTTGTGAGATAGATCTCTTATTTGGGTTATCCATGAAAAATTATTACTTTTTATGCTAAGAGTATTACTTTTTATTATGAATATCAATAGGGTTGATCTGTCTCACATATAAAGATTCGTGAGATCGTCTCACAAGAAACCTATTCAATATCATAAAAGTGAAAAGCGTGCATAACTGCATTAAATAAAAACAGAGTCAACTTATTAAAGTTTTGCCGATTTACCAAAAAACCTAACAATCTATGACAAATTGATAATGCAATTCAAAATTTTAAATAATATATTATCTTAAAATATCACGTTTCAATCGTTCTCGGATATTTATTACCTCAGCTGACCAATGCAACCGTGGATATTAGTTAGGACGTTTAGTATTGACTATTGAGTTTGCTTTTATAGATCCTCCATAATCCAACACGCGTTCCTCTATCTTTACCACTTTTACAACAAAATATGCTTTTTCTTTATTTGTTTCAACACTGAAGTTTGTTTGTTTTCTTTTAAAAATTTCAAAAGACACGTCTGAATAAATAGAGTGGACATTTTAATTTCTGAAATTCGCGCTAAATTTATTTTTTAAAAACGATATTCTTTTGCTAAAATGCAAATATTTTTCAAAATTGAGGTACTTTTTTTTAAATACACAGAGTAAGTATTTTTAAAAAAAAATTCTCACAAGGTATAAATGTGGGTCGGAAGATGGGCCCTTATTTTGTGGGCTCCATCATTTGGACCACACAATATAATTTGTCAGAAATATAGGTAAAAGTAATGGGTCAATTATAATTCTGGACTCTATAATAAAAGAGGCAAAGATTTCTGGGCCTTAACAATTGCCGGGCCCGAAGTACTTACTGTCGGAAAAATTTAACTTCCGTTGCCGGGACTTGAACCCGGGTCTCTCGGGTGAGAGCCGAGTATCCTAACCAACTAGACTACAACGGAGTTGTGATTATGACTTACACTAACTTGCTTTAGATATGTGTAAAATTTAAACAGGCCAAGTTAAAATGGTGAGGAGTTTCGAGTCTATGTTTTTAAAATAATCTCGATCTCTTCAATTTCAATGTGCAGCACCGGTGAAAAATGCAGCTACTTCTCTAGAATTTTGTTAGCTGCCTCAAATTTTCCAGAATTTTGTTATGTACTAGGATTCGCATCGCTTGCGAATTCACTTCTTATTGGAAAATCTCTTCCAACTCGGGCAATTACGCAAAATAGTTTTCACTACAAAAAAACGGAAAGATTAGCGACGATTTTATAAAAACCGTCGCTAATTTCGCGACGGTTTTTATTTTCCGTTGCTATATAGCGACGGTTTTTATATAAACCGTCGCCTTTTAAATTATAGCAACGGTTTTATAATACCGTCGCTATAATAGCCACGGTTTTATAAAACCCGTCGCTATATAGCCACGGTTTCTAAAAAACGGTCGCTATTATTGCGACTGTTCCACACACCCGTCGCTATTTTGTTCAACGGGTAAAACAAAAGCGACGGTCTTGTATCAAACCGTCGCTAATATAGCGACAAATTTTCATAAACCGTCGCTCAATTAAACAGACGACGGTTTTATTAAAACCCGTCGCTATATAGCGACCGTGTAAAAACCGTCGCTTAATTTAATAAGCGACTGTTTTGCCACAGTCGTCGCTATATAGCGACGTTAAAGAAAAACCCTCGCTATACTAGCGACGGGACCACAAAACCCGTCGCCAATCTAGATCAGCAGAGGTTATGCAAAATCCGTCGCCGATCTGGATCGGCGACGGTATTTCTAAAACCGTCGCTATATAGCAACGGTTTTAATGTAACCGTGGCTATATAGCGACGGTTTTTTCCAAAAACCGTCGCTATAATTCTATATATACGAAGGTTCGCGAAAATTTTCTTAACGATTGTTCACGGTAGTAGCGAAACTTTATCTATTTTTTCAAAGTTTCGATTTTTTTGTTTTGTACTAACATTTTCTCGTATTTATTTTGTAGATTTCTTCGTCGGTGCAATATTCCGTTACGTAAAACTACATGTCTTCGCTCAAATTAGGTATTAAAGTTTTTGTTTAACAGAAAATTTTTTAGTAGTTTTTTTACAGAAATTTTTCGGTACGATATTTCGTTCCCAAACTATTCAGTAGTTTTTGTATACGAATTTTATCGATAAACACCGTCGCTAATTAAGCAGCGGTTTTTTTAAAAAACCGCCGATTAATATAGCGACGGATTTTTTAGGACCGTGGCTTAATATAGCGACGGTTTATTAAAAAACCGACGCTTAAAGTAGCGACGGTGTTTATATAAACACCGTCGCTATATTCGCGACGGTTCTCAAAACCGTCGCAAATATAGAGACGGTGTTCTTCATAAAAACCGTTGCTATATAACGACGGGAGTTTTAAACCGTGACTTTTTTTTGGCGACGCAGCATCAGGTCACGGGTAGACTGACCGTTGTTACAACCGTCGCCTTAGGGATTAGCGACGGTTTTAGCGACGGTTCCCGTTTTTTTTTTTGTAGTGTTTGGGACACCATTTGAAATGAATGTTTGACCAATATCATTTTCAATTTATTGGATCTTCTGTCCAGAAATATTGTAATATAATAACCTCAACTGCTTTCTTACTGCTCGGTAGATACACATACCTTGTCAAATAGATGTCACAAGATTGTTATTATATATATATATATAGCCTAATATATAAAAATTGTGGTTGAAATCGACATAAACATATCAATGTCCACTAATGTCCTTTTGGTTCTTGTATGACTTTTTGTGGAGATTGAGAGCGAAAAAATGTCAAAAAGAAATACGTATGCATGACTCAAAATTCTTCCGGATGAGTGAGATTGAAAGCTGGGATGTCAAAAAGAAATGTGTATATATGTCTCAAAAGTCTAAAGTTGATACAACACATGCATATTCCATCCAAAATTGAAGCTACTGACGGATGCTCAATTTTGTTTCCTCTTCTTTATTAGTTTTGTATGGGTCATTATACGATTTGATTTGTCGACTTCAAATCTTTGTTCCATTCTCTCGTTTGACCCATATATAATTCGACATTCAAGTAGGAGAAAATAAAATACATAAATAATGAAGATAAGTTTTCTAGAAGCGAGTATTATCTCTCATGTACCACAATGCACTATATCTCTCAAAACTATATAACTTAATGAATAAACCATATTTTTATTCGATGTCTAACTTTATTGATATTTTCTCAAGATAACTGAATATGTATGTAACTGAATATGAGAAATATCAATGAATTTCAAAAATCAAAACTAAATGTATATACCATGAAATCTTTTATGAATCAAATATATCATTAATTACTATATGATCCTTAAACATCTTAATTTACATGCGTTTAGGTCAAGGATCATCAATTAAGTGATAACATGTTCAATGACTACTTTATTTTGCTTAACACGTTCTTCAATGACTAATATATTTTATGTCGACATACTTAATTTGACTGTCGTGTTAGTCACAAGGACTACAACTGAATTGACGCAATATAATCTTAATGGTTTGGACGTAAAATTCAGAATTCTAAGCCCAAATGAAACTCCTTAAAATACAACATATAATAGTGCTTCAAAATAAATGATGCATTTAGACTCTATGGTGGAAGTGGCGAATCACTTTCAAATTGTCAATTCGTCTATACATAAGCATATAAAACTTTAGTACCATGAAGATACCTCATAAAATTTTGCGGCTTTCTAGTGGTCAATATTTATATTACTCTAATAATTTCCCTAAAAATTCTTCTTCCACTAACTTTCTGGCATTCACAATGGCTCATAATGTTCTCGACAAAACTAAATGGAGATAACATTATCAAACTTTAAATAACACTAATGTGAGGCTTGCTACAATATATAATTAATGTGTTTGTGATTGTATGAACACTATCATATTATTCGGTTGAACCCCCAATCTCAGCAGAAATATTGATCTTTTTATGAAACTATATGAGAAACTATTAAATCTCTCCCACTTTTCATAAAGATCATCACACTAATAATTGGTTTTATTAATGAAAAGTGGTTCATCTTTATTGATAGTAAATTAATGTTCATTAAGCATGTATGAGAATAATCTTCTATTTCCACACCTTACAGTTATAGCTTTGAATCTAATATCAGAGTAATTTACATAACAATATATTGCAAAATTATTTAATACATGCTAATGCTATCAAATGTAGCAATCAATCATATATATCATGTTTTAATATTATAAATCATGATGTAATATGAATCATTGACATAAAAATTTTCTGTGAGCTAAATTTTTAATTCAACTAGAATCATAAACTTAATGCTATAACTATTAAATTATATTTCATTCTTCATCATGGTGGGTAAACGAAGAAAATAATTCAATATTGTATCCTATAACATAACAAAATTTCACGTGGATAAATTTCACTATCCAAACATAATTAATTACAATTTATATATCTTATCCATATGTGATCCTCATAATTTATTTGTACTTTTAATTTAATCAAAGATGTTACAAATACTTTTCAATTAATTAAAATCATACGAATCACTAAGATCTTGATTTCTTTTTGCATAAATATTTATTCTTCATAATTATTCATCTCCAAGTATTACCAAAATGATGAATAATTTTATATTATTTATGTTTGTTACAACTAAATGTGATTAAAAAATTAATGTATAATTTTAATTCAATTAAAGATGTTGTGGCTATTCTTTCATAAATTTAAATTATAAAAACCACTAAGACATTAAATCACAAATATTAAATATTTAAGCACTTAATAAATGTTTATCACGTTTATTCCCAACCCACTAAATGCATAATATTGCTAAGAAGCTGTGACTAAACCTTAATTATTTAAAATTACACAGTTTACTAGAAATACATTTTGTTGTTACATAATAAATATCATTCATGTGATCCAACTCTACTTATTGTATAATTTGCATAATTAAGAGTATTGTGATTAAACCTTAATTATTTAAAATTATACGGTTGAGTGGGCAAAATTTTGGCTTTACTTAATACTTTAGATTATTTAATGACACAATCAGTACTTTCCAAAAAAGATAAGCAACCATTTAAATACCTAAATTTTATACAGAGCAACTATAATGTTTCGAAATATCGTACTATTTTCCATACATGCTGCCAATTAAATTAAGTTGGTTGAATGTCATTTTTTAAACCAATTCTTCATCTCAATAAATGAGATTGAAGGCTTCGCGTGGTCTCTAAATCAAATACATATACAAAGATTCATCATCTTCTACCTTTAGCCGATAGTTTTAAAATTCAAGCTTCTTTCCCAAAATTTTCTGCAATCAATTTCTTATTTTTAGCGGAATTCTCTGTCCACATTCGACCCTCAATTCATGCTTCCATTTTTTCTTATTTCATATCAAAATTCAAAAACAAATTATCATTTTCAAGATTTCCCACGAGATATACTGAAAAAAAAATCTCAGGTAAATTTTTTAATATTATAATATCCGATCTTCAAGCTTTTTACACAAACTTTAAAAAATAAACTTTTTTGAAGAGTTCACGATATGATCGTTTCTGAAAAATGAAGAACAAATATATTCAAGACAGATGTACATTACCTCTTATACCAAATATTAAAGCTTTTTCTCAAACCAAAATTATGTTTCTACACCTGTTCCACATTCGACTTTATTCAATCGGATTCTTGAACTATTCCTGAGTCCCATATGGCATATTTACCTGATTTCAACCTTTCAGGATGCCAGTTTGGTTCCTATAGTCAAGCCCGAGATACAACTTGATGGAGATCACGGGATCGAAAGAACCTTAATTTGAAGTTGCCTTAAAAGTGTGGGCCGAGGTGTACTTCTACCTCGCCGAGAACAATGTCTTGTTTGAAGGCATTCTTTTGAAGCCTAGTATGGTTACTCCCGGAGCCGAAAGTAAGGATAAAGCCACACCGCAAGAGGTCGCCGATTACACTCTAAAACTCTTGAAAAGAAGAGTCCCTCCTGCTGTCCCAGGAATCATGGCAAGAACTCTAAAATTCTGTATCTATCTAGTATTATTAGTAAGATCCTTGAGACATACAATCTCATCTCGGATTGTGGGAGACATAAGAATAGACCCTTCTATCAATTTGTGTTAACTGTTCTCGTAAAGTAAGTTGAATATGAAATAGTATGAAATCCCGTTGCATGGACTAATGTAGAGGAATGTAGTTCACTGAATGAAATGTGTATTCTCGTGGACAGTTTTTGTCTGGTGGGCAATCAGAAGTGGAGGCGACACTTAACTTGAACGCAACCAAGGTCCTAACCCGTGGCACGTATCGTTGTCATATGCACGAGCCCTTCAAAAGACATGCCTGAACACATGGGGAGGAAGGCCTGATAATGTCAAGGCGGCGCAGGACACGTTACTTGTTAGAGCAAAAGCTAATTCTCTGGCTCAGCTTGGCAAATACATCGCCGAAGGAGACTCGGAGGAAGCCAAGACAGGAATGTTTGTTAAGGGTTACAGTCAGTGGCGGAGCCACATACACAAAGTCCGGGTGACCCAATTTCTTATTTAAAAAAAATTATATGTAAATTTTGTATAATTTTAGAATAATATGATATTAGTTCGGGTAGAACAATTTAAAATATAAAAAGATTTTAGAGTTTAAAATTATAACTCAGATAGAATCATATTTCTGACTCCATCACTGGTTACAGTTACTAAGTTGCCAGAAAAGAACTAAAAATATCTATGGATGTTTGATTGTAGCTTATGATGTGAGAATTATAACCTGAATTACGCTTACAGACTTGGCAGCATCAATAAATTGCTTATTTTCTAATTTCCATTACTATTGGATATTGTGTTAATTATTATGTTGAAAGAAGTAACTGATTTCGGGAAATAGTTGTAGCCTTGTATGTGCTTTTAATTGCTAATTATCAATAAATTGAGGGATGTTTTTGACATTTTCAAAATAAGGAGGACTTAAAATAGCTTTACATCCAAATAATATGAACGAAAAAATTAATCATCCCCGGAAAAAAGCTAATATAAATTTTAAAATTCGAAAAATAACGTTATTTATAAAATGGAAAACTATTTTCTTCTAATTATGTGACAACCCTCGCACTTTTTTAATATTTCATTCGTCCATGTTGTCTGAGGTCCAAATTGTTACGATCCTTTGTATTTGTCATGTGAAAAAAAAAATTCATCGATTTATAAATTATTGAAGCTTTTGGTCCATAATTTTAATTTATCGTTGAAAAGTAATGGAAAGGGTACCAAAATGGTTCTTGTGGGGACCCGGACGCTAATCAAGTTCTTAATCATCTTTGGGACTAATTAATCAATTATAACCAGGGTCTAATTTTTTTTTTTTTTAAAAAATGCGGAACGTAGTGAAATTAAAACATATATACATATCAATATATAAATTACAAGTCCTGTATTACAACACATTTATTCAAACTAGGGTTTCACAACTAATATCAAGTGTCCAAACCCTATCTCAGATCAAAGTCCGAAGTCTTCACTCTAACTCGATCTCTTCTCATCTCCTCGACCCTGAACCTGTCCCACCTGTTGTCAAGTACACATACAGACAAGACAACAGCCGGATAATTCTGGTGAGAATATAATCCCAGTATAAATCAATGAAACATGCAATCATATAAACAATATAAAGCATGTAATCAGGTAACAGATATATGTATCAAATTCTGAAACATAAGTAACATCAAACTATCAATCATTCTCGTAGCTACATCATTCAGACTAGACTCAATCCTAGTCTAGGGATCCCGGTTCCAGAAGTTGGCATGCATATATCGACTAACAGTGATAGAAAAGACTCCAGTTCTATCCACGCCGATATGGTATCGATCAACAGTAATAGAAAAGACTCCAGTTCTATTCACATCGATACGGTATCGATTACCAGTAATAGAGGAAGCTAGAAAAGACTCCAGTTCTATTCACATCGATACGGTATCGATTACCAGTAATAGAGGAAGCTGTTATTCTATCCACATCAATATAGTACCGATTAATAGTAATAGAAGCACCTCTAATTCTATCCACATCGATATGACATCGATTAACAGTAATAGAAGAGTTACTAATCTATCCACATCGATACAATACTGATTAACAGTAATAGAAAAAGCCACCATCCTATCCACATCGATAGCCAAACATCCAGTGACAGACTTTGGCACATCCGCCAATAAACCATCTTATGACATCGTGCAATATGCCCGTGGTGATCCCACCACTAACGGCACTTCTGTCATAAGACTACTCGTCTAATACCTGTAATCTATAACTCCAGAAAACAAGTATATCATCAATCAATGCAAATATCAATGCAATAAAGTAAAGTATGTGATTTAGGGAAACCCAAGTCTAAACCGACTTAAGTCCATCTCCCAATACCACATTGACTTATACCTTTCCTTCGTCGATTTCTGGCTCAGTCGAAGTCCTGAACTCACAATCTGTCTGGTACTGACAATATCAATAATCTCATATCAATATACCAGTCAATATCATAACAATCTGATCAATCTGGCTTTAATTCAAAATCAACGGTATAACCACTATGCCAAAAATGACTTTTTACTTCAGATAATATCTGAATTAATAGGGTATTTAAGTGCCGAAGTATATGGACGTGAAGTAATAGATATACCTTTTACTTCGCATAATACCCGAAGTTGTATTATTGAAAATACCGAAGTCTTTTGGCCGGTTTTGGGAGAAAAACCGGTCCAGAATTGGACCGGTGTCGAAGTAATAAATGTGTTTTACTTCATCGATTATAGTGAATAATGAAGTAGTATATCATATAACTTCTTCTTAATTATTATTTAGCGACGGAATTCATGTTCAAAACCGTCGCTATTGTGCGACGGAATTCATGTTCAAAACCGTCGCTATTGTGAGATAGAAGTAATGTTAAATACCGTCGCTAGTGTGCGACGGAATTTATATCAAAAACCGTCGCTACGTAGCGACGGGGTTCATATGAGTTCCGTCGCTAATATGTTAGGTAAATTAAAAAAAAATTTAATAAATCTGTGTTATGAATTGGTGCGGTAAAATATAAAAAATTTCATAAATCTGTGTTATGAATTGGTACAATCGTGTAAAAGATAAAAATTTTAAGTATCGTAAAGTGGTAAAATCGTGTAAGAAATAAAAATTTTAAGTGTTGTGAAATTGTAAAATCGTGTAAGTGATAAAAATTTTAAGTGTTGTGAAGTTGTAAAATTGTGTAAGTGAGAAAAAATTTTAATTGTTGTGAAGTGAAGTGGAAGAAATTGGAGAGAATTTGTATGTATTTATAGAGAGTGGTGGAAGAAAATAGAGGGAAAAATAGGCGGGATTGAATTTTTTTGAAAATATCGACGGTTTTAGTAAAAACCGTCGCAACATTTTAAATTGGCGACGGTTAAAATGGAGGGAAATATATCCGGGGTGGAATTTTTTTGAAAATGACGACGGTGTTCTTTTAACCGTCGCCAAATTTTTAATCGGCGACGGTTGACTTTAACCTGTCGCTACTTTTAGCGACAGTCAAATAACAACCGTCGCTAAATATAGCGACCGTTTTTAAAAAACAGTCGCTAGTTTTAAATATGCGACGGATTTTATTTGACCGTCGCTAAAACTAGCGACGGGTTAAATTAAACCGTCGCCGATTTAAATTTTGGCGACGGTTTAAAAAATCCGTCGCATGTTTTAATCTTTTTACTTCAGTCGTATTTTCATTATTTTTTACTTCATCAAAATTGATATGCCGAAGTAAAATATATAAAAAAAATACAGTGAAGCCCGTGTTTTTAAACATCCGAAGTAAAATATATTATTTTACTTCGCTTGTGTTATTAATGAAGTTATTGGTACTATATTACTTCGTAATTTATTTTTGCCGAAGTAACGCCTGGCGAAGTAAAATGTCATTTTTCACATAGTGAACGGTACAATTTCAGTATTCCCGTTAATACCAATTCACCAGATAACAGTTACAATCTATAACTCATATCCCATACAATCTGTAATCCCGCCACAATTCCAATCTGTCCGGTATCAACCGATTATAATCAGAAATTCATAACAATTCCATAATCAGTCTATTTCTTAATCTGACTTCGATTCTACGATGTCTAACATGTCAAGAACATCATATATGAATCCTATTAAATTCTGACAATAGCATAATTTCAAAGCATGTCAAAACGTAGCAAAACTTACGTCAAAGTGTAGCCTACGTCGATAGGATTACAGTACCGAAGTCGGATTACAATTCAGACGGACGGATTGAAATATAAAGGCGTAAGGATTTTCAACAACTTCACAGAACCTTTTCTCGATTTTCTTACGATTCTGAAGGATAAATTCGTTTTGTATATATATATATATATATATATACTCACGGCGTACAATAAGCCAAATGTCAATTTTTCTTTCTGCATGGCTCGCGCTCGAGCGGTGATAAACTACCGCTCGGGCGCGGCGTTTTCTGTCCCGGTATTTCCAAATGCACCCTTGGCGCTCGGGCGGTCAAACTCTACCGTCCGGGCGCCGAACCTTCTGCCCGCGACGAGAATTACAGAAACATTGGCGCTCGGGCGGTTGTTTTCTACCACTCGGGCGCCGAGAGTTCTGTCCAACAATTTCACCCTTCAAATATAATTTTATTTCGTGTCCCGATTAATCCTTTCGTAATCATATCAACTTATATTTTAATAATTATAGATTACTAGGATTAAATTTCCGGGCATTACAGTTCTTGCATCTACGTAATAATACAGATGAAAAAATATATAATTATAATGTTTTGAGAATTACCCAATCGTTTAGGGAAGTGACACGTGCCCTTTCTCGGTAGTTTTTAACAAAAAATAAAATAATACCGAGATAAAAAAAAAATCTCTGAAATTCATAAGTAGATGGATTTGACAGCTATAAACAATAAGGAAGAAAAAAAATAATTATCCCATATTTACAGCATTAAGGTGACATGACAAGTTAACAAACTTCTAATTTATAAGCCAATTTTGTAGAATTTCACCAATGTTTCTTATCAAATTTCTACAATAATCTCCAAAGAAATATGATTTCAAGATCCAGTCTGTCTTCCACTCTTTCTCCAATATTTATATATGGTCCTTAATACTACATATGTATATATAGATGTAGGCTGCCTTTCTAGAAATCACACAACCATCCATTTATATAGACATTTGTAGTTCTTTTGATCAGTTCTAGGAATCATAATTTATAAGTTGAATCCAAATCTGGAAACACCATTTGTTGCTTCATCTACGCATCAGCGGAATTTACTTACGCACACGATTCAATCATCGAAGACGAATATTATACATCACCAGGTAGCTATACAATTGTTTGAAATGAATGTGATTTGAAGTTGATGCACATTTTAAGTAATGTATACATAAGTCTAGGACAAGTAAATGGTCATCTAAACGTCTAAAGTTTCCATTAATTGGTAATTTCTTTTATCTTCTCAGACTCTATTTATCTTGTATTATTTGGAAATTTTAAAACATGTACTCTAACAAGAACCAGTTTGGAGGTGGAAACAAAGCTTTGTAACATCGAGTTTTTTTAAAGTAGCTCGATCCTTTTTCGTTTTCTTGAATGACAACTTGAAGTGATCATGGATCAATCAAATGGCTGTGTTGCAGTACAAGTTTTAAAGCCCATAATGGTAATGATACTGAGCCAAGTAGCTTCCGGGGGTGTCAGTATATTCTACAAACTAGCGGTTTATGATGGGATGAAGATAAAGATTCTGGTCGTTTATCGGCTGGTTTTCGCCACCATTTTCATTGTTCCGGTTGCTTTAATCTTTGAAAGGTGAATATCTTCAATGTTTATGTACCCGAAATCGGCCTTAATTGAATCCATGGAAGTGAAATAATAATAAAAATGTTTCTTATATTGCCTGTCAGAACCATTGTTTTAGTTCAAGTTGAGTGTGGTCTTGAATCTTCTTGCTAATTTGCTTCTGCAGGAAAAGACCTAAATTAACTTGGAATGTAGCTTTCCAAGGTTTTGCTTGTGGAACAATTGGGTAAGAATGGTAAATCTCCTGAAAAAATCGAGTATACTTCGGCTTTTTGATCATCTAATTTAGCTGCTTTTGACTGTGCTGAGTTTGCCTATGCATGATAATAACCATGCAAAAATGTAATCAGATAATGTTTTTTTTCTTGTATATATATTTTTTGTTTGTATTTACAGTGCAGCATTAGGGAGCAATTTATATGCTGAAAGCTTGGTCTTAACATCTGCAACCTATGCAGTAGCTATGTCTAATTTAATTCCGGCTCTAACATTAGTCATGGCTGTTATTTTCAGGTACCTTTACTTTAAACAATGTTCTGAAAACTCCAATATTTTTCATAAAAGAACAACCAACAAAGTCCTAATCAACAATTTTTTTTTATTATTTTACACAGGTTAGAGAGGTTAGATATTCGAAGATCAGCAGGAAAAGCAAAGATTATAGGAACTGCATTAGGCATTGGAGGAGCAATGATTTTAACTCTTTGCAAGGGAAAGGACATCGCATTTTGGTCGTCTCACGTTCATTTTCTTCATAATATTGAATCTGCAACAGATCATAAGTTGGGGCAGAATCATGTTTTGGGCTCTTTGTTGGCTCTGTGCAGTTGCATTTCTTATGCATCCTGGTTGATAATTCAGGCAACATTTCACTTTCATCATGTAACGACGTTTATTTGTGTTGACAAGATAGAATCTGGTCTCGGATTGTTATTTATTATTATTATGAGCAGGCAAAAATGAGCAAAATATACCCGTGTTATTCAAGTACTGCTATAACGTGTCTCACTGGAGCTTTCATATCTGGATTTATTCCTTGTGCACCGAAAGAAATTGGACGAACTGGAAACTTGGCTGGAACTTCAGACTTCTGGCTGCTGCTTATATGGTAACTATTATAAGACCAGGACAGGTTTTCTTGTCGCATTATATTACCTAAATCCATCTGAATGCATCTCTACTGTTAGATTGCGTTTATTTAGTGCTTAAAGGAACCAAATTCGGTTACAGGGTATTATTGGCTCGGGGATGATGATCGCTGCAGCAGCTTGGGCGACCTCTGTCGCCGGCCCTCTATTTGTATCTTCATTCCAGCCTCTGGCTCTGGTATTTGTCGTGCTTGCAGGATCTCTGGTTCTCAACGAGAAGCTGCATTTGGGAAGGTTTTACATTTAGCCCACCAAATTATTCACAAATTGCTACCTTTTTCGTGTTGGTTGTAACTTAATCTGTTTGTTTAGTATTATAGGATCGGTGCTCATTGTTGTGGGATTGTACTCACTTCTATGGGGAAAAGCCAAGGAAATGAACGAGGCTCCATTTTGCCCGAAAACGAAAGGGGAACATACGCTGGAATTCGCTTCGCCAGCTGATAGAAATCGAATATCCAGTTCTGGTGACACAGGGGAAGAAGTATCATCTTCACCTGTTGAAAAAGTATGATCTTCATAATCAAATATAAATCAAATGCAATATTGTATTTTTTCACCAAATCATGGGATTTCATTCGGATCCCGAATAAACATGAATTTCATTACGATAATAGTACACTGTTTTTCATCTGTGATCAAAACAGAATACAAACAAAATGGAAAAATAAGTAAAAATGACACTCATTACACACCAAGATGCAGTTGTTCCTCAAAAGACTAACAGCATATGGCCTAAATTCTTTCTTGGACGGATACATTTTCTGTCTTTAAGGGATTTAGATCTTTTCCAGTTATCTCAACCGGTTTCTGTTCTATATTAATCGGAACCGCTTTGGATTCTTCACTTTGGTTATCTCCTCTTGCATCATCTGTTTTCACTTCCTCCGAAGTCTTGCACATAAGGCCTTCTGTAATCGGTGTTTTCCCGACTTCTTTCTTCGACATTGGATCATCAACTGGTTGAAAAGATTTTGGGCTTCCATTTTCTTGGCAGTTTCCCTCTACTTGATCCTGACTTTTGACTAGTTTGGATGCTTTGCTTTCTCTTTCGGACGAGACTTTATCTCCTTCATTCTAAACAAGTTTTCAAAATCACTTCAACGCAGCTATGTAATCAGATTCAGTGCGATACATACACACATACATACATACATACATACATACATACATACATACATACATACATGTGTATAAGATTTTTACCTTCACCTCGAGTAAATGGTCAAAGGAAAGGCGATTGGAAGAATCATCCCCGGCAGGCGGGACCATCTGCTGCGTCGGAGGGTTAGCGCCATCTTTCAACACCTGAAACCTGCTGGCACAAGCTCCCATATTCTATGAGTATAGTACAGCAAAAATGTTCCTGAAAGTCGGAAAGTCGGATAGGTGAAATTTATAGAGGGAAATGTCTATGCACGTTCAACCCTTCATTTCCATATTCATTTATTTAATGCATAATTTATTATACTTTTGAAATTATATTTCATTTTATTATTCAAAATTTTATAATAGTAACATAATTAATTCAAATAAGTGCATGTCACAACATATTAGATAAAATTTAAACAAGAAAATAGTCCCCGGAATCTTTATAATATAGTAAACTATAGTATTAGATGTTGCGGTATAAGAACATAAACTATGTAGAATCACAGTCCAAAATCCAGTCGGTTTATAGAATATGTTGCTTACTGTTTAATATTCTGAAACAAATGTAAACTGCAAGTTTCTCCATTTTCGTGCTCGCACGATGTGTTTTAGTATTACCGAATAATGTATATATGTCAATCTATATATATTGTGTGATCCACGAAAGACAGCAAAACATGTGTGAGCTGTCCGTATTGTTTAACCTTGTGTGAGTTCACCCATAATCTTTATCCCGTCCCCGCTCAAATTACAATTTTGGTCAGGTATATTTGACTATTTATGATCTAGTCTAACATTATTTCGTTATTTTTGTTTTTCTAAAAAGTTCATCTATGTGGTGGTGATATATGATGACGGCGTGTGTGTTATCGCGATAGCACAGTCAATAAAAAATTATCAAAAATAGTACTAAAACATGCAACGGCACAATCACATTTATGGCAGTGACATTATTTTTTAGAGAGACTGAAATTAATGGCTAATATAGTTTTGGTAGAATAAAACTTGGGTTTCTTGCATTTTGGCAAGATTTCAAGGATGCTCGAGTTATGATGTAAATAGCCTTTTTGTTTTTGTTTTTCATTTGTTAAAATGTTGTATTTTTGTATGAAATCGGAAAGCATAAGCATGAAGTTAGTTGGAATCTTGAGCTCATAGACTCGACTGTAATTCTTTCATTGTGATCGACTTATAATTGTAAAATTCTCTATCAATAAAGGACGTTGTTTTCTTCCTTTGGATGTAAGCCGGAAGTTCGACATAACCACGTAATTTTTTTTTGTTCTTTAGTTCATAGCCTATTTATTTTGATCTTTGCTTGTTCTATTTATTCAGAATAATTTTTGCAGATTTCACTTCCAAGTTTTAACACCATCAAAAGTAAAAAACAATCGATGAAATCGAATTGATTCAATAATTCATTTTTTTTTATTTGTAATTTTGGTTAATTTCAATTTAAATCTATTTGCTTTTTCAGATGGATTTATATTAGGTTTATTTAATATAAATGAACTTCAAACCGTAATTTATTAGTTTAGTTAATGTGGTGGCAATTGAGACGCGTTTGATTATATATATAAGAAATTATTGAACAATTTGATAATATAGAATGGATCAATATTTTGCTCTAAAACTGTTTGTTTTCTTGTCATTACTTTGGACTATTGTATATTGTTTGATTTTTTTTATTACCATTAATATATTGATTTAATTCAAAATGTTGTTATAGAAATAAAAGAACATGAATATACGTATGATTTATACACTTTTTTTTTTTAAAAGTCAGACTCAGACTAAACAATTGTTAAGATGAACCATGTATGCGACCATTATTCGTTTTGTCATATAAAACCAATGAAGAATTAACTTTGATTTTACCCGTTTAGGAATATCTCCACTTGACATTTTAATCAATAACCTATATAAATTTCTTAAAAAATTAGGTAAAATCAAAACGGTAAACAAGTAATTGTGTGACAACACACATGGACAATCTTACTTGTGAAATTATAAGAATAAAACGAAAATTAAATTTTTAATTTATTGTTATTAGCCTACTGTGCTCCAACGTGTATATATTATTAATATTAGTGTACCGATGCACGCACGACGTGTTTTTACAAAAATTTTTTATAATTTATTTGATTTATATTCAAATAAAGATCAAAATATAATCAAAAGAAATATTGAGTTATTACACTGCAATTTTGATATATGAATTAAAAAATAAATAGAAAATGAAAGAAAAAAATATATTTAAGATTTATTTGGTTCATTTCCGTTTCACATTTGAGTGTGTTGATTTTTTATTGGATGTTCATTTAGTTTATTGCTTTGAGAGAGTTTTGAAAATGCTGGAAATAGTAAGAAGTGGTGGGGAAGTTGGAAGTATAAAAAGAAAAAAATTGGTGGAAAATCACATTATACCAAAAATAATTTGTATACGTTGCATAAACTTAATAAGTTAGTAAAAGATTATTATTTAATAAGTGAGGATATGTAATCACTACTCTTTGGTATTGATTGGATAAATCCATATAATAGCGTGCCAATCATAATGAGCACAAGCTCGCGCGAGAAAGTGTTAGTAAGAAGAATCGATCTAACAACTAACACGCATAAATTAGATAATCTCTATGAAAAACTAGCTAGTATAGTAGTATGACTTATAAAATAAGTAAAAATGTTGTAAGAAATTCACAAACATAGTACAATTGTGTTAATATCTTAATTATCTATGTACAAAATACGTAAATATTAAAGTAGTTAAAAATTATAGAATATAAAAAACCAACATATATTTTCAACTAAATAAACGCGAAACTCAATAATTTGTAAATGAAATTACTTTCTTTTTTAATAAACTCAATTATTTGTAAATGAAATTACTTTTTTTAAATAATTATTAAAATATATTTGGGATTAATTGTGGAGTATAGGGTTTTACATCAGTCGGAAGGAGAACCCACTAAAACCCCGGCTTACCTTCCACCTCCGGAAGGAGGAAGACCTATTTCCACTTCCCATCGGTGGCTTATTCTCAAAATGAAACCCATTTCCCCAATACCCATACTCAATCTTTGCTTGCTCTGGATACCGAAATCTACCGCTGCCAATTTTGGGATTTCTCAGAAATTCTTGTTTTCCTCGCTGACCCCACAAAATCCCGTCTTTAGCTACCCGCAACGCCGCCATGACGAGGAGAGCAGGAATGTTCGAATATCTGTGTGGTGGGATTTCGAGAACTGCAATTTACCCTGCAACACTAATGTCTTCAAGGTGGCGCAGTGTATTACCAACGCTGTCAGGGCTAATGGGATTAAGGGTTGTCTACATATTACGGCCTTTGGAGATGTAATGCAGATATCCAGGACTAATCAAGAAGCCCTCTCGTCTACTGGGATCAATCTTACTCACGTTCCTTCAGGTAAACACTAGTTTCCATTTTCAATTTTGTGTGTGTTTTGCTTATGTTTGCTCGTGCATAAAGATTGCTGCTTTGAGTAGTGGTGGGGTGATCTTGGTGAAACGAATGGACTGATGAATTGAGAAAGTTTTAGGATTTTCATACGTAATGCATAAATGAAGGATTGAATCTTGTTCTTTGTGGCGGGATTATCAATGATTTTCGGAGATAGGGTGTGGTGAACTTGTTCTTATAGTTGGTATTGGTATTCATTTGTTTTTTCCTTGAAAGATTTAGAAATGTTGAATTTGTGCTTATAGCTAGTATCAGCATTCATTTGTTTTTTCCCCTCAAAATCTTTGGTGCTGGTAACGGTAGTTTTTCACCTGAGGTCTAACTATCTCAATTTTTTTTTTTGGTGGATTCTTGATTGCAGTTTTGTCTCTGTTCTCTTGTGTTTATGAATTTCTTTCGCGGGTAAAAATTATTGCTTTGAATGGTTGTTTGGTGATAATCCAAGATGGAATCACTTGAGAACATGGTATGATTTTTGCTGTTTATAGAACATTGAAGCTTGAATTTTCAGAAATTGTAGTTTTTGTAGTTATTAATTTTGCAAAAGTGAATTTGTTGAGCCTTCTTGTGCTATGATGACTATTGATTTTTTTTATGAGTTTTTTCTATGGGTGGTGGAGGGGTGGAGAAAACATAACAGATAGCTTTCTCTTATACAGTAGGACTGTAGGAGCTTTAATTTATAGTTATAGAATATTTGATTGTTCATGATTCTTAAAGATTCGTTCTTATGTAGTTTTTCCTCATTCTACTAGGTGGCAAAAATAGTGCTGATAGATCTCTTCTTGTGGATCTTATGTGCTGGGTTTCCCAGAATCCACCACCAGCACACCTCTTTCTAATATCTGGTGACAGAGATTTTGCTGGAATCTTACATCGACTGAGAATGAGCAATTACAATATCTTATTAGCAAGTCCAGATAGTGCTCCAAGTGTTCTGTGCGGTGCAGCAACCATCATGTGGCAGTGGAGTGATTTGTTGAGGGGAGAGAATCTTACAGGGAAGCACTTTAACCAGCCTCCGGATGGCCCTTATGGTTCTTGGTATGGACATTACAAGGCTCCTCTTGAGGATCCATTTGCGGTCACCGAGCAAAATACTTGTTTGAAATCTGTTGAATTGCCTGAGTCGAGTCCGGAGAAGGTTCGTCCAATCCCAAAAGCAGTTACGAAGTATATTCGTCATGTTTTGACTTCATATCCTGAAGGAATTCATATCTCTCAACTTCGCAAGGAATTAGTAAAGAGTAATTTGATAATAGACAAGGGTCTTTACGGATATAAAAAGTTCTCTCATTTTCTTTTAGCCATGCCACATGTTTTAAAGCTTCAGTCTGGAAATGATGGCCTGTTTGTTTTTCGTATTGTTAATCATAAAAGTGAAGATGAATCAGCTCCAACCATAGATATTGAACCAGCAACTAGTGTTGTAGAGTCTGAGATCAACAGTGATCCTAATCTTAATGCTGAGAGAAACTCTAGTGAGCACAAAGCTGAAAAGTCTCCTGTATCTCTTTTAGAATCAAGAGTGTTAGACCCGACAAACTTGCAAAAGTCTGAGAAGAAAGAAGTAGCTAAAGTTCATGCAACACACTTGCACATTCCCAAAAAAGATGATAAACCAATGGAGTCCACTCCCCCAACATACGTTCAAGGGACACGAGAGCAAGATAAAAAGGTGAAATTGCAGAAGCTACCAAAAAATATCGAGGTAACTTCTCTAAAAGATTGTAGGGGAAGAAACGAGGATCAGCTGCATGAGATCAGTGAGCATAGCTCCTCTGCTGAATCTGGGATCTCCAGAAAGGTATGGAAGAGATGGTTTGTGCATAGTGAAACAATTCAAAATGAGAAGAATTGCAATAAGGTGGATGAAACACCGACTGAAAAGGACCCGGTGGCAAGCAAATCCGCTGTAACAGCAAGTCCAGCTTTGTTTTCTCCTTCAAGTCACGAGGCTCTTATTAATGGTAAAGCCCTGAGAAGTTCAGCTGTTGCCACTTATCGATCCAGCCAAGAAGTCGGCCTTTTTTATCATATTGCGAGCTGGTGTAAATTTTGGGGTTCCCAAAAGTCTGGTGATGTAACTGAACTTAATTGTGAAAAAGTGGATCGAACAAAAACTATTTTTGTGCAGCCTGATATTTTTGCGAAAGAATCTTTTGGAGTGAAATAGAGTCATTTGTTGATACATCGGAGGGTTCAACTCTTATCTCTCAGTCTAGGACCAGGTGCATGTTTTCTCGTTTTATCATTCCTATTTCCAGTTATTTACTGTTTGTTATTCAGTAGAGCTTTCCTTGTATCATGTGTCAAATAGAGCTGTAAAAGAAATACAATATGGTTGGTATTTCATCTGGACCTTATGTTATTATAACAGTGTGTGACTGTTTGCCTAACAGATACCACAAACCCATGTACAAATGATGGATATATTTGCCTGAACAATTGTACTAGATTTTAAATTCACCAGCATTGGTATCATTTTAAATTTAAGCTTCAAATCTTTTCACAAAACAAATCTCTCCATAAATCAAATCCTTCAATTCAAATTCAGTGTGTTTCAATCTAACGCACACATCTAACAAACATCTAGCCGCAGAGCTTGTTCTGGAAACTATTTGGTTCTGTTGGTACTTCCTATTTGAAGAAGAAATTCTCCTATTTGAAAAGGTTTTGTGTTTGCTATCTTGTACAAATGAACAAAATTCTGCATTTTTCGTTTCCTATCCAAAAAAATAAAAATTAAAAAATCTGCATTTTCAACCATACGAGTGAAGTTGTTCTGGTTCGAAAAAAAAATTTATAGTGCCTCTGCCTTGTCCTGGACTTCTGATGTTCTGATCGTTAAAAAATACATATGCCTCCGGCTAGTCCAGGAAATTTGTCTCTTAATATCAAATGCAAGCATCCTGAAGTAGAAAGAAGTTTATTCCAAGAAAGTGTTTAAATTGCTGGAAGTTCATTCATAATGTTCCGGGTTACTTCCTCGTGTTAATCTTTGTATTAAAGGAAGTTTTTATTTGTTTGTCTGCTAAATTTATGACTCGAGCTGTTGAAGCTTCTTTGTATGTTAACTTTCATTATTTTCAAATAATGACCTGATTATGTAAGGTTTATTGGACAATTTGATATTGACGTGTTTTTTATTTTTTTATTTTTATTGACGTGTTGAATGTTTATAGAACACATATTTTCAATTTAATGGTTCTCCTGTAAACTCATGTCTCGCTTTCATGCAACTCTGTTTCGGATCAGGGAGCATCTGGCACAAAATTTACAAGAGCATGGACCTTCAGTTCTGAGATCCCTTACTGAAGGCAATCTTATTCACCTTGTCCACTTGCTGATTTCTGATAAGAAATGGGTTGAGGAAAGCGACTCTCCGATTTTTCCATTCAAACTCACTCGGCCGGTGGGAAAAGATATGCACGGTAATCATCCTTTGAGTTCCAATGGGTTGAGCCTAATGTTCGCCGTCAAACAGCCAAGTTTACGAGAACTTGGGGACGGAAAGCACCAAAAGCCTCCTCATACTGGAGTTACTCAAACTTCAGGTCACCAAGGCTTCTCTAGCAAGCCCAGGAACGAGATATTGGTTGACTGTCGAAAGCTTGTGGATCAACTCATGAAGGAAAATCCTGAAGGGTTTAACATGGGATCCTTCAGGAAACTGTTTCTTGAAAAATATGGCTATGGTCTTGACTTAAAGAAGCTTGGCTATAAAAAGATTGCTAATCTTTTTGAGACTATGCCTGGTGTGATAATTGAGTCTTATTTAATAATTCCTGTTAAATCAGATAATAATCATGGTCATCGAATTACAGATCTACCTTTTCAAGATAGCAAAATTGATCCAGTGGCTGATTCAGATGGTGAATCCAATGATAGTGATTCTTGGGACGAGCTTGGTCCCATCAATCATACCAGCTCCAAGAAAGAAGCAATGGATTCTCTGTTTACTAGGAAAGACCCAATGAAACAAAGGGAGCCGAGTCGTCCTCACTACGAACCTTTAAAAGATGATGATTTTTCTGACTCAGATGATGAGACGCGCACCAAATCAGAAAGTGAAGGCAAGCATAAAGTGAGTCAGGAGGAGAGCTCTTTATTGCAAATTCTCGAGTCATGGTACAGTGGCAAAGAAGGTGATAGCAGGAAAGACGAATTGGTGAACAGTGAAAAAGAGGGCGATAGTGAGAACAATGAATCTGTAAACATCAGCAATGCATCAGATAGTTCGAAAAATATTTTAGATCCGGGTACACTAGTTAGCCTCAGCAGGAGCACGGATCCTGCACTAGCAAAACAATCTAGAAAACCAAAGCCGAGCAAAAACTATTCATTCGTCTTGGAACAACCAGTCGATAGCAAGGACAGACTAGTTGATGATTTGTTAGGTAGTTTGAAGAAGGCTGCTCGTGAGCCCTGCTGATCTTGGAACTCGGATTTCATCATAGGAGCTTGAATTTTTTGACTGTACGCTAGCCATGCCAACAATTTTGGATGGTCACATATATGTTACGAGGAACGTGTCTTTACTAGACTTAGTCATTTCTTATCGGTTCATTTCGTGCATGTTTGATTACTTGGTTTTTCCAGAGCGTTCTTTGTGATTCCATGTTACGTTAATAAAAACTGGTAATTTTTGGAACGCCAGAGCACAAGTAATAGTCTGGTTTCAGTTGAGGTGGCCTTGTTCACCTCAAAGGGGATACGTGACCTATGTAAACATGATTGTATCGAACTCAGGATGTTATACAATCACGACCACTTCTGCATGCATGATACATATTTGACTACATCGACATGGATTTGTCATCGATGTGGACATACTTGACTACATCGACATGGATTTGTGATCGATGTGGGGAATTCGTCGCGCGGAAACAGAATGACAATGATGCCATTCATAGCATGTTTGAGATCAAATTATAAAGCTTATCGAGCTATTATCTATAGAAATAAACCGAATTCTAAGATGGCGTGCCCTGTGTTTTAACCTTTAATTTTCATTAATTCCCAGAATCCCAACAAGCAATGATTGCAACTCAAACCTTGCAAATTTTGATCCTTATATTATATATCCAAGTAAACATGAACATATGGCTTATACATCGAACTCATTATTATTTATTAAACGAAATCATAAAACACGCCCGTTCATGTTATTGCATAGCTTCAATGACGACCCTTTGGTGGTGAACGAGGCAGAGTCTCGGCGGAACCTGAGTCATCACCGGTGGATCCTGAGTTATCGCTTGCATCACAGTAGCCACGCAAAATGTCACCTTCTTCAGTTGTGTAGCCAAGGGAACCGAGCATATTCGGCCAACAGTCGTGCTGGATGGTCTTTATGGCCGCGCAACATCCTGGCCCCAGGTAGGTCTCACCATTCAGGAAAAACATCACGACCTCGCTAGTGCATGATTGTAGTTGGAACAAAGAGTCGAAACAACCCGATGACTCTCCCGCCTCGTCTAACCCGTGGAGTGGCTTTGCAACGAGTATACGGCCCTCAACTGCGCTTGTTGCTAAGAAGCATAGTAGCATTGAAGTTAAGACTACGTTGAGGGTGGAATCCATGGCTTCTAGTGTGTTTCTGCGTGGGATATGAGTTGGATGTTTGTGTTATCTTCGTTGTATTTATAGTATATAATTTTGCGCGCTTGGGGAGATGAAGGGACAATAATTAATGGCGAGAAAGCTAAAAGATGGTTTATCAATTATTATGTAATGATGAAGGAATGTGGAAAATCAATAAGTTACTTTTGTGTTATTGCTATTAAATTAAATACTCGTCTTGTTTATATATAATACATAATTAACATATTAATAATTATGTTAATTGCCCCTTATTAGTGCTGATTAAAAGATATAATCGCTCCTTTAAATAACGTTAATGCAAGAGGAATGAAGAGGCGGCCGCTAGGAAAGTTTCAAGTGGATTTAAAATAATATTTTAGTAATATATTGTGTAAAATATACAACTAATTACGGTTGATTTTGTTTAAAGGACTCGGGAAAATAACATAAAATAACATGCAAATAAAATAAAGAAGTGAGTTAAAAATATCTGATTCGACACATTGTTTCCAAATCTCTTAATTATAGAAATTTTGTACAATTTTCTTTTATTGAAGCTGTATTGATTATACATTATAAATCTCGTACGTTGTTGTAATTGATACTTGAATTCTCCTCACATGTCGTTTCTGGATAAAGAAAATTTGAGAAATTATTGCTAGAAAATTAAAATATTAATGCAGTTTATTTTTTTTAATCTAACATTTAACATTTAAAGACGAAAAAAACTCAAACGAGCCTAAAAAAAATCAAACAGTGTAGGTTATCATACTTTAGCATCATCGTCACTTGTGCAAATATATGAGGTTCATGCTTAATTAACTCACATAAAAGTAAATTATGGATCAATGATGATTAATAGATTTACTCGAGAATATTACGTTGAGGTAAGTTAAACTAAAGAATTAAAGGTAGTTGAAATGTTATAGATTATAGAGTAACATTTTTAACTTTTGAGTATACCAAATTTTTGTATAAAATGTATTTCTTTATATTTTTTGTCTCATAAAAATAAGGATATTATCGAGATCGTCTGTTGTGAAAAAAAATGGGTATGTTTTCATGGACCAAAAGGTCCATACTTTTTCCTCAAAAAATACAGTTTCATGCATAATAATGTAGATATTTTTTTTATATCTAAATAGTTTATAACATTATAAACATGTTTTAAACTTATTTTCATCGCGTGGGCAAATAAAATTACAGTTTCATACGTCCAAGATTTATCATACACTTACATAAAAAAACTATATTTTCATAGAATGTTATAAGAGTTGGCATTAAAACATCATCATTACTACAATGCTAGAACCCATAGAAAGTTGAAACTAAGCCAAAATAAAATACCAATACTGCTTCTACGTACTTGGACGTGATACATAATTCCTTAGAAAACCCTAAAACAAGAAAGATTTGCGTGAAAAAATTCATGCAAATTACGATATTATTAAACCAAGTGCGTACTACACTACAGCACTCTCATATCTTCTCAACTAATAGTCATCTCCACCTTGCACCGCCGGCATAGGCTGCCCTACCGGGCTCGAAAATGGTGCGAAGCTTGCAGTAGTTGAAGCAGAGGCAAATGCATCGCAGTAGCCTCGCAGGATGTAAGCCTGATCCAGTGTGATTCCAAGGGTGCTCAGTAAAGCAGGCCAGCACTGATGTGTGATCAAAGTTATGGCTTGGCAACACGGTCTGCTTATATCGATGGATCCGTTGGCGAAATACGCGAAGATATCATCGGAACACGACCTGATTTTGTAGAGGGCGTTCAAACAATCCATCGTGTTGCCTGCAACTTCAAGTCCTTCGGGGAAACCAAAACTCGGCATCGGATGCAGATGGTTCCTAGCCGATACGCCCTTGTACACCAAACAAGCCATTGTAAGGAAGAGAAATAAGCCCTTGGAAGACATATCGTGTATGCTGAAGATCTTATTATACGTAGTATTCAATATTATTTCATTAATTGATAGGAAATTTATCAATTTATGATTTTGAGATGTGAAAATGAGTTGAGGGGAAGCGTGTATTTATAGAGGGCAATGAGGTAGAAGAAAGGACAAGGGAATGGAGATTTAATGGCATGAATTTAATTTGAATATTATTTCAGAATTCAAGATGCATGTCAAAAGTGAAATGGTTCATATTCCATAACTTATATATATATATATATATATATATATATATATATATATATATATATATATATATATATATATATATATATAATATTATAAACACGCAAGTTAACTAATGGGTTTTTTTGCATTCACTCTCCCTATCACTTGCATATTATAATTTTTGTAATTGTAATTCATAAAATATGTAAATGTCCACTATAATAAATATAGGGAAATTGAATGAAAAAATTGAGTTAATTATTAATCCACCAATCTCGAAATAAAGGATTGGGCAGACGTCTATCAAAAGTTGTTCTCTATTCGGTTTGGTTTTATACAATTTTGTTTAGATTTTTTATTTTCGATTTTAAAAATATAAAATCTAATATTCAAACCGTTTTACATTGGTTCGATGCAGTTTTCTACTAAAACAGTTCGGTTTATCTAGTTTGGAGAAATATTAATAATTAGTAATTAAAATATAACATTTTATACTTTTAGTTAATTTTTTTTTATAAAAACCTTTAAATATAAAGTCTAAATGAATTAAAAAGATAATCATCAACTAATTTCTTTTTAAAAAAATTATTTCACAATCTAAATAAAATTATCGATCTAATTAAACTTCGATTTCATCATTTTTATCCAAAATAAAAAATTCGTTTTTTAGTTCGGTTCCTATTCCTATTTATTTTTTGTTTGGATTTCCATTTTTTCAATTTAAACAAAAGTTTGAACACCCCGGTACGTTCCTCTACAAAACGTGGGATCGTTGACAAGAAATAGCTAGCTAGCTAGGGAATGGGAATGCCAATGGAAATCGACACAAATAACAGAACATCACACATGATGACTCAAGATTGAGGCATTAATTTCTTGAATTTCCATGCAAAACATATTATATTATTTTGGAAAGTTTCGCTTTTGAATGTATATTAATTAATGGGGATGAATGTTCGGAAAACCAAGAATTTGCATATTTTTTTGTATGAAGAGAGCAATGGGCTGGGATTGTAATAGTCAAAAGTTAATTAATTCCATCGAATCAGAAGCTACTCTCCAAGTTCCAAAATTTTCTGATATAGGAAGGAATAATTTATAGTTAAAGGTTATCATCGATTTTATATACTAAAACAATTGATTTCTTTTGATCATCTACAAAATACTCAGGTATATTGAAGGTAAACTTCATCCTAGAAAAGATTTAGTTGGAAAAAGTCTTTAAGTGTCCTCCTACATCACACATGGAGCCTTGATCAAACTATCGAGCATGTCCCAAAGACAGTCCTCCCCAAAGAATTGATTAGTTGGTCGACTCCACGATCGGCTACAAATTATTATATCAATGGTATCGTCGCGCCCCTTTGGTTTTAAAAACTGTAGAGACAATTGCTACTATTTCTATTGCTATATACAGGGACGGATCCAGGAATAAAAGTTGGGGGGACTTGAACTCAATATTATAAGTTATATATTATTAAAAAAAATTACATTAGATGAATTAACATCATTCAAGAAAAGAAAACAATAGAAACAATATGCCTTATTTGTTGAAGGCGAATACTCCAACCAATAAAATTTCTGAAACTATTTTTTCTGAAAACGACGATTCTCTGGCTTCCAAATTTTGTACCTGGATACTCCAACATATCTGGTTGATAAGGCCCCATATTTAGATATGAACGTCTTATCTCATCTCGTACATTAACATGATATTCACATATCTGTTTTCTTTTTCCCGGATCTCGTTCAATAAAAGTAGACGAAGACTGATGACCGTCTCTAGGAGAGGAACATGAAGAAATTTGGATATTGGGAAATAGAAGACTTTCACTTGATTGATGTTGCATTGTAAGGATCGTAGGAATTGAAGTATCTTCACTAGCTTGACGATCTCTCTTCTTAAAGAAAGAGGATATCAATGTTTTTCCTTTCTTTGCAGCAGATTGATGTTCCATTTTGAAATAGTTCAAGTTATAATCTTAAACAAGAATAAAATAATTATTAAACAAATAAACAAGTAATAGTCAATCAACAACTCAACAACAAACAATCAAGAAACCACAAATCACGCACAGAGAAGCTATAAAAAACAAAATAAAAAATGTATAGTCGATTCTTACCTGGATTGTTGTCTTGCCAATGAGCAATTCGATTTCTTCGGAAGTCCGCAATTCTATTCTGTCGCTAAAGGGCTTGGGACTTGGGAGAGAAATTTTGTAGAATTGAGGTGGGGTGGATCAGAGGATATGGGTTGAATTTGGTCTCATCCTTGTAAATAGACGGGACTTGATTGGACTAAGACATTGATGTACGACGGTTTTTGAAACAACCGTCGCTATTAGCAACGGTTTTTCAAAAACAATCGCTAATAGCGACGGTTTGAATTAAAACCGTCGCAAATATTAGCGACGGTTTCTTAAAAACCGTCGCTCCCTTGAATAAATCCGTCACTGGCTATATAATTAATTATAGGAAGTATTAAACTGCCACACAATTTCGAATTGGTGTATCCTATGTAAGAGAAAGTTCTTGGATATTATTCTTATGAATGAAAAATATATTATATTTATCTTGACTTAGTCTTAGTCTTGATCTTGCATTGAAAATCCACAAAAACTGACTTTTTTTTATTACACACGAGGGGAGGGGAAATCGAACTAGGGATGCCAACTAATGTGGAAGGGATGAGACCAAATGGGCTACAAACTCGGTCTCGCAAAAACTGGCTTGAGAAATAATCATATTAATATATACGTCATGTCCAAAATTCAATGAAATTCAAGCCCACTGACACTAATCTTCAAGAACATTTCCAACTTATATTTAATTTTATTTGTTCTCTTTCAATTGGAAAATCATTAATTATTATATGCTTACGAATAATTTTTTTCATCAATTTCATCGCGCGTTTTGAAAATACAAACTCAATGATTGATGATTGATTGTAAGTATACAATAAATTAAATTTAAAGGGTAAATGAAAATTCCAAAAATAATCATGTAAATTGACCTACCTAGATAGAATTTTAGCTTCATCTAATTAGCAATATAACATGTTGCCTCTATTTTTTTCTCCTCTCGCTTTTAGTCTTTTTTTTTTTGTCGAAGTGCTGCTTGAGTGTCGAAAATTGCTATCATTCTCCGAATATTACTGACATAATATCGAATATTGCTACTTTTTGTCGCTGGTTAGAGCATCTGCACTGGTGTTAAAAGGGGTGTTATAACACCCCTTTAACACCCTCTCTCCAATGTGAGTGGGCGTTATAACGCCCACTCACATGAGAGAGAGTGTGGGGCGTTCATATGTATGAACGCCCCTGTGTCAGTTTTTTTTTAAAAAAAATTCGCTAATTAGCGACGGATTTATTAAATCCGTCGCGGCACGCGGACCCCATACACGTGATGAATTTTTCTTATTTAATGTATTGGTTTAAATTTCAAATTTGTATGTTTTAAAAAAAAATTCGGAAATTAAAAAATACTGTTAAATTAAAAATATATTATTATTAATATAAAATAATAATAATTCAAATTTCTTAAAAAATTTGAAAGTGAATATATTTAATTTAAATTAATAGTAAGATAAATGAGTGGACAGCAGAACCTACAAATAATGAGTGTGAATGTTAAAATGAATGTGGGAGAATAGATGTGTTATTGTAATGTGTGTGACATGTGGACCCTACTATTTTTGATGAGGTGGTGGGTGTTATAACACCCACCAATGCGGATGCCCTTATAACATTTATTGGACTAAATATTTTTTTTAATAATATAGTGTAAATAAGATGACCATTAAATTATGAATATTATATTTCCTAGGATCTGAGATTTTTATTCTTAATTATATATATTTCTTATCGAAATTTAGAAAGATATATAATGTCAGGCCCAAAATATTAAACTAAATGTTGGCCGAGTCAACAACGACTTCAGAAAGAAGACATCAGCTAAGCTTCGACTCCAAAAACATTATTTAATTTACGGTCAAGCATTGTCACAACTAATTTATACACATGTCAATTTTGTGAGATAGAACTGCAACACGATTCGATTCATTAAAAAATATTATTTTTATGCTAAAAATATTCACTTTAGTATGAATCAGTTTGACCCGTCTCACGGAAATAGATATATTGAAAGATCGTATCACAAGAGACATCCTCTTTAATATATTAAAAGGTAAAATTTCGAAATTATTTTTTGTATAGGAGGAAATTGCATGCATTGCTCTGTTGCTTGTATACTATACATGTATGTATAGACGACATTTAAAAAAAATGTCATGTAAGTTGCCTGTGTAATATTTTTGTTCTTTAATCGTCAATTTTTGATCTTATTTTGAGTTGTGACAAGTATAAATAATTTTTTTTGGTCCACTAATTTTTTGAATTTGGTCCAATAAGGTTTTCAAGGTTTTGTTTTGATACACGAACTTTTTTTTTCAGCTATTCTAATTCAGTTGTTGATATGACATCTAACGCGTAATATTTCAATTCAAAGCTAGTATTTTTTCGATGTCATGTCAACATTGTCCTATATCACATCAATAATTGGACCAAAATAATGGAAAATTAAATATAATGTACAAAATTAAGCTTTGAAAACTTAGTAGACAAAAACTCGAAATTTAACAAGTTAATGAATAAAATAACTATTTTACCATTCTACACATTCAATCAAATTTTGGTCGAAAATCGATAATGTTCAATGACATATTAACACTGAGCCAAATGTTTATTTATTTTATTTAATAAAAACTCTCTACTATTATTATATTATTGACATAATAAATTATGAAGACATTTGAAAAGTTAATAGGAACCATAGCAAATTGTTATTATTCTATAACGATTATATTGAAATTGGTGAAATGGTAGGTACGAAGATTCATCTATTTCATTGACGACAAAAAAGGTGTTGGTACATACTCCATATATTTAAAAATTGATTTTATGTTTAAATAACGAAAATTGCATACAATATTAGTGTGAAATCTCGAGATTTTTGAAAATCTTTCATAAAAAATGATCTATCAACTTTAGTATTTTCGAATTTTGAGCACATACACCCTTGAAAACACGTAGAGATAAAGGTATGTTCAAAATTTTGAAAAATGAGAGTTAATTTTTTTTTTATCTGAGGTTTCTAACAACATCGGATTTCACATGTATCATGTTTGCAATTAACCGGTAACATGTTATTTATATCCAATATTTAGAATTTTAAAACAAATAAGTTGACTCTGTCGTCAACCTCCAAACATCACCATTTTGTAAACCTTTAATTTCCAAAATTAATTAGTCTCTTTGTTCAAAAAATAAATAAATAAAAATAATCATAAGATTTGACGAGGCTCTGAACACATAAATGCACACAGAAACACGCACTCAGAGGTGCAACTCTCTCTCTCTCAAATTTCCTGTAATCTGTTCATATAATTTCAATGGCTCAACATGATTCGCCATCATCATCTTCAACAGAAGCTTACCCCAAAGACGAGAGTCGAAATGGATTGCCGGAGTCGAAGATGTCGCCGACTGTTTCAAGGCAGCTCATAATGATCTTCGGAGACTATGAAGATGATAATGACAATACTAGAAATACTGATCGGTTCTCCCGGACCTCCATGAAAAGGAATAAAAAAGGAGCATCTGCTGCTGCCGATCTTGGGAATGGTTTCGTCGATATATTCGGAGAGATCAAGATCATCAAGAAAAGAAGGTATAGAACTATTCAGAGTCTCTACATGGTTACAAAGCCAGTAGACTGAATTCTATGGAATATATTATCTGTAATATGTCAGATCATTGCCATGATCAGAGACTCAATGCTGGAAATTGGATATATATATGTTTTAAGGGAATACTGATGCAAATGTTTTGCTATATATATACTTGAAGTTCCTTCTTTTACGGTAATGGCCGGATGTTTCAGGCGCATGTATTCTCAGAGACCATAACCGATATGTCTGGCAGAAAAGTTTAGAATGGTGAAACTTATATGTTACTACCTAATATTGGTAAAGCAAAAACTTGTGCGGTCTCACGAGTCGTATATTGTGAGACGGATCTTTTATTTGAGTCATCAATGAAAGTATAGTACTTTTTATGCTAAGAATATTACTTTTTATTTGTGAATATCGGTAGGATTGACTCGTCTCACAGATAAAAATTCGTGAGATCGACTCACAAAATAATTACTCTATTGATACGTGCTACAATATAAATTTACATATTTTAATCAGTATTTTTATTTTTAAAAATATATATTTATCTTATATATAAAAGCTTGAGGTTTTCTGTGGTTCAATCTTATGAGACAAATTGAAATTCACAAAAATGTCTTTATCAGCTTAAAATTTTTAGATGATATTTTATTTTATTTTATAAAAAAATCATAGAAACCTATTTTAGTAAATATATAATTTCCTCATAACTATCATATTTTATCTGTTTTTCATGCTAAAAAAATTCTCATATTGTTTGTACAAGTTTTAAATATATTTAATATATCATTATTTTTCTTAAAAAACAACATGGAAAAAGAATCACAAATATTTTAAATTATTTTTTTATTATGTAATTTGCTCGTTTTTATTTTTGGTATTGTTGTTGGTCACCAAATTTGTAAATTTTTTTTTTTTTCAATTTTGGTCTTTTTTATGTCGATCTAATTATCACTCGGAAAATGGAAATATATATGATCTGAGCTCACAATTGTCTCCGTATCCATATATTTATATTTGTGTAAATATCCAATTTCAAATACACTGATACATTTAATAATTTCAAATCTGATTAAGGGAATTGACTCTGTTGTAGCGTCGATAATACGATATTCCCTCCTTATAGCACACGTCAATTTAAACAAGTCATAAAAATTACGCATAAAACTATTAATTATTTGAACATTTTTTAAAAGAAAATTACGCATAAAACACAAGATAATAAGATTAGAATTAGAAACAAAAAAAAAGGCCAGAAATGAAATACGATCTTAATAAAATACAATGCCGTCAACGCAAATCTTGTCCAACATGAAGAGTTGGTGCAAACTATATTCCTACCTCCCCTTTATGCTTTAAACCGTCACGTTGTTTTCCGGCATGCAATTGTTGTCTTCATACGTCCAACTCCAAAATCTTTTGAGGCCACCCATGGCAAAATAAGAAACTGAATATCACTGAGATTGAACCTCTATATTCCTAGCCTGTTGAGCGGGATTCTTCCACCCACTCGAGCAACACTTTCCATGGGAGATATTGTTTGGGGCATTGTCATACCACCAGAGACGATTATTTCTGCATTTCCACTCAAATTTCATTAAAATAGAAATAAAACTCGATACTCACAACAGGCATACAGTCAACGGCAATAAATAACTAAAAGTCAGGTAGTATATATGTAAGCAAAGGCATGAATCCAAATGGTGGTATTAAAGAATTCTATCCAACCCGTTCGGCCACTAAATTCTAATAGGAGCCAACGAACTTGTTATGCGTGGGGCTAATAAGAAATGCAACTTCGCCATTGTGTCCTTTTCCCACTTTCAAAGAACTTCTATTGATATTGTAAGTGTTCCAACACTAAGTATAGGAAAGGGAGAAAGTAAAAAGGGCTTTACAATTAATGTTCGTTCTTTGTCTTGATGACATATAAAAGTTTAGGAATATCCCAGGTTTGACGAGATGATATAAAATTCTCATGTTACATGAAAACTATGAACTTGGTCGTATCCCGTGAAGAAATTAGGCCTTAGTCCGACATTGGAGTAAATTTTCCAACTTACAAATGTTCAGTTTATCACAAGTTCATGAAATCAAGTACACTTGTAACATAACTGCTCACTATCTCTAGCTTAAAATGATAGTACTCTAACAAGGAAATATTTATCTAAATTCATCCTAGTTAATGAAACCTGCATCAGTGCCAGCATTACTTGTTGATTACATGCACCTACGACACCTAGTACTCGTATTCATCTGATCTTACAATTGACATGACCTTAGTAGTGGCAATAGCAAGTTTGGTATTCTATAGCAGGATCAAGATTTCAACACATGGTCCTAATATGTGCAATGACAAAAATTCGTCACAGGTAAATCATATTATTTCAAGGGTAAATAAAGAATGTTCCACAAATAGAATAGTATACCTATCCCTTCACGGATAGACAGATTGGGCCTTATTATATCCTTGGAATTAACCAAGAATATATCACCAATATACAAGTGGTTTGTAGGTACAAAAACACTATATAGCTGTTCATCGCCCTCGTCTCTCTGCAAAGTAAGGGAAAAGAAGACAATTAAGTACGAAAATAATAAAATAATGCACAAGAATGTGAGACAAGAATGTTTGATTTATCACACCAAATTCGTGGAGACAGACATCCATCGCATGGGCTAGAGACTCTTTTAACACAATTCCTTTGTGTTCATTTTGTTTATTGGCAGGGCTTACATTAGAAGATGTAACCTAAATCTAACTCAATCATGAATCAAGCATCTTACAACTCAAATGCAGAGCGTCGAGGACAGAAGAACTAAGAGGTGGAGGATTAACAAGCAAAACAGTAATTTTTGGATTAAGGAAAAAATACAAGCAGAAAGTTCTATACAAACATAGGTCATTATTAACCATATGTTCACCTGAAGGAGAACCGACGAAGTGATAAAGCCAAATGCATATTCACCCACACGTGGGTGACGTATAATTGCAACTTCCTTAAATGCAGTAGTATTTTGGTCTGCGACGAAAATAAAGCAAAATAATCAAGAAGTAGACCCTGATGTAAAAAAAAACACATCGAAGGAAAAAAACATCTCAGGAGGAGGATAAATAGGATAAATTTATTACGTTAAGCCATTTACATGTGCCAAAATTCAATTACCATTTTTACAACTGCCAACATTGCTGTTGAGGAACATTAGTTGTTTCGTGGATGTTGCACGTATGAATAGGACCGAATGGTGGGAAGAGGTTTTTATATCTTATAGTTCTAATCCTATACAAATGGAATGTAATTTTAAGGTGGATACCCAGGCTTTAGACAAAAGTTTTGGAAAATGTACGACAATCTGCATCTCAAACAAGAACTTAGAAAGGTGGTCTAGTTATCATCTTGAAGCTTCTATGCAAGTTGCAACCTTCTATTGGTTACATGTAGTTTTCATGAAAAATCTAAAATAGATAGCAAATATTTTATGCCCAAAATAAAGATAGTTCTAGTCAGTCACGCCATTTAAAACTTTAAGGAAGCCAAAACTAATTGGATGCATTTAGGAACAAAATTCTATGTCTATTTCGCTGATAAACTTCAAAGCACTATATAATATAAAGGATTTTATTATCCACAAGGACCACAACCATTATAGACAGGTAATTCATAAAAAATGATTAGCTTAGTCTACGTGAGTAAAAAAAAGAACTAGAAAGTTCAAATAGTACAAAGGATGGCCAACATTTCTCATCCATGGCACACATATCATTTCATTACAAAACTTTTTCCCACCACAGAAAGAGGGAGGGGCAGTGGAAGATGCCAAAATAAATATAAAGGTATTTAGGAAGACATGCTAGGGTTTTAAAAAGCAAAAAAAAAATCACGTTTGCCGTCACATATAAAAGAATTGCATTATAACTTCACAAAACTATTAGATTTCTACAAAGCAAACATGTCTATTCTTTACCTGGCGAAATTGCAGCACTAACTTGCTTGGAGGCTGAGTAAATATGTTTCACAAACGGCATTCTCTTAATAAACCATTCACCAATCCAGAAAACTGTAGAACCCAACCATGATGAAACAAATACACCAACGAGGAATACGAAAATTAATGATGTTACGAATCCAAGTCCTGCAACCAAAAAAATCGATTCAAAAAGCATATCCAAGTACTTCGACAAGAAATACAAGCATAAAAATGCAAGGATTTTAACAATAACAGGTGCTAAAATATTAGATAACCTTTTAAAAACTGAATCGAGGAATAAGCCACAGAAATTCAATGAGTCCCATGAAAAAGAAGTGCTATAATGTCATAGCTATTAGAAAGAATGCCATCTTGAGAAAATTGACAGGAAAAAGAAAGATGATATTACTTTAAGAAAAGAGGACCCAGTGCATACATATCCAAAACAACCACCTTAACTATAACCAAAAAAATTAACTGATTTGATTTATGTTTTCCTATTGCATGGTGACGGCTAAAATTCAAGAAAATAGACGGCTAACATCAATGAAGAGCAATGCATGAATCTGAAAACTTACCAAATATGTCAATGCCCAGTTGATCATATAACGGACTGAAGAAACCATCGACAAACTGAATGAACCACCAAGTTACAAAAAAAGTAACAGCAACTGGAAATAGAACTACACTGCAATTTCAGTTTTTTAATGCAATGTTATACTTAATCCAGACAAGTGTAGATAAAAATATGCACTTTAACAAGATAAAAAGGCAAATAAGTACCATCCAGTCATGAACTTTTTTGAAACCCAACTTTGGAGAACAAAACAGCAAGCCTGGACAAATGAAAAAGCAGTGAACCTTAGAAAACAGGAAAAAAAAAAATGCAACTTCCACAGAAACACAAACTTCTAAACAGTCAAGCACACAAAAACAAGACTAAATCTAACAGGGACCCCGGAGGGGTGCAATATCTATGTCCAATCACAAACATTTGCATCCAAACATGTACTATTGTACTTGAATATTTATGAGTATAAATAACAGTTTTACAACATGCATGAAAGAAAATGTTGTCGGTGCAAATATTTTTTATTTCAATAATTTCACTAAAACAGCAAACAATTCAACCAATCAATAATGGTATGCGAACAGAAATTTATGACAACGGAAATACTTGAAGGTCAAAGCATGACACTAAACATTGTGCTGCATTGTAGATGCTCAGTCAATGACAAATTATAAAAGCAAGAAATGACAATACCAAGTTGAAGTGAAATTGGTCAGATATGATGAATCAATTTGTTTAAAAAATATTTCATAGTTAGCGTACTCGGACCGATAGTAAACAGTATGTTTCAGCTAACACAGATAGCACAATTTACTTTGTTTCTTCGTTATTGAAGTGTTGCCAATGCTACAGAAGCAGAAGAGTTGGACTTGGCCAGTCATGAGCAGTAAAACTTAACACAGATATCCAACTTTTAGATCCTGCATGAGCATACAATATGTTTGGTATTTCTAGACAAGGATAGGGAAGGGCAATCAGATGTCAGCACCCTCACAATAAAACATGACTATTGGAACTTCAATACCTTGCCATATATTCCTTATTTTGATTCATAATTTCATACTCTTCAAATGCTCAAATAAAAGTAAAAGCTCAGGCATTGTTGTGATGGATTTATCCAGTTACAATCTTTTTACTTTTGGAAGGAGGGTGATCTCTAAAATATCCTTTCCTAGGAGATGTTTATTCTTTGTAGAACAATAGACAAGGTTCCTGAAAGCTGACAAATCCTTTTCTTCAACTCAAATAACATTAAATTTTGGTACACGTGTTCACTTGGTCCCTTTATTTCCGGTTGACAATTGACATACCATCTATCCATCAAAGAGTAGTGCATGGATTGTTTGAGACAGGAATGATAAAATTCAAATTTTGGCTGTTGGAAAGAACTATACAGGTCTTTTTCACATTTCAATAAACGATTGATGATGAGAGTGTTAAGATTATCATAATCTTTTCTTTCTTTACAATATCTAGTAAACTTTAGGTTCTATTATTTTTTAGTAGGATGTGGTTGGCAGTAGTTTCTTTTGATTGATTATGTACGTAATTTTTAAAGGTTGGCAAAGGTCTTCTCTCCCTCCAGCGCTACTGATCTTGCCATGAAAAAACGCCCTTGGAAAATTACAATATATTGGTAGAGACCAGAAGTTCTCTCTCCTTGAACTTCTCTCTACTTGAAGCCAATGTGGAGGAAATTAGCAATATAAACCAAGGTTCTAAAATTCGCTAGGCGCTAGTCGGGCGCCAATTCCAGCGCCTAGATCCTAGACCGCCTAAGCAGGGGACTAGGAGCTGTTAGACGGATTCTACGGTATCAAGAAACTTGTAATGGTTCTTATAATAAATTTCAGCCAAAACTTTGTTAAAATCCGATGGACACCTGGTTCATTTATCCTGCCTCTTCTGCTTAATGCGGGTCAGGATAATAGACAATACAAGAGAAATCAAAATAAAGAAAAAAAACTACCTTTAGGACTTGGTTCGATTTTCTTATGTGTGCAGAAGTAAGCAGACAAAGAAGATCAGAATGGTGTGACAAGCGCAAACCAACAAAATATGGTTTTAATTGGACTTTTAATCCCAAAAAATTAAAAGCATAAACTTGGAATTATTTCTTATGTCATGTTTTATTTTAATCGGGCTTTCAAAAAATAAAAGCCCAACCTCTAAACGCCTAAGAACCCTAGGCCCGCCTCGGCGCCAAGCCTGGCAACTTTTCGGTGAGGTCGGGCGGCGCCTAGTGCCTAGGCGGTCGCCTAGCCGAAGGTTTAGAATACTGCTATAAATCATCTTATATCGACCAATGCATTGCAGATTTTCAAAACAAAAGAGAACAAAAATGCATGACAACGACCTAGGCCAATCAGTACCCATGACCAAAATAATGAAAATATTGGCTGGTATCCAAAAATAATGAAAAAATGACTGTTTTGAAGGAAACTAGCATTTCAATTGATACTTCAGAAGAAAGATGGGTAGGAACAAGTTTACTTCTTCTTTCAGATGGAACAACCAGATACCATTTGATATCCAACATTATCAATAGATGGCAATCCAATGAGAGAGATAGTACTTGGATTGTTATTACAGATCCATGTTCCAACCACAATTTAGATTCAAATTCCTACAAAATTCAATAAACGGTCATCCAATTCATCATGTTTTTCATTTAATTTCCCCGGACCAAATTCAGCCAACCAACAAAAAAAATAACGAAATCTTCAGCACTGATCACTACCCAACGTGCTCAATTCAATTCTGTTACTTCATACATAGTAGCAGAACCATTAATTATATCATATGTTATATTTAGTAAATAAGCCACCATTTCAAATTGCAAATTTAAAAAAACGAATCTTATTTTACAATTCAAATGGGGAAAAAAATTACCGTAAAAAGCTATACAAAAATTCAGAAAAAAAAGCTGACCTTACGAGTGGAAGAATCGGGAGAAGTGGGCGGAGATTTAACTGGATCTTCGGGATCTGCTCTTTCGGGGTCACCTTGACTCAATGGCACTGATGTGGTATCCTTCTCATCCGCCATTTTTTTCCTGATAATAGCTTTTCTCCAATTCGAACAAATTCCCGATAGAAATATTTGGGAATTCAGAAGAAAATGGGATGATTAGAGATTATATAGATTTTACAGATCCTTCATTGAAAACTTCCAAAGATGAACATTGTACAAAGGGTTTGACAAGGAAGTCCGAGAGAGAAGAGAGTCCAAACTCCGGAAAATATTCAGATTTGAAAATCGCTTTTAAATTGGTCAACCATTATATATTTTAATTATTTTATGTTTATTTTTATATTTATATTATCACAAGCGACCAAAATCAAATCAAAATGAACTATAACATGGGTTGGATTGAAGAAAAAATTTGAATGATATGGTTTTATGGGTCGTATTTTATTATACGAATATTTTATTTGGGTCATTCATGAAAATATATTATTTTTTATGCCTATGTTTGGTGTGTAGGATAGGATAACTTGGATTGATAACAAAACTTAAGGTAAGGATATATAATGTGTAGGAGTGAGTCTCATGTGAGATCGTCTCACGGGTCGAAATCGTGAGACGGGTCAACCCTCATATTCATAATAAAAAGTAATACTCTTAGCATAAAAAGTAATACTTTTTCATGGGTGACCCAAATAAGAGATCCGTCTCACAAATACGACCCGTGAGACCGTCTCACACAAGTTTTTGTCAATGTTGTAGTGATGAAGAATGTTTTGTTTGATAAGATTTTAATGAGTATGATAAATTTTACATTTTTTGTTGTTGAGACAAAAATACCCTAAACTAATATTGATGACAATTTGGTATCTAAAATGATATTTGTAGCAATAGTTTTCAAAATCATGTGTCCAGCTATTAATAACTAAATATTTTATAAAATTTTAAATTATAGATTATGTATTTATCTGATAATTTATGTTTTAATAAAAATTAATATGATTTTGTATTTTATTTTTTTCTCTATTTTTTTAGACGCAGCTGATGATATGCGGATTTTTAATTATTTTTTATTTATTTTTTTAAATTTTATTTAGTTTCATCATGAAATTATTGATGTGATGTGTGTGCAATATAAAAATATAAACCATCAATTGTGGGTAAAATATAAATCAATACTTTGATTTAATATTTATGCACCTAAATTTCTTAAATTAATACACCCAAACATGTATAATAAAAAAAAATTCTTGTAGATCAAAGAATACATTATCATATTCTCTCTAACATAAAATACGAGATTTAAAGACAATTTACCGTTTAAACTTTTCAGTTATTTAAATTGAAGTTGAAAATACACAAAAAAATAAATAAATATATCACCATTTTTTAAGCCTGATGATGGATGAAGTGATTTTTTTTAAAAGATAACTAGTTCATTTTAAAATTTATATTTTTTGAAAGAAAATTTATTATGTTACTATCATATATTATAATATTAAATTGTTTAATATTTGCATGTGTATTGATATTTATCTATTTATAATAGCAAAATTAAAATTTTGAATTATGCTTAAAAATAGTCAAAGATTTATTTGAATAAAAACTAAAATCGATCGTCCATCGAACCCAATCGAACTTTTGACATCACATTTTAGATGACACGCGAAGGTTTATTGTCTTCTAGAACTCGGAGAGAAAGCCTGCCCAAATTCTCAATCATATACCGCACACTCTTTGTTTTTATCAAATCCTGTGAAGATCAATCTGTCCTAGTTTTTCAGTCATTTTAGAAGTTTTTGAGCTTAGAATTGCTCTAAATGCACTGTAAATAGTCAGTTTCATCTGACCAGTAGACTTTGGTTAAGTCATCAGAGTTGCCTAGAAGTCCCAGCTTGCAAGTGTTTGCTGCAGCTGGAGTGGTTCTTCGTAACGGGTTTAATTGATCGAATAGATTCATTTCTAGTGGAGAAAGAGGAGAATGTTTTCGATGGACAATGTTTTCAACCACACGAAGAGAGCGAAGCCCAATTGGCAAAACTAGTTTACCAATATATTTTCGGTAGGCGATGTTTAATTGTGATCGATGATATATGGAGTTGCGAAGCTTGGGACGATTTGAAGATGACATTTCCTGATGATGGCAGTGGAAGTTGGATCTTGTTAACTACGAGGCTAACACATGCATATGTTTCTTTCCACACTTGTGCTTCGTTTCACCAAATGAATCGAAGTTTCTAAACGAAGATCAAAGTTGGGAGTCCGAGAAATGGTTTTTGGGAAATATTCTTGCCCTCTCCAACTGGTGGACGTTGGGAAGAAGATCGCAGGAAATTGTAGGGGACTTGTTGAAATATACAGAGTTAGGTCCTTAGCATTCTTGGATACTAGGTCGAAAGACTTCTCCTTCCTTCGGGCAACGTGACAGAAGAAAAGTTGTGGGAAACTATTTCGAAAAACATAAGCTTGACAGAACCCACAATTGCACCGCATTGCTAAAAAAAATACTCTATTTTAGTTATGACTGGTTGCCCCTTCGACTAAAGCCATGCTTTCTCTGCATCACATGCAGCTTTTCCAGAAGATTCAGAAATCGATGTTTCCAAGTTCTCCCTCAATTAATATCATAATGAGTCCAGAAAATCCAAAGAAGAGTTGCAAGATTTAACTTGATAGATTGTTACAGACTTCCCATAGATTTTGAAGTGCCTGAATCTCTCATTTTATAGTTTAGTTTCGTATTTTATTTTATATTATATATAATTAAATGGATTATAATTTTCACGAATAATTTAAGAGCATTACAATACAAAATTTTAAAAATATTACCAAATTCTTCCTCTTTCAGCTCAAGCTCGGTCCATTTACACTTAAATCATTTAGGCCCAAGCTCACTCAGCCCAATAAAACGGGGAGGCCCAAATAGGATGTATACAATTTTTGTACATTAAATTATTAATTATATAAACAAAAATAAATTTGAAATTTATCAATTCACATGCAATTTTAATTTAATTTAAAATTCAAATTATTTAAAAATAATAATGGTTTATAAATGTACATGCCTCTTGAAAGCAAAGGCAATATCAAATCCTTCTTCCATCACAATTTTCTTGGAAAAAAATGATAATCAGTTAGGTTGGACTCCAAATGAGTCGAACCCATCGAAGCCCATTCATTCAGCGTTTTTATTTCAATCGGGTTAGATATTAAATCAATCTCAAATTTATGTAAGGCTCGGTCCGATATTTATCAGATCGAGTGGGTCTGGCAGCTCGACCCATTTGTCACGATCCTAGAACTTTCATGACACGTAATGGATGAAAAGTACCTATCTAAGACTGAATGAATTGCCAAGATTTATGGTCGACTTGGCGTTTGGTATGCTTGCAAGTGGTGCATGGAATAAATATGACAACTAAAGAAACCTATACCCTCAAGTTGGTGTAGAAAATCCCCTCGGTTTAAGGTTGACATCAATTATTCTACACTGTATCTTCGAGGTTGAACCATTGTTTCTTTCTTTAGACGAAACCTAGTGATTTACAAAGCATTGGCATCTTCGGTAATGTCAACGCCTATGTCATTAGGTACTAGATATCGACCCCAAATGGGGTGGACTGAGGCGTAGATGCTAGACGCGCGACCGTGGACATAGGGTCGACTCGACAAAGGTGGGTGAAAATTAAACGTCGATTGGGACAAGCAAATGATATTTCGAATTTTATTTCGCAAAATATAATTTTTAATTAGAAAGTGAAGTCAAACATTGTAGTCATGTTTTTTTTTTAACATATATAAAATATATATGTCATTTCAATCGATACTTACATATATGTTCATAATGAGTGTTCATCATATCAAAACTTTATATGTGGATGTGATGAAATTTTACATCCAATATATGAACGTCATCTCAGTGGTACTCACGTAGGTGCCTATTATATGCGTGTGTGTGTATATATATATATACAAAGTGTATATACCGGAATCAACTGTCCATCGGATTATTTGATAGAAAGAAATCAAATTTCAAATATTTCCAATTCAAATGAAAATGTTTGTTGCCGCCATTTTGAAAGTGTTAAGAAGTACCGAAGGAATATCTAAACCCAATGATTTAAAATAAAGATTAAATGATCCAAGAACAAGTAAACTGATTTTAATTGTCTCAATAGTCTCAATAACTAGATCATCCAAATCTAATTCTAAACGAGACAAAAAAGCGGGTAAAGACAACCCAATAGAATTCACTAAAGAGAAAATTTACTTTTGAGCTACTTGAGAGTTATTCAACTTGAGTTATGAGTATAAATGGTTTTTTAAAAAAAAAATTCAGGAAGGACAAAAAACGAATGAAATTAAAGTCTAATTGATTTTCTAGGTTCATTCGAATCAAATCATTTTTTTCTCGAGCTGATTTTCATCTACATCTATCTCAATGAGCCATCTATCGAATTGTTCCAATTGATTTTTGATCCCGAAGAGAAAGAATATTATATATATATAATTCAATTTTAAGACATTAGGTTGTTTTCGGTCCTTCGTCTATACTATGGAATTGATTAACGAGCTAGAGCACCGGTAGTTAATGTCATACTATTTTCAACTAGTCGATAATTGAATTAAAGGTTGTTCTTTATTTAGTTTTTGCAATAACTATTTTTTAATAAATTTCTTACGAGATAGTCTTACAAACTATATTTAAATATTCGTGAAACGAGTCAATCATTCTCATATTACAATATCAAGTAATATTGTTGGTATGAAAATAATAGTTTTTAATTGGTGAGTCAAATAAAAATTCGTCTTATAAAATTGACTCGTACCACCGTCTCACTAAACTCTTTTTGTTCTTTAAATTACAAGCAAGTCTAAGACGCTGTTTGGACAAGCTTGCTTATAAGATGTGAAAAAAATGTTTAGTAAATAAAATTATAAACTCATTTATAATATGAGAAGTTTTCATATCATCATGTCCCATTTTTTTAAAACGATGAAAATAAAGTTTAATAATACCAAACATTAAGCTTTATTATCTTATTTCGCTCAACATATAAACGACTTTGTTTTGAAAACAAGATCTACAACTTGCAAAATCCATATTTATAAGTCGTTTCAAACAAGTTCAGTCAAACACCGTCGTCTAATAATATTACACAGATTTTCAACTTGCATTTCCAAAATCATTAATAACTTTTATATGAATTTTATGTTTTTATCCAAGTGTTACTAATTTTACTGAAATTACAAGTCTTCACTAGTTGATGGAATTTTTAAAAAAAAAATTCAATGGAGACGCTATAAACATGCGGCTCCTATAGCAATGTCAATCTTGAATAATACAATAACGTATTCATTTGACTTTGCTTGTATATATCTAGAGAACATCAGCCTGCTTTTTGCCTTAATTTTTGAAATGGGTTGACAAATGACAATACACTCAATTAAAACAAAACAATAAAGATGAAGATAGTTGGGGTTTGAACCAGTCTTTCCCTATTCTTGGTGCTGATTAAATTTTGGGTTGGCCTAAAAACTTTGGACTTTGACCATTGCAAGTGAAATGCAATGTTGTGGACTTTAATATATATATATATATATATAGAAACTTGTGTGAGACGGTCTCACGGGTCGTTGTTAGTGAGACATATCTCTTAATTATTTGGGCCATCCACGAAAAAATATTACTTTTTATGCTAAGAGTATTACTTTCTATTGTGAATATCGGTAGGGTTGACCCGTCTTACAGATAAAGATTCGTGAGACCGTTCACAAGAGACCTACTCATATATAATTTTTGTTTTCTAGATCAGTTTAATTAGTGTTGTATATAATATACTGAAAATGATAGAAGGAACTCGAATCGAATCCGAATTATAGATGCCGAGAAAATCGAGATTGATGATTTTTTTCCCTTTAAACTATAATCAGTATAAATGTTAATCGTTTGATAATATCAAACTGATGTGTAAATTTCATTCTATATACCATAAACTAAGGGAAGATATCATATTCGATACAACCGATCCACGTTCGACTTTACAATGTAATAATTGATGTAGTAAATATGTTCGGTGTCGATAAATATTTTTGTCATTTTACTAAAAATTAAATTCGTAAATAGTTTTTCTTCCAACACAGAAAAGAGATAAATGTTGTATATGGTCGGACTTGCTGTTTTCTAATAGGGCTCGGGTCGGATCCTTTCTTCGAGGGGTGTATCAGATACTTTGTTATCGATATACATTCTCTATACTCTCAATTTGGTGATGCAGACTATATAATTTTATTGTATAAACTTGAATTTAAAAAAAAAAATTGAAATTGTATTTTTTGTAAATAAAAATCAGGCCATCCGGTGTGCGAAACTTGCGCCTGACTATTCGCACTTATCGGCGGTGGGTTTTTCTGGTATAGGTTAGAGTTTACACTAACAGCTAGTTGTAATGAATATTATTTTCTCGTATAAAAATTAAATTTTTGAATAAATAATGTGAAATCTATACAATATATATTTATACTGTGATATGCTAAGGATGGATAGTTTTGTACTCAATGCCTAATATTATATTTTAATTTTATTTTATAGTTGGGAATAACCAAAATAACCTAATACTAATATACTTTATTTTTATTTTATTTTCAATTTTATCTATGTATAATTTGTTATGTAAATTAGTAATTTTCATACATCTCACTTTTTTTCCTGTTATTTCTCCAATTTCTCCCTATTTTATATCAGAGTAGGTCTCTTGTGAGACGGTCTCACGGATATTTATCTGTGAGACGGGTCAACCCTACCCATATTCACAATAAAAAGTAATACTTGTAGCATAAAATGTAATATTTTTTCATGAATGACCCAAATAGATATCCGTCTCACAAAATACGACCCGTGAGACCAGTCTCACACAAGTTTTTGTCTTTATTATCAAAACTCGAATATTTAATTTTGTTCACTTTTATAGTTTTTTTTAAAATATATTTTTTACTTCAAATAATTAAATTATGTGAGTAACTGAAAATCACATGGGATGCTGAAGGATAGTGTTGAAAACAAGTCATCGTGAACTTTTTGAATGAGCTCGATAAATATTTTATTTGTATTCGAATTTATCGAATTCGAGCTGAACTTGAATAAAAAAAATGTGATATGCTCGCGAGCCTTAATATTTTATTATTATATTATAATATATGTTAAATATACATACATTTCGAGTATTTCATACGTTTCGAGCTTCCGAATCTTCATTCTCGAATATTAATTTTCGAACAATAGTTCAAATAGCTTGCGAATATGTTCAAAGATTTCAAATCGAACATGAACTCAAACTTCTTTTCGAGCAAAACTTTAGCCAAATTTTTTTTAAAAAAAATTGAGCTTCTAATCGAGCTCAAAGTGAAATATACTTTATTCGAGCCAAATTTGAGTATTAAATTTTTACTGATATTCGGCTTCATTACATTCGTTTACATCCTTTATTCAGTGAATAATATTAAACGTACTTAGCTTTGCCACGCCAATTGATTTCACAAAAATACACCTAAAAATACTATATTATTACTTTAATACCAATTTAAAATTTTTAAATATTCACACATTATCTCCTACCATTACATCTTTATTATATGTGCATCACTATTATCTATCACTATTATCTATATAATAATTAAACTATCACAAAATAATAATGAATCATATATTTATATATAGAATAGATAGATATATATTAAGATCAATCGTTCAAGCACTCAACACATATACGAGAACCTTGTACTTACTATTAATTAAAGTTAAATTATCTAACAGTATGTCGTTGAAGTCTTTTTTAGAATTTCATAAATATCATTTTGTCTTCTACCACTTTTCACTCTCCATAACTTTCTCTCTTCAACCATCTTTCTCTTTAATTTTATAATCAATGAACTAAAAACAATACAAATTATATAATACTTGACGTAAATATACCGATGTGGGACAATTAACACACCCCTCTCACGTCCAGGAATGAACATCTGGAGCGTGGAGTTTACAAATGACCCAATTATGGACGGAACAGGTGGCCTAATTATAGGCAGTCCAACACATAACGGTTAAATCCGGGCTCTGATACCATGTTAAGATTGGAACTTGGACCTAAATCAACCCCAAAAACTAGCTCAGGGGGTAGCATTGTCCAATATCATATATACCACTCAAATGTTATTTATCTAACCGATATGAGAAAACTAACAATATTAATATAAACGAAACGAAAGATATCAAAATAATAAATGAGATTGAACTATCTTCCCAAGTACGTGATCGTGTGCCTGAATCACTAATTAATATTAAATGAAATTCGAAGCATATTATAACACGAGACTTTTTTTTAAAATGATAATAATATTTTTTTGCGAATCGAATATAGATTTTTAACTGTAAACTAATCTGGTTCGATTGCACATATGGCCTGACCTTTTATTCTTTCCGTTTTTAGATTGGATCTTCTTATCCTCTAAACCGCGTCGCAGAGTGGTGGCGTTGACTCAAGTCAACGTTGACCAACTAACAACGAACCATACATTCTCCTACTTCCTACTGCGGGCCCCACAGTATTTTAAAAAAAATTATATATTATTTAATTTGATATTAACAGCCATGACTCGATTTAAAAAAAAAAATAAATTTCTATATTTTAAATCTTTTTTTTGGGTGGCTATTTTTTAATAAGATTGTAAATAGTTCGTTGAAATCGCTTTATTATTACGGTTATTTTAGTTATTTTCATTTTTTTCGATTCGTCGTTAGTTGGAATCATTAATAACAAGAGTGTCAAAATTTGGGTTTGGTATTTCAAAATTTAGATAATTTGGTTAATTTAGTACGTAATTGTTTTATAAATTTTTGTTAGGAATAACAATTGTTGCAATAAGGGTATCTGAGAATTTTAAAAGTTAAAATTAATTATTCTGTTCAAACAATTGATTTAATTTATTGGTTCCATTTTGTACAAAATATTATTTATGGTTAAACTGATCTTTCTGTGAGACTTATTTGGTTTTAAATTGGATTCAACAAATTTATATTTTGATTATTAGGTTTCATAATTATTTATGAACCCAATAAATGCATTTCATCTTAATCTTAATAAGACAAAACTAAATGACCATACAAATCATCATACCCTCAATCTTAGTTCTTTTTAAAATGACAATACATAAATTTCATGAAATGGACAAAATCGCTCCAAATAATTACACTAGAAAATGGACAAAATCGCTCCAAATAGATGGCCATAAAACGAATAAATAATATATAGAATCAAAATTACAATTTTTTCGTTATAAAGTTAAAAATCGTTGCTTTTTCTAATTTCTAACACACAAATTTTAAGTAATTTTTTTCACAAATATTACATGAAATAATTCAAAACGTTCCGAGTAATTTTAGAGCTTGTTACATATAGAATCTTTGTTATTTACTTCTTTATTTACTTTATAATATTTTAAAATTCTCATATGCCTTTACGCATATTTATTTATAATTTGTTTTACTTTTTAAACCATCCCGAACGCTTCCAATTTAATTTCTCAGATTACAAAAATACCATATTTATTACTAAGCTACCTTTTAAATCTCTCTCACATATGTTATAAATTTCTGAAAAAAATCCGCAAATTTAATAAGATAAATATGTAAAACAATTTAAAATTCATAACTAGGCATAAAAAATGCATATGTAACATAGAATTTTCATGTAGTTCAAAATATATACCTTTCTTAGGGCAATATAAACATTTTAAATAAAATAAAACATGATCGGAGTTTGTGTAAATTAAACTAAGAAAAAGGGGATTTATGCAAAGTGAACATGGCTATTCTAGAGATTCTATTGGGGATGAATACATCAATTTAAACATTATAATGTGAAATAAAAACATTATGTGATCACATTTTCGAAAAGACAGATATTAATTAACAGATGTGATACGTTGTCCCTCCCATGTGTTATGTTTAACTAAAATGACGTATAAGTAGGAACATATCTAGAATTTCGACTCTATAGAGGTCGCTTATAAAATAAGGACAAAATATTAAAAGAAGAAAGACAAAAATTTTATCGATTATATTCAACTAAAAATAAAAAAACACGTTTTAAAAACAAAATTTCTCACTAAAAAAAATCGATATTCCTTAGAATTTTCAAACTCTTCAATAATAACATCTATACAAATATTTTAAACAATTTCTCTTTCTATTTTCAGATATCATTGTATTATCTTAGCGTGTGGAATTTTAATTCTTTTATACATTTGCAAAAATATCGAAATTTAAATGAATTGTAAAAATATTGACGTAGAACAAAATTTTAGACATTTTACCTCAATTTATATCACTAGGTATTTTAATTATCAAATTAATAATATCATAATATACTAAAAAGTATAATCATACTATATTAGGTAGAACTATAATATTTAATTTTTGAACTTCTTGTTTATTAAATATGTCATGAATTCGTAATATTGGTTTCAAGTATATATTAAATAACTTAATTTCTTTCCAATTAAGAAAATTAATGAAATGTTTTCCATAAAAAAAGACAATTGTATAATTATTTTTTTTTTCAGAAAACAATCTGTTCAACTCAAAAATTTTAACGAATTGTAATCATATTTGTAAATTAATAATCGAGATAATGAGATAACTAAATCAAATTATACAGAAAATTTTAATTAATATTTAATTTGATTTTACCAAAATTATATATATATATATATATATATATATATATATATATATATATATATATATATATATATATATCTGTGTGTGTGTTTGTAAAATTCAAGATAAAATTTAAAGTAGATTACATTTTTTGCACTTGAAATGCCAATTTTATATCATTTGAATATGGATACAAGAAAGAATATTAATTATTTAAACATGATCATTCTAGTATTAATGACATTTTTTTCTTATTTGACTATGTTTATAAGAAAAAATATTAATGATTTAAACATAATCATTTTAATAGTTAATGGAAAATTATACGTGTGGAATGTCAATCAAGATTTTATATATTAGAAGAAAGTCATAAATAAGTATAATTTTTTCAAATAATAAAATAAAAAGGCAAAATAAAGTGTATTTTAATAACATTTTGGAGTATAAATAATAATTTTCATTTTAGAGAGGATATGGTAAAATTTATTGGGATAGTTTGGCTTTTTAAATTTAACAACTTAAAATTTATCATAAAATTGTATGATGTCTCTCAATTGTTTTTTCATCAAACATATCTTTTTTATAGTTTGCGAGCTATCATGATATCAACTCATCAGTCAATATGTCAAAAAATTTAGAACATGTGAATGAAATTATAATTTCAGACTCTTCTTTTTGGTCTCCTCATTTATTTCCACTATGTATAAATAAATGCATTCCCATGACTTATTAGTTTGTTTCTCAATGTCATATGTTCGATTTTCATTTACAGTAAGAAGTGAGCTATTGAGAGAGATATTTCAGTACAATAATTATCTTTACTGAAATGTCAATCGAATAGTGGTGCTTGAGTTGTTGTTCAGTTTAAAATATTTAAGTTGCATTATTATAAAACGGTAAGCACTCGATCCTAATAATTGATATCAGAGCCAAATTCACGAGTTCGATTATCATTGACTGCGATGAGTGCAATTATTGTGAGGGAGATTGTTGGGTGCAATAATTGTCACTGCTGGAAGAACAATCTGTCACGCTCCGAATCCTGGGCCCGCGCCTGCGTGACTGGACAAGGGGACCCTATAGCAACTACTTCGTATTCGTCCTCGCTTCACGAAAATAATTAACCCAAGTTGCTATAGAAGTCCATTGTAAGCCATTATAAACTTATTTTAAATGTTTGATTTTTTTCGATGTGGGACAAGAGTATCACACAATCGAACCGTGATGCTTGAACTGCTGTGCAATTTAAAATATTTGAGTTACATCGTTACCATAAACTATAAACTTTGGTAAAGTTATGGATGCCAGTATGGTAGGGCGGGGCGAGGCGGGTTTGCCATCCCCATCCCCGTCCCCGAATTCCATAACCACCCCATAGGCGTCCCGATCCCCGCTTTTTCGGGTTCGGGGAATCCCTAAACCCAGAAATTGGGGGATCCACTTCTCATCCCTGCCCCTATCCTCATTTCAAAAATATTAATATGACAAGACAATAACGGATTCGAAGATTTTTTCAAACCAAAACTTATTATTATTAATATTTTAAAAAATAATAATATTATATTATTGATACTAATAATAATATTATTTTATTATTGATATTATTTTCGGGACAGGTTCGGGGATGGAGATAGTTCCGATATCCGTCCCGAACTATGTAGGGGATTTAAAAAAATCTTTGAACCCGAACCCAAACCCAAACCCAAAAAAATCGGAGATACACATCCCAATTTCGAGTTTTCTCCAATGGGCTCAAATTCGTGAGAAAAGTTATCATCACTAAATAAAGAGGAAGGCATCCGGTCCTACACAAATACTCCAACAACAATATTTTTTTATTTATTAAAAAAAACATATTTGTGAAAAAAAAACACAAAGTTAATTAGGAAGAAAGTAATATTTTTATTTCACGTGTTCAATTTATTTCTTATCCACGTAGGAATATATTATGTCGGCCCGATCGACGTCCATCGCCGACAAAAGATGACAAATGGCCATCCCTTAACTGCATACTTGTGAATTCACACTCCCCCTATTGACCACTTCAAAGATTCTTGCTTCTAATATTTTACTCACACACCAATTTTTAATTTTGTAATTAATTGGAATGTAAAAATTTAATTTTTAAAATTCATATATATATATATATATATATATATATATATATATAATACATAAACAACTAAACAAAATATGAAATGACATTATATTTATCACAAAAATAAAATCGTATGCATTAATTTTTGCGCAAATATAATATGTATATATAACTTTTAATGTCAAAAATTAAATTATAAAATATTATAAGAAGATTCTATTGCTTAGTTTTGTTTAACTGTTGTTTTATTCACGTATTTTACAAGTCAACGACACATTTGACAATGGTATTTCTTTTTGTCCTATCTGTTTTTCAAATAAAATAATAAGGTCAAAGATTTGAATCCAGGGTGTATTATAAAGTCCCTGGAAGATCTCCGGTTCTTGCCAACATTCCAGATTTAGCGAACGAGCAATCTAACAATCTCCTTCTTCTGCTGATCAATTAGTTCTTTTGGTACATTCAACGAATATATATATACAGTTGCTTATTGATATATTCAGAAAAGATATTATATAATACATGTGTGTATTCAAAGTGGCGAATCCAAAAGAAAACATCAGGCAGAGCGGTGGAAATGACGACCGAGATGAATTGTTTGAAAGTGGAAACAGGTTGGATTTTATGCCTATGCTTTCTGGGCTGAATAGAGAACAAGAAATGTCGGCTATGGTCTCGGCTTTGGCTCGTGTGGTGGCCGGTGACAACGATGGGGCGTTGGCGGATGGTGGCGGTGGAGGAGGCAGCGGCGGCGCTGGTTCTTCATCTACATCCAAAAGGGGCCGTGAGGAGCTCGGCAGTATTGATGCAGATGAGTTTTCGGAATCTATTGGTGCGGTTTACGGAGAATACAGAGATTTTTTAGCTACAAGCTCAAATATGGTTGCAGCCTCAGGTAAAATACTTTGTGTAGATATATTTCATTATTATTATATTTCATGAGACAAGTCAAAACACTTATGAAAAAATACAAATCAATTTTGCAAGTTTCCATGATCTCTAAAGTTGGCAAACATTGCTTGTATACTTTGCATGGTGGAAATTAAGAACTTGCTATCAACTCTTTGGAAACGAACAATGTAAAAGTAGGCTGCAATTCCAAGAATCTGGAAAGAAAGTTGTATATTTTTGTCTGTAACAATGTGTTAAGGTTCCTAGATCACACTATTAAGAATTATTTCATACAAACATTCAATCAACAAAGAGTATGTATGTTAGACTGAAAAAATGAAAGATTATCAAAAAACCGGGTTGATCTGAAATGCGAATTAACCACACAGATCTACGAGATTACAATCATTAAGAACTCACTCGTGCTTTCGTTTATTTAACACGAGTTTATGCATTTTAGACTACGATTTCGCTTTATCGGTTTTATTACTTACAAATTATCACAAATTGCAGAAGCGAATCTGAGTGAAGCAGCTAACCGGCCAAGCAGCACAATCATAACATCAACAGAGGCAACGGGAGCAGTATATGCATACACTCCTACATATAAATACAGCCATCCCCACAAAACCAGCGCCAACGAATCATCGTCAAGAATACTAAGCAGCAGCAGAAGATACAGAGGGGTGAGGCAGAGGCCTTGGGGCAAATGGGCTGCCGAAATAAGGGATCCATACAAAGCCGCAAGGGTCTGGCTCGGCACATTCGACACTGCGGAGGAGGCTGCTACTGCCTACGATGAGGCAGCCCTCCGGTTCCGAGGCAACAAAGCAAAACTCAACTTCCCGGAAAATGTCAGCCGGATTATTCAAGAACCTCCTCCTGATCATAGTAGCCAAACCAAGATTTTTGGCGTTTCGGGTTCGTTTGATCAGCCGATCCCCCACGGACAACCTCAGTTTCAAACGCAGAATCTGGTGAATATTCATGATACTTCTTCATCGAGCACTTCACAGTCTTCCTCCTCCTCTGTGATTATGACTCTTGATGATATTAATAGGAGGCAAGCATCAGATGGAAGCTGCAACTTTCTGAATGAATGGATGCTGCATCCTTCTGATTTACTGTCTCCCGATTTTCAGACCGGGTTTCCGAATTATCCAATGTTTTATCCAGCGGATGACCCCCCGCCAGGGGATGGAGATGTCAAGGAGGACGGTGGCCAGAGCAGTGGAGGTGGAGCTTAGTTTTCGTCGGAGTTCATCTGGATGATTGAATGTCATCTAGCTCCTTTTTTCCCTGCAATTATTTTTAAAAAAAATACAAAATTGTTTCGGGCTTCCATATTTTCAGCTGTGTGGCATTTGATCGATTTTTAAAGCGAGAAAGTTATAACGAAAATATATGGGTAATTATATATTACAGGGTTTGATTCATAATACAAGTCCAAAACCCTTTGTATAAGTTTGTTATAGAAGTTATATTCGACGTTTATACAATTTTATAAACTTCTTTTTCATGTTTCTTGAATTAGGGATCTAAGCTATCATATATTGGATTTCCGACGTTTATTTAGTAACATGATTTCAAGCGTAATATTATTAACGTAACATCGAATATTATTGGTATAATATAAGATATTTCTACTTAATACAGACATCGTGTAAAAGTACAAATTTACATGAAGTTTTTGGTTGATGAAATTCACTGTTGCTAGATATCTAGACTTGAAGTTTGGTTACATGGAAGTGTGGCGAGGAGTGATTATCTTCTTGCATAAAAAAAGATTTAGAATTTTTAAAAGGACTTTATTGATATTAAGAATTTATAAACTATCTATAATTTGTAATTATATTAATAACTTTCAAATTGGCATAAGAATTAGACAAAAACTTGTGTGAGACAGTCTCACGGGTCGTATTTTGTGAGACATATATCTTATCTGGGTCATCCATGAAAATATATTATTTTTTATGTTAATTAGAGTATTATTTTTTATTGTGATTATCGGTATGGTTGACCCTTCTCACATATAAAGATTCGTAAGACCGTCTCACAAAAGACCTACTCTAAAAATTATTGGTGGTTATCATTTATCCACAATGTTCCATAATAATAAATACCAAAAGGCTAAGATTGACACTCATTTTGGTTATCTAAATTTAGGCAAAAACTTGTGTGTGACGGTTTCACCGGTTGTATTTGTGAGACGGATCTCTTATTTGGGTCATCCATGAAAAATTATTACTTTTTATGCTAAGAGTGTTGCTTTTTATTGTGAATATCGGTAGGGTTGACCCGTCTCATAGATTAAGATCCGTGAGACGGTCTGACATGAGACCAAGTCCTAAATTTATTATTATGAGTGGATCTCATGTGAGACCGTCTCACGGATCTTAATTTGTGAGACGGGTCAACCCTACCCATATTCACAATAAAAAGTAATACTCTTAACATAAAAAGTAATACATTTTCATTGATGACCCAAATAAGAAATCCGACTCACATATATGACCCGTGAGACCGTCTCACACAAGTTTTTGTCTATTATTATTTCATGTAAAAATGGAAAAGATAATTTCTTTAGAGTTTGGTATTATGAAACTGCGATGTCTTTGTTGAATGATTGAATATTTGAATGTGGATTTTACCTAAAAATTGTACTTTTTTCAATGACGATAAATTCATAGGCTGAAAATGGTGAGGAAGAAGAGATCATCAGTGATATAAACTAGAAAACAAATAAAGCAACATATGCTATAAAACTTTTGATTTGAACCTCACTCGTACTTACTTATAATCGTCCGTGTAGATGAATCAAATCATGCCGATTATATTCGAAACTTGAGTATTGTAATTTTTTTACCCGCTCTAAGTCGGATTTGAACATATCCACGAGCTAATTGAATTATTGTTCAAAAATAAATTATCGAAATAATCGAAATATGTTTATTTGTTATTCAATTATACTATATTAATAAAATAGTAAAGTTCGTGAATTATCAAACAAAATAATTTGATCTCGAATTCAATTTTTTTAAAAAATTCAAATATATTCGATACAAATCAAATATTTTTTGAGTCGAATCGAGAAACTTACTAGCTTCTCATATTTATCGGGAAGGAAACTCAGTTGTGGATACCTTGGCAAAAGCCGCCTCTGAAAATGATTGGTTTCACTTATTCTCAGACTATGTGCTTGACTTCACAACCACATCTTTTGTTTGAAGACCGGATCAAATTAGGTTTGCCCATACTTAGATGCTTCCCCAGAATTTACAAAATAATTTTGTTTTGTTCTGTTATCAAGATTTGATCAAATCAAGTGTCCATACTCGATAGAATCCTCTCCCACATACACTATATTTCAGTGTTAAACAGAATTTATGGCTTTTCAATAAAAATATAAAATCATAATTTGATCACGGATATATATTTTTCTTAAACTAACTTTAGTAGTTTGTGTCCGAGCATTAATAGCAGAAAAGAAATAACTACTTAATTTGTAAAAAAAAAAAAACATTTTGTTTGGAATTTCAAGGAGGAGTAGGTATCTTTTGAGACGATCTCACGAATTTTTATCTGTGAAACGAGTCAACCCTACCGATATTCACAATAAAAAATAATACTCTTAGCATAAAAAGTAATATTTTTTTCATGAGTGATCCAAATAAGATATCTGTTTAACAAAATACGACCTGTGAGACCGTCTCACACAAGTTTTTGTCATCAGGGAATTGCACCATTTTTATTAAATTGTATAGATTATGTTAATTCAGAGTGATATCACATAATTAAATGTCATATTTCCATATTTTCCGGTAAGAATATATTGTCAAAGGTTACTTTGTCTTAAAAAAAATAATTTCAAATACATACCAATGAATATCAAGAAATCACCCTTTGGCGTCTCTCTTTTATTCCATGCCTCTAAACCGACGGAATTCCATCAATTTTCATTCATTCTTGTCCCCAGGAATTCTACCCCCCATTTCCCTCAAGAAAGATGACATCCCTGCTGAAAAATTATCATAAGCCAGCTGATTCATATCAGAAGCTCTAATTTATCGCAAAGATTAATGCAGGCATGAAAACTATGACCGACAGGAAGAGGGTCGTGATATTAACATGGGTCATGGCTTTTATTGTTGTGCATATCGTTGTGACAGAGGGGGTCGGTGTAAATTGGGGCACCCAAGCCTCCCAAAATCTACACCCTAGCATGATCGTCCAAATGCTCAAGGACAACAACATTGGCAAGATCAAGCTATTTGATTCGGATCATTGGACGGTTAAGTATTTCGCTGGTACAGGCATTGAGGTGATGCTTGGGATCCCAAACAATCATTTGGCTTCTTTTGCAGATAGCTATGATAATGCTAAGGATTGGGTCAAGAAGAATCTCACAACACATTTGTACGATGGAGGAGTCAATATCAAGTAAGGGTTTTCATGTGTGTATATATACATATATATATATATATACACACACATATACACACACCTATGTGTGAGTGTGTCACGTTCCTACGACATTTGATCATGCATTGAATATGACAGGTATGTTGCGGTAGGAAACGAACCGTTCCTGACATCCTACAATGGTTCAAACTTGGAGACCACATTTCCAGCTCTGAAAAACATACAGAAAGCCATAAACGATGAGGGGCTAGGTGACAAAATCAAAGCAACAATCCCACAAAACGGTGACGTGTATGACTCCGGTTCTGGCGGTCCTTCGGCCGGCCAATTCCGGTCTGACATAAGGGACCTCATGACACAAATCGTCAATTTCCTGCAAGACAACTCCTCCCCTTTCCTAGTCAACATCTACCCTTTCCTCAGCTTATATCAGGACCCCGATTTCCCTGTTGAATTTGCGTTTTTCGAGGGTGGGGCAACCCCTGTCCAAGACGATGGAATCTCTTACACAAACATGTTAGATGCAAATCTAGACACCCTGGTATGGTCCCTGAGAAAAGCAGGAGCGCCTAAGGTGAAAATCATAATCGGAGAAATCGGGTGGCCAACTGATGGAGACAAGAATGCCAATTTTCAAATGGCTAAGAGATTCTATGATGGGTTCTTCAAGAAAATGGCTACGAAGAAAGGAACCCCACTTTACCCTGGAGACATTCAATACTATCTCTTTAGCCTCACTGATGAGAACCAAAAGAGCATTGCACCGGGGGACTTTGAGCGTCATTGGGGGGTGTTTAGGTACGATGGACAACCCAAGTTTCCAATGGATTTCACCGGACAAGGACGAGACAAAATGCTGGTTGGTGCAAAGAATGTCAAGTACTTGGAAACACAGTGGTGTGTGTTCAATAGTGATATCAAGATCATGGACAAGGTCCCCAAAAATGTTGACTATGCGTGCTCAAGATCAGATTGCACGTCGCTCAAAGAAGGCGCATCTTGCAACGCTTTGACTAATGTTGATCACATTTCTTATGCGTTTAACATGTATTTCCAGATGAATAATCAAGACGTGGAGGCGTGCAATTTTGAAGGATTGGCCAAGATAGGGAAGGCAAATTTGTCCACACCGCAATGCCACTTCCCCATAGCCATAGAGAGCCGTGGATTGAGGCTCAGGATGCAGCAAACTGGAGCGGTCATTTTTTCTGGGATTTCGAGTTTGCTGCTAGTTTTGTACACAACTCTTAGCTAGGCTAAACATGTACACATAAACGAATGCAAGTACTGTTTGCACATAACTTGTAGCAACGGTCCCCATCAGAGAAACACCTCAAAAATCAACTCTGCCATATATCACACTTCCTCTGTACCCAGGGGATAACCGAAAAGGAAAGCCACCAATCAGATTTAAAACATGTTATTTTTATAAAAGTACAACTCTCAATATTATTAAATCAACCCTCACCACCCCATTCTTCTTAGTCCTGTACTTACAGTAGAATCCAGATTTTCTCTACAAAATTACGGTGCAGTCAGTACAAGTAGAGCCAAATGAAAGATAAAAAATTCGCTAATCTTAATTATTAGGCATGTATATGTTGGACATTAAACTTTTTGGTCAAAAGTACCAGCTCGTGCTATGTGCAACATCACATAGTTTCAAAAACTTAAATCTTAGCTCAACACAGTAAACATTTGATACCCTGGCAAACGAGTATTTGCTACCAAAAATATACATGTCATCCAGCCTAATCTAAGACGTTTGAACAATGCTGGATTTCCCAAGTGCCTGAGTTCCCATGATTAATAGACCACTAAAGGGTTAGGGCCTGACCTGAACTAAGGCAACTCTGACTCCTACGTCTTCAAGAGCATGGCTTATACACAGACACGGGCCTTGACCTTGCGGTTCCTCGGATGTAACTGAGCGGGAAACATGTTCAAAAGATGATTGTTTTATCATGTCACATCACATGCACTAACAGTGCATAGAGTAAGAGGGCCCGACCTCACAAACAGGGATAATGGATCCCAAGCCCGTAGGCCTTAGCTGTATGTCTCATCAATCTCAATAACAAAAAATTCCAAGAAAATAAGGGAATATCTATTAGGTAAGGTATTTTCACATCTATAACTATCAGGTATGTCAATGATAATTTCAACTCATAATTAGCCACTCACTAAAATTTATTGAGCAAGTTATTTTCCCTGATTTTGTCCAGTCTCTCTAACTCAAGAGTAGGCAGGGTGTTATCGGTAAAATTTCCGGCGTCTTCTTTCTTCTTTTTTATTTTTTGCAGTTTGTTATTTGGCTAGAAAAGGCCACAGATTCATGATCACACCCACTGAAAATGTTCCATCATCCCCCACATTCCAAATAACCCTAATAAACAAACAACAACTGCTTACGTGGAAAAGATGAGTATTAAATAACATCAATGCCATCACACAAGCTTTTCGATCAGAACTCGGTATCTCATAACTTTGATCATGAGTTCAAATCACAGTGAACTTGTATGTTCACATGTGGGAAGAAAATAACGAATTTTAAAAAATTATTAAAAGGATGTCAAATGTACTTAATCAGATATACAACAGCTGGTTCGACATATTTCTATGACCAATCTCTAAATATTGATAACAGTAAACAAAGTTTGCATAAAATAATGCCATTTCAACTACATTTAAATACAGAATAGAAGTTTATAACCATTAGTAACACGCTCAATCACATTTCTGCGGCAAAAGATTTGCCACAGCCGCAGGTCTGGGTGGCATTTGGATTCTTGAAATTAAATCCTCCTCCAATTAGTGCATCACTGTAGTCCAGTTGCATACCGAAAATAAAAAGAAGACTCTTTGGATCACAAACTGCATGGCCGAGCATAGAAGTAGAATTTGAGCACAGAAGATGAAAAACGAAACCACATTATGCAATATGTCACAACTAATAAAACATAATAGAAAGAGCTAATTGCATGAAAATTTCGTGCTGTAACATGCAACAACAATTATGGCCAAATAGCGATCGTTTTTTTAAAGGGTATTCCTCAACTGGATCAAATTTAAAGTTAAGTTTGTATTCCCATGAAGCACGATAACGAACAATATCAAAGATGATAAAGATAGATGGAAAAGAATGGGTGCATTTTTACAACATGTCATCTGAAGGAATCAATTGCCGATATGAAATCAATGGCAAACTGGAAAAAACATGATGACAATATTAACTACCCTATGTGAATAGGAACCCTATGTTTTGAGAAGTACTCTAGATTTTAGATTGAGAATTTTGGCCACAGATGGATTTCCTTTCCATCATGTCTGATTCGGTAAATAAATCAATCAAAATGACCGCAAGCAATCAACATTTGCACTTGCAAAAAGAACAATCCTAATTAACACAAATTGGAAAGCTCGCACGAACAAATTAACCACTTATTATATCATGAACAGAGATTGACAAAAGGGTGTCCCTGAAAATATTATAATACATGACAAAAGTGATCAGACCCAAAAACTCTCTTATATATGCTACTAATCTGTGCTTTAAATAATCAAATAAAGAAGTAGCTAAAAAATATTTTAAATGTGAAAAGAACATGCAATAATACCTATACTGAAACCATCATACTCCATTACAGAATCATCAGTTCTAGAATTCTCTTTGCTTTCGAATTCCATAGTATATGACAAGCCAGAACATCCACCTTGTTTGACACCAATTCTTAAACGCAGATCTTCGCTCCTGTCTGATCTCATCTTGTTTAAATGCTTTTGAGCATTTTCAGTCAAAGCAATAGCAGGTGCCATACCACCGCTAACAGGTGGTGCTACGACAAACACAAAAGGTTATTATAATAGTATACCCCAAAAAAAAGGTATAATTGACAAAATCCAAACCAAGCAGAATAGCAAACTAAGAATAATTTATTCCTGAAGCATTATTTAAAAGGTCATTAAATCCTAGCAAACTTAATAGAATCACGTTAAGTTGCTTCTCAAAAAATTTCAGGTGAACAGACCACTATGATTATTTTCACTATTGTGCATTATCAGTCTCACCATCGCACGTAAAGAGAGGAAATTTCAATATTTTTGTGCACGCTTGTGTCCTTGATATGGAAATGACTAGAACAAAAAAAATGACGCAAATGAGGTGAGAAACATGGAAAAAAAAATTCTCATACTGCTTTATGTGATTATATTTCAACCAATGCTAGGCTTCATTCAATTTGCATTTGGTTCTTTAAGCATTTATAAGTGAAAAGAATTTTCATCTTTCAGGGGAAAATCATACCAAGAATCAGAAATTAAATTTCGAATATTTTGTAAAAGAACAGAAAATAGGGCTTGAAGGAATAATTGCATCATGAATTATAACAGCCAAGCTTTTCATCAATGGAGATATTGTTCAAGAACCGATACAATTGTACAACAAGTTACATTTCAATCCCAAATTTTAACAAAATACATATCAAACAAAGGCAAGAATTAACAGATATGCAATGTTTTACGACAGCCTCTGAATTTTACAACTGCTCATCACTAAAAAGGTAAATATAAAGCTATTACCTAACATTTATTTCAATACCCTTAGTCTGGCTCTCCTCAACAATCCTAAAAATTTAAAATTTGTTTATAAGGATTGAATCGTCTGCTCTTGCATCAAACAAGCACAATCCGAGTCTTATTACTTTCGTATTATTACATTAAATTATCCCACAAAATCAAAGCTGGAAACTCCAATAAATTTCAATAATCAACCCCAAAAAAAAAATTCGATTGAGCCCAAATGTTTAAAGAGATTACCTTCCACAGAGGCTGACCGAATGGATAAAAGGGGCTTCTTTCCATTGAGAGACGCTGGCGAAAATTGAAAAGACACATTAGAAATCGACGAAAATGAAGATCTTTGAATCGAAACAGAAGATTTTGAGAGCCCGTAAACAGATTGCGGAGAGCAAAAAGATCCAGAGAAAGCCATATTTTCTTGGGTTCCAACACCTAAATGAAACTCCAGAATCAAGAATCGAAGGAAGATATCCTTTGAGAGCTGCTGTATTTTGACTAGCTAGGTGTGTCGTACAATGTAGACTGGTCTTTTGATTTTGTCTTCCATTTTAAAAAAAATTGAGGCTTATTTCTTTCATAAATCCATATAAAATAATAACAATAATAATATTTATAATTTATAATAACAGTAGCCACAAGAAACTAGATATTTTTTGCTCGACGAAATTTGCAAGTTCCATGAATCTGGTTCCCTTCCAAAAAAAAATAATAACACATCATCTTTTGAAATTAAAATTTGTTCCAAGTTAGGTACCAAATTTAGTCGTTTTTTAAAAAACAAAAATTTGTGTGAGACGGTTTCACTGGTCGTATTTTGTGAGACAAATATCTTATTTGGATCATTCATGACAAAATATTACTTTTTATGTTAAGAGTATTGTTTTTTATTGTGTATCGATAGGGTTGACTCGTCTCACAGATAAAGATTCGTGAGACCGTCTCACAAAAAACCTACTCTTTTTTTTAAAAAAAAAGTAAGATTATGTTCAATTTTTTTTCCCTCACTAACAAGAGTTCTTCAGACCTACACTTTTGACAATTTTTTTATTATTAGTAATATGTTTGATTTGGTGGTGCAGACAAAAATATAAAATGTAGCATTAAATTTGATAATGAGTAAGAACGGATAACCGACCTAAATTCAATATGTTTGGTTCGGGTTTATGTAATTTTAAATGGATATGGATTGGAACAAATATTCAGTAAGTAATTGTTTGTAGGAGTTATAAAGCAACATAATCTAACTTAAGAAATCAAAACCCAAAATTGAATACTTAATGAACCAAAATACAAAATTAGCAAAAAAATTACATGACTATTTTGGCATGGTGATTTTTCTTTTTGACTTTCGTACTAATAATCTTGTAATCTAATATACGTAATATGTAGAGAGGAATTATCATCTCGTGCTCCATCTATAACAATTGGATCCTGTCGAAATTTGGATCACAATCCGATCGAAACATCGGAAAATTAATGGATTCTACCCCAAACAAGAGCCTGATCTTCCCCTTGTTTATCCTCTCACTTCACCTCATAATACAATCACATGGAGTTACATCATCTCAGGATGTTCAAAAGTTCATGAAAGGGTACGCGGTACATGTTGTGAATAACCTTCCGAGCACCCCTACGCTGTTCATCCATTGTGCCTCCAAAGACGATGATCTTGGAAATCATACACTTAACTCGAACGAGGAATTCACCTGGAATTTTCACATGAACTTTTGGCAGACCACGAAGTTTTTTTGTCGATTTCGATGGGATAATAGAGATATATAGCTCATGATGTTTTTAATTGGAAGCTTTCTTCGTCATGTGAATTTGATCACCATCAAGCAGAAGGAAATATTTGCTACTGGTCTGTGAGGCTTGATGGCTTCTATCTTGGCAATCAAATTCCTCCTCAAAGTGTGATGAAAATATACGATTGGTTTCCGTAACATGCATTGTTTTTGTTTCGTGACAAATATAGATATATGAGACCATAATAAAACTAATATGCATGGACAAGCATGTTGTATCATCGTACGTGTACTAGCAAATTTAAAAACTTTAATTGAAACTAAATAAATTATTTGAAAAGGGCTTTATTTTTTTCCCCAAAAGAATCGATTTTAGAGAGTCTTGTCCCCTTTTTTTATGCGTGTTGCTTCATACTTGTAAGTTTGAGATGTTAATAACCAGGCGGAGCGAGTCACGAGTCACCCCTTTCAATAATTATAGCAACCTATGAGATCGCCATATAAATTAAAGAAGTAGGTAGACTTAAAGTTTTATTTATTTCTTTTTTTTTTTCAAGCATATAACTATCTTTATTTATTTAAGTAGAATCCACATAATAATCTTTTTTAGCTTTAAAATAATAAATTATACAAATTTCAATGAACTTTTGCTATTTTGTAAATCTCCAAAATTCAGTTAAATTGAACTTGGATCAAATGATTTACTTTGGGGGTGGATGGATTTCAAATTACATTGATGTTATGTATTTGAAACCCACAATTATTACTTTTAAAATTGTATAATTCTACATATAGTAGATATGAAATCCACTTGAATTTTTGTCCATTCAAATAAGATAAAGAATTTGATCAAATTCACTTGCATTTTGTTCATTCAAATAAATTAAAGAATTTGAAATCATTGTATTGAAATACACCATCTTAAATCCATCAATTCAAGCACAACATTAGGTTGCGCTTGGATGAAAGGATTTTGAAGCTATAAATTCCAAATATATGGATTTTAGTTTCATTTGCTTGTTTGGATGAATATATATAGAGAGAATTTCAAATTCATTATTCAAACCTTTATTCAAATCAAAGTCTTCTTTCTAAATCAAATTCATCAACTTAACCGCACCCTTAAAGATTTACTTAAAATTAAGCAAGACGCACATTAATTTTAATTTTTTTAAGTTTTTTGTGGAAGCAATTGAGCTCAATATTGTTGTTTGGATGGTTAAATTTCAACAAACTAAGTTTCTTTGATCTTGATCATTTGTGTTGTTATTGAGAGGTTTAAAAATGATGAGATTATGATGTTTAATCAACTCTTCAGTTTGTTTTCGAAATTATTGATTTATTTTGGAAACTTTGATAACCTAAGAGATTATGGTATCAAATTTGAAAATTATTGGTATTTTTAAAAAATATATATATAATTTAAGTACGTCATTTCTGTATTGGAATTTTATGAATAAAATATTGTCTTGAAAAATAGGAGCTCAAATATATTGATATAGTTGCTATGATCGCTGTGGTACAAAAATACTTTTTTAAAGAAAAGCTCTAATGGCTTATGCGGCCCTAGAGTTTGGTAAAATGCCTAAATAATAAGTGATTTTATAAATGTTAGCTTGCCTTGTACCATAGACTTACAGGAAAATTTGAAGTTAGGGAACAGAGGTAGATGAGATCCTATCTATATAGACACTATTCTTATTTCATTTCAATGGGTAAGCTCTTGCCACACATACAATTTCACAAAAAAAAGTGGGGTCCTATATATGCATGGACAAATCTTGGTCATCCATCCTATCATGAGACAATGCCCACATGGGTAGGATGAAACAAACCGGGACAGGGTGCCTATAATTTTTTTTCTTTTATCTTAGTGGCGAGCTAAGTTTAGGTTTTAAGTGGTTAAAAATGTATGATTTTTTGTTGATGACGGGTGAATCCACAATTGCTACTTTTCGATGTGTAATAAGTAAATCTTTGATTTAATGCAGTAGCCTTGAATGAATAATGATTGACAAGGGGAGTAGTATAGATTCGAACATCATCTTATGTTACGATCAATTGATATAAGATAGATAAAATTTCTTGCATAATTTGAATGTGTGGAAAAATGATCGATTATATAAGAATGTGCTTTATTTTGTCATTTTACACCTTAAAAGAGAACAATGCATGATTTATGTTGAACACATTCTCCAAAATCATGAACAATCTTTGAATTACACTTCGATAGTAACATTCGACCATGGCCCCATGTGATGTATTATAAATAATGTAAAAGAACTACTAATTGTCGTGCATATTGTCATGCTTGTAAAAATATGACACTCACATATTATATGTATGTACTAATTGACTCCTTTGTTGGTAACCAAAGGATGGTGGTAACCTCATAACATACATTATTGGCCAATGGTGATGGCAAAGAGAGGCCCCAAACACTTCTAGAAAGTTTTGGGCATGAGTGTCAACTATTTTGGTGTTTAGGACCAAGTTCTGTTTCGAATGAAATGTTATTTAAATATGATTAAGATGTTATTAAATGATCAAGTTGAGCAATTTAGGATCAGTGAGTTCGGAACCACCGAACTGAGATTGAAGCTTCCGAAGTCAGTTCGGAACATCTGAACCTGGCTAGCTAGCAAGACAAACTGTATGTTAAAAGTGCGTTGACACGTAGTAGCTCGGACCTACTGAACCCAAGATCAGATCTTCAAACTCACACATACAACTAAGAGTCAAAACAAGCATGATACACCACAACAACAGCAGTTCGACTGCGGACCATACGAACTTCATAATTTGATAAGAATTTGAAGTCGATTCTCTATATTTCAGTCTATTTGAGTGTTTCCTATCCATATTATCGAGGCCCAGCAAGTAGCAAAGTGCTTACGAAGTTGCATCAGAGCTAGGCTTCAAGTTGCGGGAATTTCGACTTCAGTGAGCTATCGAAGGATGTAGGTATAGCTTCACAGCCTTAGTACATCAATGGGCTGTCGATCGACGACGTAGACATAACTAGGTTCAAGTTGCTTAGTATTTCTAGACCAGAGTTCTGAAATATGTAATGTATTGACTGAGATGGTTGGCATATTATACATTCTTCTTATATATGCATTTTACTTGATATTCTTTGCAATGATTATGCCATGATATTATGTTGCATTACATTATCACGTTGAACCAGCATCCTTTGAGATACAATGTAGTATGGGGTTGCTCGGCCATTTTCTTTCATGGACGGATGGGCATCGAGAGTCACGGTGGCCGACGAGTCGAGCAGGGCTCTGAGGACCCGGGATATTCTAGTTTCACTCTTGAGAGTAGTGTGTTAACGAACTCTCATTTTAACTGCTACACAGGATGGTGCTCAGACCAGACTGCGCATGGTGATGATCCAATTTTGATCCCATATATCTAGTACATGTTTCATGCATTTGCATATAGGTCTGTCTAGTACATTTTCAAAGCGCTTGTTGATTTATCAAAAGATATAGCTAGTAGTAATTGTGTAACTCAAATTTTTAAACGCACAAACATCTCAGCAACATGGTTCGATCGCTCTACCAATCAGAACAATTATTGCACCCAACAATATCCCTCCAATAATTGCACTCCTTGTGATCAACGGGAATCGAACCGTGTCTGCTCTGACACTTGTAGGATAACGCTGCCGCTGTTACCAAAAGTTATGACTAGTCGTAATGGTGCAACTAATCTTTTAAACGCACAACAGCCAAACACCAGATTCGATCGCTATAGAATCCGATGTACATTAGTTAACAATATATATAAAAAAAACTTACTAGTATAATGTTCAAGAATTCGGTATCCGATTACATTAATAATAGCGGTTACACTCGTCATAAAAAAAAATATATGTTTATAATATAATATATATTATAATAAATACACGACTATATATATATATATAAACAATATATATATATATTATATATATATCTTATATCATATAAAATAATAATATATGTTTAATGAGTTTTACACAAAAAACACGACCTTTTATTATTATAATATATATAAATCATAGCTTCTCTCTTTGTCTATATAAGTGGGGCACCGCATGCTTTTGGCATAAGATAAATTGAAGAAAAGAAAACAAAGAAAAAAGCAAAATGGTAAATTCCGAAGCTCCGGCTCTTTGGAACCACCCAGCGGGCCCGAAGACGATCCACTTCTGGGCTCCGACGTTCAAGTGGGGCCTCAGCATAGCCAACGTATCCGACTTCTCCAAGCCGCCGGAGATGCTGTCGTATCCGCAGCAGGCGGTGATCGCTATCTCCGGCATCATCTGGTCTCGCTACTGCTTCGTCATCAAACCATGGAACTGGAATCTCTTCGGCGTCAACTCCGCCATGTCCGCCACCGGATTCTACCAGCTGTTCAGGAAGGCCACACACGACTACCAAGCATCCGCCTCCGCCGCAGGAAGCATCGCCGGCGTAGATCGGTGAATTATTATATTAATTACCTCGTGTTTGATTAGCTGTCGTGCGAAATTGAAGTTTCGTGAAAAAATATCATAATATGAAGGTTAAAATCGTCCCAATAATCGAATTAAATCAACTGCATCATTTTATGTGAATATTGTATAAATCATTCTCAGTTTTTATTGTATGGTAAATAAATTTTATATAATTGAAATTGGCAAATTTTAATGTTAATAAATTCAAGTAAATAGTAGTAGAAAGTGAAGTCGATAATTTTTTTTATTAAAAAAGTAGATAATTTTTTTTATTAAAAAAAGTAGATAATTTTTTTTCAAAGATAGAATCAGAAATTGGGCTGCCAACGATTTCTATACTATTAATTTGTGGATAAATCTAAATCTTTCTATAATTTTGAAGGGATCAACTAGGAATCTTCAACATTGTACAGCAGAATCTTTGACACCAACTACTGCTTGTTGGGTCATTTAATATCATACCTAACAAATCTGAAACATTTTTTTAAAAGCGTGAGTATAATGTGAGATCGTCTCACGGATCTTAATCTGTGAAACAGGTCAACTATACCCATATTTACAATAAAAAGTAATATTCTTAACATAAAAAGTAATAGTTTTTCATTGATTACCCAAATAAGATATCAGTCTCGCAAATACGACATGTGAGACCATCTCACATAAATTTTGTTTTTTTAAAAAAGGTAAATCGTCCTTAGTTTGCACCAATATCTTTTGGGTTTCGTCATTACGTTAACTTCATGTTTATTTAACTTTTAGTTTTATTTAGTTAGAGTGTTGATGTCTATAACATTATTCATCCATTATTTTTGATATCACGTCAGTATTCACGTTAAATAATAAGATTAGAAATTTAGAAAATAATGCAAATTTTCTGTACTCGGATCCAAGATGGATAATTAATGGATTAAATTCAAAATAGAATAACTTAAAATGAGAAATTGACTAGTTTTTTCTACATATTAAGGAAATTAGATTTCACATGGTTATTTTTTATAACAAAATTAAGTAATAATAATATAATCTAATATCTATATTATATAATATGACAAAAACTTGTGTGAGTCGGTCTCACAGGTCGTATTTGTAAGATGGATCTCTTATTTGGGTCAACTATGAAAAAGTATTATTTTTTATGCTAAGAGTATTACTTTTTATTGTGAATATGGGTAGGGTTGACATGTCTCACAGCACTACAAGAAATTTGATCAATAATGACAAAAAAATAATGAGGGTACACAAAAGTGGTCATTACAAGAGTTTTTTTAATAAAAAAATCGCTAAATATAGCGACGGAAGGTGTTATCAAAACCGTCGCATCTATAAACATTAGCGACGGTAAATGAACACCGTCGCAAATATAGCAATGGTTTTTCAAAGCTGTCGCTAAATATAGCGACGGTTTTTCAAAGCTGTCAATAAATATAGCGACGGTTTGACTTTAATCTGTCGCAAAATTTAAATTAGCGACAGTCGAATAATAACCATCGCTAAAATGAGCGACGTTTTTTAAATTTGCGACATTATTTTGTCAAACCGTTGCTACTAGCGACGGTTTAACCAAAAACCGTTGCACCATTTCTATAAATACCGCCATTTCCCTCTACAACACTTCACAACACTTAAAAATTTTCTTTCTCACACAAATTTACCTCTTCACAAAACACTTAAAATTTTTCTCTATTACACAATTTTACCATATCACTTTAATTTTTTTTCACCACTTAATAACACTTAAAATTTTTTACTTTTACATAATTTTACTACTTAACAATACTTAAAATTTTCTTTTTTACAAAATTTTAGTTTCTATTTTTTGTTTTATTAGATTTATTAAATTAATAAAATTATTATTTTTTATTTTACGAAACAAATTAGCGACGGATAACATAAACAAAACCGTTGCGAAAATTAGCGACGGATTATAAAACTGTCGCTTATTTGGCGACGGATTAGAAATCCGTCGCTACCTTTAGTGACGGGACCTCATTCCCCTCATTAATAACCTTTACCTACGAGGGCAATAACGACGGTCCATGACGGGAAATTTCCCGTCATTAAAAGTATTTAATGACGGGATTTGATTATGTAGTGATGGATGATATTTCCCGTCACTAAAGGTCCATTTTCTTGTAGTGCAGATTAAAATATGTGAGACGGTCTCGCATGAGACCCACTTATACAATATTATAAACGACGAACTGATTTGATATGTCAACGTGGTATCAAAATATTTTTCCAATGTTGCCCCTCATATTACATGTCGTGTAACCTTCATTGGCTTTTAGGATTGGGCAAATTTATCACTAATGTCCCCACCCACCCCCCACCCAACCTCTTGAAAATGATACAAATCTACACACTTAATTAGGTATACATTTCATTCGATTTGTGGAAACAATTTGCCACGACAAAACAACCATATATAAGGTACAAAAAATCCGCCAATATATTTTACATCTCCAAGAAAATTATTTCTTGCTGTCATGACAAAACAATTACTAAAAAGTTTCTACCAAGTGCCGATTACTTATGACTTATCTGATATCGTTAAAATCTCAATTTCAAGATCAAATATCGAGTACGAGATTCAATTATAACAGTCTTTCTTACTCGCATGTCCAGGTGTCCTAAGCTCTCAAACTACATATGTTTTCCTAAAATGCTCAACTTATATGTCAGTTGCAAAATCAACTGCTGAAAAGCAAGACATATTAATATAAATACTTTATATATAGAATATCTATCCCTAAATAATTTGATTAAATTGAAAAGGATTTTGAATTATTGTTGGGATTGGATTCAATTTGTGGATAGTGATTTATTATTTGGGTTTTAGTTTGACATTTTATTTGGGCTTTGGTAGATTTATATATGGGCTTCCCTTTAAATAAATGAACTTCCGTGCAAACATTTTTACTGGACTTCAGATTAGAATAACAAATATGACAGATAACTCAGTCTTCCAATTATTAATAAATACTTGTAATTCTTATGTTGAAATGTGCTATTTTTTAAATTTAAAATGATGTAATTTTTTTGTGAAATGGGTTAATATTTTCATTTGAAGATTAATTTATTTTAGTGAGTTAATCAGACCAATTTTAATTAGTATTAGAGAGATTCTTTATATAATAATATTAAATATAAATATTATTATTATTATTATTATTAGAGTATAAATAATAAAGATATATTTACTATTTGGATGAAAAGGAAAATAAAACCATCAAAATTTATGAATTTAAAATTAGCCATAGAAATAATTAGGGTGCTTTCCATCTAAAACGATATCTGAGTATACGCAGCATGCTCCAAAGTTGGATCTCACTGCACAGAGGGAAAAAAAATTAATATTGATAGTTAATGTTTCATATATCTGTCCTTTTAATTTCTTGATAACATGTCCCCTCGATGAGGTTCTTTTAAGCATGTAAGAGTAAGGATAACAATGAGTTTGAATTTGGGTGAGATTTCATATCTTTTTATTCATTTCCATTTATTATATCTATCATCATCTTCATACTAGTCGAATCAAGTATCATATTACAGCCTACAATTATATTTTCAAATTTTAATTATTTCGATGAAACTATGCATATTTACCAAATTATGATCAAGAGAAAAAATTAAAGATAAAAAAATATTATCAAACTAAACATCCCAGAAGAAATAAAAAAAAATATAAATAATTCATCTCAACACCATTATCTTACGAAAATAATATTAGATATATAATAATAATTTTATTCATTTCACCAAACTATCATCATTCATCAAAAGTTTATTAGAATTAACATTTCTTATATATATAAATTGTTTTAATCATTTGTCATATTGACATATAATTTATTGTCGATTTTTTTTTAAAACATAGATGAATATAAAGTTTTCAATATACATTTATTGTATTTTATTTAGGTATGGTGTTTAGTACGTTTAATTTATAATAATTCGTTAAAATGAAACTTGTTTGAGTTATAACACGATTTTGAGCATCAAGTGTAACAAATTATTTGTCCCTTCTTGAAATAATCGAGTACAAAAAATCTCTCCATACCCTCCTTTATTCAAGTCTAGTATCGAATTTTCAAACAGGTTAAAGTGGAAATCATCTTCCTAAGATACAAAACTGGAGTTTGATTAATTGAATCGAAGACCATGCACGTGTAAAAGACACAAATAAACGTGTCGTATTATAGATAACATTTATATAAACTAATTTCAAAAGATCATACCCTATTTTACAAAAATATTATAATTAATTTGACACTTCAAGCTACTTAAAAATATATATTTATTCACTAAATCAAATTTTCAAACAAATATATATATTTTTTAAAAACAATAATGAAATTGTAATTAAATGTGCTCTAATTAAAGTCAGAGAACATCAATATAATAATTTCATGATATCAACATACTAAATTTTAGTTTTATTTATTTAATTTTTATAATTGTTGGTGATATTATTGTTTTTTAAATAAAGATAAAAAGTTTAAGTGACTAAAAGAATAACATAATAGAGGAAAGGCAAAAACTTGTGTGAGACGGTCTCACGGGTCAAATTTTGTGAGACGGATCTTTATATGGGTAATCCATGAAATAGTATTGCTTTTTATGCTAAGAGTACTACTTTTTATGGTGAATATGAGTAGGGTTGACCCGTCTCACAGATTGAGATCCGTGAGACGATCTCACATGAGACCTACTCTAGAGGAAATATATTGAGTGCTCGACTTTTAAACATAAAATGTAGCCACCCTAAAAACATAATTGACGATTCCTGCTAACCCTTGATTATGTTTGATCCTTATCAAAATCTTAAATTCAAATATATCATAAGAATGTATTCTAGATACGTACAATCGAACTTTCACCAAATCTATACAAAAATGAACATATAATATCAAAGAATAAGTCTCTTGTGAGACAGTCTCACGAATCTTTATCTGTGAAACGGGTCAATCCTACCGATATTAACAATAAAAAGTAATATTCATAACATAAAAAGTGATATTTTTTTCATTGATAACCTAAATAAAAGATTCGTCTCACAAAATACGACTCGTGAGACCGTCTCACAAATTTTTGACAATACCCAAATATAACCCTGTGTGATATTATCAGGATATTAACCAAAAATATTTGTAACATCATATGTCTTGTATCCTTGAATAATGACTAAGAGAACATTGATTTGAGATTCATATGTTCAGTTTTTTTATAATAATGTGAAAAAAAAATACATGACTAAAATCTTTAATAATATAAAAATAGTATAAATATAAATATAAATATAAGATACAAAAATATGTGACTAAGAGAATATTAAACTTTTACGCTGCGTTTGGTTTGGAAGATTAGGTATGTTTATTTTTTTTAATCAACATAATCACTTGTTTGGTACGTTTTTTATTTAATCAAGCCAATCCCTCATATAAATGACTAAGTTATATTAGGTAGATTAAAATAATACCTCCTCATACCCTAAGATTATTTATCTCACTCTTAATCATCTTATTTTTCCAATTTTACCCTTCTCCTAAATCCAAACTCACCACCACTTCCTTCCATCGACCGCCCACCGACAACCCTCGCGCCGGCCACCGCCAACCGCCGCCGTTTCCGACCGTCCACCGTCAGCCACTGACCTCCGCACGCCGCTTTCGATCGACCGCCGCCGCTTCCGATCGACAACCGCCGATCTTCGCCTCTGATCGCCGCCACAACCGACGACGAAAAAATAGAAGGATAATTTTGTCAATTAATCAAAAAATGATTAATTATCTCATTCTTAACCATCATATCAAACATAATTGATACCCCTGTAAGAGCCCGGGTCATGGATGACCCGGAATATCAAATGGATTCCCAAAACCGAGTGAGTCTGCAGATGGATTCTTCTGGAGCCGGGCAGGAGAAAGCCCATGCTCTACTCTCCGGGCAGTCATAGGCCCGGTCTCTTGTAATCTCCCGGGAACTTTCTACCCGGGCCACCTCGATATGAGCACCGCACTCGAGTATACTAGCAGAATAGGGTGTGGGTGACTGCCCTATCTCTGACACCAGGCCGATGGGTTGACAAAATCAGATAGACGGGATGTCACTAGTATATGAATTGACGTATTAGGATATAGGGTACAGTCAGCCGCTCTACTATAATTGGTAGGTAGCACGGAGAACGAGGTCATCATTACTTTTTCTACTATAAATATCAGGTTCTCTCTTTACATTTATATTCATTCATTCACACCAATATCACAGCCATCACTTGGCTACATTGGTTTTATTGCTTGAGTACTCTGCTGACTTAAGCATCGGAGTGGTCACGCCGGACACCCCTCCGGCGCCCATTCACGAGTTCCTTTCCTTGTTTACAGGTTACAGCTGAGGTCATATTGCAGAGATATATCTTCATCACAAATATAGTCCTTGCTCAGTTTCCTTCATTATAAATTATTGATTCGATCCGGTGGAGCACCCGACCCCGCTCACCCATTTCGCCCGGATCGCATCATTGGCGCCGTCTATGGGAAAGTGAGTTCAAGACGTAGATATGGTTTCCATTCAGAACTCAAGTCCGACCAGCTCGGCACTCAGATTTTATGTGGGTTTTATACGGGCTCAAAGCTCAGCAGCTATCCCGGATTGGCATGGAAGAACATTTTCTATGCACTCATTAGCATACAGCTATATTAGTCACCTAATTTAGCTCAACCAGAGAAGTTCCACTCTACCGAAAATGAATTTGGATTCAATATTTCCAGGTTAGTAATTTGGTTTTAAACTAATATAGCAGGAGAAGCAAAATCTTGAAAGTCCGGGAGACACGAGGCCCCGACACTATATCTTAAGTCCGGGAGGTATGAGGCCCCGACATCCTATTTTAAGTCCAGGGATCCGTACCCTGGCTCGGGACTCCGTACCTCGACCATTTATGAAGGTCCAGGCTCCGCACCCTGGTTATCTATTAAGTCCAGGGATCCGTACCCTGGCTCGGGGCTCCGTACCTCGACCATTTATGAAGGCCAGGGCTCCGCACCCTGGTTATCTATTAAGTCCAGGGATCCGTACCCTGGCTCGGGGCTCCGTACCTCGACCATTTATGAAGGCCAGGGCTCCGCACCCTGGTTATCTATTAAGCCCAGGGATCCGTACCCTGGCTCGGGGATCCGTACCTCGACCATTTATGAAGACCAGGGCTCCGCACCCTGTTTATCTATTAAGCCCAGGGATCCGTACCCTGGCTCGGGGCTCCGTACCTCGACCATTTATGAAGGCCAGGGCTCCGCACCCTGGTTATCTATTAAGTCCAGGGATCCGTACCCTGGCTCGGGGCTCCATACCTCGACCATTTATGAAGGCCAGGGCTCCGCACCCTGGTTATCTATTAAGCCCAGGGATCCGTACCCTGGCTCGAGGCTCCGTACCTCGATCATTTATGAAGGCCAAGGCTCCGCACCTTGGTTATTTAGAAGCCCAGGGTTCTCAAACCTGGCTCGGGGCTCCGCACCTCGACCACTCCCAAGTCCTGGGACATGCTCCCCGGCCCAAGGCTCCGCATCTTGGTTATTTAGAAGCTCATGGTTCTCAAATCTGGCTCGGAGCTCCGCACCTCGACCACTCCCAAGTCCTGGGACATGCTCCCCGGCCCAAGGCTCCTCATCTTGGTTATTTAGAAGCCCAGGGTTCTCAAACCTGTCTCGGGGCTCCGCAACTCGACCATTCCTAAGTCCGGGAGATATGAGGCTCCGACAATCTATTTTAAAGTCCATGAGACACGAGACTCTGGCATCTTATCTCAAGTCCGTGAGACACGAGACTCCGACATCTTATCTCAAGTCCATGAGATACGAGACTCCGGCATTTCATCTCATTTCTAGGAGACATGAAGCCCCGATGCTTTTATAGAACAAGATTGATTATCTCTTTGGGAATCCAAGCATGACTGATTGGGACAGCGAGTATGACTCTAGCCCGACTATTTAAGGGATGTGTGATGATACCCTTGTAAGAGCCCGGGTCATGGATGACCCGGAATATCAAATGGATTCCCAAAACCGAGTGAGTCTGCAGATGGATTCTTCTGGAGCCGGACAGGTGAAGGCCCATGCTCTACTCTCCGGGCAGTCATAGGCCCGGGCTCTTGTAATCTCCCGGGAACTTTCTACCCGGGCCACCTCGATATGAGCACCGCACTCAAGTATACTAGCAGAATAGGGTGTGGGTGACTGCCCTATCTCTGACACCAGGCCGATGGGTTGACAAAATCAGATAGACGGGATGTGACTAGTATATGAATTGACATATCAGGATATAGGGTACAGTCAGCCGCCCTACTATAATTAGTAGGTAGCACGGAGAACGAGATCATCATTACTTTTTCTACTATAAATATCAGGTTCTCTCTTTACATTTATATTCATTCATTCACACCAATATCATAGCCATCACTTGGCTACATTGGTTTTATTGCTTGAGTACTCTGCGGACTGAAGCATCGGAGTGGTCACGCCGGACACTCCTCCGGCGCCCATTCACGAGTTCCTTTTCTTGTTTACATGTTACAGCTGAGGTCATATTGCAGAGATATATCTTCATCACAGATATAGTCCTTGCTCAGTTTCCTTCATTATAAATTATTGATTCGATTCGGTGGAGCACCCGACCCAGCTCACCCATTTCATCCGGATCGCATCAATAATATTATTTTATCATTATACATTATATTTCTACAACAATTAATCGTTCTTTTTATTATTTCTGTCTTAATCATTTCATTTATAAAATATAGTAATTTTAATGCACATGGATGACTTGTAATCGTATCTTATAACTATGCAACACAATTAGATCTAAGATAAAACGGGAATACAATCATTCACTTTGTTTTTTTTCCAAAAACGATTAAAGGAAACAAAAAATTAAGGGATTTCCTATCGACCATTTTAAGCTTATTTCGAAATTTCCCTATATATATAGTGGCCCTTTCAGCTTCTATAAAAACTCACCGGTTTCCTACTACGCCCTTTGTCCTTAGTTTTCGCACTTCGTACGCTCGTTATCTTCTTCTTCGGGCTATATCAAGGATTTTACGATGGCTATCGAAGATTCCAGCTGGTGGATTTACGCTCTTCCTACTTTATTGGCTCGGAAGCCCTTCTTGATCAGTCTCTCATATGTTATATTGCTCTGTGTTTTCTGTCTCTGTGTGTTCTTACGTGGGCCTTTACTCCCGGTGGAGTAGCTTGGAAGAATGGAAGGAACAGATATGGCGCCGCCCCGATTCCCGGGCCGCGAGGGCTTCCGGTCTTCGGGAGCTTATTCACTCTAAGCCGGGGGTTGGCTCACCGTTCTTTAGCTGCCATGGCTTCAGCTTGTGAAGCTAAGAATCTTATGGCTTTCAGCCTCGGCTCGACGCCGGTTGTGGTGGCTTCCGACCCTGCTGTAGCCAAAGAAATATTGACCTCTCCCCACTTCGCAGATCGTCCGATCAAGCAGTCAGCTCGGAGCCTCATGTTCAGTAGGGCCATCGGTTTCGCTCCCAACGGCACTTATTGGCGTCTCCTCCGCCGCATCGCCTCCTCCCACCTCTTCGCTCCACGGAGGATTGCGGCGCATGAACCCGGCCGCCAACTCGATTGTGCCACGATGTTGGAAAATATTGCCACCGAGCAAACCCTAAACGGCAGTGTATGTTTGAGGAAGCATTTGCAGGCTGCCGCGTTGAACAACATAATGGGCAGTGTTTTCGGTAAGCGTTACGACTTTACGCGGGATACCGAAGAGTTGAGGGAGCTCAAAAGAATGGTGAGAGAAGGGTTTGAGTTATTGGGCGCTTTCAATTGGTCTGATCATCTTCCTTGGCTCTCGAATGTATACGACCCTCTACGAATCGTCGCGCGCTGCGAAGCCCTCGTGCCCTGCGTCAGGAAACTTGTGAAAGGCATTATTGAAGAACATGCATTAAAATCTCAGTCTAAAGATGTTACTGATACTGCTGATTTCGTCGATATTTTGCTATCTTTGGATGGTAATGAGAAGCTTGGGGAAGATGACATGATAGCCGTTTTGTGGGTACGTTTCTTTATCCATTAATAATTGAGTTAATATTGCTATTGATTCATGCATGTTTACGTTTTGGATGGTTTTTGGAGTAATAATTGTTAAATATGTTCTGTTTTATACGTATACAGGAAATGATTTTCAGAGGAACGGATACGACAGCTTTGTTGACTGAGTGGATAATGGCAGAACTTGTGTTGCACCCTGAGGTACAACAGAAGCTGCGGGATGAACTTGACGACGCCGAACGTTGTAAACGTTGTGGGTTAACGGATGCAAACCTGGCTGCGCTGCCGTATCTTCAGGCGGTGGTGAAGGAGGCGTTAAGGATTCACCCCCCGGGGCCGCTGCTTTCCTGGGCCCGTCTCTCCACGTCGGACGTGCACCTCTCCAACGGCATGGTGATCCCCGCCAACACCACCGCCATGGTCAACATGTGGGCTATAACTCACGACTCCACCGTGTTCGAGAACCCTCTCCAATTCAAGCCGGAGAGGTTCGTACCGGAAATGGGTGGCGCCGACATCGACGTCCGCGGCGGTGATCTGAGGCTTGCCCCTTTCGGGGCCGGGAGGAGGGTGTGTCCAGGGAAGAACTTGGGGCTAACGACGGTGACGCTGTGGGTGGCGAAGCTGGTGCAGCAATTCGAGTGGGCGGCGGAGAGGTCCAATCCGGTGGACTTAGGTGAGGTGCTGAAGCTGTCGTGTGAAATGAAGTATCCTTTGTCCGCTGTTGCCAAGAAAAGGAATGTTCCATCAAATTAAGGAAAAAGGAAGAAGTGTTTTTTTTTTTATATATATTATGTATTTGTTGTGATGTCCTTTTCTTGCGTCTGGATATTTTTTGTCTGGGTTGGTGTGAGTTTTTGAATTTGATCATTTGGTGGGAAGATATTGTAGGGAAAGGGTGTCCTAGTCTAGCAAGTTAAATGGTAAGATTTGGCCTTTGTGCTAGCTAGCCTATATAGTAGGGGCATATACAAGATTGGATATGGTGGCTCTCAATTTTGATCTTGTTTTGCCTTAAGAGAGCCTTCGAATGTATTCGGATCTCATTCATGATGAAATCTAAGTTCAATCTTTTTTGTTGTCGACCTAACTTGTGTTTTGTGTTGTCCGGAAGGCAAGTATTGACGACACCAGCGCCGTTTTTGGAATGTATATTTCGTCGAGGAAACATTTACATTTATGAATGATGGTCGTGGATAGGTAGTAAGCAATTCTGGAGTCGACATATCTCCACTTCGTAGATTTTTTTACTTCTATTATGCCTTTGTTGTCTTGGTTTCCTTTTTGTTCACTTTTTCGGATGGTTTGGATTGTGAAAATTGAAGAAGTAGATTACAAAATCACGGAGGAATTTGAATTTACAATACATCTCTCCGAATCAGATCTTTACCTTTATTTAATAAAATTGGGGTTTCAAAAAATGAAAATTGTTTGACTAAATAAGTATCGTATATAATCATAAAATTTGTAGATTTAGTCTAAAATTTACAATTTTAGCTCTGTTTATTTTTTATGTACAATTAAAAAATAATTGTAAATGGTATAAAATAATAAAATTGTTGAGCAATATATAATTTTTCAAATCGAGCTATCAAAAGCGAAGGCATACGTATAGAATAATTTATTGTTCGTTTTATATGTACATCATTTAAACATTTGAAATTGTTTTTTTTTAAGATATAATCATGTGAAGAATAATTATATAAATTAATAAGTACAGGAGGTTTAATTTGAAAGCCGTGGGGAACGCGAAGAGGCAGAGAAAAGCAGACGAATATGTTAGCTGAGCAAATTTCAGGCCATCCAGTCTTTCCTTATCCCAATAAAGATTTTATATAATAATATCATTATTAATTAATAATTTTATTCTTATAATAATAAGTGGAGCCATAAATAAAGTTCAGCCTAGTCGCAAATTTTGATTTGAAGCCCTTACCAATTTTTTTTTATGATAATATCGGAATAAATAATTTATATTAATATTCGACGATGTAATTCGTTTACATTCTTATTACATAATTCTCGGTTTCCTTGTCTTCTATCCGACCACAGAAGAATCATTGGAGGATCAAAATGGATACCAAAAAATAGGTTTATAATTGTGTATTAATATCGTAAATATCACAATACCGGGTGTATTGAAAAAAATATTGATATTTTTTTATCTTTTACCATAAAAGCAACTATAACACATGGTTTGATATATAATAATGCCAAAATGATCCTACAACTTATATAATTTATGTTCACGGATCTAATCTGTGAGACGGGTCAATCCTACCAATATTTACAATAAAAAATAGGCAAAAACTTGTGTGAGACGGATATCTTATTTGGGCCATTCAAGAAAAAGTATTACTTTTATGCTAAGAGTATTAATTTTTATTGTGAATATCGGTAGGGTTGACTCGTCTCACAGATTAAGATCCGTGAGACGGTCTCAAATGAGACTCACTCTAAAAAATAATACTCTTAGCATAAAAAATAATATTTTTTCATTGATGATCCAAATAAGAGATCTGTCTCACAAATACGATCCCTGAAACCGTCTCACATAAATTTTTGCCTAAATTTAAAAACGTATATATCGAATTGGAATTTTTTTTAAAGTTCTCGAAAACAAGTATAGATAAATAAACATGGTTTATACTCTAAATCATAGTCAGATTGAAGTTTAATATATTCTTCTTCGTCTAACTCAACTTCCGTGCTGATCGAAGCAAATTCATATTTTTAAAGCGATTGAATGTGGAACTTGAGATCTCGATTAGGCATATGTTTATATATATATATATATATATATATATATATATATATATATATATTGATCGGGAATCATGACCTAATGTGAAGGTGGCGGAAGGAAGCGTGGAGTAGGCAGTAATTGCTAAGCCACCCATAACTCTGCAACTTTAAATTGCATGAAATTAGCAAAAGGTATAGGTGGATCGGAGTTAATGAATCGGGGACGTGTGGGCGTGGGTACAGTGAAATTATGAACATTTTCACGTGATTATGTTCGCCTTTTGGAACTCTGAGCTCTTGCGTTATTCTGCCACTTGGATCACAAAATTAAACCATACAAAAATACATATTTTATAACTTTTAAAAATAATAATAATATTCTCCACAATATATATGTGTTTATATATATATATATATCTATCAAAAAGTTAATTAAGTTCGTGTAGTGATTAGTGAATGTGGTTTCAATTTTGATTGAGCTTTCAATTCAAATTTTTAATATTTTTATCGAAAATTAAGACAATATTTTTACGACTGAGAATGTTTATGTTGAACGAACTAGTCTCGCATCGTTCGAAACCAATAAAACAAGATGACGAAACCTAAATATGATCTTGAAGCACCTCCAATGGGAGGTTTATTCTTGTGCCTGCATATCATGGTTCCTAAAAAGAACTACATTCAAAATTATGAGTCGAGAAAAGATTGTTTTTTAGGGTTTATGAATGTGGGGGGAGGAGGTTTAAAAAATTTGGGTTTTTAACTTTTGATCTGATGATAAATATGACAAAAATGAACCAAATTTTTTGGATTTATGACTGGAGATGCCGTAAACAGAAGTTTAGAAACTCTATCAATTTATTCAAGTGGCACGAAAAATCTGAGGACATTTAATTTCCTGTCCCAAAATATACATAGTAATTGAAGGCGGACACGATTTCCGCCCTCTTGGAAAGCAAGTAATCGACTTTTTTGGGACATTTGGCATTGAAATCGAATAATAACAAATTAATATTATAATATATATAATATTACTCTTAAATACAACAATAATTTACTCTTAAATACAACAATAATAGTTGCTGTTGAAATCGGACATGATTGTTTCTGTCGATAATTTTTGTATCGATAAAAATTTACTCTTAAATACAACAATAATAGTTGCTTCTCATTAACCTAATCAGTTTGTAATAACAAAATTACAATATATGATTTTTAATTTGTCATCTTGACAAACTAAAGCAAACAATACTATCCTTATTTTACTTCAAAAAAAAAAAAATACTATCCTTATTTGTTAAAAATCCCAATTTGAATTCCAATATAATTATTATTGATGCCTCCTTTCTATTTCCTTATTTACCAAAACTATTATATTAAGTGTTATGATAATAAGTTTTGAATTTTAAATATTCAGAATTTGAAATATTTGTAATGTATGATCAAACGTTTGTTGTTTTTTTTAATAAAAAGTTCTAGTTGCTTCAGCTATAATAATTTAAATCATATACTAACTCAAATGTCAAGTTATAAAAATAATTATTCGTCGTTTTACCAAAAACTATTAACCAAATAACCAAAATTTTAAAATTATATAACAATTCAACATCATATTTCAAATATTTTATTAATAGAAAAATTATTACACCAACAACACATGTACATATGTCCATCACTCTCGTAATCGAGTAGGTATGAACCCAATAATCTCCTCCCAATGATTTAATAAATTCACGTAATCGTTGATAAGTTTGAAGTTGCTTTCAGAATATATTTTGAAAAATTATATAATTTTGTCATATAAATTTGTTCAAACGAAAAAAGAATTAAAAAATAAAACAATTTTGAAAAGAGAAAACATTTCCGACGAGTCAAAATCAAATAAAGAAGCACGAATTTGTTGGTTTCTCATATTTTGAGAAGCCTCCATGGAGGGGCTTCTCTCCAACAAGTTTGGATGAACTGTTGTCCATATATCGAGTCTTTAATTCCATTCACCACAGTCTACAGACTCTACACACACAAAGGACAGTGATAGCTACATACCAATATGCCTTCCCAACAAATTAAAATTAAAAATAAATAATAATAATACTAAAAACAATAGCAGTAATTACGATAATTTGAATGTAATTTTTCGAAAATTTTCCAAAATAATAATACAATAGCAAAAACTTGTGTGAGACGGTCTCACGTATCGTATTTGTGAGACAGATCTCTTATTTGGGTCATCAATGAAAAAATATTACTTTTTATTATAAATATGAGTAGGATTTACTCGTTTCACATATTAAGATTCGTGAGACAGTATCATATGAGACTAGCTCTAATAAAAAACTACAAACATGATAATTCTTCAGATATGGACCGGGAGTTTGGGCCAGATCTTGATGGGCTCATCTCTGGGGTATCAATGAGATTAAACAAAGGTAAAAAAGTTTTAACTTTTTCACCAATTGTTAAAAAAAAAATTAAAATTTGTTTTATATATTGAGAGAATATGCTTGAGCAAGATTTGATGTTGCCTTAATTAATGGCAAAGAAGAGGGTTGGGCAAGCTAGAGCAAGTTGAATGCAAAATGATGAGGGTAGGCGTCCGGCAGATGTTGTAGAATCAAATGTGTGATTCTCTAATGTACTGTCACAACCATCGTACGGCTACAGTACTGCCAATGGACGGATAGGATTGGTTGCTCATCCTGTCAATCAAATTAAATCTCCTGTCAATCCTTCCAACAAAAAAAGTACATCAAACAAAAATTAGTACTGTTCCATTTTTCTATTGAAATTTTGACCTAATTCACATTCATGATGAAATTTATTATTATTACTATATTTCATTCCTAGATATTAACATAAATAATAAATAAAAATTTACACACTATTTTTAGTTTTGATATCAATTAAATGATCAGACATCAATAGATTTTCCAAGAGTAAAAGCCGATAGCAAAACAAATTAATTTTCTAAAAAAATTTATATGACATTTCAGTGACCATAATTTGATCTCTATATAATTAAAACAAAAATCGTTGTGAGATTGTATCATGATGAAAGACAAATCTTCTACTTGAGTTATTCATTAAAAAATTATTTTATTATAAATATGAACATAATTGACTTTTCTCATGAATAAAAATCTGTGAGACTGTGTCACAAGAAGCTTATTATTGAGTAAATAAATTGTTTCTCTATAACTCCTACAAACACACATAGCAAAAACTTGTATGAGACGAATATCTTATTTATGTCATCTATAAAAAACATTATTTTTTATACTAAGAATATTAATTTTTATTGTAAAATAGATATGATTGATTTGTATCTTAATCTACGAGACAGTCTCATGTTCTTAGAGTTATTATTCGAGTAAACCCTAGATTTAATTATATGATTTTTGATTTTTTTTAGGAAATAAAAAATTGGAGGTATTTTCGATTGTCAGGCTATTGAAAAGCATGTAGGGAAGCGGTAGCCGTAGGTTAAGAGTAGGGAGCAGCTTTAATCCTAAGGAGTAAATATATACATGCAGAGAGAAGTGATTGGGGGGGGTACGACCCTAACCCATGATATGAAATGTCTGCCAAAAATCTGATCAATATCTTCTTTCCATTTGGTTGTCTCATTTAAATTTTAAAAATACCAATCAAAATAAAATAATTATAATTCATGGAACTAAATAAAATAATTTGTTTGGTTTGATTATTAACAAGTTTTATTTGTTGGAAAGTAAATGATTTCTGTGTTTGAGTAATTGTATGGTTTAAGATTTTTGATTTATATGTATTATAAATATTTATTGTTTTTTGTTAAACGATATGCGGTGCTTATAATTGGTATCTAAAGTGAAATATTTTATGTTGATTCCTATGAGTTATTAAACAATACAAATTACCTACCTATGGATTGTCCCATCACCATGATCGTATTCGATGGTGACCATCGAAATGCATTATTTTTAATTATTTTATAATTTAAAATATCGAATTATACTGACGTTCTATCTATATATTTTGTTTAAACAACAGCACGCAATACGATTTTGTATATTTGATCACTTCTCAAATCTTTGAATAATTTTATTAATTAAAATATATTATTATAATAATGTATTAATTAGTATTAATTTCCATGTCTATTAAAAATTATTACTAAGAAATATTATAGAAAACATAATATGAAAAAAAAAAAAAGATATTGAAGAATCATAATAGGTCGATGATGAGTTTCCTGGGGAAGCTGATTGGAGAGAATGCAGCCCATTCACGTGGTAGGACTAATGGCTACTTTTTGACTCTGCAAATCATCGTTGAATTGTTCAGTTTACCCATGGTAGCCACGTGATTTACCCACTCACATTTTTTGGATGGATGTACTGGAACTACATGTTCACTTGGTTTTAATAACTTTATAATATATCAATAATAATTTATAAATATCATTTTTTTTAATTTATTTTTTTTATATATTGCTATTTCAATGAAACAATATTAGTGTTTAATCCATTAATATCTTAATTTAAGCAATTGTGTTAAAATATATAATATTATAAATTACTTATATGATATCAGATAATATTAATGTGATATCAAATATTATTGACATATGTTCAAAGTCACGTTGATATTTTGATAAAATACAAATTTTTTTAAAAATAAAGTTACAGTACGACCAAATTTATCAATGAGTGAGTCTTATGTGAGACCGTCTCACGGATCATAATCTGTGAGATGGGTCAACCCTACTCATATTCACAATAAAAAGTAATACTTTTAGCATAAAAAAAATACGTTTTCATGGGTGACCCAAATAAAAGATTCGTCTCGCAAATACGACCCGTAACATCGTCTCACACAAGTTTTTGTCATTTTCAAATTCCAACAATTTTTGTAACTGAGTTGACTATTTTTCTCTTTTATCTATAATAATTTTTGTGTAATGTATAATTATGTTAGAGTAATTTTTTGGGAATCAAATTAATAATTGAGTCTAATTATTTTGTTACGTTTTTCTGTATCATAAAATTAATGCTATTTTTTTTTACCAAAATTTTATCGTTCAGCGACAAAAAATTGTTATTAAAGGTCATAAATTAGTTATCAAAGAGGATTTTTACTTAAAAAATTGATACATCAATTAGATATTTAATAAGGGAACTCGAATATTGGTGGTATATTTAGGCCTCCGTTCACGCGGACCAGTTCTTAGATAGCGTGGAGGGGTGAACTCTTATTTGTTCTACAAATAATTAGTCTAACCTTCTTTAAAGAAAATTTCAGAATTGTATATTTAGCAAATTTATCGGATTTTAGCAATATTATCTCACTTTTTTCTATCATGATTTTTCATTGTAAAAAATGATTTTTTTTCTATCATAATGTATATTATGAAGGTGAATGATTATGATATCTTATCTCTTATGGATTTAAAAAACAAGTGTTTAAAATGGTTTATAATAACTTAAAAATAGATTTTTTATAACAACATATGTTAGTCATTTTCGTAAAACGAGTCCAGAGTCAAAGTAGTTGTTATATATCTTATTGAATAATTGTTAAAATTGAGATTTGGACATAACTCAACAAAAAAAGTTAACTTTAAGGGGAGGATTGTCCAAGTGCACATATGCAACTCTCAGAAATTTTATCTAACCGATATTGGACAACTAACACACCCTCTTATGCTCAAGAATGAATATTTGAAGCGTGAAGTTTACAAGTGACTCAACTATTGACAGTCCAGTCCAACACATATGATGGAATCTGAAATTTGATATCATGTAAAAATTGAGATTTATACATAAATCAACATCAAAAGCTAGTTTTGGAGAGATAATTGTTCAATTACATATATCAAATATCAGATATTTCATTCAACCGATGTATGACAACTAACAACAATCACACTTGTGTTTCTGTTGTACATCCAGCCATCCCAGCAAATAGTATAAAAGTGATTGTTCTTAGAAGATCACTTTAGATCATTTTGAATGCATGTCACCAAACAAAAGCACCGAATACTTCCGGGGAGAAGATGGAAGAATACGACGATGGAAGGATTTACAAACAAACTTAGAGACAAAACACTCGTTCCAAATGACCAAATTATGGCATTAAGACCCACTATCGATCAAGTAAGGGACCGAAATTTAAAAATGTATACATTAAAAAATTTTAAATTTTATATTATTATCCAAAAAAGGATCCCCAGAAAAGAAAATTTGTATATCTATAAAAAAAACTATGGATAAACATTCGTGCGACAAGTTGTTTGGTCAGCAAAATTGACCTAGAAAAAACAAACGTACGTGGGGGATCCAAACATATGAAATATGATCTTAAATGTTGGATTGTAGGGATAAGTGAACAGTAGAATTTAATGAGAAAGACAATGCAAGCAAGCAAGCAAGCAGCAAGCATGCATGCATGCACCCCACATATTTCAAGCTATCCCCTATCACAAATTTAATCCCTGATACCTTTCAGATTTCACATTATATTTCTGTTTGTCCCAAATCCTAATATTTATTACATGTTCGTTTGGTAGGAAGCATGGGCTTTTGTGCTCCACGTGCATTGTAAAAACTAACAAATTATTAGCCTATATTAATCAATCGAACATTGTACACATAACCGAGGAATGATTAATTAAGAATATGATAAAATTTTACTTTAAGAGAAGAATACGTACTTGTCTCGTGTGTGTGTATATATACATATGGAAAAGTTCAAATTAATTCTGTAAATAGATTTGTAGAGACTTTTAGTCCCTCAAATTGACACTTAATTTTATAGAGCATATCATATAACAATTATTGGAATCTACGTCGTCGATGTTTAGCGTCATGTCTGTATTATTATGAAAATCTGATTACAAATGATAAAAAAATAACTAATTTATTTTAGGGAAAAGTGCATTTTTTATTATCTTTGTTATTAGATTTAAGTAATTATATATTTTTTCAATTTTCGAAAATTCTAATAACTTTTTATTCGAAGTGTTGATTTGATACGGTATATATCAACACAATACTAGCTAGTGTCAAATTAGCAATATACGTCGAAAATATGACTAAAGTTGCAAAAAAATAAAATAAAGATAATAAACGAAAACTGATATTTTATAACATACAAAATCAAAATCGCAAAAAAAACAAAAAGAGAAACCTAAAGACCAAAAATATAATTTTGCCATTATAGCACTAACACCAAAATTTGCAACATTAGCACACATGATTTCTTGAAATAATCGAGTCGTGGCCTATTGTTTAAATCACATCAAAATATATAATGAGACAAATGAGAGCCCGTGCACGTATAATATATAAAGTTTTGGATTTGATAATCCCTATAAAGATGTCCTCATTTTTAAATTTTTTTTCCCCAAAATTAATAAGTATTTCATGTTTTATTACTCCAAAATTCAACTACGTGCCACGAAACCTTGATAATCTGCCTCGGCCATACTGCCGACACTCGAGAATTTCGACGAATGGTTCAGACAATAATAATATAGTATGTGACAAGTCTAATTTATCAATCAGTATCGTCCTCGTACTCAACAATCACCATCGACTACTAGTAATATTGCAATATCTCTCACAAACTTTCTATTTGCATGTAATGAAGGGTACAGATAAATTACACGAAAAATATACAAGAAGGAGAAAATTTAAAATCTTCCTCTCCGACCTCAAGCACGCAAAGCATATTTAATTTAGCTTGTCTTTATATTAATTAATTGACAAAAAAAAGGTTACAGAAGACATGGATTTGTCGTCTGGTATGAGAAGAACGGCGCCGGAATTTCTCACATATTTTATTTACTCAAAATATATAATTAATTCTGATCGGTGTGTGGTTTCTCGCTGGCATTCACTGTTTTATTGCCTTTGGTCGTGCATGGAATTATCCCATCCAAATTACTATATTATATATATCATAATAACATATATCTACTCGAAAGGTTTTTGACATAATCTCTCGTTGGTTTATATAAACGATCTTTGTCGATCACAATTAGAGGAGTTCAAGGAATCCAATAATTAAAGGAAAATCTTTGTAGAAAAAGAAAATTATATTACGATCGGTTTTTAGCCAATTTGACAATAATTTATTCAAAGTCAACCTTTGAATAAAGGCAATGTATTGGCCTTAATTAGAGAAGGAGACAATGAATCTGCGTTCGTTTGTCTTTTCCTTCCATATGAAGAGTAACAAAGGTTTTGAAGTGTGTGCTTTTTAACTTATGGTTGGAACTTGGAGCATGATTGATTAATTTTTGGGCAAGCAACTCCTATATTTCATTTCCTACCATTAATTTATTAGTTAAAAATAGATTTAAAAAATGTCATGTGTTTGATTCTATTTGTTAATATTTTCTCGGTCGAATTTATCATGTAATGTTTGTTTAATATATTTACCAGATTGACGTTATTTGCATGCTGCTGCTTAAACCTAAGATTTTATCCGTAACTACTATGAATTTTTCGTCGCCCAAAAAAGAAAGTAATGTATATCCTTTCTATATTCTTGCATTTGATACCAATATTATATTAATGATATAGATACGAGGGAAAAAAATAAAAAAAAAATTATCCCACATACCTAAATTATTGGATCTATTTGGTTCGTGACACAAGAAAAAGTGAAATTAAATTGAATTAATTATCAATTTACCTAAATAACCAAATTGCATCTATTACTTGGTCAATGAAACTTTTGTGTTATTATTATTATTTAGGGTTGACAAAAGGCCTGATTAGGCCCAATTCAACCCGAAGAAGTGGCCCATATATCGGCTTATAGGGGTTGCCCGTCCGTTAAACCATATCGAGTGTGCCTACAGCAATTTTATTAGTTATTTAAAGCAGTTTAAAATATAAATAATTAACTACAAATTTTTTGAAATTGTTTTTAAAAGAAACTTGTCAATATCTAAAAATAAGCTACTTGTGTTTCATAGATATTTTTGAAAAAAATAGGCCAAGATAGTTTAATTTTTAAAATAAAAGAAATTACGTTCAAAACAAACACATTATTTGATTTTGTCACGCCACGAGACCAGGATGTTTAACAGTAACGTTGTTTCATAATCACAAAATTGTAAAACAAGAAGCCTCATAAGTATATAATTTCCAAACTAGTATATTTAGTCATAAATAGAAAACTTTGTCTTTACAACTCCGAAAAAATCATAAAATTTTTCACATAAACATAATGTAAAACATTAACTATAGTGCGAAAGCATATAACTTAAAATAAACTGATAACAAAATTGAAACTTAAACATTAGCAACACTCGTCTTTTTCCTTAACATCCCCAGAACTGAGTTTGTTCTTCATCCTCTAACCAATTTTCATTCTTATCTCAGAGGAGGTGAATGGGTGAGCTACATGGTCATCGCTCATTAAACAGGAGAATTCCTCACAGTCTTTAAAATCATTTTTTCAACAAAAACAATAATTTCAGATATATACATGAATATTCTAAATTTTCATGAATAAGCATGTATCAGAATTATGCACTGAATGAATTATGAATTGCATGACTAACTAATATTTGTCTCCCTATATATTCTCTAAAGAGTGACGCAAGGAATCAAAAATCAAGTATGTTCAGAATATGTATTATTACCATTAATTCACAAAGTTCCAATGCTTCTAAAATACAAATTTTAGAAACCATATTTTAAAAACATATAATACATATATGCTTGTCATTTTAAAACATATATATCAAGTTAAAACAAAAAACCCATTTGCTTGGTTGTTCTTGAATAAAAAACATGTAAAATGTTTAAATAAAATGTTATACTTTTAGTAAACAAAATAATATTGTGCTTAATTGTGCCATCATTCTTGTGCTTAATTGTGCCATCATTTTTCAGGTCTTCACAAGTTTTTTGTGAGACAATCTCACGGATTTTATCCACGAGATGAGTCAACTCTGCCTATATTTACAATAAAATGTTATACTTTTGGTATATAAAATAATATTTTTTTCATGAATGTACAAAATAGAAAATATATCTCACAAAATTGACTAATAAGATTATCTAAGAATAGTTTTGGTCTTGGTTTTATATTAATCCAAATATCTATATCTATTTTGATCAATGTTTTCTTAAGCATTGAGATCATTTGACTTGTTTATGTTCTCTTGATTTCTAGAAGTTTTTCTTCTATCTAAATGATTTAAGAATTTAATTTTGAAAGATACCTTTAAAACTAAATAAAACATTTATTTAATAAAATAAAAGCGTGAAATTTGTATTAATAAATATTTGATATGACATAAGTAAAATATTTTAAATGACATAATAATCTTAATTATATCCAAGATACTGATAAAATGCTTGTAAATAACTATGATTATAAATTATATGAGCATAAAAATATAATAGAACTTAAAACCATTAAAAATATTAAAAGTTTTTTTTTTAAAAAAAAAGAAATAATGGAAAATGATAAAAAGGAGAACATTAATATTTAGTTAAATTGAATGATATAAACATCAGATCAGATTTATATTATTTTTCTAAAGAGTGAGTCTCATGTGACACCGTCTCACATAATAGTAGGTAAATTGAATTCTATATTAAACGTCAGATTTATTTTATTTCTCTAAAATATATGTTTCAAGATCTGACTTAATAGGAAAAAAATAAATTACAATACCTAAAAATGAAAGTGGGCAAGCAAATAGTCGATCAAAACGAAAACTATCATAGTATCATTCTCTCCGGATGGCTGGAAATGTAAACTCTCCAAACAGGATGATTGAAATATCCTCGTGTACCATGAAATCCCTTGACTTCCCCAAATTTTTGTTGTCGGGGTGATAACAGCGTATGTCCAACCCCATAGCTCATCTTGAAACACAACCTCGTTTTCACTCGTCAAGTACAATGGGATGCCAGCGAAAAAGAATTCGCTATCCTCCTCTTCCGATGGCTCCCCCATATCCACCGACGGTAGCTTCATCCAACGTTTACGGCCACCACCGTGTTCGTGTTCTATCAGCAACCACATCCTAATCACAAACCCTTCAAAACGAGTGTAGAGACACAAGTTTCCTATCAAGTTTGTCAAAAAATACCCGTGATGCTCGAAATCCTCAGGTCCATGCAGTTTCTTTAACAAGTCATCTTTAGGATCAAAGTATACTATTCCAGTATAAGAAAAAAGGGACGAACACGTTGACATAACCCAGTATACAACTCCATTAACGTAAGTCCCCTCACGGCCTAGGCATCCTGTCAATTCGCTTCGTCTCTCGACCCAACTATCGTTTTTAATGGAATAAACCATGTATTTTCCGCCTAGTAAAACAGCTATAAACTTATAATCATCTTCATATTTATCGAAGCAAAGCCCATAACCTTCCGAAGGATGCATACGGGGGGCATTTGTCTCATCAAAGAACGGGCAAGAAAAAGTCGAGATATTTCTCGTGAATGGATTCAGTAACACAAACTTCTTCTTGAGGGTCTCTTGATTGGTTTGCTGGAACAGAAGTATCCCTTCACAGCCGCATAAAATATGTTCAAACTTGTATTCTTCCGACTGAAATTGGCAGACCGATTCCGTGTAAAATTCATGGCCTGTAAACTTAATCAAACTGTATGTGTCGTGTTTAAGTGAATGACTGGCAAAAAAGCATCGGGAATTCGAGATATTTGATTGTTTGGAGTGAGTTTCGGCGAATCCCGGATCTTTGATCATGGCGTTCCATGATTTGCAGACGGTTTTAAACCGGAGAAGAGACTTAATGGGTAATCTCGAGAGAATGTTTTCTAATATATCATATGGAAAATCATGCGTGCTTTGCTGATTCTTCATGCTCAGGAGTTTGAGACTTTCAATACGAGAGAATATTTTGCTACAAAATTATGATAAAGAAAAGATACAATGATATTTATATTCTCACGAAACCGTAAAGATTTGGAAAACTAACAAATTAAATTATTTGTGTATTAGCAAACCGTAAAATCTATAAATTCAAATATTTGGAAAACAAGATTTTGTATGACAAGGCAACTCTTGAGCAGCAATCCACGCATTAACGGAAAGTTGAATTTTCGACATAATTAATTATGATTTTTAGATTTTTTTAACTTAATAATCATGAATAAAACTAAATATTGTTATATTTTTTTAAAAAAAATGAATTTAGATAATGTTTACAAATTATATTATCAATAACTAAGAATCGCCTTATTTATTTAAGGTATAATGATAGATACAAATATATAGATAGAACGATAAAGATATATTTTCTCAATCTACAATATATATACTATATTATTGAATTTGAGCACCTCGTACTAGTTAATTTTGGTACGTCAATGTGACATCAAAGTTTATTTACAGTTTTACTTTGCATGACATTTATTATGTAACTTTGTTGGTGGAGATTTATATGTAATTTTGGTACGTCTCCTCGTCTTTTTCCTTATTTTCTCAATTTCTCTTTATTTTATCTCAAAGTTCAAAATATCTCATTAAAATCGTATCTAATCTATAAGTATTATATCTTAACTTAATAATATATATTTTTTATTCAACAATTATCGAACACAAAAACTTTCTATATGTATGCAACCATCACGTGCCAAATGACTAGTACTATATAAGCGTTAGGGTCAAATGTTTGGCAAAAACTTGTGTGAGACAGGTTTCAAGGGTCGTATTTATGAGACAAATCTCTTATTTGAGTCACCCATGAAAAAAGTATTACTTTATATGCTACGAGTATTACTTTTTATTGTGAATATGAGTAGGGTTGACCCTTATGATCCGTGAGACGGTCTCACATCAGACCTAAATGTTTTGGTAGGTTGGTATAATCTCTTTAATTTTTTGTTTTTGGTACCATTTTCCCCCAATATAATTTTTCTTTTTTCCCCTCAAATTTCTGTATTTAGTATATTGGCTTTAATTTTGTTTTTTGTTTTTTTTCCATTTTCTATTATTTTTTTTTTTTGGTTTTTCATTTAAAAAGTTAAATGTGCAAACACGCAACGCATACACTCGAATATCAGTCTTAATAGAAAATATATCTACATTATTAGTTACATTCAACAATCATATCGTGACACTTAACTTAGATGATTACTTACATAGCGACTACTTTGTTAAAACTTTCATTTGGCAACATTGCTTGGAAACTACATCGATCTATTTTAATGAATCATTGCAAATTATTTATCCTCGAGTTGTAACTTATTTTTGTCTTTCGCTATATACATAATCTTTTGATAACTTTACAAAAGAAGAATTAAGATTTTGATCTTGTGAGTTGGATATTTTAGATTATAGTCATCTATCTTGCCAGAGGTTCATTCAACAACTTGATTTTTTTCGGTTTTGTTTCTTTTTTCGCCATAAGACACTTAACTCAAATATTGTTTATTTGATATCGATTATCTCTTCTATGGCTCGTATGATGCAAATAAAAAAACATATGTTACACACATTAAAATTCATCTAAAAAAAAGGAAAATAATAGAGAACTACTAAGTATAAGAAGGATCCGGATCGCCTGCTGTGCACAGCATGCTGCTGTGCACAGCTTGATTTTTTTTTTTTTTTAATTTTTCTTTTTTTTTCTCTTTATTTCCTCTCTTATTCTCTTTTGTTTTCATTCTATTTTCATCCATTTTTTTTCAATCTTCCACAAACATTGGACAATTTTATATAAAATAATATAAACATTTTAATTTTTTTATGTTAAATTAATAATTTTGCAATTAAAAATTACTATATTAAATTTTTACATGTGAAAAATCGTATCATTTTTTTCGAATTTGATGAGTATTATTAATTTTTTTCCAATGTACAAAATTTTTAACAATATAAAACTATTAACATGTTAATGCTTAAATTAAAATTTAGAACATTTCCACTATGCAATATCAAAAACTAAAATTCAACACCACATTTCCATCAAAAATAAATAATTCATACATTTTGAAACTTCATTTCAACTAACAATGTTTATACCACAGTAGGGGATGTTGTGAACAATTTTTTTTAAAAAAAAGTTTATATATATATTTTTATAATTTTTTTTATCATTTTTTTGGATTTTTTGTTTTATTTTTTTTTTTTACTCTCATTCAAATTTTTTATTTTAAAATATTTTTTGCTCCTTTTAAAATATATTATAATTATTTTTTTTTTCGATTTTTGATTTTTTTTGACATTTCAATTTTAGTTCTTTTCGCATGTTTGTTTCATCCATTTTCATCGATACTCGAACAAGATTAAAAATTTGTGATTTGTTTTCGTCATCAATCAATTCTACCAAAAAAACATCGAATTTTCATTAGTATAGTAAACACTTGGTTTTACAAATAAGAAAGAGAGAAAAAAATTATAATATATTTTAAAAGGAGCAAAAAATATTTAAAAATAAACATTTTGAGTGAGAGTAAAAAAAAGATTAAAACAAAAAATCCAAAAAAATGATAAAAAAAATTAAAATATATATATATAAACTTTTTTAAAAAAAAATGTGCACAGCATCCCCTACTTTGGGGATGCCACAGTAGGGGATCCTCGTCCATTTTTATTTATGTAATATATATTTTTCTATTGTCACATGGATCATGTAGAAAGCAATCAATAACAAATGAACCATATTTGTTTGATTTAATGATTATGAGCAAAAACATACCAAAAAAGTTATTGGATAATAATCAAAATTTGAAAAGTTATACGACTAAAATCTAAAACACAACCAAAATCATAATTATATCTATTTCTATACATAAAAAATGTAACTATCATGTTAAACCATAACAAAATAAATATCCAGGGTCCATCAATTTCAAATAACAAAAAAAAAAAAAAACATATTAAATATCAAGCTAATGTAGTTTATCACCCCACTTCGTCAAAGTAATCAAAAAATATTCTTGGCTATGGCCTGTTCTTAGCAGAAAACAAAAAATAACAATAAAGTTCTCTCATAAAAACCGATTAAACCCGGAAAAAGAAGATGGAGAAAGAGATCATTGATTTGAGAGCTACCACTCTCTGCGGATGGCTGGAAAATGCAAACTCTCCAAACATGAGGATCCAATCATCACAGTGTCAAACGGAAGTTTCTTAATTTCCCCAAATTTTTGTTTTTCGGGGCGATAAACAGCGTATGTCATAGACCACGGATTTTGAAACACAACCTCGTTTTCACTCGTCAAGTACAATGGCCTACAAGGGAGAAATAATTTGCTCAAGTCGTCTTCCGGTGGCTCCAAGTTATAATCCGCCGTCATTAGCTTCATCCAACGTTTACGGCCACCGTGTTCGTGTTCGTGTTCTTTCAGCAAAAATATCCTAATCACTGACTTTTCATGAATAGTGTACAGACACAAATTCCCTCTCAAGTTTGTCAATTCAAAATTGACATTCTTCAAATCCTCCGGTCCACGCAGTTGCTTTAACAAGTCATCTTTAGGATCAAAATATACTATTTCACCAGGTGAAAAGAAGGACAAACAATCTGACATAATCCAGTACACAACTCCATTGACATAAGTCCCCCTGAAACATACATATCCTCTCAATTCGCTCTGTCTCTCGATCCAACTATCGTTTTTAACTGAATAAACCAAGTATCTTCCACCTCGTAAAACAGCTACAAACTTGTAATCATCTTCATATTTATCGAAGCAAAGCCCATACCAGCCACAAAAACAAATACGGTTGTCAAGTATTTCATCATAGAACGGACAAGAAAAAGTCGAGTAGTTTCTCGTGAATGGGTTCAGCAACACAAACTTCCTCTCGCGGGTCTCTCGATAAATGTCCTCGAACAGAAGTATCCCTTCACAGCCGCATAAATAGTAGGCATATTTGTACTCTTCCGACTGAAACAGCCCGACCGATTCCATGTAAAATTCATGGCCTTTAAACTTCATCCAACTGTAAGTCTTCTCTCCACATGAATAACCGACGAAGAAGCGTTGGGAATTCGAGAGTTTTGATTGCTTGGAGTGAGTTCCTGCGAATCCCGGATCTTTGATCATGGCGTTCCATGATTTGCAGACGGTTTTCAACCGGAGAAGAGACTTAACGGGTAATCTTGAGAGAATGTTTTCTAATACATCGTATGGAAAATCATGCTGATTCTTCATTCTCAGGAGTTCTCCAGACTTTCAATAGGAGAAAATATTTGTCTACAAAATTGTCATACATAACTAGTTTAAAAGATACAATGATATTTATATTCCCTAAAGATTTGAATAACTAACAACACAAAAACTCTTCCGATGTCACGTGTCAATTTTGTGAAACGAATATTTTATATGGTTCATTCATGAAAAAGTATTATTTTTTATGTCAAATATATTATTTTTTATTGTAAATATTAACATGATTGATCTGTCTCACAAATAAAGATCCATGAGACCGTCTCATGAAAGACCTACTCAACTAACAAATTAAATTATTTGTAAATTAACAAAACATGAAATCTATAAATTTCTAATATTTGGAAAACAAGATTTCGTGTAACAACGCAAATCTTCACTTGAAGCATCAATCCACGCATGAACGGACATTCGAATTTTCGACATAATTAATTATTATTTTAAACTTAATAATCATAAGTAAAATTAAAAATGTGATAAAGTTTTTTAAAAAAGAGAAAAGTGTGTTCAAATAATGATTACAAATTATTTTATTCTTATTATACAATGACTGATACAAAAATATATAGATACAACAATTGATATATCTATTTTCCCTATCTTTATCTCTATGCTATTTTAAAGTTGATTTGTGAGCACTTTTTCAATTTCCCTCTTTTTTTTTCTTTTTTCCGTTTGTTAGTTATTTATTTACGAACATGTCACTTTTGTAATTTTGATATATCTCTTGTTTTTTGGTGTCTATTTATTTACAAAAACAAAAATTTTCAAAATTATAGTGTAACACCTCATAAATTTTTATAGTTATGATAATATCCAAATTTTAATATAAATCATTTTAAAAAAAGTATATAAAAACACAACGCTTACGTCGAAAACCTATACTATATTAAATGTTAGCTTAATAGAGACAGAAAATTGGTAGGTCTGGTAGAACAAGTTCAGAAATTGCATGAAAGCCACTCATTAATTTTTATAAATACGATATCATCCCTATTTTAACATAAAATAAATTAATTGCAAAACACAGTACAAACAAGCAACATATATGTCGGGTATTAATATTATATTACACAAAAATTCATGTGAGATGATGGTCAATTTTATGAGATTGATATCCAACCAGACCCGATTAATAAAAAATATTACTTTTTTATAATAAAAATATTATTTTTTTATTTTTGAGTGTGGATCGAGTTGATCTATTTCACAGAATTAGATTCGTATGATTGTATCACAAGATATTATTCAATATACTAGGATAATGGTGGGCTTGGTACATTAGTATGATTAACTTCTCTTTTTGGCCATTTGATAACAATTTATTTACGAAAATGTTGTAAAATTTACGTGCATCTATAAATACCAAAATGTCACCTTTTCAAAATGTTCTCTGTCTTTTATTTACACATTATTTTGTAATTTTTTTTCGTTTTACAATTTAATTTTTTTCCTTTTTTGTTTTGTTTTCATTTTTTTTAAATAGACTGTACAAACATGCAACACATTCATCTATTTATTATACTATATTAAGCTTGGGGGGGAGGGTTTGGTATGTTGGCATGACCTTCCTCCCTTTTTATTTGTATTCGATGACTATTTATTCACAAAAACATCACTTTAAAAAATATTATCTATATATTTTTTTAGAAATCTATTTTTTTTCTACATTAAGGGTTTTTACATAACAAAAATAAATAATATTTTATGACCTATAAATTGAAAATAATAATTACTTTTAATAAGTAAATTTATTTTTTTCTAATTATTTTATAAAATTTTAAATAATCTGCATCTTATTTTTTGTTATAACTCAAATTTCATATATATGATAGTGATTAAAAAATTTATTCATTTGTTAATATGTTTTTAAAAATTTATGAACACATATGTATAAGGATAATTATAATAAATTAAATATATTAAAATTTTATAAAGTTACAATAGTTTTAAATATTTTAACATACTTATTCTCTATTTTCAGATACAAAATAATTATCTTATTTATTTTTTGTTAGAAATATTGTCAAAAACAAAATATATATTTTTTCATACTAAAATTTACTAGAAATGGATGAAATTATTTTTAGTATGATTATTTATTAATATCGAAAATTATTGTTTTGTATTTTTTTAAATATTAATTGATCAAATGAACACGTTGAATTGACATGAATAATTGAAATTGAATTACAATAAATTTAATACTAACTTATTTATTGTCTTTCGTAAATTAAATCAATAATTAAAATTATTTATATTGATAAAAAAATATTTTAAATAAATAAAAATTATTCATGTTGAACTTATAATTTACAGAAATAAAAAAATTACTATAATAAATTATAAAATTCAAAATTCTTATGCTTCAATGAAAAATTTATAAAACTAATTAATATTTTTAGGCTTGAACTAGCAATCCAGGCATGAGCTGACAGTTGACTTTTCGACTTAATTAATTAATATTTTCAGGCTTTTTAAACCTAATAATAATGAGTAAAATTGAAAATAACTTATTTTAGCAAGTTTTTTAAATGCTTTAAAAAATTATTATCAACTTTCTATTACAAAATTCTTCTTGTTGTCGGAAAACAAATATATATAAATAAGTTATTCTGTTTCAAAAGAATTTTAAAATGATTATCATGATTGATAGAGAGGAAAAAACACAAGCTCAAACTTCAGAATTTCTTTAAAAGTTAGATGAAAGACTCAAAATTTTATGAAATTAAAAATTTATCCAGTAAAATGAATTTAGAATCAGCAAAAATTTGGCAAACAAAATAATAAATTTCCACCAAAAAGCAGACACAATGACTCTTTTTACATGCAAAACACCTTTCATGGTATCCAGCATTGACAATCTTGAACTTAGATTGATGCCTTAGCTCTGAATCTGAGATAACTCAGGAGCTTCATAGAGAACCGCGCTAGAGTAAAAAAAGTTTTAATTGTTGCACGACCTTTGACAATCCCCTCTCTTGCACCACGTGCACTCCTAGCTAAACTCGGTTCATGTATCCCGGTTTCGTTTGGGGCCACCACCTGCACCGGTGCTATCGAAGTCGAGATTAAGCCAATTTCATCACCCTCGAGTCATTTCGGAAAGAAAACTGAAATCAACACACTGTACTAACTTGATGGAATCATGTCGGTCAGCTGCCTTAATCTTTCTTCTGTCACACGAACGGCTCGAGTTGAGTTCCTAATGCCTTGTGTAATTTCTTGGCTACAATAGGAAAATAATGAATGTTAAATTAACGTTAACTATGAGATATTCAGAGATAGAGAAGCTCGAAGTTAAAATGAGTAACCCCAGATCATTGAGCTCTGTTGTCAAGTCACTGATCTCCATCCCAGACAACCGAACGGCAGCCATAGTATCAGGCAGCTCCTCTCTCGTGGCATCCATTAACTTCTCTAGTGATTCTGCTGCTCTTCTAAAGGCCTTCAATTGAACATACGAAAATCAAGCACCATAAATGAGGGGAACCAAACAACGTATGCTACCAATGACATATTTCATCAATATTTTCTCAGCTCCGTTGAAGTATTATATAATAACAGCATTATTGCCTTTTGCATGCTTATTTTCCAGCTAATGATCAGCAACTTCTATTGCAGGTGGCACATTTGGATTTAACAAAATATTTTACAAGTAAAGAGAGAACATGTAGCAACAAGGATTACGAAAACAAACCAGAAGAGTTGGAATTGCCGAACAAAAGAGCCATGTTGCAGATATCGCCACCTGATAGTTAATATGAAATTGAGTATCATCCTTTAAAATAACCCAACAGAACAACTTAATGGAAGCAAATAGCACAAAAGATGTATTTAAGATAGAAATGCCACTTCAAAAAATCAAATATCAAATAAACTAAATATGTTCGACCATTCAGCTCAACTGTAAGTCTTATGGTGTAAAAGTAGCCTTTTCACAATTACATCCCAAATCCAATGTGTGGCATTAATGGTGACATTCTATAAAACCAAAAGTAACTTTAAAAAATATCAATCCTCAAAAGCACATAAGATGCCTGAAAACAAGTCTATTTCATAAATTAAATGCTGATTTTTTAACTACAAAATAAATAAAATACAATGAAATTTGTCTCTACCGATCAGTGGAAGGCAGCAGCAACGAAGCTAATAGCAAGCTAACAACATAGGGAATAACAAACAGCAGTGTAAGCGGCAGCAGAACCTTTCTCAGTTTCAGTCTCTCTAGAGGTTTTGTAGGCATGAGACATAAATCACTCAACGAGAGGGGGCCCAATATTTTTCAGCAAGAACAAGTTCTAAATAATAATACAATCCAAAGGGCTAAGATAGCAAACAGGAAAAAGAAAGCAGCATTTGTATTGTAGAATAAATTGAGAGAGCAAAATATGAAAATAAAATAGAGAAACACTGAGTTCTTTATAGAGTGAAATTGAGTTTGCTATCAAGTATATAGAGTTTTCATGCCAGAACATTATCAAATTTAATCAAATATTGCATTTTAAATTATATTAGACTTCATTTTGTCAATCGTTATTCCGACTATACGTTACACCAATTTAAAATGGAGCCTATATATATATATATATATATATATATACACACTTTGAAATGCAATATCTCAAAATAATTTAATAGAATTTCTGCATTGAGCTTGGGCTTCACAATTTACTTTTTCACACTTCACTTACTTGTAAGTTTCGAAGAAACAAAAATAAAACTGTGGTATCCCATATCTGCCAAGGCGTGGTAGGACACAAAAGCATATATGTTCTCTCGTGGTAACCATGATACCCTGTGATATAGTGGTAACTGGTAACCATGAAACCTTGTAATGTAGACAAATTTTCTTCTCTACAGAATTAAGATAGTTCATTACTATCTTCCCAAACGATTATCCACCAATAGATTTCATCAACTAACAATGGATTATCGACGCAGTGGAAGATTGATCTATATCTTATTTGTTCCATATTTATCTACACATATTTTTCTAATTTTTAGTGATAGCTTTAGCGTGAATTGCAGTTGGTTAGGATTCGATCATTCTTTCGACCTTTTTATATTTGAACTGCAAGATTAGGTGATTTTTTTTACCATTTATATGTCTCTTGTTATTTCTTCTCAGCGTTTTTTCAATAGTAATAAAATAGACTTGAGCGCTTGCAAGTGTTATTTTGTTTGCTTCTTACTCTGTGCCTGCATCCATTCTTCTTGGATATTTTTAGCTGCAATAAGCACCAGCAGCTTATACATAAATTACATGAGAATGGATAGCTAAGCAAAGAGCAACCTTTTTTCTTATCACGTCGATATCCAGGAAAGGATAGGTGAATCCAATGCTATTTGCAGATGCACTGAATCACGAATACTTTCTAAATTGATACTGAACACTTTAAAAATAATACTAGCTCCATAAGTTGTACAAAACTTCATAGAAACATGTGACATTGTACAGGGAAAGATGAGTAATTTTGCCTGGATTTTATGTAATTCGGCAATAATTTGAAATACTTCGGACCTGAGGCGATAAAATCTAATGATGATTATACATTAAACCTAGGCCGACACACAAATTTCAGTAGAAATACATCTGAATAGAAAAAAGAAGAACCCTTTATCTCAGACTAAAGCAATCAAACACTTGATAAAATATCTATTCAAGTAATGCTCACCCAAAACAAAATCAAGTTAGTCTAGCAGAGAGAGAGGAAGAAAATACCCCGCAGGCGATGAAACTGAGAACGTGAATGTGGCGGTGAGTGAAAGTGTACTGATAGGGCCGAAGCTCAGGGGAGGATTCAACTGTGGATGATAGGTCCACAGATTGAACAGTGGAAGAAGCGAATCGAGGCCGATTGTGTAACTTGAGACTCAGACGCCGGCGAGAATAAGCGACGGCGCCACTTCCACCACGGGAACTACCACGGATTACTGGGCTCGGGACCGGCAAGACCAACGCCGCCTCCTTCAACATCTTCAGAAACGCCGATGCATATATCCGAACATATTTGGGTTCGGCGAATCCTCGGAATATCCGAAACAGTGTCAGCGTCTCGACGCGAATTTGAGATTAATATTGTGCTGAAATGTTAAACAGCAACATATTTTAGCCAAAAATTTGTGTGATTTTTCGTGCTACGTATTTTTTATTTCGATCACCTATGAAAAAATATTGGAGTACACATAAAATATGGAATGGGTCTCATATGAGATCGTTTTACAGATTTTAATCTGTGACATGGGTCAACTCTATCTATATTCACAATAAAAAGTAATACTCTTTTAACATAAAAAGTAATATGAATAAGTTTGCAGTAAGATAAAAGGATAGAGTTTTTTTCAAAAATATGAGTTGTTAAATATATATAAAATTTGATTTGAAAATTATAATTATACTTTGTATGACTTTTGTAAAAGAACGTAATATCTTGTGAGACACTATCACATGTTTATATTTGTGATAAGCGTCGATATGATCTTATCAACAATGAAGAGTAATATTTATAACATAAAAATTAATATTTTATACGGAGGAACCAAATACTAAATTTTCTCGTAAGACGATATTATAAATTTTTGTGTTGATGAAAATTTATTGTAACAAGTCATTAATTTGTTTGAGATGGTCTCACAAGATAATTTTTGAAACAGATCTCTAATGATGCTTAACTGATGAAAAATATAATTTTTTATGTTAAAAATAATAATTTTCACAATAAATATAGATCGATCTGTCACAAAAACGAACTCTTCGTGAGAATAGATTCAAAACTCTGAAGCTTCGAGAAACTTCCAAGCTATTGTGCTTTTGGATGAACAATTTTTTAATAACTTCCCCTATTTTAAATAATCGACACAGATTTTAAAAATATTGTGGGTATCGATGAGAAGTTTTAACAAAAATATTTTAAATCATTGACCAAATTTATAACTTATTATCAAATTACTTTTTCCCCCCAAAAAAATATTAAGTAATTTGAAATTCTTTATTTTAATTCATTACTCAATTCATGTCATGGAGTAAACATAATAATCAAATTATTTAAAGACATTACTTTTTGTGAACTAAAATTTGTTTGTACCAAGTACCAACGGCCAACCTGACTTTATTTAGATTGTGCAAAAATACACGAAACAATAGCCTTGTTTTTAAAATTTGGCGACCATTTTTTTTCTTTTTCTCTGAGGACAAAATGGTTCCCAACATTTAGATACTAAACCCTAACAATTGTCGATCATGAATCCGAAGAACGGTAAAATGGTAATAAATTCAACCAAACTGGTTCAAAGTTAGAAACAACTCTATTAAGCGACACTTCAACTACGATAATCTTATATTCGCTCAAAAAAAAAAGGACTCAACAAGGAATTTGCTACTGATGATACAAAAAGAATCTGTTCATGTCAGTTCTTCTATTCAAGGACCGGCTGATATATCGTATATGTATATCACAATTGTGAATATTGAAAGTTCTCAAAAATAAATTGGGTAGTAGAGCTTGATTTTATTCAACATAGTTAGACATTTATTCATCCTTGAAGTTGCACAAGCCCGACCAAGGTCATGTTACAATTGCAAGAAGAAAACGATAATTTCAGTGCATCAAATCCCACAAATCTCTACTTGAATTAAAAAACCATGCTCATAGATCATTGTTCCTTTAAATTTTCAACCGAAACGTAGGAACAGCCATCAAGTGCTCGGCTCTAGCCACGACGAGCGCAAAATCCTCGGTCATGTCCAGTTCTTCCGGCAACATACCATTAGGCAGCTTTAGATCAAAGCAGTGAACCAGTTGTGCAACGATTAGCCGAACTTGGATGAGCCCGAGTTGCAATCCAGGGCATCCTCTCCTTCCAGACCCGAAGGGAATAAGCTCGAAATGTTGCCCTCTGACATCTATATCCCTCCCAACAAATCTCTCCGGAATGAACTTCTCCGGATCACTCCAGGAACTCGGATCACGTCCGATTGCACGTACATTAACAATTATTCGCGAGTCTTTCGGTATATGGTACCCGTCAACCGTGCAATTTTCCATAGAGTAGTGAGGTAACAACAAAGGCGCGACTGGGTGTAGCCGAAAGGTTTCTTTTACAACCATATCTAGATACTTCAGTTTCTCCAAGTCGGATTCCTCTACCATCCTTTCCAATCCCACAACTTCTTCCAACTCTTGCTGAACTTTTTTCATTGCTTGGGGATTTTGTAGGAGTCTCGAAAGCACCCACTCGATCGATGAGGCCGCGGTGTCCATTGAAGCTACAAGCATGTCCTGCACAGAAAATTTACTGACAATGATTATTGCTATATCTGGAACATCACTTGTGCCAAAAGTTTGAGCTCCCGAGACTATCTAACAGTAGTTTTTTTTTTGAAAATTTGATTTCTCAACACGGGGAAATGGGGTAATAAATTAATTACCAGCATTATGGCCTTAACATGGCCACGATCAAACTGAAACTCTGTCTCCCCAGATTCCATAATCGACATCATGGTATCAACAATGTCTTTAACCTGCCCGCGATCACTGGTCTTGACATGGTCATCGATAACTTTCTCGAAAAAATCATCGAACACTTTCGCGACGGCCTTCATTCTTTTCGTCAATCCTTGAAGATCAAGAATCCCAAGTAGAGGAAAGTAATCCCCAAGATTTGGAAGTGCTGACACTTTCAACCCTTCTTGAATCACAGATTTGAACCCTCTCTCGTCGATGTCTTTATCCTCGTACTTCTTACCGAACACCATCCTACAACTCATCTCTGCAGTAAGGGATGAAACCATAGCACTGAGATCAACAGCAACAGTTCCTCTCTGAGATTCTTCTTTCACGGCCTCTATAAAAAGGCCAAGCTCTTCCCTCCTCATGGGTTGGAATGAGTTTATCTTGAGATTACTAGGAAGCTCTAGAGTGCAGAGTTTACGCATGTTTCGCCAGTATGCGCCGTATTTCCCGAAAATCAAGTTTTTTTTATCCCAAGAAATGTATTTAGCCGCCTCGTGTGGAGGTCTGCTCGCGAACACGAGATCATATGTCTTAAGAAAAAGCTCGGCGGCTGCCGCAGATGAAACGATGATGTTCGGCACGAACCCGAATTGCAAGTACATGATCGGGTCATGTTGTTTGGCCATTCTTTCCAAATCTAGATGAGGGTTCTTGCCTATCATCTGAAGATGTCCCAAGATAGGAAGCCCTTTCGGACCCGGAGGCAGCTTCTTCTTTTTCTTAGTATACATACGAAGCAAAGGAGCAGCTAAACATGCTACAATTGCCATAATCCAAATCCAAGAAACACCCATTGTTATTTTTTTGGCCGATCAAATTTTTTAGTATGCAAAGAATTTTGAAACTATTGTAGAAATCTTAAGAGTGTGTTCGTTTCTTTTTATGACGTTATCGGATACCAAAGATGCTCCGTGTCGCATTCGAGTTGCGAATTGAATATCCATTATAAAATTTGGGGGAGAGTTCATTATTGCCGTAAGTTTCTTGTTTCGGTGACGACTTGATTTCTAGAAATTACTGATATAATGGAACAAAATTCATCAGACAAATCCGGTGCACCTCTGCTGTTATTGACTTTATTTTGGAGTTATCCATACGCCGCAGTAAACAATTGGACCAATGTAAAAGTTAAATGCTGTCGTAATCAACAGTGATTGATAGAAGATATGACGGGGAGATATTTTAGAGGAGACAAAAACTTGTGTGAGATGGTCTCACGGGTCGTATTCGTAAGATGGATCTCTTATTTGGGTCATTCATGAAAAGTATTACTTTTTATGCTAAAAGTATTACTTTTTATTGTGAATATGGATATGGTAGACCCGTCTCACAGATTAAGATCCGTGAGACGGTCTCACATGAGACTCACTCTTCAAAGAATGAGTACCTAACTTACGTTTCTTACATATATTCATAATTTTTAATTAAGAATGATATCAAAAATTTGTGTGAGAAATTTCTTATTTGGGTAATCAATGAAAAAATATTATTTTTTATGTTAAGAATATTATTTTTTATTGAGAGTTGACCCGTTTCACAGAAAAAGATTCGTGAGACCATCTCACAAGAGACCTACTCAAATAATAATGATCATTTTTTTCAATTTCTTTTAAAATGAAAATTAACTTCATCCTCGGCTGGTAAATATTATAAAGTAGCTCTGAACCAAACTATATCGACAAAAAAAATTAAAATCCCGTTGATTTTTAGACGTTTTAAAAATAATGCCAAAATTCAAAATCTGGAAAACCCTGCTCGGAAAGATGAAAAATCAGCCCGATGATAGTATAATCCACCTATATAATCAAAGATTTTTCTGGTTCATAGTTACTTAGCTCGAGTAAAAAGGTTCCCCAGTTATATTATAAATTTTTAATTTGATACATATTAAAATATTGTGTCATTCTACACACGTTTTATGTATTTGTATAATCTATTTTTATTTTATACTTATATATAAGCACTTTTGTTTAAAATTAGAAATTAAATTCCGAAAAATTTAATAAATGTTATCACTAATATTATTTTGGAGTCAATGTGAAAACACTATATTTTTAATTTAAATTTTCTTAATGATTAATTGTTTTGAAAAAAAAAAACCCGACTCTCCTGAAAATAACTCCTAGCTCCATCCCTGGATGTTGTGCCATTGGAATGCCGTCTGAGCACCAAGATGGAAGCTGTGATAGCACGTTTTGGTGCAGCAGCTACTTATTCTAGCACGAGCTTTAATACTGTAAGAGGCGATGTTCTCGTCGTAATGGTGGTCACGCGATGAATGTCGTCGCGGCTGCAGTGCGTTGCTTGGGCCTTGTGGATCCACCATTGCCCCAACAGGCTAGCTACCTGATGCTAAGAGCAACTCCAACCATTCTCTATTTTGGAGAAAATGGAGAACCAACCATGTTCCAACCATTCTCTATATACAATTTCCATTTTGAAGCCATGTACAGTAATTCTCCAAAAATGCCGAATCTTAGCTGCATCTCCATATATTTTGGAAAATGCCATTATTTACGAAAATCCCATTCTCCAAAATTGCAAATACACCCTTTTTTAAATTTTTTTTTCTCTTTTATTCATTTCATATATTTAAATGTTTATTTCAATACTTTTATTAACTTTTAATGATTTTTTGGTATTATTTAATTTATTTCAAGTTTTCTCATTTTTTATTATTTATTTATTTATTTATTTATTTATTGTAATTGAATTATTTTTATGAAAAAAACAAATGAAAATAATAATTAAATAAGATTGTGAAAAAATACATTACATATTTTTTTTGAACACTATGCATTCCGAGATGCTCTTATTGACCATTTGTGGGAGGAATACTCTAATTCGGAATATTAGTCTTTAAATCATGCGCAGTTTATAATTATATCGATCTATGTATGTGTTTTAATATTGTATACGGCTTGAAATTTGATGTCAAAATAAATGAATTATTTTTTTAAAAAAATGAGTCACATTTAATTTAATTTGTTTGATATCATAATACATAATTAATATTTTTATGTTAAATAATTTGGAATAAAAAATATAAAAATAAAGAATTTACAAAATTTAGAGAATATGTGTTGGAGAAGATTTTTGAAATAGAGGATTCAATACTCCATTTTGGAGAATAGAGAATGAAAAAATGAAAAATAGGGTTGGAGATGCCCTAAGGTTATTGACATGAAGGAACTGCACCCGATTCAAGCGTACATATTTTATCTAAGCTTCTAAATTGCTAATTCTTTCTATGAATTGATTATAAAAGTATTTACTTATTATTTGTATTGTATAATAAATTGAGAGAGCAAAATATGAAAATAAAATAGAGAAACACTGAGTTATTTAAAGAGTGAAATTGAGTTTGCTACCAAATATATAGAGTTGTAATGCCAGAACATTATCTAATTTAATCAAATATTGCATTTTAAATTATATTAGACTTCATTTTGTCAATCATTATTCCGACTATATACCTTGCACAAATGTAACATGGAGCCTATTACATATGTTAATATATAATTTGAAATGCAATATCTCAAAATAGTTTGATAGTGTAGGTCGGGGTATATTGCATAGACCATACTTTTTTTTTGTGTGTATCATATTTAAAGGTTGTCTCAAATGTTGTAATACTTAGTGACAACACACAGCGAAATAATATAACACACAAATAAATAATTTCAACCAAAATAACTCGAAATTAATCATGCACAAGTAAAAATACTTGCGCGGTAACTAGAAAACCAATTCTCGTTTACAAAAACCAACACTAGTGGTTTTAATGAAAAACATGTCTCACTAAATTTTCTCGTAAGACGATTTGATAAAAGTTTTTGTGTTGATGAAAATATATTGTAATAAGCCATTAATTATGGATTAAACATAATAACATGTTAGAAAACATTAAAAAAGCTATGAAAATATATGTTGTGGAACATAAAAACTTGTTTGGGATTATCTTAAGGTTAATTTTATGAGACGAATCTCCAACATTGTCTAACTTACGAAAAATATTATTTTTTATATAAAAAAAAAGAATTTTGACGATAAGTATGAATTGTATAGATTTTCCTCATAGTTTCACAATAAACATATATACTCTTTTTAAAAGTGGATCAAAACTCTGAAGCTTCGAAAAACCTCCACGCTATTGTGTGTTTGGATGAACACGTTTTTAGATTGATATTTTAAATAATCGACACAAATTTAAAAAATATCAAGTGTATCGATGAGAAGTTTTGACAAAAATATTTTAAATCATTGACCTAATTATAATTTATCAAGATATTCTTCAGATTCGTAGAAATCATCTCCTTTAATTATTATCATAAATTACTTTTTCCCTCAAAAAAATATTAAATAATTTGAAATTCTTTTTTAAAATTCATTACTCAATTCAAGTCATGGAGTAAACATGATAATCAAATTATTTAAAGAAATCACTTCTTGTGAACTAAAATTTGTTTGTACCATATAAAACCCGATGAATCTTTTTATGACGGTTTTTCCTTCTAATGACCGACATATATATCGTATACGTATAACATAATAAGTGAATATTACATATATTGAAAGTACTCGAAAATAAATTGGGTAGTAAAGCCTGATTTTATTCAGCATAGTTGGACATTTATTCATCTTTAAGTTGCACAATCCCGACCAAGGTCATGTTGTGATTTCAAGAAGAAAACGATAATTTCACAAACATAATCCCACAAATCGCTACTTGGATTAAAAAATTGTGCTCATGGATCATTGTTCCTTTAAATTTTCAACCGAAACGTAGGAACAGCCATCAAGTGCTCGGCTCTAGCCACGACGAGCGCAAATTCCTCGGTCATGTCCAGTTCTTCAGGCAACATACCATTAGGCAGCTTCAGATCAAAGCAGTGAACTAGTTGTGCAACGATTAGTCGAACTTGGATGAGCCCGAGTTGCAATCCAGGGCATCCTCTCCTTCCAGACCCGAAGGGAATAAGCTCGAAATGTTGCCCTCTGACATCTATATCCCTCCCAACAAATCTCTCCGGATTGAACTTCTCCGGATCACTCCAGGAACTCGGATCACGTCCGATTGCACGTACATTAACAATTATTCGCGAGTCTTTCGGTATATGGTACCCGTCAACCGTGCAATCTTCCATAGAGTAGTGAGGTAACAACAAAGGCGCGACCGGGTGTAGCCGAAAGGTTTCTTTCACAACCATATCTAGATACTTCAGTTTCTCCAAGTCGGATTCCTGTACCATCCTTTCCAATCCCACGACTTCTTCCAACTCTTGCTGAACTTTTTTCATTGCTTGGGGATTTTGTAGGAGTCTCGAAAGCACCCACTCGATCGTTGAGGCCGCGGTGTCCATAGAAGCTGAAAGCATGTCCTGCACAGAAAATTTACTGACAATGATTATTTCTATATCTGGAACATCACTTGTGCCAAAAGTTTGAGCTACCGAGGGGATATCTAACAATAGTTTTTTTTTTTTTTTTTTTTTCAAATTTGAATTCTCAACCGGGGGAAATGGGGTAATAAATTAATACCAGCATTATGGCCTTAACATGGCCGCGATCAAACTGAAACTCTGTCTCCCCAGATTCCATAATCGACAACATGGTATCAACAATGTCTTTAACCTGCCCGCGATCACTGGTCTTGACATGGTCATCGATAACTTTCTCGAAAAAAGCATCGAACACTTTCGCGACGGCCTTCATTCTTTTCGTCAATCCTTGAAGATCAAGAATCCCAAGTAGAGGAAAATAATCCCCAAGATTTGGAAGTGCTGCCAATTTCATCCCTTCTTGAATCACAGATTTGAACCCTCTCTCGTCGAAATCTTTATCCTCGTACTTCTTACCGAACACCATCCTACAACTCATCTCTGCAGTAAGGGATGAAACCATAGCAGTAAGATCAACAGCAACAGTTCCTCTCTGAGATTCTTCTTTCACGGCCTCAATAAAAAGGCCAAGCTCTTCCTTCCTCATGGGTTGGAATGAGTTTATCTTGAGATTACTAAGAAGCTCTAGAGTGCAGAGTTTACGCATGTTTCGCCAGTATGCGCCGTATTTCCCGAAAGCCAAGTTTTTTTGATCCCAAGAAATATATTTAGATGCCTCGTGTGGAGGTCTGCTGGCGAACACAAGATCATATGTCTTAAGAAAAAGCTCGGCGGCTGCCGCAGATGAAACGATGATGTTCGGCACGAACCCGAATTGCAAGTACATGATCGGGCCATGTTGTTTGGCCATTCTTTCCAAGTCTTGATGAGGGTTCTTGCCTATCATCTGAAGATGTCCCAAGATAGGAAGCCCTTTCGGACCCGGAGGCAGCTTCTTCTTTTTCCTTGTATACATATGAAGCAAAGGAGCAGCTATGCATGCTACAATTATCATAATCCAAATCCAAGAAACACCCATTATTTTTTTTTTTGGCTGATCAAAGTTTTTAGTTTACAAAGAATTTTGAAACTATTGTGGTAATCTTAAGAGTGTGAAGATGGTCTGTGTCGCATTCGAGTTGCGAATTGAATATCATTATAAAATTCGGGAGATAAGATCGATATTGCCCTTAGTTTCCTCACTGGACCTCTGCTATTATTGACTTTATTGTTTTGTATTTTGGAGTTACCGATATTCAGTAAACAATTGGACCAATGTAAAAGTTAAATGCTGTCATAACTCATAAGCAACAGGGATTGATGGAGATATGACGGATATTTTTTAGAGATTCAGTACCTGACGCAAGTTTCTTACATATTCATAATTTTAAATTTTGGAAAATTTAGTTATTTTTTTGGTGATAACACATGTTTGTACATGCTCGAAGTCAAATAAAAAATGATCAAAGTTAGTTCCATAAAAGTTATTGTGAACTTGCTTGCATATCAGCCCATCATTACGGAAGATTTGTGATTTTTTTTGTTGTTGAAGGTATTTATGTGGCACCCGTGTTTTGTGAAAGTTTTACAGCTCAGTTTTGTCAAAATATGGACCTACGTTTTGTCCTCAAACCTCTACGATATTTCTTATATTCTTATTAATGTGACAAATTAGGAAAACTGTTGAGATTTCGTATTTCACTCGCCTTTGAAATTTAGCAAGGAAAGTTGAGATTTGCTGTTGCATGCTAGTTAACTTGCTTTACATTTCTTATCTAAGCTTCTAAATTGCTAATTCTTTCTGCAAATGGACTTTCAGAATTATTTCTTCGCAGAGTAGAGTTGTTAAAATGAGTAAGTTCAGTCGGGTTTGGATGCTCCGTCCTGCCAAATAAGTAAGTTGAGTTACAACTTTTTAACCCACTCAAATAACGAGGAGACCTATCCCGCCCTTGCATGTGGTGGGTTGTGGTTTGTTGCAGGCCTATCCATCTCAATCTATCAAATATAACTAAAAATTGATAGGTTGTTTCGTCTCGTTCCGTTCCACCAAATAGACTAGTGGGTTGGCAATATATCAACCAACCTATATGGTGGGTGGTGACGGATTACAGGTCGACTCGTCTCAGTGGCCCGTTTTAACAACTTAACTTATAACCATGATCTCGATAAGAAATATTGGACTCGCCCTTGGTTCTCTTTGAATCTAGCATCGACTACAAAGTTCAAAGCCTGTGGTGGATATCGAAGCGTGTGGTGGTGGATATCGAAGCCTGTGGTGTCACACGATATCGGATTATATAATTTGTTTGGAGAGAAATAATATGCATGATCGGGATGTCTTTTGTTGAAAAATTTTACCATGAACCAGAGCTTTTATTATTGTTTATTTATATTATATTACATTATATTATATCATTCAATTATTGAGTTCCACAAGCATGTGGAAGTTTGAACTCTACAATGGTTCTGACACTTCAGAATTTAATTCCCATTTTGTCGTAATATAATCTTTGACGTATCTCATTTATTTTGGTCAAATTCCTAATGCATGACTTAATTATCATATAACTCCAACCAAAACGATAGTGACAACTATTTCTTGATTTTGGTGGGGTATTTTATTTTATTTTTTTAACTGTCAACTATTTAAAAATACACGTGACAAAGTCATTTTCTTAAATAAATAGTTGATCAATTTTATCTTACAAATTTTCACGGATTATTTTGGTGCCACATGAATGAATTGGTTCAAATTCCTAAAATAAGGCACCAAACATGTCTACTTCTTCAACATGACACATTGAATTAATACAAGTTTCATGTCTTTTATTATATTGTGTTAAGGTAAAAACTTGTGTGAGACAGTTTCAAAGATCGTATTTGTGAGACAGATCTCTTATTTGGGTCATCCATGAATAAGTATTATTTTTATGCTAAAAGTATTACTTTTTATTGTGAATATGGGTAAGGTTGACCCGTCTCATAGATTAAGATCCGTGAGACGATCTCACATGAGACTCACTCTTGTGTTAATTTTTGTTTGTGAAACATATATCCCCGTAATTTTTAAAAAATCATTTAAATACTATTAGTTTCCAAAATTAATTTGTCGTTAAAACCCGATAACAAGCATGTGTGCCACCCCTGTTAAATTTCACCCAGACTTTACCAACCTTTTCTAATCGGGACAATTACATTCACCCACCAAATATTTGTTTTACCTAAACCGATTTGGTTTCTCTAATGTACTTATGAGTCCCTATATTTTTTGTCGTTATATAGATGGTAATTTTTCATTTTTGATTTTGTTTTCGGTCAATTTACGATTTATCTTACTAATTTGTATTTTTTTTTTCGATTTTAGTACCTTTTTTTCAATAGTGTGTTAACATAACACCGAAAATATGATGTTTTTGATGTCACGTTAGCTAGCACTTCAGTCAAATATGACTAAAATTGAAAACACAAGACTATTAATTGATGGATTAACATGACAAAAAAAAGTGCAAGTTATCATAAAAAATAAAATAAAAAGAATGATGTGAAATTCGTAAATCACTAGACTTTTGTGGTACAACGGTAATGTAGATGCTATCTGTGGGGGCAGTGCCCTCACAGGATCTCAGCCATTGATTTTACATGGTGATTAAATTTAGGCCTTTGATCACTTCATGGGGTGTATGTGTGTGTAAATCTGAGCTTTTGATCACCTCATAGGGGCAGTGTCTCACAAAGTAGGGTGAAATGAACCGTGGTACAACCCTGAACAGAAAGACCAAAACCTTTTTGGGCTAAACAAAAATAATGAAAAATGTTATTATCCCAAACTAGAGATACGAAGAAACTGAAAGGAAATGGATGATTTTAAAACTTGGCTCGGAGTTTTGGGTATCATTATTACCGAATCTTTCATTAATGAAAGATTTTCGATACTATACACGTGGAGTGTAAGCTCAAATATTGAAAAAATATATATATACGATACAAAAATTATCTGTAATAAAAAGTCAAATGATAAGAGGAAAATATTCTAAATTATCATTTATGGCAAAAGTATATATTAATTAAATGTAATAATCAAGAGGTTTAACTAATTTTCTTCCGGCGAGTTTTTGTTAACTTCAACTTGAATAAACTTTTTTTGACATATATTTATCTTGATTTGAAATTCAAGTGATTTCAGTACCATGTTTTAACAAAATACTAAGTCAAAATTATATTTTTGGTCAAAACGTTTTCTATTTTAATTATGTTGTTGCAATCGTAGTCTACTATTTTGCAATTTTCTTTTTCAAATTTCATCATTTTTCACCCAAGTGTCGATGTGGTGTAGTGCTGGAAAATGATGAGATGACACCAAAAATTGATGACGTGACATCGAACATTGTTGAAGTGTCCGATGTCACGTCATCACTAAATGAAAAACAACTAAAATTAAATAAAAATTTACAAATTAGTATATTAATATCGTGAATTGACCGACGACAAACCAAAAATTAAAAACGTCCAAAACACATAATCAAAAATGCAATTTTCTCAAATATGAATTTACTTTTGGGCTCCCTCAAAAAATGGGCACGAGGGAATGTATCTTGGACCTCACCTCAAGTCTTTCCCTCCCCTGGTGTGCATTTGCCCTCCGATAGAATTTTCCGCACCATCGTGGTTGCACTCTCGGGTGAATGTTTTATACTGTTTACTGTACATGCCGAACTAGATTGGTTGCTAAGGTTGTCGACTTGACAAACATTTTCTTTGATCGCAGTTATATCCCAATTTGTTGAATTTGGAAAATTACACATGGATGGGGGACAAATATCGAGTTCCGAAAGAAACAGTAAAATTCTTCGGAAAAAGGAGTACCGCAAGATAAAGTACGTAGTTGAAAATTTATTGTTGAGGAATGGGAGGTTTCCAATTCTGCTAAACTTCTTGCAGGGAGCGACACTAGGATAGTGGGTTTCCAGTTGGTCATTGAACAATAAAATTATTTTTTATTATAAATATAGATAAAATTGATAATAAAAGAAAAATGAAAATAAAAGAATCATAGTGAAAATATCATAAAATTTGATATCAATTCATGCTAACATATGTCCCCGACTTTGCAACCATCGCCACCTCTAACTCTCCTAGAATAAATGCAAGAACCCAACATTGAAATCAAGAAACCGGGAATATGTCAAAACTTACATCAACTCACACACAAGTTCACGCGAATCAAAATGTAACTTCTAACAACAAACATTGAGACAAGAAACACATACGTGCGAGGGAGGGAGAACGGTCCAGAAAACAGAGTATGTGACCCACGAAAGTATTCAGGAAATTCCTCAAAATACGCATAAAAAAAGTTCCAACAACAACAGCACCGAGATCTTTGCAATTCAGAACTCAAACATTGCATGCCCAGTAATTTATCTATCTAAGACACAATAATAACATCCAAAATATATCCTTTTGGATTGAGGAAGACAAACAGTGGGAGCATCAACGGACACAAGACTCCAAAACTACTTCTTGTGCGGCACAAGCTGTGTAAAAAGAAGAATACACAATTGGCTGCATGATGCCCAAAGAATTGTACTTTCAATTCGTAATTCCTCTGAATCTGCCATGGATGAATTTCATTTCATCCCTTTGTCGTTGGAGTTATTTTTATTTAATGCAGACAATTATTTATATTTAGTTTGAGTTAATTGACCCCCTACCCCTTGTAATCGAAAATAATTAATGTTTTTTTCCCACTAATACCCTTGTCTCAAAGTTAACTTTTACATGCATACCCCTCATTCTTTTTTTGTTTTATTATTATACACGATTAAAGGACAAAGTTTGTCCTTTCATTGGCACTTCTATAGACGATGAATGGCATTATCTGAGCAGCATATCTCGAATTCCTCCGCGAAGCATAAAAGATAAAGTAAATAAAAGAAGAATGTCATTTATTCCACATGGACTAGAGGATCCTTTTGTCTTTGCCCGAAAATGAATTTTGGAGATGAAGATGCTATCGATGCATTTAAAAACGACATCCTTGTTTGACTTCACAATCATGTTTGTTTCATTCCAGCAAGAGCTTCAACTTCCTACTATGTTAACTTTATTCATTGGTATAAGTATAGCAGTATTATTGCTCACATGGTTAAGTACATCAACAAGGAGAAAAGGTGAGATTCCTGGGAAACTAGGAATCCCTTTTCTTGGCCAGACCTTCGCTTTTCTCGCGGCAACGAATAGCACCAAAGGCTGCTATGATTTCGTTCGACTCCGACGATCGAGGTAACTATATGCGTTATGTAGTTGTTTGTTCCCTTTGTTGAGATAACGAAAAGTTTGTTCATGATAGCTGATGACTTATGGCACCAAGGTTACAAGTTTGTGACGAGGTGACGAGATCTAATCATAATAAATCGCCGGATTTAAAAAAAAGTGTATGTCATGATAGGATCGAAAGATTTGAATTCGAAGCGTGAAAGGCTTCACTCTAAAATTAATTCCTTTTTACCTTTTGGTCAAGTTTTAAGAGATTTCACAAGAAACACAATAACATATATATGGATATGGTTTGAGCAAATAGTTTTCATTTTGATGATTCATTCATCGACTGGAACAACAGTATAACACCGCATGTTTGTTGGATAAAACCAGGTATGGACAGTGGTTCAAAACGAGATTATTTGGTAATGTTCACGTATATGTCCCAACTGTCGAGGGTGCAAAGACAGTATTCGCCAATGATTTTGTGTTGTTCAACAAAGGGTACTTAAAATCAATGGGAGACATGGTTGGAAAGAAAAGTTTACTCCGTGTTCCGCATGAAATACACGGACGCATGAGGCGACTGCTCTCAGATCCTTTCTCGATGAAGTCCGTATCCAAGTTCGTCCCGAAATTTGATCGCGAATTGTGTGCGAGATTAGAAAGATTGGAAAGGGCTGGAAAAAGCTTCAGGGTACTTGAATTCACTATGAAGGTAAAAATTTATATCAACTATATATGAAGATTAAAGAATCATTTGTCAAGTTATAGTAGTACTTCTGTTGGTTACCAACAATTGTTTTGGAGTAATTAGGACTATTTAATTAGAATGAAAGATTACATCTCACTTTTTATTTTCAAACCTCTGAAAATCTTGGCCTTGTCGGCTTGTAATCGAATAAATCAAAGTCATCATGTTCACAACTATCATCTTTGCTCAAAATTACACAAACTTAATAGGGATCGATGTTCCGAAAATATGTACGGGCATGCCCTTAATAGGATGCCAAGGAAAATATGCGGTGACCAAGAACCACTCGCGGCCTTTTGCACTCAGGACTCTAATCCTGCAAGTGAATGTACACAGGTTGCATTTGATGGTATCTGTGATATGCTGATGAGCATCACGGATGCTTCCACGCTCGAACAACTCGAGAGGGATGTCACAGTTGTTGCCGATGCAATGCTATCATTTCCCATTATGTTACCCGGCTCGAGATACTACAGCGGCATGAAGGTAATACTGGAGGTTACTGCAATAAATTAATGAAGAAAAACTAAAAGTAAGGTATGAAAATTAACAAAAGTATATAGTCGAACTTTCGTGCAGGCGCGCAAAAGGATATTGGAAACCCTGAAAGCAAAGATTACCAGGAGGCGGAATGGACAGGAAACTGGGGACGATTTTCTGCAATCCATGCTTCAAAGAGATTCGTATCCTCCGAACGAAAGGCTCGATGATGAAGAGATAATGGATAATCTACTGACCATGATAATAGCGGGGCAGAGCACCACCGCAGCTGCCATAATGTGGTGTGTCAAGTTCTTGGACGAAAATAAACAAGTTCAGGACAGGCTAAGGGTACTTCATTGCATCTTCAGATTGAAAATTTTCTCACAACATGAATGAAAATGTTACGTTTTGCATTGATGAGGTTTTTTTTTTTATCATGCTGCAGGAGGAACAATTGTCAATACTTGGGAAAAATGCAGTTGGAGCTCTACTTAAATATGAAGATCTGATGAGCATGGCTTACGGTTCAAAAGTTAGAGAAACGGAAAAAATAAAAAACCTGCATGAATTGCTAAATAAAATTGATATTTATATGTGAAATAATTATATGGTATATTGTTGTTTAGGTTGTCAAAGAGACTTTGAGGATGGCAAATGTTTTGTTGTGGTATCCTCGTGTTGCACTTCATGACTGCACTATTGGAGGTGAGTTTTGTATATATATTATATTTATTTTTGGTTTAGTCGAGTAACTTGTCCAATTTCGGAGATTTGTCTATTAATTTGTCGAAATTTGATATCGATGTACTAATTTTTAATTTTCGATGATTTTGGTACAATTAGATAGTGTAGACTCCAGATAAAAAAAAAAAAGTTAGGTTTTAAAGTATTTGGATTTAATAAATAAAGAAAGTTAAATATGTTGATTAGTTTGGTGCTACGAGACTTTTTTGTCACGATGATGCAAATATTTATTTCTAAAAAAATGTATATGAAGAGAGTTTACTACGATAATTTTATTTATTAAATTATAATTTTCATAAAAAATATGATAATATACTATAATTGTAAAATTAATAAATAATAATATTACCAAGATATTAATATAATTGTAAGTATAATTATTGTACTTAATATAAAGTATAATTATTTTTTTGTGAGACAATTGGTAAACTGAGATTACAATAGAGAGGAAGAAATTGAAAATGAGGAGAAATTGTTTTTCTTTTTCTATGTTTGAAAAATGGACATGTATATTATATATGTATAGCTTCTTTTGGGAATGAAACCAAACATGAAATTCAAAATTATACAAAACCCACTTATTATGTCTGATTCAGTTCCCTCTATTCGCAGGTTTTGAGATAAAGAAAGGGTGGCAAGTGAACGTTGATGCGACTCATATACATTATGACCCAACAATATACACAGAACCCATGCGCTTCAACCCTTCAAGATTTGATGTAATAATTAACTAACTACTCTTTCCAAGATTTACATATGAAGTTTCTATGCTACACTCGATCGGTGTAATATATTATACGAGCCTTTGGATACTCTGAGCTCCTCGTAGGATCCAAGGGCTTAAATTCTGTCATCCGAGCATTGATGTACGTTACAAATGACAACGTTAACTGTTTCGTGTTATTCGATCAGGACATGCAAAAGCCATGCAGCTACATACCATTCGGGTCAGGACCTCGGACATGTTTGGGTATAAATATGGCGAAAGTGACCATGTTAGTGTTCTTGCACCGACTCACCGGCGGATACACGTAAGTCCATGCCTGGTAAAACATTTGATTAACAATGAAAAATGACTTCTCATGTAAATTTAGTCTATAGTTATTAATTTGTATTTATAAATATACAAATTAATAAGAAATGTTATATTACTAGAATTTATTTCCAATGAATATTGCAATAATCTTGCCTTTGTGGCGTAGGTGGATTGTTGATGACGATGATCCTAGCTTGGAAAGAAAAGCACATATTCCTAGATTACAAAGCGGATGCCCCATTACGTTAACACGATTGGATTCGAAAGCTTAATGTGTGTATATGCTCGATAAAGTTCATTTTTTTACAAGTCTTCAAATATTAAGCAGAGGGAAAACGATTTTTTTGGTTCATTAACTTTTTCAATTTTAGGTTTTTGGTTCATTAAGTTTTCATCATTTTTCAGTGTCACGGTAGCAATTTGACCAAAATAGTCGAAAATTAAAACTTATTATATTAAAACCAAACTTTGAAAACTTATCAGAAAAAATCCAAAATTTAACTAATTAATGAAAAAAAAAACTATTTCCCTATTTGAGTGTGTTGAATTTTTCGTTAATCATGTAAATTTTGTAAGAGTAAATCAAGTTTTTAATTGGTCAAAATGGATGTCAAAACAATTATATCCACACAACCACCTTAATTTACATATGCTTAATTAGTGTCATAAATTCTTGTCATTTTTGTTCGATTCATTGGGAATATTTGAAGTTTGTAATGCTACTAATTAAATCGTAATGAATTCTCCATAAGTGCGGCTTATGGGAAATATATATACATTTTAAAATAATAATAATAATAATAATAATAATAATAATAATAATAATAATAATAATAATAATAATAATAACTTTTGTCTCGATACCTATATATATTACCCTATAAATTGATTAGAACAAAATAGCTTATCAAAATTGACAATGCACAATTCATTAAAAATTAATAATCAACATTTTCCCTCCGATAACATTCAACCTTGTGCATGCAGATGGCACCTCCATTTACAATTTACTTTAAAATATTATTGGTGATAATACAAGTTTTAGAGTAAATTAAAATATATAAGATAGAGAATGAAAAATGGTTTTCTTTGAAACATCAATTGCTCCTCCATTACATCACATTATTATTATTATTATCTAGGTTAAGTGGTCTAGAATAGCAAAATTTTGTATCATAGAATTTAAAAACCATGAAAAAATTCTTGGCGTTCATTCGTTGGATCCGTGGAGTCGGATACATGGATATTAGTTCTTCAAACTAAGTAATTTTCCTACATGTAATCTCTTCAACCAAAATATAATACATCATCTTTATTCACATTTATCCAGGTTTTCAATGACATATATCTTCTTTCACTTTTCAATGAGCCCGCTAATCTAATATATGTCGGATCAAGATCGTGTTTGATCTCTTCTTTATATGACCAAATCATATTAGACATGTCTCCATAAACTTAGCTTCTACGGGGTTACACCTAAATAGCTCATAATTATGTCATTCATAATTCTATCTTTGAGCATTTAGCATCCATTCATATTAAGAGTGGTGTATTCAATATAGGAGATTTATTGACTTTTAATTACTTTTGTAGATTTTAAAAATCTAGATGTATTCAATTAAGACTTTTACATACTATATAGAAGTCTAGTGATATTCAAAATAAACTTTCATAGAGTTTTAAAAAGTCAAGTGGTATTCAATATTGACTTTTAAAAACTCTATAAAAGTCTATAGATATTCAAATTTTCCATAGACTTTTAATAACTTCATGGTATTCATTAACATACAAACATTAAAGCCTAAGGTACAACTATAAATTGTAAGAAAGTGTATTTACTTCAACCCAAAGATTTGGATGGATTTTTAAAATTCTAACTCATACGCAATCTATTTAATTTTCTCTCTGTCGCTTCACATAACATCTTTTCTTATCTTCTCTCCTCTCATCTATCTCTATCACTCTCTCAAATTTTCGAAATATATCTCTATATATATTTTCATCTTTCCATTTTATTTTTTTCATTTTTGGCTGAATGTTCATTTAATAATTTTTTATTTTAATATCACGAGAAATTTTGAATTCTAGAATTGATTTGTGATTTTTAATTTATGATTTATACAAATTAATATAATATTCAATAATAATAAAAGATGATCCAAAAAAATGTTGTTTTATTCTTAATAATTAATATTCTCGTAACAACCATAATTTTTTAAATTCATTTTAGAATTTTCAATTAATATGTAAGCTATAATATTTTTATACAAAATTATATTCACACAGGACTAAATAATATTCTTTTCACATGCATATTATCAATTTAAAAACAAGGTTACAGATTAATCAATTGATGTATTTTAAAAAATTTATAAACATGCATACAAATCTACATATATACACATGTAAAGATTAAATGATTTAACTTTTAAATAAGTACATTTATTTATTAATATAAATATTAAAAAATAATTTCAAACTTAATATGTTATATATGTCAATTAATTATTGGTTCAAAGAAATTAATAAAAAATAATATGTTATGATTAAGTACAAAATTTATAAAATTCTATAAAAAAATCCTCAAAATTCTATAAATTTTTTGTAGAAAAGTCTACATAAATCTGTTTATAAATTTGTGAGATTCTGTAAAAATCAATAAAATTCTATCAAATCCATAAAAGTATATCATTTGAAAAAGTTATCAAAACTCTGAATTAAACATACTCCGCTAAGATATACATATCTGCTACTATCATCTTATGCATAAGTAGTCATATAGTGGCCCAATACCCTGAGTTATAAAACACAACTTGTTGAGCAATAGTCTTGTCACATTTTCCTTTCAATCTTGCAGACAACCTTCTATCACATGACAGTCATGATATCATCCCTCGTTTCATCCTTACTACTTTAATTTTATGGTTAATATCATCTTTAATGTCCTCAATATTTTGAATACTAGATCTTAAATAACGAAAAATTTTACGCTATGAGACTTCTAGTCAATATCAATTGAAATACTCATTCATTTAGATTGGGACCATATAGCATTACAATAATATAATAAAAAAAACTTTTTTTTTTGACATAAAAAAAAAAAAAAAAACTTGATTATCTAAAAATGGGCTAATTTTTTCAGCTGACGAACTCTTTTAGAAACAATGGAGTTAGTACTGTGAAAGTCTCCTCACTAGCGCGCGTACACATACACACACGTGTACGAAACGACCCGACAAATCGTAAGGTGCCTATATTTCTGACGCAATAGCTCCCATTTTTTGGAGACAGCTCACAAATTAAAGGGATGGCTGGGGAGATTGAAGAGGTCAAATCTTGAGAAAAACGGAAAAAATTTGATCTGTCTTTCTTTTGTTGATTGGATGGGAGTTTGAATCCAAATGAAATCTTTGATTTCTATAAATTAACTAAATTTGAAATTTGAACCGATAGTTCCCGTCTCTGGTTGACCTCTATTTCTGTCCCTCTCTCTTCCCTTCCATTCCCTTCTTTTGTCTCCCACGCTTTCGGTTAACTTCTGTCCTGTCCTCATTCACCTTCTCCTCGCCACCCCTCCAAAAATTCTCACTTTTTTCGAACGACCCACGAAAAAGCTGACAAATTTCTCATTTATTCGTTCCCAACACATTTATATTCCTTTCAAGATTTCTTTCCATTCTTTCAAGTTGGGTTGTTTCTTTTGTTTTGGTTACGGCTTTTTAATTAAATTCTTAGAGGTGGCGATGGATTCCGGGAGGAGGCGTATGAGGTGGGCTTTCCTTATTTTGTTCTTGGTTGATTTGATGTGTGTGGTGAAGGGTAATGTGGTCTTCGAAGTTCATCACAAATACGGTGGTCGCGGGGAGAAGGCGGCTTTGAGCTCCCTGAGGGCACATGATTCGCGGCGCCACGGCAGGATGCTAGCTTCCATGGATTTTCAGTTAGGGGGAGATGGATCACCCACTAATGCAGCGTATGCGTTCCCTACATATGCTTGTTCTTCATGTGGATGATCTATTTTGGTTTATGATCATCGGTACTTTATGCTCGTGAGAATTTCTCGTCACGGCTTATGGAATCATGGTCAAAATCGGGATTTTTTATTTGCTAAGATGATAAATTGTTTCTAATCCGAAATCTGAGGCTTAGAATGCTGTGTGTTTATGAGATTTTCTCAGTTGTTCCTATCTTGATTTAGTTTTAAGAGGTAAATTGCTCTTGTTCGTTAGATTGTCTTTTGTTTTCCTATGAAATAAGTTCCACATTTTCCTCACAAGTTTTAATCTGAATAAGGCAAGTCCACTTACATTGGAGGAAACATTTATATAGGAATATGAAATTTAATGAAGTGGTTGATTTGAGCAAAGATAGAGATGTATTTGATTCGAGACATATATATAAGATATAGTTTCCTGTCTAAGGGATCCATATATTTCCAGTCACTTGTGTTTTCTTGTTCTATACAAAATCTGAACACAGTATCTGTACTCTTGCCATTTTTCGACTAGATTCTTGTTAAGAAGGAAAGATAATTTTTCTCTAAAAAAAAGCCAGAGAATTTTTCTTTCGATTGTCTAAAATGCATATGTATGAAAATGCTGTTTTTGTGATGATCGGCGATCACCTAATATTTCTAGGCCTGTTCAATTTTTTCTTTGGTCTATTTATAACAGTTGCTGCCAGTAGACAATGTTTTATTCTTGTTGCTGGCATTAGAGTAAGGTGTGGAGGTGTTTCGTGTTTGTCATCTCTACTAGAATGCTTCTACTTCAAAATTTCGCGAAAGTCTTGTTTGGCTTAGTCATCAATCAGTTACGAGAGTCCAATCAGTTTCTTGAGTGGTGATTACATACATTGTGACTAGTCGCTGAACGCTTAATCAAACAGAACGAAGATATGAAAAAATTGTTCACCCATAAAGTGACTACTGTACCGTGTGATTAGTGTTGAAGATTGTTCTAATATCATTACAAAAATATATTAATGGCACCTGATAAAGTGGGGGTCAAACATTGAGATCAAGCAATTAGTTTCTTTGCAGATCATGGTTTGGCATACCTTCACTGATTAACATAATTAAGCATGCAATCAAGGAGCTTTATATCTTAGACAACAAGAGAAATTCTGGATTTTTTACGCTTGAAAACTAAACATGCATTGATAAATTTAGCGACTGAAAGAATACGGTCTACATAATTGCAAAAACGATGATATTCGTTTCTCTCTTTTCTTTTCTTTTTCTTTTTTTTTTTTTACTTTTTTTGGCTTTAAGATCATATTTATTTCCAAATGACCGCAAGTATGCAATTCTTTTAGCATGAATTGCATCCATTTGATGTGTTCAAGGAACCCTAATTTTACTTTTGCACTAGTTGTCCATTTATTTTTAGACACCGGTCTTATGTATTTATGTGTGATCTTCCCAACGAGGTGTTGATTGTCCAACAACCTTGGATTGCTAAGGACTGTTTTTCCCCAGCTAATTAGCTCATTTTTTTAACAGTTTTGAAATTTTCATTTGATAAATTTGTGCAGGCTCTATTACACCAAAATAACAATTGGGACTCCTCCAGTTGACTATCATGTCCAAGTTGATACAGGAAGTGATATTTTGTGGGTGAATTGTCATAACTGTCTTAGGTGCCCCACTAAAAGTGATCTTAATGTACGTCTACTTTCCTGTCCTGTTCTCTTTTTTGGTTCTATTTGTCTCAAAAATTAAAATTTTAGCTGTTGAATATGGAATCTTAACTTTTAAGACTGTCCACTTGCACAGTCTGATGTACACCTCATAAGTCATAATCAGTTATTTTTCACCTTGGAGCTAGAATTTGTAGCTTATGATTTGTGTTCGTCTGCCAGATACCCTTGCAGCAGTATGACTTGAAGGCATCCTCTACAGGAAAGACGATCTCTTGTGACCAGGCTTTTTGCGCTTCCGTATTCAACGCTCCTAGTTCAGATTGCAAGGTTGGATTTAACTGCGAATATGCTATTACCTACGGAGATGGGAGCAGAACTGAGGGTTACTTTGTCAGAGATTATTTTAGATTTGATCAAGTGACTGGAAACCTTCTAACTTCAGCAATGAATGGATCCATAGCATTTGGGTGGGGTTTTTATTTCGACTCTCAGAATTTATTGTTAGGTTTTTTTTTGTTGTTTCCAGTTCTTATCATCTTGCATCAGCTATTAACTAGGCATCCTATATATTCATGCTAAGGCATTCACAATACGAACCTTTCACATTGAAACAGTAGACCTTTAGCATTGTTGCACATGTTTGGAATAGCTTCAACTTTGGTGGCAATTGTTGAATCAATCTCAATGCTTTATTGAACTTGGATGCACATATTTTTGGAAGCGCTTTCAGTAGTTACGACCAATTTTCTTATTAAGAAGATGATTTAGCAATATGCAGTTTTTCCATGCTTTTGTTGTAGACTAGAGCATGAGAAATGTAGATAGGGAATTACGAAAAAGGGAGAGTATCTGATTTCTTATTTAACGAAATAGTTTTTCCCATCTTCTTCATCCATTTCATTGTCCATTCTCTAATATAGAGGAAAAAGTTTAGTACCTAACTGATCTCAACAATGCAGGTAGAAGGGTTGGATCTTTTCAGCCACTCTATGTTAAGCTGTTGAATTTTATGGTGTGTATTATTATTTATCGTTGTATGTGCATGGGTTATTATATATTTGAAACTTAAACAATTCTACATTTGTAAGTACTTATCTTATAAAGTTCACTTGTAAACACTTTCCCACATTTGAAAGAAAGTTATTGTATTCATATAGTTTGCCTTAGTCAAACGTCCGTTATAAAAATTACATATTTCTGTTGCTATGCAATAAACTTCAGTTCTTGTTAGATATCTAAACCCATATTTTCAACTGTGGCAGGATATAAATCAATTGTAATCCTTATTTGGATAAGGATTTTATTTCTATATTTTCCATAAGAAAGACTAGAATTCTACCTTGCTGTTGGAATAATCTCAGTATATTTTTAAGGAATGCCAAAGTTCCTCCGATCTTAGTTTGAGGTATAGGCTCAAAAGAGTAGGTTGATGACCATCAGTGCTTTCGGCAATGCCAGTTAGTGGGTGTTAGATATTACGTGAATTAACTCAATGTTCTGGATTTTCTGAACTTTTTTATTTTGTCTTTGCTTTTCCTTTATTTTTAACTTTTTTGCACTATGGAGAAGGGAATTTCTTAATTTTATTTTTTGGATATATTTAACATAATAATTTGACAGGTTGAAATCTGAAAATTTTCATCTACTCATACTTCTAAAATGATTGCTTCTAAAATGAGTCTTCCGGATTCTTGTCTTTCAATATTTCCTTTGTCAGATTCTTTACAGCTTAAATAATATGCCTTTTCTGTCTCTGACGTATGTATTATCTAAGATAGGTGCTCGGCTAAACAATCGGGAGAGCTTGGTTCATCTTCTGAGGCAGTTGATGGAATAATTGGTTTTGGACAAGCAAATACGTCTGTTCTTTCTCAGCTTGCTTCATCTGGAAAGGTGAAAAAGATCTTTTCACATTGCCTGGACAGCTATAAGGGAGGTGGCATTTTTGCTATTGGAGAAGTAGTTCAGCCAAAAGTAAATAGAACAAAACTCCTCCAAAATGAGTATGTGGCTTTATAATTGTTTGTATTTTTCTTTTTTCTGCATTGGAGTTATATTGGGAGGTGTGTAGTTTATGTTTTATTATATTATATTGTTATGTGTCTTGAGCTGTCGGAATCTATCTCCTATGCAGTAGCTCACATTATGTCAGAATTTATTTAAAAACCTCAATCCTAATCTGAATTTATAACATATGATCGAGAATCTCATAATCACTCTGCTTGGAAGCCTTTTATCTTATATCTGGCCCCAAATACAATGCATTAACTATATTACAGTACACGATCCAGCTTCTCATACAGCATATGACTTTATATGAAAGGTGCCTGATGATATTAGATTCTCTAAAAGTCAAAAAGGTTTCCTTTGGAAAGATGATAACCTTCAACCATTGGTATTATTACATGTGAATAATGTTGAACTATTTGGTTCTTGCCTGTCATTGATCTCTCTGAGGTGAGAGAAATTAGATTGTCACCATCTACAGCAGATCAAATCATCCTAGCAATCACCATGTTTTATGCTACCTCTTTTGGCACTGCTTGATTAATTCAACTTCCAACTGCACACCATTCACTGTGTTGATTATTGTCCCATTTTTGCCACAGATCCATGGCAACCATAGTAGCTATTTAGCCTGTGAAAAATGATGAAGTTGTCCGCTATGGTTTTAGCAATACGGCTTCTTAAATAATTACCTCTTTTTATTTTTATTGATTAACTTCACAATTTTGATTAAACCTTTTTTAGCAGGCAACATTATAATGTTGTTTTGAAGGAGATTGACGTGGGTGGTCAGTTGCTTAATCTTCCTACCGATATATTTGACACGGGATCTAGTACGGGGACTATAATTGACAGTGGCACAACCTTGGCCTATCTTCCAAACAATGCTTATCAACAAGTTGTAGACAAGGTAAATCTAATATTCCCAAACCTCGCAGAGATATTAATACATTCTTGGTGCTAATGTTAGTTCATGTTATTTACTCGTTGATCTTTCCATGTGACATGTATGTTCTAACATTTTCCTCTCTCTATCTCTCTCTCTCTCTCTCTCTATATACCTTTGTCATTAGATGATGGTGCAGCAACCAAATTTGAAAACTCATATAGTTGAACAGCAATTCAAATGTTTTTATTACAGTGAGAAGTAAGTATCGTTTCTTAGCTCGAATTCCCTCTTCATTCTCTATATCTATTTGTGGGTGTAATAGATGCCAGTATAATAAAAGTCAATGCCCTGTTCTATCAACATGTTATCTTCACTCAAATCAGCATATTTGTAACTTTAAATTAAACTGCTATTCAATCTAGAGTTCGATTCGAAGCTCAAACATCTTAATAGTTTTAGCTTGACTTCGGTTTAAATCAAAGTTCAAGTTCAAACTTTGAATGCCAGTTTAATACAAGTCAATGCCCTTTTCTCCTCGATGAACTTTGCCTTCATAAAATCCAATATAATTATTTGCATGTTTCTGCAGTGTTGATGACGGATTTCCAGTTGTCACATTTCATTTTGAGGGCGGACTCTCTTTGCCAGTTTATCCTCATGATTATCTATTTGAAGTTCGTGTAAGTAAGCCGATTAATTTGGTTGTGTATTGTGGTTGATTGTCTTGGGATGATTGATTTGTCTTTGGGCCACTGGTGTGTCACATTTACTGATTTACATTTGATAGTTTAATCCAGTAAAAAAAACAAAAATTCATATAAGCAGACATTTCTTTTTCATTTCTTTTATTGTTTATTAGTTGTTCCAGTTTCTCGTGTTTTGATTTTATATATTTATGTGATGAGCATCTGATAGATTAGTATAGATTGATTATTAGAATTGGGTGAGGATGATCGAGTGGGGAAAACAATCTGGTTGATGTGTTCATGGGAAGTTTTTAAGGAGAAATAGATATACAAATGGGACTCGTACTATTTAGTTGTAAAATGTGAAGACATGAGTGTAATGAACCATGTGGAAAAAGAGAGGTCATTAGGGCAGGCTGTATATTATTTATTATTTCTAGTGAAAAAAGTAGTTTCTCATGTGATGCTTATTGTTAAGCTAGCTTAAGCAGGAGAATGATGAGAAAGGGCTTCTTAAAGGTTTTGAGGTGACTCAGACAAAACTATTCTTAGGTACTTTATAAGCAGAGTCTGAGATTGTTCTGCTCTTGAAGATGAATCTGATGACAGCTGAACCATCACTTGGTGATGAACACACCTTTTTTGTGTGCCCTCGGGAGCTTTGACAGCAAGTTTGAGAAGTTAAAAATCTATCATTAAAGTTTGTAGGAATAATGAATTTCTATGGCTAGCGCATGTGATTACAAAAAAACTGTCGTATGCTTTACATGAGCATTATAATCTCGGGGTTTTCCAAAAATTGAATAACTATGCAAGGAAAGCAAGTTATGATAGCTAATGGGATTGACTCGATGTAGAAAGGGGCTCAAAAATTTTCAGCATTCCTGCTGAATCTCCTGATTTGTCAAATGAAATGTTAATGTTGTATAGCTAAGAGTGTAAGCAATGAATGAGATGGCGTGGAAGAAAGTTATGGCAAGGAATTTATGCTATACACAGGGACTATGATGAAGACTGCTTCCATTAACTGATCTTCCAGAGATGTGGGCATGGGTAGCATCTCTTATTTTCTGGTGTATAGTTCCCAAAAGCTGATATCAGTTATTTCTTACATGATGAATCAACATAGAAAGGCAAAGCCGGTATTTTGTCCTTGTGTTATGTAATTGCCTGGTTCTCGGTATGACTGTTGCAATTTTCGGGATGCATAGAAAGAGATACAGAGGATGTAGTTGAAGCATAATATACCGATGAAAAATAAATAATTATCTAAGAATTTATCTACTTTAAGATATTTATAAGCGTTATCCATGGAGACAAAATTCCTCAACATTTTGCATGTGAAAGTTCAATATTAACTGTTGATTGTCCTACAGCTGCTGGAGTCTTACCATTACATTTGTGCCTTGTATGTAAGATGTGATATTTTAGAATGGGGCAGATGCCATTCTGTGATGTTGGAAAGATTTATCCTGAGCATTTAATAGTGTTTGAGCTTCTATTCACGAGATAAACATTGTGATTTTTTTTTTCAGTTGCTTTTAAAAGGATGTCATAACTGAAATATGATAGGTTTCATGTGTTAAAAACCTTGCTTTTTTGCAGGATACTGAATATTGTATAGGTTGGCAAAACAGTGAAATGCAGACAAAGGATGGAAAAGAAATTACCCTGCTGGGAGGTATATTTCAATTCACTTTATATAAGTGTTGCATATTGCATCGTTAATGCAGGTATATTTGTTTCTTTCAATTTGGAACAATATACGATTGCTGTGACTTAGTTCTGTGTGCAGTGGTTTGAAGATTCTCTGGTTATTGTTAGACTAGCAAAGAAAATTTCAAATATAGTACATTCGGCACCAATGGAATTTGTAGATTTTTCTCAAACTTCATGTGTGAAAGTCATGTCAACATGGTGTAAAGAGGTTGCCTATTGTTAGCACTTTTTATCCATATCTAAATGGTCTGTGCATCTGATTTGATATTGATCATCCTTTCTCGTCGAGGGAAAAAAACCATGTAATGGGCCCTTTTTGGATTTTTCTAGATACATTCCCTGTTTATTAGTTGGCTAATTTTCAATAGCTGCTTGAATTCCTCAAATGGTATGCACGCATAATCGCTTTAACTTTTAGGGGTCCCTCGTGCGGAATTGGATTACAAGTAATGTCATATAAGTATCTTCCTGTTTTACCATGTTTTCTTATGGTGTATAACTAATGCTTGCTATTAACTTGACAAGGTGTCATGACTTGTCTCAAAACCAGAATAGATGAACTACTTGATGATTTGAAAGAGTTTATATGTTCATTTTTTATTCATTTGTCTGCAGATCTCGCATTATCAGACAAGCTTATTTTGTATGACCTTGAAAATCAAACCATTGGATGGACACAATATAACTGTGAGTCTATGCATACTTTGTGATTGATTTGCTTTCATGGTTGAAGTTTGGTCTTGTCATATCATTCTTATACTTGTCAATATCAGGCTCATCTAGCATCAAAGTAAAAGATGAAGCTACTGGAAATACTTACGCTGTGGGTGCCCATAACATATCTGCTGCATTCAATGTATCTGGCGTGAATGTTCTATCATTCCTTTTACTTATAGTCGCCCTCTTCAACCTCATAGAATAAACTTCCGTCACAAAGAGCAGGATCGAGAAATGCTGTTCATGTTGTACCATAGCAAAAAGGTTTGAGCTACCCAGCATGGTGATGAATCTTTGTGTTAACCACAGGGAAATATATTTTGTGAACTCGTGGCTATTTTTCATTTTCTTGTTTTGTGTTTCTGAAATGAACTATTGTTTTTTTTTCTTTTTTCCCCCAAAGTTGGTTTCTAGCTTCTGTAGGATCATTGATGGAGTATCAGAGATTAGACTTTTTCAAGTTTTCTTGGTTTGACATATTTTCCCCAACAGGAAATGTTACAGAACTTATTTACACTTGCACTGTAAAACATAAAGGAAAATGTCTACTCTTTTTTTCTTCCCAATTCCTCGTTGTGTCCTTGTACTGGCCGACCTATTGTATCCTTGTGTATCTTTTTGCCTTTAAATTTCAAACCGAAACCGTAATTGGAACCATATCCCAAGAGGTTCGTTTCGGGTTTCAACTTTCGTTGGAACTAAGAACCGTCAGTTATGGAACCATAATCAAGCCTATTTATGCTTCCTTAATTTATATTGTTTGACAAACATTTTGGATGCGAGTATAAGGTAAACAGAATATATTCACAGAATAGTGTAACAAACTTTAGTTACAAAAATTTACTAAGATGAAACTCACATCAAATGGAATCCCATTGCAAAATCTCAGCGTAACTCTCTGTTGCATCCGTATAGCAAACATTTTCGAGTGTGCCTTTACAGAGTTGTCCTCAAGAACTGTACAACAAAATAGGCAACTGCAAGAAATAATGCAACCTGGTATAAATCTCTCTGAAACCCATCATCCCCTTGGAAAAACTGGATCAAGAAATAACAGTATATATCGGTCAAGTAAACGGAACAAATCATATAAAAAAATTATGGAAAGGATTCGTGTAATGGACTTTCACCTTTGTTGGATCACCAGAAGGATCTGGATAGATTTCTGTATTCGTATTCTCTGTTTGGAAGCCATTGGTCAAGTCCTTCATGAATTCAGAGACATCTTTTCCTGTTTGAACCGTGGCAAATAGTCGTCTTGAAGTCCAGAACCATGATTGAACTATAGGCGACGAATCAGACAAATCCCAGGTCTCCTTGTGCTCGATTACTTGCCCACTGATCTGATTTAGAATGAATTTTGAATTCACTTTGACAACCAAGTCTCCTACAACACTAAAAATTGGAGACTTGGGCTTCCCTCTCACAGTCCACTTGATATTTAACTCACTTGTTGACAACATCACCATCTCCTGCAGAGTCTGTGCAAGCAAACACACTGGCTGTAAGAATGATTTCGTAATTCATCTTCAAATGTGTATGGTTAAATTTTCAGCTCCACAGATAATATTTCTCATAATATTACAGAATAACTCACCACTTTTGGATTCTCTAGTGCATTTGTTGCCCACAACTGTCTTTTGTACTTTTCTCTACCAGTAAAACTTCTCACTGGATCCTGCATTTATTTATTTCTCTTTTCAGAACCAATTTAAACAACTAAAACTCAACAGTGAAATCCTATGCCCTGAGATACAGCAGAATATGGACGTTAAATGTGATCCAAGAATCTTCATATTTTCCCCACAACATAAGCTTAATGATCATCACAAACGTAGAATGCATAATCCAGTACCCTGTACTTGACAGAAACGGCGAAGACACCCAGAGCACGATTTCCTTGCCGAAGTTCAAGAATGTCGCGAGCAAGTTGTCGAGCAGTGGATTCCACAGATGGGCTGCTTACGCACTCAAACTCATTACAGAGCTCACCAAAGTCCATTCCATCAACAATCTTGTCTGCTTCGGATGTTTCGGTGTTTGCATCCGTGGACACCTCAGATGTTGCAGCTCTAGAAGACTCATTTGTCACTGCAGTAATCACAACAATACGCTAATAAGAGCGAGTGCTGAAGGAAGACGGGACAGTAGAGAAAGTCACCGCTTTTAAATTTTCTAAAAAGTTGTATTATTTTAATATATAACATGCAGAATCTTGATTGTATCTCGCTCTGCTTACTAAGGTTCTTGACTGCCTAGTGATGATTACAACTTACTTTCAAAAATGATTCTTGTACATTTTTCTCAGACAAAAACATGTATAACAGTATATTGATCATTCGACAGGAGACCGGTACCTCGTAAAGAAACATAATTGTGACGAAAATGATGGAACGAAGCCTTCGAGTTCTGCTCATTCCGGCCATAATGAAAGATACTAATACCACTACTACCGCTATGAGGAGCAGCAGCAGCAGCAATAGTAGTTCTACTGCAGTTAAATGAATGGAATGGTGATAAAAGTGTCAAATTTGAAGCACAAGGGAAGGGAGAACAAGCATAAGAGTTGGCTGGGAAAGCTGTGACACAAGGGCTCATGTCTTTGTAATAAATCTTCCCATTCTGAATTTGCAAGAAGAATTTGAATTTGTGGATAAGCCCTTAAATATCTTAGTTTGTGTGTGTATTTTGTTCCACAAAGGTAGCCTTGTTGGATAAGGTGTGAAATCTGGTTGTGCATAGCTTAACCACGTCATTACAATGGAAACTTGAGTAGGAATTTTTTTTCTTTTTGTTTTCTTTCAAAAAGAAATAACTAAGATTCTGTAATACCCAAATAAATTTATAATACATTTTTATTTAAATATTATTACATGATATATTAGAAATCAATTTTCTTTATTAAGAAATTATATTAATGTAATCAACAATAACTTTGAAGTAATAGTTAAGTTAGAAGGGTTTTTTTCCCTCAACCAATTAAAAACTCATGTAATCCAAAAACTTTATTTTTTTTAAAAAAAAGATAGTTTTTAGGAAATATTAATTTTTGGTAATTTGGGGTTTTATGTGAAAACTAGTTACTTCATGATAAAAATTTACTTCGGGAATTTTTTGGATATTAAACCTTTATCAATAAATATTTTTGATTTTTTGATGGTTTACCTATTTTTCTATTTGAGAATAAAAGATGTTAAAAATCTCACGCAAAATTTGTTGCTGAAAATGATATCTTCGTACCATAAGATTTTTAAAAAGTTTTAAACTTACATAAATGGGGTCATATAATTAGATATCATGAATTTTAAAATAATAACTGAATAAAGATGGGAAATATTATTAAAATACAATTTTCGTTAAAAAAAATTTATATATGTTTTCATAACCATATGTTCAAAATTATTTTCAGAAAAACGAATGGAAAAAGAACATACTTCCTTACATTCGTGAGGAAAGGGTACGAGACCGTGAATGGATTCAATTAGTTTAATTAGCTGCCTCATAAAACAGATCATTTTGGCAAGCGTGACTTCTGCAACAGATAAAATACACAAATTTATAGTTGGATAGTACACGAGTCGATCCAATCTATATCTAAATGAAAAATAATACTCATTAGGTTCGATCTCAGGTGATAATGAAGTGAGAAATGGAACTCCATGATTCCATTCCCATGCGGTAATATTTCTCACAAATTCAAACATAAATTCATCAAATACTTCAACAAGCAACTTAAGTGCCAAACTCAACGGGAAGGAATAACAAACAGTACTGTTGAATTAGTCATAGCAGATAATAATGTCCCACACAGATTTAGTAAATATCATTATGATTTTGATAACCACCAACTTTTTTTATTCTTCTTCTTCTGCCTCATCCAGCCATTTCACAAATGGCTCCAATGCCTTCACAAAGGATTGCCTGTACATATTTATAATGACAACAAAGATCCTTGAGTAGAAAGAAACACATGCAATATCTGAATAATGACTGCAAACACTAGGGCGTATGGTGTAAAGGATCGAAACATCGCGTCACTTTTTCATGCCAAACTAAGACAGAAATATCGCAAGGGAGCTGAGGGGAATTTTGTCTAAGAAACTGAATTCCCCATGCTTGATTACATGCAACCTCTTTCATTAAGAAAAACTAGTAACAAGTGCTCACAAATAGGTCATCCGGTATCATGATTTTATTTAGCCGCGAAGGAGTACATGACTGTAGATACTCTAGAATTTGTGCAAGTGATTTTCAAGTACGTGCACCAGAGTCCCAATTAAATTATAATTTTTCTGGTTAACAGTTAATTTACGGACAAGTTAAGACACGATTTTACAGATTTCTTAGTACAGAAAAAACACAATATTAGAGCTTTAAGAAAAAGATTTATGAAATAGTCGGCACCCAACTCCAGAAACTGATTTTTTTTCCATCAGAAAAAAAGAGGTAGACAAGGACAATTGAGTAGAAAACCAGCTCTGTGATTGCTTTTTCATAAAAAGTAACATACCTGCCCTTAAGGTTCGTTCCTTTACGGAACCAGTGAAGAATGGTATCTTCTGCAAGAACATCCTGATCGTAAAGGGACCTTATTATTTCAGGAAACAGCTTCATCAATTTAGCATCTTCGTAACACTGGATCTGGACTTTGTACATCAGTTCAAGCTCGAGCTTTCCAGTGGTACAGAAGGCATTCAACAATTCAGCCCATGTTTTTACCTGAGCATACAAGTACATATTGGATTTCAATTTAGTTGTTTCTAGCAGATAATTGGTTACCACACAATTTTCAAATCATTCTTTAACAATTATGCCCTTTAAGTTCTAATCACAGTCATAAAGTAAAGAATCTGAATGAAATTAGAAAATACACATAACACAGCAGGTTTGCAAATTGATTTAGATTATGGCAGAGACCGGCAGTATCAACCCATACTTTAAAGCATGGAATCATATTAATTAACATGCTAAATGCTAATAAAGCTTTGGATTTGAGGGTAACAAACAGCAAGGGTAACGATAATCCGATTACCATTCAATGCACATAATCAACAGTTATTTACCAGAAGAAACCAAGTCACATTGATATGATCTCAATTTTTTTATCAAATACGCGTCTAATATCCGGTACTATCTTTGATAACAAGTAAGCATATCAGACAATTATGATGTACCTGGCGTAAAGCTGAATTAGAATTCTGCTGCTGATTCTTTCCAGACCATTGCACAGCATCCATCATGACATCCCATAAAACCCGCACAACCTCAACATCTGGGAGTTTGGCATCTTTCACGTGCTGCTTGACGGTTTCTATGACTTCGGATACATCGGCTTCCTCTGCTATTTGGCTGGTTAGAGCAGATTTCATCTCCTTAAGCTTCGTCTCAAACATCTTTTTTTCATAATACTCCGCCACCAAGAGAAGGTTTTCCTTTCTGAGAAAAGACAGATTAAAAAACTGTAGGCCTTGCAGATTTTCCTATTTTAGTTTTGAAAAAGATATTGCCATCTACACAATTAACAACCTAAAAGTAATGAGAACCAATTAATAGTAGTTTTCAACACTAGGTAGCTTTGTGAAATGCTGCCATATCTCTAGCAACAGGACATAATTTTTCGCCAATTATGTCATTTGAACTTAAGTCATAGCAAACAAAATTTTACTCAAAACTCTATTTATTCCAAACCTACAGATTTTTTGTTTTCTTTTTGAGTTTAATTTTTCTTGAGTTTGTTAACACAACAGTGTTTCATGATAGAGAAGTTTCACATTAGATTTTGAAAAATATTGATGGAATTAAAAATAAAGGTACAGGACAACTGAAGGGACAAATGACAATCAAGCTGCATAATGATATTAACATTAAATCACCTTGCAAAACTTGACAGCTAATAATTTCAAATCTTTTGGCATCTCCACACCCAATGATGCCATTCATACAAAAATTCTGTCATAATACACATTAATAATGCAATCACATTTCACCCACCTGGTTCGAGCGGCATCAACTGTACCCATGAATGGAGAGGTAATGGGTTTTAGATCATGTAATAAAAGAAAATATTGATAATGCCAACAGACTACAATAGCTGCAGGTTCCAATTACAATGAATGTGGACAAAAAGTGGAAAATTTTCGTCTTCTCTTATTGGTGAGAATAATATGGAGAGCTTTGCAATCTCGAGTTTTTTAAAAATTAATTATTTTGACTTTACCTCCACAGCTTAAAGATAAGCAGTCGACTTAAACATCAAGAATCGATCAAACTAAAACACTTTATGATCAGATTACACGAGGAAAAACTCTTTGCTTTTTTCAAATTTAGCCATGTTTCCAACAATGGGTCAGAGCAAACAGGATTATTTTTAAATTGTGTCATCACCATCATATGATATAGTTTGTGTTATATGTGAGGTGATAATTTACTGAGCCACAGTATAGCTGGTGAGGATAACATCCATTAAACACAAATTGCAACTCAAGGGAGTAAAAACCTTACGTAAAATGCTCAGATAAAGCTTCAGGTGTCCGCTTTCCAGATGGGAAAAAGTCCAGAAGATTGTCATCCATTTTACCCCGCTTCAAGATTGAAATCAGGTCATCAAGGCTATTATCAACAAGATATTCCTTGAAGAATTCAGTGATGAAAGTGAGAACTATCCCTTTGGCAACAAGGTTATCCTTGAGCAATGGCTGGAAAACAGTTTCAGGTGGAAGGCCAGACAACTTCTGGGAAAAGGCAAGGGCGGTGAAGATTGCAAGCTTCTTTCTTTCATCATCCTCAAAAAGCTCCAAGGACTGCAAGAATCTTCGCATAACATTTTCAAGATTCTTAATAAGAAAAGGCTTCCTCCTCAAGATCTTCTGTATATATATCACAGATGGCAAAATCACTTCACGCTTTGGCTCACAGTCAATTATAGAGTATGGGTGAAGCTCTCCTTCATCAGGTTTGATTGTGCCAGGTTGTGTGCGGGCCCCTCTAAAGACCACCTGCATCAATGCAAAAACCAAAAAAAAAAGGTTAAGGAAAAATATCACAAAATGTATCATACAGATCTAAATTAGAGGAAAAATTGAAATTGATATAACAAACTAACAAGGTAAGTGTTTAAATTAAAACGTGTAATTGAATGGATGGTTTTGGGGTGAATCAGTCAAAGCTCAATAAACTAAATAAACTATGTTTCAGAGAAGAAACACCTTTGATTCAAAGCATTTCCTTCCAGTCGTCTATTAACATGATGAGCTAAATTGCATGAATCTAAGAATGAAAAATTGCATGCTTTCCCACTTGTCATGTAACAGAAAAAGTATGGTTCCAATGGATATTCTTGGTAAAGCTTCAACTCATTTCTCCAAAATGTGGATATCACTCTAAGAGATTTAACATGCATTCGAATACAAAGGTTTTGTTATTTCATAAACACACCTCTTGAATATTTTATATACTAGGGATTTCGCATGGATATAAATTCTGCACCATAACCATGGGTCCCACAACACGAGACCTCATAGGTGTAGCACTTACCTATGAGACCCTTTCAATTAGCACTACACAGGATAATATATCATTCATAAAACAAATACAGTTAGACTGGCTCTTCATAGACAAACTTTTCATTTGTAATACTAATTATTAGTTTAGAACCATGAGATTCTTCTCAATCAAACAGGAAGGCTGTAGCACAAAATTATTTCCAACAAAGGTGTGCCAAAACTACACTGCGAGTAAAGTTACACAAGGTAAAACAGAAGTTGAATAGAATAAACTAACCTCAAAAAAGGTGTCACCGTATCTAGAGAAATTCAAATCTGAAGATTCAATGGTCTTGGCAACAAGTTCCTAAATAAAATACATTCACATAAGTATCGTTTAAGGCCTGCATCCAGCCCCTGTCCAGAGGACAAATATATCCAAAATGTGTTTGCATGCAGTGCGACCAAGATTTAAGGGATAACTGATTTGTGAAACTAAATATGAAAAAAGCAGTGAGAAGGAAGAAGTACCAGATCACCAGCATTATCCAAATAGACCTGGACCACTGCATCCGAAAATGCTGCAGGGTCCAGTGGCGCTGAAATATTCCGTTTGCGGGTCTTAATCCGCGTGCCACTGTAATTTCAACATTGAAAATTACATTAATGAAAATAAGCTTAGAAAACATTGCTGCAATCCAATCAATGCATGTAAAAGCATATCAGTTTCAGCTACAAAGACTACTTCAAGATTATTTAAGAAATAACAAGAGACGCAGAAAAATCAACTAAAACTAAAACCAAGAACAACCTGTTTCCCACAAGAGAACAAAGTAGAAATTTGCCATAGTTTCTGAAAAAATAAAAACTTCTTGACCAAACTTTGAATGGATGCAAACCCATGACTAAACCAGACTTGTACATGGACAAAATATAAAGCGCTCACACATTATTATACAACAAAATCAGACAGCAATCATAATCAATTAATTATTAAATTGGTGTTCAAAAAACTTACCCGAGAGTGGGTTTCTCCTTCGAGCTGCACAAGTGGCAAAAATATTAAAATTAGTTAACACACTCACACAATTAATAACGATTAACGAACCCCAAATAAAAGCGATCCCCCATCAGATCTGACTAAAAGATTTGACTTCCAACCAAATAAAAAAAAAACCATCAAGAAACATCTAAGCTAAATGAGAGAGACACCCTCTTCCGCTATACAAACCTAGAACGATAACAGAGTTATCAAGATTAAATATTGATTTCACTGCAAGTTAAATGAGAAAGATACCCGCTTCCGCTCTACAAATCCAGAACGATCACAAGGTACAGGGAAATCAAGATCAAATCTTTCACAAGAAAAACTACTATCCAACCCTAAATTCATTGACCAAAATTTCTAAATGATTAGACGTCTAAAAGGGCGAAAAGGGTAGATCCAAGAATACAAATCGGACAAATTTAAAACAAAATCATAAGATGAAGAACGAAGTTCTACAAAAAGAACGGATCGAAAAGGGAGATTTGTACCTCATAAACCAAAGTTCGGAGAATTGAGGAGAGGGACGAGTCCGAAGAAAATCACAGCGATTCGCGATGCCAAGAGAAAAGAGGATGAGTGGTAAAAGAGAGAAATAGGTGTCGATACTACCTTGGAAACCCGCATTTATTGTTTCGATCGCTGAAAGAGAAGTACAATAACTAATGCACAAGGTACTGCTAATGTGTGTGGGGATCCCACTTCACGAGAGAAAAGGGGATTTCCTTTCGTAAGAATGACCAATATGGTATATAAAAAAAGGCAAAAATTTATGTGAGACGGTCTTATGGGTCATATTTTGTGAGACGGATCTTTATTTGGGTAATCCATGAAAAAGTATTGCTTTTTATGCTAAGAGTATTACTTTTTATGGTGAATATGAGTAGGGTTGACCCGTCTCACAGATTGAGATCCGTGAGACGGTCTCACATGAGACCTACTCATAAAAAAATGACCAATAAGTTGAAAATAGCATATTACACCCCCTGCATTTTGGAAAATGCTGAGGGCCCCTTATCGTCATATCGAGTAACGAACGGGCAAATAGCATTTACACTCTTGTAAAATTGCAAAAAACACAGAATTCCTTTATAAAATTAATAATATTTTTTTTATATCATTAAGACATGTTTGGAAGAAAGGAATGAATATTTTCATATTCACAAGAATGATCATTTCACCAATTTTGGATTAAAATGATCATTTTCACTCTCAATTTTGTCATATTTTATTAAAAAATTACCTTATTTATTTTAACTAATATAAAACCATTTTTAAATCTTCATCATAACAATAAAAATAAATAATATATATTATTATTTTAGGTACTTATAATATATATATATATAATATTATTTATTTAAAAGTAAAAGAAAATCGAAATCGAGTTTTCCGAGCTCGAGTAACTAGATACGTTATCGAGTTGAGCTTGAATTCAAGTATTTAAATTTTTTTGAGTCGAGCTCAAGTAATATGATATTCGAACTGGAATCAACTCGAGTACACCTTTATTTTTTTATTATTATTTTTTAGTGAAGTAATTCCATTAAAATAAGTAAAAAGAGTTACAAATACAAGTACACTGGGCATCCTCATGAAACACACATAAAATCGAAACACTACAACCTATTGTAAGTGTGAATCTGATTCTTCCTTATTATCTCTTCAACCTGCGGTTTTTCAGCTTCAAACATTACTTTGTTACGCAAATTCCAGACATGTAAATTGTCGATGCAAGAGCCGTGATTCTCATTCTGTTCACTGTAGACTTCCCTCTGTACATCTCTCGAAAAGCTTTCAGAATCGATGTTGGTGTACCCATAATCAGCCACTGTCGCACACCATCCCAAATCAGTTTCGAGATCCTACACTTGAAGAATAAGTGTGCGTTCGATTCCTCGAATTCCTGGCAAAGCACGCAGTGTTTGTCTTCAACAAACCCAAGTCTATTATGTGTTAGCAACTTGTGATTAGCAAGCAGACATAGCACAATACGGTGCTTCGGAAGAATGCATCCTCGGGACAGTATGTTATTCCAAGGCCACTTATCTTTTGCCTTTACAAAATACTCAAATGCGCTAGGCATTTCATTTGGTGCTTCGAACCATGATTGCAGCTTCGCTATTATCGAATCCACCAAACCCAATCCACTAAAGAGATGATCACGAACATTTAGTGTTTGCTTAACAAGAGGTGAATCATCTTTCTTCATATTTTCGTCAAGTATTTATTTTTTGGATGATTATATCATTTATAAGTATATGCCATGGTACTAAAAAAAAAACACACACCTCTATCCAACATGTTTGAAAAAAAAAACGATTCATTATTAAAAAAAAGAGAGACCAAAACTTCTACATGAAAAGTTTTATCGTTTCACAAGTTAATTAGGCATCCACCACTTGGGAAATTTATCGAACATTTGGCACGCAGTATGAGACAAATATTTTCGTATAATGGAACGGAGAGCCTATGATTTCTCCTCGAATGCGCTGCCATTAGGGTCGTCGGAAATAATGGTCGTGCCGGTGGGTTTTCCGACTTGGGGGTCGTCGGCGGCGTTGTTGATGAATTTCTCCATGTCTCTCATCCTTGTCCTCACAACATTCGTCACAAGGACTGCGATCGACCCCACGACAGATCAAATTACACTGTATTATCGTTACACATACAAATATGGAAGTAAAACACGTACCAGCTGCGGTTCCGAAGGTCCAAAGCCAAAGGATCTTGAGGCCAGGACTCTTGTCTTTCCACATTGATTTATCTTTTCCACTCTGGTTGATTCTCTGAGGCACCGGGCCCGTAATCCTGGAAATAGTACTTTTCCGTTTCAGGACCTTAACTCATTAGAATATAAACGTATTTCACTTTGTATAAAATTATATTTGAAAATTTGTATTTTGAATGATCAAACTATAAAAATAAGAAGATACAAAACTATATTGAAATTTGATAATACATTAAATATTCTTATCTGTGTCGTTTAAAACATTCAAGATTAAAAATACAATTTTTCTAAATTATTTTACATAGGCTATTTATAAATTCATATTTTTTTAGGAGTTTTATAAGAATAATGCTACATGTACAACAATTCTTACAACATAAAAAATTCAATATAAAAATTTAATTTATCAACATCTCATTATAAATTCAATGCAAAATCTCACGATATAATAACAAAATCTCGTAATTTAATTGTTGTAAATATCAGAATATCTACTCATACTTTTAGCATTATTCGTTTTATAAATAGTAAGGAGTTGTGTTTTAAATATATTGCTATCTTATTATAGTAGAAGTTCTTTAATTAACTGTTTTCTAATTAATTACTTAATGCAGTAGTTTTTTTAAGAAATTATTGCAACGTACGAAAAAATATTACGTACATATAAAAGGTAAAATTGGATTCCCTTCAAAAATCTTACGTAGGTTGCTGCTTATGGTTTATAACTCATTTGGTATTATGGATTCAAGTTTAGAACATGATATCGGTTTTGATCCTAATCCACTCCCCATAGCAATGATTTTTTATCTGCACTACTGTTGTTTTTCAAGATGATTGGCACCTGTTTGATGAATTGCCTATGTGGTGGGTGCTTTCACCTGTTGAACTTTAATGGTTTTTTTTTTTGCTTAATCCATTCATTTAATTCATTGCATTTTTCTTGTCAGTTTCAGTATTTTCCATTTCTTTCGGTATTTGCGAAGTGAAATTTTTTTTATGCTTTGAATGTATAGATGGAGTAATTTAGCGTGTTAACTAATTTATGTCTTTTTTCCTACTCAGCTCGAAGGACAAAAATCCCTCTCCCGTGAGTTTCTTGACAGCTTTCCAAGATCTATTTAATGATGATTGCTAACTGCTGGAGGATTGTTACTTGGTAATTTGGTACGATTGAGTCCTATTTAGTTGTCCATCTCTGCAGTTTATTAGTGATCCCATTTTGGTACACTCGCTTTCTCAATTCAAGCTCGCCTTGTTTAAATCTTGTGTGACAATGATTTTCAGTCATGAGTCGTGCTAAATTAAGTACCCCCTTACCTCCACTTTCTCAAGTGACACAAATTGTTTCCGCAAAACTCAGGAATCCATCTGCTCTGCAAACTATCAACGGCGAACCGATATCCAACCCACTTTACAACTTTCTTCCCAGTACCGAAAATCCCAATAATATTGTGACCCTCGTATGCTCTTCCCTCGAGAAAAAGGATTGTGTCTACTGGGACCATCTTCAACAGAAAGGATTGTTTAGTAATTTCACGAACCTTGAATTCTCAAGAGTTTTGTTGAGATGCCAGTCTGATTCATGTACAGCACTCACTTTCTTCAAATGGGTAAAAATATATTTGGGTCTCGAACCAAATGCGCACAATTATTCCCTCATGATTCATAATTTGGTGTGGTCTAAAAATTTTAAGCAAGCAATGAAGCTTTTGTTAGAATTGGTGGAAATGAAAGGAAACGGAAATGTTTCATGGAGCTTGAGTGTGTACAAGAACTTGATTTCATGTTCAAATGAATGTAATTGGGACCCTGTTGTACTTGACATGCTCATCAAGGCTTATCTTAAAAAGGGTATGGTTGAAGAAAGTTTTAGAACATTTAGAAAAATGTTAAATCTCGGCTTCGTTCCTAGCCTCATCACTATCAATTGTCTGTTAAATGGGCTTTCTAAGGTTGACTGTGGAGAAAAATGTTGGGATGTTTATGAAAAACTGCAGAATATTGGGGTGCATCCTAATGCGTGCACATTTAATATATTGACTCATGTGTTGTGCAAGGAGGGAAATGTGGACAAAGTGAATGAATTCTTGGAGAGGATGGAAGATCAAGGATTTGACTCTGATGTCGTGACATACAACATGCTTATTGATAGCTATTGCAAGACGGGCAGGTTAAAGGACGCAGTTTATTTGTATAATATAATGACTACGAGAAGAGTAAATCCTGATTTAATCACGTTCACATCCATGATAAATGGTCTTTGTAAGGGAGGTAGTGTGAGAGAGGCTCATCGGTTGTTCCATTTGATGGTTAATCGCGAGTTAAAGCCAGATGTTTTTGCTTATAATACTCTCGTAGATGGATATTGCAAGCAGCGAATGATGAAAGAGGTAAGATCCTTGTTGTTTGACATGATTGGAAGTGGGATTCGCCCTGATAACTTCACTTGTTGGATTATCATAAAAGGATACCAAGATCAAGATAGGTTGATTTCCGCATTGAATCTTATTTTAGAGATCACACGCATGGGAGTTACAGTCTCTCATGATGTGTATTTGTATTTGATCCTTGCTTTATGCAAGGAGAACAGGCCATTTGCAGCAATGTCCCTTTTGGATCAGATGTGCCAAAATGGTGGTGTCCCTAGCGAGGAAATCTATAATGAGTTGATTGGTTCTCTTTGTAGAGGTAATTTTGTAAAGGAGGCATTACAACTGAAAGCGGAGATGGTATCGATGGATATGAAACCGAATCTGAATTCATACAGAGGTATGATTAGAGGTTTGTGTGGATCAAACAGAACCATGGAGGGACAGTTCTTGATGCAAGAAATGGTTGAATCCGGTTTGCCCCCAGATGTTGAAATTTGTAGAACTGTGACAAATGGGCAATGCAAAGAGAGAAATTTCGTTGAAGCCGAAAAATTGTTGAAACTCTTCGCTGAGGAATTTCAAATCTTTGATTCAGAATGTTATAATGCTCTTGTAAGGATGCTCTCCATGGAAGGAGATCTTGCTAAGTTGATGGAGTTCCAAGATAGGATGACAAAAATAGGTTTTGAACCAAATAAGCTAACATGCAAGTATGTTATTGATGGAATGCGGAGAGCTATGGTGACGTAGAAACGTGAGCAGTTGGTGAAATAGCAGACACTACACTCGCAGCACGTATGCCTGATGATTAACATAAAGTAGTAATTGGAGGAACGTGAACATGTGTAATTCAATATTTATATATAATTTTTTAATGAGCAAATTATTTTACAGAATGCAACTGAGTTTTAGGGTCATCACTCATAAGAGTTATCATCACGTGCATTATAGACTATTTTAGAGGATGTATTTACATTCGTTATCATGCCAAAAAAAATAATATATATATTTTTTTATCATCCAGTATAGAAGTAAAAAATAATCGAATATGTACAGAGTTTCATTATACCCATAAAATATTTGTTATTTTATAGTAAATTTTATTATTTTTAATATTAGAGGTAATATGTTAATTTTGTGGTCACATCATGGCATCGACTAGACTGCCTTTGGATTTTAAATTGTTTTCCTTAAAAATTTTATAATTTGATTTGTGTTTGAATGGTCTTTTTAGTGCTTTTCAAAGTATTTAATTAAGTTGAAATTAGAGTTTTCCAAAAATCTCAAATTTTAAGTTTTTCTAACGCTTTTTATTAATTATGAAATAAAAATAATATGTTTGTATCTATTTATCCAAACAAATAAACAACACAAATTTTTAATAAAATCCGTCTACAACATTCACTTCACCATTTACTAGTTTATTCTGAATATCTGACATAATTTTTAATATTATCTCGGGTAATATGCCTGAAGAACGACAACTTTTGTTAATCAAAATATGTTAATAAAAATTAAAAAGGAGGCAATTTATTCTTTAAAAATCATATTCCATTTTTCATGGAAATTTTTTAATACATTGATCTGTACTTTACAAACATATAATCACCCCATAAGTTAAAACGAGGCAATTTATTCTTTAAAAATGAATTGTATTTCAAATTCTATCATCAGAATTTATGGTATAATTATCCAAAAAAAATTCATCAAATGAACCATGTTACCAAATGGATTTTTGGTAGAAACAAGAGTCCAATGTCAATCAACAATTGCTTACAACTTATTTGACTGACACCAATGCCTCAAGCGTGAGACGAGATTTCAGATTTGTAATCCAATTTTAACAGACCGCTAATGACAATGAAAGATGACAGACAACAGACTCACTATCCATTTGAAGCCGAATCAATATGGGAACAAGTCTAAACAAAGATAATGTAGTTCGAAATCAAGGGACACTGATCCAACTCGAGTAAATCCGACAAGATTTTAACTTATTGCTTCAAACAACTAACCGATGATATCAAGAAAAGACACCTAGACAACCATTGTAGCATCATATATTCACTCACTCCTGGTAGATCTTCTAAGTTAACTTGTGAATTGTTTTCATGTCTGCTGCTTCCTTGAGAGTTCCTTTCTCCACATGATCCCACCACTTCATCAAGAAGTTGTCCACGACCAATCTGAACCATGGTGATAGCTTCAGTCCCCCCTCGCCCGCATCAGCTTTCCTCAAGAGCTCTTTCAGCTCCTCTCGGTTCACGTACTTTACATCAGCCACTTCATCAGGATTTGGGTTCACATTAACTTCCCGAACAATGAAGAGAAGATAATCAACTGCATGTGTCAAATAACATTGATCAGAGTCAGACACACATAGTGCCTCGAGCAATCAAGATCGCAACTAAAGGTTCAGGGGAGGAGATGAAATTAGGGGGGCAGCTGGATCGACTGTGGGATAACGTATATATTTTTAAAAAATTAGACATAAAATTTCTCTTGAGAGCATTCACCCGCCCGTCGAGTCTGCCATAGCAATGTTGATGGGTAATTTTAAGGTTGATCTGGTAAGATGTCCCAAAACGAAGCTGCTGTTAAAATTGCAATGAGAAATTGCTAAGATGAAGCCAAGATGGTGGTTTGACAGATTTGGGGCCTGGGGGCTCAGAGCAGCATTTAGAAAAATTACTCTGAAAGTTAAGAATTTTTTCGGGTGGATCTTTCAGCAAAGAAAATGGTAATAGTCTAATAGATAAGTGACAAAACAATGCCATGGCAATAGATAATAATGACTAGAAGTATGAAATATTACGTTCATGCTCTCCCCATTTCCCATCTGATGGTGCCTTGTACAGCATACGACCCAACGGAGTGAAATGACCGACTGGGACGTCTTCAGCAGGAATACCCAGTTCATCCAAGAGCTTTCTCTGAGCAGCGTTTCTCACCCCTTTTAAATGAAAAATTGGGTTAGAGTCAAAATTGCTGTTAGACAAAAATTAACTCCTTAGTTTAAATGTGAAGCGAGAAAAATACCGAGAGCATTCTCTTCGATAAGCTCGGAATCTCGGTACAGAGGATGACTGCAGCAGGTGTTGGTCCACACCAAAGGAAACGTCACCTTAGTTGCTGATCGTTGCTGCACGAAAACAAACATGATAGATCATGTAAGCATTCCTTCACAGACAGACATGAAATTCGTGAAGTAACACTAGCTAGTTGAGATGAAATTAATAGGGGCAAATTTCACGGAAGATTGACATCTTCAGAAATTTCTAAATTAAGTTGACCAAAAAAAAAACAATTTATTAAGCAGGTCTCAATTGATTCTTAGTGGTGCAATGCTTCGGAGCCATCCAATGAGATACCATAATCAGACGTGAATCGTACCAAGCAGACTCCTTCTCTGAGCAGTATTATACCTCAATCTTCTTTAGGGCCTAGAGAAATCCTAGTCCTATTATGATTGTTCCATTTATTCTTGATCAATAAATATTTTTTCCATCAAAAAGGCATTCACATTTTAAAAAGACTGTCCATGATGAATGTCGAGCATTTGAGAGAAAAAGTTCGGCGAGAGCAAGAAATTAAATGTGCCCATGAAGGAGGAAACCTGAGTTTTAATAACCAACAGATAATTCACTCTCCAAGTTCAGAATTATCCAGTGCCTTGACTAAACAAAATTTTAGCTCGATCAAGCATGAAAGTTAGCGTACAACACACATAGTACTATGGCTATGAGAACAGGGAAATATAAAATTCACAAACGCATTCAAACACAGAGAGTTGGGGCAACCTGAACGCGAGAGTAAGAGAATTGTGTAATTGTTAAAAGATATGCCATGGACAACTTCGGTAAAGATAAAAGTGATATCCGATACATGCTCCAATTTAATCCTTATTTTTCGAGATATCCAAAAATTAATTGCTTTTAAGAATACCCAAGTGCCCCGAGAAATGATAAAATAGCCCGATTCTAAAACAACTGATTGTATGCATGATCTTCAAAGAACTTAGCCAGCACAAAACTCACTCGGCAACACGTACCTGAAGCAGTAACTCGTATTTTGAGTTAAACAAGAAAACACTGAAAGCCCTGTGTAACAAATTTTCAGATTCGATCTTTTCCATCAGATGGCCTGCATAATACAAAACTCGAATGGTCAGGAGTACAATACTCGAAGCTAAAACAGGCTGCAGGTACCATATTAAAACTGCATCTGAGACACCGCGAAAACAAATAAAATCGAAAATCACAGTCCACTCTCTATGCACCCAGCAAGAACCATTAGAATATTTTTTCCTCGAATAAACCATCAAACATACTTAAAGAGCAGTAATTCGGAAACATAGGCATACATATATGACCACACGTTTGATCATGTCTTGATGACTAAGTAAAAAATTATGGGTGCGCGGCATAAAATCACAAGATTGTATATAGATCGAATTACATGTTTTTTTTTTTTGCATTCAAGATATTACAGAAGAATCGAAGGTGGTGGCTTACAATTGTATTTGGTGTCATGGCCAACAACCCGATCATTCTCATCAACCAATATGCATCTGCAAAAGAATAACACGGATATTACTACTCCTTTTCAATAAAAAGCATGACCAGAAATCAAATCCGAGGAAAAATGCATCCGAAACTATGAACTCAATCAAAAGGAAGCTCGGAATGGGAAAAATGATCCATATTGTCACATAAAAATAAATAGATGCAAAAACTAATTAGATGGTCTTGAAAAAAACACAATAAATAAATAAACAAATAAGAAGCAGACATTCAAGAAAACATCTTTATCACAGATGAATCAACGTTCTCTATTTCTTAACCCTTTGTGGGGGAAAAAACAAACAACAAAGCAAACCCAGTTTCAATTTTTAAGATCCACAAATACCAGACTAGATAACCCAGAATCCAATCCCATTTCACCAAAAAACCCATCTCAAATCCCCTCATTGAGTGTAACAAAAAGCAAAACGAGACAAATGAGAGGTCAACAGATAGAATCACTAACTCGTCGTCGAACATGAGCCGCCTCTGGACAGCATCCATGCCGGCATCAGCGGAAACATCAGCAGCACTCATGGTTGAAGGGGTGTTGGTGAGGGACGAAGCGTGGACCGAAAAGGGCCTCGAGGAATTATCTCTGAAAAGGGATGCCGATTTAAGGAGAAGGGATTTGAATGGCAACGAAGATGGAGAGATTGAAGATGAAGAAGCAGCGGAGGAGGAGAATGGTAACAAACTTTGGAACCGAATGCCAGTAATGGAGGACATTACTATTCTGTGATTCTTACCAAACAAAAAAAAAAGTATTCCCTTTCTTGGTTTCGCCGAACAAAATAAAAAATAAAACAAACAAATAAATAAATTTGGAGCACTAAATCACGATCTTGGATTCTCCACTAGCAATCTTGGATCTTGATTTCAGATTGCCTGATGGTTATGTATAGATATATACAATGTGGATTGAATCGAAAGCAACTTATTGTTGTTTTATTTTGTTTATCTATTGTATTTTATTGTTGTTGGGATGTACAAAAATTTTCATAAAACTTGTCAAAATCAGCCATAATTGACCGCAGCCAAATGTTGAAAAATATGAAGTTACACACATGTTTTGACTTATGAATACAAAAATGAACGATTCAGTTGGCGGAGTCAAGTCTAAATTTTTATGTGGATATCTAAATTATGTATGTTTGTAAACTTTATTTGAATTTTTAGGTATAAAAAATGATTTTAACATAATTATATATTGACCCCTCTACCTTTCATTGTGACGGCTGCATTTATGTCAAAACGAGGCCGTGCTTGGTTTTGAAACTAAACTCCGTGCACATTTTTTACAAAAATTTGTGTGAGACAGTTTTACGGGTCAGATTTTGTGAGACAGATATCTTATTTAGATCATCAATGAAAAAATATTAATTTTTATGTTAAGGGTATTACTTTTTATTGTGAATATCGGATAAAGATTCGTAAAACCTTCTCACAAAAGATCTACTCAACATGGCAAAAACTTGTGTGAGACGGTCTCACGGGTTGTATTTTGTGAGACGGATCTCTTATTCGGGTCATCCATGAAAAAATATTATTTTTTTATGCTAAGGGTATTATTTTTTATTGTGAATATCTGTAGGGTTGACGATTCGTGAGACCGTCTCAAAAGAGACCTACTAATCAAACATCTAGTATCTCAACGCTACGCATGTTTGTGTTCATCTTACATAAAGTTCAAATTTGATTTGTTTAATAAAAATTCCCAGAACAAATTCATAATCCAATGTGTATTAAAATGAACATTTGAAAAAGTAGTTTTAACATGATGATCAAGACATGTTTAGCCTAGCACCACATGTTTAAGATGTGAAATAATATATATATATATACAGACTTTAAACGCCTACCCCACAGCTCGTGGTGACCAGATAGGCAAGGCGAAAAGGAAATTTTGGATGGACAAAATTTTAAATAATTTTTTTTATAATTTTCAAACTTTTTTAATACAATTTTTTTAAAAAATTAATGGTAAAATTACAATATTTTTTAAGCTGTTTTGCCCCTACATAAAGCAGCTACATCCTTAAAATAAATAAATAAAATAAAAAAGACAGCTACATCCTTGTTTTGGACTTATCGACTAAGAATTTTCCGAACTCTAGCCCACCATAAAATCCTATTGTCGGCTAAAAACTAATATTCAAATGTTTCATATGCATTAAAAGAGTATTAGTACATGTTAATATTATATTTTTATGTAAAATTTCTTAATAACATAATTATAGATTACAAAATGTATATTTTGGTCCATAGTTTTATTTTGCTAGATCTTGATGTAATTGTTTTTATAAACAAAAAAAAAAGATTGAAAAAACTCAAAAAATCATATACATCTATATTTTGGAGCTTTGTACTCAAAAGATATTATGTAATAGTTATGTTAAATAATTAGTATTAGTCACAATCTTAATTAATTAAAGTATTCAAAGATAAAGAAGTTAGGCATATGGTCATATCGTGGGCTTTGTCGATATTCAAAGATGGTAGGCATGCTGTCTGAATTAACCAAGTTTGACAAAGATTAATTAATAAATTATTATATTACAATTAAATAAAAATGGGCACCTGGCTGCATTCAAAATTTAAAATGTATAGACTTTAAAATAAAAATATCATGGTGCCAAATTCATTTCTATTTCATATGTCAATTATTCATGGCAAAATATATCCCATACTCAAGTCAAAATATAGAGAAAATAATATATTTTTTGGAGATGGAGAGAAATTTATATATAGTTATGTACCATATATTGTCTATATTTTTCTTGCAAGAATCAAAGGTTCGTCGAGATACAGTTGAATTTTCTTATGTCGTATTTTGTTGAGTGCAATAATTGTCCTTATTTGGTAGAGCGGTCGAACTGTGGTGCTTTAGCTACGGTGCGGTTTAAAATATTTGAGTTGCATCATTACTATTCGCTACAACTTTTGGTAAAGCGGCAAACACTCAGTCCTACAATTGGTATCAGAGTCAAGATTACGGGTTCAATTCTCAGTTGATTACAAGGAGTATCAAGGTCACATGTTCGATTCTCATTTATTGCAAGGAGTTGAGAGCGAGATTGTTTGGTGCAATAATTGTCCTCTGCTTGGTAAAACGATCGAACCGTGGTGCTTGAGCTGCTGTGTGGTTTAAAAGATTTGAGTTGCACCATTACTACTAACTATAGCTTTTGATAAAGCGACAAGCGCTCGGCCCTACATATTTTGATCGAAAGAAATTTCAAATAAGTCCATTTGATTCAAATAAGATGAAGGAAGCAAAATATAATTTTTGGTAAAATTTAAAATCCACCGACTAATCAAGTCAAACACTTTCATCCAAATGCACCCTTAAATAGTCAGATTCTTCTGTGTACATATAGGTTTCTTGGTTTTTCAGGGAAATACATTTGTGTGTGTGGACTCCTGCACATCAAGCCATCCCAAGCCCAGTATCTGTCGAACCGTGGCGTCGGCTCGACTGGTCGAGCTAGTCTCGCCATATTCGCTGGTTTCAAGTTTTTATCCCAAATCTAAAAAACCGAAATACGGTTTATATGACAATTTTCGATAAATCCATTTTCAGTTCGAATCGTAATTGGCATGTTGACAAATATTTTGAAAATAAAGGGAAACGATCGGTGTTCATATTTCACAACAAAGTCCAAATGTTCTATCGCGAGACAAGTAAAATGGGCCACCAAACCAACCCAATTACTGCAGTCCCGGCCCAATGTACGTTGAATATAATCAATTAATGATCGGGATAATTCCTTTTTTTTTTTTGAAAGTGGAATAATTACTCATTTAATTATTCATTTTGTGTCTTTTTTATGATTTTAGTCGTCCTTTTTTCAATTTTACTTGGTATTTTTTTTTAAATCTTAGATGTATCGAATAAAATAATTTGAGTTCGAGTTCGATCAGAAAATCGGACATATTTGAGTTATGCTCAAATTCGATAATTATGAATAGGGATAAAACGATTTCTTAAATCGGCTCGAGAGGTACACGATCAGACTAGTGTAAAGCTAACTGCTTCGATACTAAACCAGGCAAAAACGTGAAAGATGTTTGGTTATGGTAAACTCGTGTTCAGGACCTAATGAAATTGATCGAACAAAAGCACGCCTTTCCTCTTTTTCCTTATCGGTTCTCTTCACTTCCAGCAGTGAAAGATCCATCCTGATTTTTCCCATCAATCAAATTTCTCAATTGAAAGATCAGATTTTTACAGGCTTTATCGGCTTGAATCATCTTTGGCATGGCCAATGCAAGAGTGGCAGATGGAGGAGTAGTAGACGGTGGCGTCAGCCTCATCTTCGTGTATGGCACGCTCAAGCGTGGCTTCTACAACCACTCGCTTATCTCAGACCTCATGCACACCGGCGACGCCGCATTCATCGGACCATGCGCCACCTTGGACGCCTTCCCCTTGGTGTGCGGGCCCAACGGCATACCTTACCTGGTCAACCTTCCGGGATCGGGTCACCTGATCCGGGGAGAGCTTTACTCCGTGTCTTCAGACCGGGGATTGGCCCGTCTCGATGAGCTGGAGGGGGTTGATCGAGCCCACTACGAGAGGCTTCCGGTGGCGGTGGTTGCGGATGGCGGGGACGAGGTTGTGCATGCGGAGGCGTACTTTGCGCATCGTGGATTTGGGGAAGCGATGAGGAAAAGGTGTGGGGAGGAGGGGCTGATGAGTGAGTACACTTTGGAGATGGGAAAGAAGTATGTTAGGAGGGAAGATAGGCCTCCTCGTTCTTGCTTTCTTCATGATATTAACAAATTCATTTCAGAGCAGAGTTGAGATTTTTATGGATTAATCATCCCCCCTGCAGCCATTGCTGGATTCTTCAGCTATTTTTTGAAGGATTCAGCGTCGAACAATGCGTTGATCATTGCCAGTTATGCAATTAAGATTTCTGTTACTGTTAACACTGCACATTCTCATGTTTTGGTTACTTTTAGTGATTCAACTGGGATTTTGTTATTGTGCTCACTGCATTTATACGTATTGTATCTGGCATACAATTGATTAGCTCTGTGTCTAGAATGTCACCAGTATGTATGTTTTCCCCCCACTACTTAGTAATAGCTTAGCAAAAATAGTCTCACTCATTTGCTCACTCGGCACGAATATATTGTTATCTTCATATCCAGGTAAACTAATTTTTCCATAAATTTTCTGAAAGACGTTGAATTGTAGTTTTTTCTAATTTTGAGTAGATAATAAGTGAATTATTTTTCATAAAAGTTTGAATGTAGAATCAGAAGAAGCCAGCACTTTGATGTGGACCTTAATGGTAGGATGCGTTTTTTTCTTGTGGATGACTATTATGGTTTCTTGGTTTCAATTATTATCTTTCTGACAATGTCACTGTGATGGTAAAATCATTTTTCTCTAGTTGCAAAGACAGCATAACTTCCGATGAGATATGACACGAGCTGAGTTTAGGTTCAAATAGCAAGAGTATGACGCATGAGATACTGACACTATTTACACACATAAAATATTTATTCTAGCGAAATCCTCTCAACCCCCTAGATTTGACACCAACTGCATGCATTCAAAATTCACCAATTCATCCTTCATTTAACTGCTTGATAAAGCGGCAATGGGACACAACTCCTGCTATGTCTGGAAGTGATGTAATAGCTAATTATGTGTGAGGTGCAACGCATGCAAGGTCAAAGAAAAATGGACAGTCATGCAAATCTTGTGATGATTCAGTTGTTTGCTGCTTTGGGACTGCCTACAATATGGTAAATCTGTATGTGTTTTCAAGTTAATTTTGACAGCCAACCAGAAATTTTGGTTCCAAAAAATATGGGTATTTGAAAAATCAAGCATATTCTAGCTCAAATGTTCCCACCATTCAAATTGATATGGGAGCTTTGGACCTATCAGCTAGTAAATTTTCTTAACATTATTGTCGTACTTGGGTTTTGTTCTTACTGTTGTTAACTTTGTTGGTTTTGGGATTTAGTTTTATTGCAGCCGTATATATCTTAGAATTTGAACAAATATCATATAACTGCTATAGAGTTTTGCATTACAAGGTACACACCATCACAAAAGCAAACATAACCACAATAAACACTTACAAGATACACGAGCAAACTATCTGGAGATGCATATCACAATTAAAATTAACTAACCATCTTCATCTGAGTCCCTCTTCAATTTTACTGTGATTGTCACTTTAAACTGTACATTTTGTTCCAAGCAACATATTGACACTGGATGTATCAGCAAGGTTTTCTGCTGCAATCTCATGCGCCGGCGGTAAGAATAAAGATGGGAAATTTATCATTTCTGGTTCAATAAGATTGTTCCAGCCATTTGAAAGGATCGAGCTTGCACAACCATCCAACCCTATGTGTGTCACATGCTTCACATTTGTCGGTAATCCAATCTCCATTCCTATTTCTGGTTCTTCTAACTCATCTTTGTATGCTGAATGAGATACATATTAAATATTTTTTGACACGTATATTTATAAGCATGTCAAAGAAGCCTGACAAGTGAACAAAGGGGGTGACTTTGGAAATAATACTATTTATTTATATTTGAGTTATTTGATCAAGTTTGTGGAGTCAAATAAAGTAATCTTGGGGCGGCTTCCAAGATGACTATTTTTAGAGTACGACGGACACATTCAACATGAGAATAAAACCGTACTTTTAGTTATGCATCTTAAAATAGACATAACATGTGTATTGAATGATAGGAAAATTTTCATTTTTACGTACCAAATAACTGGGAGAAGTTCTTGAAATTTTTTATCAGCTTTTGTAATCTTGGAAGGGATGATGGGCTCTTCAAATTTTGGCCCGACAAACTTTCTTCGTCATCCTCGTAGTCCCCTTCTTCTATGCTCCTGTCTCCTTCATTGATTCCTTCAAAGCAAAAACAAAAAACCCAAGAAAGGTAAAAAGTGTGCGAGTAAAAGGATTTAATGCTTGCTTGAAATGCGTGCGTGCGTGCGTGCGTGCGTGCGTGTCTTGTAGAGAAGCAGACTTGTGGGAGTCGAGTCGATGTCTGGCTTTGATCTTTTTTGCTGCATTCCAATTGCTATGCTTGATTCAGAGATGCAGCCCATAGTGAATGGAAGAAGTAAAAACCGTTCGCTTCGATCTCGCATGTCTTGATATGGTTTAGAACTGAGATGCGACAAGTTATGAGGTGGATTTGGAGGAGTGATGTTTCTATAATATAATATATATGCTTCTAACTTACACACTAGCTTTATTTTTAAGTTAGAACTACTTTGTTTTATATTGAGAAAGAATGTCCATTCACGATTGATGACTGATATTCAGTTGTCTCTCCGTTGGTTCTAAATGGGTGGGCTCCTCCTCTACTTGCCTCACTTAAAGGAGAAGGTAACCAGCGCTATTTGCTTGTTTAAACTTCTTGTATCTTTAGTTAGCTACTCCACCAAAAGTGAGTACGTTACAAGCAAACTTTTGATAACATGGAGAGCCCCAATCGCTATAGTCATAAATATAGCTGGGGAATTTTGTTAATTTGCTTGATTCCGAAGGATTTGGAACCAATGAATTATCAAGTCATTGGTTGCTTTAAGAGCACAACATGTGGATACCTGCTTTGTCTGAATACTGTATTTCTTCATTAGTTCTTTGTACTAAATTTGCCTGTCCAATCGCGGTCCTCACGATTTTGGGGCATCCGCCTTTGGATTACATGTCAACCATAATGAACAAGAAGCTAAAGTCTTGTACAAGTCCTAATTTTCCGAGTATCAGATATGATCTGCTGGCCAAGCTCCAATAATGCAGTATTTGCAGAAGCCGCAACAATAGCACCAAGAGTCGAATCCACTTCAGATTCAATTTATGAAGGAAAAAATTATACCATCAAGCTTTTTATTTCACCATCTTTGGTAATATATTCACTATAATTATTCTTTATATTCTCAACAAGAGGCTGTATATTTCATCAACTCGTGGACACAATCAAATCTTCATAATTTGGCCTTAAAAAATATGACCAGATCCAATACGATGGATTTGTGTCATCTATGATTTTCGCAATTAGTTTCACAAAATCTTGCGCCTTTTCGTGTATGGTACTTCTGTTGATATCATGATGACTAAACTCGCTTCAATAAACCAAAACTATATGTATGCGAGACATCAGAGCTGGAAATTGGAACATGAATTAAACTGCAAGCTTTGCGTTTTCAACAAAAGATGATTCTTTATACTGAAAGAAACACGTTAAGAGAATTTAATAAATTGATCTTAATACGGAGAGTGCTACGTACAAAAAATAGGGAGAACAATATCATTGAACACCAATATTAAACTTATCCTGGCACATGTGACGAAGTATAAATTAGAAACTTAACACTATGGGGGGATATCACGACATGTAATCGAGTTGAATTTACCAAATGATCATAGAGGAGGATAAAAGTATGAAGACAAGGAGAAGCCAAGGAAGAGGAGGCCTCCGATTGTTGCAACAGTACGCTGTGAAATCTTTGATGCCAGCATACTTCCACCGACCACTGCCACCGATGTACAGATTGTATGTCCTATAATGGCCCCTACAGCAACTCCAACAGCATTTTTATGTGTAGCTAGCTGTAAAAGGCAAAAATTCAAAAGTTTTTTACTCGTCCAGTAGACTAGTTTTGGATTTTTTTAGCTCGGAAACATGTTTGCAGTCCCTCTGATTGTTCAAATTCAAACATGTAAACTGCATGATGAGATGACTAAAGAGATTATTATTGACAAGCCCAAAGTACAAGATTTTCACAACCACAAATATTGTATCACAACATTCACATTGAAACCATGCCATATAAAAGTTTTCAATGTAATAAACTGTCCTCTAACAATCTATCAATACAGATAGCAAATTAAGCACAACTCCTATTTTGCTTTCACTCCGGACAAGCCTCAAGGATACAAGATGAAACTTAATCTGGGACCTGGACAACTCGTGCAACGGTATCATCTAGTTTTGACAACTTCAAATTATAGTATGAAAGTAGTGCCTAGAGTAAATCATGAAGGGGTTTTGAACTGAATTAAATTTTCACACTTCAGTTCACTCACTATGAAATAGGTTTATACATGTAGAAATATGATGACAAAAAAAACCTTACATTTTCTAGTCAAACAAAACCAATAGAGTTCGTAAAATGCTGTGCATGTCTTGGAATATAACGAGATGAAAATGAATAAAAGTACATCACCAAAAACAAATTATGAGCACAACTATATATATTACTCTATAACCAAACAGAGATCTCCAATGAATTCACAGTTCTCTGTATCCCTTGCTAAATCATTAACCATGACGCAAAACATATTGATTATCTTAAGTTGATAGCAAGTAGATACTATGTGCAATATCCTTGTCCATAAATGTTGGACTATAATGAATTTCATCAAAATTTACTACCAGCACAAGGAAAGCTTTGGTCATAGTTTCTATGGCCTAAGTGTGTGTAAATCTCTACAACTATAATATAGTTCTTAATATCGCTTGTTTAGCGATTAACCATGTTAACATAGGCTATCATTCAAACACCAAGACCATTGGATGCTTCTATGTTAAACGAGACTGAATCTTGAAGCATTTCCACAGATCTTAGAAGATATGGCTGAAATGCTCAGCCAGTCTGGTGGTGAACCACCAATTCTCAAGTTCTACGCAGGACTGCATGTCTGAAATGCATTTGACACCATTGGACAGAACATATACTCATATCCGCAATGACCAAGTTTGAAAGTTGGCACACATACAATCAGAAACTTGAAGGTAAATAAGAAAATCTTACAGCTATTGTCGCAATCTGGCTACGATCCCCCCACTCTGCTAAAAATGTCAAAATAAATGACTGCGAAAAGGACATTGCAGTCGGTTACTTAAAATCTCCAATCCATTTGAATTAAAGCATAGGGAAAAACAAACACACAAAAAATTGAATAAATGAATAGGGAGAAATTTATCTATCTATTCCTATATTAAAGTTGAGTCATAATACAGACAAAATAGGTAGGTTGGTTTGGTTTTTTTTATGATTGTCAAAATCATCCCTATTCATTTTGATAATTATCATTTGACCTCTTTCTCAATTTCCACAATTACCCCTTTGGCGATTTTATGCAATTATAAACCTAGCAGTTTTAATATTTAACATTTTACCCCTTTCTCAATTTTAACAGTTACCCCTTTGACAATTTTACTAATATAATAATGTACCAATTTTATATAATTATCATCCCTATTCATTTTGTTAATTATCATTTGACCTCTTTCCCAATTTTCACAATTTCCCCTTTGCCAATTTTATGCAATTATCATTTCAACCCTAGCAGTTTTGATAATGACCATTTTACCCATTTCTCGATTTTAACAATTACCCCTTTAACATTTTTTTGAGAGAGTCTCATGTGAGACCGTCTCACGGATCATAATCTGTGAGACGGGTCAACCCTACCCATATTCACAATAAAAAGTAATACTCTTAGCATAAAAAGTGATACTTTTTCATGGGTGACCCATATAAGAGATCCGTCTCACAAATAATACCCGTGAGACCGTCTCACACAAGTTTTTGCCCATTTTTTTTATATTAAACTTCCACTAAGGCAATAACTTAAAGATCATTTTAACATTTTTTTATATTAAATTTCCATTAAGGCAATAACTTACGGATCATTTTTTACTCATTATCATATTGCCTCTATTCTATAATAATGGACCAATTTTTACATAAAAATTGAATTAATTCAACGATAACTTTGGTAAAAAAAAGGACAGTGTGCACCTGAGAGCTAGTTAGAATATAAAACTTGATAAAGAGTAAAACAGCAGGTAGAATATAAAGCCTGAAAAGAAGTAAAAATAAACCTCCAAATAGATTGGTGTACAGAATCTAGAAAAATAACGTCGGAATTGTGTTTTCCCTTGCCCACCCTCAAGTTTCTCTTCTACCTGAAAATATTCACAGTGAAAAACAAAATTCCACAATCTATCAACACATGTGAGTGGAGGGAAGATAAGAATAGGTACAGAAAGTGCAGCGTATACGCTTTAGTAAGGTAGATAAGCTAGGATAAAGTCAGGATTGGAAAGTAACTTCAATTTCAACCACCAGCTCTATGAAACAAGAAATATCGCCCGTCAAAACCAGAAAGTGAGGTGAACGCATTATGGTCCTTTCATAGCGTAACATTTATCAACAGAGAACGCGTGAAAAAAAGGCTAAACTAGAAAGTGAACGAGCTAGTCATGCAACAAAACCAAAAAATCAATGACTAGTCGTATTAACCATGATATTTTACTATAACAAAACACCAAACAACAGCATCATGAACACAATATAGCACCAACATAATCAGCTTGCAGAAAAGGTTGATGCATATGACATACTGCAGGCTAGCATCCAGAGTGTCTCTTCAAAAGTCAAATTCAAAAAAATTAAATCCATAAAATAATTCAAAGATTAATAGAAAAAACAAAAACAGGAAACAGTATCAATTTCAGAAATAAAATTACAATTATAAACTAAATTTATGAATAGGAACATACTTCCTCCATTTCTTTCTTCTGAGAGGCTTTTGAATCTGATCTCCAAGCAATATAAAGTAGTCGGAGTCCAAAAAAGGCATAAAGAACTGCCATAGAAAATTAATATCAGATATCTAAACAAGTTGAAAGTCCAGTTAGCATAGATAGAAACTTGAGATTATACAAGCAAGTTTATCTTTCATCAAAGACGCATGTGTAGTTCACCAATAACATGGCTTTCAGCTTGGTGGAAAATGAGCCAATACCATTTTAACATTTTCTATTTTCATATTTCTCCAGCAGACTTCAAGGTTTTTAAAGCTCACCTTGGTGTCATGAAAAGCGTGAACAAAAATATTCAAGATTTTGCTTGTTTGAGCCATCATTTGATGAACCAAGTTCAATCACTATGGGGATATCACAAAGCAAAGTCCATAGGAAACTGACCTGGTGATATTAGATTCTGTTTATTAGATAGACTGATCATAATTGAGTTTAGTGTGATGGACATAAGTGGTACATATATGTGAGTTGGACTAGAAGTTGGTTGCTTTTTTGCATAAATGTGCTGTGCACTGAGAAGAAGTTTAAATTAGGTTTGTAACAAGCTTGGAGCATATCCAATATGTTCCACGAGGTGAAGTGTAGCTTATATTTTTGTTTGTATGCTTAGTAGTATAGTTACTATTTTGGATACTGGCGCATTATTCATTAACAACACTACAAACACTATCAAGCTTCCAGTCGTTCACTTGATGATTATTATAGAAAGCTCAGGATGCATGTACTCTGAGTTAGGATCTGTGTAGTTAATATAATTTTACGTAACAAGCATTTCTAAAATGACACCAGGCACTTCACTGACCGATTCTATCCACATTTACTTCCTACTGATTCTTGTTATCTCCTTTCTACACTCTCTAAAGAAGCACCCCTATATATTTCTTTTACTTTTTGCTTCCCCTTGCCTAACAACACTCACTGATTCTGTCCATATTAATTTCCCACTCATTTTTGGCTCTTTCTTTCTAATCTCGCAACTGGCAATTGAGGGAGGCATATTTCATTTTCGCTACCCATCAAACATATTTAGTTGAACCAAATCATGAATCATCCGATCTTTTTTTATTTTTGGAAAAGCAATGGCTTTACATATTCAATCCCCCCTCCCCCGTGCCAAAAAAAGCAAAATTTTATTGATAGATATGGGAGAAGAGTGAAGCAATAACCTGTAGCTGCACTGTTAGTGTGTTTCCTTGATATCAAATTAGGCACAATCCTACCAAGACCAGTTGATAGTACCTGGTAGCATGTGTGGGAAATAAAGCATCAATATCATCCACCATAAGAAGTTTTGAGAGCAAAAAACTGGAAATAGATATAAAGCTTCAAATATTTGGGATTAATGGAGAGATGAGCCTAAAAGAAGAAATATAGAGCACTATTTCAGCAAAACGTACAGCGTTCTTTCAGCAAACAAAACAGGACTATTTCAGCAAAAGAAACAGGATTCAACTTACTGTCATCACAAATAAAGCACTGAGGGCGCCGGATAGAACAATTGACTTGGGATGACGCATTGCCATAAGAGCTGCTATTATAAAAGTTTCATCTCCAATCTAGTAGCAAGGCATCAATAAAGATAAGGGATGTCAAATGAAGGATCTTATCAAAACAGGCTATCAACCCCTTAAAAAGGTTGATTTCATAAGTATAAAAGAAACATAACTTTTCAAAATTGTGATGCCAATTTTTTGAGTGGTGAAACTTAAAATAATGTAATCTTGTAAAAGTATGATCAAGACCTAAGGCTGCACACTTAGGAGTATCAAAACCATAAAACACAGACCAACTTTTCAAAACACTGCTGCAAAAACTATTGACATTCTATTGCTTTTCCATTAGGTATTTTCATTTCAATATTATCTTAAGCGCATAGACTGCGACGACTATTTTCATGTTTTACTAGAAGAAAGAAAGGAAATTATCCCAGCAAATTTTTGTAGGCATACTAGTGTTCTCTTTGGTTCTAAGTGAGTGGTTAACAAATTCAATCTTAACAACAAATGGCTGAATAAAAAAGGAAACATTCACCTATTGTCCATGAAAAACAATAACAAAAGAAAGATTTTAGCTGTCTCATTTCTCTATTTTAAAGAACAGATATTTCAACAATACGAGTCAAAATCTTTGTTAACAAAATAAAATCAACAATAACTGTTGCACGAGATGATGCCATGTTCATTATTGTAAATAGGTGACATTTCTATTGAGCATTACACGAGAAAACAAAGATTAAAATGTGATTCTTATCAATATGACAACTCAAACATTAAGTAAAAGGATGGTAAAAAAAGAAATACTTTTGATGGGATGAGAAATCAAAGTAGTTATACATGGCATGCTACTGGAAAGTTCAAGCCCGAGCAGCAGAGAACATCGATAAATCTGAATGTAAAATGCCTGGCAATATATGATACCAATATTTACCTCGCTGACAATAATCATTGATAAACTTGCAAAGAAAGCATCGGATATCCCAAGACCAGAGTCCAATGCAACACCAAGATTAACAGAATCAGGATCTTTTACATTCCTTGCAATACCAGTCTTGATTTTGTCCACAAATATCTGCCCACCAAAACTCATGAATGGTCATCACACTCAACATAAATTCCACAAATAGAACACATACACCAAGAAAATATCACGCCAGCATGTACATGATCACTAAGGCACAGCTTCTATTTCCAGCTACAGTTGTTAAAAGTTCGAGAATTCTTTCATCCAATAAAAGTTCAATGGCGCCAAATATATTGATAACAAGCAGTAAGCTACTGAAGAAATTAAGCTCCTCAGAAACAATTACAGCGGCTGACACATTATAACATGATTAAATCGATAAAAAAAAATCAAGAGTTTTTAGACATTTTTACTCAAAACCCAACTATTGCAACATCTGATTTAGCGGGTAAAACTATAAAGCAGTGGAATACTGACTTTACTACGTCGGCCCAGATCCTTGATCCCTGCACTCGCCTCATCCCTGCCATTCTCCTAGCATTGAGATTATACAAATAGATGAGTCCGAACATCAAATCCAAGTGATTACCACGAAGAAATAAGAGTGAAAAAACAACAAAATAAAATTACCTGAGCCGCAATTTGGGAGAAGAAGAGAGAGAGCAAGAGCACGTAGAAACCAAAGGGTTTCGTTCGAGAAGAAGTTGAAATCCCCATTTTGGCTTGATTCTGAGCAGTTTTCTGGGATCAACAGAAAAGATATAGGAGGGGATCTGGATCCGGAAAGCTAATTGTGGATCGGAATAATTTTGAATATTTGTCCTATTAATTTCCCAGAAATTAGGGCTAATTCCAGTTTACTCATAATTTAGTGTTCATTATTCTTACATATAGAAGAATAAGTTATTTATATTTATATATGTAAGAATAAGTTATTTATATTTATAAGATGAGTAGATTTGATAAATAATTATAAAAAATAATATATTTTTATTAATTAAATCAATTAGATGATCTTATAAAAATTTATGTGTTAATTATCTATGTCATTTTTCAGGGTTTTTTTAAAAATTAATTTAAATTTTAAAATTAATTTCAAAAATAATTTTTAAAAAAGTATGTTTGTAAAAATACCTCAATACGCGCTTCGGACGTCGTCCGCAGGAATATTTTAGCGACGAAATATTTATGAAACTGTCGCTAAAATTGACTCAACGACGGTTAACAACCGTCAATAACATTAGCTGAAATGGATACAGTCGTCGCTCAGTTTAGCGACGGTTTCTAACTGTCACTAAATGCCGAAATTTTCTAATTGTATTAACCGCAGGCATATGCACGCCATGGATAATCTTGAACTTTCAACGGCTTGCATCTTTGCAGCATGTAATGTGCGCTACGAAAGAGAATTTGCGCGCTGCGAAAAACTATTTTTGTTGTAGTGAAGACATAGAAAAAAATAGACAAGAAATTCATCATGAAATAAGTTTTGTCAGGAACCTCTACTATTCAACCTGATTTTTCCAGTGATTTAGGGATGACTGACTTTGGTTTGTTTGGTCAGCAAGATTTTCAGACTCCGTCTTGGTTGAACATACATAGTTTTACAAATTTGCTTAATGTTGGTCCACATCATCTTGTACATGAAATTCAACCACAGAATGATATTGAGGAAAATGAACAATATTCAATTGAGATATCCCAGTCTTACACCTTCTCCACAGTCCCAGGAAGCACAAATTTTGGTTCCTTGATCATTTCAAAATTGGCATCATCAGATGCGCAGCCTCTTTTGGTTGATATGCCATGAAAAAACTTATTTTGCGATGAATTTCTTGTCTATTTTTTTCTCTGTCTTCACTACAACAAAAATGGTTTTTCGCAGCGTGCAAATTCTCTTTCGGCAACACACATTACATACTGCAAAGATGCAAGCTGTTGAAAGTTCAAAATTATCCGTGGCGTGCATATGCTCGCGGTTAATATAAATATTTTGGCATTTAGCTACGGTTTCTAACTGTCGCTAAAATTAGCGACGACGTTTAAACCATCGCGGATTCAATTTTAGCGACGGTTTCATATATATTCCGTCGCTAAAATATTCCTGCGGACGTAGATCATCGTCCGCGCTTCGTGAGGGTCGATTGAGATATTTTTGAAAACATATTTTTTTAAAAATTATTTTTGAAATTAATTTTAAAATTTAAATTATTTTTTAAAAAAAAACCCCATTTTTCATTCATCATTGAAATTATTTTGAAGTACACACTATTATAATTATATTTGATTACAAAAATTTGTTGATTCGATAACAAATTTAAATATTTATGTTTTGTGTTATTTAATATTAAAATAATTACGATTTCAAAAAAAAAAATTCAATTAAATGATTTTTTTTGAATATTTACGCTCAAAATATTATTATTTAATTTATCGGTATACAAAATTATCGTTACAATTACTTTTTGGGTATTATATAATTTTGATTTACCTTAAAAATTAAAATGCAAAGTTTTTGTATATCAAATACTAAAATTTAATATTTTCAAAAAGTATCAACATTATTTATCATATATAAATAAAAGATAAAATAACAAAAAAAGTATTTCGATTTAAAATTTTAAATTTATTCATAGAATATTCCAAGTTTTAGTAGGGGTATATAAATTTTTTGTTATTTTTTAATATTAATATATAAAAAAAAAGTTGGGGTATAAAATTTTACCAAAAGAATTATTAATTTTACACAAAAATTAAAAAATACATTTATATTTTTTTTATTATTATTTCAACTTGTTTAAATATAAAATTCATCAGTGTTTGTAAATTAAATTATTTGGTTATTGAAAAAAAATTGAGTTTAAATAATCAAAGTAGAAAAATTAAAGAACCATAATATGTATAAAAAATTAGTCAAAAAATAAATAAAAATGTTTAAACAATATATTTTTAAAAAATACTTTGATATATTCAGCATGTTCAAATTTTAGAAAGAAAAAAAATCAAACTAATGAATTAATCATCAATACATCAAATTAAACAAACCAAAATTCAATTTAAATTGTTTCATATATCTTGATATTAAAATTATGTCATTATATTGAGACAAGATTTTCCGTTATTATTGTCATTATATGAGACAAAAATTATGAATATATCTTAAAGTGCGAAGAGTGATTAACAATTTAAAAAATGTAAACAAAACACTACTTTTGAATATGCATTAATGAAAATAAATTATATTAGGACAACTATCTATGTAATGAATCTTGAAAATTATTTGACTTATTAGGAATTTTTTTTTAGAAAACGGAATTAACTTATATTTAATTAAATTTGGTACATAGCCGACAATGTGAAGGAAATAGATAGGGACTTTACATAATTATAAAGATAAAATGATGATGAAATTTATAATGGAAGTAGTGATATGCAGAGACGGATCTATGCTAGGGCTATACTGGGCTGTAGTCCAGCCTAATTTTTTTTATTTAGCAACGGTTTTTTGATAACCGTCGCTACTGTTGCGACGGTGTTAGTAAACCGTCGCAGATTGGATCGACGACAGTTTTATCAAAAGCCGTCGCAAATATTAGCGACGGTTATTGCTAAAACCGTCGCTAAATTATTAAAAAATAAGAAAAAGGTGGATCGGTGGTTTTAATTAACGACGGTTTATTCAATAGAACATCATTACCACTTTGATGTTTTTAATGCAGCAATAGATTTCATTTTGATGGAGTTAAATACTCGGTCCAATGAGTCATCGGTGAAACTTCTTTCTCTTAGTATAGCTTTAGATCCTAAAAATTCATTTGACTCATTTAACAGTGATGATATTTGCAAGCTTGCGAAGAAGTTTTATCCTGGAGATTTCACAGATCAAGAAATTGTTGTTTTGAAGTATGCATTGATACATTTATAAACTCGATGTGATGCATAATTTAAAGGTTTCTACACTTGTTGAGTTGTGTCAGCAATTGACCGAGAGTGGACGGTCAAGTGTTTATGTTATGTTGACTAGATTGATTCATCTTGTTTTGACATTATCTGTGTCTACTGCCACTATTGAACGGGCTTTTTCAGCAATGAAGCATGTGAAGACGGCACTTCGCAATAAAATGGAGGATGACTTTCTTGCCGATTGTTTGACACTCTATATTGAACGAGATTTAGCTAAACATATTGATGTAAATTCTATTATTGATGAATTTTATGTTTTAAAATCCCGTAAGGCACAACTTCGTTGAACGATATAATGTACTTTTTTTTTAATAATATATAATTTATCATATTGAGTTCAAGCCCACCCCAACTCTTATTCATGGATCCGTCCCTGGTGATATGTACATGGAATGTGGCCTAAAACCCATCCAAGTGAGTGAGTCCAAAATGGTGAAAAGGCAGTGTGATGTAACTTATTGTTAAGACATTACAAATAGCAATCAACCATATTGCACATTATCTATAGCAATATCAAGATTTTTTGTCTTTGCAAAAGAATGAATAAAGACTGTCAAAACATAATTATTATAACTTGAATAATAGAATATGGTATATTATGTTAGAACGTCACGTTCTGAATCTCAGATATACAAGTTGATTTATTGGACAACTACTCCGACAAAAACAACAAATATTGAATGTGGATTGGAAGCATATATGCATGGATGATTAGTGTCATTGTTATCCTTAAAATCTTGTAATAACAAAAAAATGACATATAGTTGAGCTCAAGGGAATTTAAAGCCACCACCTCCTAGATCTGTTTGTGCACCTCCAGGAGGATTAATTGCTACCCAAAGTAAAGAAATTGTGATAGCAATCAAACCTGACCATACAAACACTATAGTTGGAGTCTTCCCTCTTCTTCCCATCAACCCTTTTGCAAATGGATATAAATGAGCAAGAACCCAAAAACTGAAAAACGCCCCGCCGATGAACTTGCTCCATTGAGGCACAGGCTCATAAATGGTCCTCGAAAACGCCACCACTATAGCTATTATGTTCACCATTCCAATCACAATAGGTGGGATCATCAAAGAAGTCCATTTAACCAAGTAAAGCTCGGCGTAGATATCTTCGTTATCATCTCCCGCGGACTTGGACGTTAGTGTGAACGAGATTTCGATGCCCGCGATGACCTTGAGTAGTCCTTGCACCACCGCGGCTAAGTGAGCACTGGTTCCAGAGATGAGCCAGAACTGCTCGTTTCTCCACCACTCTTCGAGCCCGATTCCGGACCATTTCACTTCCAAGATTGCTAACCCCACTAGACAGAGTGATATGGTTAGGAGGAATAACAAGAAGGCGACATTAAGTGTTTGTACAATGAAGAAGCCTGAGAAGAGCGAGAGTGCCGGAAGGAAACAATAAACCACAAGAAAGAATGAGGTGAAAGGGTAGACGCCCACGTTGAGGTAAGCGAGGCGTTGGAGGAATTTGAGTTTGGATGTTGCTAACAAGGCATTGTTTCGTGAAAAGAATATCTCGACTGAGCCAGTAGCCCATCTGAGAACCTGGTGGAGTCTGTCTGTGAGATTGATTGGTGCTGATCCGCGGAAGGCATCTCGCTTGGTGATACAGTAGACAGAGCGCCACCCTCTGTTATGCATCCGATATCCGGTCACCACATCTTCTGTCACCGAGCCATAAATCCATCCTACACGATCACCCCACTCTGTCTTGTCCTCATACCTGCATGTGATCATTCACCTTATAAATGAGTCACTTTTATTCGAAATACGACTATTTATCATAGCATACTAGAAGGTTAGGCAAAAAATGAAGACCAGCACGATATTGACGAAACAGCTTCAGCTACAGTAGCTGCATCGAGTGGTTCACGCGGAGCTCTAAGAATACCCGGTGGTCGACCATATTTGACAGCAGGATGATCAGCAAGAGGACGGCCTTGGAATTCTGCAACAGGGATCGACTCAGCTAACATTGTGGAATTACCAAAACGTTTAGGCAATAAGTTCACATCAAGATCAGGATCAAAATCTGTTGCTTTTAGAGCTTGAGTTTCCGAGCCTTTATCTGTAATCTTGTCGACTTTTGGAGGATCAAAACCATAAAGAGCAAATCTACGAAACATGCATCCTGTCCCCACATAAACCGGGCCCTAAAATGGAATTGATCAGTCAATCTCTACATAGTTCGTGTCATACCATTATGTGAAAACGTACATACATACATGCAAAGTTTACCTGTAAGCCATCAAGTGCTCTCATATTACCATCGAAAAACACGGTGTTGTTATTCGCATAACGATCAGAGGGATCAATGCCTTCAAATCTCTGAGGAAACTGAATATAACATATATCTTCGCCACCTCTGTCCATCATAAAACACATTCCTTCGCGGACAGCTTTGCAGTTAAAGATATAATGGTCACAATCAAGGTTGAGTATAAACGGACCATTAGACAAGATGGCCGAGGCTCGTACGAGGGCATTCATGGCACCGGCTTTCTTGTTATGATCATACCCAGAACGTTTTTCACGTGAAACATATACAAACATGGGTAAACGGATGTCCACATCAGTAAAATCTAAAAGGTTTTCCTCTGAACTTCCCATTAGTGGATCATCACTAGGGGGCTTCAGCATCACCTATTGATAACAAATATCAAAAAGACCACAAGTTACATAAAAAAATATAACAGAATTAGTTACAGATGTTAATAGTGTAGAACAAGAAACATCCGAGGACAACAAATTTTGCTTGTACTTGAAGAATTCCCGCGTGATCGCCTTTGGCATGTTCACCAGATGGAATGGCCCAAGTTCCAGGCCAGTGGGTTCCGTCGGCCATCCAAGTAGCCTTTGGGACTTTGATTTTCTCAAATGGATCTGTCCCGCTCTCTCTCATGTGCTTCATCATTTTCATCTCCTCCCTTGCATTGAATGCTTCTGATCTTCTTCTTATCGAATCAGGTAATCCATTTATTCTTACTTTGAATTCATCATACTCCCTCTTCACTCTACGCCTATCTTTGACAAAATCTGCCCTTTTCTTGTTCTTTGTTGGATCGCCTTTCATACTGAAATAAGGTTCTGGATTCCTAGGCTCGATGTCATGTTTTCTACAAAAAGGGACCCATAAATCAGCAAAACTCGCTGCCTCCGCCATGGCTTCAAAGGTCAAAAGGGCACCACCATCATCAGAAACATAACAAGCTAATTTCTCCACAGGGTAGTCAACAGCTAGAATTGATAATATAGTGTTGGCAGTGACGAGTGGCGGCTCTTTTTCGGGGTCTGCTGTGGATACGAACAAATCAACACCAGGGAGGTCAGAGCGACCAGTCGGGTTGGAAGGCGATGGCATTTCGAATTTATCATGCAACACATCTAAATCTGTGCTTCTATTGACTGGATTCATCTTTGGAATCTGATCAAGGATCCAAGAAAAGCCAAACCATATCTCACAAGTAACCGACATCAACCAAAGCCATACCGCATCTTCATTTGGGTGTCGAACTCTCCAAGCCAAGAAAAAGCACAAGACAACTAACCGAACAACAATCAACAACCTGAGGGATCATTGAGAAAATGGTACATTAATGCTTACTTCGCCACCGTGGTGGAAACAGTTAGCAACTTACTTTACAAGGATCGCATAATTTAACAGGGAGTAAATCTACATGAATGCGCTTCACATTTTTCTTTTAATTTTTGAAAAAAATCAGCACAAAATGATTAATACATACCATGTATATGAATTTTAGAGTACCTGTAAGGACTAATAATGCTATTCGGGATAGGTAATTTTCGACTTAGAGGCTTCCATGGTTTGTCTGCGGAATCCAACATGCCCCCTCTAAAGCTTCCTCCATCCCCATTATCTCCATATGTATCGTCTTGAGGCCAATATGCGTTCCCATATCCATACGTGCCTTGCGTTTCATATAGCCATTTATTGTTGTCGAATTCTCCATTTTGGTTCCTTTTCATCAAGGACATGCTGCGGTGATCTCTCTTGGGATCATCCGGGACCGGAAGCGATAGAGTTCCATTAGAGAAATCAACTGGCTCGTCATCATATTCGCCGACTTTGTATGGCTCCTTACATCCTGGACACAGTCCGGTGTCTCCTTGGGCATCCAAGTAGCAATCTCTGCATATTTTAAACCTGGAAAAAACAAAACATTTTCTTGAATGAATATCAAATGAAGAAACATTTCTTGGTGAATTCATCATTGTAATGTATATGCAAGGGGAAGATGCAATTTTTTACGATTTTGTGTACAGTTATCAAGTTTAGTCACAAAAATAAATTATTGATTGTCATCCATGAAAAGAATAATTCAGTAAATTTCCAATTTTGGTAGTGTAATTATCATTCAAAGAATAGTTCTAGTTATTTGTGTCTAAATATCTTAAATTGAAAAAGTTTTTGTGCGAAATTTAGACAACTTATGAATGTTAAAATACTATAAAAAAATCATTTTATCATAGTTATATATTCAAATGATCATAACATTTAATATATACCTGCACTCGCAAGGAATGACATCTTTGCCACGCTCGTCTTTCATAACCTTGCCATCACAAGCCGGCATGGCGCAGGAGGAGCCTTTGGATCCGGCCATTTGCGGATGGCTCACCTCGGAGTCGATGACCTTGTCCATTAGATGAGCACGAGTCACGCTGTTGAACCCGCCCGTAAAGAGAGAATTCGACACGTATTGTTCCTCGGCTTTTGTGGCCACGGAGGTGTCCATCGGCTGATTATCCGGCGTAGGAGGAATGTGGACCGTGTAGTTCATGTAATCCCCCGACGACAACTCTTCGGACATGTCTAAATCTTCTCTCGACAGGCTGACATACCTCCCGCTGGACGTCCGTCGCGCAAATTTCACGGTCTGCCCAGTCGAACCTCGGTTACCAGATGAAGAAGAATTGGCGGAGCTGCGCACCTTCTTCGATGGCTGGCTCGACAAGGTCGCCATTTTCGTAGCAGAATATATATAAATGTGTTATGTACACGGTAATGCCTGCAATAATTTCCGGCTGATCCGATCAAGTTTCATTTCATCCTCAAATCGACATTTTGCAACATTGTCGTTTGTATATTCATGAACATCATGTTTTCGGAACGAAACTTCGTGAATCCCACGAATGTCGAGAGGCTATGAAGATCTTCAACAAGTCTCTGATTCAAATTAATAGAAAAGATTGTTTCATGCAGGCGTGCATGTTGGGAAATAAAAGGAAATTGTAAGAGTTGCAAATAATTAGATGGTCGGGGAAATTAAGATCCTAAAAATGTGATATAAAGTTGAAAACCTCCCAATATTCCCGAGGACTAATTAGTGGACGGACGAGAAGCAAGGGGACGTAGAAATTAAAGGGACAAAGATTTAATATAAAATTTAAGACAATCGTAAATTATTTTTCAATTTGTGTGTAGCAAAATCTAGATAAGAAAAATTCGACGTTACTTACTACAAGAAAAATACAAATCAACAACACCCATACAAAAACGATTTTTATTAAAACCGTTGTCTTTTTTTTTTTAACAACGGTTTTAACAAAAACCGTTGTCGTAACATAAAAAACCCGCTTATAGTCAACGATTTTTTAAAAACCGTTGTCTTTGATGTGTCTACGACAACGGTTTTTAAAAACCGTTGTCTATGAGCGTTTTTTTTTCAGGATACAACAACGGTTTTTAAAAACTGTTGTCTAATAACTTTTTTTTTGGACTACAACAACGGTTTTAACAACCGTTGTCTATGAGAGGTTTTTTTTTTAGGCTACAACAACGGAAAACCGTTGTCTTTTGGATAGTTTTTTTGGGCTACGACAACGTTTTTTCAAAAACCGTTTTCTATATAAGATTATGTCAAGGGTCAAAGACAAACCGTTGTCTTTCAGATGGATTTTTAACTAAGACAACGGTTTTTTAAAACGTTGTCGTTTCTTAGTGTTTTATTTATTGAAAGACAACGGGTTTTAGAAAAACGTTGTCGTAGTTTCTTATTTTTTTAAAAAAATAGTTTAATAATTAGCGACGGTTTTACAAATTCTGTCGCTAATTTAGATTTAGCGACGGAGTAGTAGAACACCACCGTCGCTAACCTAGCAACGGGTTATCTAAAACCGTCGCCGATTTACTTTAGCGACGATGCCTGAACCGTCGCATTGTTATATTCATGAGTTTTAAAATTAGCGACAAAACAACTGTCGCTAAACAAATGTATGCGACAGTTGTTTATTATACCGTCGCGCATAGCGACGGGTATAATAACCGACGCAAAAAGCGACGGTGTTATCTTAATTGTCGCTACTAGCGAACGTTTAATCAAAAACCGTGACTACTAGCGACGGTTTACTCATACACCGTCGCACATTTGCTATAAATATCCGCACTCAGTTCACTTTCTCCCCACACCCAAGTGTTCTCCACTAAACAATTTTCACATAACTTTCAATTTCAATTTTAAGTGTTAAAGATAAAGATTATAAATATATTAATTTAATAAGATTGTTAGGTTTACAAAATTAAAACCGACATTTTTTTTTAATTTTACGAAAAACAATAGCGACGGAAATCATGAGACAAACCGTCGCTAATTAGCGACGGACAGCGTAATAAAACCCGTCGGTAAATGGCGCCAGAATACAATAAACCGTCGCTATTAGCGACGGTATTCACAACGTTTTTCTTAACAACTATTTTTCAAAGCTACGACCATGGTTTTTCACCGTCGTCTTTAGACGTCTGCGACAACGGTTTTACCATACCTACGACAACGGTTTTTCACCGTTGTCTTTGAGCCCACAATTTAACCACAGGGGCTTTAACAACAGTTTTTTTGACCTACGACAACGGTTAAAAAACCGTTGTCTTTCGCCTTTTTTCTTGTAGTGCCTCTTGTTGAACAAAGTATATGAGCAAATATTATCGTCTTATCAATTATTGAAAAATTGTCACGTCGATTCAAACATCATGTGTTAATCACTTATCGATAAGTAGTTCCACCCAAGCACAAAGTATTGGATTCGAGTCTTGCGATTTGAAGAGAGATGTTATTTTCTTCCGGCCTGCTCGGTGTAACTCTGGAAACTGGGGTGTTATTATCTAATAAAAAAGGATTTGGTGCAATCAAAGCAGTAGTTCAAGGCTGGAGTTCCTTGTTCTAGCCCGCGAAAAAGGCATCAAAAAGGCATAATAGCATGTTGAGAGGTGGACCTCATGGGGATATACCGATTCTACCTCTGCAAGAAAGGCCTACTTATCCACGGGTTCGCTAACCATTAACCGGATACTGACCTAATACCGCTGTTCCCTCGTGGCCATAGGGACTAAATTGTTAGAGTTCATGTTAGAAAGAAAATTGATCTATATTGAGACCCTTTCAAAAGATGATAAATCTCTAATATTATTTCATCATATATACACTTGGACCATGATTTTACTCATATATAAACTTATGTGAAACATTTTTATTTTTATGATCTTATTATATGAGACAAATTCTCTTATTTAGATTATTCATGAAAAAATATTATTTTTTATATTAAAAATATTATTTTTTATTGTGAATATCATAGAATTTACTCTGATGACATATTAACCCTTTCTCAATAAAACTCATCTTTGTATAAAGTGATGGCTTGATATTTGAGAATATTTTATTGTCTGGATGAGTCTAAAGGCAGAATTCCTCCTTAATTTGCGGGTTCACCAACTTATTTAATTTTAATTAATATGTGGATTGATCATTTTTATATTTTCAACAGAAATATTTTTTTATTAATTTATTAAAAATAATTTTTTTATTATAAATTATTCAAATAAAATATTCGTCAAACTATATAACTGTTACATTTTCAAGCGTTGTTCACCAGCTTTCTATATATTTACGAAGCGTTACATAGTCTCTCAAATATTACTTTTTGTTATTTTTTTAATAAATATGTAAAGATTTTGCTTATTAAAAAATTTGATATTTAATTATATAATCGGATGTTAGATTCGGAGAAATTTGATTAATTTATTATATGAAGGTAACGGAAGTTTCCTTTTTTTTTTTTGGGGTGTTAAAATATAGGGATATATATTATAACTGTTTACTCTAAAAAAAGTCTGCACTATTCCAAGTAGATAAAATTAATAATTATTTATATCACTAGTTAAATAAATGTTTTTTATTTTAGTCTATATTTTAATTAATTTTCCCCTTATTTTAAAAATAAATTTAACATATTATATTATATATTCAGGCGTCATCGTGTGATGCAACACTTGGGGAAAAAAATCCACCTTCCCAAGCACTACAAAGTTAAATGGCCCATTTTATAATTCTAATTTTAGATGACAAAAGAAATTTCCATAGAAAATAATTGATTACGATATTTACCAACCAAGTACTATTACCAAGAACACAAAACATAACACCAAATGACCAAATAAATTTACCAAACCCTGAAATCTCATGTAATACAGTAGAGGATTACACATCAGGAAAAAGAAGAAAAGAAAAACAAGATTCACACGCACGCCAATGTCCTCCACTTACACACCCAAGTCAAGGATGGCTTGCAGGCTTATTACACACAATAGTAAGATGCTCGAACACACACTTAAAAACACACAAATTACACAAATATATATGTATGTATATATGTATGTGTGTGTGCGTATATAAAGTGTAGAATATTTTATTTAGTTGTGGTGACCGCCGGGCAGTTTCTCCTTGATTTTGTCCATCATCCCCTTCTTCTCAGGTTCTGGTTGTGCTCCGTAGGCACCGCCGTATCCCGCTTCGTGATGTGGCTGAGTGTCTTTGTGGCCGCCGGGTAGCTTCTCCTTGACCTTGTCCTTGATACCCTTCTTTCTCCTACCACCTTGCCCGTCGTCCTCAGAAGACTGCCATACATATGTAAGATTTCATGAACAATCAATAAACATGATTCACAGAAAATATTTTTCTATTTTGCCCGAGTAAAAGACTAAAAAGTAAGGTGACTCCTTGACCATGCCACTAACGTACCGAGCTACTTGAGCTGCCGGATCGGCGGTGTTGGGGTTCACCGGTGGTGGGTGGCACCCCGATAGGAGCACCATGGTGATGCTCAGCTCCATGAGTTCCTCCGAATTCTCCTCCTGCCGGATGGTGGACGGGGTTGCCAAACTCGTCGGTCTTCCTCTGCTCATGAGCTCCATAAGGTCCGCCGAGTTCTCCTCCGGCCGGATGGTGGACGGGGTTGCCAAACTCGTCAGTCTTCCTCAACTCGTCACCGTAATGCGCCATCTGATTCTTGTTTTTTGTTTTGTCAAGAAAGTTGTAGAAGATAATGTGTTGTAATTGGTGATCTTGTAGCTAGGCTGGTGTGGAATATATATATGGTGAAGGTTGAAATCGAAGGTGATTTTGGGCAGGACAAGTGTCGGATAAATCCGAGAGCAGTTGGACACGTCCCTAAGTTTATTTAGGCTACGTGTACTTTTGCCACTTTTTCTTTTCTCCGAATACAATGACAAGGGCACGTGTATTTGTACTACGATAAAATATTACACAAAGATTTGTCTTGATTTCGAATGGATATTGACATAATATAACATTTTGTTAAGCTCCATTTCAAAATATAAAGGAAAAGATCATCTAAATCTATTATATAACTCGCAATAATTTAATACAATCGATTTTTTTTTTTTTTGAAATCACAAATTTGAATTGATGTATTGATTACTTCTAAAATGCATATATATATCTCATGACTACATATTTTATTTGGAATTTGGTTTTTTATCAGACAACGATGTACAAAAATCCCGCTAGTGGTCGTGCATTGGTTAATCAGTCGCCTTCGCTTTTTCATCAACCATGGCCATTTTCGGTTAACTCGACCTTACTTCTGCGGGCACTACCCGCAAAGATAGATTCAACGGCTCGGATTTTTCTGAGTCCATTTTATTTTATTTTTTTTATATGGAGGTGGACTCGCATCACTCATGTGGAGTGATCCGAGCCGTTCATTGCCCGTACAGGCTTGCACGCAAGGCACCAATTTGTCCTAAGGAGGTGATATTAATCATATATCAAACATATATTTAATCATATAATGATTTAATACTCGGACCATGATCATCGCAAATAGAAACCAGGTTTTATTTGTTCTCTTTTTGCTCCAAATAATTTTTAAAAAACGAGAATAATGATATAATAGAAAGTAAGAGATAAATATGGAAAAACTAAAAATTTAAAAAAAAAAACAATAAAATACATAATTAAGAAACATAGTAAAATTCTTAAGTTGATTTCTCATAATTCTATATATTCTTTATTTTTTATATTTTCGAATTTTCAATTTTCAAAATTTTTCCTCCAAATTGCAGTCTTTAAATTTTGAATCTTCCATATAATTTTGTTGTTTTTGCCACTCGAAATGCATAAGTTGGTTCATTCTATACACAATTTTTTTTTAATATTTATGCGAACATATTGTATTTTTCGATTATTTAATATAATATGATACGATCTTTTAAAAAATTGATCTTCGAAAAATTAAATTGAGTTTGATTTTAAATTCAAGCGGAATGAACTCAAAATGATTTCTCTAAAAAACGGTTAAACATTTTGTAAAATGTTTAAAAGATATGCATGTTGAATGTGTAAAATCGATTTAGTTAAAATATTTTATCAAACACATTGTATGCGATATTTTTATATTTGAAAGACACATAAAAGTTTCAACTATGCATACAAAAAACAGTAACAAAAGTAAGTAAATGAAATAAATAAATATGCACGAATTTGTTTATGGATGTTACGAGAATATCAACTTCTACGCCGTCTTTTGTTGTCTTTGAAAAGATTAACTAAAAGACGGTAATTTATACAACCATTTGTAAAAACCCATTTCGATTTAAAACTTACCATTTATCTAATCAAAACTCCTTGCACATTCTTGATTCTAGGTCAACCTCATGATCCATGTAATGGTTTATATCATTTATGACAAGACTACAAATACATTTTTCGATTTTTTTGTGAAAATTATCATTCAACTAAATTTTGAAGTTCATCTCTGTTGTATATGTTGGTAATCTTGTGTGTGAGAAAATTAATTGATTACAATGTGTATACTGTCAAATATATCATCGCACACAAATGCAAAAGCTCTCATTAAAGTCATATATCTATTTTGACTCATCTTCTTTTGTTTTTTTTTCTCATTTTACCTAATTTCTTCATGTCACAAATATGTGTTTTGAATATGTTTATTTTATATATATATATATATATATATATATATATATATATATATATATATATATATATATATAGTCTCCAATAATAAAATATATGTTAGAGAAAACAATATGATATTTGAAAAATGTTCTCTACGATTTCTGATATAAAAACAATCATATTCATGTTTCTGTAGGTAAGTTGTAGTGTGATCTAGTCCGGCTCCAAGAGCTTAACAATTGAATGAATGAGAAGGTTGGATGAGCAAAACGGTTGAATGATCGTGGACTGATTCAATGATTATAGCTCTTGATTCATTCATTTCCGGGCAAAATAGTGAACATAAAAAATGTAGTCATTTATCTTAGTTTTACATAAAAATCAATAATTACTAAATCTCGAGTTCATGTAAGAGGGATATGCTTGTAATATTGAAACTGCTCAAGTATAACCGCAAGTTGTATCAAAGTTGTAGAACAACAACTTCATCGGGAATTATCAACTTCTTACTTCGATTCAGATTTCGATTTTGAAATATTTATAGATCATTAACTTAACTTTGCAAAACTTGCTAAGTAGTTCACCTCGATAACGTTTGAATTCACTCGAACTAGTCTGAAATTTGATTTCTATATAATTAAATATAATTTTTAATCATTTTAGCATGTATTAATTTAGATAATTGATTTGTGAGTTATTACTGAAACACTTTGCTCACCAGGTTTTTTACCAGACTTCTTTTGAATTTCAATTTGTCAAATCTTCTAACTTGACATTTTACTACACACTTGATTAAATATGATAACACACAAAACATTTTTTTATAATCAAAATTAAGAATACTAACATTTTCACAGTACAAACAGTTATTAATAATTATTAACTCGGACAACGACCACCACCATTAGTAACCAGACACCGTCATTACTCATTGGAGTTTTGAAAAACCGACTTAATTGTTGTTTAAGAAGGAAAGGTTGCGGAGATATAGTTTCAATAGTTCGAATTTCAGACTTGTATTAGAACTGACAGGAAATTGAATTTTAATTTTGCAAATTAACATATTTTAGATTTTGATCTCAACATCTATTACTTTCTATTAAGAACATGTCTAATAGAAACAAAATTGTTAGTCTGTTTTTAGATCTTTAAACTTTGCTATTGATCTGTTTTTTGTTTTCTCAATTTTGCCTTCATTTGATCTGAAAATTACATTTTTGTTTCTATTTTTTTTATTTCAAAAAACTTTTTTGTTTTGTTTTTTTAAAAAATTACAACTATTTAAATAACACTTTGCTCTCTCAATAATTTTTCGAATTTCATTTTATGATAATTATAAAAAAATCTATTAATATCTATTAAAAATTTGTCTAATAGATACAAAATTATTGGTCTGTTTTTGATCTTTCAACTCTGTTTTTTGTTTTCTCAATTTTGCCTCCATTTGATCTCAAAATTACATTTGTTTTTTTTTTATTTCAAAAAACATTTTTGTTTTTATTTTTTTAAAAAATTAAAACTATTCAAAAAAACATTTTAGTCCGTTGAATTTAATTTTAATACATAGATAATTATAAAAAAAATATACACACTACGTGTGCAACATAACTAGTTTAAAAATAAGGCAGAGTTGCAGATACAATTATTATTATATATATATATATATATATATATATATATATATATATATATATATATATATAAATAAAGAATCTTGATATGCTGCACATTTATCGTGCACATCTATTTGAACATCGATGAAATGTCACTCTCATTGGATACGCAATTTTTCTATATTTCATCACATCCAACAAATGAGTGATACCTCATCGATGCTCACATAAATGTGTAGCATATCAAAACTTTATAAATACATATGATACATTGGTATGTTTTCAGCATATATGTATGATACAGTATTAACTTTATCACGTGTATCTCTTTTTATCTGTTATTTTAAAAATACGACAGTTAATTACCATTCATGAAAAAAAAAAAAAAAAGTACGACAATATGGAGTGAGATTTAAGAAGAAAATACATTCTTTAGGCTTACGTGAAGGCAAACTCAAAGATTACAAAGCTTCGTGCTCTCTCATCGTATAAGAAAACACGATTTTATTGAAATTGAAATTAATTTAAGGAAACACTCGGATGTGGGGGGTGTGGTATTTAGTAGTGGTGGCCGCCAGGTATGATCGCACTCACACACTCTCACACACACACATACATAATATTTTACTTAGTTGTGGTGACCGCCAGGCAGTTTCTCCTTGATTTTGTCCATCATCCCCTTCTTCTCAGGTTCTGGTTGTGCGCCGTAGCCTCCGCCGTATCCCGCTTCGTGATGTGGCTGAGTGTCTTTGTGGCCGCCGGGTAGCTTCTCCTTGACCTTGTCCTTGATACCCTTCTTTCTCCTACCACCTTGCCCGTCGTCCTCAGAAGACTGCCATACATGATGATATATAAGATAACAGGAATTAATACACGTAATCATAAATACGCCGAAAAAGCTCGGGAAAAAAACGTAGTTTTTTTCAAAAACCTAGCGCACTTATACCACTTATCAGGAAATCTACCAGAGGACAACAAAGATTGCTGATCTTGCTTTGAGGTTCTTTGTTTTTTCAAATTTCCAAAAAGGGTGTTAAAAACATCGAGGCTAGTGTAAAAATCTAACGTACCGAGCTGCTTGAGCTGCCTGATCGACGGTGGTGGGGGACATCCGTGGTGGGGGGGAATCGAAATAGGAGCACCATGGTGATGCTCGGCGCCAACATGATGTCCGCCGTATTCTCCTCCAGGCGTGTGGTGGACGGGGTTGCCATGCTCATCAGTCTTCCTCAATTGGTCACCAAGTTGGTGGTTCCCGTATGGCTCCATCTGCCTTCTTACCTTCTTGTTTCAAAAGAGAGAATGTTCAAAAGATGTTATAGCAATAGAGTAATGCGTGATAGAAGTGATTTAGACAAGGTGCTAGCGAGGGATATATATAGTGTGAAGGTGGTCATAGAAAATGAGCTCGGGCAGGACAAGCGTCGGATGAAAGCGAAGCAGGTGGACACGTAGCTAAGTTTTATTAGGATACGTGTACTTTTGCAACTTTGTCCTATTTCCTAATAGAAGGGCACGTGTACTTGTATAAAGATAGAATAGAATATATCACACATGTATCTGGATTTCGAAAGAAGGATGTTGACCTTTTTTGCAGCGAAAGGAAAATGATATTTTATTTTATTAATAATTTGTTTAATTTTGGAGTTGGTAATGGTATTTTATTTTTTATTTTTATTTTTGTCTTATTTATCTTTTTTGATGTGATATCTAATTAATTTACAACATTTTATACAGTATTAGTATTTTTTTAATGTGATGTTACTATTTTTCGGTGTTACTTTGATATTTATTGGTGTCATATTAATAATTTGATCAAAATCCTCAAAAATTAAAAATATTTTATTAACATCGAATTTTGAAAATTTATTAGACCAAAATTCAAAATCGATCAAATTGATGATGAAATATTGTGATATTACAAGAATTTAAATTACGTGAATAAACTCTCGAAACTCTTTTCGAAATATTTTAGCTGGAGATGGTTTTCAAACCAAACTCGACAGTTGTTTACAGTAAAGTTTTTTTTCTCGGTCGGATATATGATTAACCACTCAAAAGGATTTTCATACTATGGAAAGGTCCATACGATCTAGCTAGATGATGATACAATCAAATGAACTAGGTAAAATAAATAAATGTGGTAATTTAAGAATCACAATAGTTTTTTTTCGAAAGTTTTAAAGATTTAATCATTTTATGTCTTTCATTCTTCCGGTTAAAAAAATATATACTAGAAAATTTTGGTTTTACAACGGTTGCACAAACCCATTTCGATCTAGTACTAATTCTTTTGTCTAAATTGAAATTTCTATTATCACTAAACCGACAAGATTTCTCGACTGTGATTAAACACAGGCTTGAGAAATTGTGAGAATCCTTTGTTGATCTTTGAAGATCAATAATAAATTTGAACAATATTGCTTGAGACTGGTTTGATAATTTTTCAAATCGGTGTAATCAGAGATGTTGATAAAATTGAGAGAGTAGAATTTCAAGTTGTTCTGGAGCTTTAAATCCTTGCAACGTTCAACTTTTGTTTGGCAAAAACTTGTGTGAGACGGTCTCACGGGTCGAATTTGTGAGACGGATCTCTTATTTGGGTTATCCATGAAAAAATATAATTTTTTATGCTAAGAGTATTACTTTTTATTGTGAATATGGGTAGAGTTGACCCGTCTCACATATTAGTATCCGTGAGACGGTCTCACATGAGACCCACTCCTTTTGTTTTATACGATACAAAAACAACTTTATCTCGGCCTTTTATTGATTCATTATACATTGCATTAAATTAATGTTGGCACATTGCCATAAATGGTAACAAACGAATCTGAAAATTTGATCTGGTGAATGCGAAAACTGCAACTATTCTTTATCTCATTGAGAGACATCTAGTCTTCTAACAATTGGGTTAATGTTGCAGGTTCCGGAGTTAATCGACTTAGAGGTATAACCAGACGAGCCTATAATTTATCGTTGCTATAATACAGCAATAATTTGAGGAAAAATGATATTTTTAATTACTAGAATTTGTCGCAATAACTCGAGCTAGTAAAATAAGTGAATTAAAATATTATGATTTTTTTTTATAAAATTCAAAGTGAGGGAATTTAGGAAAAATACGGGAAGCAACGCAAAAGCTCAATCCAACATACCTTGCAGACTAAAAAAACTGGATGAGGTGGAGTGAGATTAAAACAGAAAATCAGTCGTCCCGAGGCAACAGGATGTATGGTATAGGGCCTAATCGAATTGTTTGGGATTCAGAAGTGAAAGAAAGAATTTTATGTACGACTAGTGGTCAAATTGGCATATTACCAAATCATGCCCCGATTGCTACAGCTGTAGATATAGGGATTTTGAGAATACGCTGAATATTAGTTTAACGTTATTTAAAAGATAAATTATTTATTTTAGGTATTTTAATTTAATATTGGAAATTTAGAAATTTAAAATGTGTGAATAAATAAAGTTGAAATTTTGAATTTAAATGAATATGAGATTGTTATATGATGATAAGACCATTTAAACTTAATATTCGAGTGATTTGTTTGAGTTGATATTTCCATTATTTTCTTAAGGATTTAAATTACTGGTAAATTGGTTGACGTACGTAGATATCAGTTATTTTCACGACGTCTTACAGAGCATTTGATAATCATATGTATAATTTATTTGTTGATTTGTGTTATATTATATTCAGACTTGCACATTATTAGTGGGTAATTGATGTGCAAAAGAAATCATATTTATTTTGTCCACGCACATTTTTATTTTAGTTAGACACATCAATACCATTGAACATATCATATTGAATTTGTCTGTTATTGAGATCCGGTTATATTTCGTTTGAGATTCGTTATATATATGATATGATATTATGTCACGGAGATGTTTGATACTCTGATTCAGTCCGACTCAAGTAGTTGTTAGCTTCAAGGTTGGGTCATATCTCAAGCACGGCCCGCTCAGTCGTTGACCAGCTCGAGCATATTATGTATGATTGTTTATATCGATCATTTGACTCCTGATATCATGATATTTTTCATGTATTCATGCATTGCATTATATGACAAACATAATGATTTCTTGATGTCTCGTATTGAGGTCTCTGACCTTCGAGAGGTGGTTGTCGAGTTTTTGTGTGTGTGGATATTCAAGAACAACGTACAATACAATGAAAATGGGATAGCTATTGACTATATGGACATTATATTCATAACTCCGTAGTGAACTGTCGAATGATTTCTCCCCCACTTTTTGATTCTGCCCCTTTATTCCTGTTGTATCTCCCATTACGATGCTCGAATTTAAGGTTGCAACCTTTTCTGGAAATCGTATATTACCACCACCTGGTATCAGACACTTGACCTACCACTATATGATGCCCATGTATTTATATATATTTAATTTAACTGACAAATAACATTTTATACTCTTGTAAAATCCACAAAAAACTATTATATAAAAATTAATAGTAGATGTCTTCAACTACGATTTGGTTTGGTTTTAGAAAAAAATTGAATCGTAATATATTTTATTGATTTCAAAGAGAATAACTAAAATTAGTCGTCAGAATATAGTTACATGAATATAATTAAAAAAAATCACACTATACAGGCAACAAGAGCACATCAAAAAGGCAACCAAATGTGTGATTTAAGCGCAAATGCTTGATAATCTTGTAATCCTTATCCGATTAAACACACAGACCACAAGATCGATGAAATTCAAGATAAATAAACTGAAACATATGAAGTCGGGTTAAAAATGTACAAAACTAACATGTTATACGCAATATACAGAAACCAGAAGTACGTATTAGCTGACTAAAAGGATGGATAATAACTCAAAACACCTATTCAATTTTAACTATATATTAGTGTCATAATTCCTGCAGTGATAGGTTTGAAGGCACAAATTGTTGGAAATTAGTGTGCAAAATTACAGTAATTCCAAGTATTAATCGAAATGAACTGTTTAAACTAAAAATAAGATGAGTGAATTTGCTCTGCTGTTAGTCAGCAGCTGACTTTAGAGCCAACAGGCAGCCGGAATAGCCCTGTTGTTAATGAAGAGACTGAATTTAGAGCAACCACGCAGCCATAATAGCAGCATCTACCGGAAAAGGAACATGGGAAACTCCAAATACTTGGCAAGTAGGGCCTGAACTCTAATGGTAGGACAAGTACAGCAGCAAGGAAACAATACTGATATGGTCCAACAAGCATGGTGGAAGAGACAATATTTCTCAGTTCGGGTTCAGTAGAGAACAAATATGATTCACTGTTTTCTAGAGCTATGTTTGAGAGAGAGAAAACCTGGTTCGGAATAAACAAAACATATTTTAATTTTGTGACATCAGATTAACAAACACGAGGCTTATGGAACTCACAGCTTTCTTTAAATGTGTGCCTGAATATTAACAAGCAAATACAAATCATCACTTCCGAGAAATAGAATGTGTGCCTGAATATTAACACACAAAGTCGGAATAGAGAGGCCAAGTAGCAAATTCAGATAGAATTTCGAATGAGATTGCTCGACGATTCAGTATTTGAACCGTGGAAATGGAATACATATTCATAGGCTTAAACTCGATTCATTAATAGCCCCCACTAACTCCATTTCTTGGGTAATTATGCCAACCCTCCCCACTCTTAGGTATTACCTGTCCACTTTATCGTTACCATAAACATGCCAAGCGTGGGGAAAAAGATATATGCCAATTTCATGGGTTTCTTATTAGATTTAATAATGAAACTGAATACTCAAGTCAGGCTAGTGAATTATTCTTCCAGTTCGATTTCTACCACTTCCAATTGCCATTAAATTCAAGCTACATATTTTCATTCAAGTAAGTCCAAAATTTAAAACAGAGATAATATGGCATTACATGAATAGTTGCAAATTGATAGAGATACAAGAAAATATATGCGTTTCAAGCCATGATATTTACAAGAATCAAGAAACATAAAGCAACGAGAATTCGTACTGATTTGTGTCTCGGCAACAAAAGCTCCTAATTACCAAAACCAGTTACACATCAGGACTCATTTGCAGCAGTAGCCTCTCCTAGTAAGGCCACCAATCAGGTCCCCCGGGCTTCTTCACAAGGATTTGATTATATTCAGGCCTCGATGTCTAGTAAACATTCAAGAAAACCCAACCGATAAATATTCAGTCGTCATAATCGATCAATAATGAATTAAAAGAACTGCCCACAATTAGCATCCACTAACCAGATCTTTGAAGAGGAGATACGCGATGAGGAAGAAGAGGACAAAGAGGATCTCGAATTCAGCTAATCGGACGAAGGCAAACACAGAGTTGACCCCTCTGGTCAACAGCGATGGTTGGTCCGAGGAAGACGAATTGCGGCCTGCGCGACGTCCCATTTCCAGATGATCTCCGGCGATTACAACAATAGGATGGCGACTATTCTTGCAACGTTCTTATCCGCGGATGAATTTGGGGATTTCTGCAACTTTATTGGGCTTTCTTTTGGAGTCAATGTAGGAAGCTTGGAATAGTCGATGTTTGATCTTTAATTAAAAGTAGAGTTGATCGTAAAAAAATTCGTACTAAAAATAATAATAATGGTAAATTAGTGTTATATTTAATAATATTTAAATTTTAAATATTATTAATTTATTTATTTTAAAAAATAAATTATTTTTTTATTATTTTTATATGTCTATTTAAACCATTTTAAAATAATACTAAACAAAAATATATTAATATATTATATATGTAAATAAAATCATAATTTATGTTAAAAATAAGAATATAAATATTTATTATTTGATTAAAAATAATTTTATTTTAGAAATTTAAATATATAATGACACGCATAATAATTATAAATTATATAAATATTTATAATTTTTTTCGTAATTCATTAAATTAAAGAAATAGATATTATAAATATGAATATAAATAATTATTAGAAAATAAAAAAATTATCTTAAAATTCGCTACAATATATTTTTGAAGAAAAATACTAATAATATTATTATTATATAATAATTTATTATGATACTTAAAAAATATTAGAAAACAATAATTAAATTAAATTTTTATTAACGTATTTACGAACAATTATTTGAATTAGAAAAAATAAATATAGCTAAATCAGTTCTAATAAATATCATGTCAGATGATCTCATAGATATATATTCATAGAACGGGTTAATTCGGTCAGATCTTGAGTGAAGATAATAATTTTGATGTTAAATAATATTTTTTCCTGAGTCGCGTCGAATAGAAGATTCATCTCACAAATTGACCCATAAAATGATCTCTTAATAGTTTTTGTGAATTATTTAATATTCTATTATATTTGATTAAATACTATATAAAAGACATTGTACATTTATATAAATATTTTTAAAAATCATTTGAAGAAATAGTAGGCATTTTAGAGTAAATATGAAGTATGTTTTAAAAAATAGAGTGTAAACAATACTCTTTAAGTGTGTGTATTGATCGTATCATTTCATTTACTGGGGCATATTCAATGTAAAAAATTTAATGATTTTTGTATATTTTAAAAGTCTATAGGTATTCAATAAAGACTTTAAAATATTCTATAAAAGTTTATTGATATTCAAAATAGATTTTCAACTTTGTTAGCCACTTTTCTCGAGCCTATATGATTTTGACGATTTTATCCAACTTTGCCACTCTGCTCAACTGAACCTGCTCAGCTGGTCCTTCAGTTTTGCATGCCTACTCAACCGGTCATTCATTTTTGTTCATCTGCTCAGCTGGTCATTCAGTTTTGCTCGCTGCTCAACTGAACCTGCTACATTGGTCTTTCAGTTTGCTCGTCTGCTTAACTGAACCAACTTAACGAGGTAGTTTGAAACCAGCATTGCTGATTTCAGCATGCGCAGAACACATATCTTTATCGTCTTTTATCAGTATCTTATTCTCCGATTCAGACTTTGACTTGTAAATATTATTTGTAGATCTTATCTTAGCTTTACAAGACATACTGAATTGTTTCATTTGGATTAACAATCTATTTAGACTGACCAAAATATCGTAATTTATCACGTTCAGTTGATTGTTGTTTTCGTTCAATCAGTTTGGTTTTGCTGCCATTATTTTGTTCAGATAATATCCGATACTGACGTGATATACAAAATGTCCTAAATTGAGTTTTCTGTTGAGTGGTTTTGACGATTTGTCATTTGCATTATCAAGCTGTGAGAAATCATCAAAACAATGTAATTTGTCAGATTTTTAATTTGGCTAAATTCGAGTTACGGCTTCCAACTTGAGCTAAAACCACACACTTGAGTAAACATGTTAGAAATACAATAATAAGTTTTGTTATCATCAAAATCAAGATTGCATGTGTTTCTCAACCGAACAAATGATATCTGAATATTTTGTATATTTGATGTTCATACATCGATATATTTTGATTGTCAAATAGCATTTTATTGTTAACATTTTTTCTAATTTTTTTATTAATAACAGTTCAACTTAATCAATATATCGAATAAAATAATAATTAATTCAATTTGACGACATCATTGTTATTTTTATTTGAATACGATCTCAAATTGTATACAAATGGTCATATCATAATTTTAATTATTTATTAAAAAAATACATATTTATTAATTTTAATAGTTTGTACGTGGCACGAGTGAGATAATAATTGATATAAAAACAGTCCAGCCGACCATAGTTTTGAAAACTAAAAATGGATAGATTGACCGAGGTTGAACCGGAAAACCTGTAAGTTGCAGAAAAAAATGTTCCAATTCGAGTTTTTTTTTTTGTTTTAAAATTAATCGACTGTTACTTAAACAATAAATATAGAAACCAAATAACGGTCGGAATTTGTTTTTTACAAACAATGACCTCATTATATATTATAAATTTTAGTTAAGGGTTGGAAATTATAGAAACAATTTTTGCATGGATGCATTCGAATTCTTAAGTTATGATGATGATGGTTATTATTATTATTATTATTATTATTATTATTATTATTAATGTTTCTCATTTTTTTTCGATCATATTGTTATTTTTATAATTATTTACTACATTACGATGTCACACAAAGAAATTTTAGAAACAATTTTTGCATGGATTCGAATTCTTAAAGTTATTATTATTATTAATGTTTGTCATTTTTTCTCATATTATTGTTAGTTATTATTATTATTATTATTAACGTCTTCAATTTTTATTATACATATATTTTTAATAATTATTTACTATATTACGATGTCACGCAAGAATCTTTCGACAATAATTAAAGTGGTTTTTAGTAAAAAAAAATCTCCAAAAATAAAATAAAATTAAGTCAATGAAAAAAAAGTAATTGACTATTTAAAGGAGAAAAAAAAAGCAAAAATAGGTCAACTTACGAGATCATTTTTTCCAATTTTTTTGTCACTTCCCTTAGGTCAATTCCATATAGTTTAATGTCTGAACATTTTTTTGTGTTGGTAGGAAATTTTAAAAAAAAAAAAAAATCAAAGTCAATAAACAAAGATCGAAGCAGGACCAAAATTTAAACACAGTCTTACTTACAATAATAATTTTACAATGTTCCCTTAAAGTAAGACGTTACTCTTATTTAATTAATGCATTTTGTATCTCAATCTAATAATATATCATAATAATTCAATAATTTAGAATAATATTTTAGAGTCATGACATAATTTTATATTTATAAATTTAGTTAATTACATTGATTAACATTTTTTAATTAATGTTTTTATTATGTAACGTCAAACAATTTGTAACAAAAATATAATATTTTGGTTTTTTTAAAATATATTATTTTTATTATAAATAGTATTAGTGTATTATGATATTGCGAGAATTATTGTAGTTAAAATAAAACATATAATGACACTTGCTATCTTCCATTAAACAAAGTCTAATGAATCTTCATCTTTCATACGAATCAACCCTAACGATATTTACAATAAAAAATAATACTCTTAACATAAAAAATAATATTTTTTCATGAATGAGTCAAATAAAATATCTGTGTCACAAAATACGAGATGTGACCAACTTTTTATCAAAGTTTAATTACTCACACACACACTCTCTATCTCCACTACCTTCCGAACTCCATTACTCCACTTTTCTCTTGGAAAAAAGGAAGTGTGGAGAAATTAAAATCTTCTTCTTTACAGTTGAATCCCATTAACCCCCACCTTCTCTATCCATATCCATCTTATTTATACCAAAGACAACGCTTTCACCTAATTTGCAAACCTCTTTTCTCCGCCATTTTCGAGATTCCTTCGCCAAAAAGCTGAATAACAACGGCAAGAGATGCGTCCAACTGCTGGCGGGGTCCTCTGGTCGCTGTTCCTATTGTTATTCGCTGCATCCAGTGCATCAACCGAAGTAACTCAATCGTCCCTCGTGAGTATATTTCTGAAAGAATAATCGAAATCTTCCGGTTTGATATATAACTTAGATCTCTATCAGTCCTCTAGCAAATTCATGGGTTTTATTCCATTCCACGTCTTTCATTTCTTTGATTGGTTGATCATGACTGAGTTGTGAATTGGCAGGAAAATGGGTTCACGGCGGAGGGGAACGTGAGCGCGGCGGTGGAGATGGTGCCGATGGGGACGGAAGAGATGATGATTATGGTGAACGAGAGCCGGAGAAGACTGGGGAGTTTTCAGATTTGCGCGCTGTGCACTTGCTGTGGAGGCCGGAGCAGAAGCTACTGCTTGGCGTCGCCGTGTTGCTATGCGATCAACTGCAACATCCCGAACAGGCCCTTCGGCTTCTGCTCCTTCACTCCCAAAACCTGTAATTGCTTCGGATGCCATCTCTAGTCTTTTTTTATATATAATATAATTTTTTTTCCTTTTTTTTTTCTAAAATTAGAGTCCCTTTTGAATTTGTTGAATTTTGTTTAGCGTGAAAGTTAAGGTTTTTAATTTGTTTGTAATTATTGATGTTATTGTTTCAAGGACAGCTGATTCCAGGCAAGTTTTCTGGTATTGGATAGAAGACTGCCCCTTTTCTTGATCTTTGCTAATCACTTCTTCCTTTGATCTTCATACAGTTCCCGTGACACTAAGGTCTGAATTTGAAACAAGATTAACTCGGATTTTGATCCCGATTCGAGACACAATTGTAACAAACTCCCGTTGGACTAAAAACTCACTTCTTGCATAAACTTAAAAGATGTTATAACAATAAATATATCAGTGTCTTTGGAATCTATCATAATATTTTGTCCAAATTTCTTTAAAAATCATTTGTGTAATAAGATTTTACACTTTGTAGTTTATTTATTCTTAAAACTGTTTGATACGAAAGTTTATATGTAATTTAAAATTAATTTAGCACAGTATTTTTCAGTTTTCATTATTTTGTTAGAATAAATTTTTTTTTTTAAGATCCTTTGACTGAACCAGTATTAAGACCAGAATACAGAAATGCTGCTAATCGCAGCTTTGTAAATAATTACTCCACTACCGTTAAATATATTAGTTATTTATAACAATTTTATACGAGAATTGTCTTTCTCTCCAACAACACAGTTAAATGTGTGTTGGTATCTGTTAGACTGAAACTTTTTCTATAATCTTTGTTTCATACAAAAATGTTTTTGTATTTTCTGGAACTATAATTATTCTTCGAATGAAATTCAATACAAAACTTTGAAAATATGGAATATGTATATGATATTGCATAATAAAATGTTTTAAATCTGGTACAAAAAATACATTTTTGAGTATAAATTTGGGACAACTATATTAATATCAATACTTTCTACATTTGTTTGTGTAATCAAATATCGTATATTTGTACATGATCTGAAAGAGTTTATATCGAACTATCATATATTAGTAGTACATTTTTAATGTTTTGTACTAATTTTCATTAAAAAAAAACATGTGTCACTAATACCAAAATTTGTTCTACATGTTTGAATACTCAAAAATCATATATTATTGTAATATCTGAAACATTTAATACACAAATATCATATATCAATACCAGATTTTTTAATGTTTTGTACCAAATTTTCGTCTAAAAAACGTGTCATTAATACAAAAAGTTGTTATACATGTTGGGTACTCAAAATATTATATTAGTGCAATATCTAAATTATTTAATACTCAAATATCATATATTAATAGCAATTTTTCCAGATTTTTTTTGTATTGAATTTTCATCTGAAAAACATGACATTAATAACAAATTTTGTTATACATGTTTAAATACTCAAAAATCACATATTAATATCACATCTAAAATATTTATTTCTAAATTATCATATATTTGGCCAGAGACTTCAGAAAATGAATCGGTCCGACAAAAATTGAATGCATATCTAATTATTGGGATGAAATTGTATTGATCATTTGCTATTTTTATATCCTATTAACTTAAATAAGGTAAATCGAAAAATGGTGAATTTGTTTTTTTCCATTAAATTTCTAGTGAAAACACAAATATATCTACATATAGGACGGAATAAATATTTATTTATTTAACAATGTTTTGAAAATTAGATTCTATGTATGGAAAAAATGGGCAACCCATTATTAACCTTTAGAGTGGATCTCATATAAGACTGTTTCACGAATCTTAATTTGTGAGACGGGTCAACCCTACCCATATTCACAATAAAAAGTAATACTCTTAACATAAAAAGTAATACTTTTTATGTATGACCCAAATAAGATATCCGTCTAACAAATATGACCCGTAAGACCGTCTCACACAAATTTTTGCCTAACCTTTAATGCCATATACAGTGCTTGTTTTGTATTTTCATCGTTGCCATTACAATAATCATCACTTAATAAAAATCAAATACCAAAACTTCAATATTGATTTCTAAATCATCTGAAATTAATGCCTAATCGGTTTAAGACTCACATTATCGCGAACTCGATACTTGACTAAGCTTCGTGTTTTCTATAACATTTCATGAAATTGTTGTCAATCATCGTATAGGAACTCCGATTTATCAGACATGAAATAATCTCTACAATTTATTGGAAACTCATTGCGCATGCGATACGTACATAAATATATACGTATAGACGTAGACTTGGTACCAAATGTGGTGTAGAAATTAATATCACGAGCGAGCCAAGTTAGTAATGTGCAGCTTCTTTCTATGCCAGCTGTGAGGGTGGTCCATAGCCAGTGAGTGCCACCAATATCACGGTCTCCTCTCTCCCTACAGCTGTATAATATATATATAATCCCTGTACAAATACATAAAAGCCAATAATACAAGATATTTATATTTGTACCCCACAAAAATACAAATATTTTAAGAAGAGTATATTTTGTGGATATAATACTTTATATATACACACACATCAAAATTCATATTTTATCATTATTTAATTCATTCAAAAAATCGTTGCGTCTTTGCAAGACTTCGTTGATATGATATATCAGTAGAAAAGATAATAAGAAACTTTATTATATATTTGTGAATTTCGGGAAAAGAAATACAACTTCAATATTTGGGACGGAAATAATATAATGACAAAAACTTCTGCGAGACGGTCTCACGGGTCGTATTTTGTGAGACGGATCTCTTATTTGGGTTATCCGTGAAAAAATACTTTTTATGCTAATAGTATTGCTTTTTATTGTGAATATCGATGGTAACCATGAAAAATATTATTTTTTATGTCAAGAGTATTACTTTTTTATCGTGAATATCGGTAGGGTTGACTCATCTCACAAAAGACATACTCTAATATAATTTATATAATGCAGTATTGAAAATTGATTAACACTAGCAAATATTATTTATGGGGTAGTTGTGAATTATTGATTATTTCCAATTAATTCAACTGCTATCTTTAACTAATCGGTGGTTGGGAGTTGAACAAGTGAATTAATCCACAACTGTATAATTTTTTTGGAGACAATTATGGAAATACGAAGGAGGATGCGTGTGATTTAATTTTATTTATGGTAGGGGAAGCGTGACACAATTTATAACCCTTTATTGGCCATCAATTCGACCAAAATGTGGGGTTTTATGTAATTGAAATCTTGGCAGAGTTTCTAAAATACAAGAAAAATCTTGGAAACTTGTAAGTTTTTTCCCTTGTCAAATTTGGGTCATACCAATGTTTAAAGACAAGTCCCACAAGACTTATATAATTCAGGTCTTAGAAATGTTAATTTTTTTTAATATTAAAAACCCAAATCACTTTAATTAGTTTAGCCGATTTTTAAAATCCAAAACGGAAGTGAGAACTCCTAATTAATTCAGTTTGGTCGGTTATTCTGTTAAACTAGATTTTTTCTCACATCTAGGCTTGAGTCGAGTTTATGGGAGATTAATAAGTATTAAAAATAATTGTTTTAATTTGTAATGAAGCAGTATAAAAAAATTTTAAAACAAAAAATCTACAGATTTATGACTCTACACTACCAAGTTACCGGTCTAAACATTTGATTATGTACTTGGAGAATTATTCATGTTGCCCCATAGATTTGATCACAGTTATATTGGAATCCTGAACTGAAAGTGACACGTCTTTATATTTCGATTTCAATATAACTGGTAGCTTAAGTTAATATTAAAGTCTAGGTTCTTGTAATGCACATGGACAACTTATTAAACCGATACATGTAGCAATTACAGTTTCCTTAAAACATATTTGTCATCTAAGAACATGTGTCTCTATCTATCATATATGACATAACATGTGTCTCTATCTATGTTACATATTTGGGGAGAACTCCAGACCATTTTTTTTCCTATTTCTTTAGTAACATACCGACGATGTTACTGTTGATTCTATCTAGGTATCCCCTTGGTAAAATTTATGTTAATCGATGAGACTTGCGACACATTTCTCTTGAAAAATAGGTGATTACTGATGTACTTTTATGAGGATGATATTTTTTTTGGGTTTGGAACTGATTGTCAGCATCCAAAAATGGTCTCCACCGTACCTACTTTTCATGTGAAAGACATCAGAGGAATTGAATAATGGAGCTGAATACACACTCGATCCAAAAGTTGTACAAGAAGTGCCCAAACAGCAGATGACGCGCCGGAGAGCCTTAGCGCCCCTAGAGATGTCTGTATTTTCCAAGCAGCAGGTGTTGCGCTTAAAAGGCCGCCCTTGTGCACAATATCCTGCTTGGAAAATCAAGGCAGCACATAAAAGAATGTGTCTTTGCATATTGATAATATTAAATAGAAATATTAATGTTTTTTCTTCTTTTCTAAAATGAGAGAGTTTATAATATTTTCTGGCTATTGAATCTGTGATTTATTGTGATGTTATAATAAACTGAAGTTGTATCTTAAGATAATATTGTCATATTTCATATTTCAAAAGTACTAAGAGTTGGGTAAAATCTTATTAAGAACATAGTGTTCAGTATTGTCTCAACTTTAATATCTTCAGTCATTTTTAGAATTTTTCGTACTAAATGACACATTAATTACAATATTAAGAAGATTTTTTCTGAAAAGTCAAAGACGACACATCATCAACGACGACGAACACTCCACTAGAACAAGGAGAATTGCCAAAAAAAATTCAACGAGACTTAAAAAAGGCAACAAAAAATGATGTCTATTTTACCACCTTAGACCTAGTAAGATTTCTGCATTAGAGAGCTCCAATGATATCCGAAAATGAAACCAACAAATACAAGATAAATGGTAATGATGTATGGGGAAATGATGACCACTAATGTTGCAACTATATTCTTAACCGTTTGGACAATATGTTACATAACATATATAGTCCAATTAAAACTACAAAGGATTTGCGGAGATCTCTTAAAAGTAAATATTGATAGAAAAATGTCGATCCGAAGAAATTTATTGTTGGAAAATTTCTAGATTTCAAAATGGTGGACTTCATATATATTATAGTGCAAGTCCAAGAGTTGCAATTGATATTACATTATTTGTATGATGCTGGTATGCATATAAATGAACTCTATCAAGTTGTTGCGATAATTGAGAAACTTTCTGTTGTTCAAAATATATCGAATGGTACAGGACAAATAGTCATGTGTAAAACCAGCAAATCAGTATATGGAATCAAAACAGTAGTACAATTCTTAAATAAATCAAACTGAGGCCTGTATGAAATACATTGTCCTTAAAACAGATTCGTCCCCTCGGGTATGTGCTTCGAGGAAGAATTTGCAGGATACAACGGAACAACCAGAAGTACCTTAGCACGAGGCACCACTATAGGAAACTGAAAAGTATCTGAACTTTATCACGAGGACATAGTAACGGCAGAGGAACAACAACCGGTGGAAGCAGCAGCAGCAGCAGCCGAGACAACAAAGTAAAGCTTCGAAAATATGAGAATGCAAGAGAGTGTGTTGGTTTTTTTTTTTTGAAGGACTAGGTTGCCTCTATATATAAGCACTTCGGTTCGCCAAAGGTCAACCCAGCTGGAGCACCAACAGTCACGCATGCCATATGAAGAGTCATGCAGATGGAAGGTCATTCATAACTGAAATTTCGAGAAAGAAAATAGCAAAAGTCAGGTGAACATTGGTGGGAAATTTTGTCCTTGATCGGTCTGACATTCGACGCACCCAGGTTGCGCTTGTACGCTTGTACACAAGTCAAGCCTTTTTCACTGTAAATCGGGTCCATGATTTGCAGCCCCTTGCGCCGGCGTGCGCGAGAGAGCCTCTTGACAAATCTTTCTTACACCTCCACAAAATGTAAATCAATATAAGCTCACCAATACCATGTTCTTTTTCCTACGTGAGACACTTTCCACTTACCATCCACAAGCTTGTCTAATTTCTCATTCAAATGGACCAAGCCCAATACATAAGTCCAACACTTCCACCTTCATAAAATGATTTAAAAATTTATCTTAAGCATCAGCGAAAAGAGATGTGTAACTTGAAGACTTCATTATTAAACCGCAGATTGAAGAGGATTAACACAAGGAGTCCGAATTAAAGAATAAATTACCATGGAGGCAATGTCCAATTTTGTGGAAAGATGACAATGAAGATATCAAAATCGAGACTAATGTTGAATATCACGTTCTTACAAAATTTGTCTCGTTCTTGATCTTTTCGAAAAAATAGCGATATTCTCTCAAGATTTAACTTCAACTTATGATTTCAATAACCAGTAAATGATATAAACTTTCTTTGCAAGTGTTGTAAATGTGCTTGAGTTTAAAAGTGTTTGATTTTTGAAAATAAGAGACTGTAAAAAGGTTGTTAATTTCATTCAAAGGATCTTTTAAGATGGTTCTCTATCAAATTTTCCTTTTTATTATACTCAGTTTATTTAAGAACTATTTTGCGTGTATTCATTATTTATTTAAAGAGTGAGTTTCATGTGAGACCATCTCACGGATCTTAATCTGTGAGACGGGTCAACCCTACTCATATTCACAATAAAAAGTAATATTGTTTCATGGATAACCCATATAAGAGATTCGTCTCACAAATACGACCGGTGAGACCAGTCTCACACAAATTTTTACCTTATTTAAATCTTCAATATAGTTCTTTATCTAATTAATTTGTTTCTAGATAATTTGTTTCATATTGAATAGTTGATGGACTGTCCTTCCTTTTAGAAAGATTTGTAAATAGAAGCCCATATCATAAGTTGGAACTGGAGGAATAATTATCAAGCCCCATTTTAAATGGACCAGTCCACTTTATCGACCATTTGTTATCTTCAAAACACGATTCACACAACGGAACCAAGTCAAGCGAATGGGTTTAGAAAATTTACACGAGAGATATAATTAAATGTATTTTTAATTTTCAAGATCAATCTATATATATTCTTGGGAAAAAGACGTAAACAATTTAATTTTGGCAAAAATTTGTGTGAGACGGTTTCACTAGTCGTATTTTATGAGATAAATATCTTATTTGGACCATCCATAAAAAAAATTAGATAAAGATTCGTGAGACCGTCTTATAAAAGACTTATTTTTTAATTTTTGGAGGGTTGATTCAATTTCACATCCACTTTAGATTCATCTATTTGTTTTTCATATTATTTACTTTACAAAAAAAAATAATTTTTCACGAGCGAGTAATTGTTTTATTTTCTTCTAAAATTTCATAATCATCGATTGCAAACTATCATCTTCGAGTAAGTATAGAAGCTATCAATCTTTTGCATCCAAACGAGGGTAAATGATGTGTTACTCTCGAGGTCTTGTTGTAGATCCATTGATATAAATATGTGAGTTCGTGTTCGATCTCACGTCAATTTTTTTTTAGAAGATGATAATTGGATTGTTCTTAGAATAGGTTGAATCGTCTCATCTTTATCTGGGAAATAGAAATGATCGGAGTTTAGGATGGATCATTTTTTTAAAAAAAATTATGAACCGATTGAATCGAACCATACCATATTCTCATATTCAAATTTATCAAATCAACCATATCTTACATTATCATTAAAAAAAATAAAAGGGAGAATTTTTGGTTTTATATATAATAGAGCATATTATAGCTAAGAATCTATAGGCCGTACAAAATATTAAAATCAAATAATTTTTTTTGGAAAAAATATAAAAAAATTATCTTCATGATTAGTGAAACCGTCCATTAGATTTCATATCTTATCAACATGAAAAATGGTATTTACTGATGGCATGAAAAGATTGCAAATAATCAAAAAGAGAACGAGAAAAGTTAAAAAAGGATCGATAAAGAGAAGGGACAAGAATAATAATTAAGAAATAAAGCAAAGTTCGCTTTAGCACACGATTTCCTATGCTCCTTTAATTGATTCTTGTGATATTCCCTTTTGATTATCTCCATTTTCCCCCCATTTCTCAAAGAATTCAAGATACAAGAAAGAATGTCCGGACAGGTAAAGATTCTCCATTTTCATCATCATTCTCCAGCTGGAACTGGGCTGTTATGCTGATTCGAGGTACTCATTTTTCTGCCATTGTTCTCTTGAATCTTGCTTGCGAGCCCATGAAACTGAAACTCCGTAAACGGCGGCGGGATATAGGAATCTTTACCCGTGCTGGAAGCTCCTTTTTACTGTTGTTTTTGTGGGTTTGTTTGCACTTACATTTAGTAGCCTGTACAGTTTCTGCTGTAAATAGTGTTAGCGCGGAGATGGTGGGTCTGGGGCTGGACCCGCGGGATAAAAGTGCGCTTTTGGAGTTCAAATCTGAGCTCCAAGACCCTTCTCGCAGCTTGTCTAGTTGGGATGATTCAGTTTCCGTTCATGGTAACTGGACTGGTGTCACCATCTCCAGCCAGAGTGGGCGGCTCACTGCCCTTAATCTTTATGACCTCAACTTGTTTGGAGACATTCACCCTTCTTTATGCAACCTTTCTTTTCTTGAAACCATCGTTTTATCGCGCAACCATTTCAATGGCTCTGTCCCCTTGTGTTTTAGCCTATTGAGGAACCTTAAGGCTCTGGATCTTAGTTATAATGTTTTTGGTGGTGCTGTCCCACAAGCACTTGGAATGCTCGAAAATCTGGTTCAGTTGGATCTTAGCCATAATGACTTCACAGGTAAAATTCCCTTTTGGATTGGGAATTTTTCTCTCCAACTTGAAAAACTTGATCTTGGATTCAATCATGTTAGCGGTGAGATACCGGCAAGTTTGTATTACTCGATGTCATTGAAGTATTTGGATTTGTCCCACAACTACTTGACGGGGATTCTTAATGAGTTTCACCAAAGTTTAGTGTATCTGAACCTCGAGTTCAATTGGTTGTCTGGTACTCTACCATGTTTCTTGGATTCGTCGCAGAGTCTCTTGGTGCTTAATTTAGCGAATAACTCGATTATGGGAGGAATACCGGCTTGCATTTCTGGATGTCATGCACTGACTCAGCTCAATCTGTCCTTCAATGAACTGCAATATGGGATTTCCCCAAGGTTAGTTTTTTCAGACAAGTTGTTAACTTTGGACTTGAGTTTCAACAGATTGTCTGGAAATCTCCCGAGAACTATTGTTGGGATGCCAGAAAATTCGGGACTTCTGCTCCTTGATCTGTCTCATAACCAGTTCACTGGTGATATTCCCGAAACAATTACCGAATTCAAAAACTTGCAGGCCTTGCTTCTCTCGTACAATCTTCTTACCGGGAAAATACCAGAGAGTATTGGAAATTTGACTTATCTTCAAATGATTGATCTGTCCTACAACATGTTATCCGGATCCATTCCTTTGAACATTGTGGGGTGTTTTCAGTTACTAGCATTGAAGCTGAACAACAACAATCTTTCTGGTGGAATTCGACCTGAGCTAGATGCCCTAAATTGTTTGAAAATATTGGTTCTGAGTAATAATAAAATCTCTGGGGAGATCCCTCTCACTTTAGCTGGATGCAGGTCACTGGAAGTTGTAGATTTGAGCTCGAATAACCTCTCCGGTGCTTTAAATGACGCGATAACCAAATGGTCTAGCCTCAGGTTTCTCTCCCTTTCTGGTAACAAGTTTGATGGAGCTCTACCGAGTTGGTTGTTCACATTTGAATCCATCAGAACAATTGATTTTTCGGGTAACAAATTCTTCGGCCAAATCCCAAATGGTAGTCTCAATACTAGTTCAAATTTTAATACTGGTGGCCTTTTTAAAGCAGATTTTATACAGCCATCTGTTTCGATTACTGATCTTGACTTGCTAGTTTCTGTCAAGATGGCTGATAAAACCGAACTGAGCTTCAATTACAACCTTTCGACGGCGATCGGAATTGACCTTTCTGATAATCTACTACATGGAGAAATCCCTCCTGGACTATTTGGATTACAAGGTCTCGAATACCTAAACTTGTCGTATAACAATCTCGATGGTCAAATCCCATTCGGTTTAGCGAAGATGCAGAGTTTAAAGGCCCTGGATCTATCACACAATTCCTTCTCTGGTCCTATCCAAGAAAACATAACCAGTCTCGGAAACTTAACATTCTTGAATATGTCCTACAATTGTCTTTCGGGGATAGTCACGACGAGGCAGGGTTATTGGAGATTCCCCGGAGCATTCGGTGGCAATCCTGACCTGTGCATCATGTCGTCCACCTCTGATGGCGGGTGTCTTGCAACGGCGCCAAGAAAAACGTTCTCTGGTGAAAACGAGCAAGGACTGATATCAGTATGGATTTTTTGTTTAAGTGCACTTGTTAGTTTCTATGTAGGTGTGATTGCTCTGTGTTGTTCAGCACAAACCAGAAGCTACATTTTGCGGACAAAAACATAAACTTTGTATTTGAATTACAAGTGAACGCACTTTTGTAGTGTTCCTAGTGAAGTGCAAATATTCAGATTTAATCCAGTTGAGTTTTGAGTATTAATTTTATATTCGTATTCAAGTATATATATCCAGCCATTCGAGGTACAATATGTGATTTTTGTATTATTTTTTCAAAATTATGTAAATTATACTTGTTATTTTTCACAAATTACGGACTTTGACTAACAATTATTGAATTTAACTGATACATTCTTTATCTAATAACATAGATAGAGATTGCCGCTGGACCAAATGCTTTGGTCTCATTATATCCCATATCTACTGTATGTAATGTAATCTATCAGCATTTTTAAGCTCTTGTATTTATTTTATTAAAATATTATTTTTTTTAAAATAATTTAACCAACATTTATTAAAGTTGGGCTTGTTGGGTAGGACAAAAGGACATTTTTTGATAAATTAAAATATGGATTCTCAGTCCTTTTGGTATATGTGGTTTATATTTAATACCACTTAATAATTGGTATGGTTGATGGAATGAGTTTATAAAAAACGGACTAAACATGGGCTTTGCTCTATCCCATAAACGTGAGAAGATACTTGCTCGTCTCCTGTTGCTGAAAAAGACATATAAAACAGGAAAAAGTTGATAAAAACAACACAACAAAACTCCAAGAACTCACAGAAAACTTGCGAATTTCGATCATTAGCTCTCACTATTGATTTTTTCAGCTGCATTTTATTCGTTTTTACAAATTAGTTTTCGACGCTTTAATGAAGATATTATAACTTAATGTGCAAATACATCCCGCCGAAAACTTGAGGAAATGTCGATAAAGACGATGACACTGTCGTCGCAGGAAAACATGTCTAAGGAACTAACAGATTGAGGTTGTTCCGGTGGAAGATTTGTACACCAGATTTTGAAGAACACTAAAAAATATGTTTAAACAGAAGGTGAAAAATATGACAAAATGTCAATAGTGGTAGTTCATACTCAACAATTCGAGTCCAAAGCCACAGAGAAGACGAAGGAGATGAATTCGACGATGCGCATTATGGGATGCATGGAAGAAGCAAACAAGCATGAAATAGGTGATGGAGGAAATAAGCAAACTCAAAGTAAGTGGTTCAACATTTTCTGAATTCTTAGCTTGGCTAATGGTTCTCATTGGGCTGAGATTACCAAACCCACCGTCCAATTTAAACATTATTTATTAATTTTTACGAGTAGTTGTCTTCTAATTTTTATAATAATAAAAAAATCATATTTTTGATATAAAAAATAATATTTTTTATGAGTTAATAATATAGAAGATTGTGATCGTCTCACAAAATTAACATGTGATTATCTCACAAGAGTTTTTGTATATAATCAAATATCAAAATTATTTTGGTGTTTTCAAAAGTTATTTGATAAAAAATCTAAACAATAAATAAATTTAAAGGATTGATGGTTAATAATATTTACCTATTGGGTAATTTTATTATTGACACAAAAAAATTTGTTTTTTTTAAAATAAAAATTTCAAGAATTTTGACTTGGAACGAGTAAAATTAAATTCAACCCAAGTGGAGAGGAATACGATACCAGCCTAATCCAATTTTATCGATCACGGAATCTGATCGACTGAAATTGACGCTCATCCGGCCATCGGAATTGCGAATTGATAGGTCAGAATTGAGTTGTCGGCGGAGCTTGGGGCTGAAATTCACCTGTAGAGTTCCAGAGGTTCAATTCGATGAGTGACACCCAATTTGCGATGGTCAGCGCTCAATATCTCACATAAATGCTTTGCTTTCCCTTCGTTTTTAAATTATCTTTGAAAATAAAATTCTGGGCATTGTCTTTAGCATATTTTCCTTGGTTCATGGTATTAATCACATTGCTTTGTTGGAGACTTTTTTGTTGTTTGTTTTTCTTTAGAATTAGGTTTGATAATTTGGATTGTATGAACAATCTTGAGGGCTAAGACTGGTGCTCTTTTTGGTTTAATTTCAATTTTGAGCCAACCCAATATACCTGGGGAAAACAGCAGCACAGTCTGGCCAGGTTCTATCTAAACTTATTGTTATCATGGCTTTTAGGGTTCATTTTTCATTTAATATTGTTGTTTGTGTGACCTTTGGCATCATCCATCTAAGGTTTCCTGGGAGGTGGGTTAAAATGTTTGGAACTTTGTTCTTTTACATGGAACGATTCATTATTAATTATAAATTTTTACTTTTGGAAAAAAAATTGTTGCTTACGTGCATTCATACTTTTTGTGACGAGCCGATTTGTATTCGTAAGTATTAAATCATACAAAGATTTGACATTTTAATCAGTGGTTGCAACGTAGTACCTGACATACTCGCATACTTTAGATCAGTTTAACAGAGTAAAATTGTTCTCTGGTTGTTTTGAGATATCGTGATTATGTGTTAAATCTATCACATTTTAATTGACATGATCTCTATTTGTATAGTTTATTGCCCAATCATGAAGATCTTTTGTTGCTGCTCGATGGACGATGGAATCTTATGAACTTTAAACTGAAAACCTCATTTTATATTTTCATGTTCAACTTGATGGCGAGTGTTGTATACTAATGATGATTGCTAGAATCATGTTTAAAATCTTAATTACAATAAATTTCTTATATGACTCTAAAGTGATTTAATTGGACCAATTTCAGATTGTATTTATCCGTGTATATCTTACCAGCCACATAAAGAAACAATGATTGTGTTCTAAACTCATTGAGAACAATTACTATTTTATGTTTTTGGTTATCCGTGTCATGGACGATGTCTTATAGACAGATTTGATTGAAGTTTGTATCATGTTTCTTTTTACTGACGTTCCTAATATTCAAAATCTAATAGATAGATACTAGAAACAATGCCTATGGATGTTGGGAGCCACAGAATCTCATAAAGAGAATAAATCAACACTATGTGCAGCTGTGTTTAAGAATCGTGGTTGAAATTATTTATTCGAAAAGTTGTTAAAACATAAGTGAGCATGATATATGAACATCTGTATGGAGATTAACAAAGTGATTTATCTTGTCTCAAACATTCTTACTTTTACATGCATGTGTTGAAATGTTTTTTACCCTCCTACTTGATTTTCTTATAATAGCCCAAATGTAGGTTGAAGAGTTGGCTTCTCTCGTTCGAGATAATATTCCTTGCAAACATCTTATTTTGTCAATGGAAGAGATGTTGGTCAATTTTATTCAGGATGATGGTACAAGGTAAAATAAGTTGATGTATCTAGTGGATACTTTGGGAAACAGAAATCTCAAATTTCCTTTGAATTTACTTCATGATGTGTTGGAAGATGAATCTGGATGTAGTCGAAATCACTCGAGCAAAAGATTTGGTGAATATTCTTCCTTCCCGAGTCAAAGGGCGATAAAGATGTGATCATCTGCATTCCTAACTTTCTCCCTCCAATTTACTTTTGCTTCTTGAATCTTGCCAATTCATTTCCTCAGCATCCTCCTCCTAAAAGAAAATTCTAGGCCTGAAGAATGTGAATATCATTAAATTATTATTTCTTGAACTTGCTATTGTATTTCAACCAAGCATTTTGAGAGGTTATCATTCCTCTAAGTCGCTAAACTTATAGTTCATTGTCATTCATAAATCAACATGAGAGTGGCTCTAACTTGTTGCAATTCCTATTCATCTCGTTCACACACTGTTGCACAACCTTTGCATAAAATTTCGGTTTTATTCAGAAATATTGAGCAGAGTGAACTATGCTGTATGCAGTTTAGATGGGGTGCTTGAGCTGGAACCAATGAATCCTTATAACCGCCTGCTCATACACCGTCTTGCTGAGATCTTCGGGTACTTCTGTGTGTGAAGTTTTGAATGTTTTAATCAACCTTCTATTTGTATTTTCTTGTTGGGCATCTTATTTGGCTGCTAGAGATGATGAACTTCAACCCCAGTTTAGGATTATGGGGAATACATAATGTGTACATTACCATGACAGATTTTCTCACAACTCTATTGGTGAAGGGGAAGACAGGCACTTAATTTTGGAGCGCTGCCCAGAGACATCGATGTACGTGAAGTGAAATGTTCATCTTTTGTGCGTTCATTTTAATATGTCTTGGTCGTATTTTGACATCAGTTTTGGACTTTTGCGTGCTGTAAATAAATGCATTAGTTGATTAAAATTTGAACTAAATTATGCTGTAATCCTTTTATTTTCTTGTGATTAAATCCATTTTACTTTTAAAGACTTGAAACAATTGATAACATTAACATTGCCTGAACTAAAGTGTAGAAACCGGAGTTGTACCAATTATAGTCGGACAATTTTTCTTTTTGGTGGTGGTGGTTGTGGATACTGATAGACATGCATGTTATCTTATTTTGTTTATATTTCGTTTTTGCTTCTTGTTTGACAAAGTAGGTATAAACGAACTTTGGAATCCTAGTATTTCTATTTACATTGTTCCGTTTATGATAAAGCTATTATTGATTTGTAGTCAGTTAAATTGAATATATAACTAGTTTTGTCTAGTGAAGCCTCTTTGTTGGGAATAGTTTTATTTTCTTAATGACAAAGAAGACCACATACATAGATTGCGAAACTTGATTATGTGGAGTAATGACTTTTGTGGGGTGGCCTTTTTACATGCTCATGATCTATTTAACTAATTGCAGACCTTCCATCCTCGTGAGTGATTTATTGTGGCATTCCATTGACGTGCAGTCTCCAATGGTTTTGGACATATTTAAACAGAAGGTTGTTATACAAGGTGAAGTATCTGTCTCTCGCAGCAAAAGCTAAGGCTTAGTTTGGTTTGGCTTTTGGGTGGAATCTTTACTTCTGAAATGTCCAACCATATCTTGGACAGAGTTTCAAAACTATTTTTTTATATACATATAATTTTTTAAAATCAATCTATTATGGACTTTTAAAAAAAAAAACATTTGAAATAATTTTGAAAGGATAAAAAAATCAAATACTTTCAAAATTAAACTCCGGCAGATACTATTCACAACTATAATTTTCTGTTTCTGATATTTCGTATGGGGGATTTTATTCATTGATGTATGATATACTCTCTTATGTATAATCTGAATATGCTAAAATTAAACTGATAAAGCGAGCAAATATATATATCATTGTTGCACTTTTGTTGGAAGTACGGCAGACTCGAGCAAGATCATTTGGGATGTGAATAGTTCAATTTAGTAAAATTTGCAAGATTTAAGCAAGTTTTGTACCAAATGAAAATTTTCATCTCCAATTGATATGCCGAAAGTGCGTAAATCCCCCTAGATCCTGAATAAGGATCTATAAATAACATCCACCAAACGCAAATGCTTCTTAAAGCTGGTAAACATGGGAGATTTCTCGGGGTTGGGCGGCATTGAAAATTCTGTGGTGGGTGTCAGTTATTCGAGTCCACTGATCTCCAAGTGATGAACTTAGCCATGATGTAAATGTGGTCAGGTCTAATATTTACAATTTTGATCTTAAGTTGGTTATTGGCTATGTTGCATAGATATGGGTATGGTGATTGTATCAATAAAATACGAATGCGGTGATACGAGAAATTTTGAAAATATAAGATATGACATGACTAAGATCACCCAAACCCCAATTCCTTTTTAAATATTTTCCAATTAATCTTAAGAAATTTCGATTTTTTTTCAATTAACCCCTAATTTTTTTAAAAATATTTCCAATTTTGCCCAAACGTATCTGAGCCATATCCATGGCATGTCCTCGCCGTGTCCAAAACGTATCTGACTTGTCTAATCTTAAAAATGTTGACGACACACGTATTGACGTGTCTTATCCGTATCTGTGTGGTGTCCGTGTCTGACACTTCTATTTTTTTTAAAGTGTTCGTGCTACACAGGCTATTGGTAACAAATTCTCCTCTGTTCAAACAGGATGTATACTTTCTAAAGAAAGTAAGTTCCAAGTGAAATATAATTATGTTGAGAAATTTGAATTTATTTTATTTGTTCAAGTCATTAATCAGATGTGTACATGTTTGTTTTTCCACAGACGCAGTTTATGGGTATGCGTCTAGTGACTTGTCTGTCATTGTTTAGAAATTGGGTGCTTAATGTAACTTTTCAGGGGCAGTTTTAAGTTGCCCCTTTTGTGGGCTTGTTATAATCTGATAAAATTCTCAAAAACTCATAATTGCCATAGAGTTTGAATGACTGCACTTGTGCTAAAGAGGAATAATGAGTGAATAGCTCCCAAAGTTACACAAATGGTTTGCATCAAGTTAATTTGGCAAAAGGACAGAAGGTGGTGCCAAGAGAAAATGTTCCTTCTTTTGAAAAGTTGGAATCTTTTAGCTCCCGTATTATGAATCGATGAGATATCATTACGGTAGATGTTTGTCTTTCACGTATAGACAATTAGCCTGGGATAGCACTCCGGTAGCTCTTGTCGCGGCATCATTCATTCATTGTGCTTGTGTTACTCACTACCATTTTGACATTATTGTCAATGTTAGTTTTTGTATTCTCTCAGATCAAAGGGATTATTCTGTGACGGAGTCTTCACTTGAGGAGAGAAGAACAGCTTATTTGGCTGCCCGGGAAAGAATTTTTTCAGAAGATGCGTGTGACGTGAAATTGGCAAAGAATAGACCACGACATGATCCTGTGGTTGCTCGCCGTATGATAACTCGTGCGCTTGGCCGAACAAATAAGGCAGCTAATCATGAATTCAGTTTGAATGCGGAGTATGAACGTGCAGCAAAGGATGTGAAAAGCCAACTCAATGAAGCGGGGGTCATCAATTCTAGCGCTGAGCTGGAAACAAAATTACCGTCTGCCAAAAAACATCCAAGGTCAAAGACAACGTCAAAGGTCGAAAAGTCAAGTGGATCTAAATTATCAGATGCAAGGAGCAAGGTGTCGCTGCAAACAAACAAACTTGTTCAAACGGAGGAAGGTTCTGCAGTTGGGAGAGCAGAGAATCAAGCCCAAGAAAGAAACTTGAGAAATGAGCATGTGGGAACTGCAAAGAGATTATTTGCTAATGCCTTGGGGATTCATCGAAAAGATGCCAATCCATCCAGCTATAATGAAACCAAGAAAACCGACAGCTGAGCTAACTTGACGTCCAACTTGATACTGTAAACTGGATGACGTTCAAGGGTGCTTGGAGGATTTTGCAGGTAGTTAGATTTTGGGTTACGTATCCAGGTTGTGACGAAATCCAATTGTAGAGCTAAGGTGGGGTGTGTTCTTTGTTGATTATACCTGTGTGATAATGCTTGCTCACAACGAGTTCTTCCTCCGGAATGTTCTACTTAGATTTACATTTTACTGATTTCTTCCATGAAAATGTGTATCCATCTGTTGCAACTTCTACCTTTTGTCATATGTAGTAAGCTAGAAATAGTCTATACGGCTGTGCAGAGACAGATCCAGGAATCTAGGGAGCAGAGCAAGATTGGGAGAAGATGGTAAAACTTGAATATTTTGAAAATTGTAACATGATATTTCCATTTGACACTTGCATCTACTAGGTTCCACCCCTGCAGCTATTGTTCCAGGTATAGATAGGCTCATTAGCCCATATGAAGAAGATCTCCAAGTTTGATAGGGGTGAACAAGTTGTTGGTCCTTGGTTTGTTGAGTGATTTTACGTAGACAAGTTTAATATCAGTGTCTTTACTAGCCAGTTATTTTTGGTGTCGTTTGTCAGAGAAATGACTCTGTAAAATGTTCCACTTTGGTTTTATGTAATGGTTTTCACTCGTGTATGAAATGTTTTCCTTCTTTTTTCTCAACTCTTTTCTTTTCCATCATTTTCTCCAAATGATATGCTTGTAATTTGGCAGATAATGACCCTGACTGGGTGCTTGAATGCACTTTCTTCAACAAAGTATTCGTGGTTTTTTGAACCAAATATGCCGGACGTAAAAAAGGTCCCAATGCTGTTAAAAAGTGTTGTTTCCTATTTTTTGCTTCCAAAGGCCGGCAAAGCGGTGCTAATCAAAACTACTTTTCAAATGAATCAAGAACATGATAGGTTCGGACTATCTACAATTAAAACGATCATTCATGCGATGCTTTGACATATCATATTGAAGTACGTGTATAAAAGTACGAAGCACGCACACCACACAATCCAACTCAAAGCTAGTACCACATGAAAAGGGAGGGGGGTTGATTATTTTACACCAATCACAGACATGAGAAACCGAAGCTTATTGTTGAACTCCGTGAGTTCTGATGGATCCTTGACTAATGGTGGCCATTCAATCCCTGTGAATGCATACAACTCCTTAAGTTCTTCAAAGTACGATGGATGCCGTGGGGTCTTGAACCCAACTATCGCTCTAATCAAATCAATCTTTCTCCAAATCTTTTCATCTTCAGATGATCCCTGTGAATAAGAATACATGGCTCATGATAATAAGATCCTGGAAGGCTCGCCAAAAAAAGAGAAATTCCGTAGAAGGGAAAAGCCAGGCACTTCAACTTTCCAATATTCAAATTGCATAAAAGAATCGTCCAAGAAAGGCACTCTAATAAGTGCACTGGTATCCTTGTTTTGGGTTGAATTTTACTGGTGCATCATAACATAAGAACAGTGCTGCTTCATCAAGACCAATGATCAAGTCATCACACATAGTTCGAAGCAATTTAAACAGACTCCTCTAGTTTTCCAAAGTTTTGGACGACATACACGACCTTTTGAATGCATAAATCTTTACACGACATCCAAATTACACAAGCAAAACAAGTCCACGGAGTATTGAGAGGTGAAAACAAGGTATCGAGACATGCTCCAACATCAATGTAAAACTACACCTTGTTTCATGTGTTTCTGAACCTACAGAAGTGCCGGGGGTAAAAAAAATCACAAGGGGTACTTTGTAAATCAAGCACTGCTACAAGAGACTCGTAGGAATATCACGCAAACACACTATTATCCTCAAATTACACAATTCTTGAAAGTGCAATTTTGATAGCTGATAAATTGGTGTATATATCCATTCTTACAGTCTTACTAACTGACTAACAAGTTGAATCCACAATTTTTGGCATGATAAAACTTCAGACCTCAGAACTCGTCTCCCATACCCAATCAAGAACTTCTCCATTCACAACATCTACTTACACAGCACTAGAGCATAAACGAAAGTGAACCACAAGATGAATAATGCATGTGAGAATAGAAATATATTATCAAGAACAGTTTCATTACCAGCTCAGAATACTCTGCCAAGAAACATGAATACCTATAAATTTCTATAGAAATATATTATCAAGAATAGTTTCATTCATTCATCATCGTGATAGAACGAATATTTCAGCAGATAGTTAATGCAAACAATTATTTCACAATGAAGCTATACTAAAAATTATTGAAAATCTGACCTCAACACTCTCTGCATCGGAAACAATTCTATCTCCTTCCAAACGGTGTGCTTCCTCATTTTTCAACTCAGGCATGTCAACTAAAGCTGCCTCATCCAAAGAATGTTTGCTGCCATCTGATAATACCATTTTGGAATGCTCCTTATTTTCTGCGAACAAATCAACAAACAAATTAAGCCAAAATGACATCGAAAAGAAACAACATATAAAACCTTACTTGAGCCCTTTCACTTGTAAAACATACCTGAACTTTCCTTCAACTCCGAAGGTTTCTCTTCTTGTTTTTCTTCTTCTTCTTCTTCAGCTACTTCTACTTCTCCGACTGCTGTCGAGCTTTCAAGACTTCCCATATCGGTAACGGTACCTTTAGACTTGATAGAGTCCCTTGCAACAGCTTGCTCTTCCTCTCTAGAAGATTCCATTCTCTCATTTGCAATATTTTCTACTGCGACGACTTCTGGACTTACAATATCGGAAGAGCTGGCCTTAGATTCTTGCGAGAAATCCTCAACTTTCTTATCTCCCCCTGAGTGTGCTTTCCTCTTTCTAGAAGGTTTCAGTTTCCTCCAAATTCTCCTTTTCCCTCCCTTCTCAGTTTCCTCTGGACCAGTGACATCTCCCCTTATATCACCTAGATGTTTCTTGTCCAGGTCCTCTGGATTTTCAGCTTCTACACTTTCCCCACTCGCGACATGTTTTTCACTCTCTTTCTCCATTAACTCATCATCCTTAACTTCAACAACTGGCAGACTGTCTTTCACATTTTCTTCTACATCCTCAAGACCCCGTATTTCTTCAACAGTTGTATATTTCAGCTCTTCTGGTCCACTATCTCCTTCAAGCAGTAAAGGTTCATTAGCAGAGTCTATCATGACCTGAGTCGGCAGCAGCTTGCTCATGAGCTTCTCAGTGCAGGCATAACTAGCGTAAATGAATCCAAAAGGCAGCGAGAAAGTGAACCCAAGTGCAGAAACAACAAGAAGAGGAGGAAGAAGCAGCGGAACAGATGAAACCACAAAGCCCGTGACCACAAGCTTCTTCCCGAGGCTGAGTCCTTTGTCCAAAACATAACCCATTTTGGTACTCTTCTCACTCGAGCCTCCGTCTTCTTCCTCTGAATAAGAACAAAAGTATTGGGTTTCCGGCTCGATGGGTGGATTGAGCTCCATGATTATCAGCAGATTTGGATTCAAGAACAATGACTACAATTCATGAACACCAAAATTCAGCTGAAAATCTTGAATTTCATTCATCTGATTGTAGGTGATGATCTTCAATCTGACGCTGCATGTGGGGTCACATTCAGGGAGACACGCGTTGCAGAATGAAACGTAGAAGTTTGCATGAGCTCGTGTGGAGAGGCCAAGCGGCCTGCTACCATCGCATTTCTCGTCTCTGTTCTTTGTTTAGTATATTGTTATAAATTAATTTTTAATATAAAATAACAGTGATTTCAATTGGTCAATTCATTTCAATTATTATTTGAGAAAACATTTTATTATATAATTTTTTTGTTATTTGGTTTTGTGCGTATCCCAAAGTCTTAGAATAATATAATATTTGATCTAAATATTAAATTTTTTTGATAATATCTTTAATAAATTTGTAGTTTACCTGTAACCAACATATCTTAATAAAGCATTCTTTTACCTTCATCTATTATTTTGAATGTTTAAATGATCATATTATATGTAATATAATCTAAAATATTATTATAATAGATATACACGAGAGAAGACGGTAGTTAATTAATTATATAATAAATTTGTGAACCTTTGTACTATATGAGAAGTGATAATTTGGTTTTTGTTGCTTGTATGCTCTAACCTGAATGGTTACTAGTCTAGGGTAGCTATTAGCAATACACTGGAGCTATTGGATATCTCATCTGAACACAACCAAAGTGGTCGATAACAGCCCAAATAATCATTACACAAAGCTTCGTATACGAAAGAGGAATGACGTCGATACACGCTATTCGGCATGTCATATTTCGATGCGACAATGACTCCATACTGGAGCAAGCACGCATAAATACAACTTAAAATAAAAGGTGTAACAAGTTTGTCGCCTAACTTACGCAACAGTGCAGAAGCTTGTGAAAATGGATCAGGGTAAGGATTGAATTCCGTGGGATATACGTATGTACACAAAGAAAAATAAAACCGCGGGGACTTCTTACTTCAGTGAACTAGTAGCCAACTGCTGCCGAAACTTGGGTCTTATCGTTACCACACCAGGCCTGGTTTCATCAAAATGATACCTACACAATAAAGACATCGAGATTTCGGCACAAGCTGATGCGTCAAAAACTCCCTTAGATCACAATACAAAAGAGAACGAGAGGTTTCACCTGTTCTCATTGAGAAAGTTTCTGATAGCTGACGGGAGAGCAGCTGCTCCCCGGCTGTGATTACCCTTACCTGGGATAAGCTGAAGTGTTAGTGTTTGTTATTCATCTAGGCCTTATCTTGAGCTACACAATTAGCTCCCCTTATTGCAAACAACACCCAAAAAGGAAAAAAAAAGTTGCTGATTCTGCTCTTATGTAATTGATTTCGGTATATCCACATATCATCAATATTTGAACAAGCAACACATGTTGGCATAAACAAATAATCTCGAAATGGCTTAACATTATGGAAAGTTCATCTCAGCTTAAAGTAGAGATGATAATTTAGAAGCATAAATCATACTGTAGTGCATCTACAAGCTCATGGCATAACTTCTCGTGCAACACATAAATGCTAGACATGCTAGCTTCAAGAATCAAATAAATTGGTTCTGAATCATCTATGTAGTAGTGAGAACAAAATCTCCCAGCAACCCCTGATATGCAATCAACAAATAGCGTATCCAGAAATAACACTAAATTCATTGGAAAGACAATGAAATAAATATTGAGGCGATATTGACTCTTACCAATGTAGGTCACCATCAAATTTGGACCAAGATTGCAATGGAAATAATTATCTTGGACGCACATTGCTTTTAGATATTTTAAATGACAAAGAAGAGTTTAAAAACATGATGTATATCGAAGCACGCTTTTGTCTCGAAGTTGAGTCATATATGATGATAGTCATGATCATTGATTGGCTAAAGCAATAAAACAAGAGCCTTGGATGTCATTGCAAAACCAATATTTCTATGCTACGGGGAGGATGGCTACTGGATTTACACTTGGTCCTTGGTAACAAAAATCCAGATGAAAACTTTTTAAGGTTATTAATTGACATTGAAATAATGTGAGGGTATGATTTCCTCCGCATCAAAAACAAGTCATTAGCATTTTCAATTTAGATTACAGACAGAACATGTGGTCAAGAGCAAACAACACAAACTTTTCCCTGACAAATTGCCCGGAAGTTTTCTTTTATTATTGTGAATTCATGATTAAAAGTAATTTTCATGCCAAACAAACTAATGTCAAAGGTTCAAGATGATGTTTTTTTCCCTGAGGGCATATTTGAAAGAGGTGTTTCGACAAACAGAACTACTGGAAAAAGTGAAAATCAATGTTTAACACAATCCCATTTCTCAGATGTGGTGAAAAAAAAGACGATTTTATATGCTCGGGATAGATTTGGCAGCATGGAGATACAATCCAGAAAATAATTTTTACCAAAATAGTAGCAACCACAATTTATTCCCCAGGAAAGGATACCTGTAATCACTTGTAATAGTACTGGCCTCTGCCTCAATGGCTGGTGCTGCATCCCAAACTTTTCCTTCTTCACATGATTTAAAGATTGCAGAGATTCAGGGAGCAATACGCTTGACTCCTTGTTGACATCACTCAGAGTGGCTAAGAAATTTGAGGACACTAAAGATTCCACACTTTGTAAATGCTCCTGCAGTGCTAGAACAGCTTCCGTTGCATGAAGACCATGCAAATCCAGCGTCCATAGATCATTTTTAGAATTCCTGGTCGCTAGGATTTCCTTCGCTGCCTTTGTATTAAGCTTCTCCGCAGCAGTCCAACGTTCTTGAGCTTTGAGAGAGAAATGACGTGCGGATAAATGATCTCCTCTAAGGTATGCATCATTCGCAGCCTTAGAATAATGAGATGCTGATCTGATTTAAAAAAGACAAGAAAACTTTGAGCAACGACCATAACAAGGGACACATTTTAAAGCCAGTCTGTTGTAGAAGTTCTCCCTTGCTCATAAAAAAAAAAAACTTTCAGCCTTTGTGTCAATATAATTGGCAATATATGGCTTGTATACTTTGATCAAAAAGATGCATTATTCACACCAATTTTCAAGTCAATTTAGCGCAATTGTATGGATAATTCCTACATTCCTGATCTCCTTTAAGGTATGCATCATTCGCAAGCCTTAGAATAATGAGATGCTGATCTGATTTAAAAAAGACAAGGGAACTTTGAGCAATGACCGTAACAAGGGACACATTTTAAAGCCAGTCTGTTGTAGAAGTTCTCCCCTACTCATAAAAGGAAAAAACTTTCAGCCTCTGTGTCAATATAGTTGGCAATATATGGCTCGTATACTTTGATCAATAAGATGAATTATTCACACTAATTTTAAGTCAAGTTAGCGCCACTATATGGATAATTCCTGCATTCCATTACATCAAAACTATTTTATGTTAATTTATTCTAAAAAACATTTCAAAACTGTACAGGGTAGTCAACGATTTGGAAGAAGTACCAAAAAACTACAAAATGGTTAAATCAGTTTAAGAATATTTCTGACTTCTTTTAGGGTCACTTAAACCACATTTGCTTTACGTTAAAGTAGGAAAACTAAAAACAAAGCATTGAATTTTGATATTTATTTACGTCTTATGACTGGGGACGGATGCCCGCAAGGATAAAATAAATATCACTAAAAACAAAGTATTGGATTTTGATAGTTATTTATGTCTTACGACTGGGGATGGATGTCCACAAGGATAAAATAAATATCACGTTGCATGCAGACAGATGTACTCCCAGATCTTGCAATTCACGAGCTTCAAATATTTAGCAACGTGGGCCAGAAAAACGGGAGACCTATCACGTGCATACACATAAATCCCTCGGAGTTAAAATAGAAAAGGGTAACTAGCAGTGATTTCTGACTGGGGACGATCGTGGGTGCTGTCAGTAAATTTAGTCGTCAACTGATTTGTGGTTATTAGAAATCTACAAGATTTGTCCCAGAGGTCTAAGGATCAGAGCTCTATTCTTACATTTCATGGTTATCAATAACTTTACAAGACTTGTACCAAAGGCCTAAGGCTCAGCAAGGCTCAATTCATGTGCTTCAAGCCCTCGACGCAATCTGAGGTGTACGATAACAAGTGATTCAATCCTAAAGCCCCAGTCCTAATATGCTTTAAAGGCTCGGGACAAGTATAGGGATAGTAAATTCAATAGGAATACAAAATGTAGCAGTTATATTTTGCTCATAATGCGTACTCATTTTACTATCATTTATAGAATGAATTGGATTATATGTAAGCAATATGCTTTCAATATTTATATTCTAGCATATCATCTTTTATGGCGCTTCACTGTAGCACAGTGTGTGTCTTGCCTTGCCCCTAGGCTCTATGAATTTGATACTCATGAGCCTTAGTTGTCCTTGCACTTCAAACAACTATATATGCATCATATTGTGAACTATAACAGGCTCGTAATAGAGAGGAACACCACACAAGTGATGGAATATTAAAAGATGACATTTGAACTGCAGATGAAAACGAAATTCGCTGATGAGGAATATTTATATGTGTTATACTGCTCAATATAGGATAAGAAAATAATGGGTACAGATCCTTACTACAAATGAAACAACAGCCCTGAGTCTCATATTGTTATATATGATGTAAACCCTATAACTAATAGTCAATTCGTGATGTGCACACAACGTGATATAACCAAAAAAAAAAAGGGATCAGTTGAGATGATTACCTTATCATTCTTACTGCGTCTTTTCTATGAAATAGATAAACATCATCCTCTTCCAGCTCATTCTCAGGTTCAATAGGTAAAAATCTAGCTAAATCCAGCGACGGACAGAAATAAGCATCAGCCTTACATCCTATGTTACTGTCTTCAAAATATTCATTATTACTAAAGCCCAAATCAACTCTCTCCCCAAAAGGAACATCTTGAAAGGCAGAAGATGTGTGTCCATTCCCATAATTTAATTCATTGATATTGTTATCTAAACCAGCCAATAAATCCTCAATAAAGCTCTCATTCATCAAAGGTGAAAAGGCTTCAAGTCTATGATCAGTCTGATCCTTGAAAGAAGTCCCACGGCTCCGATCACTCGAATCGCTAAGTGCTACCGGTCTTATAGAGTCGTGATTATCAGGATTAGTTAAGGAGGGAAAATTCATGGAAGCTGTGACTGCAGATGAAAAGGGTTTTTCTACAAGGGCCTTGTTTTTGTTCAATAAGCTTCGTGCACGAGTAGAGGCACCCAGTACGGGATAAGGCTCAGCATCCACTTCACATTCAAACCCTTGCTGCCTCCGCCGTTGCTTGAGGTCAAATTCTGCCCAACCTGAGATTCTTTTACTGCCATTCCCATGGCTTTCACTAGAAGAAACATCCATCCCCTTACTCTTCTGATCAAAAACACATCGCCGTTCCACATTCAACAGTTAGCCGCTAAAAGACGTAGACTTTTGATGAAACACCCTCAATCAAATAACATATATCAGGAAAGGATTATAATAATTCACGCGACGCTACGCGAGGATAAACTATAGGTATTTCCCAATGCGAGAAATTAAACAAGATAACAAAGGACAAATCTGAAAGAAAAATAAGCAGCAGGACCATACGCTACCAATTAAAGAACAGTAAGAGAGGGGGAAGGCCGTATCGGTGGCGCGAATTGAGATATCACCCGACGGCTGATGCGACGAGCGGCGATTGATGGGTGCGGCGTTGGGTTACAGAAGCTGCAAGAAAGATCGAAGACGTAGTCAACACAAGGAAGGAGAGGGAAGAGATTTGTGGCGTGTATGGTTAGATTTTTCTTCCAAGATTTATATTTGAAAATGTGAGCCACCGTGATTCAATTATATATACATATATCAGCTCTATATATATATATATATATATATATATATATATATATATATATATATATATCCTTTTATCTTTTAATTTATCTTATTTTAAACATGATGATTTGTTCCAAATTTAGTTCGATGGTTCAAAAAACTCGAGATTTATTATAATCTTCCTTAACGGTTGAGTTATGATTCATGGATAACCTATTACGATTAGGTTTACTGTTAATCAAATAGTTCGTGGGCAAAACTTGAGTTCAAATCATTTCATGTTATGAGAAGGATAAAAACTATCAGACTACACCGAAGAAAAGTAATGACCAAAATACCCTTGATTTTAAATATCAAAATTGCAACTGGGTCTTTTAACGTCATTGTTCTAATTTCTTCGGTAGTTTCCCCCAAAGCCAAGTCCATGAAATCAGCTTCCTGCCCTTGCGGAGCTGCATCATTAAACAGCCATTTCTCCAGCATACCAAGGGGAATTTGCGTTTCTTGCTCATGTGTTTGAGGTGTGAAATTCGCAGCATCAAACTTAGCATCCTCGTCCGCTGAAAACACAGAGATATCTGAATAATTTGATGAGTTGAAACTCAACATTCTTGTGCAGATTGTTCCTTCACTCGGGCTCCAACTTGATCCAATGGAAAGGTTGTGGGCTAAAGAAGCACCCTAATCGCTCTCATTTATACCGGCTTTCCATGTATTCAGATATTTTTTTAGTCCATTTTTCGAGCAAACGAGCTATGTTTTCCGCGCTGGATGCGTATGTGGTGGAAGGAACTGTCTCAGTTTGTGAAGCAACCGGATAGATTTCCGAATCAGGGGGTGTTTTCGGGTCTGATTTATCGATACATAGAGCTTCACACAAGGTTTCTGTTGGCTCTTCGCTTAAGATCTTTCACGGATTTCACATCGGCTTTCAATCTTCAGGGACGAAGAAAAAGGAAATGGTTTACAATTGGCGTGTGGTTTTTCGGAAAACAGGCTGTAGTTTTGGGAGGAAGAAACGATAATGAGAAATAAATTAAATATTAAGATGAAGGGTATTTTGGTCATTAATATATTTATCATGATTTTATCCATCTCATTAATTTCACACCATACATTATATATCTTATCATATCAATCATTTATCAATCAAATTATTAATCACTCAATTATCACATCCTACAGACCAAACGAACCATTGATTGACTTTATTTTTTATTAGATTTTTAAAGAATATGATCTATATTTTGAAAATTTTTAATATCTTTACTATTTTATAACATGTGATTTGTTTTCGGCCTAACTTGTCTCAATATAAAAACACAACAACTTATGTGAGGCGGTTTTAAATGTCAATTTTATTAGACAGATCTCTTATTTGAGATATCCATAAAAATATATTATTTTTTAATATCAAAAATATTAATTTTATTATAAATATTAGTAGTGTTGAATCGTCTTAAGGATAAAGTTTATGAAACTGTCTCAAGAAATCGACTGAATCTCTAGAGATCTACTGAAAAAACAATAACATATATTAGAAAGGCAAAAAATGTGAGATTATTGAAAAACAGAATACCCAAATCAACTTAATAAACAAACTAACAATATTTTGAGCATGTCTCTTGGGTTGAGAGTTTTTGAGTTGGTTCTTATTCGGGATGGGTTCAAGTTGAGCAATTTTTGAATAATATTATTGTTCAACTCAACTCAACACACCTGAATTGACACCCCTAATTAAAACATTACTCTAAAATGAAGGGAGACCCTTTATTTAATTAAAGTTAATTCAAAGGTATTCACCGGTGTTCAAGACATAAGTGAGACCGATGAGTATTATTTTGATTTCACCGGTTTTGTACAAATACACATGAAAAGTTATCAGTTGTACCATATAATCACCTATGTGTACACGTGTGTGTGGGCAGAGATGTAAACGAATCAAACTATTTGTGAGCTATTTGAAGCTCGATTCGATAAAAGCTCGTTTAATGAGCTTCGTTAAAATAAAAAAACCAAACTCAAACTTTACAATATTCGGCTTGTTAGCTCGTGAACATATTCGTTGGTAAGTTCATGAGTAATCTTTTAGATAAAAAAATAATAATTTTGATATTTGATTTATTGATTTTGCATATTATTTATGAAATATATAAAAAAAATTATTAAATTTATTTATTATAATAAATTTATAAATTTTAATAAGAATAATATATTAATTTTTAAATATATAATTTATTTTTTAATTAATTTAATAAAAATTTAAATGTATAATTTATATTTATTAAATTTGTTTAGATTCGATAAAAGTTTGAATAAGATCGTGAGTCATACATATATTTGTTAAATAAAGCTCGAGCTCGACTCGATTATAAATGAATCAAATTCAAACATTCAAAGTTCGGCTCGAGTCAATTATATCCCTATCCGGTTTGTGTTGTATCTACGCAGGCTTTCTCCCAAACGTTCCTTAGTCAACTGCTGTCTCCGCCGTACATCCCCGCTTGCTATGGCGGCCGCCAGGTAAACTGACAGTGTTTCGTATACATTGGAGCTCTTCAAATGTATGCTTGTCAAACCTGAAAATCATTTAATTGCAGAAGGATGAGAGGATTCAAGCGGTGGATGAAGCGCGAGGAAGTGGAATGCAGTGACGCACTTCACATCTCCCTATCAGTCGAGAGCGGAGGAGCACCGTCCATTTCGGTCAAGGCATCGTGTGATTTGATGGAGGGTGACGTCGTCGCCACCATTCCGAAGCGGAGCTGCCTCACCGTCAGAACCTCGGCCGCCAGCCGCATCATCGAAGAAGCTCAGCTCGGCGGCTATTTGGGCCTGTCCGTGGCCCTGATGTACGAGAGAAGCCTCGGTCCACAGTCCAAATGGTTCCAATACCTACAGATACTGCCCTCCAGAGAGCCCATTCCGCTGCTTTGGTCCCTCGCGGAAATCGATTCCCTCCTGTGCGGCACTGAGATACACAAGGTCAGCGGCGGTGTCTCTCCGGCTTTCCATTGTGCGTACATGCTTCTCAGTTTACCGATTTCATTGTGGGGTGAAATTTTTGGCAGATAGTTAAAGAAGACAAGGCTTTGGTGTATCAAGATTGGAAGGAGTGTATTAAACCCCTTCTGGGTTCAGCTTCCCTGAAACTGAATCCCGATTTTTTCTCAGTGGATGAATACTTAGCGGCGAAGAGCCTGATTGCTTCAAGGTCCTTCCAGATAGATGAGTATCATGGTTATGGAATGGTTCCTCTGGCAGATCTGTAAGTTATTTTACTAATTGCAAGCACAACTGAATACAATATTTATGAATTACATGTAGAAATTATGTTTGGTGAGTCTGCTAGTGTGGTTTTCAAAGGCTTGTTCGATAGAATAAAGTTCACATTCCGATGTTTTATATATAAAAATAGAATATAGTGGGACTTGATGCTTTCTGGAATAAAAGAATATAACATCTTGTCCAACAAACAGTTCATGATATATTTCGGTAACTTATTTCAGTAACACAGAACCAACATATAGCTCATGTACTTTCAGAAGAATCTAACCATGCTATTGCAATCATGATCACCAAGTCCTAAATGTCTACAGATTTTGCACAACTATCGATCTGTGAGATTTCTCTAAACCTGTTCATTACTGGATTAATTTCACTTAAAGAAGAAACGATTTCAAACTAGCAAAATACTTTGACATCGAGAAAAGGAATACCAAAATATTAAGAGCTTGTTGAGTTAATGTACAGCTTTCCTAGATAGTGTTTTCTTTGTTCTCTTGTTCTAGACCCGGTGCTAAATTCTATATGCTTAGTCACGTCTTTCATCTATTAGAATTGCCTTGAAAGCTGAAAGAACTTTATGTTAATGGAATGAGTTTGCTATGTGCCATGACCAGCTTTAATCACAAGACAGCGGCTGAGGATGTACATTTTACATCTGTATCTTATTATTCAGAATCTGATATTGACTCTGACAATCAAAAGCGAGATTCTGATGGTGAAAATAACGGAGATGATGAACCCATGGTTCAGGATTTTCATTCGGAAATGGGAGGTTTTAGGAGCGAACTAGAATTTGAATCATCTTCAACTTCAGGAAATGACGTGATGGTTATGCAAATGATCATTTGTAAAGATGTAAATTCTGGATCTGAGGTAGGGACTACCGCTGATTGCTATTCTCGTTTGGTCTTTTATAGATTTATTTTGAGGCTAAAGTTGAACTTTCCATAATTTGAACACCACATCCATAAGATTTCCACTCCCAGCTTCTCAGCCTTGTCCACACATTTGTTTACTTTCTACTGTACTTGGTGTCGAATAAAATTCAAACCTGGGAATGCAGCAGTTTTTATTCGTATGCTTATTTCATTTATTATAATCTGGGATTTCGCTTACTTTTTGATGTTGCTTCTGTTGACTGCATTTCAGGTATTTAATACCTATGGATCTTTGAGCAATGCTGCGCTTTTGCATAGATATGGGTTTACGGAACCCGAGAACCCATTTGACATTCTGAACATGGATCTTGAAATTGTACTTCAGTGGAGTTCGTCAGTGTTTTCATGTCGCCATAGCAGAAGAAGGTTGTCTTTATGGAGGAAGTTGGGCTATTCTGGATGTGATAGTCAAAACTCCCAATATTTTGAAATATCATTCCATGGGGAACCACAAGCAGAGTTGTTAGTTTTACTCAACATAATCTTGTTACCTGAGGAAGTCTATCATGAACTTGAGCTTGCATTATTGGCTGTGGGAAACTCGAAACAAATTACAAGCAGACTCGTTTTGGAAAAATATAATTTTCTAATTGTAAAAGCTGCGAAATTAAGCAAGGAGTTGTTACTAACACGAAATGTTTGCCAGGCTCTTTTGTCACTCGCAGATGCTCGAGAACAATTTTACGGTTCGAATTCTTTGCAGGATGATATAAAGTCATTTGATGAGCGTTGTCAAGCCACAGAGCATAAGTTGTATCATTCTCTGAGGCTCCGTATTTGTGAGAGGAGAATCCTCAAGAAACTTAGATCTTATGCTGCATCCAGTGTTCTAAATGGCGGTCGAGGCGGCCGCCTAGGCGGTGCCTAGGCGGTAGGCGGTCCTCGACCGCACCGCCTATGCATGAGGCGGTTGTTTGAGGCGGTTTAAGCGGTACGGCGGTGGGTAGGCGGGTCGAGGCGGGTCGAGGCGGCGAGCAGGCGGGGCGAGGCGGGGGCGAGGCGGGCGAGGCGGCGGCGAGGCGGGTGAGGCGGGCGAGGCGGCGGCGAGGCATTCAGTCAAAATTAGAGAACTTGAAGTGCTACATCCAAGGAGGAGTGCAAGGAACATCCCCATTAGAGAACTTGACGAAGATTTACATACATCGGAGGAGGAGAATGAAGAAAATGTTGATTTTGAGTCCGATGATGAGAGGATCATGGATGTAGTAGATGATGCATATGTAGATGATTTGGAAGATTAGTTATATTTAGTCTACTATTTGTTCTAATGATGGATAATTGATTGAAACTTAGTTTTTTGGTAAATGATCTTTATTAATTAATATGATGATGAATATGATGATTGAAACTTAGTTTTTTGGATAATTAATATGATGATGAATCTTTATTAATTGCACATTATCTAAATGATATTATATTTTGTGTTTAAACATTATTTAGTTGCACATTTACATGTAAATGATTATATTGCATGATTACCTATAAAAAAACACTTAAAAAAATTCAACCGCCTAGGCACCGCCTGGGCACCGCCTAGGCGGCCGAGGCGGTAGGCGGTCACCGACCGCCCCGCCGCCGCCTCCCGCCATTTACAACCTTGGCTGCATCTGGTCTTAAATAGCTTGGAGAAGAAAAAGAGCAAGCGGGTGTGATTGTTTTGTTAAGGTTCTAAATTGTATTTACCAATGATCTTGCCATTTTTTCCTGGCATGACCATTTTTTCTGTCATGACCATGTCGCATTGCTTTATTCAATTTAGTCATCACTCATCAACTTACTTTTGTGAATAACACAAGTGTCTGCAATTAACATTGGACTAGCATCAAGCACTCCGGCAAGGTAAGCGTTGTTAACATGCTCCTATGACCTGGAAGTAAAAATTAGTTGAGTTGGCTTGAATCAGTCTGGTTTCTTGTAAATTGTATGAGGATAAAGGCCATAAAAATGGTGATTGGAGATTTTACATGTTCTGTATGAAAAGGCCTGGAACCGAGATCATTTACCTCAAGCATAGTATTTTTGTTCTTTCAGTGAAGGATACAATGAAGATTTTATCAAATGGGCTAGTAGTCTTTCGTAAATAGTACTGGATGTGCAAATGGTTCTTGCAGACGAATGTGTCATTATTCGTTCTTTCCTTTCTTTCAAAAACAAAGAATGTGTCCGTAAATATCAGGTATTTAAATTTCAACCGCGTGCTGTGATTTGACACTAACTGTTCATTCAGGAAATTGTTTTTTTTAAGGTATCGAAGTATTCTACCCTGAACATCTCCACATGAAGAGGAAAATGAATCCAGAGCAGACTCTATTCTACCTCAATTATTTTTTTGAAGCTTGGTGTGCTACGCCAACTTATTCGTATTAGGTCGTACCGTAATTCCCCCCTTCCCCCCTTTTCTACACAAACTGATTTCTGTCTTCGTTGTCCCTGTTCTTCACAAAATTTTATTAGTTTGATGTGACCCCTGAATGCTTTGAGCCTGTCAATTTTTGTAATATGTATAAAATTAGTTCAATCTGGATAGCTGGATCATCTAATTTAGATTTTGTTTATTCTTGCTGGAACATTTAGATGCCGATAGCAACAAGTGCTTTCATGCATTTTCTGATTAATATATGGTGATTATTTCTCCTTATTCATCTTTTAATTTGAGGTTGGCTAAACAAATCACTGGAGGTTTATGCAGGAGACAACTTTGATAAATAGATTTCAATTCAATGTGCAAGTGGATGCATTTTTTCTGTTTCCAAAATTTTGTAGCATAACTAGCCTTCGTATGGCTGCTATAGAAACTAATACATTTTGAATGTGGAGCTGTCATTATATTGTTGATCCCCCGCACTTGATTTTTGTTTCCCATGAAATAGGATTCTCGTCGATATAGTGTGTAATCTTTCTTGGATATCTCGAACACTGAACACCTTATTCTATGTTCTGTGTTTTTAGATTAAACTTGCTGTTTTCCATCTTTCCATTTTACTTGCATAGAAGGACCTTTTTCGAGCAAAATTACTTGTGTTGTGGTGGCACTGATCATTCATTTTGTGGTCTGAGACTCTGTGTACAAGTGTTAATATATATTATTAATAATAAATTATATATTGAATAATAATATATTATAAAATATTAATAAATACATAATAAGATGATATTTTGTTCTATCTATATTATAGTATTATGTGTATATATCGATAAAATTAAAACTCAATAAATCAATCATATACACGGGTAAAATATATTTTAATATATTGATAAAAAATGCATATTAAAGTTAAATTACTAAGTCGAAAAATAATGAAACTGAAACAAAATTCTCAAATCAAATACATAAACTTTTAACCGTCAAAATCACACAACTAGGGACAACAGATGGTGTTGGTACTCCAGATTCTTTTGTCGTATATTCAAGTCGTTCTTTTCCGATATATTTGTTTTTGTGTGGTTTACAAATTTCACATTGAAATCTTTTTCGAATTCTTAACGAATTAATATCAATTTTTTTCAAAAAAAAAAAAACAAAAATAGTGATTGGGGTGGACTCCTGCAACATATATTTATTTTATGGGTGAGTCTGATGCGAGACCATCTCACAGATCTTAATCTGTGAGACGGGTCAACCTTACCCATATTCACAATAAAAAGTAATACTTTTTCATGGATGACCCAAATAAGAGATCCGTCTTATAAATACGATCCGTGAGACCATCTCACACAAATTTGTGTCTTATTTTATTATATTATATTTCAATAGGATACAACTATGATATTGATTATGAAAAGTAATGTTATTTTTATTATATATTTTTTATGTATAATTAAAATATTGATAATATTTGGGTATATAATTTATTGTATTAACTAATAGTTCTAATATTTGAATACAAAGACTGTGATATTTATCATAATATTATTTTTAGATAAGTATACTCTCTTCATAAAAATTAATTAATAAATTATATCGAAAATACAAATGAGTACTTAATTGATTCTAATAACAATAATTGGACTTGAAAATAATCTATGGTTAATAATAAAAGTGACTTTAAAATTTGATCATATATCAATTAAGTCTTTTACAAATAATATATGCATCAATTTGTTATCAATTTATCAATTTAATCCTTTCATAATTTGTTAAATTTCACTTTAGTCCATCGATAATGATAAAAAAGATTGTACACACACGCATCGCACAGAATAACTAGTATATATACGTGTGTGTATTAATTGGAGTATGAGGCAATCATTCAAGGATATTATAAATATTTTGTAAGAACAAAAAAAAACAAAATATATAATTTATTTTTAATTATTTATAAAAAAGAATTCTTAAAAAGATATTTTAATTTAATATGACTTTTAAATTTTTATGTAAAAACTACTTGATTCAATATCATGCTCAAAAAACTAATGCTAAATACTCCTTAATATAAATTATAAAATAGCGCTTATCTCAACCTGCAAACTTAGTGCCAAGCCACACGGTTTTGATCCTCGAATCTCGATCAATTTGTGAAGAGGCCTTGCACAAATTTCCTCAATTGGAGATCGTTTTCTTACAGCGGATCGATATGGTAACCCATCAGTACCATCTGCGATCTTTCATGGCAGAATAGAATATTCACGCTGCATAGTTTTCGGTCAACTTTCATCTGTCGTGTTTTTTTTAAATATCTTGATTAGGGTTTATGGGATTTTTCAAATTTATGCGGTTCTTGCTTCTATTTTACAGTCTTTTTCTTCTCATTGCTTATTATTTGGGTACTTTTGCTTTTGTGGATTTCCTAGAAATAACCAAATCAGATCGTCATTAGTTTTCCTGCATACAAGAGAGATGTTTCACTGATTGGATAGTTATCATGTAATGATTTCTAATGCTAAGTTGATGTTAAGTTAAGTTCACTTTGGCAACTATGGGATGTTATACCAGTGAGGGGAATTAGGTTTAATGGATGTGGATTCGATTATGTGAATCACTAAAAGAAAGTTAAATCCATCTATGTTTATTGAAACATTTGTCATTTTCTGAGCTTTGCTACTTGCCTGTAAAAGCAGAAAAACGAAATTACGCTTGAGAAACTGAGAACTAATTGTCGAGGCTTGTGATGGGTCATCACCCATACGATGGATGTTTTGCCTGGACAACACTTAAAGGGAATTGGCTGCTGATGAGATTGTAGATTGCTTTCGATACTGCCATAATTTTCTGCAAGTTTTTTTTGCGGCTTGCTGTTAATACTTATGTAACATGTAGGGACTTGAAGTTTTATTGCCCGGTCTCATCATGGGCGGAATCTTTCTCATCTCTTATCTTATGTCACCACTTCTTCCCATCTTCTCTCTCACCGCATGCGTTCATGTATTTCTATAACTCTATTTGGTACCCTTTCCCGTAGTCAGCAAATTACAAAGTGATGTCCAGGAAAGACAAACCCAGAGGATCCCATCACGGGGTGACTCAAAATAGAGGAGATGAAGAAAGCTTTTGCCAATGTCGATACCTATGGCTCCGGTAATGAAGTAACTAAAGAATTAAGAGAGAAATGCAATTTTTTTTCAAGTCTTTGTCTTTTTTTTCTTATGAACATTGGCATCGCATTCCACAGGTAGCATTGACGCGCCAAAGAGTTGAATATTGCAATGAGGTACGAGTGTTTACGTAACAATACTTTGAATATGCTGGAAGTGAAATTAAACTGACTTGATTCTTTTCAGGGATTTTGGTTTTGAAATGTCAGAAGAGATAATATATAATACTAATTTGACTTAATGATTATGTTCTTTAGGATAAATATTTATTTGTTGCAGTTGGAAGGTAGAGGATAACCATTACTTGATGTGTATCTATGAATGGATCCTCTTGATAAAGAAACGAGGGAGGTTGTGGCCTTCGGATTTGCGTTAATTTTCTGAATGTGTTCTTGATCTTTACTGATACGACACTCCCACCCCCGAAACGACAGTTCTCCTGATGTTAAACATTTATCGAAAAACAGATTGTTTTTGAACAGTTAAGTGCTTTTTCAGGAAATTAATGAAATTATAGCTGAAGTAGACAAGGATGGAATGGTGCAATCGAGTTTGATGAATTCTTTCACATGATCACATCCAAATTTGTGGAAATTAGTATCAAAGAAAAACTCAAGGAGGTCTTTCATATAATAGACCAAGATAAAAACGTGAGTTGCTGGGGTTTTTACATTGTGATACTTCTTACGATTGATAACTAATTATTCATCATCTGAATGCAGGGGAAGTATCTAAAAAAACTCACGGAGGTCTTTCATATGATAGACCAAGATAAAAACGTGAGTTGCTGGGTTTTTTACATTGTGATACTTCTTCCAATTCATAAATAATTATTCATTATCTGAATGCAGGGGAAGATTTATTTTGCGGATATTCAGCGCATAGGGAGGGAATTGAATGTAAATTTCAAGGAGAACGAGATTCAAGACATGGTTGATGAAGCAGATAGAGACCGTAAGTTTGGTTTATTCGACCTGCATTGCAGAGTTGAATTTGAAATATTTTGGTATCTCAGTTCTTTGCCCATTTAGAGTCGCCCCCCCCCCCCCCCCCCCCCTTTTTTCATTCATATATGAATCAATACATGGACTCTCTCCTGGATTCGTTGCTTTCCACAGTTTATGAAGTCCAGCTTCAAAGTTAAACATCTAGTTCAGCTGATTCATGCTCTGTAGTCCCTAGGGTGTGGGGTAATTGTAAAGGTTATATTTTGGCTTCTTCTAATTTTAGGTGGTAGGTATATTCTTCCTGGAAGAGTCCATTGCTGTTTTTTTTTTATTACTTTTTGTAGATTCATCTCTCTATCTCCTGCTGTATCTCTATCTCCCTCCCTCTCACACGCACATGGATTAACTTGTGTGTGTGATAATTTTCTGAACAATCCAGCTTCAAAGTTAAACATCGAGTTCAGCTGATTCATGCACTGTTGTCCCTAGGGTGTTGGGTAATTGTAAAGGTTATTTTTTGGTTTCTTCTAATTTTAGGTGGTAGGTATATTCTTCTTGGATGAGTCCATTGCTGTTTATTTTTATTACTTTTTGTACATTCATCTCTCTATCCCCTGCTGTATCTCTATCTCCCTCCCTCTCACACGCACATGGATTAACTTGTGTGTGTGATAATTTTCTGAACAATCCAGCTTCAAAGTTAAACATCGAGTTCAGCTGATTCACGCACTTTTGTCCCTAGGGTGTTGGGTAATTGTAAAGGTTATTTTTTGGTTTCTTCTAATTTTAGGTGGTAGGTATATTCTTCTTGGATGAGTCCATTGCTGTTTATTTTTATTACTTTTTGTACATTCATCTCTCTATCTCCTGCTGTATCTCTATCTCCCTCCCTCTCACACTCCATGAAAATTTTCTGAACAATCCTCAGAAAAAAGAAAGAATAACTTGTTTTTTCCTCAATAAATACTTCGTCTATGCTCTTGCTCTAAAATTCGTGTATAAGTTTTCATTGCGTGGTTTATAAAAATTACTTTGCAGTCGATGTATAAGATGCCGGCTCCGTACTTTTATTATTTCAGCTTTTAATTTCTTGTTGAATGTATATTGGTTTATTTCATGTGAAATGCACAGGTAACGGTGAAGTTAATGCCGAAGAATTTCTGAGGATCATGAGTACTTCATGTGGCTATCGGAGATGTAATTTAAGCGCATAGTGACGTAGCTTTTGAGACGGACTGCTTTCCTGGGGTAAGTTTTGAGTCAATGTTTCAAATTTATCATCACCACCATAATCCATCTCTGTTTCTTGACGATGTTAAGTTTATATGCGGGTGTCGTGGCTTTATTCTAGGGTTATGCCTGTAAGTTAAATGCTCATCGTTTTTTGTTATCAACGATGATACTATCGCCTCGGTATTGTTGTATTTGTTTCATGCTTAGTTTTAGTGCAAACGATACAATAGTGTATACAATATAATGACGGGGGGAATAATTTCACGGGGAAAAGCCAACATTCAGCGAGTGTACTCTTGCTCAAGGCCCTGTCCTTTCTGTATATACAAAATTCCACCAGACCAAGAGTGAAGGAATAAAAAAAACATACATTTACATGTCACAGAAATCCATCGTCTATTAAAGTTTATCCCAAACTGTCCTGAATGCAGTTGCAGCATCATCCGCCACCTCCTTGAATTGGCCCTGACATCCGTTTGTTTTGTAAGTTCGTGCTGAAAGTCTACATCTATGACAATAGAACTTGGCGGGAACGGCAACTGAGTCTGGAATCCCCGAACATCTGGTGTGCTTCCACACTCCACAGACATCACAAGCTAGCATTCTCTCCCCATCGTCATCTTTAGCACCACAAAAGCAGTCCACCGTCCATCTTTCAACTCCCTTTTCTGTCCTAAACCTATTCAATACACTTTTGCCATGGAAATGTCCCCGAATCCGAACAAACTGAGTAGATCCTAGCAATAGCTTGATTTGGGTGGATTCATCAACCCCACTATATCCCACAAGTTCATCAGCCTGGAACCTTCTGAACATCAAATATACGTCTTGGAAGGCTTTCGTTGCTTCAAGCTTGAGGTCGGCAATGGTGGCATCAGAAGAGAGTAGTAGTAATTCGGGTGGCGGATTGGGGTTCTGTTCCTCGGTTTCTTCAATGAGGTCCACCTGGCAGAAAATCATGATGGTATTTGGTTTATGGACAGATACAATACCCTCTGGTATATAATCTTTCACAAACTGCTTGCAGTCGAGAATCTTCGTAGCTGATGCACATGCAAGGTTTCTTCGAGCTGGAGGCACATGAGTCACCATTGTTTCAGGGTGAAGCATACACTCGTAAAAAAATTTGAGATCCCGCAAAAGACATTCCTTTGAAGGTTGGTTAGCGATTCGGTATCCGTCCATTGACGTGTTGTCGTCAAGAATGAGTGGGGTTCTTGGCTCGAGCCTGAATCAAATGAAGAGGGTGAGTTGATCCTCATTTACCCAACCCATATATACACCCACAAAAACAATACCTTTAATAACAGGAAAAAACTGAAACTGAAGAATGCTAACCTGTATTCCATGACGCCAGAACTATCAATGTTCCGGGCATTGACAACCATGCCCGGAGCGGCCTCTTTTCCCTTGAGCGCTTTAAGGCAGTAATCCAAAAGCTCTGGACTGCCCACTTTACAAACAGCACCTCTAAGAGCACGCCAACTCACCCAAGTGGATGCACTAACAGCGCGCAACACTTTGAACATGGTTTCTTCTACTCGCCTAATGTCAACAATAGTCCATGAACACAAAGTTCTAGAGTCTATAGTTTTGGGCTTCTTGCAAGGAAAATCGTCAGCCTCATGAAAAGTATTATTGCCATCATGGATCAAGCTAATCAAAAAACAGAAGAGATCTCTAATATTTACAAGCTCCCGCTCTGAAATGGACTGATAAAATGCAATCAAATCCTGCAGCCGTGTTCGAGGTTTACGTCCTTGAGATTGAAACAAGGATAGAGGCAAAAATGAAAGGTGGTCGACAGCCAGTTTATAGTCATCCATAGTCAGCGAAAAGCTACCAGCACCGAACTGATAGCCCCAATCTCCATACCATGGATGGCCTTTGACTACAGCATGAAGCAGCCGGAAGTCTAACCCATGCTTCTTTGACACGTCCATCACACTCACTTTTCTGCTTGTCCATACATGAGGGAAACCAAGTTACAAATGCCGCATCAAGACAAATTTAAATAAACAAATGATCTTCCAAGCAGAAAAAAATTTGCATTTGAAGCAATCAAAATGCTGTCATAGTAAAGAATGGCGAAAAGAGGGTATCCAAACCTTACACCCAACATCCCGCAAATTCGATCCCAAAAATTCATTATATGATGACCCGAAAGCAACCTGGAGCCACCTTCTCTACCATTGACTCTAAGTAGATGCCCATAGCCGTTTACATGAATGACACCATGTAACAGATGCGAGGTGTTCTCCAACTGGTGATACATCCAGTCTTCGACATCTTCAGTAGTCATCACATGGTTGCACGACTTACACCTGAAGGAATAACACAACTCAAGACTAAATCAGTATCCCGAATGACCACAATAAACACCATGATGGCAAGAAACATCATCCAATGAACGGAACCAAATCATTTTATCTAAAAAGAACCTACAATATACACAACATGGGACTAATCAAGATCATAAACCAAATCAAACCAGCTCCACAAAGGGTTCACACTAGTAGAAAACAAACTCCAAAAACCATCCAACTTAATTAATAAAGCAGTTTTCACGACAACTATGTTTCCAAGAATCGTCCACAACATCCAAAGGAGGAGTTGTAACCTTGAATCTGTCATAAGAAGAGCATCCCCGCAACCGGCACACGTCTTATTATAGCCAGCGATTGAATTCCCATCTGCTTTTATTATAAAATGGTATCGCTTGGCGCTAACTGGGTTGCGGCTCCATCCTGCAAAAAAACAAAAACAAATATACCATTTTAATTATAATATAATAATAATACACATTATATTTTTACTAATTTAGTCATTGTCATAATGAAAACTAATAGTCAAAGATTGGACAGGTCACAAGCGACTATTTGGAGGGTAAAAAGGCCAATCCACATATATACGATGTCAGTATTGGGCCCCAGAAAGGCGATTTCTTACCCTTCTACTTCATAATGTAATTTCATAAATTACGAAAATTAAAAATTAACTACAACACTCTTTTGTTATTTATAACAAAATATTATTATTGTTTTCATAAAAATATAGTATTAATTTATTATTTTTGTCCTCGTTATTTTGGAAATTATACAAACAATTATGCATTTTTTGTTCACATTTTCTAGAACTTATACAAACAATTATTAAAGTCACTATACTAAGAAATCGAGAAATTTCGAATCCGCGTGGAGACTCACCCACAACACGGCACTGGTCACAGTAAACGGATCTGGATCTGGCGACGTCCTCCTCCACGACATCGAGGCGGACGACGGCCGGCCCGCAGTCGTCGGCGACGACGTCTCCGACGCGGAAGAGGACCTGCCGCGTCAGCAGGTGGGGGAAGAGAGATGAAGGGGGCGGTAGGAGCGCGTTCTTCGTCAGAAGCTCCCTGACCGAGGTTCTGAAGGGAGCGCCGTACGCCAGCGAGTCTCTCTCGGCTGCGGTTGGGAAGGTTAGAAAATCGCTGAGGTCAGCCGTTACCCTTCTCTTAACCGCCCTCTTCATCGGCCTCCCGTTCACCACCATGCTTTCTCCGGTCAGATCTCGGCGCGTGACTCACGTTTCCTAGAACCAAAGTCTCGGATCTGGGGTCTGTCTCCTATCGGACGACCGAATTTGAAGAGCGTGAGATTAAAATCAAGAATTGGAGGAAAAAAAATTTACAGAAAAATATGGAAGGGAGAGGGGTAGGTGGAACCGAGGGTGTTTGGGAGGGAAGGCGAGAAGCTTCAGGGCTTTTCTGTCCTTTTGTATATTATTTTGCTTTTTTCCTCGGGTCTCGTGATAGTTAAAGTTCGGTTTAATAATAATAGAAATAAAATATACAAAAATATTATATACGATAAATAGACTTTCTATGTTTCTTTTTTTAAAAAAAATAATAAAAACGGCCGGTTCGTCGAAGTATAACAAATCGAGACGCTTTTCTTTTTCATGAAAGTTCGTCAACTCGATATCTTTTATCGGTCGAACCGGTTCAACCAAAACTTTTAATGACGACGTCGTATACCGACATGTTTGATGTAATGTAAATATTTTGTAGGGAAGTATATAAGTAGACTTCTCAAATTAATCTTGTTTATTTTGGAAAAAAAGCCGATACTAAATAGAAATTATAGGGGCGGTGTGATTTGGCGAAAATGGCCTTCTGGGATTTGAATATTTCGAAAGAATGAGAGAAATTGCATCCAAATTTTCATGTACGCCCAATCGAAACTTTCAAATGGAAATGCCAGCTGTCAGAGTAAGGGTTCTATAGTCATTTCATCTTCCATTTTTTTGGATATTATATTATATCTATAAAATAAATATATAATAAAAAGAGTGAGCTTAGTTGGATTGATCTCATCTATTACGTCGTACGGCTAAAGGGACACCTCACTCATAAGTTCCTTTCAGTGTAGTTATACTATATTATATTATATTAGATTATCATAAATAAATATTATTAAATATTGAATGAGAGGGATATATTTGTTTTCTTTCTATTTATATTTTAAAAATCTAAAATAGTTTTATAACTAGATTGAATATTTAATTTAGATTTTAAAATCACTGATATTATCTGCACATTTATTTGACAGTATTAGTTTGTATCTAGAGTTAATGACACCATGTAATCAAGTATTAATCATAATTGAAATTGATTAAACTAACTAATCGATATTTGGGCAAAACACAGTTCTGTTACAGATCGTATCTAGTTTCTGAATATTTCCAGTAGTTTCCCCGTCCAACTATTTTATTTGATTGTGAATTTAATAAGGATTAAATTTATAATTCCATAGTCAACTAATTAATTAAATTAAGTTAAATAAACTGAGCAATAATTTGTCTATTTTTTGTAGGGGAGAAATTTGTAAAATAATCTTGATAATTTTTGAAGATATCATTTTCTTAAATAAATAATTGATTAAAGTTAAGAAACAAAATACTTGTGAGCTGGACAATGGCTTTGGTTTTTGTTCTTATTTAGTGACTTGTTAAATCAAAATTTTATTTATTGAAATTTTGAATTAAGGGGATAATGCTATAACTTTTGAGATAATTAAATTAGATTAGTTATCTTGTAAGATGGTTTCACGAATCTTTATCGGTGAGACGGGTCAAGTCTATCGATATTCACAAAGTATATTTTAGCATAAAAGTAATACTTTTTTATGTATGATCGAAATAAGAGATCCACCAGTCTAACAAAATACGACTCGTGAGATCGTTTCACACAATTTTTTCCATTAAATTAATTTTATATTACAAATTATTATGAATATTTATTTCTGTTAACCAAGAAATAAAATTAGTGGCTAATATAATTTACATATATAAAATGAATAGTTTAGTTATAAAAATCAAATTTCCTGCATATACCACATGAAAAATTGTAACTTTAGTTCTTTATGTTTGTTTTTTTTTATTATTATTATTATTTTGATATTCGATGTGTAATCCAATTTCAATTTTAGTTTGTTGTCGTTATTTTTACCAATTTTAATAATTTTTTACATTGCATTGACGTGTCCAATAAAAAAAAATTAATGTAAACAAAAACTAAAATTACAAAACAGAGCACTAAAAATGTCATAAATTCGAAGATATAAGATTATAACTCAATTCTTACAACAGAATGAACAAAAATAGCAAAACTTCAAATATAGTAACGGGAAAACAATTTCCCCTAATTTTACCATTCCACGTGCTACGCTGCTCACCCCATGTTTCATATCGGTGAAGGCTATGTTCCATCGGAAAATATACTCCGGATGTGGCATGGTAACATAGTTAGAATTTGATACAAAATGAGCATTTGCATTTGCATTTGCCTGATCAGTAGAGTTCTTGATCATTCAAAACTCAAAAGTAGACCATGCATGTTCATTAGGCCTCTAACTCTCTACCTACACATGGATCAAAAGCAATTTGGATGACAGAAATTAGACAATTTTTATCATAGTACGTTAATGACAACATTATTTTCACCAGCCTGTCTTCAAAGTTCAAACCATATGATCGACTCCTCGATATCTGCTAGGACATATTAGAACCATCCAGTTCGATATCATCTTCACTGGATGAGGTTTCTTCGTTTCCATCCGAAAAAACTTGATTTTCACTTAACGAAGGAACTTCAACACTTGCAGGCCCACGACGATTGTGGATGAGATAATGTGCCACTGATTTGTAACCAAGATTCGTCACCTGAACTCGGAAAATCATATCTTGGTTAGCCAAGAAACACCAACAATCCAACAACCTGAATCCTTGCCTCTTTCTAAGTCAGGTAGCAGAGATGATCAAAGACCATTTTTTAATATAGCTAGATTGGATGAGCTATCAGCACATAAAAGTCAAGAAAAACTTGATGAATATACCTTCCTGTAGATTGAATTAGTAGGAGCCCATCCTTTATCTCTTCTGCAGCGACTACAATTGCATATCCCACGACAAACTGGACATATCCAATTTGAGTTTGCATTCACTTCAAGTACATGCTCCCCATACCTGCAAATTTTTATGTATAATCCAAGTCAACATTCCAAGCAGATGGTAGCAGGCTTCATTTAGTTTGCATCAAATTTAGCTTCCCACTAAATGAGTGCAAAATGACCGTTTATGCAATCTTTTTTTCTATTTCAGCTTAGGGACGAGGAAAAACAGACACAAAACCAGAGTCTTCGATGTTCAATGCATAAGAGAAACTTGTTAGTGCATGAACTAAAGCACAAAAGGAGGAAAATCAAATTTCTTTCTGACAACTTCTTTCTAATGCTTTCGCTTTGACTAAATTATGTGTGAGGAAATCAAAATTCAACACTTGGAGATTCAAAAAGAAAAGTCAACCGAATAGCAAGAATAAAAGAAAAGCAATGCTGGTATCGTTTACACAATACCTCGTGTAAAGACAATCTCCACAGAACTGTCCGGTGACCATCTTGCACTTGCTACATTCAGTGTGGTGTCCCAGAGTTTTTTGCCTGCAAAAGCTCATCAATCTCATATGTATCCAATACAATGGACACAGGGAAGAAGGGATGGGCTAAGAGGAGTTGCAGAAAAATAATGGGAAAACATTCAAGGAGTTGCGCCGCCAAGCTTATTATGCAAACATTTCAAGGCTCCTCAAGCGCGTTATATGTATATAAATCATGGAAAAATATACCCTCTATGAACAGAAAACATCATATAAACGAGATAAGTACGGAATTTAGTTTGTTCCATATTTCCCAAAAACCATCTGAAATTCTCGTGGCTAAAATTTAATCTTCGACAAGAACAAGCAAGCAAATCAAACCCAAAACCGTGATACCTGCACTGATGGCAACTCTTTCCCTCAACATGATCATATATGCGCTGCCCGTCTTCATCGTACCCATCAACATAGAGAGTCCAATCGGCCACAGAATCCCCCAACAGCTTCTCGTCCTCCTCTGTGTAAACTTCAGGGTTTTCGCCTTCTGGTATACAAATTTCCACCCTCTCAACTACAAGCTTCTCCTTCTTCGGGTGTCTCTCGTCTTTGTACATCACTCGAGGCATATCTTTCAACCTAAACGCACGCATCCATTCACAAACAAACATCAAGAACTAGGATTTTCGAGCAATAACAACAATAAAAATCGATGGTTCTTCACTTTACCGCGACGAGCGCCGGGGAGGGTCAGTAGACAAAGGCCGTGGGGCCTTGATCGCGCGCAGAGGAGGCGTCTTGGACGGCTTGAGGTTCTTGGAGAGCTCGAAAATGCCGAGGCTCTTCATTCTCTCGTTGTTCTCCTTGATTCTTTGGGCTCGAGACTCCTCGTATTCCCCTCCTTTTCCACCTCCATCTTCTTCCGTGAGTGGGTTGGCGTCACTTTTCCCTCTGCTACGAGTGCTCACCATTCCTTGATTCTTGAAATCTGTTGGAGTGGTCGAAATGCGATTACAGAGTGTCCCCGTGCTGGATTTCGGGGAATTGGGTCTCGCAATCCTCCCGCGCGCGGAAAGCTTCGGCTCCACGTTGAATATTCGTTCAATATTTCTATTCAATTCTAATTCTAATATTTTAAAATATATAATTATGTTCTATTCTTACCTAAGTTATTTTTTTCTTTCTTTTTTAATTTATTTTTTAATTCATATTAATTATCGTATAATCTCTAACTATTTCTTATAATTATATTTTGATTTATATTTAAATATAAATCAAATAAATTATAAAAAAACAGTGTACAAACATATACATATAACATGTATATCAATATATACCAATCTGAATTTATGTTCGAATGGAGTTATTGCAGATGAATTCGTAATAGTTCATCGAATTAATCTTTTATATCCAAATAACTTCATCGAAATATAAATGCATTCAAATATATCAAATTGAGCTAAAATCACTTATGTAAAATAATGATTTCAAATATATCTTGAAATTATTCAGTATATTTTAATTTTGACTCAAAGAAATTAAAAAAAAATTTCAAAGGAATGCTGAAAACATATTAATATAAAATTTTGATACGTGCGATGTGATAAGTAAATGATTAGTAATTAAAGTGATTGAAAAATAAGAGATATTGATTAATAATATCGTGGGATAAATAACATGGTGTTTGGTATGATTTTAAAATGATAGATTAATTTTGTAAATGTTATTGTAATGATCAAAATGCCCCAAGTGTTAATTAAATATATATTCTTAAAACAATTAGATAGATAATTAAATATTTATAATTATAATTTATATTTATTAAAATTAATTTATATATTTATTATAAATATATTTGAAAATATTACGGTAATAATTAAAAAAAATAGAATTTAATAAATATTTATTTTCATAAAAAGAATTAATTAACAAGATTATAAATTTTAAAAAATTTAATTTAAGATAGATTTATATTACAATTTATTTTTTTAAAATGATTGAAAATAATAAAAATTTATGAAATTAATTAATAAAAATAATAATAATAATTTGAATATTAAATTAATTATTAAATTTTCAATAATTTTAATTGTCATATTATATTGAAGAAGACAATTCAAGGGTATTATGGTCAATATAAAATCTTTTCATGATCATTATTCAATAATTATAAATTATCACACATTTTTAGAGGGATATTTAATCACACAAATAACATGAATGGTGATGGCTTTCAAGCATAATCAAGGACCTATAGATTAAACAAAAAATGAACCAAACGTAAGATAAAGATGATTATTTAATAATCATTCTCTTATCATGGCTACCAAACATAACCTTAGTGTATTTGTACAATACTTTTTATAATTCATTTGATTTATATTAAAATAAAAATCAAAATAAATTGTTGTGTAGTCACTCATGATCTATATTTAAAAAAAAGATCAAAATGTAATTATAAGACAAGTGACTACACAACAATTTTAATATATGAATTTAAAAAATAAATAAAAAAAATTACCTTTAAGATTTATTTGGTTAATTTCTATTTCACATTTGGGTGTGTTAATTTTAGGTTATATTTTTATTTAATTTGTTGCTTTGAGAGAGTTTGAAAATGCCGGAAACCATAAGCAATGATGAGAAAGTTGAGAATTGCGAGTGAGATGATTTGTTGAGAAATATTAAGGATGGAGAGATATTTTAGGAGTATAAAAAGAAAAATCGGGTGAAAAATCACCTTGACACAACAACCAATTTGTATATGTTGCTTAGATTTAATAAAATAGAAAAAGATATTAAATGAAAATCACTCTTTTGGTGCATACAAATTAAAATAATATCAATACAAGATGTGGAATTTTACATTAATTTTGTGCAGATCATTTAATGAATAATAATCTGAACACCAGATTATGGGGACAACCCTATTTATTGTCACAATATAAACAAATTTGGTCTAACAACAAAATAAAAAAAGAAGAAGCAAAAGCTAGATTTTTGTCATTTATTATCAAAATATGAAACTGAACAATGTTATCTGTCAAAAATAAATAAAATTCAATAATAATAATATTATTATTCAATTTCTGAATAATAAGGACAAAATAGTTATCCAGTAGAATCACATCAACCATGTGATAATTGTTTACTCAAAATATGTATCTTGGAATAAAAAATATCTTTAAATAATTTTTTTTACAGAAAAACTTACTAAAAATAAAAAAAAAATTAAATTTGTTTTTAGATTTTTTCAATACTTACAAAAAATTTAACCTTGATAAACTATATTTTTTAAAATGATATTTTCAAATGTATACGTAGATTGTCATAATAAAAGGCCGTCGTAAATAAAGTCTAAGAAATATATTAAAAACATGTGAATCTGATGATGTAAATATGAGTTGTTTTTTAGGATTTTATAAAAAAATTTGCTCTGTTTTAATACAAAATGTTCAAAATAAAATAATTGAAGACTATGATTGGTCAAGTCAACACAATTGAAGACAAAAATGCAATATTTTAATACAAAATCCTTATTAAAATAAAATAATAGGTAGGAGATTTAAGAATTATGACAATAATTACGACAATTCCCAAACACAACCATAAATTGATATATTTTTTTTAAAATAAATAAATAAATAAATCTGTAATTCAAATTACCAAAACCCTACTGACTTACCAATCAACATTTGCTTTTTACAGTTTTATTAAGCGAATTGAAATCCGATTTGGGATCCACTTCACTTTATATAACAATGTCTCATAGTACACTTATCATATCGCTTCCTTCACTCCGTCTCCGATCTCCGTGGCCCGCTGCTGCGCCATCGCCGCCGTGAGGTGCTCCGTCTTCCTCCTGCCTGATTCTCGCACTCATTTTCCGTCTCGCGCGTACATCGATTTTATATTTTTTTCGGCCTTAAAATCTTAATGCTTTCAATCTGTCGTTTTGTTCGATGATGACGTATTTGTGCTTTTTATGGTGTGTTTTCGTTTGAATCTGGAATTTTTTTTGCAAGTTTTTTGCGTGCATTGGCTCTGGAATGTTGTTTCTTGTGCTATTTGCTGTCTTCTGCTTCGTGCTTGTTTGTGTAAAGTCAGTGATGAACAGCATGAGTGATTATTTTAACTTATATTCGACGTTTTTGTATGTATAGAGTAAAATAATTTATCGGCTGGTAGGATCCTAGAAATGTCGATTTCCTTGATTTTTATTTTGTTAGATAAATTTTTGGATACCCTTCCGAGTTCCGATGATCACGGCGATGTTTGTGTCCATGGAAAAAGCCACCGTCTGATGAAACATTAACCCCTCAACTCTGGAAAAAAAATCCTTAAAAAGTTCAGATATGTTAGTGTTTTATTTTGTTCTTTTGGTTTTGTTGTAGATTTTAATTTGTCCACCCTCTAGTAAATATAATAAAATTGATAAAAGAGGTTGAAATTTTACTTGAAATAAAATCGACAGTTTCAAACCATTTTGTATATTGGTAAAACTAAATTCCTGTACTTACGTACATAAAAAAAATGGAAAATGTTTCATTTCTAAAATTCCTAGTCATATTTAATCTCAAAAAACTGTTTTACTATTTTTATACTACTTTTGCCAAATTTCGTGATTTTTTTTCCAATATCCCAGATAATTATTTTAAAAAGTAATTAAATTAAATGAAATATATCATTAATAAATTCAGTGATAAGAATAATCTTTAGTTAATTTGCTGATTGAAAACTTAGATAGAGATAATGTATTTGAATGTAAATATTACTACTAGTTGGTTTAAATATAAGTTAAAATTGAGATTTTTGGCGTAAATCATTGAATGGTTGTAAGGCAAAAAAAATGGGATTTTGTATATATGAAAAACTTTTGGAATGGGGTTTTAAGAAAATTTTCCTAAATTATAAATGGAAAAGTTATGCATTAAATTATTCTCAGTCGATCTTTTCCCAAAAATTCTGCAATTTTATCTAAAATAAACTGGTTTGGCATTAGGGGTGTCAAAATGCGACACGACCCGTCAACCCGACACGACCCAACACGAAAAAATCAGGTTCGGGTTGGGGTTTTTCGGGTTCGGGTTGGGTTCGGGTTGAGTGGATTCGGGTTAGTGTCATGTTAGGCGGGTTTCAGGTTGGGTCGGTTGGGTCGCAGGTTGACCCACGAACTTTTTTTTTTGAAAATATTACCTATATTTTTATATATTGTATGTTTGAACAAAATTTATTGTATATTTATGTGATAAATTTTCATCATTTGATATTTATTTTGCATATTTTTATTTTTTTAACAATTTTTTATTTGATTTAATAAATATAATTTTAATTTTCTACGATTAAACTTTCAAATTTAAATCGAAAATTTTGTTATTATGTGTTTAAATTAAAATACTTTTATTATTTTTTATTTTTTTGAATTTTTTTCATTAATTTTTAAAAAAAAAATATAAAAAAAATTAATAAAATTCGGGTTAGGCGGGTTAGACGAGTTGAATTGGGTTATACGGGTTCGTGTTCGGGTTGGGGGTTTTCGGGTTGCTTCGGGTTCGGGTTGGGTTCGGGTTGAAAAAAAAGTAAAAAAAATTTCACGGGTTGACCCGAAACCCGACCCAACCCAACCCAACCGATTGACACCCCTATTTGGCATGCATCTGACATGTGCGAGCATGACTTAATTTCAAGAGAGTGCAATTTGTTTAGATAATAGGTGGTGGCTGATAGTTGCTGTTTATTGTTTTATTTTGTTCGTGCATTTGTAGATCTCAATGGACGTGCAAATCAAACTGTGTATTTTGTGTGTGTATGTGCACACAGAAATGTAGACTTGCATTGTACTGAGTCTAACAAAAAGTTTTAAACATTTGCAACTGATTATATCTTTTGATAGTTTTCTTTAACTCCTAGAATAATTGTGCTTGAAATTTGCCTGATTTCAGTTGTTTTTGTTGTGAGACTTCTGAGATTTCTACGGTGATCCAATTTGCATTTCTCATTCATAGTCTCTGAGAAACAGGTAAAGCTGTATATGGCACGTTCTTTTTCATTTTTTGAATGAATTCATAGCATCATCTTTTCTTGGACAACTATCACATCTCCCACCGCGGCCACTTAGTATTTTACCGTTTTTACAGGGCAGCTGGAATTTTTTTATAGGGAAAGGATGGACTTAATTTGCTTAATTCATGTTTTTATCTGATTTATTGACCAATTTTTTTTTTTGTATGATGAGAAACTATGTTTGATATATTTAAATATTTTTGCATTTATCAATTCTGATGTTTCCCAATAAATTTTACCTAACTTAGTGCATATGTGATGAAGATTGAAATTTTTGTCATATTTTTTGGTATTTTTTTCAGTCTTTTCATGGATGCTACTGCTGCAAATTGAACTTTACGGTGACATTATTCAATTTAGTCCAGAAAAAGTACCATGAACTTGTGATTATTCTACTTACTTTCTCAGGGTAACTGTAGGTGAAGAGGGCCTAATTGTGGCTCCATGACTTAAAACATGTCATTTAATTTTATCTGCACTCAGCACTATATTATTGTTTACTTGTATGTTTCTACATTTTTTCACAGTATATCGTTGATTATATTGTGGAACTTAAAATGGCTGGGTGCTAAATGATGATCTATTATAGCCATGATAAGTTATTACAGTAATAATCCTCTGACGTTTATACCCACAGTTGTGAGCGATACTTTCTTCCCGCACTTATTCTCATTGTGATATCCCAGACATGAACTCCCGAAAAGTAGGTGGGAATCCTTCCAGAGATGGTACCTTTGATTCATCATTTAAGGGAAAAGGTGCCTTGAATGTTTCTGGTCCTGGTTTTGATCAATTAACCAGTGGAATCTCGAATATGGGTCTGGATTCTGCACAAGATGATGGATGGGAAGTGCGTGGAAAGAAATCCAAAAACAAGGGTGGGGGCAATGGTTCAAGACAATTGGGTCCTCATTATTCCCATTCTGAGACATTGAGTCCTCAAGATACTATGCAAAAACAGGGAGTTATAAATCATGGTGGATCACGAAGGGGTTCAGGCTGGCCCACACAGTCGTCTGATTCAAGAAAACCAGCTGGCAGAGGTTATGCTAAGCCCCAATCAGCTTACCAAAATCCTGACATGGTAATTTCTGCTCCTTTGAAGAATGGATGGAGATGGTCTGACATAGCCTCTCAATCTCCAGAAGATAGCTTGCGCCTGAAGCAGCATGTTCAATCAACTTACTCAGCTGATGACCAGGTATCTAAGGCTAATGAAGTTGATGACAGTGGTGACAGCGATGGAGAGTTGGATGACACAGACGATGAACTTCTGGATGATGATTTTGACTCAGATGGGAGCCAAAAAAGCCACGAGACTAGGAAGAAGAACAGGTGGTTTAGAGAATTGTTCAAGTGCCTGGATGGATTGAGTGTTGAGCAGATCAGTGAGCCAGAAAGACAATGGCATTGCCCGGCTTGCCATGGAGGTCCTGGAGCTATTGATTGGTATCAGGGTTTACAACCCCTTATTACACATGCTAGCACCAAGAGATCCAAAAGGGTGAAGCTCCATAGGGAGCTTGCTGAACTTTTGGAGGAGGAACTTCAAAGGAGGGGAACATCAGCAGTGCCAGCTGGTGAAGTATTTGGGAAATGGAAGGGTCTTGGAGAAAGAGCTGACAAAGTAATTGTTTGGCCACCCATGGTTATCATCATGAACACTAGATTAGAAAAAGATGCAAATGACAAGGTTTATGACATTTTTTTAAAGTCTACTCAGTTTTTGATGTATACAGCTTTATATGTTTATTTAATGCTAAATCTTGTTTATTGCTGAACTGCGTTCTGCAGTGGATTGGGATGGGAAATCAAGAGCTTCTTGAATATTTCAGCTCATACTCTGCATTGAAGGCCCGCCATTCATATGGACCACAGGGGCATCGAGGAATGAGTCTTTTGATTTTTGAGACATCAGCAGTTGGATATACGGAGGCTGAACGGCTAGCCAAACATTTTGAAGACAATCATAAAGATAGGCTAGCTTGGGAGAAGAACAGAGTGCCGTTCTATCCAGGAGGCAAGCGCCAACTTTATGGATATATTGCATTGGAGCAAGATATGGACAATTTCAACCAACACGCACGAGGTGCACTCTCTTTCTCCGTACACACTTAACATGTACATAAATGAACACACACACTTTTTCTGATATATGTTGATTATTTATTTGGCATCATCGATTTTATCTCTTTGTGGCTGCAAAGGAACTCCATGTTGCCACTCGTATTGTTAGTTTATATAGTGCTGCATAAATACTCAGGCAAATCTAGGTTAAAGTATGAGATGAGATCTTATCAAGAAATGGTGGTGGATCAAATGAGGCAAATGAGTGAGGATAATCAACAGCTCATTTGGTTAAAAAACAAAGTTGTCAAGGAACAGGTGAGTAAGAAGGCTCTTGTAGAATCCAATAGCATGCTATCTGAGAAGTTGCGGCAGACGATGGAAGAGAACCGTGTTGTAAAATTGAGGACCAAAACTCATCATGAACAAAATAAAGAAGAGGTATGGCTAAAAATGCATGCATGTCTTGGAGCAAAGTGATGTATTGAAGTATGATGGTGTTTGATAAACTTGATTGCTCTTTTCATGGATACTTAGCCTACTTCAGTTTCTTGGTTCACTGTCTTTGAAGCCAGTGAATCTGGAATTGACTCGTGAATTTTCTTGTGGGTTGGAGATATCTCTTAATCATATTAAGGAGTATGTATATGTAATTGTATTAGTTTGTCTTGAACCTCGATCTTTTTAAAATCAAATGGCCAGTAGCTGTATATCTTTTGGTGTTAACTCTGCCATCATTTACCTTTATCTTATATTTAGGTAGATATTTTATTGCTGAATGTTAGTTCATTGTTCTGCGGTTATTTCCATCCTTCTATCTGATGTTTCTTCTCAGAGTCAGGTGGTGTAGGAGCTCTGTACAAAAATATGTGGCAGATTCTTTTGTTTGTTGTGTGCTGTTATAAAAATAACACATGCTGTTCTTTTGTGTGAAATAATATCACATGGAAAACAATTTGCTAACCTTTTAACTGGTGACTTGATAAGTTGAGGGGGGGTGAGGAAGTGATTACACGTATACGAGACTTTTAAAAAAATGAAGGGGTTTCATTCGAAGCCAATTTTCTGTACTTTAATAAGTTATGTTCAATTCTGAAGTGACTTTTGATACCTTTCAAATGAGTTGTCCTTTCATCTCTTTCGCGAGTGACTGAACATCTCTCTTTTGACAGCTTTTTTTGATGTCGTTTTAATTGAACTTGCTCTTTTAATTACAATTTTCCTCCTGCAAGTAGCTTTATCTTAATCTGAATTCCTTTAAGATTAATTTCTTTCTCAGCTCAGCTGTCCTTTTTTCTCCTACTGATATCAACCACATTGTTTTTTCTTGATCTTGAACATTAGATGGATTTCCAAGAGTCGTTTTTCAGAGAGCAAATGCAAAAGTTTTATGACGACAGAAATGCAAAGGAGGAGAACTTTGAAAGAATCATGCAAGATCAACGTGAGAAAGTGGCTAACTCCGAGGAAAATGTGTATTCTGCTGAGGAACGTCAACACAGGTGACATGCCTCATCTCTAAAAGTTTGACACTTGTTCCCTAGAGTTTCATCAGATGATAGTCTGATTGTATTTCATAACTTGTTTGTAATTTAATTTCAGGCGGGAGGAAGTTGTGAAATTCATCAAGTCGCAGGATAAAGAAATGGAGGAGTTCGAGAGGGAGAGGGGAAAGTTGATGGAGGTGCATGGAGAGCGACGGGCTGATTTGATGCGCAAGCACCGGGAGGAAATTATGGCTCTTGAGAAGGAATTTGACGATGAGTTTAACAGATTGATGGAGAAACACACACACCTTCCAAATTAATCAACAAAACAATTGCCTAATATCCATCGGAGAGGACATCACAACAATTTCTCTGTGGGATATGCCCATTATCATCGAACTTTAGATAATGCTGCAGTTTCTATTCTCAACCCGTTTCTATTTTCAATGAACAAGTAGACTTTGTTTAGAACTACATGCTTTCTTGCCTTGAGTTTGGTAAATCACTGCTGCTTTTGCCGTCCAAAATCATCACATTTTAGAAATATTTCAAATCGATTGCTGTCTGCTAGTGATGTTTTTTTTAATGATTTAAAAAAATATATAATTTATGTTATCAGCTATTCAGCTCTTATATATATTAGTCTTCTGCCCCTTCGCATGTGGACAATAAAGGAGGTTTGAGCAAATCAAACCGATTAAGCTTTTTTTATTTTAATTAAAATTAATTGACCCGGATTAAAAATAGTTTATTTCGGTTTACAATGAAAACTTTCACGTCTTTCGTTTTTTCTTTCCTCGGGTTTTTTTTTAAAATTGAATTAAGCAAGGGAAGGCATTCCTCCTAAATATTTCCAGCAAGGTGGACAGATTTTCATGTCATTCTCATTCATTTTCTACGAAACTCCATTAGTCAAAGGGAAATATAGGAACTTCAAGTAGAATAATTAAATAAACTGTTGTTCTTTATGGAATTTTTTTTTAGAATTTTTGATGATATAAAATTATCTCGGGATTTTAATAAAGATAAAAATAATTATGATTTTTTCATATGAAAAAAAGGATCTGGTATTGTAAATACATTCTAATATAATATAATAGATAAATAACACATGCGATAAATTATCTTACAATAAATAAAATGCTCAAATGTTGTAAGTAAAATGTTTAAAATTTAATAAAAATATCATTATTTACATTTTTAGAAAATTGATATGATATGATATGATTAGGGGAAGTTGAGCTTTTAATTCAGTTCTTTATGTCATATTTACTTTTTTCCATGTGAGCCGATGTATTTTTAATTAGATTTTATTTGGAAAAAACAATAAGTTTACGAAAATAATTTTATGGGAATTTTTTTTGGGTAAATTTGAAAAAAATACATCTGTCCTCAGTCATTATTTGTCTTTTCATGAAAGGTGTATTTGGATGACATATTCATCTCATTTAATATTTTTTTGTGAAAAAAAAATCAAATTCCAAATTAAGCATGTAAATTTTAAAGTACTTAGTTTTATTTGAGAAATACCTATTTTGAGTTTGCAAATACTTGATTTCATAAATGAGATACTGACAATATGTATTAAAATATTGGATATGCGAATAGACAAAGTAAATTCACCAAGTATTGGTATTTCAATGGAAAATGCATTTGGATGACATATTTATCTCAATTAATATTTTTTAGTAAAAAAAATTCTCAAATAAACATGAAAATTTTAAAGTATTTAGTTTTACTTGAGAAGTACCTAATTTGAGTTGTCAAATACTTGATATCGTAAATGAGATACTCACAATATGTATGAAAATATTGGATATTCGAATAGGCAACGGAAGTTCTCAAAGAGTCCAAGTGTTGGTGTTTCCATGAAATATGCATTTGGATGATAAGTACCTAATTTGAGTTTGTAAATACTTGATTTGATATAGAAGATACTCATAATATGTAATAGAATACTGAGTATTCAAATATGCAACGTAAGTTTACCAAGTGTTGGTTTTTCATGAAAGATGCATTTGGATGACATATTCATCTCATTTAATATATATTTTGTAAATAAAAAAATTTCTCAAATAAGAATGAAAATTTTAAAGTACTTAATTTTACTTGAGAAATACCTAATTTGAGTTGGAAAATACTTGATTTCGTAAATGAGATCTTTATAATATGTATTCAATATTGGATATTCGAATATGTAACATAAATTCTCTAGGTGTTGGTATTTCCATGGAATATGCATTTAGATGAGAAGTACTTAATTTGAGTTTACAAATACTCGATTTGGTACATGTGATACTCATAATATGTAATAGAATATTGGATATTCGAATATGCAATGTAAGTTCATCTAGTGTTGGTTTTCTATGGAAGATTCGTTTGGATGACATATTTATCTCATTTAATATATTTTTGTAAAAAAAAAAACCAAACAAACAAATTCTCAAATAAGCATGAAAATTTTAAAGTACTTAGTTTTACTTGAGAAGTACATAATTTCATATTGCAAATACTTGATTTGGTACATGAGATACTCATAATATGTAATTCGAATATGCAACGTAAGTTCACCAAGTGTTGGTCTTTCTATGGAAGATGCATTTGGATGACATATTCATCTCATTTAATATTTTTTTATAAAAGGAAAAAACAAATTCTCAGATAGAATTAATTTAATTGTGGTGATGATAGTCAAAACCGATTGGTTTCTTTATAAACCAGTAGAACATATAAAAACAGAAGTTCTCGTATCGTCTTAACAAAGCAGTACTCTTCGTGTACTTATCAGATTAGAAAAACAGAAGCAAAACTTGACTTTTGCTAAATCAAAACCTATCAGTCATATATTAAATGTTACTGTTACTTTACCATGTACGAGTATTAAATGCATTAGTAACGCTGAACAAAGTCATTTAATACTTTTTACCAAATGTGGTATGAAACACGACTTATTGTTCTGAAGCTTTTTGCAGGAACCTTTTTAGGTAATAAAGCTGATCCTATCAGATGTCAAAGAAGCCGTTTTATTTATAGACGTTGGATTCAAGACTTCTATAAATACACAAGATCAACATCGTTTATAGGTTACCGAAACAACGTTTACATTCTCCTATATACGAACGTCGATTTGAGCACTTAGACTTACTTATCATCTTCAAAGCTCAATATTGACACCATCAAATAATAATCGAATTTGAGTATTTAAATGATAAAATCAAGTATTTGTGGACTTGTATTAGGTATTATTTGTTTTAATTTAGGTATCATATTATATACTTCTCAAGTAAAAATAAGTATTTTTAAAATTTCAATACTTAGTTGATAATTTGTTTTTTTTTTTTCACAAAAAAAAAAATTAAATGAGATGAATATGTCATTCAAATGCACTTTCAAGGAAAGATAAACACTTGGTGAGCTTACGATACATATTCGAATATCCAGTATTCTATTACATATTATGAGTATCTCATGTAACAAATTAAATATTTACAATATCAAATTAGATACTTCACAAATAAAAACAAATACTTTAAAAATTTTATGCTTAGTTGGAAATTTGTTTTTTCTTTTACAGAAAAAATATTAAATGATATGAATAAGTCATCCAAATTCTTATTCCATGGAAATATCAATACTTGGTGAACCTATGTTGCCTATTCGAATATCTAGTATTTTAATACATATTGTGGGTATCTCATTTACGAAATCAAGTATTTGCAAATTCAAATTAGGTACTTCTCAAGTAAAACTAAATACTTTAAAATTTTCATACTTAGTTGAGAATTTGTTTTTTTTAAAAAATTATTAAATGAGATGAATATGTCATCTAAATGTATCTTCCATAAAAATACCGACACTTGATGAACTTACGTTATTTATTCGAATATCCAGTATTTTAATACATATTGTGAGTATCTCATTTACGAAATCAAGTATCTGAAAACTCAAATTAAAATATTTCTCATTTAGGGAGTAAAAAAAATAAAATATATGTAGACTCAAATTAGATATTTTTTGTACTAATTTAGGCATCGCATTTTAACTTCACAAATGACACATCAAAAGTCACTCAATATTACTTGAAACTATATTTTTTTATATCCCAAAATAATCAAAATTTAGTCTTAAAAGGGTAAAATCAAGTATATGTGAAATCAAATTAGGTACCATTTGTACCAATTTAGGTAGCACGTTTTTTATTCACAAATATCATCATAAAAAAATATTCAATATTATCTTCAAAAGTCACTTTAATATTACTTGAAACTTAAGTATTTTCTTACACATTTGAAGTATTTAAATAGCCTAATCAAATATTTGGAACCCGAAAATAGGTATTTTATCGATCAAAATAAGTAATTTTTCTAATTCAACAATGAGTGAGAAACTGTGTTTTTTCAAAAATTAGATAACATGAATAAGTCATCTTAATGTATTTTCAATGAAAATACCAACAATTATTGAATTTATTGTGATGGCTCGAAGATCCAGTATTTTTTTACACATTTGGAGTATTCAAATAGTAAAATCAAGCATTTGGAACTCCAAAATAAGCATTTTGTTAGTGAAAATAAATATTTAATCTTATTTCATGATGAGTGATGACCTATGTTTTTTTTTAAAAAATAAAATGACATGAATAAGTCATCTTAATGCATTTTTCATGAAAAGACCAACAATGACTAAATTTATGGTGAATGCTCGAAAATATAGTATTTTCTTATATATTTAGAGTATTCAAAGAGCGAAATCAAGTATCTGAAACTCCATAATAGGTACTTGGTATGTCAAAATAAGTATTTACTTTTATTTCATAATAATTGAGAAACAATACTTTGTTAAAATTATATTTTAAATGGAGAAAAATAATATAATTTTGTATATAAAATAATATATTTATTTAAATAATAAATGGTAAAAATGTAAAGTTTGTATTTTGGGTAGTTAAAACTAAATATATAGATCTGTCAGGTACTGATTTCTAAAAAATAATGACTAAGTACTGAATTTTAATTGAAATATTGGCAGAAGTATTTTTTGGAAATTTATCGATTTTTTTTAACAATTTCCGACCGCCGGACTTTATAATATTTTATTACATTGCTGAATTAGGTGAATGCACGGTTTTTAAAGTTTTCATATGAAATTTACGAGTTGTTTAAAAATTTGTTTTGGTTGAATCATTTTAAATACGGTTTTACTATTGTATTTTAGTTATATTTATTTAGATAATTTCTGATTAAATCAATTTTAAATTCACCAACTATCAACTTGTAATAATTATAATTGTTTCAAATTCATCTAAAATTGATGTAATTTAAAACTCATGGTTCAAAATCAACATCAGAATCAAATACAATTATTCAAATCAAATAATTTCATACAAACACAACCACCTGAACATTTTATATTAATTTTATATTTTTTGTATTATGATAAATATTTTTAAAAGAGTGAAAAACAGTTTGATATAATAAAATGACAAATTGATATATGAAATGTTGTAATTTGGGAAATATGGAAAAATAAAATCGGACAAACTTTATTCTTTGAGAAATAACTTTTTTCTAATGTATTTCAGTGCATTCAAATACATATGTATCAATAGGAGATGGTATTATTGGAATCTTTGATTTGGTTAAAAAAGTTTTAGGATTAAGGCAAAAACTTGTGTGAGACGGTCTCACGGGTCGTATTTGTGAGACAAATCTCTTATTTGAGCTATCTATGAAAAAAGTATTATTTTTTATGCTAAGGGTGTGTTTGGTTGAGTGGATTAAATAAGGATAGATTAATAGTCCAATATTTATCGTTAAAATTTTAAGTTGTTTTAATAATCATTTTGACCGGTTTAAGATCCAATTTTATTAATCAAATAATTATCCATAAAATTGGATCTTAAACCGGGTCAAAATGATTATTAAAACAACTTAAAATTTTAACGATAAATATTGGACTATTAATCTATCCTTAGTTAATCCACTCAACCAAACACACCCTAAATGTATTATTTTTTAGTGTGAATATGGGTAGGATTGATCCATCTCACAGATTAGGATCCGTGAGACGTCTCACATGAGACCCAATTAAATATATCTAATAGTCTAAAAAAGTTTTGTTTATTTAATTTTTATTAATTATTTTTTAAGAAAATATATCATATCTGAATATTTAAATATTATTTTATAAATTTTTCTTCTATTTTATCAGACGAACTCGAACTACTGACGAAAAATTATTGAAAACATTTTTTTTTATTGTTGTTATAGATTTGACATCAAAATCAGAGCCGAAAATGGATTTTAAAAACAAATTTAAGTCGGGATTAAAAAAATACAAATAATTGCTTCTCTCGTTGTAGTTCACGGTGGAGAAGTGGGGAGGATGGAGCCGGAGTGGGTGAAGAAGTTGGTGGAGAAGCAAGGTGGCCCGTATGAGTTCACGGTGGATTCGATGCCCACGAAATTTATCGATCCAATTGTGATGCAAGGCCTCAAAGTCGATCGCATTGAACGCGGTCTTCTCCTGTGTTCCTTAGTTGTTCCTCCTCGTCTCCTGGTGGGTCTCCTCCTCTGTTGCCATTTGATTTCAGTTTTTTAAGTTTGTTATTGGAAAGATTCACTTGTTTCTTTGTTGTGGCTCAAGAACACTGGCAACTCGTTGCACGGCGGCGCCACGGCGGCCCTTGTTGATATAGTGGGATCAGCTGCTATCTTCACCATGGGAGCTCCCACCTCTGGCGTTTCTGTGGAGATCAACGTTTCCTACTTGGATGGCGCTTTTGTCGGTGTAATTGGTTTATTCCCTTAATTTCTTTTACTTGTGCTCTGTTGCTTCAGAATTTGTTATTCTTCTAATCAGACTATTCTTTTTATCATCTGTTGCTTTAGTGAATTCTTCCTGTAGACAATGGTGGAATTTCTGATTTCTGGGCTATATGCAGCTCATTGGTGAGCAAGAATCGAGCTATAGGTGCTATAAAATTTTGAAAACATTGCAGCCTAGTTTCTGTTTGGATCCTTCCTCGTTTGAGTGGTTTGCCTTTATGATCCAGAAAATAACCCTCTGAGTTGTTTGTTGATTTGGGAAGATATAGTTACTATAATTCATTAATTTGTAGTCACTACTACCCATATGACATTACTCCAAGGGTCCATTTAAGAGTGGACATTTATCAATACATGCGAGCTCCATTGATTTTTCAGTTGACACCATATGTATTATTAAATATTCTTCCTTAGATGCACTAAGGGCAGGTAGTGTCCCAAGGGTAGGACGGTAGGTAGAAATTTCTGTACAGATGACTTATTTTTTGTAGGAAAAAGTGCCTGAAATAGAGTTCCCACTCCATCTATCGAAAATGGTTGTAATGCTTGAAGATATTGTTACAAATAAAGAATAACTTATAAAACCACGACGTTATATCACCCAATAGACAAACTTTTTGGGATGCAACACTTCTTTATTTTATAACATAACATTGGTATTCTCTTTGAGAGTCGGCGTAGCGGAAGAGACGACCTAAAAAAAGGCCACCTATAGGTTGGATTAAATTGCATCATGCACTGTATACGGAAAAGTGTGTGAAAGCCGTCTAGAGTGGGCCACCGCAGACGTCGGCTTCTCAAGAGGTCGGTAATGTTACAAATGTCCCACATCGAACAATAAAACGAATAAAGAATATCTTATAAACCAATAATGTTATTCGTCCAATAGTCAAGTCTTTTGAGTTGAAACACCTCTTGGGTTTATAGCTTAATATTGGTGCTCTCGTTGAGAAACGGCGTAACGGAAGAGGCGGCCTAGAAAAAAAACTATCTTTGAATCAATGTCGATAATTATGTAAAAAAAGACATAATTATAGGCTGGATTGAGGTTGCATGATGCACTGATACTGAAAGGTGGGTGAAAGCTATCTAAAGTGGGCAGACGTTGGTTTCTCAAGAGGTCGATAATATGACAAACGTCTCACATCGAGTAATAAAACTAATAAATAATAACTCATAAACCCTTGAGGTTATATTGCCCAATAGACAAGCATTTTGGGATGAAACACGTCTTGAGTTTCTAACCTAACATATAACTTTATTTTTTCACTATCTTGGTTGATATAGAAAAGAAAAAAAAAGAATACGGCAGGCTCCGAAAATTCTAAAATCTATTATGTTGAAGCTTTTCAGGCATACTTTTATGATAGAATTAAATCGATAGAAAATTGCCTGATGTAGTATTAGATGTGTCGTTTTGTATTTTTATCTAAAACTTTGAGAGTTTGGATGTTTCATCTTTAGAGATGTGTGGTCATCAGGTCATTTATGCCGTCCTTGTTTTAACAGCCTTATTACCGAAATCAGTCTCTTAGATATTAGCAGCTTGGCCTGTTTTGCTGTAGTTATTTGTATAACGTGAAGTAGCTAGCTAAGTTGACTTATCATCAAGTGTCACATTTTCTGAGATTGCATGTATGGAATTGAGTTTCTGCATTTGGATTAATAGTGACTAGGATGGAATGTTTGCTTTGTTATACCTTCAAAATCAAAAAATTGGAGTGATTTTCTTTTGTGCAGGAGGAGATTGAGATAGAATCAAAGGTGCTGCGTGTCGGGAAGGCTATAGCTGTCGTGAGCGTCGAGCTTAGGAACAAAAAAACAGGAAAAATAATTGCTCAGGGTCGCCATACCAAGTATCTTGTAGTTCCCAGCAAGATGTGATTATGAGTACAACTCTATTATTTGTGGCAGAAATGGAAAAAGGTCTCTTTACGTTTAGATGCTGGAATGCTTGAAACCGTTATTTATATTTTCGTAGAAGAAATTATTGTACCGGGTACACTTGCATGTATAAATCACTAGATATATTTCAGACATAAAAGCAACAATATGTGATCCATTCTCTGGGGTGTTCTCAACTCTTGCGTAACATATAATGATCTGTTTATTATCATTTGCATTACTTCTCTGGTTCTATACAGACTTTGGTTGAAAGTTCTGATTGCAGAAAAAGTTCGACAAAAGTAACATGAATTAGCATCAATTTCTGAGGTACAACCAATAAGAACATTTCAGAGCCCAGTTTCACATAAACGTCCATAAATTTGAATCCAGCTGCTGTATCCTTCACTTTCTCTTTAACAACTCCCTGGTGTCAGCTATCTATAATAACTCCCTGGTGTCAGCTGCTGCATCCTTCACTTTGATCTTTAACAACTCCTAGTCCGAAGGCTTCTCCCAAGTTTATAGTATTCCTCACGGTTCTACTCCCAACACCACTTCCAACTCCTTTTCTCATCATTGCCGTGAATTCCCTGTAATCTATTTGTCCATCCTGCAAGATTAAAGGCGAGTTAAGTACATAAGTAGTTAGCTAAAGCACCAATATATTAAGCAGAACTATTGAAATAAGATCAGTAACTGAGTAAAAGATTTTGATTTGTGCAGTTCGACATGAATTATGCTTGGTATATACAGTTATTTTTGTATTTGTTTTCTTTCTTCAATCAACACTCACACCTTTAATCCCTTGTGCAATCGAACTAAATTAAGTATGTATCGGAAAAGCAACAACTCGGCTATTGCCCTACTTGATAAAAACATGGTTAAATGTTTCACTATTTGGTTAGACAGCGAGCTCACTCGTTCGAGGACCTACATAGATCTATAATTTTAATACAAACTCGACAATGTTCCTTAATGTTATAGGTACCAGATTTCTTTAGGGAAAAAGGGGGATTTTTTTGTAGAAAACTCACATTATCTTGATCAATCTCTCTAATCATTTCATCAAGGTTAGTCTCAGCCAGACCAAAATCTTGGAAGGCTTGTTGAAGTTCGTCAATGGTTATATAACCACTACCATCTTTATCAAAGAATGAGAAAGCCGAGATCAGATTCTCGTCTCTTTCTAGCTTGTTCAAGTGAACTGTAGCTGCAAGAAATTCCCCATAATCTATTGTTCCACTGTTATCAATATCTGCCTGCCATGTCGATAGAGAAGGCAATAGACATACGTTTGTGAGTACTAAAAATAGGAAAAAAATGGAACAACATGATAAAACAGAGAGTCTTACAGCATCCATGAGATCTTTTATTTCAGATTCCATAAGCTTGGAGCCTACTCGCCGTAGACCCACTTTGAGTTCATCGAAAGTTATAGTCCCGCTGTTGTCTGTATCTATCATTTTGAACAACTCTTTTAGACCACCAATTTCTTCTTCAGATAATCTCTCTGCGATGACCTGCAATGGACATACCATTTAAGGTTATCATAGTTTAGAGACAACAATCGTCCTGTTGACATGCATAATGGTGGTACAACAATCAAAATATAGCTCATGAACTTCCACACTGTTTACAAGATTTAAGGAATAATACACTGAGATGGCATTTGGCTGGGCTTTCAAATCTATTCAACTCAAAAGACTTAGAGAAATAATTTGAGATATTGTTTTGCAATGTTGTTTGGGAAAAAAATTGAAAGTTCATTCAAATATAGAGCGATGCCATGCAATTATCGAATAAAAAGGCGAAAAGGAAAATAACACACAAAGACCGAGAAAATCCTTACTCGTAAAGCCATCTTCTTTAGTTTGTTCATTGCAGAAAACTGCTTGAGGCGTGATATAACTGCAGAATCGAGAGGCTTATCTGGGGGTAACGTGTCGTCGACAATCCATGGATGACCTGACAGAAAAACGAAAAGCCACAAAACCATTTTATTTTAGCAAAATTAGAAAGATCAGCCCCTTCAAAGTGAAACCAAGAAAAACTCAAATTATAATCACGAAAATTTCTTACACAGAACTTCATGCGCCGTTAACCGAGTCTTTGGATTCCTATCCAGCATTTTTCTTATCAAATCCTTAGCAAGATCTGAAATCTCAGGCCATGGTTCAGAATTGAAATCTAATTTTCCTCGTAATATTTGGCGGAAAATTCCCACTTCGGTTTCTGAAGTCAAAAGAAGCACGACAATTACACTTCTATCTCAGGCATGGGATGAGAAGATTTGATCCAAAGGAAGAAGAATCGAATAAAGGATACAAGTACCTGCCCAGAAAGGCGGAACACCACTGAGTAAAATGTATAAAATAACTCCTGCACTCCATACATCTGCTTCGGGTCCATAATGCTTAAGAAGAACCTCGGGTGCAACATAATATGGACTTCCCACGACATCACTGAACATTTCACCTGTTAGCTAAGCCACTTTTAGTTAATAAAAACACACAAAAAAGGTATCAGAGGCATAGCTTTCATGCATATCTCAAGCTAAAGAAATCCTAGATTTTGTAATGGACTTTCGAGTTCTTTATCAGTAGAATACTAGCTAAGTTACACATACTAACAACTTGGTTATTTCAAACAGGCATGCAAGTTTTTCTTAACTAGGCATTCATAAATTGACGAGGTTCGGGAATCCTTCAGTCATGAAAGATGAAACTAAAAACATGGGTGTTTTTTCCTCAAGAAATATGGACCTTTTGAGGAACGTATCGAGAGAACGATCATCAAAAAATCCGATTCGTGCGGTGTAACAAACAACTGAATTTGGTCCCTTTTTATTTGGTCTTAGTTCCTCCTCTGGATGGCAGTCTAAGGCATCAAGAGACGGGGAGAGTAGTCAAAAGGGATTCTCTTCCCACCACATCTCACGAACAAAATATCTTCACTGAACGGGAAACTTTGAAGCAACCAAAAATTCAGCATAATATTGTTTGAGAGAATTAAAACCGTATACAATAGAAGAATCAATATTTCGAAATTATAGATTGACAGCCTAATTTGAATACATAGTCTCGATACAAACAAATAATGAATCGAACGGATTAGGCTAACATAGGTTAACAAACAAAGAATAAAGAATTAAGTTGAGTTTATCCCGACTTTTCAAAATGCAGAACTCCATGTAAAGTAGATAAAATTTAAAACTAGTAGATAAAGCATGACACCCACAGAAATAAAGCATACATGTACAATCTTTGAACTTAATTAAAAAACAGAAGAAAAAATTCGAGCTGAGAGCAAATCTTATCAAATTTCTCTCAAATGAGCAACAACTACACACATGACCATCCATTTTCTTGAAAATAAAGAATCCGAGAAGAAAGAAAATGTTGAAGGGGTTGAAAAAACCTGGCTTATAAAAGACAGAGAGACCAAAATCAGTTGTTTTGAGAGCAGCCTCCTCATCAGAGCTAAGAAACAAGAAATTCTCAGGCTTAAGATCCCTATGCATTACCCCTAAAGAATGGCAAGCCTCCACAACCCCCACAATAGTTTTGATCAACTTCGCCGCCTCTTTCTCACTGTAATGCCCCTTCCGAATGATCCTATCGAAAAGCTCCCCACCGGCACAAAGTTCCATCACTATATGAATAGACACCACATCCTCAAAGGCGCCCTTTATCCTCACTACATTAGGATTCTCGGACAAATGATGCATGATCTGAATCTCCCTCCACACATCATCGTAATCCTCGGCGCAAATCAGTTTCTTCTTAGGTATAGTCTTGCAGGCGTAGAGAATGCCGCTGGTTTTCTCCGTGCACAGGAAGGTGACCCCAAACTGGCCCTGTCCCAGACTCTTTCCCACGGTGTAGAGACCCTCAAGAGAAGGGGTTCTGTGGGGGAGGACCCACATGGGTTTCGGCGGACGCTGGGCAAGAAAAGTCGGTTTCTTGATTTTATCGGGCATGGGTTTTTTGGTCTCATTCTCGCTTTCATTGACGGGTTTGTGGTTGTGTGATTCTGGTGGACCTGAGTTGGACATGGCTATGGGGTATTCTTCTGTGAATGTCGATTTTACAGTTGGATGTGGGTGAAGAAGAAGAAGAAGAGAACTTCCAGGAAAGAGAGTCTGCTGACTTCGATTGATCCTTTTATTTATTTATTTATTTATATTATATATATATTTTTTGCCTTTACTTTTTTTCTGTTCTTTGTTCATGTGAACAATGTCAAAGCCTGGGCCGGTTCGATTTATGCCTTATAATTGGATCATCTACTGTTTGGGTACATATCTGTAGTCCATTGGATTCAAAGCATTGACTCGGTCCAAGTCTCCGGTTCAATCAGTCAACCGATGATGCTCCTTAATCCATCTACCTATCTACTATCCTATTAAGCGAGAAGGTGTCAGACCGATCTATTCGGCGTCTCGTCGATTTGGATCTTTCAACTTATTTTCCAGATTATCCGTCTTTAGTCTTCAGCCGTCGATTTTTTTTGTGTTCAGTCTTTGGATATTTTTTTTGTACCACATTTCCACATGAAGTGTACCGCATTTTGTACGACATAGTACCACAATTTTATGGATAGGTTATTTTTATTTCACTATAAATCAAATTAGTTATAAAAATAATTTATACACATACAACAGCATTAGTCTAAATAATTTAACATATATACATTTTTGTTTCTTCACATTCTGTCACTCGGTGCTCCTTAATCTAAATATAAACACGCATAATATTGTCTACCAAAGATTTCGAACAATAACTATTTGTACATAGAAGAACGATTCACACATCTTTGAACTATCATATGATTTGATTTGTAGTATTATCATCGACGTGATTTTACAATTGATAAAAGAGCCAAATGTATCCGTTCGATTATAATGAATTATGAGAAGTGCAATTACTGGGTGAAAATCATTTGAGTTTTAATGTTATTAGTTTACAATAATTAATATAACAAGTTATTGATATAATATTAAAAATGAAGTTGACCCTTTGGCTTGCATGCTTTTTTCAACGTTGAATGGATCAAACATCGTGGCTTTCACATTTTTGAAAACCAGGGTACAAGCACACTGTATTTTTTTTCCCTAATTACGTCACCGACAGCTGGCGTTTACTGTATGGGATCAGGACCAAGCTGTCTTATTTTATCCATTGCAGAGAGAATTTAGTATTATCAAATTTTCTTTTATGTAAATAGCCAAACATACCTTCAAGAAACATGGGATCACGAAGCAACATGATTTCAAATTTATTTTGCCAATATTCTCATAAACTTCTACTTGATTTCCTAATGCACTCCATTCACTTCTCCATTGGCAATTATCTCATTCGAAATCGGAAGTTGCTCTTTTCCCTTGTTTTCTTCGACTCCGCAGCTTCGGGTGGAATATGGGAGCAAACCCTTTTCGCGACACGTCTCGATCGCTTCCCTGAACATGTCCTCCAAGCTGTACTTGAATGTGAAACCCATTCCTGTCAACTTCTTGGAGGAGAAACGAACCACTGGCGTGTCCTTGTCAATCCCTTCAAATCTACCCATGTTCCCGGCCATAATATATAAAAATCACGAGTGGTTTAGGCTAAGCAGAAATCAGCTTTACATTTGGAAATATCATTTCTTGAATAAATTTTCCACGCCAAGATGAAGCAGAAAGATTAAGGTAAAAATGTAAAATTGATCTCGCAAAAAATCTATCAAACATAAATATTATACATGATCAGAGATCAGAAGAGAAGGTGGTTTACTCAGTTGGGATGTCATATTCTGGCCAATTGTCTCTGATCATTTGGGCTAAATCATAAATTGTTGCATCATGAGATGAGCAGATGTATCTTCCCTGTGCCCTTTGATCCTCAAACAAGAATATGTGCGCCTCACATAGATCATCTACATGCACAAACTGGCCTTGTTTTATGATCGAATAGTGGGGCTCGTTTCCTGATCAAGCAAGATTCACCACAGAATATGTGTTAGTACCAACCAGATATACGTGTGTTGATCGACATAAACTTGAAGCAAATGGAAATATGAGTTACCAGTTATTGGAGAAAGTGCAGTGATCAGGCTTGGAGGGAGAGTAGGCATAATAAAGGGGCCAACCACTACTGGTGGTATAATGCAAATGAAGTCTATGTTGTTTTCTTTAGTAGCTTCCATTGCAGCTTTCTCAGCCAAGATTTTGGATACAAAATACATCTACACACATTAAGAAAATGAAAAGAATGAATCTAATTGTTAGTAGAGCAAAACACCATTCTTCCAGTACTATATATACAAAATTCTTGTCTTGCATTGGTTTGCATTGCAAGAGATACTTGATTTACTTTGTCAGGGGTTGCAATGGATTCTGATAGCAATGTGATCACCGCCAGAATATTTATAATACGGAAATATCGGGAAAAAGTTAGTACCCATCCTGTCATTTTGGTAGAGTTGATGAAGTCGAGATCGCTCCAATTTTCTTCATCATACACTGTTTTCTGTTGTGGCTCAACATTCAAAGTCCCAGCCGAGTTAGTGAATATGAGCCTCTTCACAGTCTTGGCCTTTGCACACGAACTTATGATGCTCAAAACACCTTCCACTGTGGGCTTTATCACTTCATTCTCCGGATCGCCGGATTCGAAATCCATCGGGGTCGCCATGTGGAACACTCCTTCACAACCTTGCACAGCCTCGTCGTAACTCCCCGACACCATCATGTCCGCTTTCCACAGCGTCAGGTTCGTGTCGGCTCCGGGAAGTTCCACTAGGTGCTTCACCTTTTTCATATTTTCTAGCACGACATGCAAGTGAATGTCATCGTATGAATGTTAAAATTTCACCACGTACCACATAATAACAACTTTTAATCTCTTGTACATCGCATCATATTCATATATCATCGAATAAAATTTATAGATAAGTACCAGGATCGCGAACGGTTGCACGGACGATATAGCCACGTCGAAGAAGCCTCATCACGAGCCAAGAGCCAATGAATCCGGCAGCTCCGGTGACACATACGACACGGCCGTGGCCACATTCCATGTTAATTCATATACTTATTTAATACTTGTATAACTTATTTTATGGCTAAAGTATATATATTTGGTGGTATATATATATATATATGTAAGTAAAATTATAATGATTGAGGAGTAAATATTAATTAGGTGTGTCTTTCTGTAGGTTGGGCGGCACGTGATTTACGTACCATTCAGTCACACTGGCTTGAAAGATCGCTGGGGGAGTGAGGATACCTAATCAACAAAACAAATTATATTATAATACGTTGGAAAAAAATAAATTATCATATGTATATCTATGCTCAGTCTATGTTACACTTATAGTAACTTTTTTTCTATGTTTTAATATATTCATTTGATCGTCTGAATTCAAAATAAAAATATGTGGACACACTAGATGATCAATTGATAATGTTGCCCTTCCATAATTGAACAAGACTTACGATATTTTTATTCATTATAATTAATTTTATTTATTATTCATCGTAATTACCCTCAAAGGAAAATTATTCGTTAAAGTTATTTTTATTAATTTTTACTCAAATAAATTAAAGGTGACATTAAATATTTACCATTTGTTAAAAAAAAAAAAATTCACCCGTTAAATGTTTTAAAGCATAAATTATTATTTTTTACTTGCAATCAAATAAATGAACATATAGTTTAAGGTCGGATAAGGTAATCAGTTAGAAACCAAATTATTTAAAAAGTAAAACATAATAATTTTTTTTTTCCCAAAAATCCTAAGTCTAATTCGTCAGTTTTCAGACAATGAGAATGAATGTTCAAATTATTTATTTTATAATTTAAATGATTTATATTTATTTAAGTAAACACATTAAAACTCACAAGTTGCTCCCAATAATAAAATGCAGGCACAATTTCATAGCTTTCGGCTACAAGCACTCCCCAGAAGGTGGATGCGGTTGTTCTTTTGGGACAGATATGGTGTTAAAAACACTATTGAATCACTAAATCTTGAACAAAAAAGTCCAACAAGTAATGATTTATATTTATTTAAGTAAACACATTAAAACTCACAAGTTGCTCCCAATAATAAAATGCAGGCACAATTTCATAGCTTTCGGCTACAAGCACTCCCCAGAAGGTGGATGCGGTTGTTCTTTTGGGACAGATATGGTGTTAAAAACACTATTGAATCACTAAATCTTGAACAAAAAGTCCAACAAGTAAACTGTTAACAAGGATCTTAACTACATATTCGATAAAAATCGAAAACTCCCAAAGAAACAAGCCCATAAAAGGTATCAAATTCCTCATGATGTTGAACCCGAGGAAGCTCTAAACTTTCTCTGCAACCACGGTAACCTTCTCTCATCTTTTAGCGATAAAAAAGTTTCTCTCGCCAAGGGATTTTCAAATAATTCCAAAGCATAGAAGTAGAGAGTTTGATCAACTCCTTGTGTCTCATCCAATACCTTTATGCATTTGCTAATTGTGAACCGCTCCTCGTTTCTCATTATTGCAGCTGTCCTCATTTTTGAAGCAGCTGCTAATTCAAGCATAGCATCGACAATAGCATCTCCTGTAACCTTACGACTTCTCTTACGATGTCCTGAATTCGGAGTTGCATGCTGATGTTTACTGTTCCCGTCTAACATGTTTGTGTCCTCTCCTGATCCAGAAGAAGCATCCTCATTTATGAAAGCAACATTACCAGACATGCTAGACTCTTAGCATACATCAAACGAGACAGGACTTTGTTTCCAACTGCTTTCATTGCAGAATAGCAACAAAGGAACAATCAATTCAGTACTTCAGAAATTTAAAGATACCAAGTCGGGTTTCAATTAAAGCATCTAAATCTAAAAAACAAATAAGGAAAGCAATACTACATTCGGAATAGAAAGAAATAGAATAAGTATTATGCTCAACTTTTAAAACTCTGTGAGAAAACAAAAATGGTCTAAAAACTAACACAACCTATCCTCTAAAGATCCAAGCACTGCAAAGAGAGAGGCATATTTGATTTGTACTGGAATAACATTGGAGAAGAATCAGACATCATACCCAAATGTGCTCCCCCCAACTAAAGTGGAAGAAGGGAAAAAATTCAAAAGGTTAATTTCTTAAACATAAGCACTTCTCTGTAATTAATAATTAAAGGAGTAGCGAGTCTTGGGCATTAATACTTATGAAAATCATGAAAGAGCTCGATTGAATAAAAGAGGCACTGGGACTGAGGCATCTCAGTATAGTATAGTTGATACAATACATTTACAAAATTTACTTTCCATTGAAGCTTAAGTCTGTATAAGACGATCAAAAGTGTCTCCCGAGTGGACGGGTTGTGTCCATGTTTAGCTAATAATCCGCGACGATCATACTTATCACACGCAACAAGAATTTAGATACTGAGTGATTCTATATCAAAAAAGAGGAAAGCAAAGAAAACACAAAAGCGGACACCAACAGACGCAACAACAGCGCGAATGCCGATTGACAGCCACTCAGAGAACGACGATGAACGGCAAAAACATGAAATGTCGTTACTTCGAATGTAGCTTCATGATGCTACCGATTCTCGAGCTAAATCAGAGAATTATTATTTCTGTGGAGATGTATGATTCTCAACGTTACTGGTGCATGAATACAGAAAATTCAGTTCAGTAATTTCCGTACAGAGATATACTGACTGAATCAATAATTCGAGATCAACTTTTATATCAACGCAATCTCTTCACCTATTTCCCTCAAGAACAGCCAAATTTCTCATTTTCCCTAAAAACTGTGCTTTTTTTCTTTCTGTTTCGATTATGTACTCCTTTGCTTGTACCCCAATCGGGTTTACAGTAATGGCAAAATTCACCAACATCTGAGCATAACGCGACGAGAAAACCCAACAAAACGACACCAGTAGTGTATCCCACAATCAAATCTCTCCAAATACACCAGAAAGTAAACTAACCGCACCGGTTTCATATACGATTACCATAAATATTCATAAAAAGCAATGCACTACAAACAAACAAAATGGGAAGGAATCAAGAAAAAAACTGGAAAGCGAAATCCCAGATCAAATTAACATCAAGAAATTAATCGACAAATGTATTTAAATTAAATACCTGAAAAATCGCAGACAGTAAAGTGACAACGGGGCCGAAACTGAGGATCAAGAAAAAACGGAGCAAAAGGGTTTAAGAAATTTTAGCGTATTGGCTTACACTTGGTGTAATTGGGGAGAGTTCATAAAATCGTCGAAATTAACACCATATTACCAATATATCCCTCTAATTAAGAGCCCGTTTGGTATAAGAAGCTACAATTAAAAAAGTGTTTTTTTTTTTAAAAAAAGTGTTTTTTTAATTTTTAACTTGTTTGGGTGGGCTTCTAGTGCTTAAAAAAGCACTTATTTAAGTTGAAAATAGAGCTTTTTTAAAAGCCCTATTTTAGAGCTTTTTCCACTAGCTTTTTCAATAACCTAAATTAATGAGTTAAAAAAGCACTTTAATGATATGTATCCAAACACATTTATTAATAAAAAAAGTGCTTTTTATCTATTCATCCAAACACAATATTAACACAACTTTTACTTAAAAAAACACTTTTAAAAGCCAACTTTAAAAAGCACTTTTTTAATCAAAAAACTTTTGATACCAAACGAGCTCTAAGGAAGAAAAGAAAATAATAATCATTATTTTTTAATCCTATATTGGTGTGTATACGAACTTAATATGACAAAAATTGTAAAACTCGAAGTCGAGCTAGAATGAATGACTCGAGCTTGGTCCGAATTAAAGTTCGAGTTCAAGTTTCTCACAAACTATCAAATAAATCGATTTTAACTTAATTCCGGGTCGAAAAACATTCGAATGTGTTTAAGTTGAGCTTGTATTCGATAATTTCAAAGATCAAATATACATTTTTGTGACAACTCGACATCTATTTGTGATTCATATTAATATTGGTTTAATTATTAACTTAATTAATTAACCAAAATCTAGAGTCCCAAAACAAAATTTCACTCAGTTTAGATGGATTTTTCTTAAGCCTCTGACTTGTAATTGCCTCCTTAACTAATCCGAAATTCATTTTAATTTGCAGCATCTCCAATCGGAACCACAACATTGACGTCACTTCATGCATGTACCATCCCCTTGAAATTTGATATACAACCGATCGATGTCCCAGCGGAAGTAATGAATGTATCCTTGCCAATTTGATTAAGCAAAATGTCCATTTGATAGCGACAAATATCAAACATATGATAGCGACAAATATCAAACATTATGCAATTGTTCATATTTAAGAATTTTTTAGATATATATAGTTAATTTTTTTAGTTTTCCTTTTTTTTTTTTTTTTTTTTTAAAGTTGACGATCTATCGATGATGATCCAACCTATTTTTCGAATTTGGAGGGTATCGGAATTTGTAAGTAGGTTATTATTATTATTTTTGTTACCATTTCTTTAGTTTATTCCAAACGTCCTAAAATCCATACCAACTATATAGTCCATTTTCCATATTTGATATATTTTTTTATAATTTGCCATTATTTGTAATCGTATTCCTGAACTCTGCGTGTGTTAATTATATATCTAAGATTTTAGATTATTTCCTGATTTCGTCTCAACTATTAGTTTAGCGTGAAGAGTTGACGACCGAAGCACGTGGAGACCATATGACTCTATGCTTTGCGGTCAAATCGAACTATCAGTATCTATAATCCCGAATTTCATTAAGCCCTAATTTATGGGTTTTGTCCTTCAATCAAATTTAAAACTAAAAGAAAATGTTTTTGAAACTCAAGATCATAATAATTCACGATTGAACCGTTAAATTAAAGTTGCTAGCTAGCTTCTGAATTGAGATTATAAAAGAACAAAAAATATAATCGCCGTGTGAAAGGGACAATTAACATACTGATGTTTGTACCAAATTCATGGTTCACTCGACCTTACCCAGTGCTCGCAAGAGTCGATCCAACGGCTCGGATTTTTCCGAATCAATTTTTTTTTTTTTTTTTTACATAGAGGTGGGCCCGGATCACTCATGTGGAGTGATCTGGGCCGTTCATTGCCCGTGCAGTGCAGGCAGGTTGAAACAATACCAAATTCATGTAGTCTCCTAACACTTTGTGTGGCAGTAAACAAATTTAGCTCGAGATGTATTGTAGAAGCACATAAAAGGATGAAAGATACGACCGAATACCCACTTTCCAGTAACGTGAAAGGCGTCGCCTTACTTGAAGTTTGGCGACGAGCACCAGCTAGCATTTACGACCACTTCAAATACACTGTTTTTTACCTGAAAGATTCTGCGCAAATTTGTTTCGACTTCACAAAATGAAGGGCATATTAAAAAAAAAATGGACTACTTTGAATTCAAGTTGACAAAATTCCAGTACTGCTTATAATAATAATAATAATAATGTTCGAGTTCGGTCCGGATTAATGTTAAAGTTCAAGTTTGTGAGTGTCTCACAAACTATCAAATAAAACGATTTTGACTTAAGTCCGGGTTGAAAAATATTCGATTGGTTTGAGTTCAGCTTGTATTCGATAATTTCGGAGATCAAATATATATTTTTGTGTCAACTCGACATCTGTTTGTGATTCATATTAATTTTGATCTAATTGCGATACATGAACTATTTCGATAACCACTTAGTTGTTTCTTTTCAGACTTTGAACCAATTAAGTCATCTAATTTTGGATATCGATTGGTAGATGCAAATTTATATATTTTTTAAATTCTTACACTGTAATAATTATGAGTATCTCCCTCTTATTTTTCTAAAAAATTATATTCATATCAACAAAAAAATACCAATTGATCAATTCCTTTATTTTCAACTAGTTACTTTGCACATGCCATGCGTGTGTGTATAATTTTTTATCATTATTGATGGACTAAAGTGAAATTCGACAAATTATGGAGGGATTAAATTGATATTTGAATGTTTAAAATAAAAATAAAAATAAAAGTTTGTGTTGTAATTTTAAAAAAACAAAAAACAAAAATAAGGGTAAAATTGGAAAAAAGTTGGTGTCCTCAAAGGTAGTTATTCTAAGGCCCTCACACTTAATATAATAGTATAGATAATAGTATAGATATATATTTTTGAATAATTTGTTTTCCATTTATTGGATCATCGATTTTAATAATATGGTAGCAATCATCTCCCTTTTTAATGAATTTTATTACATACTTTTGAAATTCTAACAATTTGATTTTCAATCGCTTATTCCCCCATGGAACATCCGCCTATAAATAACTCATTCCCTCCTCCTTCCAATTTATCAAAACGAAAGAAACAAGAGAGAAATTATATATATAAATCAAGAATAAAATGGAAGTAAAGCAAGTGCTTCACATGAATGGAGGTTTGGGAGACACCAGTTACGCCAATAACTCCTTGCTTCAGGTACATGAAATTCTTCATCCAAAATCTGTCACCCCATTTTTCTAAATAAATATCGAATAAAATGCGATTTCGTTCTAAATTTGAAAACCCCATTTCAGCATAATTTAAGAATCAAATAGCTTGTGATCAAGTTAACTTTGGCATGCATGAGTGCAGAGAAAGGTGATATCCATGACAAAGCCGATAACAGAGGAAGCCATAACTGAACTTTACATCAGTATGAATGCCCCCAAGAACTTGTGCATGGCTGAATTGGGTTGTTCCAGCGGACCAAATACGATGGTTGTCGCGACGGAGCTTGTCAAAATGGTTCTCAAATTATGCCGAACACTCGGCCAGCAGCCTCCTGAGTTTCAGATACATTTGAATGATCTGAACGGGAATGACTTCAACTCCATTTTCCAGGTCCATTTGCCTATGTTTCAACTGGAGTTACAAGATCACGAAACGAGTCGGGGCCGAGTCAGTCCATGCTTTGTGTCTGCGGTTCCTGGATCATTTTATGGCAGGCTTTTTCCTTCGCGCACTCTGCATTTTATCCATTCCTCTTATAGTCTTATGTGGCTTTCCAAGGTTCGATTCGAACCCATGAAACATTTAAATATCAACAAGCCGGAACCGTGATCCCTTGATATATATAATTTCCAACTGTTTAATATATATATTTTTTAATCAGATTCCAAAAGAGGTGGAATTACTGAACAAAGATAATATTTACATGGCTAGTGCAAGCCCACGACAGGTGATCGATGCATACTACAATCAATTTCGAACAGATTTTTCGACTTTCCTCAGGTGCCGTTCGGAGGAAGTAGTATCCGGTGGAAGAATGGTGTTAACTATTCTGGGTAGGAAAAGTGAGGATGCTTGTAGCAAGGATTGCTGCTATCTTTGGGAGCTGCTGGCCCTCGCTCTCAAACAAATGGTAGCTGAGGTACGTATCTATTAAAGTTACAATTAAATTCTTAATTGTAATAACTTTATAAGCATGAATAATTGGCGAAAAACAAAATGTAAAGAACGTGAGAGCTATATCCTGCCGCAAATTTAGGCCAACCAATTTCAGTAGAACAAGGGATAACAAAAAAAAATGAAAAATCCCACAAATATTCTCGTATAAAATAACATGGCATATATAGAACATTAAATTTCGTGTGGAAAGGGAGCATACATGAGGACTATATGAAGGTGTAACTGATTATTCAAGAAATTTGGATTGCTCATTTCATGAGATATGAACGAAATAGTTGTTATCGGAGCTCGTCCATCAAATTCTCACGTCTGCAAACCGTCGTTAGAACGGCTTGGGACATGCCAAAGCAAAAGAGGGACGAATAACGGGACATCTTGTGGTAATTTATGACAGAAACCTCTTATATCAATTTGGATTGACTAAGTTTTGTACAAGTCCTTGAAAGTTCATTATCTAAAGTCTCATCCATGGTTCGCCGGAACGGTTGCGGTGTTTGGAACAGCAACCACCGTTTCAGTTCCAATGTTATGTTGCGAAACGGTTGCGGAACGGTCACGAATTTATAAAAAAAATTAAAACTTTCAGAAATTAGTAAAAACAACACAAATATTACTAGCCTTAATAATATTCTATTATAAATACATATGAATAAATTAATTAAATAGTTTACTATTTTTAAGTAGATGCTGTCATAATTTCAATTTTATGTTTTGAACTTAGATGAAGAAATAATGAATAAATTAGGAAAGTTAAAAATAACACAAAAATATAAAAATGTAAATACTTAAAACAAGCCACATAAAATATCAAAAAATTGGATAAAAACCGTTCCGTTCCACCGACCCGTTCTGTTCCACCGACATATCGCTGATATATCACCGATATATTGCGAAAAACGGCGTTACGAAGCATCGAACGTTTTTGCCCGGAACTTTGACTCGATGAATGCCGTTCTCGTTCCGAAACGGCCGTTCCAGCGAACCATGGACTCTCATCCCATGCACATGAATATCTGATTTTTCTACATAGGGAGTGATAGAAGAAGAAAAGCTGCAGTCTTTCAACATCCCTCAATACACACCATCCCCCACAGAAGTGAGGAAAGAGGTCGAGAAGGAAGGCAGCTTCAGCATCGACCACCTAGAGACGTTGGAAATCCCGTGGGCCGCCTGCGGCAAAGGTCATTATCCCGCCGGGGCCGAGGACAGGTACTACGATGTGGGCAGTTGCATGAGATCCGTGGTGGAACCATTACTAGTCCAACACTTTGGAGCATCCACAATGGATCCATTATTCGACAAGTACAGCAAAATCCTCTGCCATCGCATGGCTAATGGAGAGGAGGCCAAATTTGTCAGTGTCACTGTCTCCATGACAAGAATTTAAAGAGTACTGTACATATATTATTACGATATATGTGTTAGTGTGTGATCCACCTTTGGTCCTCTCAGCTTTTCTCTGCCTTTCGAGTGGTTAAAAGTATCTTTTATGTTGTATTGTTTTGTTCACTGAGCGAGTGGAAAAATTTAATATTCAAATATTTGAAAGCTTTGTGTTTACCATCACAAGACTGGCAGATTTTATCTAAATAGAAGACAGGCATGTGCATTGCACTTGTGGATCATATAAAGATGGAACATGAACCTACAACAATGGAGTGGAAATGTCATTTCAAAAAAATGGAAATTAAATTTAAATTTCATTCTTAAAAAATAGTAATTAAATTTTTCATTCTAAATAATAGTAGCTATTTCCAATTTTTTTTTTCGATTTATTGTAGAAGTAATTAATAGCTAAGGGAAAAAACAAAAAAAATTTAAATAATTCACAATTCAAACTTATATATATGATAAATTTTATTTTTCGTTGAAATAATTAATAGCTAGGGTAAAAAAAACAAAAAATATTGATGTAAATTGACAATCCAAACTCATATTTATGATAAATTTTATTTTTCTTCAATTTAGTTTAGATTCTATTAATCAATACAAAAATATCTCAACAACCAACAATTTATTGACTAGAATTGATATCAGATTTGTACGGTGGTTGATTGTAAATTATTGGAATTGGTATAGGGTATGGTATTACCAGTATTGCAAAGATTATACTGCTGTACCGTCAGAAATTGATTAAACAGAGATGTTGTGATTTGATTAAAATGTTGATGCATAATATTGATATTGTCATTGCCAGATTGAACAGTGATAGACTTTGAATCAAGACTTTGATTGTATCAGATCGACAGCAAGAAAGGTATAAATAAATGTTGATTCAGGATTGCACAACTCAAGTGAGGTTTGACTTGAATTTCCCTAAATCACATACTTTATTTTATTGCATTGATATTTGCAGGTTATCAGATTGATATGTTAATATATTGACTTAGAGCAGAGTCAGAGTCCGAGTCTAGGGCAGACCAGCCTAGCTAGAGCAGAACCGCCGAGTCTTTCTCAGAACCGATAAGACTCTAGACTTACGGTGTATCGATGAGCTTTAGATGTAGATCGACGTCTATCGTAGACACTCGATACAGCATACCAAAGTCTAAATTAGATTGGGATCCCTAGATTTGAGATAAGATAAGATTAGATCACGAGTCATTGATTCATGTAGTCAGATTAGATACATGTTTTGATGTTTGTTTATGCTTTTATATATGTTTTATATGATTGCATTTAATACATTGTTTATACTAGGATATTTATATCTCACCAGAGTTATCCGGCTGTTGTCTTGTTTTGTATGTGTGCATGGCAACAGGTGGGACAGGTACAGGGTCACAGAGGTGAAGAATGATCGAGTAGAGTGGAGACTACGGACTTGGACTAGAGATAGGGTTTAAACACTTGAGAGTTAGTTGTTGAACCTGAGATGTGTATGATTGTATATTGTATCAGATTTATACTTTTGTACTGATATGTATAGGAGTTTGATTCCATTACCTTCCGTATTTAAAAAAAAAATTTAGACCCTGTTTATTATAATTGATTAGATTAGTCTCAATGACGATTTAAAAGATGATTAGCGTTCGGGTCCCCACAATAGTAACATCACAATTTTATAAAAAAACAAACAAAAAACATATATTTATTATTGTTACCATTTTGAATTTTATTAAAGCTATAAGTTTTTTTTAGAAAATGGATTATTACTATTATTTTAAATTCATTAAAGATAGTAACATCACAATTTTATTACAAACAAACAAAAAGCATATATTTATTATTGTTATCATTTTGAATTTTATTATAGATATAAATTTTTTCAGAAAATGGATCATTACTATTATTTTAAATTCATTAAAGATATATTTTTTTAAAAAAAAAAATAGAGTGCAAATGTCATTTCAAAAAATAAAAATAATTTTAAATTTCATTCTAAAAATAGTAACTAAATTTTTCATTCTAAAAAATGGTAGCTTGTTGGGTGCAATAATTGTCTTTACTTGGTAGAGCGGTCAAAAACCGTGGTGTTTGAGCTACTTTGCGGTTTAAAAGATTTGAGTTGCATCATTACCACCAGCTATAGCTTTTGGTAAAGCGACAAGCGCTCGGCCCTACAATTGGTATCAGAGCCAAGGTTTCGAGTTCGATTCCCATTGATTGCAAGAAGTGCAATTATTGGGAGGGAGATTGATTGTCATTGTTTGGTAGAGCGATCGAACCGTGATGCTTGAGCTGATGTGCGGTTTAAAATATTTGAGTTGCACATTACCACCAGCTATAGCTTTTGATAAAACAGCAAGCGCTTGATCCTACATAGCTAAATTTCAATTTGTTCGATTATTGTAGAAGTAATTGATAGCTAGGGAAAAAACAAAAAACATTGATGTAAATTCACGATCCAAACTCAGATATATGATAAATTTATTTTTCTTCAATTTAGTTTAGATTCCCTTCAAGGCAAAAACTTGTGTGAGACGGTTATTTGGAGTCTTCTTACAATTTTTAAAGTTTAATTGCCTTCAAGTGCCAACATAACTTGTGAATATGCTTTAAGACGGTTACGAGAATCGGAGACCGGAGAATTTTCAGGAAAAAAACTATTTTATTACATGATTAATTTTTATTAATTAAAATAAGATGTTTTAAAGGTATTTTTCAAGAATTAGGATTTATTGGGTATTTTTACCCGCATGATTTTATTTTTAACAGTACGCAAATTTTATCGAATCGGGGGACGTTTTGAGGTTTCGGCTAATGTTTTCAAAATCTTTCCAACACGAAATATTTTTCGGGAGTACGTTTGGACTTAATGGGCCTACTTTTAGGCTTGTTGGGCTTAATTAGATTTTAAAACCTCTAATCGTTATTTTAAAGCCCATTATCTATGTATCTATTTAATTAACTCTTAAGTACCCATTAATCTAAACCTACCCCACTCCGATAATTGAACCAGCCGACACCAACCACTCATATCCTTTTCCCATCAGTTTCCTCACAAGCAACCTCAAGGCTTCATCGGTCTCACCATTTCTTCAAAGGAAAAATCATCCCGGGTCTCCATTGCATCGTTCTTGTTCTTCAATCGTTAAGGCACGCATGTATCACCCTTTTCTCTTCATACACGCTAATAGTATACTGATCTTTATGAAAATTCATGAAAGTTTATTGATCCAGCCTTGTACATGCACGATTTTCGGTTTTTCTGTGAGTGTTTGCATTTTTCGGTTGTTGCTCATAATTTTGATGATATGTTGTGCAAAGGGCTGCCATTTTCTTACTGAGAAGGGGCTGTGTGAAGTGGGTTTAGTGCTGTCAATATTGCTGGATATCTCGATCTGTTCCTGTTGGTGTGTAGGGTCGATGGTGTGGTGGCTTAGAGTCACGTTTTTTGGTAGGGAATGGGGGAGAGGCCGAGCCGACGGTGTGAGGGCTGAACCAAGCCCTGGACCAGGCCCTGCTAGGTTTGAGACACGGTTTAGTGAGGCTTGAGCCATGCTGAAAACAAGGGAACGATCGAACAAGCTAGGGAGAAGCATTTTGGTCTCGGTAGGAAGCTTGTTGCGTCTTCTTAATTCCTAGTGGTTGGGAGCGTGCAGGGGGTCACTGGATTGGTTTTGTTAGGTGCATGAGGGTCTGATCGAGGTCCTTAGTAGGCTGGTTCATGGCTGGAGAATCGATTTAGCTTGGGACGTGAGTTGTTGGGAGATAAATGCACATGAGGTGTGGTAATGGGATAGGACCGAGAGTTACTGTCAAGTTCTGAAAATTTTCAGCCATGGATTAACATCTTAATGACATGGTTTTGGGACCTATTAAGTTTTTTTAAAATATGGTAAAAAGTAGGAGAAAATTTGGTTAGATTTTGGGTCGATTCGGGTTAAAACCGGGACCCTGGCCGAAGTTTTAAAACGAATTAGATAAGTTGTGTTATGGGCTCAAGTTTACGTCTAGGAATGCTTATAATTACGTTTTTGGGACATTTTAAGGAGTTTGGTTAGTTTCGGGTCAATTTTAGAAGTCTAGGGGTGAAACGATAATTTTCGGGTTTCCAAGGGCAAAATGGTCATTTTGCACCCGGGGTGAGATTTTGGTCTTGGCAGCGCCCTATGCACAAATATATGATATTTTAAATGTTTATGCATCGTTTTTATGATTTCTACTCAATTATGATAAATACGTTGTATGCTTGGTTTAAAAGAAAAGTTAAGCATACGCATGTTTTCTTAAGTGATGAAAATGATGATATTTTTTTGAATGATGGGAATTGGTTGTGACTGACGATGTATATGTATACGATGACATGAGATATGATGAGCTGAGGCCCGGGCTCAGTGGGCGGGTAATGCTGTCGCTGATGTCCCCCGCCGCCGGGTACCACGGTTTTTATAGATGGATCCATCGATAGAGCTGATACGATAGAGCTGATACGAAAGTCACAACTAATGAACTGAATTCAATTAAAAAGAAAATGTATACGTATATGATGACATGAGATGACATGCTTTAATACGATATGATTTTACACGACACGTTTAAGTATATGATAACATGCGATGACATGTTTTGACACGTATATGATGATATGAGATGACATGATTTGACACGACATGATTTTATAGGACATGTTTATAGTCATGTTTCAAAGTTCATGAAAGGTGTGTTGGCATTATGATTTTACACGAAACTTTTACGTATATGATGACATGAAATGCTTTAATACGATATGATTTTACACAACACGTTTACGTTATGCTTTTAAAGTTCATGAAAGATATGTTGAGTATGATATTTTTCACTGCTGTGTGCTATGTATATGTACTTGTTATTCCTGGTACAGGCGTGTTGAGTCTTTAGACTCACTAGGCATGTGTGATGCAGGTGAGCTTGATGATGAGGGGACTGGAGGTTCCGAACTCTGAGTAGGCAGACCTGGTGCGGTGACATGACCCGAGGACCACATGTTTTCCGCATTACGATTTATGAGATTGAGAGGAGATGAATATTTTCATACGTTAATGATTTTAAATATTTTAATGTTAAAAATAAATATGATTATTTTAAAGATGATTTGATTATTTTCACGGCTATTTTATGGTCGTGAGACGTTATTTCGAAATCTTAAAAAAAATTTTGGATAAATCCATGAAAGAGTTCAGGTGTATGTGGAGTATTTGGATAATCCTGAAAAAGTATTATTTTTATGCTAAGAGTATTACTTTTTATTGTGAATATGGGTAGGGTTGACCCGTCTCACAAATTGAGATCCGTGAGACGGTCTCACATGAGACCTACTCTTCCTTCAATTAAGATCAAAATATCTCAACAACCAACAATTTGTGGACAAGATAGTAACATCACAATTTAAAAAAAAACGAACAAAAAAAATATTATTATTGTTACAAAAACATTGATGTAAATTCACAATCCAAACTCATATATATGCTAAATTTTATTTATTTTTCTTCAATTTAGTTTAGATTCCATTAAGTAATAGATGAAAACAAAACAAATAAAGTGGCATGCATTAATGAATATTATTTAATAAAGATAAAGACATATATGTAAATTCATAATTTAAACTCATATATTTATAATAGTTCTTCAATTTAGTTTAGATTCCATTAATTAATAGATGAAAACAAAACTCACATATATGCTAAATTTTATTTAAAAAAACGAACAAAAAAATATATTTTTTATTGTACAAAAAATATTGATGTAAATTCACAATCCAAACTTATATATGTGCTAAATTTTATTTTTCTTCAATTTAGTTTAGATTCCATTAATTAATAAATGAAAACAAAACAAATAAAGTGACATACATTGATGAATATTATTTAATTAAGATAAGGACATAGTTGTATATTCACAATTCAAACTCATATATTTATAATAGTTCTTCAATTTAGTTTAGATTTCAATAATTAGTATATGAAAACAAAACAAATAAAGTGAAATGCATTAATGAATATTATTTAATGAAAATAAGGACATAGATGTAAATTCACAATCCAAATTCATATAGTAATAATAGATAGATAATAGATTAATTATTATAGAAAAAAATAAATATTTCTTTTAAATAAATAGACAATATATTGCTATATCAATTAATTTATCGACTTTATTTTAGAGAATTGTGTAGATTTTTTTGAGTAAATTTTTAATAACTTTATAATACACATCTTTGGATGTAGATTTTTTGTACGAGATATGCGTTAACTGTTACAAATTTGTTACCAAAACATCTGATGGGTTTAATAGCACGAATTCTGTGAAGCTGGATATAGAAATCGTTCCAAGGTAATGCATTATGATCAACTGTAGATAATTAATTAAAAATATTTAATTATTGTGTATACTTTTTTACAAGTGGTTTTCCAGAAACCAAACGAACTCAAGAGAAATGTTACAGATGATAATAAGAAAAGAAAGACTCGAAGCATCAACGAAATACAAAATGATGATAAGAAGAGAACAAACTCAAAGAAAAAGACAAAGCCACATCAAAATAAAAAAGTTGTTTAAGTTCTTGATTTTTCTTCAAGAAGGAGCAACAATGGATTTAACACGGGGAAAGTGTCGTTTTCCCGATCCACACATGTACTCTTATATACCGTATATATTTTGGATGTCTTAAAATATATGAGTGGTGTGTAATATATATACAAGTATTTGTGTATTTGTATATCAATTTTTACACTCATTCTGCGATGAACAAACGATCATGTAAAAACCAAACAATTACAACATATTTTTCTGGAAGTCATGGCGTAACAAAAAAAAAAAACTCATTTATTAGTTATTCAACAAACTGAATATTAAACATATTTTCAATTCACCATAAACAACACTTTAATTGTCGTAATAGTTGGTTTTTTAGTAGAAAATTGGAAATATCTTTTCACTTAAATAAATTCTGACTCGAATTAAAATTTATTTATCATTATTATTAAGAATATCTATAATATATTTCTATATATAACTGAGACAAAAAAAATATCTTTATATGTTTTTTTTTCCATTTTATAATTAAATTATAGTTTAGCCTCTCATTAATTTTTTTTTTTCAATTATGATATGACCTTCGTTTGATTTTAATTATTTCAAATTGCTGTATGTCTCTTCATTAATTTTTTTTTTCAATTATGATATGACATTCGTTTGATTATAATTATTTCAAATTGCTGTATGTCTCTTCATTAATTTTTATAATTATGATATTATCCATATTTTAATATAAATAAAATTGAGTAATTTGTACACCTATCCTATATTTTATGTAATTGACATTCACTACCCTTGACATGTTATAATTTGTACGCTTGATAATGGACGTCTCATATGAGATAGATCGACCTAGTCATATCTTTAATAAAATAATATTTTTGACAAAAAAATGTAATATTTTTTTTCATGAATTCGAAGATCCGTTTCACAAATTGACCTACGAGACTGTCTCGTAAGAAAAAGTTTTTGTGCGAATATAAATCAAATCAATTATAAAAAATAATGTTGCATGCGCCAATGTATTAGTATTGATGGTAGATCCAACCTTCATTCTATAACACGAGTTTAATAGTAAATAAAATACTTTATTTTAAAAAATATTTTAATTAGTCAAATATAATAAAATATCTTATCTTGATATAAACTTTGAAAGAGAATGATTGGGCTAATAGCATTTAACCTCCTTGAAAAATTCATATATGGTACAACACTTTTTATAAAATATTAATAATTTATTAGATTCTCTATCTTTCAAAAATTAAGCTAAAAACCACTAAGTTAGAAATTGTAGTAACACGTGCTTAAAATGAAATTGATCATGTTTTTTTAAATTTTTATTAACCCAAATGACAAAAATACCTTCAAATTTTTAAATATAGTATTTGTTAAGGTGTGTTTCGAACATATTATTTTTGATTGGATTATTTTAAAATTTTAATATTATAAAGTTGAAAAGACTACTATTTAAAATAATGAACTCACCAACTTGCTAATCAAACATGTTATTTTTATTATTTTGTAAATTTTAAAATTACATAATTAAAATAATTAATGATATTATTGAAAATAATAAACTAAATAAAAATAATATTATTCAAAAGAATAATAAGATTTAATAATATGAAATTTAGCAATATAGTAGCAATAATAATGTAAAAAATAATTAAATAAATGACAGTTAATAAAATTGACATAGTAAATAAATTATAATAACATCAGCAAAATATTCTGTATAATATATATTTTGAATACGTTATACACACACACACAGAGGCACGCATTATGAATAAATAGTAATTATAAGAAAGAATTAGTATTTTTTTCAAACTAAAATTTTAATGTTGGTAAAGAAAATATGATTAACATGAAATTTGATTTGAAAAAAAAAATTCAGTTTCCGTGGTAAATATATGTTTAATATAATTGATATATTTGTTTTGGATCGAATTATTAACAATATAAAATCAAATTAAACTCGAATACCCTGACACTAAGACAACGAGAAGAACACGAAAGATCATTAATGTTATGGAGAAATGGGATGTCAATTAAATAAATATATTGCCGATAATGGTAGTTTTTCAAATAGATTAAAATTTTGAAATATTCTAAATAAACTTTAAAAACTCACATATAATAAATTAACCGTTAATAATAATTATAAGAATATGACTAAAATTAAGAGAAGCTCGGCATTGACAAGTAGTACTTAAAAAAAATTAAAGAATGAATAAATTCAACTGTCCAAAAATAAAGCGTTAAAACCTGATCGGTGCTCACATAAATGTACACGACACAAATAACTACACATATCATTTCATATATTTTATCTGTATAAAAAAGGAAGCACAAGGGGATATCACCGAATACATATCATTTCATGAGTAATGTGTACAGTACATGTCTCATTTTTCTCATTTCATATATTAGGCAACCCTTTGATTTCTCGCATCTTTAGGCTGAAATCAGACTTCATTGTATATTTGGGGAATATGTGAGATTTTAGGCCAATCCTCACCCTTTGATCTCTCGCATCTCTTCGCCAAAACTGGACTGCATGAAACATCAAGCACCGATAGTGATTTTAGATTCCCGAAACTATCTGGCAATGACGTCAAATTTCTACAACCCGTAAGAATAAATGTTGACAATGACTGAAGATTCCCGATCCAGTCAGGCAAGGAACATAATCCAGAACAAAAACCTATCCTCAACTTTCGAAGGGCACTCAATTGTTGAATGCTCTCTGGCAAACATTTGAGCTCTGGACAACCAATTATCGCCAATTCATGGAGGCTACTGACGGCTCTTTGTAGCGGCGGCCCAGATAACGGATCCAATTTCTTGCAATGTAAGAATGTCAAGGATCTCAGGGAAGACATATTTTCCAAAATAGCTGCCGGAAATGATCTAAGGCTATCGCACCAAAAGAATTCCAATTCGTCTAGAAACTTGAGTCCTTCCGGTGGATATTCAAGTTTTGTGCAGGAATCAAAACTCAACTTCTTCAGAGCACATTGGTCATCCAACATGATTGATAGACTCCTGAGATTAGAACACTCCTTGATTTCCAATTTCTTTAGATTCTTTTGAGCGCTCACTAAACCTCCTGGAAGGAGACTAAGTTCATCAGCATCATCGATTAAGCGAAGTGATTCGATTGAAGTAGCAATCATGGATCCAAGGATTGCTGGGTTGGTGTGTACATGGAAATCTTTAAGAACTGGTAGAAAAGGCAGTCTGATCAATTTGGGGCATTCGATTATGCCTAGATATTGTAAGCGAAGAAAACTCTCATGTGAATTTGGTATAATCCATTCCTCCAAGTCCAGCATTGCCAATAACCGGAGATGTGTCAATGCAACAAATGAACTTTTTCCATCGCCACACCATTCAGTACCCAGTCTTCTTACAGTATCCAATCTAACAAGTTTAAGAATCTTCAGAGCTGGAAGTTTCCCGAGGGGTGGAAGGTGTTCACATTTTTCACATCTTTCCAAAGTGATTTCACTTAGATTAATAAACGCTGGAGCAGACATCCAATTTGGAAACCTCGAACCTTGATATGACGAAATGCAGATCTGCTCTAGATTATGATGTGGTTGGATATTCTCTAGAGTCGCTTCGAAATGTTCCCTGGTGATCTTGTTTGCTCCACTTGCCCAAGATAAATTCAAAGATGCCAGGTTCCGCTTCGTAATCATGTTGGCGGCTTTGATGTCTTCTAGGTTTCTCACATTTTCAAGTCCTCTTATGCTCAACTCCCCTCCAAGATTTAATTCCTTCAGCTGGCTGATTTGGTGTGCCGAGTCTTCACCCACGATGAAAATGCTTAGTCTTTGGAGGGAAGTTAATTCTCCAAGTCCAGGTGGCGTGCAGATAAGTGAATCAGGCCTATCAATTTCCACAAACCAAAGATTTTTCATGTGTTTCAAACCTTCAGGCAACTTGCGAAGATCGTTTGTATTGTTAAGTTTCAAGGTCTGAAGGTTGTGGAGTTGAGTAATAGATTCAGACAGCGTCCTGAGCTCACCGCATGACATTGAAAGGAACCTAAGATGTTTCCATTTGTCAACAAAACTCCGAAAATTCATTATCCTGCAAAATCTCAAGTCCAACACTCTTAAATGTTGTTGGTTTGAGAGAAAGGAGAACAAAAATCCTCCACGTTTAACATCATCAGCATAAAGATTCATGTTAATAAGCGAGTGTGCAGTATTCATGCTTAGTGGTTGGAGCTCATCCCTTTTCTTTTTAATAATCTGAAGTGACCGCGGATCACATGACAAGTGACGAACTCTAGGTGGAATTTTCTGCACATTGCCATCCACCATCCTGTAAGTTTCTCGTCTCATGACCGATTCTGCCAAATCATGCATTAGATCATGCATTTTACATCTCATTTTCCCTATCTGGTGTTTCTCGGCATCTTGGAAAAATGATCTCCGAACCAGTTCTTCAAAGATCGATTGGCCAATGAGATACAAGTCCTTTTGGCCTTCTTCTTGAAGGAAGCCGCTTGACATCCATAGTTGTATTAGCTCGTCTTTATCCATCCAATAATCCTTGGGAAATACGCAACAATAAGAGAAACATTGCCTCATTTGTGGAGATAAATTGTCATAACTCAACATCAATACAGGAAAGATGTCGATTCCATGAACCGGTGTTTCAATTTCTTTAACTGCCAACCATTCGCTTTCGTGGCTTTTAAATCGCATCAAGCTCCCTAGAGCCTTTATAGCCAAAGGCACACCGCCACATTTCTTCACTATCACCTCACCAATTCCGACTAGGTTTTCATCTTCTGTTCTACATGCAAATGCTCTTCCCTTGAATAAAGACCAAGAATCGGCATATGATAAATAGCCAATTCGGTGTGACATGATTTCAGCTGTAGCCATCATTCGAGCAATTTTTTCATTTCGAGTTGTTACCATTACCCCACTGCCTTTTGACCCACATCTTAACGCTTCTTTAAGAGGATCCCACAGACTTTGGTCTTCATTCCAAACATCGTCCAAAACTAGTAAAAATTTATTTCCCCTCAACTTCTCTTGAAGAAGACGCAGCAATGGATTTAACTCAGTGAGACTACAGCCAACTCCTAGTACATCTTCTAGAATTGCTTTAACCAGCCTCTGCAACCTGAAATCTTCCGAGACACAAACCCAGATTCGCAACTCAAAATGCTTCACAACCCTTTCATCATTATAGACCAGTTGGGCGAGTGTGGTTTTCCCGATCCCTCCCATTCCCCACACAGCACAGACAGAAAGATCATCTTGATCAGCCATGTCATGGATCAGTTTCTGGACTAACATTTCCCTCTCCTCATCTCTTCCGAAAATCTCCGATTCGTTCACCAAGGAACTGGTCTGTCGGCTCTCTACGACTCCAACTTGATTATTCATAACACCCTCCCTCAACTCGAACTTATGTCTCTCATCCGCTATATCATTTAATCTTCCCCTTATATCTCTCACTTTTCTTGCTATTTCAACACGAAATAACAACGGGTTTCTTTTCGAGAAAAACGAAGTTAGATGTCCGTGCTTACCTCTTTCGGAATTAAATCTCCGTCTGAGGCCCTTGGTGGCGATCAGGTCCAGCACGTCATCAGCATCATAGGCAACATCCTTGAGCTTTAGCAACCAATTCTGCAGCACCAAATTGTTTCTTTGCTGGACTTCAGCATCTTGGATCACAAGTTGGATTGTGCTAAATACACTTTCAAGTCTCCTGAGATCATCCTCCAAGCCCTGAAGGAGCCCAACACCTCGCAGCGATGCTTTGTTCAAGTTTACAATTACTGTGTGCATAATCGCCGAAACAAGTGCTTCTGCCATATTTCAAAGCTCAAGATTTTCAGAAGGAAAATTTCTGCGAAAAAAGTGAAATGAAAGGAGTCTAGATTGACATCTAAAGACGAATTGTCGAAAAAGTTGTTTATTTTTTATTTTATCAAGGCTCCACATGCTCGTTGTTCCATTATTGAGTTCCTACTATTTGGTGTTGATTTGTATTTTAATTTTAAAACAGTGTGATAAATTTTCTGATGTCCAATGAAAATCCCCAAAAAAATGATAAATACTATTGGGAAAGTGAAAAATTATGACAAAACTTCTATATTTGTTTTACATATTTTATACAAAATATGAAATAGATTCAAAATCTTTTTTTTTTAGGAAGAAATTTATGAAAACATAATTTTTTTTGTTCTCAATTTCACATGAAAAGATATCATGGTCTAGTTTATTTTAATAGTAGGTATCTTGTAAAACGGTTAATTTTATCTATATTTCCAATAAAAAAGTTATATTTTTGACATAAAAAATAATATTTTTTTATGAGTGACTTCAGTAGAAAACCCGTCTTACAAAATTCATCCATAAAACTATGGAACAAGAATTTTTATTTTATTTAAATACATAAATCCAACCTACTGTACATGAATTTGTTTTCTTTGATGCTTAAAATTTATTGCGCCTTTTTAGCAATTATTATTCCTTTTTTTTTGTCTTAAAAGTCTTGTAATGTTCATATTATATTAAAAGAATAGTAAAGCGAAACTGACAAGTTTTCACCAAGTCCTCAGTATTGTCTTAAATAAATATTAATTAGCTGTACCACATTATATATATTTGCGTTGTTTGATAGTAAATATAATATTTTATTTTGAAATGCTTAATTTCATAACTATTTTTTTGATAGTAAATATAATATTTTATTTTGAAATGCTTAATTTCATAACTATTTAAGAATAGATTGTAATAATTACCGTAAAAAAAAAAAAATAGATTGTAATTATCGATTTCAATATAATTTCAAGCTCAAGACAGTATTTCAAAAAGGGAAAATGTGTTTTTTCTTTTTCCATAACTTGTTTTTTTAGTCCACTGGCTTATCAAATTTTGGTTTTGATGCAATTATTTCTAAATTTCGATTAATTCGGTTCATCAACCATCAAAATATTCGATTTTCGTCGGAAAACGCTAATTAGGTAGTGACAGACATAGAACTTGTTAAAAAAATTGATTTGTTTGATTTTTTTTTTTTATATTAAGTTGTTTCCAAGTAAATTGATTTCCCATCAAAATCAAAATATAATATATATAAGATATAAAAACATGTCAAAAAATTTTAAAAATAAAATTATTATTTTATTTTTAATTGTCAAGTCATTCTCCCTTGAAATTTAGTATATTGCCTATTCTTTCTAAATAACCTCTGCGGAAGTAATGTATTATTGCCGATTTTATTACACAAATAATATTTTACATTATGAATAATTATTTTGGACTACTTACTCAACAAGAGAGTTAATGTGTTTCTATTTCTAACCCAAACTATTTTTAACTTCCTAATAGACATACGAACATTTGTTTATTGAAATGATTTGTTTTGGAGGTAAGAAATGTAGCAAAAAACAAAATAAATCTATAATTATATATTTTTAAGCATGAGCGTGATAAATACGTTGGTTTTTTAGTTAATTTTAAATATTACCTCCGTCTAAAATATAAAAATCGCATTTACTTTTTTATTTATCCCAAATACATAGTCCATTTTCATATTTAATATTATTATTTTTACCAATCTATCACCATCAATAAATACATTAACTATTTTTAACATATTTTTTATCTCATTAAAACATTCATTAAATATGTGTAAAATTTGAAATTTCCATCTAAAATTTATTTTTCCAAAAACTTTCTTAATCTTTACAAAAAACTAAATATATGAGAAAAATGTAGTAATAGCTTTTAAAATGATTAAATTTTTAGAATATTATTGTCACGTCTGATACAGGAGTTAGTCGACACTGTCATTGTTTTTGTACGAGATATGCATTCACTGTTACAAATTTGTTACCAAAACACCTGATGGGTTTAATTGCACGAATTCTGTGAAGCTGGATATAAAGATCGTCCAAGGTACTGTATTATGATCAACTGTAGATGCTTAAATCAAAAGATTTAATTATTGTGTATACTTTCTTACAAGTGATTTTCTAGTAACCAAACGAACTCAAGAGAAATGTTACCGATAATTAGAAAAGAAAGACTCGAAGCATCAACGAAATACAAAATGATGATAAGAATAAAACAAACGCAAAAGAAAAAACAAAGCCACAGAAAAAAGTTATTTAAGTTCTTGACTTTTCATGATGAAGAAGGCGCAACAATGGATTTAACTCGGTGAGATGTTACGTCTTTTAAAATTGCTCTAATTAGCCTCAGCAAGCTGAAATCATCTGAGACACAAACCCAAATTCGCAATACAAAATACATATGTACTCTTATAAAACCAGTTGGGAAAGTGTCTTTTTCCCGATCTCACACATGTACTCTTATCGTATATATTTTCGATGTCTTAAAATATATGAGTGATGTAACATGTATATCAAGTATTTGTGTATTTGTACATCAATTATTACACTCATTTTGCGATGAACAAACGATCATGTAAAAACCAAACAATTACAACATACTTTTCTGGAAGTCATTGTGTAACAAAAAAAAAAAAAAAAAACTCATTTATTAGTTATTCAACAAACTAAATATTAAACATATTTTCAATTCACCATAAACAACACTTTAATTGTCATAGTAGTTGGTTTTTTTAGTAGAAAATTAAAAATATCATTTCACTTAAATAAATTCTTACTCGAATTAAAATTTATTTATTATTATTATTATTAAGAATCTCTATAATATATTTTTATAACTGAGACAAAAAAAAATATCTTGATCTATTTTTTTTGCCATTTTATAACTTAAATTATAGTTTAGTCTCTCGTTAATTTTTTCAATTATGCTATGACCTTTGTTTGATTATAATTATTTCAAATTGCAGTATGTCTCTTCATTAATTTTTATAATTATGATATCATCCATATTTTAACATAAATCAAATCGAGTAACTATTTGTACACTTGATAATAGACGTCTCATGTGAGACAGATCGATCTAGTCATATTTTAAATAAACATAATATTTTTGACATAAAAAGTAATTTTTTTCATGATTTATAATTAGGGATGTAATCGAGCCGAGCCGAACTCTTGAATGTTTGAGCTTGGTTCGTTTATAATCGAGCCGAGCTCGAGCTTTATTTAACGAATATATGCATGGCACACGAGCTTATTCAAGCCTTTATCGAACCTAAACAACCTTAATAAATATGAATTATACATTTAAATTTTCGTTAAATTAATTAAAAAGTAAATTATATATTTAAAGAAAAATATATTATTCTTATTAAAATTTGTAAATTTATTATAATAAATAAATTTAATAGATTTTTTTTATATATTTCATAAATAATATGCAAAATCAATAAATCAAATATGAAAACTATTATTTTTTCATCTAAAAGATTACTCATGAACTTACCAACGAACAAGTTCACGAGCTAACGAGCCGAATACTGTAAAGCTTGAGTTTGGTTTGTTTATCTTAACGAGCCTCATTAAACAAGCTCAAACGAGCTTTTATTGAATCGAGCTTCGAATAGCTCACAAATGGTTTGGTTCGTTTACATCTCTATTTATAATATTCGTTTCACAAAATTGACTTGTGAGAATGTCTAGTAAAAAAGAGTTTTTGTGATAATACAAATAAAATTATTATAAAAAATTGTGTTGCATGCGCCAATGTATTAGTATATTGATGGTAGATCCCACATTCATTCTATAACACAAGTTTAATAGCAAATAAAATACTTTATTTTAAAAAATATTTTAATTAGTCGAATATAATAAATATCTTATCTTGATATAAACTTTGAAAGAGAACGATTGTACTAATAGCATTCAGCCTCCTTGAAAAATTCATATTTGGTACGTACAAAACTTCCTATAAAATAGTAATTAGTTATTAGATTCTCTATCTTTCAAAAATTAAGCTAAAGAACCACTAAGTTAGAAATTGATCATTTTTTTAAATATATATATATTTATTTATTTATACACACACTAAAATTTTAAATTAATCTAATAAAATGTGGGTAAAGAAAATATGGTTAACCTGAAATTTGATTTGAAAATTAAAAAAAAAAAATCAGTTTCCGTGGTATATTAACTTTTAATATAATTGATATATTTGTCTTGGATCGAATTTTTAACATTATAAAATCAAATCAAACTCGAATACCCAGAGATTAAGGTAACGATAAGAACACGAAAGATCAATTATGTCAACTCTCATATCGATCTATTTAACAAAATCATAAAAATTTAAATTTCCCTCAATCAATTTTTTTCTATGTTGAAACATATCGGCTTAATTTGATTTTTAAACACCCTTATTTGTATTCAAATTGTTAACATATTAAAAAATCTAATTTATTTTCTACATCTCTCGGTTTAGTTTTTCAAAATTAATCACATATTGTTGTTGTTTTAAAACCAATATACAAATTTTAATTACGATATCACCTCTATTTTTCATCACATATAATATATGAATTTCACATAAATGTACACGACACAAATACCAACACATGTCATTTCATATATTTTGCTGGTATAAAAAAAGAAACACATAATTATTAGTTAACTAGGATATCACCGAATACATATCATTACAAGAGTAATGTGTAGAGTACATGTCGCATTTTTCTCATTTCATATATTAGGCCACCCTTTGATTTCTCACAATATCTGTTGGCTGAAATGAGAATGTGTCGTGTATATTTGGGGAATATGTGAGATTTTAGGCCAATCCTCACCCTCTGATCTCTCGCATCTCTTCGCCAAAACTGGACTGTATGAAACATCAAGCACCGATAGTGATTTTAGATTCCCGAAACTATCTGGCAATGACATCAAATTTCTACAACCCCAAAGAGTAAATGTTGACAATGACTGAAGATTCCCGAAACTATCTGGCAATGACGTCAATTTCCAACAAGACATAACAGCAAATGTTGACAATGACTGAAGATTCCCGATCCAGTCAGGCAAGGAACATAATTCAGAACAAAAACCTATACTCAACTTTCTAAGGGCACTCAATTGTTGAATGCTCTCTGGCAAACATTTGAGCTCTGGACAACCATGTATCACCAATTCATGGAGGCTACTGACGGCTCTTTGTAGCGGCCCAGATAATGGATCCAGTATCTTGCAATTTACGAATGCCAAAGATCTCAGGGAAAGCATATTTTCCAAAATAGCTGCCGGAAATAATTTAAGGCTATCGCAGCCGTAGAATCCTAATTCCTCTAGAAACTTGAGTCCTTCCGGTGGATATTCAAGTTTTCTGCAGAAAAGAAAACTCAAATTCTTCGGACCATATAGGCCATCCAACATGATTGATAGACTCCTGAGATTAGGACACTCAATGATTTCCAAATTCTTTAGATTCTTTTGAGCGCTCACTAAACCTCCTGGAAGGAGACGAAGTTCATCAGCATCGTCCATTAAGTGAAGTGATTCGATTGAAGTAGCAATCATGGATCCAAGGATTGCTGGGTTGGTGTGTACATGGAAATCTTTAAGAACTGGTAGAAAGGGCAGTCTGATCAATTTGGGGCATCTGTTTATCTCTAGATCTTGTAAGCGAAGAAAACTCTCATGTGAATTTGGTATAATCCATTCCTCCAACTCCAGCATTTCCCTTAACCAGAGCTGTGTCAATGCAACAAATGAACTTTTTCCATCGCCACACCATTCAGTAACCAGTCTTCTTACAGTATCCAATCTAACAAGTTTAAGAATCTTCAGAGCTGGAAGTTTCCCGAGGGGTGGAAGGTGTTCACATTTTTCACATCTTTCCAAAGTGATTTCACTTAGATTAATAAACGCTGGAGCAGACATCCAATTTGGAAACCTCGAACCTTGATATGACGAAATGCATATCTGCTCTAGATTATGATGTGGTTGGATATTCTCTAGAGTCGCTTCGAAATGTTCCGTGGAGATCTTGTTTGCTCCACTTGCCCAAGATAAATTCAAAGATGCCAAGTTCCGCTTCGTAATCATGTTGGCGGCTTTGACGTCTTCTAAGTTTCTCACATTTTCAAGTCCTCTTATGCACAACTTCCCTCCAAGATTTAATTCCTTCAGCTGGATGATTTGGTGTGCCGAGTCTTCACCCACGATGAAAATGCTTAGACTTTGCAGGGAAGTTAATTCTCCAAGTCCAGGTGGCGTGCAGATAAGTGAATCATGGCTTTCAATTTCCACAAACCAAAGATTTTTCATGTATTTCAAACCTTCAGGCAACTTGCGAAGCTCGCGCGTAAATGTAAGTTTCAAGGTCTGAAGGTTGTGGAGACGAGTAATGGATTCAGGCAGCGTCTTGAGCTCAATGCATGACATTGAAAGGAACCTAAGATGTTCCCATTTGTCAACCAAATTCATTATCCTGCAAAATCTCAAGTCCAACACTCTTAAATGTTGTTGGTTTGAGAGAAAGGATAACAAAAATCGTTCATGTTCAACATCATCAACATAATTATACGTGTTAATAAGCGAGTGCACAGTATCCACGCTCAATAATTGGAGCTTATCCCTTTTCTCTTTGATCATCCCAAGTGACCGCAAATCACATGACAAGTGACGAACTCTAGGTGGAATTTTCTGCACATTGTCATCCACCATCCTATAAGTTTCTCGTCTCATGACTGATTCTGCCAAATCATGCATTAGATCATGCATTTTACATCTCATTTTCCCTATCTGGTGTTTCTCGGCATCTTGCAAAAATGATCTCCGAACCAACTCTTCAAAGATCGATTGGCCAATGAGATACAAGTCATTTTGGCCTTGTTCGTGAAGGAAGCCGTTTGCCATCCATAGTTGTATTAGCTCGTCCCTATCCATCCAATAATCCTTGGGAAACACACAACAATACGAGAAACATTGCCTCATTTGTGGGGATAAATTGTCATAACTCAACATCAATACAAGAAAGATGTTGTTTCCATGATCCGGTAGATTCCATGTTTCACTTTCTTTAACTGCCAACCATTCGCTTTCGTGGCTTTTAAATCGCATCAAGCTCCCTAGAGCCTTTATAGCCAAAGGCACACCGCCACATTTCTTCACTATCACCTCACCAATTCCGACTAGGTTTTCGTCTTCTGTTCTACATGCAAATGCTCTTCTCTTGAATAAAGACCAAGAATCGGCATATGATAAATAGCCAATTCGATGTGACATGATTTCAGTTGTAGCCATCATTCGAGTAACTTTTTCATTTTGAGTTGTTACCATTACCCCACAGCCTTTTGACCCACATCTTAACGCTTCTTTAAGAGGATCCCACAGACTTTGGTCTTGATTCCAAACATCGTCCAGAACAAGTAAAAATTTATTTCCCCTCAACTTCTCTTGAAGAAGACGCAACAATGGATTTAACTCAGTGAGACTACAGCCAACTCCTTGTACATCTTCTAGAATTGCTTTAACCAACCTCTGCAAGCTGAAATCTTCCGAGACACAAACCCAGATTCGCAATTCAAAATGATTCACTACCCTTTCATCTTTATAGACCAGTTGGATTAGTGTGGTTTTCCCGATCCCTCCCATTCCCCACACAGCATAGACAGAAAGATCATCTTGATCAGCCATGTCACAAAGTAGTTTCTGGACTATGATTTCCCTCTCCTCATCTCTTCCGAAAACATCTGATTCGTTCACCAATGCACTAGTATGTCGGCTTTCTACAACTCCAACTTGATTATTCATCATACCCTCCCTGAGGTGGAACCTAAGCCTCTCGTCTGATAAAGCATCTAACCTTCCCCTGATATCTTTCACTTTGTGTGCTATTTCAAGACGACGCGAAAACTGATTTTTTTTTGAGAAAAATGAAGTTAGTGTAGTTAGATAACCACGCTTACCTCTTTCAGAAATCCATCTTCGTCTGAGGCCCGCTGTAGCGATCTGGTCCAGTACGTGATCAGCATCGTATGCAGCATCCTTAAGCTTTCGCAACCAATTCTGCAGCACATCATTGTTTCGTTGCTTGACTTCAGCGTCTTGAAGCACAAGTTGGATTGTGCTAAAAACACTTTCGAGCCTCTCGAGTTCATCCTCTAAGCCCCAAAGGAGCTTAATCTCTCGCACCGCCGCTAAGTTCAAGTTTCCGATAACTGTTCCCACAAGTGCTGAAACCAGCGCTTCCGCCATATTTAAATTCTTGCAATATTGAGATGTAATCGCAAAGAAGATGCGTGGATCGACAGATATTATCTTTCAGAGAAACGAAGTCTCCTCCAACTTCGAGGCTTCCCTGTTGAGCTCCACGCGTAAATGAATTATTGAGCCTCGCCTCAGATATGAATTTATTTTTCTTTTTTTATCTAAAATTATAAAAAGTTAATATTTCTTCATAAGACTTGAGATTAATAATACCTATTGACCAAGTCTACTTATCGGGCTCCACACGTTATGAATTATTGAGTTTCTAATTTTTTTTTTAAATTGAAAAAATATGATGAAATCGGAGACCTAATTGTAATAAACTTTCAACTACTAAAAAATACTTACTTCTTAAATGTCGTTTCAAGATTGTATCGGAACTCCAATCAAATTAAGTTTTCTGATGATCAAATTTATTTATTTTTTAAAAAGAGAGATATTTTTTTATCGTATAAGTTAAAAAAAATTTGCTTATTCATTCGTCAATAAAATCTATTACATAAGAAACATTCTGATGGGGTGAGATTATGTTATTATATAATAATACAAATATAATAAATATATTTATGAAAAAATATTATAATTTTTGAAGCAAAAGCGCATTGTTCGGTCATGAATATTCATTTTAATTTTATTTTCAATTTTTTAAATATAATTTATAAGTTTGTAAATATGGGGAAACAAATATAACTCATTTGTACAATTATTTATTTAATTGCTAAGTTAATTAGTCAAACACAAAAATTCATGTGAAACGGTCTCACGGGTCAATTTTGTGAAACAGATATTTTATGCGGGTCACCCACGAAAAAATATTATTTTTTATGTCAAATATATTAATTTTTATTGTAAATATGAACAAGATTGATTCGTCTCACGAATAAAAATTTATGAGACTATCTTATGAAAGACCTACTTTTAGCCCAAACGAATATAGTTATATTTATTATAGCGGAAGGATGAAAATATTATTCAAATTCAATCACAATAGTAATCGGAATCTTAATACAACATCAAAATTAATCTTATTTATCATGATTAAATGATAATTAAAAAATGAAATATTTCATTTAATCAAAATGTAGTCTTCATCAATAAAAACAAATATATTTCTAGCCAACTGCTTTAATAATTATAATTAAAATATGATTTACCTACTGATAGTCATAATATTCAAACCAAATAAAAAATTATAATATAAAATATTATCTTCATCTCAAATATATTGACTGTATATATTTTTTGATATCTCAAATGTATGAGTGATGTTATATATACATCAAGTATTTATAAAATAATTCTTACACTCGTCTATAACATAACTGAACTACCACGTAAAAATCAAACAATTACAACATAATTTTGGCAAAAATTTGTGTGACACGGTCTCACAGGTCGTATTTTGGGAGACGGATATCTTATTTAGGTCGTCTATGAAAAAATATTATTTTTTATGCTAAGAGTATTACTTTTTATTGTGAATATCGGTATGGTTGACATGTCTCACAGATAAAAATTCATGAGACCGTCTTCCAAAAGACCTACTCCATAATTTTCTGAAAATCACTCTGTAGCAAAACAACACACTTTCTTTCGAATGAAATATTTTTTCATAGATGACCTAAATAAGATATCCGTCTCACAAAATTGATACAAATGATACACTTATGTATAATAAAATGTCAACTTATTTATCTTCTATTTGGGGAGCATAACACAAATTGAAAAAAAAAACTTTTATTTAAAATCTGGCGATATATCAAATAAAAAAATTGCGATACGATGATTATAAATATTGATGTAACGATTTATTAATATAATTTTAACATTATTTCAAATATATATTCAAGTTTTTATATTTAACATATCTTCTTCTACTCTTTTTTACTGATATAGCTCTATTTACTGAATTTTAGAAAAATATATATATATAAAAATTTAAATAAATTTTCATAAAAAATTATAAATTTAAGACGAAAAAAGTAACTAGGAGAAGGTAGTGTCGATGCTACATGTGGGGTAGTGCTTCCACATGATCTGAGTCATTGATTTTAAAGAAATTGGTGGACTTCACATATACGTGGTTAAATTGGACATTTGATCTTTTAGTGGAGCAGTGTCCCACAAAGTAGGGTGAAATGTTCCGAGAAAAGATAGAAATCCACGTGTTAGATGGCATTTAATATAGAATTTGGTGTACATTACTTTGAAGACAATTAGTAGAGTTAGAGAGATAGGCACAAAAATTGATGCTGAGCTGGCAATTGTAGTTGAACCTCTCACCGCCACCTTAATCACACCTAACTCGACTTTAAACCCCTAGTTCAACTTTCTGGTTAGGGGGCAACGTACTTGGTCCGCAGCACGACGTACAACCCCTCTGTCCCACCTCATTATTCGTCCGGATCTCCGGGACCTAAGCGCCAGCTGATCGTCACGTGCAGGTATTATCCTCAATCCCCTTCCTTCGGCATCATCGACGCGGCTGAGCCACTCTTCTCTGGCGGCGGATTTACGCGCAGGACACAGCGAGGCACTGTGTGTGTGTGGTTTTGGTTTGCTTTTTATCTTGTGTTGAATCTGTCTTTCACTTTGTTTTTTTTTGTTCGTTGCGTGGAGAGCAATGGCGACGTCGTTTGGAGCAGCGAATGCGACGGCGGCCTCTGTGGCGGAGAATGCGCGTAAATCCTCCCCTTATCTGCCGATATGCCGCCGCCATTTGTGCCACAGTGCGTCCTCGGTCAAGGTTTCCTTCTGCTTCTCTGCCAAACCGAAGCTCCGTCTCTCTTCCAAGGTACAGATGCTTGGTCTTTTCGGTTTGACAATGTTTGAGTAGTTCATGGTGTTTTATCGTTTTTTTCCTGAAATATTAATGTTGTACCGTACGAAATTGCGTGATTTGCTTTGTGAAAGAAACCGAGATTCTCCTCTGATCTGTGAGTGTGACAGAATTACATTTTATTTTATTAATTGTGTGATCTGTTCGGTGTTCGATTTGTCTAGAGTGGAAAATCAATTTATATCTGTTATGGAAATTAAGTTAGGAGAAAGATGAATCTCAACGTGATCGTGGCTCATGAATGCACAATAACCCATAATGGAATGGTTGGGTTTTGTCCAATGATCGAAACTCCTCGAGTCGAATGTTTGTTTTTTTTTTTTAAAAAAAATAGTCTCTGAAAATATACCAAATAAACACTAAAAGCCACATTCATCGGAGACGTGGCCAAGTGGCGGCTCTGTGAACTATTTTAGCCCAAAAATTCTCCATTGTTATCGAAATTGAGTGAAACGGGGTGTTATCAAACTAGTGTCATATTATGTTAATGATAATTGCAGGCTTCCAAACGTGGAGTTGATCTGTGAAAAAGTAACAAAAATGTAAGAAGTTATGTGCGTTTTTATATTTGATATCTTAGGTAATATACGGAAGAACTCTTTCAGCGTTGAACATCACGATTCCAATCAAAATACATAACCACCCTGGTATTACCTTCACAATTCTAGTGGAGAAAATGTATCAAGAAAGGAAATTTTGATAAAAATGGTCCATGTACTGGCATTGAAGGACCCAATATGTTAGTTCTGCTTGAATTTAGAAACTTGAGAAACATTAAGTTTACCTTTGTCGTCGCACTTGCTTTATTTAGACTAACTCAATCCAGTCTTGGCAAAAACTTGTGTGAAACGGTCTCACGGGTCGTATTTGTGAGACGGATCTCTTGTTTGGGTCATCCATGAAAAAGTATTACTTTTTATGCTAAGAGTATTACTTTTTATTGTGAATATGGGTAGGATTGACCCGTCTCACGGATTATGATCCGTGAGACGGTCTCACATGAGACTCACTCTCCAGTCTTTCAGCCAGAGGAAAATAAGTTCATGTTACCTTGTTATTGCTATTTTCACATTCCTGGTTAAGTGTAAAACACTTTTCCTATTTCTCATTCGACTCACAATAATTCTGATTCAGATGTTGATTTACGATCTCTAGGGTTTGCGGTCTGCTTGGAACTGTTCTACTGTAGTGAGAGCACAATCGAATGAGGTAAGGTTTCCCTCACGGATTTCATTTGAGGAACTCTTTTCAAATTTCTTTTGCGTTCAAGGTTGCCGTGGATGAATCCTCAAAAGGCGCATCCTCAAATCCTGTCAAGCCAGAGGTTTCACCTGTCGAAGCCAAGGATGTGAAGCTATCAAAGGAAGCTCCATCTGCCTCATTGGCATCAGAAGAATCAATATCTGAATTTATGAATCAAGTTTCAAATCTTGTCAAGTACGGATTCTCAGTTCCCAATGCCTGTGGGTGCCTCTTTCAACTTTTTATTGCGTGCAACTTTTTCCTCATTTTCCTCATGCAGGTTGGTTGATTCTAAGGATATCATGGAGCTGCGGTTGAAACAACTTGACTGTGAACTTTTAATACGTAAAAAGGAGGCCTTGGCTCCACCTCCTTCTTCTCCTGTCACGTACATTCAATCACTACCTCAGCCTTCTGCACCGCTTCCTGTCCCAGCTTCAGCCTCTCCTTCACCAGCACCAGTACCAGCACCAGCATCAGCAATAGTACCTACTCCACCTAAAGTTCAACCATCCAAGTCATCTCATCCACCTCTTAAATCTCCCATGGCTGGAACCCTCTACCGAAGTTCAGCACCTGGTGAACCACCATTTGTTCAGGTAACTAATGTCAATGATGACATTAGATCTTAAATTCCATGATACACAACTTTTGTGGTTTTTGTCTTTACCGTAAGAAATGCGAGACCGCATTCTTCAAAAGTGTCTTCTAATTTTATCTTAACATAGATTTACTTCAACTAAAAACGGTTATGTGTGTACATGACAAGACAAGTAGATAAAGCACTCAATGCATTTCCTGCTGCTATGATCATATTATCTTCATACATAATACGCCCTTTACAGGTTGGGTCTAAGGTACAGAAGGGACAGGTCCTGTGCATCATTGAGGCCATGAAATTGATGAATGAAATAGAAGTAAGCTTTCATTTTTGCAAATAATATGATACTGCCTCGACTGCTATTATTGTTTCTACTTTTCATTTTGAATTAGCCAAGTAAAATCAAACTATAGTTTCGGCTTCCTGGACTTCTCAATTCATAAAAACTTCAAAGGTATTAGGTTCGAAACATTGGTTACTTTACATACTTGGACATTGGATTATTATATTTTCTTTGTTCCTTTAAGTGAAATTTCCTTGAATACATAGTTATCAATCTTTGCACAGCCTGATCTCTTATATAACATGGTCCATTTCCTCCATTCATGGTCTTTCTAAAGAGTATCTAGTTTCAGTACCTCATAGTATAAACTGTGTAAAGAATTTTTTACATATTGTGTTTAAGTGCTTAGTAACAGTAGATTTTATGAAATGCTACCTTTTCCAATCAATATCTCATGATATTTCTTGTATTTCCCATTGTTAATCCCCCAGCCACCTATGCCAGTTCATTAAATAAATCGAGCATACCGTGTTCATACCTTTACTGTATTCTTTATATGCTACTACCGATTTAGGACTTGCATCATTCTGTGGTAAATTTATCATCCTTCTCATACATGTCTCACAATCGCCTGAAACACGTATATGCAGGCTGATCAATCTGGAACAATAGTCGAGATCCTTGTAGAAGACGGCAAGCCAGTCAGTGTCGACACTGTAAGTGATCGAACAGCATCATTTAATAACAAAACCGATTATTTCATTCTTGCTATGCATGATCTAATTACTTTTATACTTTTTTCTACAGCCCCTCTTTGTGATTGAACCCTAGAGCAGAAGCAGTCGAGGTACCTACATCACAGGTGCAATATGAGTGTGTTCGACGTGGGATCACGGCCAAATTTATTTATTTTAAAAAAAAATTGCACACATTGGCTTTTATTTTGCAAGAATGGAACTTTTTGTTAGAAAGTTGAACTAAATCGAGCCTTGGTTAATTATTTTTGTGATATCAAGTTAAGAAGTTATCATCTATGAGTGTATTTTTTGTTTCCTGCTGATGATTATTATAGTTTGACTATTGTATACTCCGAGTAGTACTAAGATTCTCTTTCTAAAAGCACCTTGTTCAACTCTTTTCATTTGAGAAATCCCCTGATTTTGGTGTGATCTCAAATTACTTTTGTGTATTTTTTTTTGTAAAACTCACTAAAATTTTCACATTCCTAGTTTTCAATATTAGAATTCTATGCATCCTAATTTTCACACTCGTGTCATTGAGACTGTTGGGGGAAAAGAGGGTGAAAGGATATTTCATAGTGCTTAATACCATTGGCATAGTCAAGAATATTTAATAATTTTAAATGAACAATGGTATTTTTGCTAGGGGATCGGAAATGGCCAAATTAATGACATCTCAAACTTTGCAAAATATCTTTTTCAAATTAAATTCCCATATTCAAACAAAAAGTACGTTTTTCATTGTATCATATTATTTTGCAAGTACAAAATAATTTGGTCCATTTTCTACAACCAAAAACGTCTCTCAAACTTTTGATTTTCAACTGCATAATTAAAAATAGCGATTGGATGAAATATTGAAATGAATATGGAATAAATTTCTAATTCAAAAAAAAAAAATGGAATAAATTTAATAAGACTTAACATTTCTTTTTCCAATAGCACCAAAATACAAAAATGTATTCTCAATTTTCTGTGGAACAAAATCACAAACAGAGCACCGGCGGAATGCGGTGCCCTCAGTCAGTCTAGTTGCCGGCCCGCCGCCTCCGCCACAAACGGCAAATATGGAGTTTTCCCGATAATGCTGGACACCAGCCCATATACGAAACAGCACGTGACGAACATGAAGAGCCCGCTGTGGGCCCACGCGGTCACCTTCAGTGCGATGCCGCTCCTCCCGGGAGAAAATATCCTCTGTAGCAGTACCGGCACGGCAAGCATCACATCCAGAACCAGCGCCTGCAGCGCGTTGAACCGGGCGTACCGGCTCAGATTAGGGTTCCTGACGACGCCAAGGTAGAGGCCGAAGAAGGTGACGAAGCTGGCGTAAGGGAAGGAATGGTAGAGGGAGAGGAGAGGGATGAGGGGCTCCATGGGAACGGCGAGGAAGGGGTATTTGCTGAAGAGGAAGCGTCCGTACTGGAGGCCGTTGAAGAAGGGGAGGAAGTATGAGGCGGCGGAGATGAGGCGGTCGGTGGCCGGGGTGGGAGTGTAGGAGCACTTCGTGGTGGTGGAGAATTTCTTGGAATGGTGGCGGAGGTGCGTTGGCGGCGGGAAACTCCGGACGGTGGGCTTGAGGAGGCTGAGTGGGGTGTGAGCGAGGCGGAGGATTGGGAGGGATGCCATGTTTTGGTTTGGTTTGGTTTGGTTTAGGCTGTGAGGATTATGCTCATTGATTTTCAATTTTCACGTTGTTTGATATCTTACTCTTGCCCGAAATAATTATTTAACTTGTTATTTACTTAGTTTTAAAAAATTGAAGTATAAACTAATACAATATTTCTTTTATATTTTAATATTTTTATGTTTGTTATTTAATGTACTTGAGGATTTTTTGTATTTTCTTAGTAAGATTTATTTTGTTTTTGTTTTATATTTTTTACTTTTTTTGTGGTTTTAAGATGGTCTAAATCAGCTAATGAAAATTTGTTAATTGTTACAATTAATTGAATTTCGAACTCAAAATCTCATCAAAACATAAAATTTTATTGTCAAATGTTTAATAAATCATATGTGAATCAAAATGCTTTAGACATAAAAATAGTTTAAATTTATTGTATATATCATAGATATGTTGCTTAGTAATTGATGAAAGAACATCAAGATATGGAGATAGGGGTAACTTTTTTTCCTCGTGAATTTATCTATATTTACAAATATATAATAAAGTCGACAATTTGCACTAAATAGAGTTTTGTAAATGATATCTATCTATATCTATATAAATATATGAATGTGAATTGTGAATTTACAAAAATGTCCTTACCTTCATTTACACACTCCATATTTAATTTTTTTGTTGTTTTACATGTTTTTCATCTATTAATTAATAAAATTTAAAATAAATTAAAATAAAATGAATTTACATAAATGTCCTTACCTTCATTTACACATTCCATATTAATTTTTTTGTTGTTTTAATTAATAAAATTTAAAATAAATTAATATAAAATGAATTTACATAAATGTCCGTACCTTCATTTACACACTCCATATTTAATTTTTTTGTTGTTTTTCATGTTCTTCATCTATTAATTAATGAAATTTAAAATAAATTAAAATAAAATTAAATATGGAGTGTGTAAATGTGAATTGTGAATTTACATAAAATGAAGAAAAATGAAATTAAAATAATTGAAGAGAAATGAATTTTAGTCTTTTCTAATCTATTAATTAATTGAATCTAAACTAAATTGAAGAAAAATAAAAAAAATAAAATTTAGCATCAGCCTTCATTTTTCAGTAATACATGTTTTTTTTTTTGTTTTTTTTTCATATATTAATTAATTAATAAAATTTAAAATAAATTGAAGAAAAATGAAATTTAGCCTTCATTTTATTGATGAAATTTGTACTCCATTATTATTATTATTTTTGGTTTTATATGTTTTTCATTTATTAATTAATATAATTTAAAATAAATTGAAGATAAATGAATTTAGTCTTCATTTTTTGGGATGAAATTTGTACTCCATTTATATGAGACATTTATATAGTCCTGAGAGGGGCTGACCCAGTTATTTCAGGAGTGAAAAAATACTTTTTTTTTTCACGATTCAAGTCAGATATGAGGCATGTTGCACAAAATTCACTCATGAAACAACCTCATAGGAGTTTCTGTATCAATTTTATTTTTAACTTAAATAAATTAACATCTATGAATAACGTAAATAATAATAATTAATATACTTCTCTTTGCTTGTTTGTTTTTTTTCTATCTATTATTTAATATATTCTAAAATAAATTAAAGAAAAATAAATTTTAGCCACCAGTTTTTAGAATGAAATTTAAATTAAGCCTTCATTTTTTGGAATGAAATTTACACATCATTTTTTTTAAAAAATAATATCTTTAATAAAATTTAAAATAATAATAATAAATACATATTCTATTGTTTGTTTTTTTTTTTCCCAACTATCAATTAATTCTAAATAAAATTGAACAAAATTAAATTTAGCCACCATTTTTTGAAATGAAATTTATACTTTATTTGTTTTAAAAAATATATCTTTAATATAATTTAAAATGAATAGAAGAATAATAAAATTTACAATATATTTTCACAGAATGAATTATATACTTATTTTAAAAATAATTATTTTGTTTAACTTCTCTTTTTTTTATTTATGAATTTTTATAGTTCTCCAATTTTTGAATTGGTTTTATGTGAGCCGGTCTCAAGGATATATCATTCAGATGGGTCACCGGTCAATTTTTTGAGTGAAAAAACAATGATTTTTCATGATTAGAGTAGGATATGAGACATGTTCCTGTGAAACAGCCTCGTAGGAGTTTTTATGCAATTTTTATTTTAAACTTGAGTAAATTAATATCCATTAATAACTTAAATAAACACGACTAATAAAATTGAAAATTATAATAAAATTGTGTCAATTTACATTTATGTCGTTATTTTCGTTAAATAATATTAATAAATAAATGTCTTTTTTTTGTTCGTTTTCAGGTATTAATGAATTTTATAATAATTGAAGAAAAATGAGATTTTATTTTTGGAATGAAATTTACAGTTTTTTTAAAAAAATTATATCTTTAATAAAATTTAAAATAAGCGACACAATGTCAGCAGCGTAACTCACGAAAACTTCACAGGAGTTCACTCATCCCAATGCTACTCTCACTCTTGCACGCTTAACCTAACAAAACTGAATGATAGTGAAAGATTTATCTTTTAGTTCGAATATTTATGTTAAAAGTTATATTTGTTACCCACGACGTAATATTTATTTATTATAATTGTGATTTATCGTGCAAAGCCCTATACTAAGGAAATGGTGAACATAATGAGGATTGCATTGACGTGTCTGTCAATTTGCCAAATTGTAAAACCCTATGCATGACAAACACAAATAATAGTTTGGTACAATAAGAAAACACTTCAAAAGAATCAAAATGAGTTTAAATTAGTTTTATGTGTAATAATTACTCTTATATACATCAAATGAATAGAAAAAGAGAAATAAAAATGAATTCAAATCGTTTTTATGTAAAACAAATTACCAATACACAACCCAAGTTTTAGATCACAATAAAAAAAAAATGTGATCATTACTTTACTTCTTTATGTTAAATGTATAGAATAACAATCGCAATTGAAGATGAGAATGAGATCGCAATAATAACATTATTTGGAAAAGTTTCAGCGTCTTTTGATGGATGTTCTATTGAAGATTTCATTCAAATTCATGACCATATATAAGATAAAACAAACAAATAACTTTATATCTACATAAATATTGCATCTAACAATAAAAATTTTCAATGCAGAATTTACCAAATAACCCATATAAAGATTCGCTAAATCAACCAAACTCCACACATTCTTGTTCAAGTTGGATAATTCAGTGGAAACGTGATGAAATGTTAAAAATTGTGGCAGAAGCTATTGAGATACATGACAATTATCCAACAACAAATGTCAATATCAAGAAACGGAGATCTCAGAAGATTATCAAGACAACTAAACAAGGCAGTGTAGCACCAAAGGTAGAAAAATCAAATAAAATAAACATCAACAAAAACATGAAGATCCATGAAGACGAAGATGAAATAGAGATTCGAGATGAAGAACCAATTGCCGAGTACAAAAAAAAAAGAGATAAGAAGATAAAAGCGACAGACACACAAAAATTTCAAGAAGTCTTCAAATCAAAGACAAGAAAATGTGATGATTTCGATTGTAACCAAATAATTAATTATTTATCTATTAAAAGTTATTCTTATTTCAAAAATAATTTAAACATATTTATATAAAATTATCATATACAAATTATTATATTTCTCAACGTGCAACGCACGTGCATTTATCTAGTATAATATAAAAATCAGAAAAAAGAAAACATTTTTTACAAAAAATACATAGTCATATCATGAAATGATGCAAACCATGAAGGACATATTAACAAATACTCTGAAAATTAGAGAAATCTAACAAAATATTTATTATATATAATAAGATATATTATAAAATATAAACAATGCATGAAACAAGGAGAAACCATATGCAAGCTACTAGTATTCTTTGGCTTTTCGCCTTAGTTCATTCAGCTCCTTTTCAACTTCAGGATCTTGAAACTTTAATGCAGAGCTTGTGCTCACCGCCGTTCTCCCTTCCGGAAGCTCTCCCTTCTGCCCAAACACAAATGACAAAAAAAGTTCAATCATTCAAATATTTCTGATCAAAATACAAAAGCGACGATGGTGTCTCGGAGGTGAAAAGAGAATGGGATGCATCACGAAATCAAATCAATGTGGTTCGGTCACGGACGCTTACAAACATGACAGTGCCTAGAAGACAGACTATTAATATCTTTTAATTTATCATCGCCAATTTATGTAGCTGAAAATATGTGGGATCGTTATGGTAAATCTTTCAGAATACATATGTGTCGTCATCATATCTTGAAGTTTATTAGATTTCTGACAAATAATTTATCACCAGAAGAAAAAGAAACCGGGGTGAGAATTTGAGATACCTTTGTGCTTCCAGATAATTGTTTCTTCAAGGCAGCAAGATCATCATCAACCGAAGAAGTCTCTAACATGGCAAACTGCAAAATGATGATTTTAATCGATGAAATCCAAATTCTGCTGATAAAAAGTTAAACACAGTTCAGAACCACATAGATATCACATTTCTGGTTTGTATATAGCCTATAATCAGCGTCACGCGACTGGCCAAACCAAGCACGACGAGTACAGGACTACAGGGGAACGCATTATCGTTTCACATGGAATGTTAGAGTACGACAAATTCACTATGATGCTAAGAGAATGAAGAAATGTTAACTTTGAGAGTTGAGCTATAGATAAATACAGAAGACAGCAGCTACCTTTCCTTCAAGTTCGTCACTGGTAAGCTGGTTAAGCGCTTCCGACTTAGATTCCAATGTCAAAACTGTTGAGAGGAAAAAAATTATTCTTCTCAGGTACTAAATCTTTCAATTTTTATTTATCGGTGTCAGCATACCATGGAAAAGCTACGATGAAGGAATTATATGCAAATTATAATTCCAGTAAATAAGATTCAACTAGAATTGATCCAACAAAATATCCTGCGTTTCAGAGAAAAATAGTCAGCTGGGGAAATCGATAAGAACACCTGTCTGAAACCAGCTGAAGGACAACTTAGGTTGCATTTGGATGGAATTATTTGCAATGATAAAAAGATTTTTAGGATGGATCTCAACAAACTCCATTTAACGAGCAATTTAAAAATGTAAAGAGAGGGATTTCAATAGTGCTAAAATGAGTGAGATGGATTTAAATCTAGGATTTGAAATCCTCCAATCTAGATGCGACCATATGGTAAATTATTGCCCTACAAACAAACATCTTCGTAAATCCCATTGAAGGACGAGTTTGTGGTAAATTATTGCACTTCTGAACCAACCAGAATTCTTTGTTTTCAATGAGTGAGTCAATTTTAAGAACCTAGCTTTTAATCCAAGAACGAACATTTGGAAAGAATAATAGAAGCCTAAATCTCTTGGAACAAAAGTGTGAAGGTCACTTTACCTTTTTCCTCCATCCTTTCGAAAGCTGACAAAGCACTGCTTGTATTTACATTCCCCAACATCTCACTCACTTTTGTTGCAGTCCTACAGAGAAGGTAGCCAGCTACAGTCAATCAGTGTAAATCGAAAAAAAAAATGAACAGGCAACAGCAACAAAGGGTAAGAACAAACTTGGCAGATTGAGCTCTTGCTTTAAGCGTATCTTTTTTAGACTTCGCTTCTTGTATTTTGCTTTCCAGTAGCTGGCAAACAAGAATTATATGTATCAAGATGTAAGCACGGGCACATTCATGGATGGAAAATAACATCTAATGTTCGGTTATCATGAATACAAGAAAACGGCTATACAAATTGTCACCAACTTAAAAAAGGAACAACCATTTGTAAGATAAATATCCATTCAATCGACATCGTTGTAACACAATAATAAATATTGTCACCTACCCTTGTGTTGGAGACAAGGTTATCAACTACATTTTTCTGCTGATCTAGCTGAGCCTTCAATGCAGTTGCATTATCCTGCAAGATTGGTCACAACAAAGTGAGTCAAAAAAGAACTTACATATTATCGTTGCATAATATTAAGCTCTGATCCACTACAAAGACAATGTACATACTCGAACTAGAAAATAATGAAGAAATGTAACTTTCTGTGTTATGTTGTCAAACCTAACCCAGAGATCAGAGGGACTAAATGCTTAACGATATTGATCCTTCAAATGTATGATAATGGCATCTGCAGACGGACTAAGACCACAACTAGAATTTTATTTAAAATAACACATCAGACAGAAATTCAAGCTGACATGATCTGAAGATACAATCTCACTTCTCACTAAAAACATAGAGTAAGATGAGTTAGATTTAAAAAGAAGAAAAAGAAAATAATAAGCATGATATATACTATACGATTACCATAAACATATATAACAGATCCCCCACACATTATGTCCAACACTCAACTCCAGACGGACATTTAAAAGATTATATTTATATAAGCTAAAATATCAGAACCCTCACCTCTACACCAACCCAACACATGCAATAAACCAAAATAGAAAAAAAGGAGAACAAAAAAGGTCCTGTCTATTATCACACGGTCCGATTAGATGTCCCATCCAATTACACTATTAAAATTAAGACCAAGGGCGGCTAGGTTTTTAATCATAAATTTTCATATTTCAATTTGAAAGTATATTCTCCCCAACAAAAGTTCACCTCAGTCATGGTCATGTTTAATCCACGGCACCAATGTTATCTTTAAGGCAATATATAGATTTGCTTAACGTTACTTTTTTACCATTCTTTTGAGGTTATTTATGTGTTAACACAATTTTTCTTATCAGGGATGCAATTGAAACATATTCATCAGCTGTGTAAACTAAAAAGTGCAAAAAAGCAACTAAGAACACAAAGCACTTGGTCGCGACTAATATGGTCTAAGTTCTATTGATTCTCTATTTTCACTAGAGCTAGATTAAATCTTATATCCATGGTAAAAAACTTAGCAAGAGAAGAAAGCAAACCATCTAGAATTAGTTAATGGGATCTTGAAATATAGCATGTACCTTGAATTCATTGAATAATAGTTGGTTTGCTTGAATCGTGAACTAAAAAAATAACCAGCTTTCGCAAATGAACTTAGATTGATCCTAGCAGTTTAGATGGTAGACGGTTCAATAAACTTAGAATACAATAACATAAATTGTTAAACATCTCAAAATAAGTTGCTTCCAGATTTTTAACAAACCAAGAAATTCTAAAACGTCAATTTTAGGGAGAGATGGGTTGCCCTTACAGCATAAGATTTTCTCCGCTTAAGAGCTTCACGAGCAAGATCCTCATCACCCTTCCCAAGAGCAAGTTGCGCTCTGCGATACCTGTGTTCAGACCAACAATGAAGCAACTGCTTCAAGGAGATGCAAGAAGTAAAAATGAAAACTCCTTGACGTTTACCAATCTTCAGAAGCTTGTTGGGCAGCTTTATATTTGTTCTCCAACTGCTTTTGAGAAGCCAAAACCTACATTAAATACATGCTCTGATAAGTTTGCGCTACTTGTTTCTCTTTCTTGTAAACTTTTAGATTCATTATGTAATCATAAAGAAATGCATGTCTAGAAATAATCAAAACAAAGAGGATAACCTATCCGGTCAGGACAAGGGGGCATCCTGGGGAGAGACTAAAATTACGTCCAAGAATATTTGGTTGATAACCTTAGTTCCATAATAACAAAACAAATGAAAGCTGGATCCTCGAGCAAAAGAATGTGTATTTATTTGATATTCTCCAACTCAAAAAAGTTACAAATGCTTTGACCCAAACACAAAAAAATGTCAGTAGACATGGAAGTATTTTTTTTATTTTTTTTATTTTATTTTTGCAATTGATGACCTAAGGATATATAGTGATACTTTCTCAAAATCCTAGGTTTATTGTTAGATAAACAGCATTCCTAATTTCAAAATTAGAGAATTTTTGATAATCTAATGCATTGCTTTTGTTTAAACATAGAGGAACAGTATTAGAGATAGAGAAAGTGGAAATATTCTACACTGTCACGCGGTCATGACTTTGAATCCAGATTAAATCAACAACTGAATTCTATAATTCTTCCTCTCCTTCAAATGTTCAGACTAAATCAGTAAATCTCCTGATCTTGGGATTCAAATTGTTCATAAAAAAGGTATGAGACCCTATGCCAAACATCATGTTGAGAGCAATAATTGTCCTTGTTGGGTAGAACAATCGAAACATGGTGCTTGAGTTGTTATACGGTTTAAAATATTTGAGTTGCACCATTACCACTAACTATAACTTTGGGTAAAACGACAAGCGTTCAATCCTACAATTGGTATCAGACCCAAAGTCCGGGTTTGATTTTCATTGATTGCAAGGATTGCAATTATTGGAAAAAAAAGATTGTTAGGTGCATTATTGTCCTTGATGGGTTGAGAAACTGAAACATGGTGCTTGAGTTGTTATATGGTTTAAAAGATTTGAGTTGCATCATTACCAATAGTTATAACTTTCGTTAAAGCGACAAGCGTTCGGTCCTACAAATCCCATGTCTAAATCTATCCCCTATGAAAAGGTATCTTTCCTCACAACCGTTTGATGAAGAATTTCCTCATAATGTATAGGAAGCTCTTAAAATTCCAAAATGAAAGGAAGCAGCTCTCAAAAGATGAGAGCTCTTGGGAATAACAACACTTGGAGTGCATTGATGCTGCTAACCAAAAACAATGTAGGTTGTAAATGGATTCACCATAAAATATAAAGATTGGTGGATCATTGTAAAGATACAAGGAGAGACTTGTGGTCAAAGATTTAATTCAAAACTATGGTGTTCATTACTTCAATTCGAAAACTAAATACAATGATACTAGAAGATACCAATGATTAGCATGTTGTATGTAAACTAATCTACTTATCTCATACACGTCCTGATTGTTGTTTGTTGATCGTGGTAACTCAATTTATACGTGTTTCTAATAAGCATATTTCCCTCAGTGTGTGAGAACACCTTTTGCGTAGTTTTCAGAGATCAGTCCTCACACACACACACACCATCACTACTCAAATACAGTCTTGCACAAAGACAATAAACTTGTGTATGTAGTCTTTGACACACAGACGTCAAACAACTGTTCACTGGAAGGTGATGCCTTCAGTCTAGACTAGGAGTTCAGTTAGGCAGTGGGTAAGTCTTAAGCTGGTTAGGTTATTACACTTGTTGTAATCAATCAAAATCTTTTAAAGGATCCTACCCGAGGTGGTAGAAGGGGTGACGTAAGAACAGTTGAAATCTCTGAACATCCATAAACATATCTTTTGTTATTTCTGTTTAACTGCTTGTTTTTGTTCTTAACTGATTTGATAAGTTTAGCTTATATCAGTTCAGTTCTGTCCATAACTGAATTGATATAAGCCAGAACTGATCCCATGTAATTTTCAATTATCCAGTAGAACAAGAAATAAAATCGATAAGTTTTCTTAACGAATGATTATTTCGAGTGTTCCCGCTTGGTTTGTAACCAAACTCGATCTAATTCATCGGTGCTTATATTCTTAGAACTCGAGCTATTGCAGCTTTTGAAAAATATTGTGTTTGAAGCACCTCAAAGTACCCAGCACACGATCCTTCAACAACAAACAGCAATAAATGTCACTCATAATCTAGTCCAACATGATTAAACAAAACACATAGAGAGTAACATTCACTTTATAAAGGAGAAAATTGAAACTAGAACAGCATGCTTGCCATTCGTACTAACAGCACAACAAACAGCCGATATTTTGAGCAAAAAGCCTTGTAATACCTGAATTCAAACATTTAATTAGCAAGTTGGGCATTAGCAATATCCAAGAACCAACTTAAGGGGGTGTGTCAGAAAGTTATGGATTATAAAAACATTTCTTAGTAATAAATTCCTAACTTTCAGTAATAAGAATAAATTCCAAAATACTTTATTTTGTTTTTTCATTACCAGTTTTGTTCTTATTTTATAGGGACAGAATAGTTATTCCTCACCTATAAATATGTTATGTCTTGTAGATGAATGTATCAACAAAAAATGATAAGTTAACTTCTTTACCCAAAATAGTTCAATATTGACGCTTAATGATTGACTAGCAGTAATATGTCTAAATTTCAGCTTTGTATAAAAATTTAATATTTAGCAAAATCTCCAACACATTGTAGAAAAAGAAAGAGAACTAAAGGGTGATGTTCAGACGCTATCAAAACGAATTACTTCTCCTTTGGGGAAAACATTGAAAAATCAAAATGTAATTTTGAACTGCGACATACTTGTGCTGTAGCTTGACGCATCTTGATCAAATCATCATTCATTTCAAGTACAGTTTGATCCAATATTTTCTCCGGGTCCTCGAAGGTGCTTATGACAGCATTTGCGTATGACTATGATAAAAATAGACAAAATACAGTCAATAACATAATAGAAACATAAACGCAAAGGTGAAGTACTGATTAGATTCACAGGAATGCCAAACAACCTTGACAACTCTAGTAAACCGATCAAAAAGGTTCATTTGAGTACCAAGAGCACCCACTCTACCACTCCTACATCTAGATCTACTAGAACAACGTAGACGTATTCCAGAATATTTTGGAGTACCCACTGCAGAAAAGAAAAGAAAAAATGAATTAGCTCCATGATAGTTTAAAATTATATGTGTAACACCTTAAAACACAATTAGAGATCAAATACAAACATAATCATTGAAGCAATCGAGAATACTTAATCATAATAACGTAAATTATACCTGCATAACAAAAGGAAGGTGTGCATAAGAACAACTCATAAACCCCAACACACACACACACACACACAAACAACTCATCATGCCCACGAAGTGGGAAAATAAAATGTGTCATATAGGTCTTGAAAACCAAGGAAGTAGAAGATGATCCAAAATCAGAGGGCCAGCAGAGGTCGTACATTCATGCAAAATTTTGGGATAAATATAAAGATTAAATACAGCAGATCATACACAGAAAATCTTCATGACCTCGATCTATGATAATGAAAAACACCAGTGGAGTCAAGCACAGTCCATTTGTTACATAAAAGAAATCATCCTAAATTATATATCAAAGTTGTCAATGAACTTTCAACAGAGTAGATCAGCCGATAACATTTTACTAGCTAAGCCAGGGCATCTGATTATCACCAATATTATTCAAAATTTTCAAATAATGTGAAGATGGTAACAGCTTTCATCGATAATGAAATCTTATAACAGTATATGATGAGCCTGTAGTTTGATATATTAGGGATGCGTTTGGACGGGATGATTGAAATTTACATAATAATTTGATAGATAGATGAGAATTTGAGATATATAAAGGCTTAAAAAAAGGCAGCGGAAGAATTTAATATTCGATGAATTATTTTCTATTATTTTAAAAAAAATCATTGAATTATAATTTTTCTTTTGGAAAAATCATTGAATTATGATTAGCATCAAACATAATGAATTTTGATCACGAATCTTAATTCTTCGATTTCAAATCTATCAATGCAAACAGACTCTAAAGGAACAAGCAAACACGAATTCTATTGTTATAAACCACAACACTCGTTCCATTTTGACTCCCAAGAGTTTCTGTAATACAGGATGAGAAAATTTATGATCTAGTTGGGAGAATGTGTGTGCGCCAGTAACTCAAACTGCAAATCATAGATTTGAAACTTCATTATAGCAGGGTGTGATTTGGCCCAATCCAACTAGGCAACTAGGGGATATTGCACATGCATAGATTTGAAACTTCATTACAGTAGGGGGTGATTTGGCCAATCCAACTAGGCAACTAGGGGATGAATATTGAATGAGTGCTGCTATGGATATTTCAAATTTCGCATAACATAGACCTTAGAAACTCAAACCAGAGTTAGACTATAGCCTGCACATTTCTTTTGAACTTAATCCACATCCACTGTGGATACAGTCGAAAATCATAAACTAAAGACAACAAGATTCAGGAAACACAACCCAATTTATTTCTTGCAGAGCAGCACAAGAAGGTGAACGCGTGCAATATTCCTCAGAGGATAAGCAAATTTAGAACTCTCTCACCATTATTCAATCAGATGTACATTTACAACTAATATACCACATGGGAGACCCACAAACATTCAAGTCATAGACTCATAGCAGTCTATACAAACATCCAATCTTAACAAAAAAAATCAATCCAAAACCCACAAACAACGATCATTTACAAAACAAACCTCCCAGTAAACGAAAAATAAAATTCTTGTCCAAAACAAAAGGCTAAAGCATATGATAGTTACAAAAGCAGTACTTCTTTATCAACTCTCCCCATATTCCATAATCCCATTAACAATATCGAAAGTACTCCACTAGTCAAAATCGCCAAAACTTCAAATCAAACTACTCAAATTTCACAGTTAACTGCGAAAGAAAATAGCCATACAACCGAAATGCAGAAGAGTTACCTCCATGGCCAAAGAAAGCATGCCTGAAACTGAAAGATTGTAGCTTTACAGTAATCACACCTCTGTTGGAGGAGGGAGTATCAGGAGAAGTAGCCATGTTTATCCCTGTGATTGGCGCTCTTACTGCCATTGCTCCGTGATTATTAGTTTGTTTCTTTGTTTGTGGTTCAATGGGAAGGAAGGAAAGTAGAGATGGATGAGATTTTTGATTTTAATTTGTATTTCTTCCATACTTTCTTTTTCTTTTTAAGAATATTTTTTTCTTTCCTCATTTGTTTTTGTGGTTTATTAAAATATTGGGCCTATCACAAACTTGATCCGATGATTATTGGGCTGATCCATATTTAATTAATGGTATGTGGATCATTCCAAAAAATATTCCAATATGTGGAAATTAGTTTTTTCGTGAATTATATTTCTATGTATGATATGAAGTAATTTCCTCGTAAAAATTTAGAAATTATGTTAAAATTATACGAAATAATTTTTAAATAAAAAATATTAATATTATATTTAAATTTAAAACCCAAAAGTTGATTTTGTGTACGATTTTTTTAATAAATAACAAGAATAAACATATGGGTAGGACAACCTTTTGTTATTTTCAAATTTTGCGGTTATTTGCACTTTTTTCTTTGATTCGATTAGGTCCAATATGGCCATATACCAAGGCAGTTTTACTCTGCAACCCTAATATATTAGATAGAGAACATTTCGATATTAAAAACAAATGTTTAAACAAACATTGTTTTTTTGGGTAAATTGAGAAATAGGAGCAATCCAACCGTATCACGTCTTATCTCATGAAATAAACTGTGGTTTCACGTGTCATTATATTTCAGCCCCATCCCAACCTCTATTAATGCCAGATTGCATGTAACAGGATTAAAATAATTGACACGATTCTTTCTTCCTACCTCAGAATCCCAACCAACTAATGACACAACACAATCCAAGGGCCGGAATTTTTTCTGGCCCAATTTTTATTTTTTTTTCCCATGAAGTGGAATCCCAACCATTCATATGCGGTGTGTGCACTGCTCCCACACCCAAGATCGAACGAACCGAGCTACGAAGCCCTGATAATTAAGGGCACGAACTTTGACATCCCAAAAACGAAAGTGTAAGAAACATGAACTGTCCATGCTTATAGAAAAATGATGATGCTAGCTTGCAGTTCAACAATATAATCCACCTTTTCACATTGCATAAAACTTGGACACAGGGACACACACCTATACACAAGAAAGTAAGAAAAAAGAAAGGGCAACGCAAACATTTATCTTTGCTACTATACAACTCAAGACATCAAAACCACACAAACCATGTCATCAGCATCTACTCCATGTCCTTCAAATCTCAATGATGCAAATGTGAATCACCACAACTCTTCTAGCATAGCATAAAGCTCAAGTTAAAGTTCAACTTGGATCGAAAGTGTTTGCCTTATGAATCAGCTATCCGCTCCTCACCTGCAAAAGGTTTTCTCCACAAATTTCCAGATTCATGCTGCAATAAGAAAGTGAATACTTTATAAATACAATAATATAGCTTACACATCTCACCCAATGGTAATCAAAACGAAGATATTTATATGGAAATTCACTAGCTGGCTGACAACTTTACCAAATAAATCTCAAGCCTCTTAAAGAAAATCATTTTCATGGGTTTGGGGGCTTGTAGATTTACTCGACTTCTTTAAAGGATTTGTGTATTACAGAGATTGTGTACCTATTTCAAGAAACATGCATCTTATCGAAAAATTCAAACGTACTGCGTCAACCAGCACAACAGCAAACCCTTTCTTGATATATGTCACAAATGGTCAGCAAAATTTCGTTATTCTAGATACAACGAAATGGGATTCTTTGGAGATAAGATTATTAAGCTTAAAAATTGATGATGTGCCTGAAATATTATTCCTAGATCAACGAAATCCTCAGCAAAAATGAAAACTCGAGAGCAACTTTCAGGGGTCGAGCAATTCATTAACTACCACAAAACATTGTATTTTCTTTTTTGAATGGCCACATTAATTGCATATGCTAATTGATAAATTAATCGCTCACAACTAAGCAGTTAAATTGAATGGCACGATTTGCATAAACCCTGAAAATCCTAATCCAGAAAGTTAAAAATATGAAAGGATAATTTGCTAACGGTGGGAATATCTGATCTACAGAGATACAAACCTCAGCAATCCTCCCATGATCATTAAAGAAAAAGACCTCATTTCCTCGTCCTTCCCCCTCCTCAACAGCATCACAATCCTTAGGCTCCTCAAAAAACGACAGCGAAAACTGCTTAAATACCACCCCAACGTCAAAGTAAATCAACCCAGAGCTCGGAACATCCACCTGGATGCCCTTCACAGGCAACCACAAAAACAGCTCCTGAGCTGCAACCCCAGACAAATTAGCAATCTTCCCGTAATTGACGAAGCCGCTAATGTTGAACGTGTACCTGACACGCGTCTCGAATTTGGCGTCACAGGGGGACGGAGGCAGCAAATGTAGCTCGAACCGGCCGGAAGCGGGGTCCAGAGAGAAATCGGAGATGCCCTTCGGGAAGATGCCCATCGGCAGGCCGTTCGACTTAAGAACGTCGTAAAAAGACCTCGCCGTCGAGGAGTGGGGATCGCTGGGAGAGAGCTTTTCGCCAGCCATGACTACGGTTAACGCTAAGATCATCGACGATGCGATGAAAAACGGGTGATTGAGCGTAGACATTTTTGAATTGTTCGTGGAAAAGGGGGGAATTTAGGGACTTTGGGAAAAGGATTCGATTTGAGGTTAGGGTTTAAACTCCACAAATGCCGAGATAAATTAGGGATTCCCACTTTCATGAAACATGTTTCGGGAATTTTAAAACGGTTGGAGGAAAATATTGGTTATAATATTTTGTCGAAAATCAATAATTTTTTTTATTTAAAAAATTATAATTTTTTTCTATATGATATATTATTTAAAATGTAAGGTTAAAATAATTTTTGAAATGTTAGCATATTTTATTTCTACGTAAAAAAACAGAGAGAAAATCATAGTAAATTATTGAAGATGACAAATCATTACGGAAAATAAAAAATATAGATATTTTTTAGCATTAATATTTTAGTTAACATTTTATTACATTGAGGAATCGAATTCATTTTCGATAATCCAAAACTAGCCATTAAAAAAACAATTGATATATTCATCAACCATTTTCTGAAAAAATTAAACTTTTTTTTTGGCTTCATCTCCATGTACTATCTAGTAAATAATAATGTATATTTTCAACTCCTAAGGATATCCAAATTGGTAGAGTAAGTGTTTTGTCAATGGTCAAGAATCGGGTTCTTCTTACTAACACTTTTTTGGATGAGCTTATCACACAAAGGTTGTTCAACGTGGTTTACTTGATTAGCGTAATTTGCAGGTTATTTTATTAGCCCAAGGTTTATTCAATGTATGTCAAAGAGTAGCAGTTGCGTGTTTCCATGGAATAAAAAAAATTGTTTACTATCAAATTATTAAAATTTTGTATCTCTTATACTATATTTTCTATCATCTTACATGCTCATCCATTTAATAATAGTATGTCGTAATTCTTTCATATTTCATTTCATCAGTATCTTAATTTTTCGAATTATTTTCAAATTCCCAATATATTTCTTATTTAATAGACAATATGATACAAAGATTGATATTTAAAAATACTAATGTATCTATAATTACGTAATCAGGTTAAATAAAAATTCGATTCGCTTTCTGATATAATTGTTTATACTTAGTATGCGACTCGTTACTTGGGATTAGGAATTAAAAAAAAAAAAAAAAGTCCCATAAATTAGATATTAAGTTAATAAGAGTATATTAATAAAAAAAAATAAGTAAAAATGTAGCTAAAATTCATATAAATAAATTTTAAATAAAATAAAATAAAATAAAATAAAATTTTGTTTTAAAAATTTATTTTCTTAATCTATGTTAGATAACAATCCTATATATTTGGAACATAAAAAAATACTCTTTCTCACTCATTTAGACTTGTATATATTTCACACATATTAAAAGAGTGTTTGGAAAAATAAATTTTGTAAAGCACTTTTTCATTTTCCTAAATAAAGATTTTAATATAATAAAATATATATACATATGATTAATGATATTAATTTAATAAAAATAAATTGATAAAAGAATAAAATAGATAACATTAAATATAGAAACTAGCCGAATTTAAAATAAAATATAACCTAAATAAGTAGGACGAAATGAGTATAACTAGACGGATGAGTCCTCTTATTATCCTGTCTTGTTCCCCTAGATGGTAAAACTCAACCCCTATCCCACCCACCCGCCCCGCGTCAACATGTCCATTGTGTGCCAGTTCAATATACCGATGAAGCCATTTTCCAAACATGAAAATTCCCAGTTAAGAATAAATTGCAATCATCTAGTAATCATAATGCAACTCAATCCGACAATACGCACGAAACCAATCTCAGTTAGTTGTACAGCTCAAACAGGTAAAACAAAGCACTATCTTCGCATAATAACCATCTTGTCCAATAATCTAAGACTTAAATTTCACATCCCTTCCGTACAAGAAATCGGGCTTCGCTTGTCCGCCTAGTATCTAGTATCGATCGTGACGCCTGCAAAGCAACCAAAAATGGCACATTCAGACAAAAAATTCATTGATTACAAAAGGAAGAAGAGCATATATATATATATATATTGCTAGGTTGACGAAATATACAATCAAGGGATGTGAAACAAAGTGAAGGTACAGCAAGAATTTACCTTTCTTGGACGAGATAATGCAAGTCACACAAGGGAAATAAATTACAACAGAGGAACCAAAAATTTTAGGGAATCATGCAGACACCCAGGTTTTTGTACAAGCTACTCTATCTTTGCTTTAAACGTAAAAAAAAGATCTATGATGGCCAGCCCAAATCAGTGCATCTCGAGACCTGAAGTTTAATTCTGTCTGCCATTTCCTCGAGAATGCAAAGTATTTGTAGGTTGATATTTTTCACAAGAATGGCTCTTTTAGAAGCTAACTTGTTATACTAAAATAAGCCGAGATGAAACTGACTCAGAAAATAAAAAATTAATTAGGGACCAAGCACCATATATATTTAATTTGGCAACAAAATTACTGTCCAAAAAGCAACGATCCACAAGAAAAATTGACTTCGATGCCTCCGAGATATAATAGCATGGGTAAAAATACGCTTCATTGAAGTAAACCTCAGATTCATATATAAACAAGATAAGTTACATCCAGACAGTTCATAAGCAGAGTAGGAATCAACAATGTAATGACAGGCTAATCCCCAGACAAGGCATATTTAGGAGTGAAGCAAACAGAAGCAACAAGCAAAGACAAGGCACGTGTAGAGAACCTGTTGCGATCATAATCCCTTGATCGTTCTCTTGATCGAGAACGAGACCTTCGGCGACTCCTGGAATCATAGCTGCGAGAAACATTTCTATCTCTTTCACGCTCTCGCTCACGGTCTTGGTGCCTATCACGATCTCTGCGGTCGTAATCCCTTCCATGGTCACGACTATCAACTCTATCGCGATCCCTGCTAGATTCCCTTTCACGCTCCCTGCTTCTCTGATCTCTGGATCTGAATCAATACCAGAAAAATATTACTCAACCAGTGAGGAAGAAACAGATGTGATTTTGTATTGAAACGCCAGAGATCATATTGAAATCAACCTTCTCTCTTCTTCATAGGCTTTTTGTTTCTTGTCTCTCTCTTCCTGGTAATTGATCACAAAGAAACACATTTCATAGAATTTAAATTCCACACACGTGATACTAGACATGGCATCTAAACAAATCAATGCACATAAAACAAGTCATTCCTTCATCAATTTTAAAAATTCAAACAAATAATTGTACTGAACTCGTTCAACCTCTGCTTCTCATAATCAAGACGAGCCAAATTATCAGATAAAACAAATATTTCTACACCCAACTGCAAAAGAATATGTTCCTATTACTCCATAAAAACACAAATTAACTCATCACACGTATTTTTCTTTTGCAAAACAGTTTGGAATTGTAGACCAAAATAGCAAAAATTCATGGTCATGACTCACGACAGATAATAAGGAATAATACCAACTCCCAAGCAAAAGATAAAGTTCGCTGGTGATTGATGCATACACACCAAAAGGGACACTAGAATGATTTGATTAATATGAACCTATGATTCACTACATGATCAAAACTGAGACCATATGCAGCAACACTGCCGTAGTGTGTATGACATGATGGTACTTGGTATGAGTATCAGAAATTGAAAAATGCAGATGATGGTATCCGAAAATTGGGACACTTTTCCATAATCTCGGTCCTAAAATAGTTACTTCCACTTTCCTCAACAAAATCCAATTTCCATCATTATTTCATGGGTTTTGTCTCAAGTAGAACTTGCTCTTCTGCAGGTCTTCATGTAAACTTAACAAACAATTAACAAGTTCACAAGTAGCACTTGTCTAAAGAAGAAAATTAAACCAAGACCAGGCATACTCAATCAATGACAAATTCCTTGCTATTTCCAGCATGCATACCATTCATCAATACTTTCTTCACCCCTCTCTTTTACTTTAAGATTCAACAAAAGGAGAAATTTAATATTTTCATTGTTCTATAGGCATTGTCAGTAATTAATGGTTTCAATGCAAGCTGTTTATATTCAAAGATAAAATCTAATCTAAACACAGATGCGGCAATAAATATTGAAGGATAGAATACAAAATTTTAATTAATTGTAATGATCTACGGAGGATGGAGCAAAAATAATTAGCCAATGTGACAATATACCAAACAAATAGAAAATTGTGACTTCCATCTTTCAGGGCCGCAGGCTTGACCACTAAGCCTACTCATTGGACCATGTGGATGTGCCATGGTGGTCTAGTGTAGGCTCCACAAGTGTCAGTGGTAAGGGGTAATGATGAAGTGAAGCACTGAGATGAAATGAACGTGAAGAACCTGATTTGATTTCTATCATGCAAATAGCAAGGACAATCTGATTCTAAAGATACTACATCATGTCTTGAGCTTGTTCAAAATATTGTTCAGCAGCTGACTAGAACATGCAAAATGACATTAAAAAGCGAAAATTGCCTGAATTTATCATTTAAATAATCATGGCGTCATTTAAGCAAAAACTCACAAAAGCCTTGCACTGAGATTTTCTATAGAAAGAGTTGAAAGATCCAATCAGCAACTGAAGCAAAATGTTCAGAATAACATCTTAAGTAAAGCAGCAGGGAGCATCTTTTTTATAGAATTAATAAGATTGCTAAAAGCACAAGCATAGAGAACATAACTTCTATATTTGACAAGAAAAAAAACACATTATATACTGCTAAAAAGAATATAGTAAAACTAATTTTTTACTTTAAGATGTCATGTTTGATTATCACACAACACATTTATTCAAGTAAAAAAAAGAGTGGATTTAAGTTGATAGTAATACCTGGAGTTCAGCCAATTTTTCCCGAATTTGCATGTAACCTAAGTGAAGCTTTCCGCCAAAATGATCTGCTAAACGACGATCACTGAAAGACACAGAAGATCCACCATTTGTTGTCACAAGATTAAGCAACAATGTCATGGAGATGCAAACAGAAGCCGGTCAATCTTTATCTACAATAGCATGATCAACAAACATGAAACAGAAAATAACGCACATTCTGTAGCTGCAAAAGTTTATCCGCGTAAAACTGGGCCCATAAGCCTGCTGGTGACAAGGAGTTATAATTTCCAGGTCAAACACTGAAGCACCCAAAAGCCTTATAACTACTTATTCCTCCTAAAAGCTACAAATCGCATTCTACAGCAAAGAAGTTCGAGAAAAAATATACCTGTCATAAACACTCAAGAATGCTCCACAAATGTCACAGACACGAAGCTTCTGATCAGTCTGTAAAACAACAATAATGCATAACAATCACATATGTTTTTACATAAAACTTGTTTTTTTATATTCAAAATCGAAACAGCAGCCCTAACAGGTAAATATGCAAAAAAAATTGAAATGCTTTGTTAGAAAGTGAATACACAATAGCAAAATTTTGTAGGTTTGAACAAACAAACAAATTCGTAATTATGGAAAAGAATCTTTTGTCCAGAATTTTCCATCAATTTTTTCGTGAGTTTTAACAATTAACATCTGGTTCATATAATTCACCCAGAAGCAAAGAAGAATTAAGGAGACATCAACAGATAAGGAAACAAAATATTCAGAACACGGATACGACTAACTTACAATTCGCACATCGGCAGCTGTGTACTTTGAAGGATCTGCCACAGGTTCCTGACGTGCTGGAAGCTGGTTAAACAACAACCAAAAAGTAATCAAATTCGAGCACACATATCAAAATAGTAAAATTTATCAGGTGAAATGGAAATGAAAATAGTAAGTCGCAAACATAACAGCGAGGAAAAGCATAATAGAGTGATAACATAAACATATCTTTGTATGTGAGCTACAGACCACAAAAAATTCAAATATTCAATCAAGTACAAGTAAACCTTTTTAAGTGCTTCAGCCTCTTCCAAAGCTTTCTGCGCTTCATCTACCATTCCTTGTTCACCTGAACAATGCACAAACAAATTGGTATTCAATACAGTCTCTAATGCGTGCAGCTCATAGCGAAAGGTTGAAAAATATGTTTTAAAAAAAAGGACAAAAACAAGAGAGGGGGCATTTCTCAGCATGACTATCATTTCGCATAATTCATTATAAATTGGATAACTTAAAGGATCCTTCAAGCACGTCCATTAAAGAAAAACTAAAGCATCGTTTTTTTTTGTCCCCACAAAAACAAGTAAGTTCCACTAGCATTGGAAAAATGGAGATCAAGAGTAGATGCCAAGGAAATCTGCCATATCTTCATTCTAAATGAGAAAAAAAACTTCTGATCTTTGAAGTATAGTTAACCATAAGAAAATTGAATTCAGAAATCCTGGAAATATAAACCATCAAGTATATGTCATCGATTTTTACAGCTTGTCCATTCTCTGAAGTCAACCTTCATAGTATTTATGTTTTGATTGACAGAAAGATCTTACCAAGATCTTCAGCTTTCTTTAACTTCTCGTTGATCATTTCTTGAATGCGAGGATCTGAGACAGCTGCAGGCAAGGAAGTCGCAGTGTTCGTGGGGGGTTGGGGAAGGGATGCACGATCTTTGTTGAAAGCATCCAAAAGAAGCATCGACTGTCATCATAGAATATTCATACTTTACCCACCCCATGTTCACCATCACTATTTAAAATAAAAAAATGGATTATATTAAAACCATACAAACCTGGTTGTCTGCTCTTTTAATTCTTAATTCTTCAACCTCTTCTAGAGCTCGAATCTTCATGTCTGTCTTGCCTTCAAGATCTATAAAATCAGATCAATACCATCAGATGAATATCAGAAGGACAGCCAACTTAATGAGAGAAAAAAAGGGAGCTTCCTTGTGCTCCACATATTCTTCATTGGATTCTAGGTAATTTTTTGAGTCACTTATACATATGATCAAGTTAGAAAGGAATATTTTAGGTCAGGAGAGGAAAACCATGATGGGATTATTCACAAACTGATGATTCTCTGTGTTTAATTTCTATCAACCTATCAAATCTTCAATGCTCATTTTGAGTTTTGACACAATCAAGAAAAAAATTAATAGACATTCAACTAAATAACTATACGTCTACCCCATGGTTACAATCACAAGTAATATAACATCACATTACGAGTCACAAATGGAAAATTCAAGATTTGAAGTAGTACACGCATAGCTGTTGTTGTCACCATTACACGGCACTAACATTTGTCATTTCTTTTCATCAGACATAATATAAAGGCATCAGAACAATATGCATCCCACACAAGGTTCTTCTTGTCTTGGTTTTCAAATCTTACAACAAACTAGTTGGTAAAACTAAACCGCATTTTCAGTACTCAAAAATAAAAATAAAAATAAAAATAAAAACATCGTATAATCAACTCTAAAAATCACGACTTAAATGCCTGAATATATTTTCATAGCATGTTCTTCATATTTGTAAGTCGGCCATATCAAAAGAATTCAAATCCAAGTTTAATAGTGAATATAAAATGCATGTTTAACATGTTGACTTGAGACTGAACCAAATAATGCAGAAAATCAGTTGCTAAAAGACAGAACCTTGCAGAAAGAGACTAAAATACACTACAAAAAATATTATGAAATCATAGTCTGATCTATTTCCCAAGAATAAGAACATCCATCAATCTCTCAACCCAGATAAATAAATGTTGAAAGTTTCTACAGTCAAATTATGGAAACCACTAGGAAGAATTTAACAGAGAATCAAAAAGATATTGCACTACCCAAGCAGCACAAATTTTTGGCACCAATCTAAAGTTTCCTAGATGTTCTAGTTCAAATTATCAAATATTCTTTCAAATTGTTACAAACTAAGACTTTTAGTTTTCATGAAGAAACAATACAAATATACCTTTCGCATGGACATAAAAAAGTAGCTTCCATCAGTTTCTGTTGAAAAAGTAAGATGAACACACTAAATTCTCAAGGGAGAGACATAAAATCTCGTTTCACAAGGCCAAGGGGGAGTTAGAAACAAAGACAGCTAAATATTTCATCAAGAACACATAAACACTACTAAAACCTCAGAGCCTCGATTCAAATTCAAAATAACGAAAAATATGAAAGTCACTGAAATGCAAAAGATTTCATACATCATACTGAGTTACTGGAAAATCCTTCAAGATCTTCCTTCCGGCTTATATGCAAATCACGAGATGAAGATTGGGAATCACTGTCCCCACTAAGATCCACAAATGACCATGAATACCAATTACAAACACAATTAGACTTACCAAATTGATCAGCCTCCTTTAGTTTCGCTTTGATTTGCTTAGACAACTCAATATTCTCTGGTGTCTGAGGTGACAAAAGATTAAATAATTACAAGGTTCAAGGGAATGGGTCAGACATAAAAAACATTGCAAAAAGATATATACCTGGGTGACTTCGGTTACAGAGATTGCAATAGCTGCTTTAGCATCCTCTTCATCAAGTCTCCTCAAAGCCCTGGAGATTTTACGATCGCACTCAACAATAAGCCTGTCTATAGTATCCTCCAAGTCTTTGTCATAATTGTCAAGACCTTTTGCTTTCGCTTCCTCGTATCTGTGTAGAAGTCAAAGTAACAAAAGGACATCCAAACTAGAGGTAGGACGATGTGATAACAGCATTCTAACTGGTGCACCATAGATTACAAAAGTACAAAAAAAAGGATACTCTTTTCTCAGCGGTAAAGAATGTATCTTGGGGCATGGTCCTTTGTCCATTTTCTGCATCGAATTCAAATAATTAAACAAAAAATGCACGCTTGAATTATCAGAAACCGCAGGAAGTTCAAACTTCAGACAAGTCGTTTAGTTAATTTTCTTCAAATCTTCGAAAGTTATTCAGGCGCGGCTACAAATATATAGCCACGATAAAAAAAAAATACAAATAAAAGGCGGAAGCAGCAATACGTAAAAACTAACTTCCAGACTTTCAGAAGCAAAATCAGGTCACAGCACATTTAATTTTCTTCGAATCTTCGAAAGTTATTCAGGCGCAGAACTACAAATATATAGCCGCGATAAAAAAAAAACAAATAAAAGGCAGTAGCAGCAATGCGTAAAAACTAACTTCGAGACTTTCAGAAGCAAAATCAGGTCACAGCACATTATTCATAATACGAGAAGAAAAAAAAAGCAATAGAAAAATTACCGTAAGCTGGAAAAGCTCGTGAGGGCAGATTCCGGCGAGGAAGAGCCGGCAGACATCTCGATCGTAGTATTTTCGTGTCACCTCTTTCGAGTCGCCATTCCGATTCGCTCCCATCAGCACGTCCAGCTGTTTCCTCAGCGCATCCATGGCTTCTTCTTCGACCTAGTTTCACTCTCCCAGAACTACCTCAACAGAGGTGGACCGTGGATCAGCTGTTAGGGTTTGGTTTGGTTTATTAAAATAAATTAATTGATTATTATTTTGGCTGCCTGTGAGGAATTACATCTTAGCCCCTAAACTTTTGTTCCATGTTACTAATTGGCACTATAAAATGATAGTATTCATTTCCCATCCTTTTATTTTCTGTGTTTAAAGATTTGACCATAAAAGCATTAATTTGTTACTTGATCTTACACTCCAAAAAGTATACAAAGCTTTTTCTATCAAAACGTTTGAATTTGAGTTCAAATTTACATTCTAACTCTTCCTTAGATCATATTTTAAAGTTGTGTAAGACCAACACGAATGTCATTTTCTGAATTAAAACGCACTCAAAATTACTTTCGATAAAACTTGTTCCAAACTTATTTATTAACATTTTATAGATAGCAATCAAGTCATGTGATTTATATACTACGAAATTAGTTGAGAAATTAACTCATGAAACTAAGGCTAAAGCACCAATATACATTGTTCACGAGAATTTCGTTACCTACTTACACGACAATTATACTCCATATTTATACTGAAATGTATATTGGCTTGAGCTCCCTACTTGAATTAATAAAAAATAATTGAGATGGAACTACCTCATATTCTAATAATACGTCTATCTCAAATGAATCCTCCGTAAATGAGGATGGACTGGATGGTGTAGCTCGGACATAGAAAAATTTAGCATAATTAATTATTTATCTAAAACTTTATATTATTTCTCGATTTTTTTTTAAAATATATATAAGATATGACAACTATAAGTGAGTATTAAATTACTAAAATAGTTCTCATAACAATCTTTTAATGTATAGATGTTCACAAATTTAAGAAGATTGTAAAACGCAAATTACCTTGTCTATTGTTCGTATCATCCTCAAAGATGGACTTGAAACTAAACGAAACAAACATGAACTCGAGGTTATTCTTACCCAAATCGGTCGAGCTACGTCCCGAGTTTCGGGAGGATCATAAACTCGACTCCATTGCACCCATTTGAATCACCTTATTAATCAATGGGGAAAAAGTCAAAATAGATAGTTTCTATCATTATTATTATCATACCAAAGGCCTCATTCCAGATATTAAAGTTGATAGTACAGAAAAATATGACCCCCCCCCCCCCCCCCCCCCCCCCCTTGTTTGCTTTGATTTCAAATGAGGCACTACAATACATATGCAATGGGTCGACTTTAGTTCTGAAAAATATAATTGAAAGGGGAAAAATAAGTAATTGGAGAAAGGCCTCAAACAAGAATGAGCCACAGGCGCCATCTCAAAGTTCATCCTGCAAAACATTAAAAAAACAGAAAACTACTGAGTTCAAGCACACTAACTACTAAATGTGTCAACTAGTTTTCAGTTCAACCGAAGTAACCGATATAGCCAAATTAGTAAGTTGATTCGGTTATTTCGATAACTAGGGTCATCAATCTTTAAAATCGTCAGTTTGCTTGAATTTTCTTTGTAAACCAAAGTGATTGAACTAACTGAATAGACCAAAATCGAAACAAAAGATTCTTTGGTTATGATTCAGTGAATCCGGTTTTTCCTATTTGGATCTATTGGAGTATGAAAATATCAATAGTTAGTATGTGTTTTTTTAAAAGGTTGGATTGATAACCAATGCGAACTGAATGATCATTGTGTAGTTCCATATAATGCAAAGACTGAGAAACTTACATGATAATCATCCAAGTAATCATCGCGACGCTGCACAAAAAGAAGGAAAACACTGAGAAATTAGATGTTATACCACAAAACGAATAGCTGAGTAAGCGAGACTAACCCTATATCTATCTCGGGGTGGTTCCCTGTGACGGTGCCTTCTCTCATAGCCCCTTTCTCTTTTCCTCCTTTCACCTTCCTCTCTTGCTCTTTGGGCTTCCTGCATACAAGGTCAAAATATTTCAGAACTAGATCTAGCAATTCGAAACGAATGAAAAGAGCAGTGGGTTTGGCTCAAACCTCGTCTTCTTTTGCTTTTCTCACTTTTTCAGCTTCTTCAAATGCCTCCTTCTCGATCTAATTTACAAGAAAACAACAATATATAATGGTAGGTTAGATTGGTTTGTGATGTAGAGGTGCTTTCTAGTTAGACAGGAGCTGAGTAACCACCTCCCTATTGGAAAATACTTCCTCTATGACTTGCTTTGCATAGTCGGGTTCATCGCAAATCAGAATGTTGTCGTAAACAGAGCCTGCTTTCACCTGAACGTGAGAAGAAATGGAACACTAGGTCAACAATAAAAAATGCAAAACACTAGTAAACGAAGAACATAAAACAGTGGCGCTTTAGATGGTTCAACCATGACGGCCCACATCCATAAATACTCACCTTTTTATATTAATGAACATATATCAGAACCCATTTGCTGGGAAAAATTTTATGATAATAAAATCATAGCGAAGATACAACTGTCTCTATAATTTAAAATCTGATTCTAGTATATATGTTTTGCTCTCCAAAGGTTACATAGGCTGAATAAAGCAACACCGTATTCTGCAAGCTAAGATCACCTGCCAAACTTCGATACCAACATATTTGATGGGCTTTAGAACGTAAAGATCTGGATCATCTTCAAATTCTGATTGAGAAAAGCCAAAAATACAAACTAATCTTAAAATTCATTTACAATATTTGGAGGTGACTGAGCAAAAGTAAAAAATTTGCAATCTTACCAGGGTTATCAATCCAAGGAATCTTCCACTTCCCTTTATAATTAGGATTCTTGATTTTCTGTTTTTTTAAAAAAAGAAAGGAGTTATCAATGTGATCACTGAAGAGTGTGACTACATTCTGCAGAATGATGTTGATAATATTTCATGATACCTTACGCTTCCATGGTCCCTTGTATGCCGGATTTGGAATTTTTTTTGGTTTCCATATTCCATCTTCTTCTTCATCCCAGTCATCGGGCTGCTCATGAAAAAATAAAACAAATATATTTAGTATTCCAATCCTGTCACAAATACTTGAATAGTCAGTTCTGATTGCAATTTCAAGTAGAGGGAGCGCCTGTGCATGCCGCCCTTCACCACACATGATGGCCAAATAACAATGACAATTATCATCAACTATGTTGGCATGTAACAAGTTTGTGGAAGCTAAAGCTAGCCTTTTACTAGATAGAGTACCTCCTTTGCCTTTGGATCAGGTATTTCTCGAGGAATGGAATCATATCCCTGAAACATGACAGATATAAAACATAATTTTTAGCAAAAAAACTATATTCTGCTGAAATTGAACTCCATGCTACAAAGTCACGCTACCTCAGGTTTGACATCATCTGGATCATCAATATATTCTCTATCATCCCAGTCTGCAGGCTGTCACAATGATTTAAAATAAAAAGACGTGCATATAACAACAAAATACTATCAAATTATATTATTTTCATTCATTTATTTGAAAAGATGCTACAAGAAAGAAACTCAAAATTCAGATTGAACCAAATGAAAAATATGTAGCTATTTTTATGCAGAGATAAATACACTTAATTCAAATTGGTCTAAAGCAAAAGGCGATGTGCAATCGATGATGAAATAATTTGGTTTAAAAGTACTGGGAGGATTTGAGATGAAAGTACCTTTTTCGCATTCACAGCTTTAATCTTGCGGGGAGGCAGGATATCCCAATCTGTATACATGCTTCCAGAATCTCTTTCTCGACCATCAATCCAAATGCTATATGTGGCGTCAGGCCGAAGAATAAATGTATAAAAATGAGTTAACTTGTCTGTCTCACATTGCAAATCCTTCTTAATGGGGTAATTTTGACCTTGATAGGAAAGTATGACATGAAGTTTCTTTGTCTGTGAGCCACATATATCTGGTCCAAACATTAAACTGAAGACAAATATAAGTTTCAAATGATTAATATACCAGAAAAGTTTTTCAAACATAACAAGAGAAGAATAGTGGACTCTATTTTTTAGCACTGCCGTTTATTACAGATTAATGAGTAAAGCGAGCAACTTGTGATTACATCGTAATAGATGCAAGAAAAGATAATTGAACAACCATAAAGATAACAATTAAAAACATAAAAAGTGCGTCCAAAATTTCTGAGTAACTGAAATAAGCAGGTGAAATCCATGAGGTACCAATTGCTGCTGTTTTAGAGCCTAGACTGTCGAATAATACTTTAAGATACGAACTAAATGAGTTTTTTAACTGAGAAATTAAAAGGTACAATATTAGAAAACACTTCAGGAAGAACAACAAAATTGTATATATTTCAGCGTCTTAATAAAACCTTATGCTATCATACCTGTATGGCGTATCCCCACCAAATTTCTTTTGATTAACATAACCTGAAAGAAGCTTTATGTAACCCCCACCGCATTCTATGTCCTGCTCAAATCTAATGGAATACTGAACGACCAAGGTTCTATTCTGGTTGCTGAATTCTGGTATCTTAGCAGAAATGGCAGAATGCCTAGCATCAATTGACGTCTGAATACCTGAAAGAAATGAGGAATTATGACAATCTGAAACAAGCCGTTGATGGGTCATCGTGTCGTATATCACATTTATGGAGTGAAATTTAATGCGTAAAGGGAAAATAAAAAAGACATAAAACATCAAAACCATACAGGCGGATAAAACTGATTTATCAAGTCACCAAAAGATTCATGCTGAGGCAATACCTTTAAAGGATACTATCCATAAGTCATGACCAGAAAGCTGTGATAATTTCAGTTTATACCTTTTTTTTGGAGAATGATTCACTTTGCTGGCGCAGAGATGCAGGAGATTTTACCTTGAGAAAAGTTCTCTCAGAAGAGGTGGAGCCAGAAATGTTAGACCCATTCACCTATCTGATGACTAAAATATTTGCTCAAAATGTTGATAAATTTTCAACTTTTTTAGTCTCCGGAGAAAATTATAATCATACGAACTTGGGAGTGTTGGAGATTGCATATTTACATTCCCAGAAACGAGAGAAACAACAATGTTACTCTTATATTACTGCTTCAAACTTAGTATATTAAGTTGACCCTTCAAATTTATTAAACGGAATCAAATGCATTATTTGAAACACAAATTGCACCAATACGTTCACATGCATAACACAATTCTTTCCAGCCAAATTATCTTGAAAATCCATTATTATTAGAGTAAATATACTCAAAAAGGAACTCAAACCTTTATCATCAGGATCACCATTCCACTTCCCGGCAGTGTGCTTAAAGGATCCGGCTTTCCCTTCGCTTCTTTTCCAATCAGATTTCACCCACCCACGCTGCCATCCATCTTTTCCACAGAAAAGAAAGAATATTAACACACTATACACACCCAAAATCCAAAAATGAAAAAAAAAAAAAAAGTTGCAGATTGTTAACATGATATCTTAAAGAGATTCGAGGTGCCAAAAATTTCTAATATGAATTGAGAAATTTATTCCTGCAAATTCATTAACATAAGCTCCAAAAGAAATAATAATTAAGTTGACTTCACTCTCCAAGTTCACTTACTCTACAAATACAAACTGCAAGCATATGATAGAATCACAAAACTTAATCTGTTTCAAAATAACAAACTAAAAAAAAATCACTAGATCTTTTCAAAAGTATACTAACGATCACTACCCAAAAGCTTGCAAACCCAGCGAAGATTTAAACTGAAATCCATGATAAACCAAATATTCAGGCTACCCAGTATCCATTTAGCCACAGGCAACTAGCACATGATTGAGTATTTCAAACCCAAATCGGAAGTTCAAAAACACCAGAAAAAATGCAAAAGAAACAGAAAACTTACCATCAAAACGCTCCTCGAAGATGATTTCAGCCGCTGAAGATTGGATGAATGAAAAGAACACTCCAATTACTAATTTTGAGACCAGAAGAGGTTTATGCTTAGATTTTGCCATTTCTTGGCCGAGTGAACTTCAGATTTTCTCGGGCAAATGCTAATTACGGAAATTTAGTTCAAAGCTTGACCCCATGTCTTGAAGAATTTACAGTGATACCCCTGCTGTACTTTAATTTCGTTTAGATTCGTAAACTGTAATAAAATGAAATTTTATATTTAATTTTAATGGCTAAAATTCCATTTAATGGCAATTCTCTTTTATTTTATGATATTTAAGACTTCTAAAATAATTAGTAATTTAAACAATGAGTAATGAAAATTTAAATTTTATTAACTAATTATTTAGAGGAAAAAAATTCATACTAAAATAAGATCTGGTATACAAAAAATTATATTGGTATTGAATGATTTTTTCTAAAATATTATATACAAATCTACACTTTATTTATCAAGTTACGAATACATCATGATAAACATGAAACAATATTTTGGCACAAGTAATCGAGTATCAAACACATATATAAATAAATTCTATATAATAGGGTGAACTAAATCGATTCGAATGTCAATAAAATAATAGAGCTTAAAATAGATACGTTCGAGCTAAAACTTATTAAAAGTTCAAAAAAATCGAGTTTGTTTCCTGAGTCGAGTTGAGTCGGTTCAAAATATTTCTCGAAAATAAATACTAGAAAAACTTCAAGTTCGTTTATTTAGTATATAGTTTATATTATACTATTATAATATTAAAATCCGCGAACAATTCATTAAATTTGAACAAAATAATTGAATCCGAGCTCAACTAGCAAACAAATATGGGCATGTTCGAGTTTGATTCAAGATCAATAATTACAAAGATAAATCAAATATTTATTGAGTCGGCTCGAAAAACTATTAATCCTCATCTTGATTCGTTCACCCCTAGTAATTTCATTTTTTGTTCAAAATATTTCAGTTTTTTAGTTATAGAATAATCAGTGATTTCTAATTCTTACATACTAATCAGAAATTAATAATTATTACGAATTTAAGTATACGATTTTTCGGTACTGTTTTTTTTAAAAAAAAAAATAGGGACAACAATGACTTTTCGTTCATATTTTAAATATTATTAGATTAATTGGATTATATAACTAAAGAGTGATGGTTCGGATTATTTAATTTAAGAAAAATAAATATATGTATCACCATCCAAGAATATAATAACACATGGAAGAATTTGGGTTTGAAGAAATGCGTCACCTATAAATTTCAAATAAAATAATTATTTAAACTTAAAATCTCTTTTTTAATTATTACAATTATCGAATGAAAGAAATAAAATGAAAATAATGAAAATTCCCAAAAACAAAAAAAAATCGCAAATAATTTTAAAAAAATTATTTGGAGTTATCAGTTTGAAATTTTGAATTTTCAGATAATTAAAGTCAAACATCTTAATTGAATATATTAGAATCGGATGGTTTTGTAATATATTGACAAATGTAAGTATTTGGGTTTAGAGTAAGATTAAAAGAGTCTCTGCATCTTGCATTAACTTTGAGTTTCAGGCCGTCGAAGTCTTCTATTAAAGACTCTTACGATTGGAAGCTAAGTCAACTTTTCTTCCATACTGACAATAGTTTTTCAGATGTTAAAAAAAATTAGTTTTTTGAGTTTTCCAAATATAATAATATCAATCGAGAATTATTTTTTTCCCACTAGTTTATCTTATTTTGAGTTTTGTTTCTTTAAATATCTGAAATTTTTATTTTGATTTAGTAACTTTGATTTCTTCGATTTTCGTCTGATTTCGCCATAATGCTAACATGATACTTGAAATTGTTGTCTTGTCGGCACCATTTCATTATTCACAAAAACTCATATGAGATAGTCTGACAGGTCAATTTTGTGAAACAGATATTCTATATGAGTCATACACGAAAAAATATTATTTTTATGTCAAATATATTATTTTTATTGTAAATATCTCTTACTATTTATTAAGGATGAGTAGTTTAGAGTAACTTCCTTGGTCTGTTTTTTAAAATACCTAAAATACCCTTCACCCCCACTCTCTACATTACTAATTATATATTAATAGTGTTAAAAATAAAATCAAGTCACATGTAGTTTAGTGGATAAAGCTTATGTTTCTTAATCATGAGGTTGTAGGTTCTATTTTTGCTTGGGTCTTTTTTATTTTTATTTTTTAGTTCATATATCAAAATTATAATGTAGTCATTCATTATTTTTTATAAATATATTTTGATCCTCATTTAAATATAAATCAAATAAATTATAAAAACATATCGTACAAGCACGCGTTGCGTGCTTCGTTGTACTAGTATACATGATTGATCTGTCTCACGAATAAAGATCCGTGAGACCGTCTTATGAAAGACCTGCTATTCACTAATTTGACCAAATAATCGAAAATTAAAAATTAGTGTACAAAACTCAAAATAGAACATGTTAGTTAAAAAATATTATTTTCTAATAATAATAATATATAGAAATACTATCTAGAGTTCAGGCTATGTATTTATATTGATTAAATTTTAATATAAAATATAATTTCGAGCACACTAAAGTTTTATATCAAGTATTATTACATATTGGAATATTTTCCCATGAAATATTATACTCTTGTTATACTTTATTATATTTTATCTTTCCATTAAACAATGATAGTATCATAATAGGGAGATTTCTGGTTGCGATCATGAGTTGTTAGCATCAAAAGTTCAAATATTTTACTAGTGTTTCTCATATCGCACGCAAATCATTATTCCAATTTTAAAAATAAATCAAATTTAATAACCAGTAATTATAGCTCAGCCAGTATCATAAAACAAATATATATATATATATATATATATATATATATATACGTACGTGTGTGTGTGTGTCACTTATATAATGTTGCGGGTAAATAAAAAACACAAAGAAATATGCATTTAACCAATCAAGATTAAACTTCGTGACCAGTAGTTTCCAATACAGGGAATTATGCAGGAGAGCAAAGAAGCTCGAGTAACGGAAAAAAACACTTGGTTCAACTTACAAGCATTTGGCTTTCTTGAAAAGGAAAGAGATGATATATGTTCGACTTCAAAAAACTAGCCCGAGAATTCGCAAGAAAATAAGAACCTGTGCCTATGCTGATTCATTATTTAGCCTGCGGGTGAGATGCAATAAAGTCAACAGCAAGATTGATGCAGTTTATTTTGTCTGCTTCGTTGTCGGGAATCTCAAACCCAAACTCTTCCTCAAGAGCCATCACAATTTCCACAGTGTCTAAACTATCTAGACCAAGATCATTCTGGAAATGAGCATTCGGTGTAACCTGAAAGGTATTTAGAATAGTACGCGATGTCAGTAATCGAATAAAATTACATGCAACAAAAAGAAGCAATGCCCTCAACGAGAGAAAAAATATAACTATCCAGATACAGAAAGCAATTAGACAAGTAAAAGTACAACACAAGGGATACATAGATGCATGATTCATTGTTCGTGCTGTGTATCCTGTTCCTGCAATCTCAATAAAACCATCTCCAAAATCTTACTGCTGGCTTCAACATTCAATTATACTCTCCAATCTTTGTCCCGGCCTATGATTAATATCAAAGATTCTCAAGATTGTCCTAATCATGCAGCCTCCAAGCAAAATGGATATTCATTATTACTGTATTGGGTGCTTTATTACTGTATTGGGTGATGGAAAGCAGAGTGAATTAGAACAGAAAGACATGGTTAGGAACTGTGGACAGGTAGAAGTTAGGCAGCAGCAATTTAAGAAAGCTTTCTGAAAGAGCCTATCAGTAACTACTTAATGTACCCTAATTGCATTGCATCAATATACAAATCCTACCAAACAATCCAGCAAAGAAATAAGGACCTTTCTGTGGAAGCCCAAAGGCACTCGTGCTTGCACGCACAGGCATGTTATCATCCACCCATATAGAAAACCAAATACAGAATCAGAAGTAATGAACCAATCAATTCAATTATCTAACTCGTGAAGAAACATAGAACAGAAACATGACTGGTTTTCTTACTGTATACAAGCACTTTAGAGTTCTCTTACTTTTTCAAAACTAGTATGTATCCTATGTGAAATTATCATGCATGAGACGGATGTTTTAGGCGGCCCAAACTATACGGCGTTGGGGAGGCGGGTCGAGCCGGCGAGCAGGCGGGCTAGACGGCGAGTAGGCGGGTGAGGCGGATAGTCAAGATTTTTAAATTGTAGTCAACAATTTTAAAAATTTAGTCAACAATTTTAAAACTTAGTCGACAATTTTGAGTCCAATGATGAGAGGATTATAGATGTAGTATATGGTGCATATGTAGATGATTTGGAAGATTAGTAATGTCTAGTCTACAACTTGTTCTAATGATATATAATTGATGGAAACTTTGAAATTTAAACTAAGTTTTTTGGTAAAAATAATTATATTACTTTGTTAGTATAATAGCATTAATATGATGATGAATCTTTATTAATTGCACATTATCTAGAAGATATTATATTGGATGAAGCTTGTTTGTGCTTAAACATTATTTAATTACACATTTTACATGAACGATGATGATCTATGATGATCTATAAAAAACATTGCTTAAAAAATTCAACCGCCTAGACATTGTCTGGGCACCGCCTAGGCGGTCGAGGCGGTAGGCGGTCGAGGCGGTCACTGACCGCCCCGCCACCGCCTCTTGCCATTTACAACCTTGGAAATTATCAAAATTTCTTGATAATTATATAAATGATATCATGGTTCAGAAGAATCAAGTAAAATGGTCTTCAAGGTCCAATCAGTTTCCACATGAAACAAACAACCTGGCACATTTCAGTAAAACCTTGTTATATTTCTTATGATTCTGTCAATAATACCAAAGTTTATGACTCGGAAAATCTTCAAATGAGCTATAAAAACAATGTGCCATACTACCACCCAATTTCTTAAAAGCAAAAACAGTGTATCGCATGACCAAAACCTTTTAAAATCTTAAGCACGATGCCCAAAGAAATAAAATCAGCTTCATCAAAAACTACCTGTATTGCATTGTGTTCTGGGTACATTGATGAATTTGTAGTGCATAAGATTGCAATTGCTAGGGCATTGCACAAATAGAATGGCAAACTGTATGCAGCACGGCACCAAATCTCGTGCTTTCTACCGGAAATTAAAAACTATAACAACCATGATGTTTCTCAACCCTTCACCACATCAAATACTACAAATAACTAAAAAATATCCAGTCGATATAAGAACAAATTACTTGACATCAAACCCACTATTTTCATGGTCATCTTAGAGCATTTCACTGTTTTCATGGTCATCGTAGAGCAAATATGCCGCAATCACTAAAAGTCCCAATCAAATTCAAGCTGTGTCGCTGCAGCTCCAAAAAATAATTCAACGCTTTTCTCTTCAAACATTGTTCTTAGTCGGACATAGCATTTTTAATACATCTTTCTTCCGTTGTAATCATATAGGTCGACTTAAAAAATAGTGTACTAAAACCCGATCTTTTATAATCACGTCTTTCACGTACATCAAGTATCTACTATCAGTGCGTAGCGAAAAACAAAATAACACGTTAAACATCATAACCTCCATAAAACCAACATTTACCCGACTTTCTAAGATATCACATTCACATACACAAAGAAAAAATGAACGCGTCCAGGGCAAAATCAGAAAATAGGGAAATGATAGGGTTACCTTGGACGGATCGAGTTTTTGGAAATTTTTTACAACAGTCAAGACACGATCGGTAACCTCAGACTTGTCGAGGAAGGAGCCCCTTGCCTCCTCCGAGATATGGCGTCGGATGAGGTGCGTTAGCCCACCCGCGGCGGCTCTAGGGTTTTGAAGCCGCGGCAGGGGACTCACGTTCACTCTCAGGTACTTGAGCAGTGCGCTCCTCACCGCCGCCATTGTGACTGATGCCTCTGTTGACGAAATGAGCTGGGGTTTTCGGTGCGTGAGAAATACTTTGGGATATTTCTATATCCGCCTCACGAATGTACAATTTCTGATGTACAACTCTTCCGATGTCCAAAAAAATCGACTTTTTAGTTTTCACACGCTTTTTTTTCCAGAGATCGCATAATAACTAAATTTTAGTGAAATAAAATTCGAAAAATTATTAATTTTTACGTAGAGAATATTATTTTTCATTCTATATATAAATCAAATTGATATGTCTCGTGAATATCCACGAGATTATCTCATAAAATACGTAGTTTGAAAAAAAATATATATTTGTCGTATAATTTCAACAATGTATTTTGAAAGATAGACTTTTATTGTGTAAGATTGCATGGTTTTCGTGCTTCGGATATAATCGAAGAAATAATTACAAATTCGTTTATTTTACTTGACTTTTCACTTTTTGTTTTGGTTTTGGGTTTTAAAAAAAAAATTCTAAATCAACCATATTTTTTACATAATTTACAATAACGTATTTTAAAAGATTCCGCATTTTTTTCAAAAAAAAAAAAATTTATTCCGCATTTGTTGTTCCATACTTGGTTATATGAATTGCCCTACCTTAATCGTTCCAACTCTCACGGTTGATGAAATGTATATGAAAATTTTGATTTATGTAAGTGAGAGGCATGGTTTTGATTTTTTAAGAATCAAAATGGGTTGAAATTGAAATAAGAAACCATATTTGGACAATTTAAATTCATGATTAAATTTAAAGAAAAATACTAATTTTTGTCATTTAGGTTGATATTTTTAATTTTAGTCATGTAATTTCTAAAAATCTGGTAAATACCAAAGATCTCCTGCACGACTCATGTTCCGATAATAAACATATAGTACAAAAATTAAAATATATGTATGCAAAATATAAATGGAAATAACAAGATTTTCTTACAATTTTGAAATATTAAGTGTTGTTTTGCTTCATTTATCATGTCTATTTTTTTTGCTTAAATAAATTTTAATTTATGTAACGTAAACTTATATTTTTGTCATTTAAGTCATGTAAGAGAGTCGGCGAAAATAAACAATGTTCAATGTGTTAAGCCGCTTCCAACAAAAAATAGATTTAAAAAAAAAACCAAAGTTTCTAAATGAAAATTTAACTTTGACAAATTGTAGGACTGAAGTCATAACAAACCAAGTTACATGACTACCATTTTAGTTTTTTCTAAATTGAATTATAAGCTATTAAGCTTATTGTACATTAACATATTTATTTAACTCCCAATGTTTATCTTATCACGGATGATAGAGAAATCAAATATTAATGTCTCGTAGTGGGAAGAGTACGAGAGAAAATGAGTCAAGCGACCCGTAAATAGTATGTGAGCAGCTTGATTTGATCGAGTTTGAGTTTTAATTGTTTATACTTTGAATAGATCTCAAACTACTCACATGGCTTTATTTTTTTAATTTTTACTTTACATGATATAAATTTAGAAGTAATTTGTTAATTTATGCCTGCAATTTCAACCCTAAACTTATTTGTCAATATGTTAGAAATACTTTCTTCTTTTCAAACACGAGCTTGAGTAACTCGATATGTACACGAGTCGATCTCGAAATTGAAATCGATTACCTGATCGATTTCGAGCACACATCTTTAATCTAGTCAATCTCAAGTACGATGGAAGTCGGACTCGACTCAACTCATGCATAAGGATGACAATGGGGCGGGACGGGCTTGCCATCCCCGTCCCCGAATTCTATCCCCACCCCCATACACGTCCAGTGACGTCCTGATCCCCGTTTTTTCGGGTTTGGTGAATCCCCAACCCGAAATTTCGGGTATCAACTTCTCATCCCCGCCACCACCCTCGTTTCAAAAATATTAACATGGCACGACGATGACGGATTTGGAGATTTTCTCAAACCAAAACTTATTATTGTTATGGAGCAAATATCTGTAAATATGGAGTAGGTAAAATTGTCAATGTTTCAAATTCAATCTATAAACAGATGGGCAAAAACTTGTGTGAGATGGTCTTACGGGATCGTATTTGTGAGACGGATCTCTTTTTGGGTCACCCATGAAAAAGTATTACATTTTATGCTACGAGTATTACTTTCTATTGTGGATATGAGTATGATTGACCCGTCTCACAAATTATGATCCGTGAGACGGTCTCACGTAAGACCCACTCAAATAGATGACTATCTCATGTGCACCAGTTAATGTTTAAAAAAATTTCTGGAAATCAAGCATGATACAAGGAATTTGATTTTTGCCAAAAAATTACTGGATCGATTTCACTATTCATAAAAAAGAAAAAAAACAAAAAAAGAGAGATGCGAGAATTTGATTGGATTTTCGATCGAATTGCAACATAATTGAAATGAGTGGATGTTGAATTTGAATTAATTTTTTTAGTAGACATCTAAAAATAATAAAATATCATCTTTTATCCACCAACGTATTCAAAAGTTTTATATAAATTGTTTGGTTTCAAAATAAATAGGTCTGGCCCAACTATTGGTAGGCCAACAATTAAAGTTAAATAAACCCAATTCGGTTAAGGAAAGAAGGAAGGAATCAAAGCCCACCAAGGAAACTGTATGGCCCAACAAATTATGCAACATTCTTCAAATATCATAGCTCTAAATCTTAGCTTTATTTCAATTTACAATGTAAATTTCAGATTATCATTTCTAACTTTCTAGTTTATTTCAAGATGTTTAGATTTTATCCCATTTTAATGTAATTTATGTGTGTTTATTCAATCATAATGAAAAATTTAAATATCGAGTCGTTTGTTGAATCTCCATTCTCCATATCAGATGTAACAATTTTTGTAAATTAATTTTTTTTTTGGATTAATAGATAATCGAACTGAAACTCACTGTCGATAAAAAAAGAAGTTAGATTTTGTGCAATTTTAGTCACAAATTGACACACATCGTGCCTGCCTCACTTGCAAATTAACATGTGACAACAATATTATCTACCAAATTTGAAATAACAAAGTGAATATTTATTTGATATTAATTTACCATTTTTTATATATAAAACAACATCAATCATTTAAAAAACCAGATACATTATATAAACTAATTTCTCATTTTTTATAATACAAACCAAATTTGAATCACATAGGAATATGTTCATGATCAGCTTATAAAAAACTAGTCCGATTAAATCGATTTAAGATTAGAAACGAATTTTACTCATATTCATTTCGAGTCGATCCTCGATCAATTCAGTCTGTTAATCATCACAATTAAAGAAGTATAACTATTTAGAGTTTTGATTGAATCTAGCAACATACATACATGATATAAATCAAAGTTTGAGCACAATGTATTCCGAATACATGATTATATACTCATTAAAGTTAAAAACTACAGATCCCTTAATGCGATTTTATGGAAGGCACCAGAAAGTCGCATCTAGTAAAATTACAACTTTAGCAACTTAGATCGCTATAGATCATTCACATGCTGATCAGAAAAAGGCGAAAAAACATGCTGATCCTGATATGTTCTTCGATACTCGCCGTGTTTTCCCTTGCATTCTTCTTCAAATTCCTGAAGGCGGATGGTACATCTGATGATTATTTAACTGATTTCAACTTGATGAATTAGCTATCGCTGTGCTGCTGCTGCATTTTTTGTTGCGAAATATGGGATTTTCAGCCACATCTCTTTCTCGAAATTTACAGGGGATTTTACTTTGATGTCAAGGAAGCAGGTGAAGCGCGAAGAGATTGAGGATAAGGTTAGGAAACGTTTGTTTCCTTGTTTGTACTGTTGAATTTAAGTGGTTTCTTTTTCTTTATTTTTTTTAAATTATTATTAATTTTTGCTTCTTTCGCATGAATGCATAGGTTGTGTGGATTACAGGAGCCAGCCGCGGCATTGGTACGTGGTTTTAAAATGTTAATATTTTATTTTCTAATTGTTAGGATGTAATAAACTGGTGGTTCTACTCTCTGCCTAGCCGCCTATACGCTATGCCATCATTTTAAGTGTTGCCAATCTTTCATCGACATTTAGATTTTAGATAAGAAGTCTGCTGGGGTTCTGTACTAAACTCGAGTTAAAAAAATTGTATAAAAATGATTTTATTATCTTTGGGATAACGAGTGGATCATGGATTGAAATGTATATGGTGAGTGAGGGATATTTTGTGATGATTGAATTAGAAAGGTGAAATGAAAGGACATGTTTGAACAAGGTGCGGGGAAAACGTGATACTTTTATTCTGAACTGTCAATTCAAAATGTGAGAATAGATTTCTTGAAAACTTTGAAAAAACTATTTTCTGAATGTTGAAATTTTAACCTTTCTTAGTTGTGATAATTATTTCACTTGGTTGTTAAATAGATATCTTCTCTCGTAATTGTCTGCAATTGAAAATTTAGGCCGTCTAGCAGCGGTGTTCAAGATTCCATGAGATTTTGTCGTTTGAACAGGAATATCCCTGAAGTTTGTTATGTTACGTAACTAAAGCCCTTTAGTTGAGGTTTTCCTATCTGTTTAGCTATAAATTGATATGAACGGTTATATATTTTTTTAAAGCAAGGATATTTTTATTGAACACTAGAAAACAATGTACATGGGAGGGGCACTAGTCCAAGAGCACCCAATATCTGAAACACGAGTCTCCCAGGATTACAAAGTGCGCCAAAAAGAAAAATTCAAAAATCATTAGCTATATATTAAAGGTTTGTATAATACATGAAAGCAGTTGCTGTGGTAACTAATAGCCATGATTTATTCAACTTTGTAAGTTGGTAAACAATGGTTTCTGAAATTAATGCTGGAATGAGAACACTTGAAATGTTATTCCTCTGTGTTCGGTTGGTCTTGGATCAATTATGTCATTACATGTCCCCAAAATGCATTTATGTAAACCTGCTATTGCTGTTCTTCACAGACATGAATGATTGATAGCTGACTTGTTCTATATGTACGTGTTTGGTGAAAAGGGGAAGTGCTTGCTAGACAAGTTGCTAGTTTTGGAGCAAAGCTTATCATATCTGCTCGAAATGAAGTGGAATTGGAGCGAGTGAAGAAAAATTTGACTGGTTTGTGATCCTTTTTACTTCCTTTCTGACATCTTTTAGAACTGATGTGAAAATGTCTTTAGCGTTCTCTTATCTTGACCATTTAATGGCTATGACAGGAAAACATGCACCAGATGAGGTAATGATATTACCTTTGGATTTGTCTCAAGGCGAAGAACATCTGAGAGAGGCTGTACAGAAAGCAGAATCTTGTTTTGGTGATGCTGGTGTGGATTACATGTTCCACAATGCAGCATATGAACGCCCTGTATGTGAATATGTCTCTTGCACAATAACTTAAGTGAAACAGATTATATACGCAAGTGTATTGCTCCTGAAATAATACTATATTTATGCAAGTGTCGGACAGAAGTATTATCTGAGATACAAAAAATTAATCACTTTTGACATCAGACTTTATATGGATAGAAATCATAGACTAAAGCAACACCCATTGGTTTTTTCTAGAATTTTAACAGCGATTTTGTGAGAATAAATGAATAGAGAGATGAAAGGGTTTTTTACAAAATGTTTTTGTGAGGAATAAATATAAGTAAGGTTCATTTATATATGAAAAATCGAGATTTGGTGATATAACCCAAGGGATTCCAAAAGTGGAACAGGTGTTAGAAGTGCGTTCGATTGATTCAATATCGACGAATCTAGAAAAGCGAGTTGAGAGTTAGAACGAACGTATAAATATAGATATATAGACCTATTAACTTGCGAGATCCAGCTAATTTTCCACTCTTCAATGTAATTTGGACTTTGTAGTCTTTTATGATGAAACAAGTTTTGAGTATTTCCAGAGTGGTGAATTGTCTTGGGATAGTTATTTGACTCTATTCTCCTAGCAGAAAACAACGGCATTGGATGTGACAGAAGAAAGTCTCAAGGTATTGCATGGGGTTAAAATCTTTCCTATTTATTTTACCAGTGACCTGTCACGAATGTTGCTTTTATTTGTTTCTTCCAATTGATATTTTTGGTCTAGCTTGACAGTTTCATTAGAAACCTAAAATATTTGGATGAATGAATTTGAAATCGATAGATTTTAATTGTAGTTTTATTGTTAACATTGAACAGTAGATGAAATATTAAATCCATAACTGCTTATTTACACATTAGTTACACAAAATAAAACAAATTTCAAATGCATTCATTATTGGGTGAACTTGAAATCCATTTTAATTAATATGAAACACTTTATAAAACATGCATGAGTGAATCTTTATGATATTTATTCTCCAAAACTACAAAAATATATTTGAAATATATGGATTTAAAATCCATCCATTCAAATGCAACATAAAAAAAATTTAATAACATCAAGCTTTTGAGAATTTTTTATATACGAAACTTGGCCAACCAAGTTATTCTTGTGGTAGAAGAATTGACTTCTTATGAGAAGATAGTAGGGGAACACACCGGGTGCATGAAGGTGTAACTTTGTAGAAAGGGAAGTACACAACATTTGAACGACAACTGAAAATTACTATATTTTTTGTATGTATCTAATAGGCTTCTGAAATTCTCAGCCATTTTTCTTCACCCATTTTTCATCTCTACTTATTTCACTTCAGCCTTCAACTACGTAGGTAGTTTACAGTGACAAATTTGTTTCGATATGTTTTGATTTTTTTATTCTAGTGAAAGTGAGATTACTCATTAAAAGTCCTTGTTTTATATTGACGTAAGATTGTAGTTATAAGATTGGATCTCTGTGTATATGAATTTTTATCATGGAAGAGGAAAAAATTAGATAAGATTGGATCTCTGTGTATATGAATTTTTGTCATGGAAGAGGAAAAAATTAGATGGCAGCAGATGCTCGAGTATGTTCTCTGATTAGGAAAGTAATTTGCATGAATTAAGTTGATGACACTAGGGCTGCAAACGAACCGAACATGTTCGCGAGTTTTTCGAGCCGGCTCGATAAATATTCGATTCGTATTCGAACTTATCGAATTTGAGCCGAACTCGAATACGTTCGAACTTTTTTTCGAGCCGAACTCGAGCCCAAATTATTTTGTTCGATAGCTCGCGAATAGTTCGCGAGCCTTAATATTTTATTAATATAATATAATTATATATATATATATATATATATATATATATACATTTCGAATATTTCGAGCATTTCGAGCTTTCAAACCTTAATATCCGAGCAATAATTCGAATAGTTCACGAATATATTCGAATATTTCGAGCCGAACTCGAACTCGAACTTCATTTCGAGCCGAGCTCGAGCCCAAATATTTGAAATTATCGAACTTCGAATCGAGCTCGAACTCGAATATACCTATTTCGAGCCGAATTCGAGCCTGACTTTTTTACTATTATTCGGCTCGATTCGGTTCGTTTGCACCCCTAGATGACACCTCATTTATTTAGAGCTCTTCTGTCTTTAGACTCAAAATGTCCGTATGGATACTGGTTGCAAGTATTTTCTTACATGAATGTCATAGTTTGCTGTGGCATGCTTCATAACTGAATAGAATTGTCAAAAATATGTACTCTTGCATATCATATCCGTACAGTATCTGTATTGTTACTTCTACTGTTCTGCATCACTAGCTGACTCACTGACATGCACAACTTACATTTATTTATTTTCCGTTAAAGGAATATCAAATTTAGTTCCCCATTTATATCAGTTTATTATAAGAGTTGAATTATGTTGCCTATGTTTAATCCAGGAGAGCTCACGGAGATTAATCATCTGAATATATGCATTCTTATTAGGCTACATTTGATGTCAATGTACTGGGGCCAATTTCTCTAACGCGATTCTTGGCACCTCACATGTTGAAGCGGGGCAGTGGACATTTTGTTGTGGTATGTTTCATGCAATGTTTCATTTCGCAGACTTGCAGGTGGTCCATCTTGTGTGTCTGAAACTGCTTTGACATTCAAATACACTGCATTAGCTTTTAACTGTGTTTTTCTCAACCGTCTTTTTTTATAAATCGAAGTCCAAGATTTCCATGCCTCTACACTTCTTCATTCTCCCATTTCAGAATGTCACATGCCTGACTGGATTGTATGAATGTCCTACAAATTTTGTTTTCAAGTTGTATCCATCTCTCACCCTTAAAATTTTGTTTCCACGGCTTTGCATAGATGAGCAGTGCTGCAGGAAAGGCGCCCGCTCCTGGACAGGCTGTCTACTCTGCTTCCAAATTTGCTGTGAATGGGTATTTTCATACACTGCGATCTGAGGTGTGGCTTTCATTCATATTTTATACTATTTTTCTTTAAGTGTATATACCCTATTTCGGTGTTATTTTTTTCCAAACACTATTCATTTGAAGTATGTCAATCTTTTTTTGTAATATGCCTTCGGGGACACAGATGAATCTCCTTTTCTGGCTTTGGTCATCGCCTTTTAACCATGGGAGAAAGGTTTTAATGAACTTGCTCTGATACCGTAAAAGTGGAGGAAAATAAAATACCTCTATTATCAATCTCTTGTTTGTTTTTGCACATCTGCAGTGAGTATAAACAACATTTGGTATCCTGTAATCTTAAGGATTTGGAAAAACCAGGAAGATAACATCCTATTAAATCCAAGCTATAACTTGGATATTCTTGAACATGAAATAGCATTAAATATAGGAGCAAACTTCTTAATCATCTGAACACCGTGTTTTTTGAAAAACTTGGGTTACGACATTTGAAAGGGAAATTGACAAAGAAATTACGTTTTATGCATGATGACATTCACAAAACCAGTATGTAAGCTTCAAACATGGAATCCTAGATATTAACTCTTATTTCTGCATTCGCCTTTTTTTCTTCTTCAGCTTTATACGAGAGGAATCAAGGTGACTGTCGTTTATCCTGGGCCTGTAATGACAAGTACCTCAGAAAATAGTTCTTCTGAGGTAAACACATAAAGTACTACTCCATCAATAAAATTTTAAGGATCCACCAAATGCTATTAAAAATTTGTTAATAGCCTGTCCATTCTGTTTACTTTACCTTGTTGACTACTGTTGTTTCTGGCTCGTAAGATAAAAGGATGAAATCGACGTATCGATATCTCAATCGCTATTCACATCGGAATTCTAGTTTGTGTAGAATCAGGAATCACTGAATAATGCTAAGCGAATTACTATACTATTGCAGTACATCGATATTTTAAGCATCTACTAATGCTAACGGCCAATCAAATTTTAATGTCGATTCATCACATATTGCCTATGCAGTCTTTCTACGCTCTTGTTTGATTTTTAAAGTAGGATTTATTTTCAATATTAGTCTTCCATTGCGGGAAGCGGCACTTCAGATTCTGGTTTCATCAATTTAAAGAAACCATGTTATTGAGCCTTTTATTACTTCATTTATTGTTGGTGCACAACTTTTGGCTGGAAAGTGGCTTGATGAAGTTCTTCTGAAGTGTTCACTTATTACTTTACAGAAACGAGTGTCTTCAGAGAGGTGTGCAGAGCTCACAATAATTGCTGCAACTCATGGTCTGAAGGAAGCTTGGATTTCACATCAGGTTCGTTAATTGAGGTGTAGTTCCATTTCGTATTTTAATTTTGAATTCCACACACATGGACTCCTTGTCGCCCATGTGGCTAGCGGGATAAAAGAAGGAGAAAGCAAGAAGAGAAAAAATCAGGTCTTGAATCCGAATCTGATTTTGATCTTGTTTTGGAACTGGAGGGCCCAGACTGGAATGGAGTCAATCAGGGATATGTTCGGGTTGTATTTATTTTATTTGTGATTTTCACTAGATGGGCTATAATATTTCTTCGTCCTGCACATGTGAATTATAGCAAAGCCATTTCTCAATATTTTTTCTTCATTTTTTGTTTTCATGAAATATACAATATAGAATGATGTTAAGGTTTTCTTAGTGCAGCCTGTGCTTGCTGTCATGTACCTGATGCAGTATATTCCAACAGTTGGATACTGGCTCATGGATAAGGTATCATTTACCAGCTGTTGTTATCTGATATTTACCATCTGTCGTCTTCACTGTCTAGCTACCAACCGAAAGTCAGAACTGCAGAGATTGATAACTTGATTCATAATATTCCCATTCCCCGGAACCCCTTTCGAACCATACCCAATCGAATTGATCATATAACTCTCCTGTGAGTTGCCAAATCCATATCTAACAAGAAATAACTCATTAGTCGATTGTTCTTGGGTAAAGATCCATGTTTCTAGTGTCCTAAGAGAACTTTTGGCTACTCATGTCTAAGTTAAAATGTATGGCATACTGAAGATGAGTTATTTTGTGTATGATTATATCAAGTTTTCATATCCTCTCTCCCCGTCTAAATTTTTGTGCAAATGATTCTAGATTGGTGCAAAGCGCGTAGAAACTGCAGCACAGAAAGGGAACACATACTCGATAAATTTGCTTTTCGGGAAGAACAAGGCACAGTGACTGATCATGACTGTAGATAATCCGAACTAGTGGGATGTGGAAGGAAATAGGAATAAGAGCCTCCGAATCCCTGTTGCATGAATGATATAGGAAGAAGAAGTTGGTCATCCAAGTGATCGCCACTTCTCTTTTGGGATGCTTTTGTTTTGTCATGCCTACAGATCCGATTCTCTCGTGTTTGTACGTATGTTAGATAAACATGACTCCGACGCTAACATTTTCGAATTTGACTGGAGCACTTGGATACGCTTGTGGGCTGATTTATTTTGCTCTTCATCCGATTCCTACTGTGTTCGGATGCATGTTTAATATTCGCGAAAATTATTTGGACTTGATCATTTGTTTTATTTTGAAAACCAGATCCCGCAATAATTAGGACGAGAGAAGGAAAATATCATTAAGTTCTTAGATCATGTAATTTCAATATTAGATGGATGGTACGAAGGTCATCTGATATTGCAACCCATTTTTTTTTTTATTTCGAATTAAATAAAAAAAACTCACAAAATATTATATTATTAATATCAGTCACTCTCTTTTATCCAATTTTATCATTCCAATAGTCCCAATATAAAGAACCTAAATGAACAAACTAAATTTAGTTTTTTTTTTTCAATTCTCAAGTATTGCATCTATTTGCAATTATAACATCTTAATTTAAATGTTCCTCGACGTTACCAACAAATAATAATATTTTATTTTATTTTAAATGCTGTATTGTTTTGCTTTTTTAAAATATAACGTGATAAATTGAAACAAACGTACAACCTAAAGTTTAAATAAATTTAACTAAAAGCCTTAAATCTATTATATTATATACAAATTTTAGTATTCAGATTTAGTGATATGTTAAGCAAATATGATTAATTTCATACACCACGTGAATACTAGACTTATATATCCATATTATATTATTATCTGTAACCTAAAATAAGTGAGAGAACCACGTATTAACCAACTAATCATATTTGGTTTCCAAAATACTCCAATTTTTAAAGTCCGAATACCCCCTTCGTAGCATTCTTATTTCTTTTAAAAAACAACATACATAAATAAGAAAAAATAAAACACATAATTGAAATGAAAAAAAAAAATTCTCACGATTCCTATTTATATAAAAATGTATCGAACTTACAAATTATATTTTATATTAAATTAAACCAAGAATTCCATATATAAATTATAACGAGTAGTCAAATTTCAATCCTATACATGGATGACGTACAGTCTATCTGATACCAAATTCTCAAATTCTATATATAATCTGGGGTTTGAGAAGAGATTGAGACAAACATCTTCCCCAAAAAAAAATAAAAAATTTCCAGCTGACACAGCATAATTCATTTCACCAATATTTTTATCATAAAACCACGCCCAAAAACAGTATCCTTCTATTGTAGGCCCAAATTATATGGGCTGAACAAATAGGTTGGTCGAACTCGGGCCCATAACTAATTTTTTTTGAACGAGCCGATAACTGAATCCGTTTGCTATAAATATGCAAATTCAAGATCTAGGGTTTTTGCTCCTTCAGGTACTCCCGGCAAGCTAGGACAGAAGCTTAAGATCGTCGGAGACAATGGTAAGTGTGCTCATTTTACCCATTGAAAAGCTATTCTGATCTGTTTAACCGATATTTGTGGCGGAGAATATTCTATCTGTGATGTCTTGAATCTTTGTGGTAAATGTTTTACGTTTTCGTGATATATTTTGTGTGAAATGAGCTGAGAATATGGACTGCGCTTATGTTTAGAATGAATTTTCATGCTTATATGATGTGATTTACTGCTTTTAGAGCAATGCCGTTGTGAACAATACCTCATTTTCATGATTCTTCGGTGAAAGATTAGCTGTTCAGGTTTTGTGCAAATAGTGATATTCTAAATGTTTTAAATATGATTATGGAATTTGACTTCGTTCCACAACAAGGAGTATTATTGACAATATTGAATGGGCTTGATTTAATGTTATAATAATTAAGCATATGATTTAGGAGAGAATTCAGAACCATTGTTGTTGTGGATGTTTTAGATTCTGCAATGACGTTATCAGCATAAAAAGGTATAGATGAGAAGTTTAAAGTCTATTGCATAATTCCTGAATGAAACTCCTTGTTACAAATTCTTTGTTTTTGAATTAGTAAATTAGCAATATAGTTGATTTTCAAGTTAATAGAATAAACTAAAACCCATAAAATTATAACCCACGCGGATGTTAAATCTTCTGCTTCAAACTCATTAAAAAACGTTAAAAAAATCCAGTGTTATGAGTCGATTTTTTTTTGTGATTCAACTGTGTCTTAAAATCAGAGATAAAGTTTAATTGACACAAAAATAACTTGTTCTCGTGTGCCTTAACTATATTGCTTCTAGTTAGCTTATAGTACTGTGTGTGGGTTTCCAATTGAAATATTGTGGCCATTGTTAATCTCCAGCCTAAGCAAATCCATGAGATCAAAGATTTCCTTCTTACTGCGAGAAGGAAGGACGCACGATCGGTGAAAATTAAGAGGACTAAGGATGCAGTGAAGTTTAAGGTTCGTTGCTCTAAGTACCTTTACACACTTTGTGTTTTCGACACTGAGAAGGCCAACAAGTTGAAGCAATCACTCCCACCGGGTATGCTGTTTTTTTCCTCAAGTCATGTTTAGTCTTGGACAGTTCTTAAATAATAGTTTGTGTTGAGGATGAACTCTAGTCTGTTCTGTTTTATTGAAGCAAAACTTGCTACTAGAGGATTGCCCACATTTTGACAACTTTTATTGTAGATTGTCCGTGTTTTGTGCTTCTTTTTAATTGTCATTTCACTTTCATCAACTCGGCAGCTTACACTGAGTAATTGAATTTTCCACTGTCGTGTGTAGGTTTGACTGTACAAGACCTGTAGAGATTGATGGCTGGAGTTGACAATTTTTTCAACATAGGCATTTGGAGTCTGGGGTGTTGTGTTCTTCTGGTTTTGTTACAGATACCCTTTTTCTCATAGTTTATGTGTTGTCATTTTGTTAAATTCTATGCGTGGTTTCCCCCGTTAAAGCTGAATGGATTATGAAGGGAATTCATTGTTGTCGTAAAACCTCGAGCAGTAAAATAAAGCTAAAGAACAAAAGATATTATAGTAAATATAGAGAAACCATCCCTCAGATCGACACTGATGGATCTCTTTCAAAGTTTCTCTGAAAGCGGTCAAAAGATTATAGTTAAGGATTCATCTTCGGGTTTGTCAACCAGAGTCTACAGGCAATTGTGCCTTAAGTAGAAGTTTGGTTTCACAATTCGAAGCAACTACTGATAACCATCGTACTTGGGTTTCTAACTAGAATCATAGATAATACGTTAAATGTTAAGACTGTTAGTTGAGTTCATTATATGGAGATATTTCCAACTAGACCTCGGGCGAGCATGCACATCGAGGCATCTCGACACTCCAGTTACACCCCCTTGCTCTTATACCGATAGTTCTAAAAAAATTCGAATATGGGATTTTTGGCTTCTAGTCTTTTATTTTTTCATATGCAGTCAAAATCAACCATTCAGGTAGTGTCCATAATCAGGAAATAAATATTTCCAAAAAATAATCATGGAATTAAGTTATTTTAAAAAAATGATCGCTCTTTGCCATGTTACTTTTTGTGTGTTTCTCCCAATGAAGGTCCTTTAATCGTTGTCTTTGGGTCCGCCTGGGCCGTTGCACCCTAATGTAGGCACGAATGCTCAATTTTCCAGTCTTGATAAGGACCTTATTGTCCCCGTGCCATTATTTGGGCAACTTCAAGATAAATTATTCAACAATTGCACATGTATTCTCCGAATATTCCTTAAAAAATACTGTTTTGAATTCTGAAGTCTATTATAGGTGCTCTTGAAGAGAGAACTTGCTTGATGGATGATGATATTGTCAAATACATTTGAAAATGACGATCTTGAAAAAAACACATAATTTTCTATGAGTTAAACACGTCGTGCAAGCTATGGACTATGAATATAAATCGAATTTGGAAAACTCAAAAATCAAGTTTACATCCATAGAAACGATCGTTTAAATCTATTTGTTAATGTTGAATCTTTATTTTGTGATGATATTATAACTTGATCTAACTAAATCGGCATCTTATTCGGATCTGAATATTTGACATTAAATTTGAAGAAAAATCTCGACATTTTTTTGTAGGTTTTGATAAAAAATTTAAAAAAATTACATTAAAAATAAATGTTATAAGGTTTATGCTTTCGCATCTCATTTTGAATTTTATTTCCAAAATTTTAAAAAGAAAGAAAACAAATTTGGCTGATGGTGATTTGTTACCATCACTTAACTACAAATATGCAGCATATCCTAATGGTATTTGATAAGACTTTCCAATTTATCCCAACAAACCAAGGCCGCCAGGCTGGCTTTGAGAAAAACTGGACACGCATTTTGTTTATGAAATAAATAAGAATTTTCTAGAGTTTGTTTTTTTGTTTATTTTCAGTGGAAGGGATTTCATAAATATATTTGTTTATTAAGAGCTTTTATTATATTATATTGAGCAAAATTCATGTGAGACGATCTCACGGGTCGTATTTGTGAGACGAATTTTTTATTTGGGTCATCTATGAAAAATTATTATTTTTTATGTTAAGAGTATTAATTTTTATTGTGGATATCGGTAGAGTTGATCCGTCTCACAGATTAAAATTCGTGAGACAGTCTCACATAAGACCGCTCTCTATATTATTATTAATGAAATATTTATCTTCACCTACTATACACGTGGTGACAAGTTAGTGAATGTTAAATGCTGAGCTACCCACGTCGATCATTTTATTATATCATAAATAAGATAATATATTATAATAATCATAAATGGAAAAGTCTAAAGTTACCATTTTAATTTCGCGGCATGATTTTATGTCCCTACTCCAAATTTCTTTTGTTTTTTAATTCTGCTCCAAAAAAATTTAAAGTTAATATAGAACACCATATATAATATAATTACAAGAAAAATTTCATAATTTCTAATTTTTTTGCAAAAAAATATCTAATATCAAAATTTTGAGTGGGTCTCATGTGAGACCGTATCACGGATCTTAATTTGTGAGACGGGTCAATCCTACCCATATTCAAAATAAAAAAAATACTCTTAGCATAAAAAGTAATACTTTTTCATGGATTACTCAAATAAGAGTCACGAATACGACCCGTGAAACCGTCTCACACAAGTTTTTGCCCAAAATTTTGTATGTATATGTATATATGTTGTAACGATATGGGGGGATATGTGATTATAAAAACATAAATTTTGTTGTGAAATTGTATCATTTTTCCATTTTGTTAAACATATATATATATATATATACGATAAAATTTAAATTCATGAAAATATATATCTTTATATTAAAAATATAAATTTTCACAATAAATATAAATCGAGTTTACTCGATTAACGAATTTGTAAGATCTACTTATTTTTATTAATATAATATACATATTGCTCAAATCTCAATGTGACTTGTTTATTTGTTTAAAATTAAATTATTTTTATTATTATTATTATTATAATTTTAATTAAAATATAATCTATATTTTCTTTCTTTCAATCAATTTATTTATTTATTATATAATTTGGAAAAAAATAATAAATAATAGTTTATATCTGTAGTGATCTCAACATCCAGCATTGATCACCATCCCAAAATCCACAACCAACCCACATTCAACTCTTGGGATTTTTCTGTGACAATGCTTGGGGACTTCTGCTGTTGTGGGAGCTCCGACACAGACGATACCGTTGATCGTGACCCGGTTCTGTTGGTGTCGGGTATCGGTGGCTCGATCCTTCATTCGAAGAGGAAGAAATTCGGGTTCGAGACCCGGATTTGGGTTCGGATAATGTTGGCTGACTTGGAGTTCAAGAAGAAGGCTTGGTCCGTTTACAACTCAAAAACAGGTTCTTTTTTTCCTGGGTTTTTCTTTTTCTCTTTTTATGCTTTTGTTTAGTGTTTCTTTGCTTTATATGTTGGGTATGTGCGTTGAAAATTATCTGCTTTTTTTGTTTGTCTTTCGTTTTTGCTGTGGTAAGTGTGCGGAGTAACACGTTTTTTCAGGATATACGGAGTCGTTGGATACTGCTACGGAGATCATTGTGCCGCAAGATGATTACGGGCTCTATGCCATTGATATTTTGGACCCTTCTTTTGTAAGCTTTTCACTTGTTTGATTTTCTGAATTTTTTAGCCCGTTCTTTCGCGCGTGCTTTCCGTGATGTTTCTCTAATTTACTGACATTGTACAAGACGGGTAGACAGATGGTTTTGCTACCTAGTGAAAAGGAGAAAGAGATACAAAATGTGTGTGCTTGCTGATACGAATGATATCTTAAACTACACATGCCCGTTTTGTGGCATTCCTAGATTGTTGTTTTAGATGTTTTCTGGCGTGTGCTTTGCCCATGATCTCATTGTAAACAAAAGTTTTCTTGACCAATTTACTTTAACTGGGCCTACCAAACTTAGTTCCAGTGCCATCCCTTTTCTGATCGAGAGAAATGCTGGGTTCACATTTCTTTTGTCCCCTTGTCGATTACCATGAGCCCAGCAAGAAAATTCGTTTTCTATAGCTATAAGTTGTTTCCATTGCTTAGCCATTCTTTAGTGTCCTAATTTCTCTTTCCATCTCTCTGTGATACTGATTTTATTTTTTGATTTTCCAGTTTGTTAAGTGTCTACATTTGACCGACGTGTACCATTTCCATGATATGATTGACATGCTTGTTGGATGTGGGTACAAGAAAGGAACAACATTGTTCGGATATGGTTATGATTTTCGGCAAAGCAATAGGTAATTTTTCTGCTCAAAATTTCCACCATGGCGCCTTTTCATTTTTCTATTTATGTGCAGATTACTATTACAGTAGTACTTTTTGAAATTCCATCCTTTTTCTGTCGTAAAAGCTTTAGTTAAATATATTTACTTCTTGTGCTTATTACTTTACAGGATTGACAAGTTAATGGATGGCCTAAAAGAGAAATTGGAGGCTGCGTATAAGGCCTCTGGGGGAAGGAAAGTCAATATAATTTCTCACTCAATGGGTGGACTGCTGGTGTCATGTTTTATATCTCTTAATAGTGATGTATGTTTAGTTCTTTTATGGTTTTCCATGTCCTTAATTACCTTCATATCATATTTCTTTCAGGTAATTAATGAATTAAACTAAACTATCACGTTGCGTCTAAATACCAGAATCACGAGCACATGAGAGAGCCTGGTAACTCATTGTCAGGAACACTATCTGCATCTAACTAGCTATAGCTTTCCATTAATTGACTTGTACCATTCAGATATTAACATATAAGTTGCTTCTTGCTCCAAATATTGATGTTTAGTTTCTAGAAATTCACGTGCATCCTTACAAGTTCCTGAACACTGTGAACTCCAGATAATTACGGTATTGTTGTTAGTTTGCACAGGTATTGTTAATTATTTTCTAAAATTTAGTTTGATATGATAAATTTTCTAATCTTGAGAATACTTGGCCTTATATGGCCATCAAAAGTTGAATATGATGTCTTTGAATGTATATCGGTGCAAAGTCCTCTTTTTTTAAATGGACACTCAACCCTCATAGTGCATATATCCACACATACTTCTTCACTGTTGCAAGTGAAAAAGTTGCACCTGCTTGTATCTGTAAGATAACACCAATCGACACTCAACAAGAATAAAATTATTTTCATGCGTCATGCGTGTGAAATAATCAGCAAAGTCGTCACCATACCTTTGTTTATAGTAGTCACTCCTTTGCATTAAAAGATAATTTATAGGAGCTTTTTATGTTGCTGTATGCAAAGTTCAAGAGTACTTTGGTTTGCTCCCCCTGAGTTGCTCAATGTTTTAATTTCTCTGCCATGAAAACCTGACCACACTTTTTCTTACTTTTTGTGATTTTTTCTCTTGACCTCATATGTGGAAATTGATCGATTTATTTTCTCCTCACTTGTTTAGTTTCTAATTAGTTACATTTGTTTTCTTTCCAATGGAATATTTCAGTACCTGTTTTAGAACAAATTAACTCATTCATTTTTATGCTGTTGGAAATGGAGGCTTGACGACAAGCTTAATTTTCGCTGCAGACTTTCTCCAAATATGTTAATAAGTGGATTACCATTGCCACTCCCTTCCAAGGTGATCTATCTTTTGTATCATTGCTGGACACACTACTATGACAAACTATATTTGATTTGAAAATGCTGCTCCACTAAGAAGGAAAGTTGAAAAATGGCACCAACCAAATTTTTTTTACTTTACTGATCGTAAACCTGATTAATTTTCAAGCTGTCGTACTAAAAGTTGAAGTGTATTCCAATTATTTTATGTTTATCGATTCTAGCATTGGACCAATCCTTGGATCTTGGAGAATTAAGGAATCTAAGGGGAAAATCTATCGTGTCTTTGGAGGGATTCCTCGTTTGATGCCAGTTGTTTTTTGAAGCATAACATAGTGCCACCACTTATTCCTTACATATGTTTTCTTCTTTTTTTCCCAAACAATTTTGCTTGCACTGTAGAGCAGGAGATGTTATTGTACTTAACCTTTAAATAGAGGTGCTCTCCAGGTGGCAAAATATGACATTTGTTTTTCTTTTTGTTTTTGTTTTTGTTTTTCTTTTTCTTTATGCCATTATTTTTGTTTCATAGAAATCAAAATGGACAGCATTTCATTTGTAGTCAGCCTTATATCAAGTTTGGCTGTAAGTAAAAAATGCTATACTGGAGCTTGGTAGGAGATTTAAAGTCCATTCTCTCTAGTCAGAATGTCGGTTTATGCTGAATCTACTGATGGTTTTACTGAATGGGTTTCCATGGATGTACATATTATTTTTCTGAACCATGTAAATCTTGTGCTAGATTACATTTATTTTTGTGGCAGAGTGCTTCTTCTTATGGTTAGATTCATCTTTCGATCAAGTAGATCATCTGCATTCATTGACTAAATCAACTTAATAGAGATCTGATATCTTTGAGCAGGTGCACCAGGATGCATCAATGATTCTCTGCTTACGGGATTGCAGTTCGTTGAAGGATTTGAAAGCTTCTTTTTTGTGTCAAGATGGTCAATGCATCAACTGGTAAACTTCATGGTTGAAGGACTTTTTGTGTTGCCTCATGAAATAATGTACCATTTGCTGTACATTTTTGCTTAGGCTTTCGATTCAACTCTTTCTGGTTTATAGGCAAATAAGCAAATTTTTGTCCTTTCACTCTTGTTTTCCTTCCTCCCGATCACATACCTATTTAATACAATGTGCTGCCCATTAAAATGATGTTTGCATCATTTCAAAGCAGGTCTGGATGAACCAAAACATGAAGATGATTGGGCACAGTATAGTATGCTTAGTATTCCATGAACCACTAAGATGTAATGAAAAATATGAGATTTGCCATTATCCTTTGAGTTTTATGGTAATGTCAGCTAGAGTTGTAAGGATGATCCTGTTGAAGTGAATGCCGAATTCATTCGCTCATCTTTTATAGTTCTACATTTTCCCATAACATTCAGTGAATAGTTGAATGTTAGTTTGTTGATGCAAATATGATTTGACTTTTTTCTCCAAGACTTTCTCAATCTACCAGTTTTATTTGGTTCTCTAGAATATCTATCGGTTTTGTATTGTGTTTAATTATACACTTCCTATTGTCAGACATCGCCTTGTCCTCTTCTCCCTACCTTATGTTCTTCTTTGATTTCTGCTAGCTGGTAGAGTGCCCATCCATTTATGAGATGTTGCCAAACCCTGAATTTAATTGGAAAAAACAACCAGAAATTCATGTCTGGCGAAAGCAATCCAAGGACGGAGAAAATTCAGTTGAAAAGGAATCCTATGGCTGCAATGAATGTGTGACTCTTTTTGAAGAAGCATTAAGAAACAACGAGGTAAATCCTCTAACCTTGGCAGTAGAAAATGTTTCAAACATAGAACATGTAAATGCCAGTTATTGTGTTGCTTTGTGTCTTATTCTTCACATTTCTATGACCTTTTGTGTTTAATTGCAACTCTACGTTACCTATGTTATGGTAGTCTTTTTTCTTACATCTTGCAGCTAAATTATGATGGTAAAACAATCGCTCTCCCTTTCAACTTTAAGATTTTAGAGTGGGCTACTGGTACCCGGAAGGTTCTCAATGAAGCTCAACTTCCCCAAGGAATTTCCTTCTACAACATCTATGGAACAACTTTCGACACACCTTTTGATGTTTGGTTGGTGGCTTATTAGTTGTTCATCTCTTTTTGATTTTCAGTGAAGTTGAAGTTCTGATTTGCAAGGATTCTCTTGATTCCATCAGCCATAATGAGAAATGAGAATTGTCATGAAAACATGAACTGCCATCTATATGGACTTTTCAGTGAGATTTGATTATATATAGGAAAGAAAACCATGCAAGCACGGATCATGAAATCTTCTTTGATTAGGAAACTTAATAAACTTAACCCGAAAGAAGAGAGATGCGAAACATCAATCAAACAACCATATCTTTATAACTAAGATTTTCTGTAAGAGTTGCAGAACTGGGAGGGGCTAGTTTTATTGTAGTGAAAATAGTTTGCATAATATTTGACAAATTTTGCATTGGTGTTCTGAAATTTCTGAGCAATAAATCTGTCACCAACTTTGACCGGTGTCCATACTTCTTTTTCTTGCAGCTATGGTTCAGAAAGTTCTCCCATAAGTGAAGTATCTGAAATATGCCACACAATGGTAACTGCTGCTTGGATTTTATTTCCTACCTATGGGAATTTGAGCGAATCCCATGTGTTTTTATATGGAAGTACAAAAGCATACAGCACCTCTGTATCTCGTTTACATGCTCTTTTGCTATGTATTAATTTTCACGTCTAAAGATCATGAGAACATGACAGTGTGAATTACCCCGTGTTATGTGCATATTTTTTAACATTAACCATATGGAACATCTTTGGATAGAAAACTTCGTGACAGTATAATTGCCACGGTGGTGCTTACGGTATAATTTTGTCATTCGCAGCCTGAATACTCCTGCACAGACGGTGATGGAACTGTCCCTGCTGAATCAGCAATGGTAGAATAATTTCTTCTTATTTAGTATTCCTCGTATATCGAGATATGGGTATACCGTCAAATGTCTCTTGCCTAATCACTTTTCTTTAATTCGAAAACTCATTCTCTTATTTACATGTATATCATGCAGGCTGATAAATTTGATGCTGTGGAAAGAGTGGGAGTTGCTGCTACTCATCGAGGATTGTTAGCAGACAAGAAAGTGTTTCAGCTCATACAGAACTGGTTAGGCGTCTCCTCTGAGGTTAAGGTGAAGTATTCAAGAACGTCGAAAGTAATGGATGTGTGTTTGAATCAACCTTAAGAGGAACTCTACATTTGAAAAGTGCAATCCAATCTGTGTATTATGCTCTATATTTAGATTATCTTACAATTCAAAGCATGGAATTTCTCAACCTGAATTCAGAATGTATGGAAAATTATTAACATTATAAAAATGTATGTGTTTCTCGAAAAGGATTTTCGACATGAAATAAAATAATTAACATGAAGGCAAGCATAATAAACCTAGAAAATTAAAATATCTATTTATGTTATAAAGTTTAAAATTATATAGAATAATTATTACGTATAATCATAAAATGGAAGAGAAATTCAATGCAGCAGTAATGAGAAACCAAGATTTCAGAGCTAAAAATGCAGTTCGTCCTGTTGCTGGAAAGCTGATGCAAAAGAAAAAGGAAATGCCTGGGAATTAGCACAAAGGTTTAGTGAAGATTAATTAATATCTTATTTTCTGAACTCTTTAAATGTTACAGAAGTTTACACGTTCACATATCCCATTTCTAGCTAGCAATAAGCTTCTAAATGGTTTCACGACAATCTTTCGAGACATTTGTGGAGGAAAACTAGAAAAGCTTAAAATCAACTACCTAACTTAAAAGCATCGACAAACAAGCCTAAACAAACGCCGGCCTTCCAATAGTTTACCATCACCACCACCGCCTGCAATCTTTCGGAAGGTAGAGGCTTTCTTCTGTACATTAGCATACCAATACCTTCGATGGCAGCGACAACAAATCCTGCTACCAGTACGTCCCAGTCACCGGTCTGACCAAGAATGGTAGCAAGGGCGTTAGCAGTGTAGAAACCCAGGAGCAGAAGAAACACCTTCATGGGAAAATTCTTGCGAGCTGAGTTTAGCTTGCTCAATAGCTGCCTGCCACCTGCACTGAACGTTGTCGTCTCCATTGAGGTTACCTTGGATGTTATCAGTTGTAATTCCATCGGTGTTTAAAGCAAATGCTATTTTTAAGCTGCGTCTACTTGATGAAGAACCATTTTGCGGAACAAATGTCAAAAAACAGCCCAAATTGCATGAAATTTCTAGTCAATTCTCAATGTTTAACAACAATATACTCTAAATATTGTTTTATATAATCTCAAAAGACCAAATAAATCACATACCTTTCAACCAAACTCAACGTAGATAATTAATCACATTTTAAATGTCCGGATAATCAGTGATATCTCAAATAATTACAATCCATTTAGTACAGAAATCACCTGTTCCTATAAGAAGGAATATCAAGCTTTGAAGTCTGTCTACAGAAATTCAGTGCGTACAGACAATCTTGAATACCATGATAATGTCTGAGAAACTCGTATGATCTTTCGGGGCGTTCCTTCTCTATGACAGACAAAGACTGCAACATTAAAACATCCATCCTGGAGGCCCTTAAACTACAAAATACACAACAACTAAGGCCTATAAGAAAATAGAACCTAGGCCAACGTAAGCTAAAATAGAAAATAATACACTGATGAAAATACATTTCTTTTTCAATTTCCCCTCAAATTGACAAGACACGAGTATAGGTGATTAATGTAAAATCACCAGGCCTATTCCATATATTGCTGATACCCGTGAATATTATGAATGCTATTTACCTGCATTTATCATTCTTTAAAGATGGCCAGCACACGTTATAAAAATACAAAGACCTCCAACTATTACATCCAAGTGATGAGCAATAACTGGGAAAAGAACTATTTAGTCCTGGAGTGCAAGGAGCAACTGGAGACCCAAAATATTAACAAATCATCTATGTGACAAAATTCAAAAATCTTGTGTGCACCATCTTAGAGCCGTGAAAGTTAAAACTGCCAGGAAATAGGAGAAACCCAAATACCAACATAACAAAACCAAATCCTTTTACAAGTACTAGCAACTGTGGCACATATATTGATATCATGTGTTGCATATGCATGATTTATTTTTATTTTTAAGTATTCAATTTATTTATCGTACGATGCAAAATAAATGGGACATAAAATTTAGTAATATGTTTTTATAAAATATGGAATACATATTATCTAGTAAACATTTATTATTGAGAAGAAAATATGAAATCATAATTCAAGTTGTTCATGTATCTTGTCAACATATCACTTGCAAAATATAGTACAAATTTTATATAGAAGAAAATTACAGTGATAATCACCAAAAAAATTGTCAATCCCATTTACAGGTTTTTGCAACTTTGCAGGTGACATCAACAATGTAGAAATACTAAGCTTTGAAATTAATCAGATCTTGTCATTTTCATAGCTTGTGTAATCCTTTGATAGAATTCATGTCATGAGCTTTTAAACAATCATTTCATATCATTCATATTAGACACAATACATCAATCTTATGTGATCTATAGCTATAGATATTAAAAAATCCAAATCGTTTCTATATAGAGTAATACCAAACTCATAATTTTTAAAGTTTCACTTATATATAACTAAAAACTAATATATTAGTTATTATGAAAATGAGAATATTATACATTCATAATCATTTGTTTATTATTATGTGTTATTATTATATATGGCAGAAAATATCTTATTAAAAAAATCTCGAAAAGGGGCGGGTTGCTAAACCCAGGCCTCCCATTAAAAATTGACCATTACGTCTCACCCGTTAAAACTTATATAATGAATGGGCGTCAATGGACTAAAATAATAAAATAAAAAAGAATTTTAAACTGAATTATGAAACAGACAAGCATCTAAATACAACTCTGTGGAAAATTATTTCATGTCTTCGATCACACTTAATAATAACAAACAAAGTATTTTCACAACATAAAGAATTACATAAAAAAAGTTACTAGCTCTCCAAAAAAATCTTGACATCCCCCAAAAAAGTCATAACATTATTTAAACAGATCAATATAAAATCAGTGAGTAGACAATATTTAAGTCTACTAAGATGAGGACCAACTATTCTTCCACTATTGCTAAAAGCAGATTCAAATGCAACAGTTGACATAAGAATAGCTAAGATCGTTATAGTTGAGGTGAGCTACTAAAAAAATGAAAATTAATAAAACTAAAACCCTAAAATATTTATATGCACATATATAAGGGCGGGTATGGGACGAGTATTATAGGACCCATGACCCGCCCCATATCCAGACGGGTCTGAAAAATTGGACCCGAGACCCACCCCATGACCCATTTAGTATGCCCAAACCCGCTCCAAAAAATCAAAAGAGGAAAAAGATGCTCAAAAGCAATATAAGCCGTAATTCATAAAAGTTCACCAAGGTTACATTCCAATCCCATATAAAACTATATATTAAGTTTGATATAATGTAATTCATGCACTAAAATACGATAAAATATTAAGAAAAAGAATTAATTTAAAAAAATCAAGAATCCCGACTTCTAAATTCCACTTGTACTATAAACGTGTAGTTAATTTTAAATAAATAACCTAAAACTAGAGCTTGAAATAATGGAAACCTAGAAAATTAACATGCAATCAAATTTGAGTGACATATTATGCCTACACCGTACAAATCAAATAAATATCAGATTAAGAAGAACAAAGATGCAATGCATAAGGCAAAGCATACATGATAATATGGTTTTCTTGGTAAGACGTTGAGTTAAACAGTTGGTAGGCAATGGATCCAAACATTAGCATTCAATATGAAGACAAACAACAATTTCCTCTCCTCCCCCACCCTCTTCAAGAATTCATTTTTAGATATAAGGCTTCCTACAGTAACAATTCTATAAATTTGTGTATTTTTTGGCATTAATGCATGGAGCTCGATTTTGTAATCTTTACTTCTTTCATTTTTCAAGTGATGATTTCTGGGAATTTTTTAATTTTGTAATCTTTAATTCTTTCATTTTTCAAGTGATGATTTCTGGGAATTTTTGTCCTTCCTTGACGACGTTCTCGTAACAATACGTAATTACTGTGCCTATGTTAATCATTGCAACAAGTCGCCTTTAATATAAGAAATCTCAAGCTCTTATTACACGATCTAGTTCGAGCAAAAAAAAAAGGATATTAAAAATCAGAAAACCAATAACATTAAACTTTAAAATAAATAATAATAATAATAATAAACATTATATCAACAATCCTTCTCTGAAATTAAATGATTTAAAAATTGATTTCCCAATTGGCACCTTATATCGAGTGCATAGTGTGCAAATGGATATTAAACTTTAGCATTCAATTTCAAGCAAAAAGTTGATCAACAAAGAAAACTCAACAATAGTACAAAATATTTAGTTAACTGAAATTTAATCACCATAGAACAACATTTTTATCTAATAGAAACTAAACATTCATTCCCATTTTCATCATTTGGCGTATGTGCTTCTGAAGGTTTTGGGCCTTGTATATTTTTTTACGCCCCCCCCCCCCCCCCCCCCCACGCATCGCCGCGCTTAGGGCACACGAGTCATGAGCAGTTACTCAGAACATGACAAGCAACCAATTTGAAGTAACTAACCTAACCACGTAGTAAAACTTACACACACTAGCGCGCCTTAGGGGCACACGAGCATGAGCAGTTAATCAGAACATGCAAGCAAACCCAATTTTGAAGTAACTAACTAACCACGTAGTAAAACTACACCCCTATCCACTTTAAGTGCTGTGTCAAATTATTTGTCCTGTTATTTACTACTCATATTCTTAACCATACATTCTTCTCAAAGCTAAAAAGAAAAGTGTCCCTCTTTCAAACATTTTTCAGAAATCACTTTGGTTCTTCAATTAATTATGCACTATTCTAAATCTTTGATTTTACCAAGTATGCCTCCCTCCATATGCTGAATTGTCAATGTATCATCACATCAACTAAACTTCGAATACAAGGGCTACCTACAAAATTACACGACCTTGGAATCATCTAAGAGAATAAGCATCCATACTTCAAAAATAATAAAATTACCAGCAATTCGATTATAACAGCAGCTACACATAAATTCCACTCTTGGTAAAAGAAAGAAAGGGAAACTCCGCCAGATGAAAAAGATTCCTGCAAAATGCACAAATAGAAACAAAATCCCAAGGTGAACACATTTCAAAGCAATGATGCTCATACACAACTTAATGTTTCGATTGAGTAACAAAAGAAGGAAAAAGTAATAGAATTCAGAATCCAAAACCCACCAGCAAGAATTGCAGTGAGATCCAAAACTCTATGCAGAGGGAAAAAACAAAGAAAAACAAGAGAGATTCTTTGAGCTGTGGATCCTATTTATTGAATTGCGACTGACAAGCCGCAGACGAAACACGGTCCACAAACTGTACAGTACAGGGTCCCTAACGTCGCGTTTTGTTGGTCGCACGCTTTATCGTCATTCTTTTATCCGCTTTCCTCGGACTCTCGTGAATTTCAATCCTCTCTTTTATTAATTTCTTTAGTTTTTGTGTGTGTACTTTTTTTTTATGCTGTGTAATTTTTTACATATAATATTTTTTTAATATTGTATTGTATTTTTTGAAGTGGTGCAATTTGCGTAAAAAATAGAAAATTATATATTAAAATTAAGAGTTTTAAGATTTTTATCGTTTGATTAATATATATATATATATATATATATATATATAGTATATGAATAAGTTATAGGAAAAATTGATTTTTTGATTATGTTTTTTTATTATTTTGGCCTTCTTACATGTTATACAATTTCATATTTATTTTTGTATCTTCTAATTTTTCATAATCATTTTTCATCCGCATCGACGGATGTGGCACTACAAATGGCATCTTCATATGAGCACAATATTTGTTTCATGTAGTGTCATATTGGGGAAAAAAACTAAATTTGCTTTAAAAAACAAAGATAATAAATGACTAAAATTGAAATTTGAATAAAATCACAAAGAGAAATATATAGGACCAGAAACAATTTTCTCTAAGTTATACTATGATTATTAAAATATTATATGAGATATGAAATAGAAGAACATGATAAATAATATTAATTTTCTTTAATGCAGCTGGAGTCACAATTTTACTCTTTCACTACTATAGAAGAGAATACAAGGAAAGGTATATTAAGAGTTTTTTCATTTTCTTTCAATTTATAAAAATGTTAAATTATTTATGCTTATTGACGACTAAAAATAATGCTTAAACCCAATTATTATCGGACTTTTGAGTTTAAGAAAATTAGTATTTTTATAAGTAAACACTTAATTAATTGAGATTAATAACCCTGTGAGTAAAAGTAAAATATAGAGAATTTTATTCTGTTGCTAGGATGGTACGGCATTTCCGAATTCACCAGCTCTTCACCTTCTGTAAATGAAGAAATTTTAAACGTTTGTAATAATACATCTAGAACGAAGAATGGCACTGTCGCGCTAAATAATCGCTCTCATATGGTTGCAGCCTTGAGAGATAGGAAGTCTGAAATCTTGTTTGTATAAAAATCAGGCTGTATTGAGTTCTCAGGATTTTGTAGCATTGACAGGGTTGTCACACCTAAAAGTAACATCAGAAATCTTGAATGTGGTATGGTGCATAAGTTTAGACACTGAAATGCAAGTTCATTTGGATCACATACCTGACAGGACAAGAAGTGTTCTGCAACCACCGTTTTGTCCGAAAAGAATATCAGTATCTAGCCTATCTCCAACCATGCATATCTGGGACTTTGTAATGCCAAATCTATGTAATTTGGGATAAGAAATTCTGTTAGAATCTAGTCAATCGTCTAAATACATATACATGACATGAACTGAAAAATTCGTATTACTTTAAAGCTTGTGTTGGAGGGTGCGTCCTCAAACAAAATAAATTAAAATTTAATCAGTTTTTCATAACCAGTTTTGTGTTTCAGAATATACTGAATCTCCTCCCCACCCCAAATCCCATCCTTCTTTCCCCGATTCATGAGTCTAATCCTTTATCTATGGAGTCAAGGGCTGGGTAATGAAACCTTCAGGTAACATACTCATTTGATAAATAGTCCATCATGAAAGTTGAAGGCTTTCCGACAACAAGTGGCTCGCGTTGAGTGGATCCACGCACGGCACCTACCATTGAACCACCACCTGATAACAAGCAAAAACGAGGTAGGCATCTTGTAATCATGGAGAGACATATATTTAATACGTAAGTTACAAAGTAATAGATGCAGTTTCATTCCTACGGACTTATAAGCACCTTGAATAAATTGATTTCCTGATTTACACAGTACAGTAGTGGTTTGCAATGTAGTTCATTCTCGTGATGTCATGAGTAACAGTTATCACACCTAGTGATTAACATTTTCATATCTCCAGAAAATTGACAACAATTACGTGTGTTTATTCATTTCCGATGCAGTCAACTTAGTCCTTCAAGGCCCTGGTAACTTTGCCAAAATGTGAACTTACAAAAATGTTACAAACTTGCAGGTTAGATCAATTTGGACGTACATGTTTCAATATTATCAGAGAGAACCTCCGATTTTCTGCTTCATATTCATATATTGTCACCAAAAGTGCTAACTTTTTAAAAATAACTACCGTAATCGTTTCAAACAGACACGGACTTGTGTAAAATATCTTTAAAACGAACATCATTACTTCAAACTGAGATAATCAGAATATAGTAACCTGCCCATTCTTGAGCATCTGTAAGATGTGTGACGGCATCACGATTGGTAGCAATGAAAAGACAGCCAGGGTTTTCACGGATGCACAAAGTTGCATACCTTCATAAATGAAATTAAAACAAATCATACTTCTATGGTTAACCGAGTGACTCAAGTTTATGCACATATAATTCTTGGAAATTTTTTACTCCTTCCCCTCCTTTACTCAATATCGTTTGCTGATGTCAGTGAAGTCTATATGTTCCTTTACATCACTGAAGGAGAGGGAGAATGATACAATTAAGTATATTTGAGTATTCAAAATTTTTGAATAGTTGAACTAGCAAATAGTAGGAATTTATTATTTTCTTCCCAGTTGATGTTACCATTTTGCCTTAACTTGAATGGCAGTAACGGTGAATAAACTTTGGATTAATAATTTCAATCTCAAGAAAGGTGGAGTAGTGTTTCAGATCCCAACAAAGGACTGAAAGTAGAAAAGAAAGAAAATAAGATGATTTGTGAGGAGAATACAGCATTCTGAAAAAATAATACCAATAGGTTAGATCCATCCCTCCAATGAACTTAACGAAAGGAAAATAAATACTCTTCCACCATTAAAAATTTTCAACTCAGTATCTAGTTGTTGTCGTCTCCAGTTTAAAAACTATAAGGTGAAACCATGCATCTCACTTGAAAAAAGGAAGAAAGACCTTGTCAGGAAACTTACTGGATTTTGTAATAGTTGAAATAACGATCAAATCCAACCACAACAGCCCCAACCTGATCGATAAATCATGATATTTTAATGTGAGTTGACTACTTTCATTGCAATAGTTCATATGGTGATGCTTCAAAGGATTGTTACTGTAAGAAACATGCAAAGCTTATGACAAAAGATATAGTACACTTGGGGACACACAATTTACGTGTGGTGAAAACAGCTCTCAAAGAAGCAAACTTCAACTCTATCATATAAAGATGACTAAGTATCTGGTAGAACTATTTCCTCGATCTTTGAAATCCTAGAAAATAAAAACATATAAATGAGTGTATATATATGTGAATTATTTGCCCGCTCTTTGGAATCCTAGAAAATAAAAACATATAAATGAGTGTATATCTGTATGTGTGTGTGTGAGAGAGAAGAAAAATCCTAACAGTAAACTGGTCAGAGCCGTTCACCAACATGAAGTCATAGCTGGGCTATGGGATCTATTACCACCATATACCTCTATTTTTCCCACAAAATGTCTTTCAAAAATTTTATCCCACAGCGAACAATTCAATCCTAACTACACGAATTTAGATCACCGCATTCCACCAATAACAATTTTTTTCCACACTGTGTTTTTTCTATCGAATAGCCATTTGATTTGATTTAGAAGCATAAGAGGATGAATGCATACATTTTCATCATGTTCCATCAAAAAACCTGGTTTTAGTTCAATCTTTTTTTCGCCATCTCCCTGCAAGATTAAAAGTTACATCATTGTCGAACTTGATGGGATAATCAAGAAGGAATAGAAAGTTTTGTATATTTCGAGTGGAATGAAAATAATTGAAAATCTAATACATACTGGCCCACCAATATATTGAAACCCAGCCAACTCAAGCTCCTTCAAGATGCCATCCTCACCAACAACATAAACCTTGAGGTATGACAGAATGAAAACTGGTCGTCAGTTATTCACATCCCATGATTTACATGCCTCTATGCCCATTCTCAAGTTTGCAGACATATGACATTATAAGAGTAAAACTCTTAAACTGTTTTCGAGAAAAACTCATAATTGGTATTACATGGTACCAAGGTTAATAGTGCAGAATATTGAGAACCATACAGGTCTTAGATAAAGTCCCTTAAGTTAATAAAAAGACATGTGTAGTGCATGTATCAGCTATTATGATGATCGAAAGAAAATTAACTTCAGAACCAGGGAAACCATGGGGATAACTAGCTGTTTACATAAGATTTTCATACATATTATGTGGAGGTAAATGAAACGGATTTTTTAACAAAACAAGTATGATTATTGATTAGCATCTCAGTTATGGAATGGTTTTTTAAGGATACTCCATTTCTTACCTTTTTATCTTTGGGGAAATCAATTGATTTTAAGTACGCAGCAGCGGCAAATGATGATGCAAAGATTTCTTCCTGAAAACATCAAAAGCCAAATAGACAAACTGCCTTTTTCTCAATAGTACGGGAAATGCATAAAAAATGACTATTTATCCACCTCCTTGACGTCGAGACCAAGTGTTTCAAACTTTTTCCCATACTGCTTCCTAGATTTTGTTGAGTTGTTGGTGACAAAAACCAATCTTTTCCCCTACATGAAGATGCATTCAAATCTAAACATTACCAAAAGAAGAAGCATCAATGAATTGGTACTATGAGCCTAAAGATTATGTGCTATACAGCATCTGTAGCTAGCATGATAAGGCAGTAATGCAGTGGCAGATTGCCCATTCTCGGAACTTTAATATAAAAAAATGTACATTCCTTTTCCTATAAGAAGAAATATAATGGATTTGTCCCACCCCCAAATTAATAACAAAAAATTGATTTTCATTTTTCCCCTCATATCATGTCCGTGACTCCACCACTGTAGCAGTGGGCAACAGACTGCTAGCATGAAGCACAGTAATGTATAAGAGAGTCCTGAAAAGTACTAAAGTGCTAACCTTTGATCGAAGCATGTCAAGAGTTTCTGGGACTCCATCGATCAATTTGTCTCCCTTCCATATGACCCCTGGAAAGTATTAAGCAGCAATGTATTGGCAGGATCATGATAGAAACTGAATTCTTCAGACAATTTTATAGAGTTTGAACGAGAATGACTTTGATCAATAAAGTGTAAAACACTATATTTTTCAACTAAACATATTGCATCCATTTAAATTGTCATTTATGTCGACTTGTTTTATTATGTTGAAGAGAAAATTTTGTTTACAAAGAAGATGCAGTTGGAAGATTTGGAAACCAGTCTCTGAATCTTGCACTGTATGTCTGTATATGTGATGTGTGTCCTTTTATTTAAGACTTTTCACAATATAATCCTGGCAAAACATTTATTTATAAGAAAAAAGAGCAGGAAAGAAAACAAATTATTTGCCAATAAGGGTCTATCAAACCGAAGCACGCCAAAATAGCTCATCGACAGACACTATTCTCTATGCAGGGTTGGAGCAGCTTCAGTCCTGCGCCAGACTAGTGCCAATGCTAAAGCCATCTCCATCCCCCACTTCATTTTAGCTCAGATTTTGGATCGAGATAATGCAATCTCAGCACCAAATGTAAAACTCATAGTCTACTCCAAACTCAACTCGAAAAAAAATTAAAAATATTCTTGATATATTCCGTTCTATTTTAATTTACAACAATTATTTTATTCCACTAACTATTTATTTACATATTTATTAAAATATCAATACGTTAAACTTACATTTAAATAATTTATGTAATTAATTTGATTAGAATACTTTATTAATTCAAATATTAATTTATTTTCAATTTAATAATTAGTTACTAATTTCATATTAACTAAGTATTATAGTAATTAACATACAACACATAATGACATAAATAATTTACATGATAACAATCTTAAAACAAAGATCATATATAAATAAGAAACGTAAATATCGAATAAATGATTTGAATTACTATACAAATCCCACAGTTGCTCGATTACTGCATTCCATAGAACGATGTGACAAGAGATAAGTTTTATGTTCGGTGCATGGATTATACAATTTGGTGAAAATACTGTACTGAGATATCCTAATGGGTTGAACATGGCCCAGGGAAGAATGATTTTCTCAATTTGCTTAAATCCCGTCACAGGAACATTGAAGCTCACTTGGACTTCAAAATTCCAGTTACATACACTAGTTCAAGCATATTCTCGAACAGTTTAGTTTCACCAGTAATGAGGGGAAAAAATCCCGGAAATAGTCCAACATTACTATCAGAACTCAGAAACATGGAAAATGATCACCGATGAAATAAGAAACAGTTACCATCACAATCGAATATGAATGTCTCAACAGAGTTAATGAGCTGATCAGGGTCCTTCAGCTGCTGAGCAGAAGCACGAGGACTCGCAATTCTTGAAACAGATGCATTCATTTTCTTTATTGAACGAAATTTACTGCCAAAAGTCCATTCGATTATGGGTCTTAGGGAATTATAGAATAATGGGTTCGCGATGGAAGTGGTTCTCCCGGTAAGATTTGCTCCGTTTCGAGGATTCAGGAGCAGAGTAGAGGAAGAAGATGCGGATGCTGCTACAGCGGATGACAATCTGGCAGTCAGCATTTCTTTCGATGGCTGTTGTTTTTGGTTGGATTTTGAATTTTGTTTAATTAATATTTTGGTTGGGCTTGCTTTGTATGGTTGGCATTGCGCTTGTTTTATCCAATACATGTGTTACATAATTTTGCAAGCTAGAGTTTTATTTTTTGTTATATTTTTCGAGAGTGAGTCTCATGTGAGCTTGTCTCACGGATCTTAATATGTGAGACGAGTCAACCCTACCGATATTCACAATAAAAAGTAATGCTTTTAGCATAAAAAATAATAATTTTCATTGATGATCCAAATAAGATATATGTCTCACAAATACGACTCGTGAGACCGTCTCACATAAGTTTTGTCATTTTTTTATGGAATAAAATTTTTATGAAAATTTATTTCATTATAAAAAAACATATGTTTATATAAAATAAATATAGATTTCAGATCTTCGACTTTTCAAATTCTCATCAAGCCCAACTCTCTTGTGGATTTTGCTTCATCTTCTCATTTAAACACCCAACTTTTTAGATTCAATTAGACATGCTTTAATGGGCCGTTCCACGGGAATAGGACTTAAACTGGTCTGTTAAGCCCAGACCCAGGACCAATATGAATGAACAGAACTCGGAACCGTCTTCAGTCCACTTCCCAATGGATTGAACCAGTTCTGGATCTGGCCCTTTATCGGATCCGTTCCAGAACCATACCGGAACCGGAAAATTTTAAATAAATAAATGAACGATCATTTAATTGCAATTTGACCCTCGAATTTGGGAGTCAAATTGCAAACATTTATTTTTTTCCCACAAATCAACAGTAAATACAAGACTGTTTTATAACATTTTCACAAAACAATATTTTCTCAAGTCTACATTTCTTTACAATCAATTTTTTCTATTTGCTATAATTTGTCAACATATATTTAATAATTTTTGCAATGTTTTGTTTTTTTATCTATACTCAATATTCTCTTTATTATTATTTACTTACTATTTCACGATTTACTCATACAAATCATTTGAATTTCAATGATGTCGTCTTCAAATCGTGGTAGTGGTGGATGTTAATAAATTATCAACTTTGGTAAACATTTTTGCTTCATCCCCGACTCTGATAAGTCGAACATGGTCGCAAGGATAAAAAAAGCCATGGAACTTTTCAACAAATATGTAGGGACATCATCGTCTGCCTGATCAAGCAACACGATGGCAACGACCACGACAACAGCTCGAGCAAAGCGAAGCAAAGCTTTTCATCACTTCGATGTTGAAAACAAGATGCGAACAACTCTTCTGTCATATTTAAAATTTACACAACCAACTATTCATATGAAACGGGTGGTTGTTCCGGTGGTACCGATACTTTGAAAAAACATTTAGTCGAGATACATAAACTTGGTCTCGATACTCTGCAACCATTCGGTAGATAACCAACCAAACAACTAATCAATCCTTCAATTGGTAAGGTTTTTACAATTATAATATAAATTTCTCGAAAAAACTATCGTTAAATTTATTACGAAATGTGGTCAATCTTTTTATAATAGCTCAATTGTGCATTGATTCGCAACATTACTCTATCCTATTCAAAGTCAAAATGAGTTAAACATGCTAAATTTATTTGGAAGAATATTGACGATAAAATAAGTCAATCATGCATTATCTTAAAGAATTTTTCATTTGTATGCTAGTGAACAGAGTGCGTAGTAAGATAAGAGGATGACAGAGAAAAGCAAATGTGGAACACTCAACTTATTTCAAAATTTGAAACGACAAGAGTTAAAAAAAAAATCGATGACAACAATAAGCTACAATAAAATCAAAATTTATTATATATTGAGGCTACTAATCCAATGTTCTTGATTGATGCAAAATAAATTATCAACTTTATCCAATGTTAAAGACAATTGCAAGAGATATCTTAATCGTTCAAAGTTTAAGTATTGTTCCGAATCATTATTTTCAGAGCTCAAGCTTCAATGAAAATTCGAAGTATTTAAAATATATTTTAATATATCGTGATAAATTTTAGATGTTCTATTATAAAAATCAATGATTAATTATTTTATTTTTATGATTAATCAGTATTGTTTTCATTCTAAAGATTGAATAAAAAAATGGTCTATCAATAAATTTTTTATTCAAACATGGACCGAAATCGGTCTATAAATCATAGAACCTTGGATACCTTGGAACCAGAAAAGTTTAAGTTCCGAAACCGACCGACTCGAATCAGGCTGGAACCCGACCCGATAAGATATTCGTCTAATGTGAATTTGAATAATATAATGTCGTAGAGTGGCGGACAAATGTATCCAATTTTAAGCGCCAATTCCCGAAATTTGCTATCAATTGGAGCCATTTTTTGAGACTATAGGGCGGGCATTCATAAAAATATTCCGAATTAACATAATCTTTTAATCGGTGCAAGTAAAATGGCAGGAGAAGAAAAAAGAGGGTTTTGTTCTTCCCGTCTTTTCGTCTCATTTCGTATGTAATCCCATAATTTGCCAATTTTTTTAACTTTCCAGATATCAGCAAATTGACAGCGAGGATTTTTTTTTTGCCATTTGGTTATCCTGAAAATCTCCATTTTTTAAACCATTTCAGTCGATTAGGGCGGTTTTGTGAAGTGGGTTTCGTTTATTTCAGTGATTGCATGCAAAAATGGAGAAGGGTTCACCCGTGGTAATCGACGGCCCGAACGCGGGAAAGACAAAAATCGACGTTTCCGATCATAAGAAGGTGGTTATGAAGAGGAAGAGGGTGGCTCCACTTTCTTGTCTAGAAAATCCGGAGGAAAAGCAGGCAAAGATCGACGCTCTGCGAGAGGAAACCAACAGTCTAGTTAGATTTGGTAAAAAATTAGTACTTGAAAACAGGGTGGCTCTGCTGGAAAATGTGGAGAAATCTGGGAGTTCTTCTGCGGCGTTGAATCGTGTGATTGCATGTGCGCTGGAAGAGAGTGATCTTCCTCTGTCCAAGCTCGTGGATGAGGTTTTCGATAAAGTTGTTGAAAAAATTGGAAACTACCGACAGTGTTACGAAGGCTAGTGTGAAGAGTATTGTGCTTTTAATTGGGCAGAGGTTGTGTTATGGAGTCACGGATGCAGACTGCGGATGTCTTGGAGAATGATGCTGATTGTGCTCTTTGGTGTTGGGAGGTACAAATTTCAGCAAATTGACTACCTCTAATGCTATGTTATAAATTGTATACTGGATTTGTATGGAGGGATTTGTTAATTTATGTTGGTTTGCCATTTTTATGGGTGATTTACAGAATTCATGGGTTATTGATGTACATAAACTTTGTCAGATAGATCGAATCGAGTGGCATGTACCCGTTTTTCTTAGTTTTGCGTCTCTTAAATAATGCCTGAATCACATTTTTGCTTGCTTTGAATCTGGTATTGGTGGTGCATAGAATGTATGACCTTTTAGGCTTTTAATGAATTAATAATATTAAATTACATGATCTTATCTTTCCGTACAAGTCTTATGTGTACTCATTAGTTTATATTTGCAATGTATTCAAATTTTACTCAACTTGAGATGTATATTTAAGTTAAAACGTCGGCTAATCTTTGTTTTGATGGCATACTTTCTTATTGCAATGCATTATCTGGCTCTTGGTGTTCCATATCTTCGGACTAGTGTTAGTTTATTGAATACTATTTTCATGTCGTAGACAAGAGATTTGAAATTGATGCCAAAATCGGCATGCTCGTCTCTGAAAGTTCGCCGCACTTGCCGGAAAAAGATACAGGAGAGAATTACAGCTGTTTTGGGTAATTCCTTAAACGCCTATTATAACTGTATTTTTATGTTTCAGTGTTGAACTATATGACCGTGAATAATTATTACAAGTTTGTGTCTGTGACTCTCCTTTTGAAATAGGAAACATAAACAGAATTTTGATAAGTAGTGAAAATGGTATATGTATGTGTATAATTGTCAACCTAATAAATTATGAATTATAAACTGTTTCTGGTAAGTGCATTTATTTCGCTCAGAATAATTTCAAGACTGTACAGTTCTGTTGAATTTTAATATTATAGAAAGCTACAAGATCAATTGAATTTTGAGTTTACAAATGTCGTGCGCCTGGTTCCTCGAAGAAAAATCAATGGCACATCATGATATGATAAATCTGTTCAGTTAGAAACAAAGTGATATGTCTCGTATTACACTTCAAGGGTTCACAATTCGTAATGTTTGAGTTTTCATGACACAGGATCATTTAGTACACTAGAATTCTTGTATGGCCGCATGTTTTGTGTAATCTTACTAGTGCAATTCTCCTTTCTTGGAACTTTTCCCTTGTTTAATTGGATTTAATTGAATTGCCATTCTAGTTTGTCATTTTTTGTCCTATAATTTTATTTTATAGTTGTAAACTTTGGTGCTTTATTTGATGATTCATCTTAGTAGGTCTCATAGATCTTTGCTCACGCTGCTGTTACTAAATAATTTTGGTATGTCTCAGCTATGATAAGTCTGCTGGAAAAGCCAGAGGCCCGTCAGGACCATCTGCAGGAGGTGTCGAAAGCTTCGGAGAGACTTGCTAAAGTGTTAAACGAGGCAGACATTTTGTCATTAATGGAGAACATGTCCCAGAAAACTGGTTGTGAAATGTATGTATACCAGGTATGGTTTTTTTGGACGATGTTACAAGCCATAAGCTTAATCAGTATTTTAATGGTAAAGGGTTGAAAAGGAAGCCAAGAGAGACGAAAAACTGTTAATCAAGCAAATGGAGAGAAGCAAAAAAGAAATAGAGAAAGAGAGAAAGAAGATAGGAAAGCCAAGAAAAACTGTTAATCAAGCAAATGGAGAGAAGCAAAAAGGAAATGGAGAAAGAGAGAAAGAAGATGGATCGCAAGCTTCAGAAGGAAAAGTTGCAAAGTGTATGCTATCAACACAACTTCTCATTTTCGTTCTTATGTTTGAAGTATGTGCTTTAACTTTATGTGCATTCATTGTAACAGCAAAAGAAACAATTGACATTACATATAGCATCTTTTAAATATCTAGGTATGCATATTTAAAAACGTGAAGGGGGATCTTCTATTTGTGTGGCTTTAGAGTCAAATGAATTCCCTTTCTTGTGTATCCAATTATCTTTTAAGTGTCTGTTTCATGTATCTTGTTTGTAATGTCCTGGCAGGAAAAGGAGCTGAAGCGGTTGCATGATGAGGCAGAAAAGGAGGAGAGGCAACGTGAAAAAGATGAATCTGAAATGCAGAAACATTTAAAAAAGCAGCAAGAGGAAGCAGAGAAAAATAAGAAACGTAAGGAAAGGGAAGAAGCTGATTTGAGAAAGCAACTCTCTGTACAGAAACAAGCATCACTGATGGAACGTTTCCTTAAAAGGAACAAAACCGATTCAACTCCTCAAAATGACAGTTCTACAAACAATACAACCACATCTGAGTCGTCCTCAAGCATGATGGAGAGGAAGTCTCAATCAGCTACTCTTGCAATGGACTCTGTTTTATCCCAAAATGGTGGAATTGAGGAAGAAGATATATGGAAGTAGGAGACTCCTTTCATTCCTCTTTTCATGTGGATATCATGTAGGATATAACCTTCTGATTTTTTTAAAGTTTAATATTTATGTAACTGTTTCAGATCGCATTTGAACTCTTGGTGCCTCATGAGGCGTTCGACCAATTCAAACAGGGAGGTCCATTGGGGCATTCGCCAGAAACCTAAGACACAAGTGGTCAAAGAGCTTAAGCTTACTACAAGCAAAGAACTGACTTGTGACGAGGACAACATAGAGAAGTTTGTCGATGGATGGGGTGACTCCGGTGTTTCTGGAGGATCGTCTGAAATAAACACAGATAATCCCGTTGGACAGAAGAGGATTCGAACTATAAAGTTGTTGCAGTTTGATAAAAGTCACAGGCCTGCTTTTTATGGTGTTTGGCCCAGGAAAAGGTGAGTCATGTCGTTGTATAATATCTTGCACACCATTTTATAGTTGCTGTAAGTATATTTTCTTGACTTTTGACATCTGCACCTGTGACTTTGCAACCTCTAATTACCAGTTTGGAGGATACTTCGATTGTTAAAGTTTTGAGAGCAAGATATTTCATTTTGTGAATTGTAGTGGTAAACTGGATTCTTGCTTTGTCATGTATCACCATCCTTTTTCATCTTGTCTGAGTCATTAAACTGTGTATTTGTTTTTTATTATGAAATTTCTCAGTTCCTAGGTCTAACTGTGGTGAAAGAATTTTCTTGGGCCTGGACCTGACTATCATTCGTGTCTTTGATGGGCTCCATTGTTTTTAAAATTGATTAGAGGATAAGATTCTAAGTGACATGTAGGGGACGGTTTGAGACTAGGTGTTGTACCTGCTATCCAATACTTAAAGTTTTGGCATGAGAGTCATTTGAATGATGTGGGATTTGTGCTCTTTAAGCTTGGTGTACCCATTTTTCATACTTTGTTTTTACCAAATTTTCTTTGAGCATTCAAATAATTTCTGATTTTCTGCATCTTTAATTGCCATTGATGTACTATTTGACTTTCACGGGATAGTATAACACACATTCATTGAGCATTACCCCAAATATATTTAATTTAAATTGATAATGTTGTCCTCATGATGCGCATCTATTTCCCAGTCAAATTGTTGGAGCATGTACTCCTTTTGCAAAGGATCCAGATATAGACTATGAGGTTGACAGTGACGAGGAGTGGGAAGAGGTATTCTATCCCTACTATAATATGGTCATTATCATAAAGTCGTGCAGAGCTGAAAGTTTGATTGCACAGGATGAACCTGGTGAAAGCCTATCAGATTGTGACAAGGATGATGAAGATGAAAGCCTGGAAGCACGAGTAAAGGGTGATGAAGATGATGAAAGCGAAGATGGATTTTTTGTTCCTGATGGATATCTATCAGAAAATGAGGTACTTCATGTGACATTTCATGACGTCTTACTAAATTTACATAATTTCTCCTCTATTTTTTAATACATTTCATGATTCATGAATCTCATGTAGCTCGAACATAAGAAATTACTCCTACTCTCCTAGGAATTTCTCTAGTATATTTCTCTTGAATGCTTTTGTATACACATACATATAATGTGAAGCCGTGTTTCTGTGTAGTTATGATATTATGAAGCATCGTGAATGATATGAGAAAGAGATATTTTTCAGATTTGGAAATGAGTGTTGTAGAGAAGCTGGGGTAGAAGTAATCCTCTCTCCAATTTATGGATACATAAATTTGTTAACTATACATTATTTCCTTGTCCTAACATAGGGAATGTATGACGATGAAATGGACTCTGATGAATACTATGAGGAAGCAAGGAATGTGCCTAGTTCTGAACAGCCAGTTCAGTGTGAAGATTTCATTACCATGCTTCAGCAGCAGAAGTATCTGAATAATTTGACTGAGCATGCACTTAAAAAGAACCAGCCTTTGATCATATTAAATCTTATGCACGAAAAGACAGTTTTATTCTCAGGTGAAGAACTTACTTGTGTAGAGAAGCTTGAACGAATGTGCTTGCAAACTCTTTCTGTTCGTCCTATGCCTGGACTCCCGAGTATATGTATAACAAGTGAGAGCGATGGGGTAGCCAAGGATTTGGAAACTTCTTCTAACAAGTCAAGTATTACCACTCCTCTTGGAACAGGTGTTGCTTTGCAAGACGCGGACTTGCCTCAGATGGTAAGTTATATCTAGCCTGTTTTGTATATGCCTTTTGATTTAAGCAAGCAACATCCTTCGTGTAAATGACTTGTCCAAACTTGCAATTTACCTTGTGCATTTGAAATGTTGTGGTATATGCATTTACATCGTTTTCTTGTTTAAAATTTACAGATTCTCAGCATTCAGTCATGCCCATATAGTATTGGAAAGATAGTGGAGTCACTGCACATGAAATTTCCCACAGCCACAAAGTCACTATTACGGAATAAAGTGCGAGAAATAGCAGAGTTTTCTGACAACCGTTGGCAGGTGAATTTTTTTTCGTCTCAACATCCTGTAGGTGAAACTTTTGTTATCTGTTCAGTGTGGATGTATTTCACTGATTTATACGATGAAATGGAGCAGCGATAAGATTAATAATCATGCTCCAGTTATTTTATATGAGAGATGATGTTAAGCTGCATATTTCATGTGATTCAGGTCAAGAAAGATACTTTGAGCAAACTCGGCCTCTCAATATCACCAGGTACGAAAATAAGTACATACCTTTCTTTCTATCATATTAGCTCGGTAATTTAGTTTATACTAATTTCTAGCAATTTTTTTCCTCGTTATTACAGATAATAAGAGCTGTGAGAAGAAAACAAGCATTGCTACATTCTTCTCAAAAAGATGCCTGCCTCCATCTATAAAAACTCTGAACTTGAACGAGACCTCTCCAACCAGCATCTCAAAAACCAGCTCCAGCCCTTATTCGACCACATAATGATTCACGTGAGACTGATTTATGCATTGCATGTGTAGTTTATTAGTACTTCATCTTTTGCTAGTTTTGGCAGACGAGATGTGTTTTTTTGATGATATGTTGTGATGAAATGGCAAAGAATATACTCTTATTAAAGGCTCTGAGAAAATACTCTTATTTGGCAGACGAGATGTGTTTTTTTGATGATATGTTGTGATGAAATGGCAAAGAATATACTCTTATTAAAGGCTCTGAGAAAATACATGTGCTAGGATGGATGTTTCGAAGTTGTTCATCATAATATATGTAAAACGTCCGGTTTAAACTCAGCAAAATAAACATTTCTTTGATCTTTTCCCTTTATTTTCACAATAAATCTATGCTATCCATTGGAAGAGTTTCTTTGGTGAGTGGCAAAGATTCAAGCGATTATAAATAAATGAATCATATTATGAATGCATTACAGCGATAACCCTTTATCGCTTGGTTATCGCTTATAGAATACATCACCCATTATATTATATGCATAATGCAAGTACAAACAAATTCAATAAAATTCAATAATCCCACACCCTGTATCTCAATTAGACCTGAAATGGCCATGGCCAATTCTTGATATCCTCCTCATTCTGGACCTTGCCACTTCTCATGGCGTAAGTTGAATTTCCATTATTTCCCCTCTCCAAATGCGCATAGTAGCTCAAGAAGAATGCCAGTGTCAGAACCACCCACTCGAGGCAGAAGATCGAAATGCACAATCCTCCCGCGAGCTTCAGGATCATCTCGGCGTCTTCTTCTCTCACGTAAGTCTTGAGATATCGCAAGAAATCCGACGGCCGTGTGAAGATGAGAACAGACACGGAGCCCTGGAAGATGGCTGTCAGCACCGTGGCCACCATATGCGCGCCGTAGAACTTCTTTGCGCCTGAGATGGAAGCCCTGGAGGCAGCGGCGCAGCCGAAGATGGCTCCCGCGATGGTTATGATGTGCAGGAGGATGAGGAGGAAGCCGCAGAGGGAGGGGATCAGGCGGAGGGAGAGGGTGAGGAATATGCAGCTCGAGGCGGCGCCGAGGAGGATGTAGTTGCTGAGGAGGAAAACTTTGTGCGTGCGTGGGTGAGAGGATTCATCGGCCGCGGAACTTCCAATTATCGCAAAACCCATTTCGAATTCGTGATTTCGATTATCTGATCTGAAGAACTGATTGTAGAAAGACAGTGAAATAGCTCGTGGAGAGGATTTCTTTCGGGACAATGGAGAATATACGATGTATACATATATATACACAGAGAGATACAACGGTCATGTTTTCCAATCAAATATGACCGTTGCCGAAAGGCAATTGAAAAATGAGGGACGGTGCAACTGTTGCCTTTGGGAGTCATTCACATATTTGATTTATTTTCTAAGCAAGATTTCACACACACACACACACAGATATATATATATATATATATATATATATATATATATATATATATATATATATATATATATATATATATTTGAATTTTGAAATGAAATTTATTTTCATATTCACGAGTCCGTTCGAATGCGATGCATTGGATACCTAAAACACACTGTTAAATACTCGCATCTAATTTAAAATTAAATAGGATCTTGACTTTCTAAAGGTTGTCGGATCTATATAAAAAAATATTCAATTCATACTTCAATTTTAAATGATTCTGAAAATAAGTCTTATTCTAAATCTTGCCTTTGAGTATTCTATTTCAAAATTTCGAGTTAGTTTACGTTCTACCGAGAGTAAATTTATTTATATATCAATTGAAAGTGCAATTGAATCGAGTCGAGCTCAAGTACTCGACTAAAAAAAATTCAACTGCTCGAGCTCGACTTGATTCAAGTAGTAATTTTTGAGCTCGAGCTCATCGAATTCAAGATATGATTAATTAAATATCTTACATGTTTTCTTTGAAATTTATATATTTTTGAAATTGTATTTTTTGATGAATCATCAATATATGAATTATTAAACGAATGGCTCATATTACTCAATAACATTGGGATTAGAGGTGAAATGAGTCGAGCTAGCTACTAATGAGTAGCTCCATTCGAGCTCGTAATCAAGCTAAGCCGGGCTCGAATATTTTATGAGTCTAGTCGAGTAGCTACTCGGTCATATATAGTCATTCGGTTAATAATTAATATATTGAAGATTCATCAAAAAATAAAATTTCAAAAATATATAAATTTCAAAGAAAACATGTAAGATATTTAATTGAGTTGGTACGAATTTAACAGCTTCAAAAAATATGTCAGGACATCCAGTAAAATAAAATAAGATTGTTGACTTTATTGATCGACAAATTTCCATGTGAGAAAAACCCGAAACAAAGTTCTGGGCACATTATTTCCCATCAAAATAATAATTTTGCAAAAATCTGAAAATTTATTTTGTCCAATTAAATAAATAAGATATAAATCTTGTGTTATCTTGAATTTAAATTGCTATATTATCGTAATACCTGTATAAATATAAAATATATGTACATCAATATTTATGTCTTTTATATAATCTAAAATAATTTATTTTCTAGCTATTAAATTTAAAATATAATTTGAATATCATGCCCGGCCAACAAAAAATTCATAAAATTAAGATCTCACAGATCCAAATACAATTTAGCACGTCTTCATTCAATAAAAAGAAGGATTCAGAATCAAAATATTTGAAACATAAGTTGAATAACATATAAGTGATATTCCATTGAAATCTAAAGCATTTCAAGATACAATTTAAAGTCAATTTATTCTAAATAAGTTTTTCTTGTCTTATCGATCACTCAGATACACTCAGATAGCAAGGGTGTGTGTTGGGGGTGTTTGATAAAAAATTATTGATTATTTAACTCATATTCAATCGACAGAGTAAAATAATATATTAAATGGGAGCAGAGTTTGAAACCAAGCCTCTTATCAACAGAATAAATGAGAGGATTCATGATGAAAATCAGTGTAAATCTATTTTCGATTCACTTTAGGATCAGGCTGTCTGAGTGACCACCAACGACCCTTCTTTTCTCGATAATCCATAGTTTTTTCATGGAGTTTTTGAGTTATGATTTTGATTTTTTTTCAATAATTTTATGGTGGATAATGAATGAAGACTTAAATGTAATTATGATTTGATGGTTTTTTCTAAATTTTAACTCGGTTCTAATAAGCAAGGTAACGGAGTGGTTTTCCGTACTAATGAGTAATGTACTATTTGTGAAATGGTTAGGCTATTTCTAAGCTCTTATTGTTATTCTAAATAATGTTTTTGCAAGGTAAAGGATGTGGGTTTTCCGTGATACATAATAAAAACAATCAATCTGCGTAAATTACCTCGTACGAAATTATTGCAAGACTTTAGGACCAAAGGTGGCCCATTTAAATAGGCGTAGTTTAACAAAAAAGCCCATGCACGTCTAATTGGCCCGAATTATTTGCTTTTTTCCTGATTCTCCGACAGTGGTGGAAGAAGGGGTCGAGAAACCACGAGAAGTTACGAAGAGAGGAGCCGATGTCGTCCCAATCGCAACTGGCAGGTGGGTTTCATCCTATATTTTTTATTTTGTTTTATCATTAAATCCATTTTTTGATTATACTTTTCGATGCATTTTATTGCTGTTTTTTTCCTATATTTATCGGCTTAGTTTTGAGATCGATTTTCTGGATTTTCAATAACACTTTCTAGAGAGCTGCCTATCTTCATTATTTTAGCCAAGAAGTTTTGTTTTTTGTGTTTCCTGGTGAAATTTGATTTAAATTTACTGGGTTTTTACTTTTTTCTTGAAGTTGAAATGGGTGGTGCAATCATTCATTACTATGGCCATCTCAAATTTTAAGTGTTGTTTAGTGTGATACAGTGTACATGGTTTTCTCGACTTAGAATCTTGCGAATTTGACGTGTGCGCATAGTGAGTTTGTGCAGTTGTTTAGGAAATTTGTTTGCGCATAGTGAGTTTGTGCAGTTCTCATTTAAATTTAGTTTTTGAAATTTTCAGGCGGAGAAAATGCTTTTCAAGAAAATCCAGGATGTAGCTTTGACGGTGGCCGTGGATGGTTCATTCTTGGCCAGGAACAACAGCTTATTGGCCCTTATTCAGTCCCTGAATTGCGTGGTGAGTAGTTGCATAGTTATTTTCGTATAATTTGCATCTGCTGAATTGGTAGGATCACCATTATCTCGCTTGCCCTTGTTTCTGTAAAGCATAACATTTAGTTTGCGGTTTTTATTTTGTCAATCTGTCGAGTACTCAGGTGCCTTTTTAATGTATTTTGATGACTTTCAGTTCTACAAGTGACAGGCTTGTTGTTAATAACAAATGTTTAATCTGCATATATTTGGGTTGTGTTAAGTGACTTGAAGTTATGGGCTTAACCATGTTTGATTTTCCTGGGCAGCGCACTATTCGAGTGGATACTTGACACAGGATACCATTGTGTGGTCTGAAGGACTAGGTGATTGGCAGCCGCTGTCCTCTATACCTGGATTGCTAGCAGATGCACCTGAGGAAAGTGCACCGAGTTCAATTGGAGGTATGTTTTTCCAGCACAATATTTTGAACTACAAATTATTACTCGTGCTACCAAATTTATTTTATTGTTTTGTAGTTCTTGCTCCCACTAATGAAGAAGATGAGTTTGAAAAGTGGCAAAGGGAGGTTAGGGAAGCAGAAAAAGAAACGGAAGTTAACCAAAACGATGATCAAGAGAGGCCTGCCACGCCACCTGATGGTGAGGAAGAATTCATTGATGATGATGGGACTAAATATAAGTGGGACCGAAATCTTCGAGCTTGGGTCCCTCAGGTTGGTGTTTGATATGTATACTATGTCATTATTTGCTTTTTTATATCTGTAATTTTCCTGGAGAACAATTGGAATATAAAACTGAAATGTAGATGCTTCTTTACTTTTCTGATGAGATACTTGGTTATTTATATGTTTTCTTTTCCTAGTAAACAGTACGAGTATGAATTTAAATGTATATGCTTTTTAACTTACCTGATGAGACTCTTAGTTGTACATACATAGTTTTTTATGCTAATTTTTCTCCAAGAATCCTATTTGCTCATTCATATCGTTTTTTTATTCCTAGGTTTCTACAGTTCAATTTTTGATTGGTTGTAAACAAGTGCTTCATGCCTTCCTTTTAATATGGGCTTTGTTGATGGGTTTTGTTAGGAAAATGACACTCAAAAAATTGAGGAGTATGAACCAAATGATATGACTTTTGTGCAAGAAGAGGAAGTATTTTCAGCAGTTAGTGCTGATGTTTTTTCTGTCAAGGACGAGGTTAATGATGTCAGCGAAGCTGTAGAAGACGTGAAAAATGGAAAGAGAAAGTTACCTGGGAAAAAATCTGATAACAAAACTGAGGAAAAGAGGGTTCGTCTGTGATTTCATTTTTTTTATGGTACTGTTGTCTGCCTGCTTGGGTATCTGTTGACAGTCTCGTACAAGTCCACCTGCTGGACCTTGTCAGATGTTTTAGATTATTATAAATTATGTCATACAAATTTAATTTAAACCTTGTTTAGGGTTATCAGGTGTTTTAGATTAATTCTGTTTACCAAATTATATTGCAACCTTGTGTAGGAAGGTAATCAACCTCCTGATACTTGGTTTGAGTTGAAAGTTAATACACATGTGTACGTGACTGGCTTGCCTGATGACGTTACAGTTGAAGAGGTCAGTTGTGGTATTTGTTCTGTTCGTTTGGTTATGTCCATCTGATTTTCTTGGCTAGCATAGAAGACAGTATGGTACTGATTGACGTGTGCATTTGTGTTTTCGTTGCTTAGGTCTTTTATTTGATATATTGATGCAGGTGGTTGAAGTATTTTCTAAGTGTGGGATTATAAAGGAGGTATGCAATGTCTTGTTATCAGCCGCCCACCTCTTCTCTTTCTAATTATATCACGACGATGAATTGATGATATGACATTCATTTGTATTTTGGCCATCAATTTTACTGGCGACAATGTTGCAGTTAGATTCCTGTTTCATGTTTCCATAATACGCTTCCCCTCTAAGTTATTGATTCTGTTCTCACATTTTTTGACTAGCTATTTAGATTCAAACTCAATCATAAGTTTTTCTTATTTAATTTTTCATCCAGGAAGATCTTCCCGTAATTTCTTTTGAGAATTAATGATCCATGTGATGTATTATTACTGAAACACACAGGACCCTGAAACAAAAAAGCCTCGAGTGAAGGTTTACGTTGACAAGGAAACTGGGAAAAAGAAGGGGGATGCTCTTGTAACATATCTAAAGGTATTTTTTCTTTATAATACTAAAGTTTTGACTCGTGACATAATTTGTTTTACCGTGTTCTACATTTTTTTCCCTCAGGATCCTTCGGTAGATCTGGCAATCCAAATTTTGGATGGGACTCCCTTAAGACCCGATGGCAAGGTGAACATGGTAGTGACAAAAGCTAAGTTTGAGCAGAAAGGTAATATGCATGAGCTTTATGTTCATTGTTGCATTTTTTCTGTTCGGGTGATATAACTGCTTATGAGATGATTGTTTGACTCATCAGCTGTTGATTTGGTTGATAAAAGATTATAACGATATTTTCAATTGTTGAATTTTTTATCTTAGTAATCAAAGATTGACATCCAGGTGATAAATTTATATCAAGGCAAGTGGACAAGAAGAAGAAGAGGAAACTTCAGAAGGTCGAACAGAAAATGCTTGGCTGGGGTAAGTCCTAAAATTTGTAAATGTTGCTGTGCCAAATCGTAATTTCGCCACTTATTTATTCTAAAGACAGCTGTGCTCGTTGGCGTTGAAGATGGTGAATTCAACTTCTGTTTCTGGAAATAGTTTGATACTGTTAAGATGTCTGCTAGTATATACTAGGATTTACTATGATAGAGCCACATCCTTGTCCTTCTCGAACTGATAAAGGATCCAACATTGGAGCATCTCGAGCTCTTCCATCTCGTTGGATTTTATTTTTAGCGTGCTCTATATGCCAACATTGACAATTTTATGGTGTGGTTTCTTGTATTGGTGGTGGCCAAACAGGTGGTCTTGATGACTCAAAGGTGTCTATTCCAGCAACTATAGTTCTTCGTTACATGTTCACCCCTGCAGAATTGCGGGTAGGCAAATTTTTCATTCGTGTTTGCTTTGAGGCTCATTGCTGTGTGGTTAAGTTAGACACCTGCTATATGGTTGGGTGGTGGATTTTATGAATATTAGTTCTGGAAGGTGTCGTAGGAATATGTTCGGGTTCTGCCAATACCCCGTCTAATTGTATCTGTTGTATCTGTGTCGTAGGAGTACGTTCGCGGTTTCTGCCAATACCCCGTCTAATTGTATCTGTTTACATGGAAATACCATTTTTTTATTAGTGTCTGATTGTAGCCCCTCAGTTTTCTCTACCAAGAACAATACGACTACTGTGACTGCCTCTTGTGACACTGCCAACATAATTTGTCCCCTATGACCTACCCGAATCTTCTTCCCGCTTCAGGTTTTTTTTTTTGTAGAAAGCAATAACATAATTCTGGATTATTAAGACCTTGGCTATGTTAGGTGTATTGAAAGTTGTTTTTATGAGCCTTTGTAGTAGCCCATGGAATGAGTATATTATTTATGACCTGTAGCGTTAAAGTAGATACAACCTACAACTTTCTGTTGATTATATTACAAGAGGTAGGTCCATTTTAATAATAATAAGTTAAAGAGTGTATATAGAATCTCTCTTCAAATATTGCATGAACTATGTTTGCACTGGTTCTTGTGATTTTTGTGGAGTTGCGACTTGTGACCCTCTCTCGTTTCATTCTTTAGAATATTCTTCACGGAATCCTAACCTGGACGTACCCTAAAAAACTGTGTTAATAGGCTGATGAGAATTTGCGTTCTGAATTAGAGGAAGATGTTCGTGATGAATGTGGAAAGCTTGGTCCATTGGATTCTGTCAAGGTATCACACAAATGTTCTAGTTATGCTGGAGCTCTACAGATTAATTGGGAAAGATAAACGTGTGTCGTGACTTCCAGTTGTCTGTTGACATTCGTTATTGATATGCCGGTCTATTTTTTGCAGCTTTGTGAGAGTAACCCACAGGGGGTTATCTTGGTCAAGTTCAAGGATAGGAAGGATGCTCGTAAATGCATAGAGTTGATGAATGGGCGATGGTAATTTTCGCTTTGTTTTTTTTTTTTTAGCTCTAGTAATTTGCTTTATAAAATTTGTTGTGGGACTTCTGACAAGGTTTGAATCAGAGAACGTCTCTCTACTCGCACATAAAAGTAAAACAAAGTAGTTTGGGGGCAAACAACATAGTTGATTGGGTTTAAGAACTTCCAAACCGAATTTTCTGGTTTTCGATTAATTGTTTTACTCCTGACTTCAAATCACCGGCTAAATCTACAGATGGTATGGAGTTTATACATCTGACGCCTGTGTAGCAAATACACAGTATTCCTTGCATCAAATTAGGACATGACATACAAAACTTCATGACTCTTATCTTACAAATCTTGTCATTTTTCGGATCATGCCAGATGTTTTCTGGATCCCACTCCTTGCAATAAGATTCTGATAATACTTCCTTTCGACATTTTAAGGTTCGGTGGAAGACAGATACATGCAAGCGAGGATGACGGGACTATCAACCACGCTTTGATAAGAGATTTGGACGAAGAAACGGATAGATTAGAGAAGTTTGGATCCGAACTAGAAGCCGATTGAGGCGAGCAACATGTAGATGCATTTTGTGCTCCACGTCTTGAATGATATGTAGGTTGTAATTTCTTACAGATTCACCCTTGTTTTTAGAGCTTGATTCTTAACCGTTGTTTGTAGCAGGATGCGAACAAGCAATTTTACATGTTTCTAATTAACAAGCAATTTTAAACAATTTCTGAATGATTTAAAGGGAAGATAAAATAGAGCTAGAGTGAATAATGATGTGTTTAACGTAGGTTTTATCTGAAATTTTTTTGTTCCGATTACTAGTTTTAATTTAATATATTTATTATAACATAATAAAACATCTCTTACTATTTATTAAGTTTGGACATAATATAGCCAAAACATTTGGTATCATGGTCTTTTTTGTTTTTTTAGTTCATTATTTTAAAATTATAATTTAGTCCCGCGCTAATTTTCGAAATTATGGTATGATACTAATTTAAATATAAATCAAATTGTAATAGATAATAATTTCAAATAGAGTGTGACCCCTTAATTAATTTTTACAATTAATATATTAGCTATATTTGAATATAAATCAAATTAAATATTAAAAAACTGAACAAACACTCAATATAATCGAATGATCTCTCGTCTATTCTCTTTTATTAAGTAAGAGAGTTGGTCTCTTATAAGCAAAAATTTATGTTAGACGTTATCACGGGTCGTATTTGTGAGACGAGTCTCTTATTTGGGTCATCCATGAAAAAATATTACATTTTATGTTAAGAGTATTACTTTTTATTGTGAACATCGATAGGGTTGATCCGTCTCACAAATTAAGATCCGTGAGACGGTCGCACATGAGACTTACTCCTTATAATAACTACAATAAAATTACTAATTTAACATTAGATAAATCAAAATATTTAATTAATTTTTTTAAAAAAAATCACACATTTTGACTAGTTTTTAATTATATTTATTATACATTTGGATTTTGGGCTCTTCGGCCCATCTTCTTTCGCATTCACTACATCTAAACCCTAGCCCTAGCTGCTTGTTCTAGCAAAGATGATATATTGAAGGCATGCTTCTCAAAATTCGCAGTGGCCGCCTAAGTGCTTTCGCCGTCGCCGGGCTTGAGAGCTTACGCTGCACTCTTTCCTTCCTCGGATGTCTGAGCAGCCGCAACCACCGGCAGCGTTTTTTCGGTCCATCTTGAATTTTGTTTCTGTTTTGTTTTAAAGCCTGATATTGCAATCCATTGATTTATTTGGGTGGATCAATGGATCTATCATCAGGCTATAACGAACTTCTTCTGTTCACGTATATATCTTTCCTGTATATACGTGTCTACCTTTTAGCTCCGAATTATTCCTTTTTTGATTTGTAGGATATTCGGTGACAAGGTAGGTACATTTATTTTCGTTTTTCTCATTTGTATTTCTGAGGATCGGATGTGATTATTGGGGATGATGAAACAAATCAGACGGATTCCAACTGATTTTATGCATGATTTCAAAACCAGCTACTTCTGACCCAATCCTGCCTTTTTTCAATCTTTGTTTTTTTTTACTATTAGATTTTTCTGGATATATATGATATTTTTGAATAAGAATTTGACTGGGCTTATGATGTGAGATTTTATTTGCTACTCTTGATGGGAATTGAATTTCTCCATATGATATTCTTATCTACCAAGATCTCTGAGGCCGCATCACATTCTTTGTATGGTATGAAAAATTCAAAGGAATTCAATTATATGGTAAATTGTGAATAAAAGTTGTTATATGATCATGTACATGGAAATCGAATTATAAAAACTGCATGATTCTGTTTAAACTTGGAGTTTAAATTGCAATACCTATCTCTCTAATTTGATGGTGCATCTTTCAGCACAACATAATCCAAGTCCTTTTCAACGTTGCCATGTTTAGATTCATTTCGAGTCGTCTTGAACACAAGCTAGAGCTTGCATCAACTTAGGAGTCAAACTTATTAAATAAATAATTGAAGTTGGACTTAAATTATTTATAGTAATTGATGATTTACAAGAAATTTGAATCAAGTGTTGGAGGACCATTTGAAAAAAAAGAAGAGAGTTGAGGCCGAAAAAAGAGTGAACTAAAAAGTGAGATGGCTTTTGAAAACAGAAATGAGATGGCTTTTGAAAACAGAAATGAGATGGCTGAAAAAAACACATTGTTTCCTGAATAGATGCTTAACTCATTTTCTATTGGCTTCTTCTATCTTCGATGACACCAAAATATTTAATTTCATAATTATCTTTCTTACTCTGCTAAAAATATTTTCAAGTCATTTTATATTTTAAATATAAAAAAATCAAAACAAAAATTCATTTTAAATCGAAAAACTTTTCTAAATC